>NC_132873.1:887500-2126098 GCF_048164855.1 Canis lupus baileyi | reverse complement strand
TACTGGTAGGTGTTCAGTAAACAGAGGTGGGGGGCCAAGCCCCGTCCTCCCCATCCCGTCTGGCTCCAGCGCACGTCGTCTCCGCACCTTCTCCTCCTCCCCCTCCTCCTCCCCCTCCCTCCTCCTCCTCTCCTCCCCCCTCCTCCCCTCCCTCCTCCCTCCTCCCCTCCACCTCCTCCTCCTCCTCCACCTCCTCCTACCTCCTCCACCTCCTCCTACCTCCTCCACCTCCTCCTCCTCCCCCTCCTCCTCCTCCTCCCCCTCCTCCTCCCTCTCCTCCCCCTCCACCTCCTCCTCCTCCCCCACCTCCTCCTCCTCCTCCACCTCCTCCTCCTCCTCCTCCTCCTCCTCCCCCTCCCCCTCCTCCTCCCCCTCCCCCTCCTCCTCCCCCCTCCTCCTCCCCCTCCCTCCCCTCCACCTCCTCCTCCTCCTCCACCTCCTCCTCCTCCTCCACCTCCTCCTCCTCCTCCACCTCCTCCTCCTCCACCTCCTCCTCCTCCTCCACCTCCTCCTCCTCCTCCACCTCCTCCTCCTCCTCCACCTCCTCCTCCTCCCCCTCCTCCTCCCCCTCCCCCTCCCCCTCCTCCTCCCTCCCCCTCCACCCTCCTCCTCCTCCACCTCCTCCTCCTCCTCCACCTCCTCCTCCCCTCCTCCTCCTCCTCCTCCTCCTCCTCCCCCTCCTCCTCCCCCTCCTCCTCCTCCTCCTCCTCCCACTCCTCCTCCTCCTCCCCCTCCTCCTCCTCCACCTCCCTCCTCCTCCTCCCCCTCCTCCCCCTCCACCTCCTCCTCCTCCTCCGGGGTGGGGGGCGCCCTCCGTCTCCGGCAGGAGGTTCTCTGGCACAAGAGGGCTGCGCGGTCCGTCGTGCTCGTGCGCTCAGGGTGTGTGTGTGCGCGTGTGCGTGCGCCGGACACCCCGGAAGGCAGCCCGAGGGCCGGCCCTCCACCAGCACAGCAAGGAGCCGCGTGGCCGCCGCCGCCTCCCTGGCAGGGCCGAGAAGCTTCCAGGCGCGTCGGAGCGGGTCCGGGTCCGGGTCCAGGTCCGGGTCCGGGTCCGGAGCGGGTCGGTGGGGAACCGCGCCTTTGCACGCGGGGGATCAGACGGGGCCGGGGCCTGTCCTGCCTGCTCGGTCACCCGCGCCCCTGAGCCCCCGGCTCTCGCCCCCGTGGGCTCGCAGCCGTCCTGGCCCCGCCCGGTCTGATCCCCCGCGGCGCCGGTGGCCCGCACATACCTGCACGCACACCCACATACACACCTGCACACTCACCTGCACGCACACCCCCACGCACCCCCACGCACGCCCGCACACACCCCTGCACTCCCTTTCTTGCTAAGTCTCATTATGGCTAAAACAAGGAAACTGAATTACGCATATAACATTGTGGCCATTGTATTTATCTATATAATTTGGCTTTTACCTATGATTTTATCGACTGGGTTTTTTTTTTTTTTTTCTCTTACATAAACTTTCCTTTTGTTAAAAATTTTATTTATTTATTTATTTACTTACTTATGAAAGAGACAGCACATGAGCAGGGGCAGAGGCAGAGGGAGCATCAAACTCTACCGGGAAGCAGGGAGGCTGATGTGGGACTTGATCCCAGAACCTGGAGATCATGACCTGAGCCGAAGGCGGATGCTTAACCGCTGAGCCCCTCAGGTACCCCAAACAGACTTTATTTTTTAGAGCAGTTTCAGGTCCACAGCAAAATTGAGCATAAAGGCCAGGGGTTCCCATGCACCCCCATCCCCCTGTAGGCAGGGCCTCCCCCACTGTCAGTGCTGTTTTTAAATTAGATTTTTTTTTTGTCTTTTAGAAACTTAAAAGCATTTTAACATCAAATAGATTTTAAGAGTAGTAATATGGTGATTCGCTAACACCGATTCTTTGATCTTTTTCTTCACGTTTTTTCCGTTCACTCCCAGGCCGCACTCCTCTGAAGGAGGCAGGCGGGGGATCCCTGCTGCCAGGTGGGAGCCCGGGCTGGGAAGAATGGGGAGGTCAGGGGAGTGGGGGAGGGGGGAGGGGGGGAGGGCTGGTCCTCACCCAGCCTCAGACATATGAGAACAACAGCCTTCCGGGTTAGTAAACACAAATCATCTGAAAGCACACCTGCAGTAAAATTTTAAAGAAAAATTCAAGTTTTGGGGCACCTGGGTGGCTCAGTCGGCTAAGTGTCTGACTTCAGCTGGAATCATGATCCAGGGTCCTGGATCCTTGCCGGTGACCTGCTGGAGGCCAGGCCACGGGGACACACACTCGAGGGGAGGGTGGCCCACGTGTCCTCAGTGACACACTTGTGAGAGGTGCGCTGCTGGATGTTGTCACGGCTTCTCCTCTGCTTCCCATCGGAGGGGAGGAATCACCTCATTTCACAGTGGAGGAAACCAAGGGCCGCACAGGAAAATAGTGGCCTGAAATCATGACGTCAAGGGCAGAATTTGAACCTAGATCCATTTGACGCCAAAGCTTTTTTCCCCCTATCCCAGCTCACCACACCACGTCTGTAACGAAGAAATGTTACCACCATGCTTTTCTCGGCAGGATCAGATGCCTCATGTTTATTTAAAGAAATGCTTGGCGGGGGGGGGGGCTGGCGGGGGACGGGGATGAGCGCCAGACTGCTCAGTGGGAAGAGCGTGCGACTCTTGATCTCAGGGTCATGAATTCAAGCTCCAGCTTCGGTGTGGAGCCTACTTAAAAACAAAGTTTATTGGGCTCCTGCCTCCAACCCATCCTTCCCACTACCCCCTGCTGCAGACACTGCAGAAGCACACAGGCTCCGTGAGCCCCCACTGTCCCTCGTCACATACGGCCTACTGACACTTAAAATCTACCTAGTTTGAGTTGAGATACACCGTAAAATACACATGGGGTTTTCTTTTTTATTTATTTATTCATGAGAGACACAAAGTCACAGGCAGAGGGAGAAGCAGGCTGTCTGCAGGGAGCCCGATGCGGGACTTGATCCCAGGACCCCAGGATCATGCCCTGAGCCCAAGACAGATGCTCAACCACTGAGACACCCAGTGCCCCCTACATATGGGATTTTATTTATTTATTTTTATTTTTATTTTTTTTACATATGGGATTTTGAAAAAACCTGGTCAAGAAAAAAAAAGATAATGTCTCATTAATAAAGTTTTCATATCAATCATATGTTGAAATGATATTATGGCCACAGGAGGTAAAATAGAAGATTGATCAAAATTGATTCCATCTCTTTCTTCGTATGTGTTCAGTGCGGCTCCTGGAGCACTTAGTGACCCACACGGCTCACGTTCTGTTTGTAAAGGACAGCTCCGCAGCAAGGCTGTCCTGAGAGCTCTGCTTTGTTGCCCTCTCCGCAGATTAAGCTGCTATTACTGGGAGTTTAAGGAGGATTTGTGGAAGGAGGACCGACACCCTTGCGGCCGGCCCGGGTGTTAGGGGGACCCTAATGCCGCACACTTAACGCAGCTAATCTGCTTTAGCTGCACATTAGCGGCCTTGGCCATTAACAGACTTAAGCCCTTTCTTCAGTGAGCTCTGCCCTTCGAAGACACGGCCTTTTTGGATTATATTTTATGGAATTAAACAGAAGAAGAAGAAGAAAAAAAAAAAGCCAGGGACGAAAGAGTCAAGGAACGGCGCAGACCTCTCCTCACTGTTTTGTCCAGCGATGGTCCAGCTTTGAGGTTCCTACGTTTGTCCCGAGTTTACCTTGCCCAGCGGGCCAAGAGCTCGCGCACTGTTTGCGTCCGCCTAGAAAGAAAATGCCCATGAGGACTGTGGTCCCCTTTCCTGCTAGAGCTGAAAGGGATGGAAAAATACGTTTGCTTTGGAGAGGCGAAGAGACAGAAAGAAACCCTGCAGGGAGTATCACTTTACCTCCTCCAGCTGGGAGAAAGCCCGCTGGCCCCAGATAGGATTTCAGCCCTGTGGTTAAGTAAGCAAACAATCTACCCATGTCCTAGAATAATAATAACACGAAAGGGGATAGATAAATCCAGGTCAACCGCCCCCAGCAGAGGCCCAGGGAGCCCAGGCTGGGGGAGGTCACTAACGTCACCACGGGACCAGCCCTACATCCGCAGGTGGTAGGGGTGGGATTAAACTTCACCTGTAATTCAACAACGGCCGACGGTTGACAGTCCCTGTGCCGAAGGCCCCTTCTCTTCCGCCTCTTGACTTCGCACTTTGCTCATCCTGCATTCCCAGGCCGCTGTCCTGACGGCTCCGCGCTTTGCCTTCCTCCCAAATGTCCGCTTTCCAGATCTCCGCGGGGCCGTGTCCCTCTCCTGTGAATCTCCTCTTCCATGCAGCACTTTCTGAGGGAGGCCTGCCTGACCGCCGGCACCAGCCCCCGTGTCACCATCGCATCACTGTTTTTCTTCCAAGGGTGTGAACCACTGAAGCACTGAACCAGTCCCCCCCAGCTCCTGCCGTCGTCCCTGGTCCACAGAAGGGGTTGGGTGTGTAGTGATCTGCGGACTGAAAGGGGATGAACAGACTGGCAGCAGCGGCAGCCTCCCGGACATTGTCTTCTAATTTCAGGGGAAATACACTTCCAATTATGTCCATTGGTGAAAATATTATTTAATTTTGAGAAATGTATTTTCCAGTTCAACTCTTCTGAATCACATCTATGCCATCATGCGAGGCTCATCTCAGTGGACGATTTGCAGATACGTTGGCTCAAAGATAGACTCCTAGGCTCAAAGATAGACTCCTGGGCCCTAAGATAGACTCCCGGGCCCTAAGAGAGACTTTCAGGCTCTAAGAGAGAATCCTAGGCCCTAAGATAGAGTCCCAGGCTCTAAGATAGACTCCCGGGCTCAAAGATAGATCCCAGGCTCTAAGAGAGTCCCGGGCCCTAAGATAGACTCCCAGGCCCTAAGATAGACCCCCAGGTTCAAAGATAGACTCCCAGCCTCTAAGAGAGAGTCCCGAGTCCTAAGAGAGAGTCCCAGGCCCTAAGATAGACTCCCAGGCTCTACGATAGACTCCTAGGCTATTTAAAGAGACATTCTACCGGTGATCCAAAAAGGGACTTTGATTGGATAATGGAGTGTGATCGGCATGAGAGTATCACGTGACTGAAGGGAAACTGGTTTCCAATGAAGATCAGATTACAACGGCACTTGCAGCAACTGAGAGGATTAACGTGGCAGTTAAAGAAAAAGCTTTCCAAGTGAATAACAGTAGGGCGTAAAGTAACACAGGTGGCAGGGTACAAGGTTGTGGCTTTTGATATATTTGTGTGTCCCTGTATTTGTGGATTCTATAAAATGGTGTAAAGTCATCCTGTAAATACTCCCGAGGTCACAGCCCATTCTCAGACGTCAAGGGAAAGCTGCCATCTCCCACTGAAATCAGCACTTCTGTTAGCACCTGCTACTTGCCGCGTTTAGAGCCTGGTTTCTCAAAAGCTTTGTGCCCAGAGCAGCAGCAACACTTCAAACTTGTTACGTATGCAGAATATCAGGCTCTGCACCCCAGTCCCACAGAACCCCAGCCTGCACTTTAACAAGATTCCCAGGGAATTCATATGCGTCTCTCTCTCTCTCTCTCTCTCACACACACACACAGAGTTTGAGAAGAATTGGTCTAGAATCAGACTCTAGACAAGTGGTTAGCACCTGGGGGTGGGTTGTGCGGTGCAACTTAACTTCTCGAGGGACATTTGGCAAAGACTAGAGACATTTTCGATTGTCACACCTGGTGATGACGAGGACGCAGGGAGGTTCGCGGCATCTGGTGGGTAGAGGCTGGGATGCTGCTCAGCAGGCCTTAAAATTCCCAGGGCCATCCTCCACACCCAGAAAGAATGATCCAGCACAGAAAGTCAACAGTGCCGACGTGGAGAAACTGCTCTAGCCCAACAGACTCTAGAGTTTAACATGGTAACGTTATTATGTGCAGTAAAGCAAACTGTAGCTTGCAAACATTGGCCAGTTAGGACTCACCACCAGACTCCACAGATGAGAAACTTGAGAGATGAGGTTACTTAAAAATCCATCATTCAATGTTCATGCACGTAACAGGTGAGTTGGTGGCCCAAACAAATCACAACCCATTGCATAAGAAGCCAAGGGTTTCATGGGGAAATGTCTTAAAATAAGATAAACCCCCCAAATAAATAAATACATAAAGTTAAACCCACCATCATCGCGGCCTCACCATTCCTGTCTCCCTCCAGCAACTTGTTCTAATCACAAGTCTGCTTCCCCCAAATGCCCCTTGCTCTCAGGTGATGCTCTTCTTCTCTCCTTCGTCTGCCAGATTCCTCCCCCTCCCCCTCCTAACCCTAAATGAGACCCACCCCCCAGGCCCCCCTGCTCTCCCAGCCTCCAGGATCTCCGCTCATTCTAGAGCGTAGGTCTGGCCCACCTCCTCCCAGGGTGGGGGGGTGGGAGTCCTGCCCATAGACATGTTCCGTGCGTTGCTCCGGCGTGGCCCGGGCCTTGATCATTTCCAAGCTCCTCTGCCAGGGTTGAGAACCAGCCACTGGCCAATCTCCTTAACGCAGGGGGAGTGTGAGGCCATCCTGCCCAAGCGCCCTTTTCAGGCTCATTGCCCCTCCCCTGCATTTTGACCTCTTCACTTTCCATCCGTGTTTCCCAACATGCCACGCACTTCTTAAAAAGTGATTTTTTCCTTGTTAAAAAATGGAACAGTCTATTCGTACAGCTTGGAAAAGATGGTGCACCACGAAGGTGAAATTGCTGTGCCTCTAATTCCAGAGCTCAGAGGTCAGCAGTGTCATATTTGTGTGTTTCCTACACCAGGACCGTGGACACGGGCACACAGAAGGCCAGCCCCGGCCGCACCTCGCCGGGGCCTCAGCTCATACAGGTGCCTCTGCCTGGAAGCCCTCCCTCCCCTGCCGAGCCTGAGCCTCCCCGCAAACTAACAAAACCCCTCGGTGCCCGTCACATGCAAGTGCTTCTCTCCTACAAAATCTTTCCTGACCAATCTCAGATGGATGTAATGTCTTGTCCCCTGTGTGCGTCCCCACAGATCATACCTGCTTTATGGCAGTTATCGCCTGGGCTGGGTCATGGTCTGCGGGCCACTTTCCCCTGCGAGACTGAGCTCCTTGCGTGTAGGAAGTCGTGACTTTCTTTTATGTATTACTTTTGCTTGTTTGTACTTTACCCTCCTATGCATGGCACTGAGGAAGGGGGATTTACTGAATGGCCATTGAATTGCTGAATTTGCTTCCATAACTGGAGAACAAGATAGATAGATGATAGATAGATAGATAGATAGATAGATAGATAGATAGATAGATAGATATAGAAATAGATATAGATGATATAGATATAGATGATGATATAGATGATGATATAGATGATGATATAGATGATGATATAGATATAGATATAGATCTCCCTGGGTGGAGCCATTCTGGACCGTCCCATTTTAGCAATCTGTGATGACCTTTGTTTTGTTTTTACAATTTGGCTTCATTCCTTTCTCTGCTTAACATGATTCTCTGTT
This sequence comes from Canis lupus baileyi, assembly GCF_048164855.1. Taxonomy (NCBI): domain Eukaryota; kingdom Metazoa; phylum Chordata; class Mammalia; order Carnivora; family Canidae; genus Canis; species Canis lupus. The sequence goes on along the minus strand of NC_132873.1, from coordinate 2,118,614 downwards.
CTTCGCTCCTGGGTGACTAAACAATTCAATTTCAATTTTGAAGTCAAAACGATGCAGAACCACCATAATAACTTTTTCTCTTTTATTCATGTTTTGTGGGAAAGGTGGCACAAAAGTAGCTGCTTTGACCTCTTCCACAAGGAGAACACATAGCTGTGGCCTTTCCACGCCCCAAAGGTGACCTTGGAACTGATAGTGTTGTGATAAATGTACGGTTTTACCTGGGAGTGATACTGGACTATGCTTTAGCGTTAAAGATGCTCCAAAATTCACAGCAGGAGCACCGCGGAGGAGAGAGGAAGGCAGCGGAGCATTCGAGCATTCGAGCATTCGTATCAGTAGTTAACTTTGGTCAAGAGAACTACAGCTACATGCACTTCCCCATTTCTTATCTGGAGCATAAGGATGCTGAATAGTGATAGCAAAAACCAGCGATTCTACATATAAAATGTTTAATGTTTTAAATAAAATATTTAACCTACTGAAATTATATTCTTTTTTTTTTTTTAAGTAAATGGTAAAATACTAGGGAAGTAAAATAGGTTATTGAAAGCTTCAGAAGAGAGAATGGTAAATTCTGAGCAAGGCATGTCCTTATACGAACTCATTATCATTGACAATTAAGATTGCAAGACTGCCCTCTAAAGCCCTCCTACCAGCTACCATTTCATCTTATTATCACACAAACTCTTCAATCTTTGCATTAGTACTGCTTTCAATTGTCTACTAGCAATTTGTTGGCTCCTAGGGGACTCAGATGTAAAAAAAACAATGAGCTATTTCAATTACATTTCAACAAAAATGGGACAAATTGCTGTTTGTTTCTCCTTCCCAGACAAATTCCAAGGGGCAATTTGAGGATGGGATTTGAATTTGGGCTAAAGCTGATTTAGTTGTCCTACTTGGCCAGGCCTTTTGATTCTATGCTAGGTGAGGGATGCCCTTAGGCCAAGGATGCTTTTAGAACTTTTTAGGAACACAGCTTTGGAGGCAGATTCCTTCAGTATGACCCTGAGTAACTTATTCACTTACCTGAGCCTCAGGGTTTGTTTGTTTTCTTTTTTTTCCCAATAAAATAAGACAGAATTATATAAGTATGAGCCCATTCCCAAGGATATTTTGGGATTAAATGAGGTATTACATAAAAACCATTTAACACAATGTTTGTACATAGTATGGTCTCAATGAGTGGTAGCAACTTGATAATTCCATGTCACATCTACCATAATATATTTGTAAAAGTCTTGGATATATGAGTCAGCTCTGAATCTTTCCAGAGTTCCTTGGATCCCCTGGAGGAGCCACCAGCTTGCCCATAGGAGACCTGGATGACCATCCTCGTGTCTGGACTCGGGGTTCTAGAGAAACTCAATAACAGAAAACAGAAGATTAAAGGACTCTTTTTATCAGATCTCTGGAACTAAGTAATAGATGTCGCTCTCTATGAATGATAACCTACCTTAAGAATCTAGATGATAGGGGATCCCTGGGTGGCTCAGCAGTTTAGCGCCTGCCTTTGGCCCAGGGCGTGATCCTGGGGTCCCGGGATTGAGTCCCGCATCGAGCTCCCTGCATGGAGCCTGCTTCTCCCTCTGCCTGTGTCCCTGCCCCTCTCTCTCTGTGTCTCATGAATAAACAAATTTAAACATCTTAAGAAAAACAACAACAACAAAGGAACTTCAGTTAATAAATTTCTGTGTTTTCAATCGAGGCTGATGGACTGAACGTCTGGTTGCGAATACTAGTTCTCATGCTGTCCAGAGATTCTCAAAATAGTCGTGATTAATTAAGACGAAATTTCATTTCTCTCTCACATAAAAGACAGGGTATATATAGTCCATGACTGGTATGGTGGCTCCACAGTCATCAGGACCCGGATTCCTTCTACCCTGGGGCTCTGCTGTTTGTAAGGGGAGGCCCGGGCCGCGGACCACGAGGGCTGCTGCGGCTCCCGCAAGGCCCAGGGGGGAGACACGGGAAGCCCAGCAACGACGCTCCCCTCCACGGAGAACCCCGAAGCTTCCAGCCACTCACTGTATCACCTCGTTCTGAAATTAGTCACACGGCCACGCATACGACAAGGAATAAATACCCTGGGTGATTCATGTGGTTGGGGACGACCATGTGGCCGAGTGAAAAGTGGAGATGCAGTTCGTATGTGAGAAAAGAGGACGAGTGTGGGGAGATAACCAATAATCCTTCTCACAGTCACTGTCCACACCACCTGCTGCTTTCCGAGACAGTGGGGATCGTCTCAGCTGAAGGAGATGCAGAACTGGCTCAAGGGCCTTCGGCTGCTCTTTCCTGATTGTATTTCCCATGTTCAGAAAATTTTCTTCTGGTTGAAAACAGAGACCACACCAGTTACTAAGCTTTCTGTCTGTGATACTAAGGGAGTTTTTCTGCACTGAACTTTTTTTTTTTTTTTGCACTGAACTTTCAAAAAGAAATGACTGGGGGCACCTGGGTGGCTTAGTTGGTTAAGCATCTGGCTTCAGCTCAGGTCATGATCCCAGGGTCCTGGGATCCAGCCCTAGATTGGGCTCGCTGCTCACTGGGGGAGTCTGCTTCTCCCTCTCTCTCTGCCCTTCCCCTTACTCGTGCTCTCTGTCTCTCTCAAATCAATGAATAAAATCTTTAAAAAATAAAATAAAACAGAAATGATCATAGAAAAAAATTAAGATAATAAAGAAAACTTTTCTATAGTTTCATCCATCTAGTAATCATAACCATTAGCATCTTGGTGGACATTTTTCACATTAATTAATATTATTTCTCTTTACATATGAGAATTTTAACATAAAAAGTGAAATTGTGCTGTACACACTGGTTTGAAACCTAATTTGCAGACTTAATAGGTCACTAATTATATCTTTTCTTTCCATTAGCTATTCTTTGGCATCATTTTTCCTTTCTTTTATTTTTTAAGGTATTATCTACGTAAAATAAAATAGGTTCATCTTAGGTGTGAAGTTTGGTAACTTTCGGTAATTGTGCACGGCCTTGTAACTACCACCATGCACGAGAACTAGAACAGTTCCTCACCTTAGAAAAGGTCTCTGCTGGGATGCTTGGGGGCTCAGCGGCTGCCTTTGGCCCAGGGCGTGACCCCGGGTGCGGGATCGAGTCCCGCATCGGGCTCCCCGCATGGGGCCTGCTTCTCCCTCTGCCTGGGTCTCTGCCTCCCTCTGAGTGTCTCATGAATAAATACATAAAATCTTTAAAAAAAAGAAGGGGGGGGTTTCCTGTGATTAGCTAAGGCAGCGAGCGGGAAGCGGCCTGAGGCCCTGGGGAGGGGGAGAGGAGCTGGGGGCACCTGCCGGGCCACGGGGCCAGGCAAGCTGCAGCTGCGGGGAGCACCAGGTCCCGGGGGCTTTAGGCCAGGCTCGCCTGCCGGGGGGAGCTCTCGCCGACGGGGCAGAAAAGGGCGGGGAACCGCGCACCAGGCCCCTGCAAGGCACCTGCTCACGGATGGTTCCAGCTCGTGCTCCGCTCTGGGCGAGGAGGCTCCCTGATGCCTTCTGCAAGCTCTGCTGCGTGTCTTTGCCGCCCCGGGGCCCCAGGCCGGGCCCGCGGCAGTCCGAGGCCCCAGGAGTCCAGCAGCTGGAAAGCCGGCCCGCAGCCTGTTGGGGGGACTCGGGGTAACCGCGGCGACCCCCCCCCCCGCCCGCGCCCATCCCGCCTCCCCGGCGGAGCACCTTGCCCCCCTCCCCCCAAGCCTCTGCTGCGATCCCAACGCCCAGCACCTCAGGGTGGGGCCACCTTCCAAGAGGTGGTCCCGTGGAAATGAAGCCTGGGGGTGGGGGGTGCCCTTCAAGGGATGCTCCCGAGCCTTGGCTCTCTCAAGAGAGACTTGGTTTTCTTTGGCCTTTAGTCTGAGGGTCCGCGCCACAAAGGGTCACACTAAGCACACTCGGAGCGCTCGAAGCATCCCGCGGGGCAGGCCCCACCAGGCGAGCCCCAGGCAGGCAGCTGCTGCCAGCAGAGCAGTGACTGCGCCTCGGCCGGGGTGGGGGGGCCCTTGCAGGTGCCTGTCCAAAGATATGAGGGAGGAGAGAAGAAGTGACCCCTACGTTAATATGTTCTGGAAATCATTACATAGGAAGATAAGGATAAACGAGCAAATAATTTAACTATGGGGGTGGGGGGGGGTTGCAACTTGAGCACAGTCTCTTCACTCAGAGGAAACTTTCCTGGCTCGCAGCTGCACACCTGTCTGTGGGCCCTGCTTCCCACATACTTCAGTTTGATGTCCAGGACTGATAACGGTCGTTTCTTTCCATGCCGTCCTATTAATATCTCCTAACTCCCAGGACTTACACGGTCTACAGCAAACCTCGACAAGCAGATGAGAAATATGGTGGCTTTGGGGCCAATATGCTGAGCTTTTAAGAAAGGCTTCTTGGAAGGTTATGTGCTTTGAGGTCTGTTTATAGTTACAGAGACGGCTCTTCCCCATTCCGTAATTCTCCCATCTCTTACCTTCGTTCTCTTTTGTGATTAACGGCATTTATAATGAAAAACTGGGGTTATGGCTGTAATGAGAGTCCTATGGCCTGCCCAGCCATGACCACGAGGTGCTCAGCACCGTGTACGGGCCACATGTTTGCACCTCTTCTACTAGGCCCATAGGTACATCTGTGGTCTTTCTAACACAAAAAGGGGCAATTTCTCTCCCCTCCTGAAAATAGTCCTTGAAACAACACTGAACCTGAATGGTTCAATTAAGCACCTTGCCTTTGGCTCGGGTCATGGTTCTGGGGTCCTGGAATAGAGCCCCACACTGGGCTCCCCCATCAGCTGGGGAGTCTTCTTCTCCCCCTCCCTCCACCGCTCCTCCCTCCTGTCCCCCAACTCGTGGTCTCTCTCTCTCAAATAAATAAATAAATAAATAAATAAATAAATAAATAAAATCTTAAAAAAGAAAGAATTCCTATCATTTTGCTCCTTAAAACTCATTGGGTTTGGGATCCCTGGGTGGCGCAGCGGTTTGGCGCCTGCCTTTGGCCCAGGGCGCGATCCTGGAGACCCGGGATCGAATCCCACATCGGGCTCCCAGTGCATGGAGCCTGCTTCTCCCTCTGCCTGTGTCTCTGCCTCTCTCTCTCTCTGTGACTATGATAAATAAATAAATAAATAAATAAATAAATAAATAAATAAATAAAAATTAAAAAAAAAAAAACTCATTGGGTTTAAATTCCACTAATACCATAGCTTAGGGGTATGGAGCTTAGGGCCACCTTGCAGGTGCCTGTCCAAAGATATGAGGGAGGAGAGAAGAGGTGACCCCTATGTTAATATGTTCTGGAAATCATTACATAGGAAGATAAGGATAAACCAGTAAATAATTTAACTATTTGCTTCAGGGGATTCCTACAAACTGATTTATCTAAGAAAATAGTTTGCTTATCTGGGGAAACAGCTCTCCTATCAGGAAACAGATTGCTCACCTACATAAAAAAAGCTTACTGGTCAGGCAACAACTTGCTCATCAAAACCCTGACCTTGCTGTGTCCACCAATCCTGAACTATTATGGCATAGACTCCGCCCACCGTAAATTGGTTCCCTGTATTTATTGAAAACCACCCCTCTACCATTTGAACCCCAACCCCAACCTAAATCCTATAAACAGCCTTCCTTGGTATCCTCCTTCTGATACGCTAGGTATTCTGTTAAGGTAGTGTTTTTCCTTTGCCATACTAAATCTGATAGAATTAGCTTTTAAGGAGTTGACAATCAACAGAAGGAAGAAAAATAAGATTCACTGAGTGTTGGTGTAGGTGCTCATTATGTGTCAAACCCTTTATGTGTTACATATACTTCCTTTGTTGATTTGTGTAGAGCACATATCAAACAGTGCTTTGTTATGCTATGACTCCGGCCAGAAAAGGTCTCACAAGCCTTATTTCTTGTTATTTATTGTAAATACTGAGATTCCTAATAAAAAGCAGTGTATGCCTGAAGCCTTCTTTATTATGGAAGGGGTGAAGCATGGTGAGACCATAAGGTTTTAAACAAGCTGCCACTCCTCAGCTCCCATGAGCATCTCCATGTTCCCCTGAAAATGTTCTGTGAGCCAAAGTGGGCCTGGAAAATTCCTCCTTTCCACCCTCCCCTTCTGCCCAGCACCCACTTCCTGGGGGCAGCTTCCGTGGCCACTACCTGTGTTCGTACAGCCAATATAATGCCGCAATTCTTCACTCAGGTCCGGTGCTATGGGTTGAAATTTGTTGCCCCCAAAAAGATGTGCTGAATGTCTAGCCACCACCACTGCCACCCCCCTCCCCATACCTCTGAATATGACCTTAATGGAAATAGGATCTTTACAGGGCTAATTAATTATGAGGATAACAAATCAAATAGGATCAGGGTCCTTATAAGAATGGGGAGTTTGGATACCAGAGGCAGACACACAGAAAGAAGAAGGCCGTGTACTGGGAGTGACATGTCTATAGGGGGATGCCAAAGATCACTGACAGACACCAGAATCCAGAAAAGGTAAAGAAGGATCCTCTTCTAGAGGTGGGAGGGGGGTGGCCCCACTCACTTTGTGATTTCAGACTTCTAATCTCCAGACTTCAACACATTTCTGTTGTTTCCAGCCACACACTTTTTGGGACTTTGTTACTGCAGCCCTAGGAAAGGATGCACCCCAAGTGAGCATTTTTAAAGGAAAGGATGATTACACAATACATGTCATTACTCTTTATCGTATGTGCAATTCACTTAAAACTGTTGCTTGTTTGAACTGTTACTTAGGGGGCAACGTTGATGGATAAAAGGAACTAAATGCTGGGTTTCTAGTTACCTAGATGGACTTTTTACATTAATTCTTGTAGAAGGAATTTCCGCTTGTAACTCTTTGAAATAGACTATCTCTTCCTGAAACATGACTTGGAGGTCTAACATAGACACCTGGGTACTTTTTGCATAGGACTTATATTGTTGAACTGCTTATCAATAAACTTTTCTGAAGATAGGCAAGTAAGCCCACAAGGTCACTTAACTAATAAGTGATGATGTCAGTCGTGCCAACTAACTGTTATTTTATTTATTTTTTATTTATTGATTTTTTTTTTAGAGATGGGGGAGAGAAGATCTTACGCGGGCTGAATCTCACCACCCTGAGATCACGACCTAAGCTGAAATCAAGAGTAAGATGCTTAACTGACTGAGGCACTCGGGGGGCCCCTCATGTTTTTTTTTAGTGAGTGGGGGACCTAACTGCCATTTTAAAACAAAGTCTGCCTTTCGGCTCCACAAATTCATTATTATAGGAATTAATTAATCACATGGATCAACTCACAGTAAGGGGTCATCCCGAGATCAACGCCCAAGGTCACGAAAGAGAAGGGCTGCTTTGGAAAAATAAATGTCAAGTGGTCAAAATCTTTTTTCCAACCTTTCAAAGAATAGTGCATTTAATATTTAATCTAGAAAGATTTAGATTCCAATCTTAGATGTCAGACCCTGTAGTGGCCCATTTCATAGATAATGACTTTAGGTAATTTCATAATTACTTTAATCCTCATACCAACCAAAAAAATGTATCACTATGCATTAAGATTATAAGGGGTTTATGTGAAAACAACACAAATTAAACCTTGCTGATAAGCAGGGCCCTTCAGGTTCCTCTACTGTTCCTTCATTCACTGCTAGAGATGGATTTGCCAAGATGGTTGATGATGGGAGTTTCCTTTAGCACCTTTCATTGATCTAACTCAGTGGTGCTCCAGCTTTGATGCAGGGGAAGAATTGCCATACAGGGCCCCCCACGCACACTGGTCTTTGTGAGTCATGGAAAAGATTTTCAAAGATTAATTACATGTACTTATTGCCCTTGTGCTAACTCCTGGTTTAATAGGAAATTCCATAGCTGGTGCTGTGATTCAGCTCCAGATTTTGCATTGAACTTCCCGTACCCAGTATAAGAAAGGCAGCGTGACCACAACGCATTCTAGACTAGCGTCTCTAAAGGTTGCCCTGAGGAGGTCAGAAGGGGAGCTAGTGCTCTCTAGGAGCTAGTACGGACTCATTGGTAGAAGTCCTTGTTTATACACTTCACTAAGTTTCTAAGCCATTTGATCAGGAGACTGCTTTTGTTGATCAGAATTTTTGCAGTCGTTGAAAGAGGCTCTCATAATATCTTTAAAACCAAAGGTGGTGTGTGGGCTGTATGATCATGAGGTGAATTCATCGTGGGCTGGAGGGCCCCAGCTAACTGGCAATCAGCTCCACTTTATTTTATTTTTTTTTTAAAGTTTTTTTGTTTTTTATTTATTTATGATAGTCACACACACAGAGAGAGAGAGAGGCAGAGACACAGGCAGAGGGAGAAGCAGGCTCCATGCACCGGGAGCCCGACGTGGGATTCGATCCCGGGTCTCCAGGATCGCGCCCCGGGCCAAAGGCAGGCGCTAAACCGCTGCGCCACCCAGGGATCCCAGCTCCACTTTATAAAGAGTTCAGGGGCAGCAAGTTGAAAGAGTCTATCCTGACTTTCTTTCTTTCTTTTTTTTTTTTTTTTTTAAGATTTTATGTATTTATTCATGAGGCACACAGGGAGAGACAGAGACACAGGCAGAGGGAGAAGCAGGCTCCCTGCAAGGGGCCTAATGTGGATGGGACTTGATCCCAGGACCCTGGGATCACGACCTGAGCCCAAGGGAGGTGATCAACCCCTGAGCCCCCCAGGCATCCCTATCCTGACTTTCATGTGAAAATACTTAATGGAGATTTATATGGACTTAAGAACAGCATACATTTGTCTCATCCACATGCAGATAGTGTGATTCTGGGAGGGATGACTGATGCCCTGGATGATAGAATTGAGATCTGAAAAGGACCCAATAAACTAGAAATACAAATCAGATCAAATGCCATAAGATACTATTAATAAAAATAGATCCTGCTCTGTGATCCCTAGAGCAAATGTATAAGGAAAGGAAGAAGAAAGAAAAGATTTGTGGTCTTTAGTGGGGTGAATCACAAGCAGGAAGTGCACAGGACAGATCGCAAACTTGAGCTGCCCTCAGTAATAACCCAGAACAATGGAGATAATCATGTGACTTATCTGGCTTGGCTCAGGCCACCCCTTTACTAGTCATGACATTTGCGGCAACAAAGACTAATAAGCAACACTGATCAACTGAAGCAGGTCCAGAGAAGCAAGCCAAAAGGTGAGAACTTGAAATCAGGTCTCACGATGGCGATACTTCATGTGGGTGAGAGGAGACTCTGAGGAGATATGACAGCTGTCTTCAAGTATTTGTATGGCTGTCACCAAGAAGCAGCTAAATGTGCATAGTTCCACGGGGCAGAACCAGAGGCCATAGGGACGAGTTACGAGGAAGCAGATTCTGGCTCAAAACAAAAAAGAGCATTCTAGAGCCACCAAAATTAGAACAAAGCAAGGACGAGCAGCTCCTGGTTGAAAAAATCTGGCCATTACTTCCTTTTTTAATTTTTTAAAAAGATTTTATTTATTTATCTATGAGAAACACAAAGAGAGAGGCAGAGACACAGGCAGAGGGAGAAGCTCCCTGCAGGGAGCCCGACGTGGGGCTCGATCCCGGATCCTGGGATCCAGGAGCCACCCAGGTGCCCCAAATTTTTCTGTATTGAACCAGTAAGTATCCTTCTGAGTACTCACTGTGTAGACAGTAATGTGTTAAAACTAAATACACTATGTGGGGCACCTGGGGGGGCTCAGTCAGTTAAGCATCTGCCTTCAGCTCAGGTCATGAGCCTGGGGTTTTGGGATCGAGCCCTGCATCGGGCTCCCTGCTCAACAGGGAGTCTCCCTCTCCCTCTGCCCCTCCCCTCCTGCTTTCTCTCTCTCTCTCTCTCTCTCAAATAAATAAATAAAATCTTAAAAAACAAAAACAACAAAGCAAGATAAAAACCGAAGCACGCTGTGTATATGTATACCATGCAAACTCTACCTGTGTGCCAAGAGTTCAACAGCACAGCGGAATCTCACAACGATGCTGTTGTAAGGAAAGGTGATCTTATTTGTGAAGGAGTTTTATGTGGCAATTCTAATACAACTTTGCAACTTATAGCCTTTTGTACCTGGATCCATATTTGTTCCAAATGCTCACTGCTCGTGACCTACCAGGGTGCATGTTCCTTGGTCCGGGACCGGGCCCAGAGGGTTTTGGGGATTTCCAACAGATCTCACACATTTAGGTCAACACATGGAGAGAGAGGGAACACCACACAGAAGCCACCCGGCAGGGTGTCCCAGGGAAGCAGGGGGCCCCAAGCTGGGGGACATCTGTGGTCATTGCCCTGCTTTGGTGCGCGAGGAAGACTTCTGAGAGGACAAGTCTCAACCCCAGCTCTCTAGATGGAAACCGCCCCCTGCCCTGTGCTGAAGAGCGTCCTCCAAGGACCGCGTCTGCATTTCCATTCAGTTGGACTAGCGCGATCCCGGGCAGCTGGGGATCAAGAAGCCCTCCTCAGAGGTCTCCAGCATAACCTCGGGGACACGGGCCCAGGAGCCAGTGTTTGCAGTAGCATCTCCATGCGATCACAGAGGAACCCCACAGGGATGCCGAGGTCAGCAGCGGAACCAGGAGGGAGCAGGTCTGATAGAATGGAACCAAGGCCAAGGCCAAGTGCAACGACAAGTGGAGGCAGACACCATGCGGGCCCCGGGGCAGCACCCAGGGCAGCACCGCCAGAGGAAGGTGGGTGAAGTCGTCCCGGGGTTTCAGGCTTGCGGTGCCAGGAGCACTGCTCAGCGGGGTGCGCTTCCCAGGTGCCATTTGGAGGAGGGACAAGAGCCACAACCCGCGGAGATGGGAGACAACCGCTGGAAACACGGCTGGGGAGCCTGGTGCACATTCCAGGGGCGCTGCCGGTGGGTCCGAGCTGGGAAAAGCCACCTTGTAAGGCGGGGCTGAGATCCCCAGGCAGCAGCAACACCAGGTCGTCCCTGGAAACTAGGACATTGCGATCAGGCCCCTTGGTGAGTCCTTTTCAGACTGTGAGCTGCAACCCATGAAGTACACTTAGTGGGCCTCTGACAGCAGCCTCAAGATGAGAAATAGAATAAAATAAAGTCGACTAGAAAGAAAATATCAGAGCACGTTGCCTATAGTACAGATCACGTGCAGCTTGAGAGAGAGAGAGGGAGGGAGGGAGGGAGGGAGGGAGGGAGGGAGGGAGGGAGGGAGCCTTTGATGTAAAATACATGTCTTACTGAGGGTCAGAAATGCTTGAAAGCCACTGATGAAGAGGCTCACTGCCCAGATAAATACTTCATTTGAATAATAGAGTCTTCAGAACATTTCGTATCCTGTTTCATTTCTATGATTAAACTAACAGGAAGCGAAGTGACTCAGGGCATCGACCAATATTAATTAAACAAATGTGTCCTGATTTTGGAATGACATGTTCTGGTTTCCCATTGCTCTTTTGGCTCACACAAGAGTTCAAACTTTATCCAGTGAAAGAATTGTTTGTTCTTTTGTTGCTCTTATTTCCTTCTTTCTCATCGATAGTAATTTATATTCTGGAACATTCTTTAGTTCCACTTCCATAGTTCTGATCATTGGTTCCAACATTCTCCCTTTCAATCTGATACAAATTATCTGGTTTTTTTTAAATCTATTTATTTTTAAGATTATTTATATATTTTAGGAAGACAGTGAGAGGGTAAGCAGGAGGAGGGGCAGAGGGAGAGGGAGAAGGAAGGGAAAAGAATCTCAAGCAGAGCATAGAGTCTGATGTGAGGCTTGATCCCAAGGTCCTGAGATTGTGACATGAGCCGAAATCAAGAGCTCAACCGACTGAGCCACCAGGAAACCCTTGTTTTATGTTTTAATTAGACTATCTCTTTTCTTGAAACATTCAAGAGCCATGGTAGTGCTCCTCCTCTTTTTCACTTGGGCAGGGTAAGAACCTTGCCTTATTTTTCTCGGTTTTACCAAGTGCTTGTTGAAGATATCAAGCAGGAACATAGATTCTGAAACCCACCCACCGATGCTGGTTGTAGAGGGGGATCAATGCGGCTGAAGAGGCAAATGGAAAGTTCTGATTGAATACACATGGCTTTTAGAGAGCTATCCACATGCATTGAAATAATCAGAGCACTGATTATTTATAATCAGAGTCATGCTACAAAACGAAGAGATCTCAAGGATTCTCCTAGTTGACCTGTCTCTGATTTGCAAGCAGCTCTGGGTATCCCTGGTTGGGTGATGCCACCAATGCCAACATAGTCTCAGGTCTTTGAAGCCTTACTGTGACCAATAAATGAGGCTCTTAAGAAGAACTAAAATTATTTCTGATTAAAAAAAATATATATTTCGGGTACCTGGATGGCTCAGCGGTTGAGTGTCTGCCTTCGTCTCAGGTCATGACCTTGGGGTCCTGGGATTGAGTTCCCCATTGGGCTCCCTGCAGGGACCCTGCTTCTCCCTCTGTCTGTGTCTCTTATGAACAAATAAATAAAATCTTAAAAAGAAAAAAAATATATCAGCCCCGGACTGTGAACTTTTATCGGAACACAAGACTCACGGGTCTCTAACCTTCCTGTGGTGTCAGCCTCTGAACCCCACTAATGCTTTCATCTGTTGCTTTGGCTCCTGCTACAGACGGAAGATTCATGTCCCCTCAAAATTTAGATGTTGAAAACTAATCTCCAATGTGATGGCATCTGGAAATGGGTGTTTAGGAGGTGATGAGGACATAAGGGCAGAGCCCTCGTGAATGGGATGACTGCCCTTGTAAAGAGACCTCAGAGCGTTTGCTGAACCCTTGAGCCATACGAGGATGCAAGCAGGAGACACAGCCATCTGCAAATCAGGAAGTGCGTGTCCCCCCCCCCCCCCCCCCCCGCCCCGCCACACTGAATCTTCTCTGATCTTGGACTTCCAGCCTCCAGAGCAGTGAGAAATAAATCTCTGTTGTTTATAAGCCACCCAGTGTGTGGCATTCCGTTATGGCAGCCTGAACCGAGGGGCCAGCCCTCGTCCCCACTCACTGAGCTTCAGCTTATCTTGCCTGAACCCGGCTCTGACCCTCTATGGTCCTTCTGTTGTTAGCGTCAGCGTCGCCAGGGATTGTGGCAGGTCCCCATCTCTGCCACCTTGTAGGTAAATTTTGTCTCTGCTGTGCGCCTCCTTCCTACTGCCCAGTGGATTTTGTCTTTGGCTTCTCTTCGCTCTGTCCCAGCCCATCACTGGGAGATCTGCTCAGTGACTTGTCTTCCCTGCTCCCCGCCACGATCAGCGCTGGTCAACGGGCATTTGGTATTATGAGGTAAGAAAATTCTGGTAATAGCAATTGCAAGGTTGGCTGTTCTCATTCTGCAAGTCAGTTTGGGATTTTGTTTTGTTTTGTTTTGTTTTTCCTGGCGTTTGGAACCAAAAGCATCTTGACTGACAACATGTTGATTCCCACTCTGCCACCCATTAGCTGTGGAACACATGGCTTAATCCTTCTCGTCCTTAGTTTCTCACTCTGAAGAGTGAGGGAGTCGTATTCAGTTGTTTCCAAAGTCTTCCTCCATATCAGAGTTTTCCAAGCATATTTTTTTTTCCAGGCATATTTTTTATTGGAGTTAAGAGGAAGCCCGGCCTCTGGGTGGAGCAGCTGGTTATTAGTGTCTGGTCTTGGTTTTGGCTCAGGTTGTGATCTCACGGTCATGAGATCAAGCCCCATGTGGGGCTCCACGCTCAGCAAGGAGTCTACTTAAGACTTTCTCTCCCTCTGCCCCTCGCCACAGCGCACCTGTGCTCTCTCTCTAAAAAAAAAAAATAGAATCTTGGGGATCCCTGGGTGGCTCAGCAGTTTAGCGCCTGTCTTTGGCCAAGGGTGAGATGGAGTCCTGGGATCGAGTCCCGCGTCAGGCTCCCTGGAGCCTGCTTCTCCCTCCTCCTGTGTCTCTGCCTCTCTTTCTCTCTCTCTATCATAAATAAATAAATCTTTAAAAAATAAAATAAAAAATAAAAATAAATAGAATCTTAAAAAAAATAAAGAAGCAAAGGAACCAAAAAATTTTAAAGATGTTATTTATTATTTGAGTGAGAGAGAGAAAAAAAAAGAGAGAGCACAAGTGGGGCAGGGAGGGAGTGACAGAGGGAGAAGAAAAAGCAGCCCTGACGTGGGGCTCTCTTCCAGGACCCTGAGATCATGACTGGAGCTGAAGGCAGATGCTTCACTGACTGAGCCCCCCAAGTCCCCCAAAGCAACCAGAAGACTAAAAGTCCAGAATCAGAGACCATCAAAAAGATAAAAATCCATGAACGGGCAACATTTTTTTGCAAATTATATATCTAATAAAGGGCTTATATATCTAGAACACATAAAGAGCTCTTACAACCCAATAATAAAAAGATAAACAACTCAATTAAAAAAATTGTCAAAGGATCCGAAGAGACATTTCTCCAAACAAGACACACAAATGGTTAAGAAGCAGTTGAAAAGATTCTCAACATTATCAGCCATCGAGGAAATTCAAATCAAAACCACAATGAGATACACCACACATCCATTAGGAGGCCTAGCATCAAAAAGGCAGATGATGAAAAGGACAGCAAGGACGTGGGGGGACTTGGAAGCCTCCTCTACTGCTGATGGGAATGCAAAACAGTGCCGCTCTTACGAAAAATAGTCTGTCCAGGGGCACCCGGGTGGCTCAGCAGGTGAGCATCTGCCTTCAGCTCAGGGCGTGACCCTGGGGTCCCGGGATCGAGTCCCACATCGGGCTCCCCACGTGGAGCCTGCTTCTCCCTCTGCCTGTGTCTCTGCCTCTCTCTGTGTGTCTCTCATGAATAAATAAATAACATCTTAAAAAAAAAAAGGAAAAGAAAAATCATCTGTCTGTTCTTCAGACAGAAAGCTTCAGAAAAGCTTCAGAAAAGCTCCAGAAGAGCTTCAACATAGACTTATCATATGACCCAGCGATTCCACTCCTAAGTATATATACTCAGGGGAAGTGAACACATGTGCCCCCACAAAAACTTGTACACAAATGTTCATAACAGCTTGAGGGTGGAAATAATCCAAGTGGCCATCGACTGATGAACAAAGTGTAGCGTGTCCATGTCATGGAATATTATTCAGCTATGAAAAGAAGTGAAGTACTGACAACACGGATGGATCTGGAAAACATTATGCTAAGTGACATAGCAGCCGAGGGCTTGGCTTGACTCAGGTACCTCAGCCCCCGATGTCACATCCTCCTGACCCCCCTGACACATGTCCTTATTCCGTGCCCACGGGTTTGCATCTTGGTTGTTTAGGATTGGCCTTCACAGTGCTGTCTCCCCTTCCATTCCTTGCTCAGGTTACTTCCCCAGTTTGCTCGTGTGGTGCCCTCCGTCAGTGGAGACAAGCTTTCCACGAGGAACCAAGATTTCCACCCTGTGAGCTCTGAGAGGACAGCTGGCCATCCTCGGGACAGATGCTTCAAGGAGCCACCAATCAAGGCTCCATTTCCTGAACTTTCCTAGGAAGTTGAGCCCTGAGTAGCTGTTCTTGGTAATAATAATAATAATAATTCATAGCCCATAGGAATCTGGGCCATACAAGCATTATTCCACGGGGTCTTTACAATGTTCCTCTTGGTATATCGTGGTGCTTAGTCTACAGGTGAGACTGAAGGCCCAGGATGTTGGAGTACCTGCCCGAGATGAGCTGGGCGGAGTGCGGCAGGGCAGCGCCCGAGCACAGAATCCTGCTCCCACCAGGGACGTGCATGCAAACTTCGTAAACTCGTGCAAGGTGGGTGGTGGTTCAAATCGCATGTGGGTATCATCTCGTAGCCTGTGCACCGTATGCCCTTGTTGGCTGAAAAATTCGTTAGCATGGTTTGTTCCAGGTGACACTCGTACACTTAGGCTTCCATTTTCAAAGTCAATCTTACAGAATTCTGTTTTTATTCTTTCTCCTGCTCAGTAAAAAATGAAAGCTGATCTTTTCCCAGGGGAAAAAAAAAAAAAAGTCACCTGAAATTCACTCTAGAAATATTTGCCTACAGTTGGTAGTTGAGGGTCTGTCGTTCTCTCGCTCTCTACGGCCCCTACTTCTATTTTCTTGTGTTGAATTTCCCAGTAGAGACCAGGAGTTTCCTCCTGAATATTTCTGCCCAGGGACATGACTGGGACGGAAATGGGACGAGAGTGGCCAGTCCGTGGGTAGGCCCGCCCTGTCTCTTTGTTCGAGCCCAGGCCATCCCCCTCGTCATTGTAAGTAGGACAGTGGGTGCCTTCGCCTGTCGCCTCATTCATGCTGAATTGGGCAGAACAAAACCGCTGCCTTTGACGGGGACGCGGTGCCTGGACACTGTGTGCTCCCGACTGTGCACATTTCCATTTGTTGTGCGTGGAAGTTCCTGCCAAGTCTTTCACACTTGCGGCCAATTAAACACAAAATCCTAATGTTTGTGGCTTCCACTTGCAATAATCTGATTTATCACAGGCCTCTCCTGACAAGTATTAGAATCAAGTCCAAACTGTGTCTTGCCGTCTGACAAGGGGAATTCCTAAGCCCTTGCTCCTTCTCCTCAGACCACGCTGCCCACCTCTCCAGTCTAGAGGGCTGGGCTGTGGCCTCGACCCGGGCTTTCTCTGCTCAGTTACAGTTTCTCCTCCTTTCCTCCATGTAGCTCGTCTGTCGAGGGTGGAGAATGTGTGGATTCAGCACGAGGTTCCCCTGGAGACATGTGCATGTAAAAAAAGAATGACTATTTGGATGGAACGAGTCAAGCTGGTGAAGGTGACATGAGGATGCTTGAAGGGTTGGCGGGGAGGTGGAGACCCGTGGAGTCTGAGCAGGGGCAGGAAGGCCGGTCATCCATGGGACAGCCAGCCAGCTGTGTTCCTCTTCTTTTAAAATCTTTTGCTTTTCCAAAAAAGATCTCCTAATAAGGGGTAAGAATCCCAAATGTGAAAAATGTGAACCCATAGCAAAAAATGACCTTTCTTAAAATTTCCAAAATAAAGCTTTCCTTCCTCCTCCCCCTCCTCTCTCTTCTTCTCTCTGTCCTCCTCTTCCTTCTCTTCCTCCTCCTCCTCCTCCTCCTCCTCCTCCTCCTCTTTTTCTTCAATAAAATGTTATTTCTGGATATGGTCAACATTCGAGATATAAAGATAAATACTGTAAAATAGTATGCTAACAAGATGTTAACTAGATTTATCGTCGTGATCGCTTTGCAATAAATCAAAATATCAGGTCATTATGTTATACACCTGACACTAATACAACGTTCTATGACAATTAGGCTTTAATATAAAAAAAAAAAAGAAAACACCTCTCACTGAGATTAAAATGCTAAACTACTTTCCTTAAAGCAGAAAGTACAAAAATATCATTTTTTTTAGAAGACTTCATTTATTCATTCATTAGAGACACACAGAGAGAGGCAGAGACCCAGAGGGAGAAGCTGGCTCCATGCGGTGAGCCCAATGCAGGACTCGATCCCAGGTCTCCAGGACCACGCCCTGGACTGAAGGCGGCGCTAAACCACCGAGCCACCCAGTGATCTCAAGAAATATCATTAAAAAATAATTTCACATTTGTCTTCAATTCCACCTCTGAAGAAAGTTAAGACGAGTGTCTTGTGGGTGCTTCCAGAGTTATCCTACATATGAACGTATTCTGACACGTTGGTTGGAGCCCCACAAAAATCAAACAAGATTTACAACCCAGGAAAAGACCATCCTCATCGTGCCCAAGGAGAAAGAAGTGGTGGTTCCGTAGATTGTGGGAGATGGTGAGGCTCCTGCCTAGATTTCCTGATCTACCTAGAATTCTCTCCAGAAGGACAGTCCTTATGATCTGTAGATCAAAAGACACAGTCCATCTCTGCTGAGATAGGACACAATAAAATAAAATCTATTCAGAATATTTCCTGTCTTAAATTGTGGGAAACAGACCAGTTGTGGATCTTCTGAGCAGCTCGTACGTGGAGTTCATCTTTGGTCCACAAACCTACATGGGTCAGTGAGTGTATGAGTCAGCGTCAGTCACCATAACAAAATAGCACAGGCCCGGTGGCTTGAACAACAGACATTTATTTCCTAGTTTTTCTTTAGGGAGTGGCAGGGTTGGTTTCCAGGGAGGCCTGTTTCCGGCTTGTAGATCTCTGCCTTCTCCTTGTGGCCTTTCCCCAGTGTGCGGGCAGCAGAGAGAGAGCGCGCGCGCGCACTCTGACGTCTCTTCCTCTTCTTGTAAGGGCACGGTTCATATCAGGTTTGGGCCCTACCCTTAAGATCTCATTTAATCTTAATTACTTCTTTAAAGGCTCTGTCTCCAAATATAGTCACATTGGAGGTCAGGGCTTCAGCAGATGAGTTTGGGTCCACAACAGTTCATGGTGGTGATAACTATTTTAATGAGATAACAGCAGCGACTATTTACTTAGGTACCTACTATGTGTTGGCCAATGTACAGCTTGCTCCATGCATATTATCTAGAGTTCTCAAAATAACTCCACCAAGTAGGTATTATTTGTTTTTTAAATATTTTATTTATTTATTCATGAGAGACACAGAGAGAGGCAGAGACACAGACAGAGAAGCAGGTTCCCTGCAGGGAGCCCGATGTGGGACTCGATCCCAGGACCCTGGGCCCAAGGCAGATGCTCAATGGCTGAGCCACCCAGGCGCCCCCCAAGTAGGCATTATTGCTCCCAGTGTGATCCTCAAAATACTTAATGACTGATACAGTTTGGGTGCTGACCAATCAGAATGAACACTGCCTGCAGACGGGGGTGCCGGAGGGCTGAGGAGGAGCCTCAGCTATTCCATTGAGCAGGTGAAAAGGGGAAGATTTGGAGGGATTAGGCTAGTTGTCTAGACGCTCATGCAGCTGGCAAACGGGGGATCAGGGTGACTCAGCACTATGCTGGCTGTGGCCACTCACGGGGAGCTCTCCGCCGAGGGTGTCCACATTTCTCCGTGTCCGTGAGCCTTCGAGGGTGCTCCATCATAACCCACCCACCTCCAGGCCTGCCGCGCATGGGGCTGCCCGAGTCTCGAGGTCCCTGCGCCCGTTGACTGCTCTCAAGGCTGCCCCAGACCTTGGTGCAAGGGCCTCCGGCACCGGCCCCTCTGGCTCCCATCCCACAGTATTGCAGAGTTTCTTAATCGGGACCATGCCCCAGGCCCCGAGAGGTCTTTCCCAAAGGATTTATCTGGATCTTTGGGGTCCTTTGCCGCCATCCACGAATTTGACCTGCCCTGGTTGTCTAAGTCAGGTGTGTGCTCCTTCCTCTATTTGATCTCATCTTGGGTCTTGGACTTGAGCCTGATTATCCATCATGAAGCACCAAATACCAAACTGTTTTCTAGGCTCCGCTTCTAGGCCCAGTCCATTCTTGGAATTACTTCCCACTGACCTCCTCTTCCCATTCCAAGCGCACCTCAGTCTCAGGGCGCCCCGCATTCTTTGGCCCCATACCCTGCTGCGCTCACTGGGACTAGAACCGATGTTTGCAGTATAAGCAGAATGTTCATTGCTCTGGGGAAAAATTTGAAGGATAATTAGTGCTCTGTTGACAAACGATAAGCTATCTTTTACGTGCCTTTTGTTTGATATGCACCAAATGTTGTATTTCCGTTTCTGGGTTTTGCTGAGTGTGCACATTTCAGGCCCTCCTTGACCTTGGAATGATGACCTGCCGATGATGACGGGAGCCTCCCCTCCGTGGCTCCAAAGTTTCCAGTCCGAGGGGAGGTCCTGACCACTCCCCTTTCGCACCGTAAATGAAATATCAGCGAGCACATCAGCTCTGCCCTTTAGAAAAACTGCCTAGGGACACAAAGGTGTCATAGTCACCTGCCAAAACACCCGGGCCAAGCTGTGGGTTCCAGGTTGGCGTGAGGGCTGCTCTGGGGAAGGACAGCTTTCCCACCCGGCGCTGCTCTCCTTGACACCCAGACAGTAAGAAGCATCTGGAAACGGCAGTGTGGGTCCTGAGCCGGGTGCTCAGAAGTGGGTCCAGGCTGCCCAACGCCGGACGTGCAGTCCTTGGTCCCCCGGCAAATATTTACGGAGCACAATGTCGGCGACGGGCCCTCGCCTGGACGTGAGAGCCGGCATCGGGGAACAGGCTAGGCTGCCGGCCGCAGGGACCCCCGGGAGCCACCCCTGAGTGTCATCCGGGACCAACAGGCAGTGGCATGAGCTGCCGGCCTGGAACCGTGCAGCCCTGATGCTGACACGCCGGGAATCAGACCCAGGGAGCCCCCGGAAACAGTGCAGGTGAACCTCAGCTGCCGAAACCTGCTCTGCACGTGTCAAAGGCCTTGGTTTCTTCTGGCCGGGAAAATGTTGAGAAAAATTTATTAAAACAGGAACCAGACCGACACACAGTCCTGTACTTAACATTAAACCTAGGATCCGGGCGCCCTGGGGACTCAGTGGTCGTGCGCCTGCCTTCGGCCCAGGGCGTGACCCCGGGGTCCTGGGATCGAGTCCCGCATCCGGCTCCCCGCAGGGAACCTGCTTCTCCCTCTGCCTGTGTCTCTGCCTCTCTGTGTGTGTCTCTCAGGAATAAATAAATAAAATATTTAAAAATAAAATAAACTAAAATAAATAAATAAACAAACAGACCTAGGATCTGTGCTTCAGAGACCATTTTCGAGAAGGCTTGATCTCGCTGGGATGGATCCCTGGGACCACCGCTAAGATCTCTGAATGCTCAGCAAGTAAATGCAATGTTTGCTCAAGTTAGTGCTACCTCAGAGTATAAGATGCTCCTCTTTCCCCTACACTCCTTCTTCCCACAAGGTGATCTATTCCAAAGCTTATCTTCTTTGGTTCCAGGAGGCAAAGTTTCCCACTGAACTCTTTCAACCTTTTGAACTTACTGCCATCTGCCTTCTGCGAAGAATTATCTGAATATTGCTTTTGAAAGGGATTATTTGAACTTTCTAAAAGCTAGCTGTCTGGGGCCTTGTTAAAACACACACACACACACCTTTAAATTCTAGTTCTTCCATGAAATGACTGCCTATTTATCACTGTCATTTATTTACTTTAAAATAACTATAATTTCTTGAAGACAAGGAGGCTTATGTTAGAAACAGGATGATTAATGGCTTATTTTAGTTCTGCTGAATGAAACACTGTCAATTCCTGTTTCTGAGGGGCACATGGACAGAGATGGAAGCCTTCCTTTTCTTTTGCATTCTGCCAATTTCGTAGCCCAGAGTCAAAGAATGGAGGTGGATTGATTTCTATCAGGTCCCATGAAAATCCCAGCCTGTCTCCTGTCCAGCCAGTCATTTTGAGTTCCTGCGCTGGGAGGTGACTCAACATGTTGCCAGGGGATTTAGTGTTCCATCTGCCTCCCTTTACACCTGGCTCACCAGGAGCTTCGGTATCCACAGCGAGCCTGGAAGCGTAGGTTGGCCCAGGGCGCAGCTCACTGGACCAGAGTCCCCGTCACTGATGTAGCTGCTCCTCTCAGAACTGGTTTACCAGGCACCCTGGGTGGCTCAGCGGCGGAGCGTCTGCCTTCGTTGGGTTCAGGGCGTGACCCTGGGGTCCAGGATCGAGTCCCACATCGGGCTCCCTGCAGGGCCCTTGCTTCTCCCTCTGCCTGTGTCTCTGCCTCTCTATATCTCTCATGAATAAATAAATAAAAATCTTTTTTTAACAATTGTGGAAAAAAAAAAAAGAACTGGTCTACCACTTGGTTGAAGAACATACTTCAGCAGGAAGGCACTTGGTTCTATAGCGGGAACCTCTCAGAGGCGCACAACTGCGTCCACTCTGAATCTCAAACCCAGGAGCCTCTGGTGTGCAGTTGGATTTGGATGTGGGGCAGTGTGGACCCAGGGCCTCATGAAGCCTGCTGGCATTCCTTCTAGAATCAAGGGCTCACAAAAGCCTCACGTTCAACTGTAGCAAGCACCGTAGAGGAAGCCCTGTTCCCATGTTCTAGAAATGAAAGCTATGCACACCCTTTTAAAGTTATTGGCAAATTGCTGTCCATAGAAAAATTATTTTCACCACATAATTCAAGGTTTCCCATTTCTAAACTCAGATCATTGTCCTGCTGTACGTTCAAGTGATTTTGACTTGATTTTATTGCCTGACAATGTGAATGTAGTTTTGGAAATCATATCACTGTATCAGATGATTGCATTCCTAATAGGGAGGACATTTCTTACAGATCTTACAGGTTGTTACCCATGTGCACTTTTGTGATTACTTTCTCAGGGTCTTTGTTGTATTAACAAAGAGAAACTGGTTATTTTTATCACTCGAGAAAGACTTAAGAGGTTTATTTAAGGGAGAATAAATATTTTCTCAAATATTTTTATCTTTAAGAGTACAATAAGCTGGTTATAAAGGATCTAACCTGGAAATTTGGCCTAGTACTATTCTCTTCGTCCTGAGAACGGTGTGTGTGTGTGCCCGTATTGGTGGGAGGGGGTGGGGGTGGAGGTAGTTGTGACAGAGGTGTGCGGAGGAGGTCAAGTACCATTCAGTGTTCAGGCAGTCAACTCCAGTAGGATGAAATGTAAGTCTCTTTAGACTTACCTGCATGACTCTGACCCTTACCTCCCATAGTTGGCTGATCTTGCTTGACGTGTGGCTTTTATCTTTCTGAAAGGAGGCAAATCAAACGTAGACAAACATTTATTGTACCCTTGCTATGTGAGGAATACAAGGCACACTCTTTGCCCTCCTAAAGCTTCTGATTCAACTGGAGCGAAGTTAAACACCATTAAAGACAGTAATGAAGATATGGTCCGTAGCATGTTGGTGGGGGTGGGGGGGGTGGGGGTGAGGTTTATCCAAAGATAACCTCAAGCCTGTCCCCTCCAAAACTCGTCCCAGGACTTCCTACATGCCCTTGAATGAATTGGAATCAAATGGCTAGTCAGTTGCAATGGACGAAGGGCCTCTTCTCAGCAGTGCAAAGCTCTTCCCATAGACAGTGCTTGGGTTCCAGAAGCCTCTGAGGATTCTCTCACCTGACTCATCGCCCTTGACTGCCAGGCTGGACTGGCCAACTCAGGGTTCATGTCCCAGCCAGTTGCAGAAAAAGGAGTTGGATCAGAAAGTCCACAGGGATGGCCTACTTCAAAGACAAGGGATGGGAAGAGTTTGGTTCCCCACTCTATCTCCAAGGCCAGGCATTGAGCAGGTGCTCAGCGGCCAACTGGGTGAGTGAATAATCGAATGGTACATTATGGACTGATAGATTCTTACTCTTTGTCAAACATAGTGTGGTATTGTTCTTTCTTAGGCCCAACATGAATGATTAGACACATATTCTCACTGCCTTTAAATCACAGCCACTCAAAAACTAATTTCAACTTTAGTAAACATTTTCCCCTTAAGCCATAAAAAATTCTTCCTTTTAAAAATAGATTATTCTAGGACCCTAGGAGGTTAATGTACCTAATGCACAATCACCAAGGAGATGAAACAAAGGTTATCTTTGGATAAATTCTATTTTCTTTCACCAAAGAAAACAATTAAGTGTTTCCAATGGAGGGCTTGTAGTCTGGAATACAAAGTACTAAGGTTTTAATGCAACTAGGAAATTTAAACCATTAAGAAACTTTGTGGCATTATGCAAATGTTGAGAAAAAAGTCCTGGGAAATGCTCTCAGATATTTTCACTTAATTATTTTTATTCTGAGAATTGGCCAACTGTCAGTTATCTTCTCTGCATATCGGAATGCAAATCAATTGATTTCTTGAAACTGCTCTTTAGAAATAATGACAAGAAGTCAGTCATCAGCATGTCATGCCTAGCTGTTTACTTCACTCATGCATGACTACCCATTTTGATGGAAAGATCTAGAAAGAGAAATTCAGTTTTGTATTAAGACCATTTGTATTAGAAATCATGACTTTTTCTCAAGGCTGCCTTCTGATTTATGGACGTCTATATTCATCAGTCTACTTTTTAAAAATATTTCTAATCTGTTTTCTAAAATAAAATATGATTTCTTAACACTATAGAAAGAATTATATACTAACTGCCAAAATGCAAATAAGTGAAATAAAAGTCAAATGATCCTATCCCCAAAGGTAATCATTGTTAAGACTTTCATATGTATGTTCCTTCTAGTCTTTTTTCCAAACATAACAAAAATCATGATTTTTAAAAATAACAGAATGCTTTTTCATTTGATATTTTTCCATGTCGATTTTTTTCTGGAATAAATATATCACTCTAAATTATTCTGCAACACTCAGGTGAGATGATGGGCAATATTTGGAACTTTGGGGGGAACATAGGCAGGAAAATGTTTTGGACACTGTAACATAAAAAACATAAAGGCAAAATTAATGCTAATTTTCCCTAGTCTAAAAATGATGTGTTTTTCTCAGACCCTGTGGTATAGTTTGAATAAAACTGAATGAATAAATTAAACCTCACAACAGTGTCTTTGTCCTAGGGCTTCTTTTCTTTCCCCTAATAGAAGTCGGGTACAAGTGAGATTTTATATGAGGGTTGATTTTATATGTTTAGTTTTCTGGCATTATGATGTGTTTTTAAAATATAAAAGGTGTTATTGGGGCACCTGGCCGGCTTAGTCAGTAGAACATGTGACTCTTGATCTCAGGGTCATGAGTTCGACCATGTTGGGCATGGAGCCTACCTAAAAAAAAAAAAAAAAAAAAAAAAAAAAGAGAGAGAGAGAGAGAGAGAAAGGAAACAAACAAAATGTGTGATCACTATTAAAATTTATTTGCGTTTGTTTTTGTCTGATCCCAACCTAGCGGAGTAACTGAACAATTTACTCAGTGTAGCCAAAGAGAAACGACACGTTTTGGCATTTAAAGTCAGTGTTTTTGAAAACAGAGGACCCAATGGAACACTTAGCGAGATATCCACCAAAAAACAAATCTCGGGTCATAGTTCCAGAATAACTAGGCCACCTCAACTATGGAAGTGCCCCCTCGCTGGCGTGTCTGAGGCGCTCCCATGCCTCTCACCAGCTAGTGGCTTGTAAGAGTACGCAGTGTCAGGTTCTCGTCACCTCCGTGGTGGTGATGGATTAGCATCAGTCGAAAGACCTGAGATTGTTTTCATATTTTGAAATCCGTGAATTATAACTCTTTCGGAAGCATGGCAGGGAGCAGAATTCAGAGCTGTTGCTTCTTGGAGGCACTGTCTGCCGGGAGGGCTGTCCCTGCGTCATGGCCCTTGTCTTCTCTCCAGACCACATGGGCAGACACGTGGGTGACAATCTGTGGGGGCTGAGGACCCTCACCGGGCTCTGCTGAGGGGCTCCTTGCACACAGCCCAGGGAGCACCGTGGATGCTGAGTGCGACCCTCTTTAGAGGTCATGAATCCAGGTCATCAGTTAATTCACATCCAGCACATTGCTTATGTTTTTGGGCTGTGACATTCACCACCATCCTGATGAACCCCAGGGCAAAGTGATTTCCTAATTGAATAAACAGGCACGCAATCGGGGCAGTTTGATGCAACAAGCTGTCTAGGAAGAATAACGTGTTCTATATCTGCATAATTTAAAATACGGTCCCAAGATCATAATGTACTGGTGAATTGGGGCTCCTTGGCTGGCACAGTCGGTAGAGCAAGTGACGCTTGATCTCCGGGTTGTGAGTTCAAGCCCCATGTTGGGTACAGAGCTTACATTAAAACAAACACAAAAAGTAAGGGGCTTCTGGGTGGCTCAGGTGGTTAAGCTGCTGCCTTTGGCTTGGGTCACGATCTCAGGGTCCTGGGATTGGGAGAGCCCCGCATTGGGCTCCCTGCTCAAAGGGGAGTCTGCTTCTCCGTTTCCCTTTGTCCCTAGCCCCAGCTCATGCGCTCTCTCTCTCCCTCAATAAATAAAATCTTTTTAAACAAAGTAAAAAAAAAAAAAAAAAAAGCAGTGAACGTGCATGTTGGCTAAACTAATTATATCAAGTTGATATCCTCAGCCAAGAAATTCAAAGAACAAACATAGGGACACGTTGGCTCTTCTAGATCCTCAGGACAGCCTCTCTCCACAGTGAGAACTTTTATTAATTTCATGCAAAACCTCTCAGCATTTTTATATAGAAGAAAAAGGAGACATTTTTATTTTCCCCCTTTCCTACTCGAAATATTGTATACGCTGAGTGCTCTGCACTTTGCTCTTTTATTTAATACATCCTGAAAACCCTTCTCTATCAGTGTACAGAGGAAATCCTTGTTCTTGTCTTTAAATTCGTTTTTTTTGAGATTTGATTCACATTCCGTATGATTCATATATTTGAAGTGTACAACTCAATGGCTTTTAGTATATTCACAGAGTTGTGCATCCATCACCACAACCAGTTTTATAACATTTTTATTGCCCACCTGCCCCAAGAAATCTTATACCTCTTAGCTGTCACCCGCCAAACTTCCCACCCCAGCCGTCACCCACGGCAGCCCCTCATCTACCCCCCGTGTGTCTCGATGTGCCTCTTCCGGGCATCTCCTCCACACGGACTCATAGGCTACGTGGTCCTTCGTGACGGGCTTATTCCACGTAACCTAACATTTGCGAGGTTCCCCCATGATGTCGCATTGCTCGTCTTTACAGCTGCACACTAGTCTCCCGTGTGGAGGTACCACGCTTTGTCCTCCTATCAGAAGCATGGGTTCCTCCCACTTGGCTTTTTTCAAGAAATGTCACAGCGAGGAAGCTTGCCATTTCCCAGGTGTGCTAGCACATCTGGAAAACAGCTTCCCAGAGGTGGGCATCCTGGAGCAGATGGTGAACGGCCTGTGGCTTCGTCGGATGCTGCGGCCTCTGTCGCGGAGCCCGCTGTCCAACTCGGCGTTCGGGCCAACTTGGTGGATTTTTAAAAGACAGTTAACCTCTGTCTGGTTTCCCTTTGCAGATCTCTTACCGTGGTTAGGGGTGCCGTCCACATATACCGACGACTCTCGTGATTTCCTGGTTTGAACTAGTTCTCTTGGCTTCATCGGAGGGGTGGTTCGAGTGGCTCCCTACAAAGGTTTGATTTTCACCTCTTTTGCATTTTGCCACAGGGATCTGGTCATGTTAGTACTGAGGGTTATCACAAAGATAAATATCTTTACGCGTAAATAATTATCTTTATGATGTGAGTATCAAGAGGACTATAATTTATTTCCAAATTAGTTTTTTTTTTAAGATTAATTGAATAAGAAATCATCTTTTACTAGCCATGGTTATTTTGGCTGACAACATAACCGTCCTTATCATGAAACTGCAACTCACGTGAAATAAAAACAAAACATCTATTTACAACAAACTGAATTACTTCATTATATGTTAGATGCCCATCACCAGTCCCATTTGGAAAAAATCTCTGAAAAAAATAGATGCTAGTCTTTCCTGGAGGGAATGAAAAGCTGTTTCTCTGATATTCTTCCCCTTTCATTAGACATTTTATAAAGTGAATTTTTCCATTTGAAATGAAGGTTTCTTTAAAGGAAAGCAAAACATAGATGTTTTAATTTATTTATGTGTGATGTACTGAAGTTCTGAGACTTGTGCATAAGATTTATGTATTTTTTCCTTTCTTAAAATTTAAAGTTAATTTAATTAACATATACTGTATTATTAGTTTCAGGGGTAGAATTTAGTGATTCATCAGTTGCATACAACACCCAGTGCTCATTCTTTCAAGTGCCCTCCTTAATGCCCATCACCCAGTGACCCCACCCCTCCACCCACGTCCCTTGCAGCAACCCTCAGAGTTTATTTCCTAGAGTTAGGAGTCTCCTATGGTTTGTCTCCCGCTCTGTTCTTGTCTTACTTTATTTTTCTTTCCCTTCCCCTACGTTCAACTGCTTGTTTGCTTATTTGTTTCCTAGAGTTGAGAGTTTCTTATGGTTTCTCTCCCTCTCTGTTTTTTTTTATTTTATTTTTCCTTCCCTTCCCCTATAGTTCACCTGTTTTGTTTTTTAAATCCCAGTTGTGAGTGAAATCATATGGTATTTGTCTTTCTCTGACTTAGTTCGCTTAGCATAATACTCTCTAGTTCCATCTGCGATGTTGGCAGTGGGTCATCTGTCCCTCAAAGAACAATGTTGGCCTGAGGTCTAATCTGCATCTCTGCTTAGGGACTCTTGTGTGGGTGACCCTAGGTCTCCTGAGAGGAGCCGTGATGAAAGTAGGATTGATGGCCAGGCCCTCAGTGCTCTGACATCAATGCTCTCAAAGCAAAATCAGAAGCAAGCCTGCCTTAACTTGTAAGTGGGCTGTCCTGGTGCTTCTGGAAGGCCAGGCATGAGACAGGAGTGCTTCAGTTAACAGGGGTCAGAGTTTGGAACCATGATTAATTGCTAGCAGGGGCCAGAAGTCCTCTTGAGGGTGCTAAGAGTGGGATGGTAGCTCCCCAACACCCATGGCAGGAAGAACTATAAACAGAAGGTCAGACCCTCTTGCGTAAGGCTCAAGAGTAAGCTGAGAGGTCACATCATTTACTATTAGGCAATAACAGCAGTAGCCACAGTAATAATACAGCTGTTTCTACTTATTCATGATCGATCTACAAACTACTATAAACTTCAAATTAGCAAATCCTGAACCATCGAGCCTACATACCTGGTTACATTCCTAGAGCTTCTGGTAACATTTTTATCAACCAACCAATACATAACTTGTACTGAACTGATAGTCGGCAGCTCCATCCCTCATGGCTGAAGGAAGCACATCCAACGCAGGAGTCTCCTCTGTGTTGGGAACACTTGGGAGCCTCCTAGCACCACACTTGGTGGCCATTTTAAGCAGCAAAAGTGGGACGCCTGGGTGGCTCAGCGGGTGGGCATCGGCCTTGGCTCAGGATGTGACCCCAGGCTCCTGGGATCGAGTCCTGCATCGGGCTCCCTGCAGGGAGCCTGCTTCTCCCTCTGCCTGTGTCTCAGCCTCTGTGTATCTCTCATGAATAAATAAATAAAATCTTAAAGAAGAAGAAGATCAAAATTAACTGCAAAATCACAAAACTTCAAATGATGTGGCACTAAATAGACCACGAAAAGAGCCCTTGTTTCCCACCCGGGAGCTGAAACGAGAAAGCGGAGTGTGCCCTGGTTCGAGCTCAGCTGAGCACGTGTGCACAGTGACTCCGTCTTTGTTGCCTGTCCGAGAGTAGCTCGACCCGGGAAGTACTGATTTGGGGGTGAGAATAAATTTTAGCCAGTAGGCGAATCTACAAGTAGGGAACCTGTGAATAATGGGGAGTGAGTGTAATCCTAATCATTGAGGGGGGGAAAACAGTCCTGTCTCCATTTGAGGAAGGCGGTGCTGGCCGCAGCAGCAAGGGAGCAGCTAAGGTGCCCTGTGAAGGACAGCAGCCCGAGGCCCTTGGGGGTCCCCTCGGGGCCAGCCTGTGGCCGCCGGCCAACTCAGGGATTTCCCGGGCCTCAGTTTCCTTAACAGTGACACTGGTGATTCCTCACCTTGTAGGGCCCTTGGAGGGGATGTTTTGGAGTTAAACTGCGGGAAACCCTTACTTAAGTCAGAATCAACAAGAAAAGGGGAAAAACAGATCCGAGGGCCTCCAACGGCTAATTGTGTGTGAGAACAGTGAAGGCAATCTTTATTTTCTTCTGTGCCCCTCTCTGAATTATTTTACCCTGATTTTTACCGCATCTGTGGGTTTCTGGCCCAACATGGGCAGAAAGGCAAGAAGGGTCCCGGGAACATCGCCGATCCATAGGAATCTGTTTTTGAAGAACCCGGTTGCAGGTAAGAAGGTGGTGTTTTCGGTGAAATTAGTCAACCCACAGGATGGATCAGTGATGCCCCAGGGAAAGCCCGGCCTGTCGCCCCGGGAGCCACCTGGCTTGGGCAGGTCACCTGCCCCCCTCCCCCACCTCCTGCCCTCCCCACCCCCCAGGACCCGGCAGGAGCGCTGCTCCTTCAGGGCACCTTAGACGGGCCTCAAAGAACACAAAACAAAGGACACACAGACAAACAAAAAAAGAACACCTCGCAGAAATAATAAAAAATGGTTGCATGGCTATTACCTAATAAGAAGAAATATAATTACTGTTTCCCCGAAGTGAACATCGTTTTAATGTTAATACTGTTTACATAACTAATGTACCGTGTTAGGCGGATTTAGAACATTAACTACGTGTGTCCTGCGCAGAAATCCCTACAGATTGCACATAAAAGTCTGTAGCTTCGCAATAATCCTTCAAAGGGCCACTGGAGAGGAACCAGAAATGCTGGCCCACTCGGTGAGACAGTAGAGAGCCGCAGGAGTGTGGGATAATTAATAGGCTGGACAGAATCCTATGTACCCCTACAAATTATTTAGAGCAATCTAGATGAGATCTGTTGCTACAACTCTCCACATGCACTAGATTTTGGTTAAGCCATTCATATAATTTTTTAAGATTTTATTTATTTATTCATGAGAGACACACAGAGAGAGGCACCGAGACACAGGCAGAGGGAGAAGCAGGCTCCCTGCAGGGAGCCCGATGTGGGACTCGATCCAGGCACTCCAGGGTCACACCCTGAGCCGAAGGCAGACAAGTCAACTGCTGAGCCACCCTGGTGTCCCAAGCCATTCGTAATTTTATCATGGATTAATGATAAAGATGTTGTTTTTTCTATAATTCTCTTATATATATGTATGTGTATACACACGTATATATATATGTATATGTATGCCATGATACATACATATATGTACATATGTGTGTATATGTGTATATATATATGTATATATGCCATGATTGTGCTGCTATTTGTGAATCACTAGAAAGCACTTAGATGAGGGAGGTGCTTAATCCCAATGTGAGAGAAGGAAATGTGGCTGTGGCACATGTTAGAACACTCTTGGAGGGAAACTGAGTCTAGAACACGACAAAATCGATGATGATAGCCCTGGGGGAGGCCGGTCGATCTTGACCTCCTTATGATTTCACAGAAAAAAGCCCCATTTGAATATATCTCATATAATATAGGTCCAACACAGGCATCTGAAAAGAGTCTTGATTGTTGGATTCTTAGACTATTGGAATTCCACAATAAGGGGAAGAAAGAGAAAGAGATAAACAAGTGAAAATAAAATCATGGGCCATCGGACAAAGTTTTGGTTTCAAGGGAACATTTGAATAAATATACAGGCAAAGTATCTTCGCTGACATGTATAAAACACACGCCATTTATTTATTTATTTATTTCGATTTTATTTATTTATTCATGAGAGAGGCACAGAGACACAGGCAGAGGGAGAAGCAGGCTCCCTGAGGGCAGCCGGATGCGGGACTCGATCCCAGGACCCCAGGGTCACACCCTAAACCGAAAGCAGACGCTCAACCCCTGAGCCCCCCAGGTGCCCTGGCAAGTACTTTTCTTATAAGGTTGCTTAGTACCACACTTTCCAAACTGGGAGGTATATGCATGGGAGGCAGGGAGTACATTTAAATTAAAAATATGTTTTTTAGGGATCCCTGGGTGATGCAGTGGTTTGGCGCCTGCCTTTGGCCCAGGGCGTGATCCTGGAGACCCGGGATCGAATCCCACATCGGGCTCCCGGTGCATGGAGCCTGCTTCTCCCTCTGCCTGTGTCTCTGCCTCTCTCTCTCTCTCTCTCTCTCTCTGTGTGACTATCATAAATAAATAAAGAAAAAAATAATTAAAAAAAAAATTTAAAAATATGTTTTTTAGAAAAATATGGTAAAATGGAAAATATCAGAAAATAAGTATTGTTCTGCGAAAACTTTGTACATATGTATGTGTACAGATGCTCCGGGTTGCACACGTTTCTTTCTGTGGGTTATGGTTCGATGTTTGCGAATCACCACTATGTCCTTGGGGAAGCCCCAGCATATGAAAGAGGTTTATATTATACAATTATTCCCTTGTTCCTCAAAAGACCATCAGCACAACTCGACCACTGGTGCTGTCTTTTTTTTCCCTTCTCTTCCTTCTTTTATTTTTCCCTTCAGTTTTAGTGTCATTTGCTGACGAGTTAACAGACTTACACCTTCTTTTATAAGAACACGGGTTTTGTTTCTTTTTTTGGAGATCTCATTTTTATTTATTATTTTATTGTTTTATTTTTTAAAAGAAAGCTACCAGTTTTATTTTTTTATTTTTTAAAGATTTTATTTATTTATTCATGAGAGACACAGAGAGAGAGAGGCAGAGACACACAGAGAGAGAGAGGCAGAGACCCAGGCAGAGGGAGAAGCAGGCTCCATGCAGGGAGCCCGGTCCCCAGGGTCACGCCCTGGGCCGAAGGCGGGCACTAAACCGCAGAGCCATCCAGGGATCCCCAGAAAGCTACCGGTTTTAAATGAAGGATGTAAACGATGTAAACAAAAGGTGAAAATGTATTATATCCTGGAAGGCTAACACCACATAGCACTGCAAGTTTATTATACTTATGGATTTTCATTCCCTCATAGATGTACTTTGCTTTCTAGTCCTGTTTATTCAATTCTTTTGCTAATACTTCTCTTTTACACTTAAAATTTCCAAGATATGTAGTTATTCTTTTTCCCCATGGTATCCTCCCAACACTTTCTGAGAATGTTAATCTTTATAAAATTTTTGCCTGCCAAATTAACTATCTCTTGAGGTCTTTATTCTATTTTTATCCAATTTGGTGTCTTTTTATGGTAATGTTTCTTCCCAACAAACTTGGTGATCCTTGGTTTCTGTTGATCTCTGTATTGGAATTTTCTGGCCACCTGGCAATCATATCTCATGTTCTGGGGAGACGTGAGAATGGGTAAGAGAAACCACATTGGCAAGAGGATCTATCTTTAGCTTCTCCTCCGAGTACAGACACTTCCAGGGCCCATGGGGATGTAGAAGTTCCCAGATCTTACCTTTCCCGCACTAGTGTCTGCACGCAGGGCTGTGTCCCTGGGCAAATCCTCCAGTTCTCCCAAATCACCACCGATTCCTGTTCGTCTTCCCATTTATCACCCTCTGTGTCTGCTACTCCTTAGATGCCTTGCCTCTGAGCTGGGTGCTCTTCTGGGATTGCTCCCAACAGGAAGCTTTGTTGTCCTTTGTTGATTAACCCATAGTGCTGACCCTTAGGGCTTTCTGTCAGTAATTCTTCAACTTTTCTGGTTCGTTGAGGACACTCTTGTTTTCCAAGATGATGTTAATTTATTGCTGATCTTGATCAGGCTTCAAGTTTGCTTTCAAAACACAAAGTATGACATCAGGTATAGCTCCTGATCCAGTTTTTTAACTGTCCCTTTGATGTTTGAGATGAACTCCTCTCTTGAATCATTACCTCTCCTAAAGTGGGTAAATAGTATTTCCATTATGGGAAATACTAATTTTAGCAAAGCAATATAGGTGTTTTTGTACTCTCCTTTTAGCAGTTTAGGTTTTTTGCTTAGAAAAAGTAAGAGGAAGAAGTTCTGAGCATATACAATTGTTTTTTTGTGTGGAATTACTTGTATTATTAATATAGGCTGAGTCACACTTAATACTTAATATGTGTGTGTGTGTGTGTGTGTGTGTGTGTGTGATCCCTCTGTTCTTCTTCTTCTTCTTTTTAAGATTTTATTTATTTATTCATAAGAGACACAGAGACACAGAGAGAGAAGCAGGCTTCACACAGGGGAGCCCAATGTGGGACTTGATCCTGGAGTCCCAGGGCCGAAGACAGGCGCTAAACTGCTGAGCCACCCAGGGATCCCCTCCTCTGTTCTTCTTTAAGTAATTTCCATATCACCAAGTGAATTTTGAATCCAGAGCATTGGTTTTATCTACATGGTAGATAGAGACCAGAGAAACCATCTAGAAATCACCGTGGTGACTATATAGAAATCATCACAGGAAGAATTTGGGGACATCTGCCTTCGTGTGGTCTGGCATGGGAGACGCCAGACCTGCTTTTCTCGGCCGCCTTATATAACAGTCTGACCCTTTCAGGTTGTGTGGAGCTCATGGTGGTTCTTAACCTCATTCTATTCTAGCTAAAATGAGGACTTATCTTAGATATCTAATTGCCTTACTCTGATTTGTCAGTGGAGCTAAGGGGAAAGAGGAAGGAGATGAAGAGGAGAGGGGAGAGCAGGCCCTTAAGGGGAAGCCCGAAAGGTTGGTTGGAAGATACTAACGCTGGCAAAGAAGTGCAGGCTTCTGCTTGCTTGGGATTCTGGGGCTGGATGCTCCTCTGCTTGGAATGTTGCCTCCTTTCTCTCTTGGCTTGGAAGTCCCCTCCTCTGGGGGGGCTGCCCTGCCCCCACGCCACCCAGGCTAAACCCACTGCTTTCTCTCCTTATCCTTGTGTCTATACTCCTGTGATTATATCCCCTACAGACCTTAAGGTCACAAAGATAATGTCTCTGCTTTGCTAATAAGCGGTGCGGCCACAAGATCAGAGAGCCTGTTGGCCAAAGGAGAGAATGGCTTCTTTCCCCACCACCTAAACTGACGTCCTGATTAGGGGTGTGGGCCTCCCTCCCAGGAGAGGGGGAAAGTTAACCTGGTGCCCAGCAGGACATTCTCCTTTTTCATCCTGTGTTCCTTGAGTTTCCATTTTCTCTCACCTACTCCTCTGCCCAGCTCTGCCTCAAAGTGCTAACGTAGGACTTTGGGATTTTGCTGAAGGACTTCTGTCTTTTTGCTATTTGTCTAGACACCTCCCCAACCCAACACTGATTTTTCTTGGTAAAATACAATAAGAACTCAGTTATAAAGCCCCTTGGGTAAACTGGCTATACTTTTTTTCTGAATTGGAAATGAAATATTCATGACGTGTGAGTTCAGACAGTTGTATGCAGGAAGTCATCTCTTCAGAGAACAAATTTGTGACTGAACCATTTCAAGAAAAGTAATATTTTGACTACTAAAAGTAATCAGGAGGAAAAAAGTTTTAAATTATCACAAAAAAGTCCAATTATTTCAAAGAAGAATTTGTCACCCTGTAAACAACAATTTGCAGTTTTGTCCCCATGCCAATATTGGATCAAAATATACTTTTGAGGGCAGCCCTGGTGGCTCAGTGGTTTAGCGCCGCCTTTAGCCCAGGGCGTGATCCTGGAGACCTGGGATCGAGTCTCACGTCGGGCTCCCTGCATGGAATGGAGGGAGCTTCTCCTTCTGCCTGTGTCTCTGCCTCTCCTCTCCCTCTCTCTGTGTCCCACGAATAAATAAATAAAATCTTAAAATATATATATATATATACTTTTGATTTTTCATGGATAAAATTATTTAACTCTGTGTTCAAAATAAATAGAACTGTGTTCATTTTGTTAGGACAGCAACAAAAAAGAATTTGTCACCTTGAGAATCTGATGTTATCAAGTGAGGCATCATTTTTTACAAAAGTTTAAAATTGAGGGGAAATAAAAATTGTGTGAAGCAATTTTAGCTGAAGAATTAACTAAATGTACAAATTTAATAAGAAAGAGCATTTAAGGGTACCTGGCTCAGTCGGTGGAGCGTGTGACTCTTAAATCTTGGGGGTATGAGCTTGAGCCCCATGTTGGTATAGAGATTCCTTAAAAATAAAACCTAAAAAAAAAAAAAAAAAAGAGAGAGCACCTAAGCATTTTAAAAGTTTACTCCAAATGCTGGAAAATATTAGCAATATTAACAACTTACAGAATAATAGCAATAGGAGACTACAGGGAAAATTGATTAAAACTATTAAATAAACTAATTTTTGACTCCATAAGGATGCTGCTATATAGTTACATGAATTTGTTCCATTAATATATCACATTAATAAAGTTTAACTTATCTTTTCTTTATACTTTTAACTCGTTATGATTAAAAATACATTAGCAGTACCTTTTAAAAAAATTGAAGGGGCACTTGATGGGATGAGCGCTGAGTGTTGTAATATATGTTGGCAAATTGAATTTAAATAAAAAATCTAAAGAAAGAGAATTGATATATAATTTTATACTGTAGGAACAAAGTTATAGAAGCTTTTATCCAAAAGAGAGATCTCTTATGTAAATGGATAAGAGGTTAAATAAGTCAATTTAAAGAAATAGGACATGAAGTGGTTTTAATTTTAGAATTTGTTTTAGCAGGGGTTCTCTGGGTGGTTCAGCAGTTTAGTGCCTGCCTTCGGCCCAGAGCGTGATCCTGGAGCTCTGGATGGAGTCCCATGTTGGGCTCCCGGCATGGAGCCTGCTTCTCCCTCTGCCTGTGTCTCTGCCTCTCTCTCTATCTCTCTGTGTCTATCATGAATAAATAAATAAAATATATATTTTTAATTTTTTTAAAAATTTTTATTTATTTATGATAGTCACAGAGAGAGAGAGAGGCAGAGACACAGGCAGAGGGAGAAGCAGGCTCCATGCACCAGGAGCCCGATGTGGGATTCGATCCCGGGTCTCCAGGATCGCGCCCTGGGCCAAAGGCAGGTGCCAAACCGCTGTGCCACCCAGGGATCCCTAAATAAAATATTTTTTTTTTTAAAAATTTGTTTTAGCAAAAACTTCAAACTTACTTAGTTGAAATACTAAAACATTAAGGAGAGAGAAATATTAAGGTATTTAAGTAGTAACATAAAGACAGCACATTTGTCTTTATTAGAGTTAAAAAGAAACAAATAGAAGTATACTACTTGGACAAGTCTTTTCTTTCTTTCTTTCTTTCTTTCTTTCTTTCTTTCTTTCTTTCTTTCTTTCTTTTTTTCTTTCTCTTTCGGGCAAGTCTATATGCATTTAAAGGTTAGCTGCCATCTATTGTAGGCTGGCCATAAATACAGAGGGGACAGTTGTGTTGCAGCAAACATACTCGTTTAGTCATTTATGGATCTAGCAAAATAACAGCTGAACAGTATCCAGCATATGCTGAGATCGTGGCATTGTATTATTTTAATTCATATGACCTGCTCTATCATGTTCAAGGTTCAAATAAGGTCATATCACCCTTTAATTAATGGGGCCCTACTTACTGGGTTGTGCAAAGACAACCGCTTTCTCCCTTGGGGGCCTCTCTTGAAAACACCAACAGGTTACTTAGCCCACCCAGGCCAGTCCTGCTTCCAAACATCTTGCCAATAGAATCTGAAGAATATGACTAGTCCACTGATGGGTGGAGGTTGTTGCTTCTGCAAATGCCCCTGGCTTATGCTAATATGTTTGGCCACAATTCCCAAAACATGGCTTTCTTGCCATGCGTTCTGGTGGAATCAGCTCTCAATAATCTAGGCCTTGATGGTGGGCCTAGGAGTCTAAGGAGGTTTGCTCATTCCTTGGAAGGATTCCCCTTGCATACCATTTCAATCCCTTAGGGAGAAGAAGAACCCCCAAAGGGTAGGAACTGTCAGCCTGTCCATGTTCCCAAAAGCTCCTAGTTCATGCTAATTGCCCACCTTCCCCTCAAAATACCACGGAGTTTTGGAGGAGCATACTTTGGTAGGCCAGAAACAAAACAACTTCAACCAAAAATAAAAACAAAAATGAAAAGGCAATCATTCCTTAAACCAAGAAAACATGCTTCGGATTTATTTTCTACTACCATCTAGGATGAGAGGGAGCCAGAATTATTTGAATGGCAATCTTTCTAGGTAAATTTAAATTAAGCACTAAGCAGTAAACTAATATACAAAGTACACCAGAGCTCAAGACCAGTTTATTACGCTGCCTTTTCTTGTACTACCATTACTTTCTTCCAAGCTTGTGGGTTTATTATCTGTCTCTGGATGAAGGAACTTTTAAATATCACTCATTAACTCATTAACGAAGAGTGTGGCTACCTTTATGGCTTTAAAAAATATATATTTCACGGTACATATGGCCAAGAAATAGCTCTTAACTTTCTACTTCTCATAATTTAACTTCCTGTATTTTTGAAATCTTTATTCAGTTTGAAAGGCTCTCTTCTTGGAAGAAAATTATGAATCAAATCTAAGCTATCTGACTACAATTCTGTAAGAAATAACATGAATTTGTTGCAGATGGGTTACAATTTGATTATTTTCCTTGGTAGTTTGACCATAATCAGATGTAGACTTAATATCTGAATCAAATAAAATCAGATAAACCAAAAAACCTCTTTAGTTATCTTCCCACTGAATATGATGTTTTCAGATTCCACATCTTCATGATAGGGGCTTTTAAATATACTTTATTTAAAAAGCATGTCTGGTTTTTATTCTCCTCCTATATTTAGGCTTTCACTCTATAATCATCAGGGCTGGAAGTTATTTTCTCCTGTTACTTTTAACTTAAAATCTTATTTATGGGAACAAAGACGTTCTGTTTCTAGGCACTTATGGAGTCTCCTTTCGGGTTTCAAGAATTTAACAGTTGTTTGCAATGTACATATTGTTT
Organism: Canis lupus baileyi; assembly: GCF_048164855.1. Taxonomy (NCBI): domain Eukaryota; kingdom Metazoa; phylum Chordata; class Mammalia; order Carnivora; family Canidae; genus Canis; species Canis lupus. Next base: position 2,080,421 of record NC_132873.1, on the reverse strand, counting down.
TTATGTACATGTCTCTAGATCTTGATGTAGTATAAAACACTGAGAAATACCATGTGTACAGTTCCAAATACTTTATATACAATTTCTAGTGATTTATTAAGCAGTATTTATTGAGTAATGAACCCATCAAACTAAAAAAAATCCACAGGATTTTGCAGGAAACCCACTTCGGGTAAAGTGACAGGACCAGTATGTAAACCCAGATCTGTCCAATGCCAAAGCCAGTGCTTATTCCACAGGCTTCTCTCTTCCACAGGCACACTGCACGCTGTTAGTAAACATCGTCTTATTTTCGTTATTAGATCACACTTAACCATTCATCATACTAGTATCTATTCAGTTCATTTAGTAATTATTCTGAAACTGAAATCTGGACCTGGAGTAGGTCTACAAGACTACACGATGGAACCGTGTTTTACTGGGGCCTAGATGTAGAACTTGGGTTTACTTGATTTCCATCCCAGAGTTCTTTTCTGGATCCCACAAAAGAAAGCACTGCATAGACCCTTCCTGAGTTCACATTATAGCCGGGGAACAAGACTCGTAGAAGACAACTCTACCCTCGGTCATCAAAGCAAATTGTACAAAATACAGTCGAACATCAAATGGAAGGCTATCAACAGTGAGAACTACAGGAGGGACCCGGAGTGTACACTGTTCCAGAGACTCCTTTTTCTTTCCACAATCGTTGGAAGAAATCTTTTCTTTGCCTTACCTCACTGTTCCACGTGGGGGAATTCCCATCAGAGTAATGTGCCCGCTTTAGAAGTGAGTTACTGATTGGTGAGTGACAAGGATCCCACAGTAAATGGTGTGCATTCCTTGATGGGATGAAACTCATCTATTTAAAATCTGCAAGGCTGCCCAGCATCAAAGATTCACTCTCTTCCCTCTCTGCCAGACCAGAGCAAGGCAGTGACCGGGGGAGGTGGATCGGCTCAGGTGCATGGTTCCCTAGTTCATACTGTGCTGCGGGCACAGAACATCAGCCAGCCCTGCTCTTTGGGCCACAGGTATAAATCCCTATTTAGCTGCCACTTTTACCCCCATCCTTTGGTCTCCTGTGTCTCATTTCTCAGATGCCTCAGAGCACCATAGGAGAAGAAGAAGGTGTTATTTATTGACCTCTTAAAACTCCCCAAATACAAACCATCCATTTCCTTCTTTAATTTAAAATTCAGCAACCATCATGGCTTATTACTGAGTCAAAGAAACTCAGCATAAAACATCTTTATTATATTTCAATTTGCATTATAAGTGCTCAGCAATGATTTACCAGGATGTCCTTTTTTAAAACATGTGAGCACTTTTCCTAGGGCCCTTGGCAGTTTATGGGTGTGGGGTAGAGGTGTACAAGAACCATACATCACTGCCCTCCACCCCCTCTGATTTCAGCCACAGCCCAGATGGATAGTTCTCTGTGAGCCCCACTGCACCACCGCCGGCGGGTACCCTGTGGTGGTCATTTTCAGCCCCACAGCTGATTCCCCAGCCGGGAGGCTGCTCACTCAGCCTGCAAGTGGAGCTTGCCGTTGTGGGGGAGTCAGTGCCCACAGGGGCAACCCTCAGGCCGTGAAGAAGAGCCTGTAAATAAATGCTCTGGATGTCTGTCCTTTGGGTGGGCAATTCTTTTTTTTTTTTTTTTTTTTTAAGATTTTATTTATTTATTTGAGAGCAAGAGAGTGCAGGAACTGGTGGGGGTAGGGGAGGTAAATGGAGAGGGAGAGGGAGAAGCAGAGTCCCTGTTGAGCTGGGAGCCCAGTGGGGCTGGATCCCAGGACCCTGGGATCACGACCTGAGCCAAAGATAAGATGCTTAACTGACTAGGTTCAGGTGGGTGCCCCTGGGTGGGCAGTTCTGGGAGGCCTTTAGAACACTGCTCAAGAGGTCCAAGGGGAACTGACCCTCTGTATCCCACAGAAGTGATGGCGAGTATACACTTTTACCAGCATCTCCTCCTTTCCTGTCTCTGCCCTTCACTCCTGCTTCTAGGGATCACCTCGCAATCAAACTACCTGCCCTCAAACCCTGCTTCTGCCTTCGGAGAGACCCAAACAAGGTAATGACACAAGAGGATGTACTCTATCCAGAAGGAGTGGACTACTCCGCCTTGTGGTGGGCGATCCCCTCCCAACCTCGGCCCATACACAGGACATATCACACCCCACACACACGTGTGTGCACAGGCAGAGACGTCGCTTGCACAGACACGTACAGAGAGACGCGTATGCACGTTCACACCCAGGCTTCCGGTCATTGCCTCTGACCAGGTTTCACTGTCACTGCCCAAGGGTGTAAGGAAAGACCACCATTTGGTCAAAGCCATGTCCCTGAAAGCTGGCCTTTTCTCACCACCCGGGCTTATCCAGCTGTATTCTGGACTCGTCTTTTTTACCACACTCCAGCAACCGGTTCAAGCGCAAGACGACATCTAACCCGGTGAGAAAATGTGAAGGTCCTTGTCGAGGTGAATTACACCTAGGGTTCCACGTTCCTCCTTGGTGTATCCCAGCCTTGAGCGGTTAAAACATACTTTGTGACACTTACTGCTTTCCTTTTCCCATTTTAGCCAATAGCTTTATTTTTGCATCCTGACTGGTAAGTGTTTTCTGGATCACCTTTGTCGTCATTCTTTTGTTCAGGACATTGCTATCAAGTTCCTCTTCTGTTTTCTTTTTCTTCTTCTTCTTCTTTAAGATTTTATTTATTTATTCATGAGAGACACAGAGAGAGGCAGAGACACAGGCAGAGGGAGAAGTAGGCTCCCTGTGGGGAACCTGATGTGGGACTCGATCCCAGGACCCCGGCCGGGGTCACGACCTGAACCAAAGGCAGATGCTCAACCACTGAACCACCCAGGTGTCCCTTAATACAAATTGTACATACTCTAGAAACTTCGTGTGATTTTTATTTTTTTATTTTAAATATTTTATTTATTTATTCCTGAGACACACAGAGAGAGGCAGAGACACAGGCAGAGGGAGAAGCAGGCTCCCTGCAGGGAGCCCGATGCGGGACTCGATCCCGGGTCTCCAGGATCACGCCCTGAGCTGAAGGCAGATGCTCAACTGCTGAGCCACCCAGGTGTCCGTCCCCTTGTGGTTTTGGAGGAATTTTTTTTTTCTATTTAGGTTCCAGGACTATTCCTTGCGGTGCTGGTTGAGACAATTCCTTTGGAAGCGACCTTTCCCATGCAGCCTTTCCTTAGTCTCACTGAAGCCACGGCCTGGAATCCAGCTTGCTTCTCATTCCCACAGTTGCCTCTTTTTCTCTGTCTGGACATCCGGGCCCTGTCGCAGCCTGGGTTCTCCAGAAGCAGACCCCGAGGTTACCACACAGTAGACTTTAGGGAACGTCCTTGAGACCAACGCCTGGGGAGAGGAATGGGAGCAGGTGGAGGCGGTGGCTGTCTCCCAGACGCAGCTAGGCCCCAGCCCACGGGGAGTCTGGAAGCGGACAAGGCTCTTGGGAGCCTCCTGAGCTGAGCCGACTTAGCCCTGACTATCTCCTCGTGGCCATCCTCTGCCGGCTCTGTCTACGGCATCTTCCAGGTGGAAAATCAAAGACTCGGCCACCTCTTTAAAAACTAGCAGAAGAACTGATAAAAAATTGTAGCACGACGTAGTCCTGTTCTCTCTCCAAACAAAAAGGGAACTGAAAAAAATCTTTTTTGTTTTGGGGTAAATGAAAGAAAAGTCTATGTTTCCAAAATATGTCTCTGAAACCAAAGGCATTCTTTCCTAGATACTTGAGACTTTGTGAATTCCGTAGGAGTTAGAAACTTTTTTTCCCTAAAATCAACCTTGAAGCAATTTGAAAATAAAGAGGCCCTTCCTTTTGAACCGATGCTAAAAGTGAAGCAGGCCCACGGGCACTGTGAACCAAACTTCTTAAGTTCAGAATTTGAAAAGATTGTAACAACAGATGTCCTAGAGTATGGGGCTGGGTTTTTAAGTCACTAAGGGGATACTATGCAGGCTCCCAGCTAGAAACTCATACATTTTTTTTTTTCTGAACTTAAAATACATTCATTCATTTTATAACTTAAAATACATTAGCATGTCCTGCAGACATTATAAACTTACGTGAAGACAGGAGTACAAGCTCATTTGGAGATACGACCAACTCAGTATTAAGTCATTGTTAAGGATGAGTTGTGTAACCCACCCAACTCCTCAAAGAAGATGTACTGAAGTCCAAACCCCCAGGCCCCAGAGTGTGATTGTATTTGGAGACAGAATCTTTCCAGAAGTAATGAAATAAAAATGAGGTCATTAGGGTGAGCCCTAATTCAGTATGTCTGGTGTTCTCATAAAAAGGAGAGTTTGGGTCATAGAGAAAAGCACACATAGAGGAAATCCATGTGAAGACACAAGGAGAACGCCAGCTACAAGCCAAGGGATGCCCAAGACCATGAGAAGCTAGGAGAGAAGAGGCCAAACAGATTCTCCCTTTATAGCCCTTGAGACAACCAACCAGGCTGACACCTTGATTTTGGACTTCAAGCCTCCAGAACTGAGAGGTAGTGAATTTCTGTTGTTTTAGCCATGTAATTGGGGGTACCTTATTAGTCAACCCCAGGAAACCAGCACAGCTACTGTGACAGCACCTCCTCCATTCAGCTCATGTTTTCTTCTTCCATGAAGGCAGCTCAGAAGTCAAATGGACTTGATCTTGGTTCAATCACTGGGGCAAGATACTTAATTTCTCCAAGACTAATTTTTCATCATGTAAAATAAGAACATTAATAATACCTACTGTAGAGTTCTTTCGACTATTTTGCTAAAAGAAATAAGATCCTTCCTTTCTAGGTGTTATAAATTCAAGAGCATCACATAAGTCCAATTGACTATCTTCCCGAAAAAAATGCTTGTAGATCTACCGACGGTCAGTCTGATCTGATAATTTTTATACACCTTAGAGGTTCAGGTTCAGCATCACTTCCTCTGTCTGTTATTGTGCATTATTAATATTGCCATTACTTTTCAACTCTCAATGATCAACATTGTTAAGTCTCTTGAAACAAAATAATTATCTTTATGTATTGAAGACGTCAACAGCCTTAGACCAAGCACCCAACCTTTCTTGACATGCCATAGTTGATCAGTCTGGGGCCACCATAGATTCATTAGCAGTGTGGGTCACAGCCAGGAACCAACTTCCAGCCTCTTTTAAGCCAGATCCATACATGGGGCTTTATTATTTTAAATGTATTTTTAAAATAAGATAATTATCCTTGGCTTGTGCGACATAGACTCTTTCAAATAATACCCAAATGCTACAACACTTTATATAGATGATCTTTGGACCATTGGTTCAGTTTGATTACTTGCACTCTTTTCATTCATTGACAGAGATAATTATTTTTTTAAAGACTTTATTTATTTATTCATGAGAGACAGAGACAGAGAGAGAGGCAGAGACACAGGCAGAGGGAGAAGCAGGCTCCATGCAGGGAGCCTGATGTGGGACTTGATCCCGGGACTCCAGGATCACACCCCAGGCTGAAGGCAAGTGCTAAACCGCAGAACCACCCAGGGATCCCAGATAGAGATAATTTTTTTTTTTTTTTTTTTTTAGATAGAGATAATTAAACACTGATTAAACCACAGTGAGATACCACTTCATACCTACTAGGATGGCTATCATTTAAAAAAAAAAGGGCGGGGGGGGGGGTGAATAGCCAAGTGTTGGTGAGGATATGGAGAAACTGGAAAACTTGTACATTGTTGTGGAAATGTGAAGGTGCAGTGCTATGAAAAAACAGTTTGGTGGTTCCTCAAAAAAGTTTAACAAAATTATTACACTACTCAGCAACTCTAGTCCCAAGTATATACCCCAAAAAACTGGAAACAAGGACTCAGAGATACTTGTGCACCAGTGTTCATAGTGGCCTCATTCACAATAGCCATGACATGGAAACAACCCCTGTGTCCGTCAAGAGATGAATGGATGGACAAAATGCTCTGTGTGAATACAATGAAATACTACTCAGCCATAAAAGGAACAAAGTTCTGACACATGTCATAATGTGGATCAACTTTGAAAACACTATACTAGCTGAAATAAGCCAGACACAAAAGGACACGTGTATGATTCCACTTACATGAAATACATAGAATAGGCAAGTTTATAGGCTCACAAAGTCGATTTGAGATTGCCAGGGGCTGGGAGTAGAGGAGAATGAGAGTGAATTGCTTGATGGGTATAGAGTTTCTATTTGGGGTAATGGAAAAGTTCTGGAAACGGACAGTGGGGATAGTTGCACAACACTGTGTGTAATTAACACCACTGAATTGTACACGTAACAGTGGCAAGTCTTACATTATCTATATTTTACTGAAATAAGATAGGAAGAAAGAAAAAGTGATCTTATAATTATTCTATTCTTTTCACATGGAACCTAGGGCCTGAAACAAGGAGCTCTACACACATTGGATGATCTCATGTCATCTTTATCTTCACGTAGCATTATGAGGTAAAAAATATTATCTCCCTTTGACAACTAAGGCAACTAAGTCTTAGAGAGGTGCTCATGACCAACAGCTATTAACTGACAGAATTGGGGATAAGATTCAAGTCCTAGTCCTTCCCCAGAGCTAAGCAGACAATGCATAGATTTCTCTATGATCTACCAAGACAACCCAAACATCAATATCCATTCTTTCTTTACAACAACAGATCCAGGTTGGTAGGCAAGAAGGGCCCCGTGGGTCCCATAAAGAAGAATTTCCTGGTTCTGAAGGGAAGCTGAGCAGAGTCCAGTTGATTATTTGTAAAGATAAGTTGTGCCTTGGAAATGGCACTGGAATGTTTTGTGTATTTGCAACCTTAGTTGTCTGGAAAACAGCCAAAAATCCAGAAGTGAGCAAAAATTATCTGTTAACACATGGGAGAACAGAAACGAGTAAAATGATGTCACAATACCAAGCTGGCTATAGTGTTGAGGCTGCAGATTTTCTGCATATGCTTCAAACTATTTTTTTTTTTTAAGATTTTATTTTGAAGTAATCTCTACGCCCAGTGTGGGGCTTGAACTCTCACAACCCCATGATCAAGAGTTGTCTGTTCACCAACTGAATCAGTCAGGTACCCTAAAGGCTTTTGTTATCCTCAGGACCAATCTATAGCATTAGCAGCAAAGGGGTGAAGTGGGGAGGAGATGTTTCCATGTTTTCCTAAAGAGAATTGCAAATGGCTATGAAGAAGGGAATCTGCCCCTCCTGGTGAGCAGCATCCTTACTGCATCCTCTGTGTCCAGTCCCTTCCCGTTTGTCTTCTTTTTGACTCCTCTTTCCTATTGGACTTTTAAACATTGGTGATACCTGAGGTTTTGTCCTCCCCCCTTCCCCTTTCATAATATCCATACCCTTGACTGACCCATCCACAAACATGGCTTTAGCTACCCCCAGTCCCTGATGACATCCACATGTCCTGTTCTGACAGCTCTTGGATCCATCATACATCTGGACATTTCACACTGGATGTCCCCAGCTGTATCCATCATCTTATGAACACTTCATTTCTGCAGGAACGACAGCATCGACCAGCCGAATCATCCAAGCCAGAAATCTTGGGAACCCTCCTGGCCTCTCATTGTCTCCTCTCTCTTCTTCTTCCCCCCACCCTCCCTAGTTTTTCTGTCAATTCTATCTCCTAAATGTTGCTAATCATTCCCTTTTCTTTATCCCACTGTGCTTTGTTTACTTTCTCCTTATCAAAACCTACCAGGACCCATTGAAAAAGACTGTATTTGTCTCCCTGCCTCCAGGCTTATTCCTCTGCAATCTGTTCTCCAGAAAGTGGACAAAGAAAACCACACTTGGTCATATTTTACTTCTGCCTTAAAGTCTTCAGTAGCTAATGCTTGCTTGCAAGATAACTTTCAAACATCCAGGCTCAACGTGGGTGACAAGTTCTCTTGTGCTCTTTACATACAGCCTTGTCTCGGGCCACTTTCCTACACATACCCTGAGTTGCAGTTATCCTGGCCAGCTTATAATTCCAAAAATGCACCATGGCCCGACTTGCCTTCGTGCTTTCACATGTACTATTCTATGCGGAATGTCCACGTATCCCCTCATCCTCCACCTCTCTGCCGAACCCCTATGGGTCCTTAGGGACATAGCTGGAATATCCTCTTTTAGAATCATGTCCTGATGGCCGTGGGCTGATTCTGAAGCTTCTCCTTCATAACCTTCCTCTATCAGCCTTATCAGTAGTGTGCTGAACTCTGCTCCTTATCACGCTGTCTTAATACCGATCTTCTTGGATAGCACCTTCACGAGGCTACTTATTATAGGTAGGAACTGGGTCAAGCAATTTGATATGTAGAAGGAATGAAAGACATGTTGAATGGATGCTCCTTGCCTGGAAAATTATTCTCAGTGCCAGATCATAGGGGGTTGGCAGGCAATCCTTCCTGGTATTCACAGCAATGCCCTAGAGTTCCTTGAGACTCCAAGGTTGGAAAGAAAAGACAAATTGGTTGGGAACCAAAAGTCAGAGCATGTTAGACAGACATTAGAGACGCAAAAAAGAGAGTAATGATAATGAAACTGGATTATTCGGTGTGATTACTTGTCAGGGGAACTGGTAGACATTTCTTGTTTTTGCTTTCTAGCAATGTTTTCCATGTGTACTTTTTGGGACACCAACCTTTCTCCACCAACTCTATTGCTGTGGTTCCGGCGGGGATGAGCCAAGCCTCCACACCATTGGTAGACACAGGCCCTCGGCCTGTCCAATCAGAGCGTTTCATCATTTCCTTTCCCTTGCCAATTGGTTCAGACAAAGGCTCCTGAGCCAAGTCAGATCAATGACACTAAACACCAGAACCTTCTCTGGAGCTAAACTGAGATTTTTCTGTGTTCACTGAGGTTACTTGGTGGAAATATAAGGCAGAATTATAAACCTACAGTGGCCGGTTGCCAGCTTGGTCTCGGTGTGGGAAAAGACTTGAGAATGCAGCTCATGCAAAAGAAGGAAGAGCTGCAAAGCAGAAAAACAAATTGCTGATGATAACGTTTGAGTGTCAAATCCAACTTTGCAAGAAGCCGAGTCTGTGTGGTTTTGTTTCTCGCGATAAAATAAATTTTCCTTTTTGAATAAGGTAATTCAGTTTGGGTCTCTGGCACTTGCAACCCAAAGAGGCTTTATTAGTACTGAAATCAGGGTGGTCAGCAAATCCAGAGGGGGAACAAATGAGGAGACAGGCCCCCGGTTCTGTGGTTCTGTGACAAGGATGGGTTTCCCTCCATCCGTATCATCATCATCATTTCAGCCAATGACCCTCTGGGCATGTAGCAGAGGAAAGAGTACCCTAGAGAGAGGGGCGGGGTCTCAAACCACGGCCCACTGAGATGGGGTACATCCAGCCCATTCTCATGCACCACAAAGTTTCAAAACTGACTTTGGTTTATATTATTTTTAATTACTAATACATTACTCTTGTAGAAATTGAAATATTACAGAAAAGGCAGAAATTCTCCTGACTTCAACTTGACCCTTCCCCTCCAGAGGCTACCCCATAGTCTGCTTGCTTTCTTTAAACACGCATGACTCAGTATGGACACGCAGAGGAACAGAGGTTTGTTTTTCGCGATGGCTCTCTGGTGGGTAGTGGCTGTGATTACAGAGGGTCTGCCCACATCCACGCTAAAGGTCAAGTTCCAGCGGCAGAAACACCTCCCCTATCCCTCGGTCACCCAACCCCAGAGACATCTGAAACTGCCCCTGCCTTCAAATCCCTGCTGTGTGTGTAGCAATCTTCTCGGAAAGGTCACTACTGATGGGGTTCCTGGGTGGCTCAGTCGGTTAAGCATCAGACTCTTGATTTCAGCTCGGTCATGATCTCAAGGTTGTGGGATCCAGACTCACGTGGAGCCCAGGTCGGGCTCTCCTGCTCAGTGCAGAGTCAGCTTGTCCCTCTCCCTCTGCTTGTCTGCTCCACTCACCCCCTTGATCACGTGCACTTTCTCTCAAACAAATAAATATAATCTTAAAAAAAAAAAGTTGCTTTGAACAGCACCCTGGGAAAAGAAGGCTGAGCTAAATTATGGCTTCTCTCATTTTTTCCTCACTCATTTTTTTAAAGTTATGTAACTGTTATACAAATATTTGCTTCATGTAAAAGATTTTAAAAATATGGAAATACACAAACCAAAGGTGAAAATCCGCCCTCATCCTGCCATCTCTCCTCCTCAACCCCTCCCCTTCATTACGTTGTATACATTCCCAGTCCTTTTCTCTTCATTTTCACTATGTATCTTGCAAAACAGCAATATATTTTAGAAACTTTTCCTTGTCCATGCCGTAAGATTAGAGGAATAAGTTAAAACAAAAACAAAGAACATGCCTCTAGGTAATGAGATACAGGATAGGCAAGTTTCAAAGGGCGGGCGAGGAGGGGCAGGAAATCTTTGTGTAGGAGCCTGAATAGGGAGGGTGGGGCTGCTTTGTGTGGGGCAAAGCACTCAGTGGGGCCACGGAACCAGCACCCCTCACTGACTTCCCGGTTTTTCCATTCCTGCTTCTCCGATTCTGAGGCTGGGAGGATGGTGCTGTGTCATGGGAGTATTTCTTTTAATAATTAAAATAACATGTACATGAAACACCGATTCAGAACATAAATGCTATTTTTCCATCTTAACATTTTGATTTAGGGAATAGTCGGTGGAAATGTCAGAGCACTCCCCCAGCTGGTTAACCAGGCTAGAGGAGGAGGGGGCCGTTCAGGCAGATCTGTCTAGGAGGAAACACGGCTTTACATTTCTTTTTTGCTGTGTTTATGCAGAAAGCTGAGCTGGCCTGACCTAGTGCAGGAAGAAAAGGAAGCCCTGGAAATAGGATCCCTGCTTTACGGAGATGGGGAGATAGAAGGTACCAGACTCCTGGTAAAGGCTAAATGATTCTGTTGACGCAAGATAGAACCTCACTTCACAACAGTAACAAGCCACCTGCTTGAGCTTCAGTGAAATTCATTTTGAAGTCCTCCTTTCACTTTGTCTGTAAACTAGGGTGTGTGAGTTCTGAACGACCTGAGGCTGGCTTAAGCGAACACACACACACACACACACACACACACACACACACACTCATTTCACCAGTCAAAATAGTGGTGGGTGGGCACTGACTTCAAGAACCACCAGATTTGCGGCGGCCCGGGTGGCTCAGTGGTTTAGCGCCGCCTTCGGCCCAGGGCCTGATCCTGGAGACCAGGGATCGAGTCCTATGTCGGGCTCCCTGCATGGAGCCTGCTTCTCCATCTGCCTGTGTCTCTGCCTCTCTCTGTCTCTCATGAATAAATAAATAAAATCTTAAAAAAAAAAAAAAAGAACTACCAGATTTGGGGTTTCTCACCCCCATCTCTTCCCAGAAGCTGTGTTGGCCTGATGGCTTCTGACGGAGGCTTGACTGGGACATGGTAAACTTTAGACTTAAACCATCCCAGTTCAGCCTCTTTCCTTGGACAAAGATGTAAAGATGCCAGGGATGCACTCTGATTGGGTGTCCCTGGGTCACGTGACTGCCCTTGAACCAACACCCCTGGCTTGAGGGACAGTTTTTTTTTTTTTTTTTAAGATTTATTTACCTGAGAGACAGATAACGAGCACAAGCAGGGGGAGCAGCAGAGGCAGAGGGAGAAGCAGACTCCCCATTGAGCAAGGAGACCATGTGGGGCTCGATCCCAGGGCCCTGAGATCGTGACCTGACCCGAAGGCAGATGCTCAACCGACTGAGCCCCCCAGGTGCCCCTAGGGACAGGTTGTTCTGATCGGCAGGTTGGTTCCCGAGGCCAGTGAGGAAGGCTTGGTGACAAGCCCTGTGGCCAGAAACACACAGAGTGGGGAGGGGCCCTTTCCCAAAGGGAAGTGGTGGCTTTTCATAGAAAGGAAGAGCTCCCCGGAGGACAACCTGATGTGTACGCGAGAGGTGATCTTTTATAGACAATCTAGCTGGAATTTAACGTGATCGCGTGGGTTAACACAGAGCTCTGACGTTTCATGTACAAGGTCTTTATCCCCCGTGAGAGTGTGCTTGTCACATCATTACCTGTAGTAAACATATCCTAAAGTATTAAGGGAAACTATTATTTTTCAGAGCCACTTGGCTAGTGGCAGTTAGAAGAGCCACACTGGACGCAGCGCCTGGCTGGCTCAGTCAGTAGGGCAGGTGGCTCCTGATCTTGCAGTCACGAGTTCAAGCCCCATACTAGACATGGAGATCAAAAAAAGAAAAAAGAAAAGGAAGGGTTATATTAGGAAGGCTCATCAAAAGCCACAATTTCTCGTTAACTGCCCATGTGGTGGTTTACCTCCTTCTGTCCTTGCTAGAAGTAGCTGATTGGAAAGCGGGGAAATGACAATTTGTAACTTTTGTAGTGAAGACACGGTGTGGTAGGTGACTTTGAATCTTTGAGTTAATAACGCTGGTATAAAATGAGGCTGGGAAATAAATAAATAAATAAATAAAATGAGGCTGGGAAAACGCTGTGCCATCATGGGTATTCGCTAGCATCACTCAGGTCCGCAAGGACATGGCAATCAGGGAGCCTGTCCAAGAAAACTGTGGGTCACTTTTGGAGGAACGTGGTTCTTTAATACATTTACACACAATTTTTTTTTTTTTTCTTAGTGCAGCTCGGCGGGGGCGTTGGGAGCTTCTGCTTCTGGATGAATAGCAAACAGTCATGATCAACTTCAGGTCTGTCCTTCCATGACCTTTATCCCAGCTTTCTCCCCATCGGTGGAAAGCTCCATTGTGTCCCTGTTTGGTGTACCAAGGCACCAGAAATCAGAGTTGCTCTCTCTGTTCCCCTGGCCAGCGGTTTCCTTCTCTCGGGGACTGGCTCTCTTCTCTTGGCGAGCATATCTGCAACTGGTGGTAGATGATCTGACACCAGTGGTGAATCAGTGCTTCTCAAACTGGGGAACCACCGAGGGCTCCTGTTAAAAATGCAGATTCTGATTCAGTAGAGCCGGATGGGGCCGGAGAGTCTGTGCCTCTAATAAAATTCCAGCTGAAGTGGATGCTGCTGGTCCGTGGAAATACATTTTAAGTAGCAAGGTATTAAAGTCACAGGTAGGTGTCCCTAAATAGACGAGGGACTCCCACTATACTTTTAGTTAACCTTCGAGACTTTCACAAATTATATTAGTTTAAGAAACATGCTTTTAAGCAAGGTATGATGATACTAGATGATACTAGCAAGGTATAATCGATACTAGAGTGTTACGGCTTAGAAATAATATGGAAAGTATATAAAACAGATAAAATATAAAACACAGAAAATGTTTTCGTATTTGTTTACAGAGCCTAGACAAGTGTAGGTTCTTAGAGATCTGGTATAAGCTGGCATAAAGTAGTAAGATGCAGATCTTTGTGTAGTTTTTTTTGTTTTTTGTTTTTTGTTTTTTTTTTTAAGCCAGATGTGTGGCATAGTCTTACTTCATGGAACATTTCTGGACTAAAACTGTATCATAGTAAGAGAAAAACAAATTAAAAAGGTGGGTTTTTTTGTTTTGTTTTAAAGATGTTATTTATTTATTCATTAGAGACACACAGAGAGAGGCAGAGACACAGGCAGAGGGGGAAGCTGGCTCCCTATGGGGAGCCTGATGCAGGACTCGGGACTTGATCCCAGGACCCCGGGGTCACGCCCTGAGCTGGAGGCAGACACTCGACCCCTGAACCGCCCAGGCATCCCTCAAATAAAAAAGGTTTTAAGCCAAGATTTGAAGAAGCAAAAGAAAAACACTAAAATGACGTCTCTGTTTTGATTTTGACCATACTTCTCAGTTCTGCCTGTTGGTGTTTCTACTTTTAGGAGGATAAAAGATGCCTGGGTGGCTCAGCTGGGTAAGCGTCTGCCTCTTGATCTCAGGATTGTGATCTCAGGGTCGTGAGATCTGACCCTGTGTGGGGCCCCATGCTGGGTACGGAGTCCCCTGAAAGTCTCTCCTTCTCCCTCTGCCCCTCCCCCTACCGTCCTTCTCTCTCTCAACAAATAAGTAAATAAGTAGAATATTTAGAAAACAGAGAAAGAGAGAATGAAAGAAAAAAGGAAAGAAAGACGGAAAGGAGAGAGAGAAGAGACATTCAGATTGGCTTCCACCTTTTCGAAGGCTGGGTAATTACCCTAAACACCAGGTTCTGGAGCAGGCCCTGCTGTGTCTTGCACACCAGCGGCATCTACGGTGTGCGAGCTAAGTTTAGTCCAAACTCTTCCTCACTGCAGGCCTACGTGCTGCCCCCCACCCCACCCCTGGGGACCCCGCACTGAGTCCTGGGGACGGACCCAGCCTAACTGGACCAGGTATATGTTATCTCCCTGCACACAGAGCCGGTTTTGAGGTCACCATAGCAGATTGGTTGTGATCAAGGGCATGCAATGCAAGGAGAGGTTTCCCAGGATTTCTGAAAAAGATAGCTCTTCCTTGTTGTGCTTAATGTGGCGATTTGAGGAAGGGTGGTTTAGAGCCTGGCGAACCATGGCTGGTGAAGTCAGCCCATGGAGGAAGACAGCCCTGGAGGGGGCAGGAAAGCTGAGGAGCCCGCTGACAAGTGAGTCTGGATGAAGCTGCACCAGAAGGAAACTCTATCTCCAGGGTTTCAGTTACGGGACTGAATGGATGCCTTTTTTTATTTAAATCAGCTTGAGTTGAGGTTTCTGGTCCACTGAAAATGAAAATGATCTTTTTTTTTTTAAATTTTATTTATTTATGATAGGCACACAGTGAGAGAGAGAGAGAGAGGCAGAGACATAGGCAGAGGGAGAAGCAGGCTCCATGCACCAGGAGCCTGACGTGGGATTTGAACCTGGGTCTCGAGGATCACACCCTGGGCCAAAGGCAGGTGCTAAACCACTGCGCCACCCAGGGATCCCTGAAAATGATCTTAATTGGCCGGGGTGTTCTTGGAAGCACATGAATATCATTCTTCTTTATGTTTCTTCCCCCACCAGCCCAACGTGGTGCTTTTGCACACAGTAGGTGCTCACTAATGAATGAATATCACAGAAGCCTTTCTGGGTGGGAAGTTGAGAGCTGTTTGTCTAATCCCAGTTCTTGCAATAAGGAATGTGTGACCATGCATACATCACTTAACCTGTTTGGACTCCGTGTTCTCATTTGAGGTATGAAGGGTTTCGACCAGGTCACATGCTCTTGGCTAATAGTATTTTAGTTCCCACCAGTGCAGCAGTACTGGCTGCTGACCTATACTGTTCCTATACAAGGGCCTATACTGTTTGGTCAGTGCTTTTGCTGTGCTGTTAAATATTTTAATTATCTCTCTTGTAAATTTATTTTTATTTTTACATTTTAAAGATTTTATTTGTTCATGAGAGACACACAGAGAGAGGCAGAGACACAGGCAGATGGAGAATGAGGGTCTCTGCGGGGAGCTCAATATGGAACTCGATCTCAGGACCCCAGTGTCACGACCTGAGACGAAGGCAGATGCTCAACTGCTGAGCCACCCAGGCATCCCCTCTCTTGTAGATTTATTAAGTCAACAAACATTGAGTGCTTCCTGCCTGTCAGGCACAGGGTTAGGCCCTGGGATATAGTAGAGAGTGAAACACACGTGGTCTGGTCTATTGTTTTCCTGCATCTCACGACCCAGAGCTGTGCTGATCAATATAGCAGGCTCTAACCATCTATGGCTGTTGAAAGGTGGCCAATCCAAATTGAGGTATACTCTCAGTATAAAATAAACACCTGATTTAAAAGAGTAGCCCCCAAAGTATTTCATTAATCATTTTTTTATATTGATTATAAGTTGAAATGATGACATTGTAGGAACAGTTGAGTCATATAAAATATATTACTATGATTCATTTGGGTGTTTTCTTGGCACTTTTTGAGTGTGGTTGCCAGAAAATATAAAACCACATATGTGGCTCCCATGAGATCTCCAGTGGATGGCACTAGATAGAGCAGGAGACCAGTGATTCTCAATTTTTAATGTGTCTATGAATCTCCTGAAAAGTCTTGTTAAAATGCGGATCTGGTTTGAGTAGGTCTGGGCTGGGGCTCAAGATGCTGCATTTCTTACAAGCTCCCAGGTAATGACGCTGCCATTGCATGCAGCAAACCTTGAGCAGATGGGAAGGGCTTAAAAGGCTTATGAAATGGTCAAACGTGGATTGGAATGTATGATTGGGAAAAAAATGTATAGGTATGACTTCATTATAGAAAGAACGAATATTAAGATAGCTAAAGCAGTCGCAGAGGAAGTCCTGGAAGTAAATGTATTGTAAGGACAGTCAGTCAAACTAAGAAACTGTTCGGTGTCTTGTGAGGAATTTAAATGTCCTGTGACTACTAGCATTCGGGTATGGAGCCCCTTAAACTTATGCACGTGTGCACAGTATTTAACAGTTGATTTCGACAAATATTTAGTGAGCTGACATGGTGCAAGTAGTATATCTACCAGCACACTGAATAGATTTTTAGGGATGAAAAGCCAAAGATGTGCTTCTTCTCCAATAGCTCATCATGGAGTCAGAGAAAGAGGAAGACACGACTGACCATCACACGGCACAAGAGGCGTGAAGCTGTGGCGGTTTCTTTCATCTGGACTAGTAACTGAACTGATTTCTCTGTAGAAAATCTGCATCTATCACCCCATCACGTTGCCTCGGTGCTTTTGAGGTGTGGACTCCTGAACTTCACTGAAGGATCCCACGGTGGAGCAAGTCAGGCAGGTCAGGCCAGAGCAGAATGTTCCCGGCATGCAGACTGGGCAGGGAGGGACACGCAGTACCTCAGGAGGAAATGAGATTTTTGAGAAGACACTGAATTTCCAGGGGGATGGGAGTTGGCAAGGACCTCTAGCCATCTCGCTCGTCCCAAGGTCCTCAAACACCGAGGAAGCCGACCTTTGGGAATGGAGCAACTCAAAATTGCTCTGATTTCTTTGGAGCTCCTTATCAAGCTGTCCCTGAGGGCAGATAAACTCCTCTTAATTTTGTGAGCCAATAAATTCCATTTGCTTAAGCAAGGTTAATTTCCATTTCCTATTCTTTGGAATCGAAAGAGGCCTATCTAACCAACCAATTGCACAAACACAGCCCAGAGAATAGAACCAGTAGTTTTGCTTGGGAGCTTCACAGAGCCCTTGACATTTAAGTTAAATGCCTTAAATGATAAAGCAAGATCTAATGAACCTTTATAGGATAGGACTGTGCTCCCTGTTATGTTGATTGATTCTGCAAACCGGACAGGATTTCTAAAAAGGCCAGGTCAAGTTCACATGACACAAGAATACATTCCTAGTCTCTGGTCGAAGCACTCTAGAGCGAGAAGATGATTTTCTGGCCAAAAGTATCAGCCGATTCCTCATTAGGGCTTAAGGGTCATCTCCCAGGGCCGTCTTCCCTGACCTCTCTATCCAAAAGTGCCTCGCTCTGTTCCTCCTTTCTTCCAGTTATCCCACAAAGACAACTGAAGAAGCACCTTTGACTCTGTGATTATTGTGTTTACTATTTTCACTCATTTGTGACAATGATCTATCTTAGTAGACAAGCTCCTTAAGGGTCAGGACCTTTCCTGTCTTGCTAAGCGCTGTATTTGCAGCATCTGGCACACGACCTGTCATCCGGGTGCATGTACACATCTGTTGAACTAAGGTGCAGTTAATTAGGGCATGGAATCCCAGCCTTCCAGCCAGTTTATAATGGTATAAAGATTCTATAGCAGGACCAGAGAAGAGAAGCAGAAAGGATGAAAGGAATGAGAAGTAAGTTCAATAAGGAATTGTGAAAAAAGTTAAGACAGAAGGGAAGGCCTGGGGATCATTTGTTCACTTCACAACTCAACTCCTTATCAGGAAAAATGTGGAACGATTGCTCTCGATTGTCACAAACTTCTAAATCAGAGGCGGAAACAAACAGGAGCACTTCTCTTGGTCCCAGGAAGAACTTTAGCAACATCAGGTTAAAGGTCTGTAGTTCAGGGCTCAGCATACTGTGCTTTCCGTGGCTTGCTCCACCTTTATCAAGGGGTGGACTGTGGGTGGCCTACCCGATAACTCTTCTTCCCTTCATGGTTAGTAAAAGAATCATGATTTCATTTAAGGTGGTAATGTGTGTGCTTCTGGGAAATTTCCTATCCCAGTCTTTCTGGTCAATGGGATGTAAGGTGAGATGTGTGGGAAAAACAATACCATAATTTAATCGCCTAAAGAGAATTACTGGGAGTTGCATCCTTTTGTATTCTTCTTTTCTTCTTTCCTGATGCTTGGAAGGTAGATGTGATGCCAGGAGCTGTAGGTCCAGCAGTTATTTTGTATTTTATGGCCTTGAGCACGGAAGTCACACATGAGGAATAGCATAGAGAGAGAGAAACATCTTGGGTCTCTGATGATTTCATGGAGTTGCCATACTCCTTTTGTGGAATTAAAGTCCTTGAATGCTTCAGCCATTATTATTTTGCATTCTGATCTTACGTGTAGCCAAACTTAATTCTAACTGCTATTTCTCACTTTTTTAAAAAATTTCTCACTCTTTAATCAAGTATATCAAGTCTCTCTTCCAGACTATCTTAAAAAAATAATAGAAAGTCAACAATACTGGACTATAACTGCCTGAATTCAGAGTTCTTTACATTCGTAAGATGGAAAGGAGATTCAAGCCAATTGACAAATTACAGAAAACGTTTAATAAAGATAAAAGACGATATATGCAGAATCTCCCACATAGAGTGGCAATCAAACAGGCCCGGCAATGTATTTGAAGAGACTTTTAGGCATATACAAATGGTGGCTAACAAATGTTCATTGCCTGAACTGGAAATTATCATTAATCAAAATAAACTAGGAATAAGAAAGTAGGTGCTGTTCCTTTAAAAAGATCATTAATTTTAGCCCATTTTCATGGAATTCTGGTGGGTAAGAGCTGCGAATAGAGTCTCTCAATATATTTTACAATCATCAGGCCCTTGTTAAAGTTTAGGTATTATGTTTTGTCCCCTGAGTAATGAAGAATGGAGAAGAACAATAAAAATGATAAAAGGGATAGATGATAGGGCATTTGAAAAAAAAAAATAAAAAAGATTGTTCAGCCTGGAAAAGAAAAGTAAAAGAGGACTTTTAAAGTATCTCATGAATATTAATGGTTATTACAAGGAAAGTGGTAGGTTCTTAATCACTAAAGTGAAACAAAATTAAATCACTTTATACTGAAGAATGTGCTGATAGTATGTATGCAATCTGGTGTCATGAGGACACATTGAAAAGCCTCAGTCCCTAGAGCTCTTTCCAGTCTCGAGTGGGTATGAGGTATCCAGGTATCCCACTGCGATTTCTCACCCCACGATCGCTGAACCTGACGTCCGTGTGGCAAAGAAGGGCTTTTCCCAGAAACGCAGGACCACAGGGTTTGGTTTGGACACGCAGGACCTCTTAGAATTGTCCTGATTCCTTCTCTGAAACTCAATGACTGGAAAATTCCTGGAAATACATTCCATTTCTTTTTCTTTTTTTTTTTTTTTTTTAACCAAAGAATAAATGGCAGACACCATCGATTGCCCACCTCCAGCGGATGCTGTGTCTCATGAATAAATAAAATCTTAAAAAAAAAAAAAAAAGTCTGGTGGCTTATTTATTTAAAAAAAAAAAAAAAAAAGATCCCTGGGTCCTCTCCTACTCCACTCCCTATAAATAACCGCCTGACGGAGAGGACCCCCCCACCCCCCCATCCCCCCACCCCCCGCCCTGTAAGCTTTAGGCCAACCTGAGCTGCCGACCTGAGGTCAAGGGTCGCTC
Organism: Canis lupus baileyi; assembly: GCF_048164855.1. Lineage (NCBI taxonomy): Eukaryota > Metazoa > Chordata > Mammalia > Carnivora > Canidae > Canis > Canis lupus. The sequence continues at coordinate 2,060,651 of NC_132873.1, read as the reverse complement.
CCCGGGTCACCGGGCCGCCGCCCCACAGAGTCCGAGGGGGGTCTGGGGCGCTGCCGCCGCGCGGCCTGGGGCTGAGGTGGAAGGCGGCCGGGTCCAGCCGCCGGTGCCCTCTCGCCGCCCTCGGGGGGTTCGTGGCTGCGGGGCGCGCCCGGACCCGGAGCTGCGCGGCATCGCCTCCCGCTCCCGGCGCGTCGCGTTGGCGAGGCCCGAGGCCCCGGCCGCATGGCGGCCGCCGTGTGAGCGCGCGGGGCGACGACGCCCTGGGCAGCCGCGGGCTCCCACAGACCGCCTCGAGGCGCTTCTGCTCGGCCGCCGCGGGGCGCTTTCCCACAGGCCCCCCTTCCCGCGCCCACACTCCCAGGGTGCCTTGCAGCCAGGCCGTGGCCCCGTGACCCGGTAACGACCCGGGCGCTTCAGGTCAGCGGGCAGTTGGGGGGGGGCGGGCCGCGCCCTGACCCCGCAGTCGCCGCACGCGAGGCTCCCTGGAGTCGGAGCCGCTGGGCCCGGCGGAGAGGACCCGGCGACCGCGGCTGCCCGCGCTGCTCAGGCCCCGGACGCGACCCCGCGAGGAGGTTTCGGGGCCGCGCCCCGCCAGCCGGCCCTGGCCTCGCCCGCACCCGGCCCTGCGGCCCAGCCCCGCGAGGCTTCGCCCAGAGCACGGGGCCCGCGTTCGGCGCATCCCCCGGGCCCGCCCCGAGCCCCTGCGACCCGGAGAAGGACCGAGGCCCTGAAGGGTATCGGGGCTGTTTCCCTTCAGTGGCCGTTACCGTTTCGGAGTAAGGAAAGTGAAGGCAGATTCCGTAACTTCAAAAGCTCTAAATAAAAATAAAAAAAATATACTGAAAACCCTTCAAAAAGAAAAGCGACTGTGCGCGTATTCTGCTTAAAAAGCGAGACTTCTAGAGACGAGAACAACCGTATTTCCCTTTAGCCGAATATACCGAAAACCTTTCCAAAAGGAAGGCATCTGTGTCCATAGGGCATTTAAAAAGTAAGACTAAAAAAAAAAAAAAAATTAAATAAAATAAATAAAATAAAATAAAGTAAAATAAAATAAAATAAAATAGTAAGACTTTTAGGGGCAGCCCGGGGGGGCTCAGCGGTTTAGCGCCGCCTTCAGCAGGGCTCCCTGCGTGGGGCCTGCTTCTCCCTCTGCCTGTGTCTCTGCTTCTCTCTCTCTGTGTCTCTCATGAATAAATTCTTTTCTTTTAAAAAAGTAAGACTTTTAAATAAAAAGTAGAACTTTTTAGAGACTAGAAAAATTAAGTTTCTGTTTAGCCTAAGCTAACGAGATGAGAACCTAGAATTTTAATTCCAAGGAATATTTTCTCACAGAAATAGGTCATATATGTGTATGTAGATACATACATTTTATAAAATGAAGAGAGATAATGAAGAAAAGATGTTAAGATGTTGCTGGAATTCCACTAGTCTACTTTGTGCTTCTTGATGGAAAAAAGGTTTAGTACTGGTCTTCCTAAAATATGTATATACGTGGGAATCCCTGGAGGGCCCAGCGGTTGTGCGGCTGCCTTCAGCCCAGGTCGTGACCCCCGGGGTCCCTGACTGAGTCCCGCTTCCGGTTCCCTGCACGGGGCCTGCTTCTCCCTCTGCCTGTGTGTCTCTCATGAAGAAATAAAATCTTTAAAAAAATATATTCATACATATATATTTATATTTGCTTTTCTCGGTTGGAAATTACCTATTTTCTTAGAGACTTTTCCTGGTTTTGGAACTACCACTTCTACTCTACTTCCCTCTGCATGCAGAAGATTGGGGGTCTTTTTAGATGATTCTGCATTCCATTCACCTTAAGAGTCTATCCTTTGATAGCATTTCTATAGACCAGCAGCCACTGAACATCTTTTCTAGTGGAAGAACAGGTTGGCTGAGTCAGGCATCCACTCCTTTAGGTAGATAAATTGGCCTGGGGCCCAAGGTAAGGTGAGCTTTCTTTGCTCCGTGCATCATCACTCCACCTAGTTCAAGTTCAGACGCCTTCTGTGATTTTAGAAATTCTCTGGGGGAAGTGCGCCCTTGCTTTTAGCCTGAGGCTGGCTCAGAAACGTCACCTTTCACCTACTTAAAAGTTTTGCATGGTAGAGAGATTTACTATTCAAGTAGCTATTTCTAGCTCCTTCACTGCTTAAAAACAACAACAACAAAAAAGAAAAACCCGAACCTTCCAAATCAGTTTCAGTTCCTGTGGTATCAAATCTGACTTAATGCTATTACTTTGTCCACAGACCAACTAAATATTTTGTTGGGTTAAAAAAAAGAAAAAGCCCAACTCTTCTACCACTAGGGCAATAAAAGTCATCTTTTCAAAATAGAGCCCTGCAGTTGTTTTAGCCATTTCTGTTTTGGTTTGCATGTGTTTGCTTTGGGGAGGCAGTGTACCTGCACTCGTGTCTTTTTTTTTTTTTTTCCTTTTGTGGTATTTAAAATGGATAAACTCTTCAAAAACACGCAAACACTTTCAGATTCAGAAGAAGAATGTCCAAAGACAATAGTTTGGAGTAAACTTCAGCCTTTGAAAACAAACGTCGGTCTTGTATAAATAGTGCGTGCCTTTAGAGAAGATGGCTCTTTGCTGGGTTAAGGGAAGCCAAAGCATGAGGAATAGTAGAGGAATTTGCTTTGGATCTTTGAGCCCCTCTCGCTTCAGACATCCCCGAAAATCGTTTCGTTTTACAAAATTGGACGATGTGTGCGAGAACAGCGTAAGGATGACGATACCGCGCATGTTGTTTCCCGATCTCCGCAGTAACTGCGTTTCTAGTTGTTTTTTTTTGGGGGGGGAAGGGCGGTCCTCCCCGCCCCGGTCCCGCCCTCCCGGGGGGGGCCCGTCGCGGCCGCAGAGCCCGCGCCCCCGCCCCCCGCCCCGCGCCCGTGGCGGCTGCGTCCCGGCCGCGGCGGCTCCGCGCACGACCCGTAGTAACCCCGTCCCGCCCCCGCCGGCCGCGCCGCGCTCCCGGCCGGGCTTCGATAGGCCCAGCCCCGCACGCGCCACCGCCCGCGGGCCAATGGGCGGCGGCCTCCCTGCATATGCAACGAGCGCCGGCCGGGGAGCGCGTCCCGGGCGGGTCGGCTCAACAGACGCTGGGCGGCCGGCGCCGGGCTCGACGCTGCGGCGGTGGCGGCGCGGCTGGGGCGGCGGCGGGGGCGGCGGCTGGGGCGGCGGGGCCCCCCCCGGGAGGGCGCGGGAGCTCGGGGGGTGCAGCCGGGCCTGCGTGGGCCCGACGCCGGAGGACGCGGTGAGTGCGGCGGGGGCGGCGCGGCCTGGGCGCGGGGGGGCGGGGGCGCCCGTGACCGGGGGCGGGGGGGGGGCGCTCGCAGCCCCGTGCGGCGCGGCCGGCGGGAGGAAGGTGCGCGGCGGCCCCGGGGGCGGCGGGGGCGGCGGGGGCGCCCGGGTGGGCTGTGCGCGGCGGCCTGCGGGGAGGCGGCGGCCCGCGTGCTGGGCGAGCATCCCCGACGCGCGCGGAACTGGCCCATCCGCCCGCTGAGAAAATGCGCCCGAGCTGTCTGGTCCCTGCGGCCCCTCCGCGACGGACGTCCTTAAAAATCCTATGGACGCCGCGGGAGGAGTGGGCCTTGCGACAGCGATCAGCCGAGGACAATGGCAAGCGGTTGACGTTTATTAGGGCTTTCTGGCCGCCCGGCCCGGCCCGGCCCTGCCCTGCCCTGCCCTGCCCGCCCGCAGCCCTCCGCGCCGGCGCTCGTTCCCGGTCCACAGCTGCGGAAGCTGCGGTTGGGACACGTGAACCTGCCCGGGACCCCGGCGAGGGAGAGAAGCCGGGCTTGACACCGGCCTGTCTGAAAATCCAGACCTCTGCATCCTGCTGCCTCTCCTTGGTGGCTGGCTGAATCGTTTTTTTTTTTTTTCTTTTTTTTTTTTTTACCCTTCCCTCGGGTGGGCCGGGGGAGCTGTCGTGTGATGACCTTCTTTCACGATGACCTTCTTTGGTGGTGATCAGCACCTCTCTTTTGTTTCCCCAGGTTAGTCCTGGGAGTTGAAGGTTGTGGCAGAGTTGCCCCAGAACTGTGTTGGAAGGTGACGGGAGGGCAGCGCTGTTGTGAGACGGTGGTGGTCATTTGCTCAGACTTTATTCTTTTGTTTTCTGGCATCTTCCTCCGCAGTTCGTACCCTTAGGGATGACTAAGACTTGTGTAGTCACCGTGGCAGGTTCTTCACACTTTTTCATGCTCCTATAGGAGGAAAGGGTCAAGGTGACAAGTCACCTGATGTTTTTGGGTCTCCGATGCTGGATTTGTTCAGACGTTTGGACGGGATTTAAAGCTGAAATATTCTTTGAGTCTGCAATGTCCTTCTTTTTTTTTTTTTAATTTTTATTTATTTATGATAGTCACACAGAGAGAGAGAGAGAGAAAGAGAGAGGCAGAGACGCAGGCAGAGGAAGAAGCAGGCTCCACGCACCGGGACCCCGACGTGGGATTCGATCCTGGGTCTCAGGCAGGCGCTAAACCGCTGCACCACCCAGGGATCCCTTAAATGTCCTTCTTGAAGGAAAAAAGGAAGGAAAAGGGTTGGAAGAAATGAAGGATTGGATAAATTAGGAGCAGAAAATCATGCCGGGTGTCTGGTTTTTCGGGGAGGGGTGTTGTGGAGAGTCAGATCTTAAAGCCTCAGGATCTTTCTCATTGCTTATGTGCTTCCCTGCTGTCTGGTTCTGCTTAAATGACTATTTCCATTCCTCATTCAATTAATTGCTCAGCTAGAGCCTTTTAGCTCATGTTGTATTTTAGGTACCATGTAAGGTGCTGGGAGTATAGCGGTGAACGGGATTGGTGTGATCCTTGCCCTCATGGAGGAAACAGATAGGAAGCAAATCATGATACAGACAAATATATAATTACAAATTATGAGAAATGCAATGAAGGAAAAGTGTATGAGTAAAGATTATAATGAGGGTTGTGGAAAGTAGGGAGTTTTTGAATTGATAATGGTGTGATTTTACAGCCTTGCATTCTGAGTCTGTAATTAAATGTACCTAATGCAAGAGTTTGAGAACTTTTGAACAGTAATGTTCTGTTCGTTTCATGGTGTCTGCTCCTACCCAGAATATCACTGTAGCTCACATTACAAGATAGAAAAATGAGATAGAACTTTTGAAGCAGTCATTCTGCCTTACAGCCTAACTGTTCTGTGACACTTAAATTTTCCCTTTGGAACACAAACATTTGGGAACCCAGAATCTTTACGTAAGCTTTGGACTTGGCCTGGAAAGCCAGGCCAAAAAAGGTGATAGGTTTTCCTAACTTAAACAGCATCATAACTATCAAAGGTATCCAGGGTAGTTTACACTTAAAATTCTTGCCTCTTAGGAGACAAAGTGATTATGTGGTTTGGGAAATACAAGCCGTTGAGTATATGAATATTTCAGTTGAATGTGTATTAAGCCAATACAAATAATTCATTGCCGTACTTTTACTGAATGCCATCTGCATGCAGAACACTGCTAGGTGTACCATGTGGAATAAAAAAAAAGGTGAATTTGACAAAGTCCTTGTTTTCAAGGAGATTTAAATGTAATGAATATTAATACTCAGACTGAAGTCATGCCCGGTCCCCCCTACTTTTTCAAAGTAATACCATGTTAGCCCATTTGATCCTCTTAAGAGCCTTATATCACCAGCAGAAATATTGAGAAGGAAATTTGGAGGTAAAATTGTCAGACATGGTGATTAATGGTTGGGAGAAGACATCCAGTGATTGGAGCCACCAGTATAGAGGTGGTGTAGACCCCTGGGCTTGCTGTGGGATTACCCAGGAATGAGAAGTGGAGGAGGCCTGGAATGGAGCTGGGAAGAGGGGGGCTGAGAGGCCTGGGGAAGTGGGGGCATAGCCCCCTGGGAGCTGTATCCCTGTAGCCAATGAGGAAGCTCCTGTGGGAGGGAAGTTGAGTAACATCCTAAGGATTTAGCTACTCCGGGTCACGGATTCCCTTTCACACCCACATTGCTGGTAGAGGTGAGGTGGAGAGCAGAAGTGACTGGAAGGTGAAGGAAATGGAGATGGCAAGATAGGACATTTTCTAAGGGTTTTGATTTTATCATTTAAGTTTAAATGCTGATGGGAATGTGGGTGTTCTTTGAAATGGAGAAGTTGGATACAGATGAGAAAAGTGTTCGCTTATTTGTGCAAAGTTCCTGAAAAGATAGATGGGAGGGGGTGGGATCCCAGTGAGGCCTGTGCCTTAGCTGGAAGGTGGGCCCCTCTTCTGTAGTGACCCTAGACAGGTCTGTAACTGATCTGATACTAATCAGTACTTTATCCTCGAGCCCTGGCATTTCCAAAAAAATTGCCAAGAAAAATCAAGTCCAGTTTTAGCTCACTGATACGGTCTTTACAAAACCTCACTATGGACGCATTGTGTGAAATTGATTTAATATGTGATGTAGTGTTGATTTCATCTACCTTAATAGGGTATATACTTTCATCTGTCTTGTGATTATTGTTTCTCTCCTGAAAAAGGAGACATTATAAACATTAAATCTTGTGATTTCTTCTACATGCTATTTTTAGTTTCATAAGAAAGTTTTTAGACTACTTCTGTTTCCCTGACATTTTAAATGACTTAGTTCTTTTTATTTAAAAGTTTAGCTTCTGTTTTTACTGGAATATGTTTACTTCTACTAAGGTTTCCCACTCTGAGGGATAAAGAATTGGTGGATGATTCAGTGGGTTCAACTGATCTGCTAATTCTTTTTTTTTTAATTTTTTATTTTTTTAAAAGATTTTATTTATTCGTGACACACACACAGAGAGAGAGAGAGAGAGAGAGAGAGAGAGAGAGGCAGAGACACAGGCAGAGGGAGAAGCAGGCCCCGTGCAGGGAGCCCGACCTGGGAATCACACCCTGGGCTGAAGGCGGTGCTAAACCGCTGAGCCACCCGGGCTGCCCATGATCTGCTAATTCTTAAATAGCACTGAAGATACCTGAATAACCTTTTGGATAAACCACCTCCAATTACAGGTTTCCACTTGTTTGTGAAGATATTTGTTATAAGATACACAGGGACACTGCTTTATTCATTCATAGATTTATTTGGTGCCTATCTTGCAAGACACTGGGAATTTGAAAATGATTGGTAGTCTGTTCTCAGACTTCCTCATGGTTCATGGAAGGAAAAGTGTACGGACGTTATATGGTGTAGGCAGAGAAGGTCTGAGAGCAGGTGTGTTGCAGTGTGGAGTAATCAGTACAGACAGAGCAGAGGAGGGAAAAGGGGAGACCTGGTGGCGAGGATAGCCCGGTTTCCCAGAATGCGTTGGGCTGACAGCAACAAGGGAGCCAAGGAATAGAGTGTTTGACTTTGAATTTGGTCTGGGTGTGTATGTCTACAAATATGTACACATTGGTAATGTTATAATAATATCAAAGAATATTAGAAAAATTAAAAACACTTGCTATCATAATGTTGTTCAAGAGGGGAAAAGCTGTTCATTTTTCTGTCCCCTACGTAGGAAGAAATCCCATTTACACTCTTCTGGTACAAAGCCTAGTTTTTCTTCTTCTAAACTAATGGTCTTTGGAATAAGGCTGATAACCAACACCTTTATAGTACTTCCTCTGGTCAGGTGCTGCTGCAATTTTTTTCTCACTTTTAATATATATATAAGTATTTTTTTCCCAACCATTCTTATTTCACAGATGAGAAATTGAGGCACGGGAGATCTAAAGCGACTTGCCTAAGCGTGTGCTGGATCTCAGCTCCGGCAGTTTGGTTCCAGAGTCCATGTCCTTAGCGCAGGCCGTGCACCTCCTGTCTGGGGCGACAGTTTGGCTTGAGATCTTACTGAGCGCTGAAGACAGGATTATACCAGGAAAGGAACAGGGACAATGTTTATCTCTTTTAATTACACATAGTTTACTGCCCCCCAAAGCCCTCCTTTACAGGGGGACATAGAGAGTAACAACCTAAATGGAGGGAGTTTAAACTAGAGTTTTCTTCTTGTACTTGAATGTGAATACTTAAGGTCACATCCTCCTTTAACATTCCTTCAGGGCTCAGTATCATTGCCATGTTAGAATTTTTTGCATCGGGGATATAAAGCAATTTGGGATGCTATAATCTACTAATATCATTTTCTTCGTTTTCTTTCTGTTAAAATAATAGATATGCTTTCTGTATGTCTTTCTGTATGAAAAATATTTTATAATATTTAATCCAGTTAAACCCACTCCCTGCCCCCAAATCCTCCAGTTAACCACTACTGTGAATTCGTTGATCTGAATTTTATTACTTGTAGGCATTTCTCTACAATTTTACTGTCCGCAGTTTTACTGTTCACTTTATGTGATTTTAAACTTCCGGATAGATAGTATTGTAGGATTGTGCAACATACAGTTTTTCACTCCTTATCACTTAATCATTGTGGTTTCCTCAATGAGTTTCATCAAAGTGGTTATGTACATGTCTGTTTAGCTCATTTATTTTCACTGTGACATGGTATTGCGTTTTAGGACTAGACCACATTTTATTTGCCCTTTGCTCTGGTGGTAGGCCTTTAGGCTGTTTACTATTGTTGTTGGCATTATGAGTATTAGCATAAGTGTTCCTGAACACCATTCTTTGTCTAATTCCATTTTTTTTTTAAAGATTTTATTTATCTATTCATGAAAGACTGAGAGAGAAGCAGAGACACGGGCAGAGGGAGAAGCAGGCTCCCTGCCAGGGAGCTTGATGCAGGCAGGACTCGCTCGCCCCCCCCCCCCCCCCCCCCCGCCCCCGCGTCCCTTTAATCCCACTTTTTACCCTGGAGTCCTCCCTGTGCTCCTTTTTCTTTGTACATTCCTAGCTCAGGTGTCCTCTAATCTTGTCCTTATTTGACTTAAGGTACTTCTCTGTCCGTCTTAGTTGTACAAACCACAGTGGGTGCTTTTCCTCTAAAGTTCTTTTTAGTAACTTTTAATTAATCTTGTTTGACTTTCTTCATTTTTATTTCTGTTTTTGTTCTCAGGCAATTCTGCAGATATATACCTAATATCATTTCATTTTAAATTCCAGTAATGACTGTAGGGATAATTCACTCATGCCCTTCCTCTTGAGAGATTTTTATCAGTTCTACTTTTGATTAAGCCAGTTCTGTATTTTAGTACTTGTTTCATAATTTTTCTCTAAAATGTACCTGTTGCCACTGTAATTTGGTGACTAGGAAATACGGACTTGGAGTGAAGATGGCTTGAATTTGAGTTCCGGGTTTATGTTTTTTTTTTTAAGATCTTATTTATTTATTCATGATCTTATTTATTTATTCATGAGAGAGAGAAAGAGAGAGAGAGAGAAAGAAAGAAAAGCAGGCCCCATACAGGGAGCCCGACATGGGACCCGATCCCGGGTCTCCAGGATAAGGCCCTGGACCGAAGGTGGCACTAAACCGCTGTTCCGGGTTTACTTAATCGCTATTGGCCTTGGCCTGTTTAGCACCTCTGTGATTCAGTTTCTTTTATAAAACAGAGATCGTAATGGAGTATACCTGTAGATCGTTATAAAGGATTATGTGAGGTAAGTGTCTGCATGTCGTCAATAATCAATAAATATTAACTATTTTATTTCAGAGTATGGAATGTATTCTAAGTCTAGTTTTCTTATTGCCTTCCGAAGTACCATTATTATCTTTACAAATACACTTCAAAGAAATGTCTGATGTGTTGTATTGGCTTATTAGGAGATGGGGAAGGGATAGTGTGAATTGTGGAAAATTGAGAGACATTTGCCAGTTTGTTATATTTTAACATCAGTAATTTAGGATTTATCTTGTGCTTTAATTAGCTGGAAATGTATCTAAAAGACATTGAAAGTAGTTTGACATGGTATACTTCTCATTCAAGTAACTTCCTCTCATTCAAGAAACTCATTCAAGAGTTTCCTCTTGTTTTACATACCTTTTGTAATAAGACGTTGATAATGATTCAGGTAGCATTCCTACACACACTAATTATCCTGTATCATCACCTTTCTGCTGTTGAGTGGAGAAGGAATCATTGCCAACCATGTGTATAAAGCTTGCTGTGTAAATTTGAGCTGGTTCTTTAATTTTTCTAAGCCTTTCATTTCAGTTTCTTTAACATAAATATTTTAATTATTCTCTCCTCGCGAAGTTATCATGAGCGTTGAGGGAGACAGCAGATGGTAGTTTAGGGTACACAGGTGACCTTCTGTGTTGGTTGCTTGCCTCATTTCTCTGCCTCCTCTGCCCCCCCTCTCCCATTTTCTTCTTTGTTCTACCTTTCTTCCTCCTTCCTTTCTCTGCTCTTTAATGAAAGAATCTGCACATATTTAATGTAGACAATTGAGTTTGTTCCTGCATACACCTGTAATTGACATGTTTGTCACTCCCACGGGCTTCCTTGTGTCTCTTTGTGTTTTGTTTTGTTTTTCTCCGTCCTCCAGAAGCCGTTTTTTGCTGAGCAGTAACGAGGTATTCTGAATCTGATGTGTGAGGGAACTCATCCTATAATAAAAGTGTACATTATTTAAGGGGGAGTAGGAAGTCTTATTTTCTTAAGGACAAGAATGTTCAATCTACGGGAAGATACTTACAAGATGTGGTTAATGTTGAGTGAGCAATACAGAGGACAGAATGGTCATGTTTGGCCAGGGTGACCAGGAGCAAAAGGAGACAGGAGTTGGATTTGAAGACGCAGTTGTGTTTGAGAAATGTACTCAAATGGGATGTCCAGGGCAGTTGCCAAGAGCAGGCCCGACAGATAAAATTGAGGCATTCCCCACAGGAGTTAGGGGGTCTAGGGAAGCAGGGAGGATAAATCACCTCCCAGAGGGCAAGCAAATAACAGAGGCCTGGAGAACAGAGACCGTTAAGGACTTGTATAAACTCATTTATTTGATTCCTTCAATTCAGAAGGTAATTTTTGAATGAATGGAAGTTTCTAGGAGTAGAAAGGGACTGAGCAGCCAGCAAGTGGAGAGAACCGAGTGAGTTCTGAGTTGTTAGAGGAAGAGTATTTGGGATCCAGCCCAAGTTGTTTCCAGCCTGCCTTGGTGACTTGGGGTGGCCCTGCCCCTGCCGAGCCTGGCGCTGGGGCAGTCTCCACACCATCTAGCCTTTCTGGAGTTGTTTCCTTGTCTAGAATCCTTTTCTTGCTCAGTAGTGTTACCATCTGCTGCTCCACCAGTGTTTTTTCTTTTACCTTCCTTTCTGCTTCCTTTTACTTGCCTCAGGATTTTTGTTATCTATGCTATATTTCTTCGGTTCCTTTGAAACTTTATTAGCTTTGTGCATTTCCTTCTGTGTGTTCATTTTATGTGTTTACTACTTGGAATTCACAATTGGGGTGTTTGCATGAGTTTTATTAGATACTAACTGCACTGCTGAAATAGTTCTTAACTTTTTGAATATTATTTTAGTTCTAAATTGATTTCATAGATATGTTATAGGTCGTTTTTCTGCATTGATGTTTCTGGGTTGTAAAATTTCAATAACACCCTGGCCAACATTATTAAAAAGTTCTCCTTCAACCACAGAAGTTTCTTCTTTCTTTCTTTCTTTCTTTTTCTTTTTCTTTCTTTTTTTTACTTTTATCAGGATTTGCAGTATTCCTCATTCTGATTCTTGACTTTAGGTTTTTTACTGTAACGCTAAAATAACCAGAAACTCCTCTCTTCCCATTTGAGACTGATTTGATCTCTGGGCTTGATACCTCATGTTGACTTCTAAGATGAAATTTAAATTTAAATTTCTAAGAGTTTTAGTTCCACAGAAGACTAGAATGAACTACAATTAATTAATATTAGAACTGTGTATGATATAATTTTAACATAAATAGAATTCACATTAATTGAAATTATACCACATGGACCACAACCACATTGGTCATTATTATTATTTTTACATATCTACATATTTTACATACTATTTTTACATATCCTGAGTCATTTTCCTTTTGTATTATAATTTTCCATATTGCTAGTGTGCTAGAGTCTGAGAATTTGTATTCATCGTTTACCCTGAAATAGGCCAGTCTTTGTAGACTGATGCTTATTTTAACAGAACAGCACTCTTCTTAGAAATTCAAAGTGTTTAGTTTGTATATCACTTTTCTAAGGCATAAAAGGCATACCTGTTCTATCCAGTAGCATCTTGAGGTGGAAGGTGGTGGGAGGTCATAGTTGGGTGGGAGTAGGTAATGTCAAGGAGGGAGCTCATGGGACCCCACGTGTGAGGAAGGAGTAGAGAGGAGTGATGAAGGACTTGGGCTTTGTGACCACTCTGTTACTTGAATCCCCAAATCTAGTTCCACTGTTTTAGTTTTGTGACCAGAGCAAATTCCTTAACCTCTGAGCTTTGGTTTCTTTAGGATAAGGGTGAGGTTGGCCTCGTAGGGTACTTATACTCTCAAAGGTGTATGCAGCCCATCTCTAGGGTACAGGAAGGAATGTTAGAAACTTTATTTCTTTCTAAAATTTCCATATTTTCTGCATGATTCGTAGTGTTTGCAGTATGCTAGGATCACAGTACATATAGACAATATTAAGGGTAGACATGTTTGGAATACCAGTAGTTTTTACCACAAGGGGCTTGTTATAATTCTTAAAGTTTAGAGACTGGGCTCCTAGATAAAAAGCTAGGCCCTCCTTGGAGGCTTATTAGTTTGGGGGAAACTTTAGAGATGAATGGAGGATGGAATGAGTTTGAAGAGCTTGGGTTAGTTGGTTCTGGGAAATGGATTCAGAGGTGTTAGATGTAGGGAGCATGTCTACAAGTTCATTTGAAAAATGGGGGACATAGTGAAACTGGCATGTGTGATGACTTGGGTTAGTTTGTAAAAATCTTAAACCGTGTATTTTTACACTATATCATGTATTAGAAGATTACATGTTAGAAATTTGGTTGATATATAACCCAGAAACCTGAGTCAGTATTAGAGAATTGCTCTTGATGCATGGATAGTTAGCCTCCAGATAACTGAGAGCTGACTGTATGTATGTTTAAATTACTAATGTTTATTTATATTGTGTGATGCCAGCAGACAGACATGTTAACTATAGGTGATTAATTATAGCTTTGTGTTTCTTACTATTAATTTTAAATTGGCTTTATGAGATAATATGTTACCTTGTTGGATGTGTTTCTTTTGGGCTCCTCAAGGGGTATGTTTAATGTATTCCTCCCCTGGAAAAGAGCTCTGTGAGGACAAGTATATTTGTATTTTATTTATACCCAGTATATAGAAGATAACTCCTATTTTGTTGAATGAATCGGTCCTTGCATCCCTGCACAGTAAAGGACACGAGATAGTGTTCATTAAATGAAGGGGAAAGATTTGAACATAACACTGAAAAAATTTTGGAAAGCCAACAACCTGACACAAAATGACCAGTGTGTGCTTATTAGTGTGAGCTCAGGAATGCTGAAAGAGTAGACTTCCTGTTGGTAAAATATGCATTTGAATAGCTAGCTGGCTGAGTGATATATACAGATATAATTTAGAAATTTCCTGATAAAGAAGATAGGAAGGTGTGATAGGTTGTCTCAGGCCAGGCCAGGTTCTTGAATTTTAATATCATGACTACTTGTTGCCTTTTTAAAGCCTTTAACACTCCTGACAGTGTCCTCATCGACCTTCATTATCTGTTGGTTTCTAGGGCACAGTTCTTGGTTTCCTTACCTTTCTAACTGGCTTTTGTAGTGTCTGTCCTTAATCTTTTTTAAGTGAATATACTATTTTTGAAGGATTCCATGGTTTTGACTCTAATAGGAATAGGGTCAGTGATGGTTCTAAAATCAGCATCCACAGCTCTGTTGGGAGGCCCAAGTGCTGTATTTCTGACAATATCTTGAGTATCTCTTCTGGTTATTCCCACAAACTTAATATCCATCCCTGTCCGTATACACCCCCCCCCCATGTTTCTATTCTTCCTCTTACATTCTTCATATCTATAACAAGACACCCAACCTTCTAGAAATGTTGATACTAATTTTCATAGATTAGTCTTAACATTTCCCTGTGTCCTATTGGTTTTACCTTGAAGTCTCTACAGTTGGTCCTGCTTCTTCTGTAAGTAGTGCCCTAACCTCTAGATCTCTTCCTTGTTCATTTGAGTTATTTTAATAACTACATGCCTGGAATCCTTTCTGGTTTCTTTTCTGGGATAACCCAAGTAAACGTTATGAAAAAACAAATTTGGTCAACTGCTTTGCTTAAAAAGCAATCTCATTCTGTCTGCTACATGTTTCTATTTTTCATTTTCACTTCTAACTTCCCTCCTATTTTCCTGTGCTGTATCTGTCAGGCTCCTTGAGATTCCTCATTCTTGGCTTGTTCTTGCCTCTGCCTTAGATGGGAGTGGAGGGAGGAGTCAGCACTGAGGGGTTGATTCAGCTCTGTGGCACCAGGCAGGACCTTCCATAGAGGCTTCAACTGAATCTCCAAGGACCAATTTGCGTTGGTAGTCTTTGTAGCTTCTTTTAATTCTCCCAGATTCTTCTAATTCAAGCCCAGGTCTAAGTTCGGGAGAGGATATTATTGGATCATCATGTCCATATTTTTGGTACAGGCCTCCTACGTCATAGGCTGCTGGATCCCTGTGGGTGTCACGTTTGCCGAAGTCTCTGGGGGTAGAGGTGGGAGGGAAGCGGCATCACATAGACAGGAGCAGTGCTTCTCTCCCCAGATGTTGCAGGCCAGGCGATGTGGGCTGTGCAGGCTACCATGATCATGCTGGAGGTTGTTTTATAATCAGAAAAAGACTTAGGAACAAATCCTCTTTGGGACATGGGAGCTGTGGAAGAGAGGTTATTACCACGCTGAATGTTGGCTTCACTGATGTGCTCCTTGTCCTTCTTGGACTTCAGTCCACTTTGGCTTAGCTGAGTTTTCTTTAATGCTGCTTAATGTATTGAATAATCTTTTGACCACTGATCTGAAGTGCTCCTGTTGTCAAATATAAAAATCTCGTGACTGTTTTCTGGTTTTAAAATTCTGTACCACAACAGTTAGAGATCAGTTAGAGATCAAAAACAGTGTTAGTTTTGATCTCTAATAGGGCAAGTATGTACTAAGTATTCTTGTTCTCAAGTTTCATTAGCAAATCTTAAAAAAATATTTTCCTCTAGATAAACTTCGGAATTAGTATCAAGTAATCACAAGAAGGTGAGTACAGTACAGTTAAATGTTTTGAGAGACTACATTCACATTTCTAAATCAAGTTTTTAATTTTAGTTCTAGTACAGTTAACATAGCTTTTATTATAGTATATAATATATACTAATATATTGTTATAATTGTATATTTTATTAGTTATTGCAGTTAAAAAACAAAATTTTACCAGTAAATTTGAAGACCTAATTGGTCTTATTAAACTATTCATGACTGAGGCAGCATCCCATTTAGTGAGTAGGGGGAGCGGGGATGGGGGTGTGTAGAAAATGGAAGAGGGTGGGTGAGAAAGTTCTTAACAAA
This sequence comes from Canis lupus baileyi, assembly GCF_048164855.1. Taxonomy (NCBI): domain Eukaryota; kingdom Metazoa; phylum Chordata; class Mammalia; order Carnivora; family Canidae; genus Canis; species Canis lupus. The sequence continues at coordinate 2,045,202 of NC_132873.1, read as the reverse complement.
AGAAAAGGATTGTTTCAAGATCTTGGGATGGGAACGGCAGGGGTTCTTAATATGGAAATTAAACTCATCTTCTTTTGGGGCTGTGTGGACAAAGCCCATGTGACCTGTTACCTCACTGATGCTGATCAGAAAATTCCTGACTGACCCATTGAGGCTACATTTCTTGGAGAGGTAGAAACTGTAAGATTAGGTATTAAGTCCTTAAATGGTGGTTTGGCTTCAGTGATACTGTTTGGGCCTGTGTTTTTCTTTTTAACCTTGTGACATTTTTAATATCTTACTGTGCCTAGTTTATAAACAAAGCTTTGTCATAGGTATGCATGAATAGGAGAAAACGGTGTGGACGGGGATCAGTACTATCTATGGTATTAGGCCCACTGGGGATAAGGGTGGGGGGACTGCTTGTATCTAAGATATTATTTCAACATATAATCAATATAAAATTTTTTTTTTTTTACTTTTTTTTTCAATATAAAATTTTTAATGATATGTTTTATACTTTTTTCCATACTAAGTCTTTGTAATTCTATGTATATTTTACATTTAGAGCACAATTTGGACAAGCCATACTTAACTACATATGGCTAGAGCCTTCTTAACAATGTACAGTGATGGTGGTTACAACTGGCCTCCTTGCCTTTAATACTGAAAGTACCTTTAAGTATGATATTTGGTGTTGGTTTCGGATATATTTTATTAAGTTAAAGAAGTTTTCTTTTTCTGAGTAAGGCATTCCTTTTAAAGTTAATAATTGACATTTATTTTCCTTCTTTTTTTTTTTTTTTTTAAATTTTTATTTATTTATGATAGTCACAGAGAGAGAAGGAGAGGCAGAGACACAGGCAGAGGGAGAAGCAGGCTCCATGCACCGGGAGCCCGATGTGGGAATCGATCCTGGGTCTCCAGGGTCGTGCCCTAGGCCAAAGACAGGCGCCAAACCGCTGCGCCACCCAGGGATCCCTCCTTACTTCTTTTTAAACATATACTGACATGATCACACCTTTCCCTCCCACTTAAACTGCCAATATAGAGAATGGCAATGGAATCCTGTAGTATAATACGAAAATACGTTTGGTCTTGGTCCCCACTACAGACATATAGCTCCTGAGACCCTTGGAAATTCTTGAACCATGAGTCTTTTGTTATTTGTAAACGCTTCTGCCTGAGTTGATGCTAATGAAGCAGTTTAGGGTGGGGGTCTCAAGATAGCCTCAGGATGGGACTTGTCACTAGAAAGACCCAGCGATTAGAGAGATGAGAGTCGATTAGAGTCTATAGCCTCACCCCTCAACCTCCTATGTGGAGTGCAGGGGGCCAAGAGATAGAAACTCCTGGACAGTGTGAAGCTTCCACAATGGTGAACTGGGCAGGTGCTGGGAAGGTGGAGCCCTGGGAGAGGATTTGGAAGTTCTGTTGTCCTTCATCACTTGCCCTGTGTGTCTCTTCCATCCAGCTATTCCTGAGCTGCGCTGTGTATAAACCGCTAGACAGCAGTAATGTGTGTTCTGAGCTCTGTGAGCCATTCTAGCAAATTATCGAACCTGAGGAGGGGATTGTAGGAATCCTTGATTTGTACCCAACTGGTGACTTGAGACTAGCAAGTGAGTGATGGTCTAAGCCCTTAACCTGTGGACTTGTAAAATCTTGTAAAATAGTACAAAACTGTAGGTCAGTTCTAGTTTTAATAAAATTGCCTTTAAAATTACTATCAAAGGAATATGTGCACCTCGTGAAGGACTTTTTATTTTATTTTTTAAAGATTTTATTTATTCATGAGAGACACAGGCAGAGGGAGAAGCAGGCTCCATGCAGGGAGCCCGATGCGGGACCCCAGGATCACGCCCTGGGCCAAAGATGGCACTAAACCCCTGAGCCACCCCGGCTGCCCGATGGAGGACTTTTTTTTTTTTTTTTCGATGGAGGACTTTTTAAAGTGATTTCTTAGCAGAGTATGTTTGCAGAATATAAATTCCTGAATCCTTACATCTCTGAAAATTTCTTTATTCTACTTGCAGTTGATCAGGAATTTGGCTAGCAGTAGAATTCTAGTTTAAAATTCATTTCCCTCAAAACTTTGAAGGCATTGTTGATGGCCTTCTAGGGTTACAAAGACATCTGAGGCCAGTGTGATTTCTTACTCCTTTATAGGAAGGGAGACTATACGTCCTGGTTTGTCTGGAACACTTTCAAATTATATCTTATAGCACATGCTTTTACTCTGTAAAGTATCCTTATTTATTGGTCAATTATACAGTTATTTGTAGGTGACCTGGGTTTTGTTTTTTGGAAGCTTTTGGGATATTCTTAAACCTAGTGCTCTGCGAATTCACAAGGCTGTGTGTCTAGAAGTCAGTTATTCTCCGCCCCGCCTTCACCTGTGCCGTGCTCCGTGGGCCCTTGCCCTCTGAAGACTAGCATCCATCAGCTCAAGGATATTTTATCGTTGAGTTCTTCAATAATTTCCGCCTCTTCATTCTCTTTGTTTTTTCTAGAGCCCCTTTTAGTGGAACTTGGTCTTTGGGTTAATTTGATACATTGCAAAAGGACCTCGACTACCTCAGTCTTGACCTCAAACTTTATTTTTTTTTCCAGCTCATCTCTTTAACTCAGGCCTAAGACCTTGCACAAAACATCTTATGATGGGAACCAAAACTTCCCCTTCAAGCAGTGCCCTGAGCCAGCAAGGCCCTGCCTGGTTGATCCCAAGGCAGTGACCCAGCGACCTTTACTGCCCACCTGCATGTACCCACCCACCTTTGTCCCACATTTTCCTTGCATAAACCTTCAAGTATTTTCAGTACTTTGGAGGCATGAGTCCACTGTGTTCCTGGTGTGGGCTTCTCTGAAATACGTTTCCTTTCTTGTTTCCCCACCGCTTCTCTCTGTCTTTGGTGAGTGGCTGAACCTGGACTGTTGGAACCTTGAGCCCCTTTGCCCCAGTATTCCTATGCCCTGGCTATAACCTTACTCTTAAAAAATCTTTTTGACTTCAGTTTTCTATTTCTTTGATTTTGCTTTCCTTTCTGGGAAAATATTCTCAACTTTTTTGTCCTACTGTATCTGGTTTTTTTTTTTTTTTTTAAAGATTTTATTTATTTGAGGTGAGGGAAGAGGGAGCATGAGCAGGGGGAGGGGCACAGGGAGAAGCAGGTCTTTCTGTTACTAGTCCTACCCCCTCCCCCCATACCTATAAATCCCCCACATTGGCATGAGATTTGGCAATATGAGAGAGCTGATAGACTATTCTCCTGCATACAAATCTGGATGGCTCTTAAGAGATTTGGGTAATAGCTAAGCCATTTGCACTTAGCATGGCATACAGGGCAGTGCCAGTAAGATCCTGCCTTTGTTTCTTAGAGCTGCTGTAACACCACACATTTGGTGGCTGAGCACAACAAATTTATTATCCTATAGTTCAAAGAGGCCAGAAGTTTGCTGAGCTGAAATAAGGGGTTGGCAGAGCCCCCCCCCCCCCCACCGGGAAGAATCTGTTCTTGCCTCTTCAGTTTCTGTGCCTGCTACATTTGGTGGCCTTGCTCCAGCCTTCCAAGGCCAGTGCTTTACATCTCTTCTCAGTCTTCACATTGCCATCTCTGAGTGTCAGATCTCCTTTCTTCTAAGGACGCTTGTGATGGCATTTAGGGCCCAGCTGATCACCCCAGACTGCTCCCTCATTCCCAGATCCTGCAAAGACCCTTTTCCCAATTAAGGTAACATTCACAGGTTCCAAGGATTAGGGCCCAATACCTCTGGGGTCATCAATCAGCCTGCTTACAGGTACTTCAGAGTTCTCAAATGCTTCTGTGCTTTTGCAGATGCTATTATTACTGCCTGTGGTTTCCTCTCTTATGTCCTTTGCCAACAATCTGTGGATCCACTCAGTTCTTAGCCTTCCCTGACCTTCTTTACCCCTCCTAGACAGAAGACTGCGTTTTCTGTCTGTTTTCTAAATACAGCCTGTCTCCTTATGCAGTAGTTTTTGTCATGTCAGGACTATTTGCCTTGTCTCTGCCACTGGAGTGGAGCTTTTTGAGTATCATGGGCCCATTTCCAGAATAGGAAGCATTGGGTATGGAGCCGAGTAGGCATTCACTAACTAGTTGTTGAGGAGATTCAACATTTATTAAGGGCCAATTAAATACTGGGACCTGTCATCATGTTGGACCATTTAATTAACAAAACAAAATACGGTAAAGTAAGTATACACATGTGCCAAAATTTCTCCAGGGCAAATTTTTTTAGGAGGCATTTGCTAGGTCATAGGAATTTACATTTTCAGCTTCTGCTAGATGGCTGCCAAATTGTTCTCCAAAGTGGCTGCACTTCCCCCAACAAAGCCAAGAGCACTCTTGTTTCCTATATCCTTGCCAATGTTTGATTTTTTTTTAATTAAAAAAATTCGATAGGGAGAAATGATGTTTTTATTTGTGTTCTTTGATAGTGAGGCTGTTTCAGTTAATGGGCATTTAGATTTCTTCCCGTGGACATAATGTAGGTTATTTTTTCTACTGAGTTTTCTTTATAGAAATTGAACAAATATTCTGGATATGAATTGTTTATATATGTTGTTGTCACTATTTATGTATGAGGAAACTAGCATCAGAAATAGGTACATTTATGAGTAACCCCTCCCGGATGGATGGATGAATAAGTGAATGAATCTGTTTGGAGTAATAGCTCCTGAGAAACACTGTGGGTTTGGGGTCCAGGAATATCTCTGGCTGTAAGGCCTGTTTTTTTTTTGTTGTTGTTGTTTTTTTTTGTTTTTGTTTTTGTTTTTTTTTTTAGTGAATCTGGCTACTTTACAGGGAATAAGGAACTTAATAATGCGTAGTGATGTGCTAGATTTTGTCAAAGTACTTACCTGTTCCACTCATAGGCTCTGTGAGTTTGGGATGATGTTAAATTATTTTTTTAATGACTATAATGACCGCAAACCTGTCTGCTTCATAAGCGATTGAGAAAGTCATTGAGATAATGGATGAAAGTGTTGTATGCACAGTGAAATACTGTTTATAAATCTTATTATTCTTGACCATTACCATCATGAGAGAATAAACTCAAGTATATGCTTTAACAGTTTGGATGGACCTTTTTTTAAAAATAAACTTTATTATTTAGTGAGTTTCAGGTTGAAAGCAAAATTGAGCGGAAGGTACAGAGTTTTCCCATATACCCTCGACCTCATACATGCCAGCTTCCCCCATTATCAATAATTTCACACCAGAATGGTACATTCATTACAGTCAGTGAACCTACACTGACATGTCATCATTTAAAGTCCTTATTTTACATTAGGACTCACTCTTGGTGTTGTATGTTCTGTGGGTTTTGAGAAATATGCAGTGATGTCTGTCTACCATTAATAGTATCCGGAGTGGTTTTACCTTCCAGAAAATCCTCTGTGCTTTACCTGTTTATCCCACCTTCCTCCTTCACCCTTGGCAACCTTTTACTGTCTCAGTAGCTTTTCCTTTCCCGGAGTGTCGTAGAGTCAGAATCGTACAGTCTATGTTGGCCTTTTCAGGTTGACTTCATTCCCTTAGTGATGTGCATTTGAGTTTCTTCCATGTCTTTTCGAGGCTTGATAGCTTGTTTCTTTTTAGTGCTGAATAATATTCCCTTGTCTGGATGCACCACAGTTTATCCTTTCACCTACTGAAGGACAGCTTGGTTCCTTCCAAGTTTTGGCGGTTAAGAATAAAGCTGTTGTAAATATTTGTATGTAGTTTTTTTTTTTTTTTTTCCCATTAGTCGTAAGCTTTCTACTCATTTGAGTAAGTACCAAGGAGGCTCATTTGCTGAATCATCTTGTAAAGAATATGTTTAGTTTTCTAAGAAACTGCCAAACTTCCATGCATTTTGCATTCCCACCAGCAATGAATAGTTCCTCTTGTGCTGTATTCTTGCTAGCATTTGGTGATGCGGTATTTTGGATTTTGGGCATTCTAATAGGTGTGTAGTGATATGTAATACACTTTTTTGGTGAAATATTACATGATAAAATGTCATTTGCTAGTGTGATAGATGGTGTTTTCAGCAAAAGCGGGTATTTTCCTAAGAGTTTTTGGAAGTAAAAGTGTTTCCAGAAAAAGGCTGATATTTGGTTCTGACTAACTAGACTACAAGTAGTAATATTTGTCTTTTTATGATTGTTTTGACAGGTATTGAAACAAAAGGAGCATATCTTGAAGGCACTAGTACCTCCTACCATTGTCAACTGGTAAAATGTTTATTTATTTATTTTTTAACAACAAAAGACTTCTGTTAAGCATAAAATGTATTAAGTTAAAATTAAGTGTGTCTAAATTGTCAAGAGATTTTAAAAAATTCTTTCCATTTTGTGATTGTAGAATTATGAAAGTTAGGAGAAGGTAGCTTTCCTAGTAATTTTAATTCAGTACAAACCCATTGGAACAGTATCACTGATCTTCCTTTACTCGAATTGAATTTCATATCTATGTGAGAGTTTGAACTCAGTAACATCTCTATTTTATGGAGTTTAGCGCTAATACTACTACCATTTCATTATGTGCTGGTCATTTTAAATTTGTGTTAGTGTTATTTTAAATTCCTAACTGGACATTTTAACAGAAGTTGTAGGTTCTAGGCCAGGAAAACAGCAGTGGGCTTTTTTGTTAACTTGCAGCAAGTTCTGCATGTTACTCATAGTTGTTGTGGGGTGGAGTGTGGGAGTGTGGTAAGATTCATTCTTCCCTTACTGTGGCTTGTGGGGTGAATTAGTTTCTTGAAATTTTGGGGCAAGAACTTGAGGATCAAGTGAATTGAAACTTTGTAGCATCTGAGAAGTATAAGTAAAATTGGATAGAACTGTTATAAGGAATAGTCCATGTTGGTAAAATGCTTTGGGAATATAAAAGCAGTAAACATTTTTGTCAGTTAGAATCATGAATGTTGACATTTATGTTCTGTTTTAGAAGATGATATTTCAAAATCTTTGCACCCCCCCACAAAAGTCTTTGCCCACATCAAATTTATTATTCTTTGTTTTCTGTGGATTTTAAAAAGAATGCAAATACATATTATATTTATTGTTAAAAACTAAACAGTATAGAATTCATAAGTAAAAGGGTAACTTCATTGTTTCCATGATTCTACTGGGAGGGAACTATACCTTCCCAGTTTGGAATGTGTCCTTTTGACCTTTTTTTTAATGTGCATTTCCAAGATGACCATCTCGTAATGAAGCAGGTGTGATGGGAAGAGGAATATTCTTTGCCCCTTGATGTGCTTTCACTTTGTTTTAGATATTTCTTTGCCTACATTTTCTTGAGTCATGTACTTGGCCACATGAGGAGTGCTTTGAAATTACTAAGTAAATACATTAGAACACAGTACTTTCTCTATAAATTTCTTTTGGTGGGTAGTGGGATTTGGAAACTCCAAACATTGAATTTCTAGCTAAGAATTTAGATTTATAAATAAAAATTGAAATTGCAAAGATAATTTACTATGTAGGCTAGCTTAGTTGGTAGAGCATGCGACTCTCAATCTCTGGGTTGTGAGTTCAGACCCCACATTGGGCATGGAGCCTACTTAAAACAACTAATTTACTATGTATTAAACAATGGGTATTAAATAGTAAGGTGTTTATATACATGACTGCAGCTAGTATTGCCTTTGTAGAGGCTTGGCTGGTTTGGGGTAGACAGGGAAGTGATTTTGGAGTTTTAGTACATCTACTTAGGGGGTAGGGAAGTGGTGCATGGGAAACAAGGGCTATGGCAAAGTGACTAAAGTAACTTTGTCTTTCATCATTTTGCTTAGACTGGATCAGGTACCCAAAAAGGAAGAGGACATTTGTCACTGTATACAGGTGCAGTATATTGTGAAGTAAAGGGAATCTCAGACCGTTTGAGGAACCCAGGGTCTTGTTTTCTAAATTATAAGAACCCTGCCATGTCACATGTAGGATCTGTGCATCTTCACAAGGCCTATGACTTCAGAAATGATGGAAGAATTGAACTGATTTGCATGTGGACAAGTCCTTTGTGTGATAAAGTGTTGTGAACACCGTAAAAAATATGGAGAAGCAGATTTTGATTAGTTTTATATTAATGCTGATGGTGTTAGTAGTCCATCGAGAAGGAGCGTGTAGTATTTAAAGGAGAACATTAACAGAATTGTACATGAAAAAATGTAGATCCAGTACCATAGGTATTGTCTGGTGTCTTAACTCTTAGAGATGCACAGCTGTCTGTTATTCTTATGTTTTTCTTGGTGTTCAGTTATATTGATTTTAAAAAGTATGTTCTGTCTGATTCTGATGATTTATATATTTAAATGTTTCCTAGAGTGGACAAGTTCTGATGGCCCTCGGGACTTCATCAGTTATCTTGATGATCCAGTGTTCCATATTCAGATGGTAGCAGAAAGGGTTATCTGTGCATATAGCCATGCAGTGAAGAGATTATTCAGAGTATTGCCATTTGTATGTGAACGTGATCTAGAGTTGAAGTTTGGAAGGGATGGGGACAGCAGCAGGTTTGCTGTTTTTTGGAATAACAGGAAAAGATTTCCTAGAGTTCAGCCAAATATTTCTCATAGCTGTTGAAGATAGATTCCTTTTTCTTGTGCCTTCTATTTTTAAGACACAGTCTAGGTTTTAAGCACTTAATGGAAAAGCAGCAGAGGCCAGAAAGCTAGGCATGCTGGAGAATGGAAGAGAGGGAAGATCATATCTTCATAGCTTTATTTTTGAAACCTCTTGTTTCAGAAAAGCTTTATTAGTGGTAAAATAGTTTATTGGAAAGAGAAAATTTATGTAAGGAATTAAAAAAAATAGAATATGATTATATGGATAAAGTGAAATATAGTAAAAGACTTAAGTTTTGACTAAAGGAAGTATTGCATATTTAAACCTTATTCTTAACTATTTAATGTTTAATCAAATAATTAAGTTGATATACTGTTGGTTGTGATGCAGGTTATTTATCTTGTAGTTACATACTTCTACAACATACTTACAAGTTCTTACTATATATTATATTCTGCTTTTCTTAAGGTTTTTTTTTTTTTTTTCTTGAGAGAGAGATAGAGATAGGAGAGGGACAAGGGTGAGAGACAGAATCTTTTTTTTTTTCCCCCCACCCGAGAGACAGAATCTTAAGCAGGCTTCATGCCCAGCGCAGAGTCTGACCTGGGGCTTGATCTCACAACTCCTGAGATTATGACCTGAGCTGAAATCAAGGGGTGGAAGCTTAACCAGCTGAGCCACCCGGGTGCCCCTTAAGTTTGTTTTTAACTGATATGCAAGATATAGATAAAGGGCTTTTGGGGTGAGGAGGGATATTGAGGAAAAGATAAGGAAATATCTCAGAAATCTTACTAAATGAACAATTTACAAATTCTTTTTTTTTTTTTTTTTTAAGATTTTATTTATTTATTCATGACAGACACAGAGAGAGAGAGGCAGAGACACAGGCAGAGACACAGGCAGAGGGAGAAACAGGCTCCCTGCAGGGTCTCCAGGATCACGCCCTGGGCTGAAGGTGGCGCCAAACCGCTCGGCCATTGGGGTTACCCACAATTTACAAATTCTTAAAATTGAAAGGTATAGATTTAGATTGGATAGATTTAGATGGTGTAAACTAAAATTATCATAAAAATCTTAATTTTGACACATTAATCTCTTTACATTCTCAAAGGCTAAATTTACCTGAATTCTCTCTTCTCAAACATGTTTTATTTTGCTCATTTTAATCACGTTACTTTTGCTGTCGTGTTTCATATGTTTGCAACTATTTAGCTTCTGGCCTTTGAATTTTCTTTAATTTTATTTTCTATTTTTACTGTAGGGAAGAAAATAGTTAAGTTCAAAAGTGAAATTGTTAGTTGAACCAACATCTGATCCACTCTTAGGTTTAGGTTCATGTAATACTAAATAAAGTACTTACCTGGATTGAGTTGAAATTACTAAGACGCTCAAGTATCAGCCAGCCAGGCTGATGTCCTTATGTAATTAAACAGTTCCTGGTCTCCTGAAGTATTTATATAGGTGGCTCTCATTAAGCATTTTGGAGATAATTGGAATAAGTAAAGAATTAGTACTGCAGGGGTAAATAGTCCTGTTCAGTATTATTATAATACAATCAGGGCATTTAATTCTTGGCTGGTTAGTACACACTGAATTTGTCAAAACCGTGCTATGAAGTAGGGCTCCTAGGTTTGGTTTCCCTGCCCTGCCGTTTGGATAATATGATGACTAAACATGCCATTCCCGCCATTTCCCTCCAATGGATTAACCTTAAACAAAATTCTAGGATAAGACTGCACTTCTTTATAGAGAATTTCATGTCACTTCTTTTGGATATGATAAGACGAGGGGAGTTATGTGACTTGGAAGGTGAGTAGAAAGGAGCATAGGAATAGGTTTTCCCTTAGATGAGGAAGTTGACGCAAAATGATTCAGAACCCTGAGCCTGTGTATGTGTGTGTGAGTTGTCTGAGGGGGAGTGTTTGGGGATCTACCACACGATAGGGTTGATGAATGGACAACAGAGCCACCTCTGGGGACTCCCCCTGTGTGTCACTGGGTCTTGGCATGCGGTTATGAATGATAGACACAAGACTGTAAAAACCCTGAGAGGGAATTTTGTTGAGGTTCATCTTTAGTGGTATGGAGGCCAGGTGAAATTGAGTTGGTTACACAGAGTGGGTCCCAAATTACATTCCATGTGTATTCTTTACCTTTGGGATTGGAGTGGGGTCCACAGAGTGGGATCCAATAGTTCCATGTCATAAAATCCAGGGATATTTAAACTTTAGCATGGAGTACAAGCCATGAGAAAAAAAAAATCTTCATATATGTATTTTCTTAAAAATAAATTTGTCATCATCTAACGGAAGCTCCTGGAGAGGAGAAATCACCTAAATTGGCTGGTGAACTAGAGATGCTTATACGAGATGTGTTAAGTATCCTTATTCTCTTTACTTATTTTATAAGGAATTTTATGGATGGAGCTATGATTTTAGCTGCTTCTAACATTTAGAATCTTAAATGTGTGAAACCTGAAATGATAGTAATCCACAGCGGAGGCTGGAGTGCTTCTGGTGAGGCAAACATACCAGCCCTTCACAGGTGCTAGCTGCTGAATCCTAGTGGTCTTTGCATTTTACAGGTGAGGACACTGAGGCTTTGGAAAGTAAGTGACATTTTATTAAGTAGTATTGCTAAGTGTCAGACTCCCTCTTTTTGGTTCCAGGGCTTGGGCTCTCAGTAAGCATGCAGGTGACTTCAGCATCTTCAGTATCAGTGGGGGTATAAATAGGAAATAGTTATGGTGAAAGTAAAATATTGGTTTACATAGTTTGGCATTAATGAATTTCAAGTGCTACGAAAACATGCATTGTATTTTGTGGTTTATGTAGGGTGTTTCCACCTACTTTCTTCATTCATAAAGGGACTTTTGTGAGGTATTAATTATTATCACTCCAGTTCTACAGTGAACCTGAAGCTCTGGAATGTTACAGGACTTGTCCCCTTTTACACAATGAATAAACGCGAAGGCCAGCATCAGACTGAGAGCTTATTGCCATAGTTCTAAAAGGAGCAAGTCTATTGAACATTTTTTATATGCAGTCAAACCAGTGTTGCAAGTTAATAGTACCCTCAGTAGATGATGTAAAGTATGTAAATAAAACCAAGTACCCATCTGCTTTGAAACTTTGCATAAACAGTACTTTGTACCCAAACCAACTAGACTGATAACTAGCATTTATGATGCCTTTGCATTTTTCCAGAATCCTTTATTATTTGCTGCATTCCATTTTATCCTCACTTTAAATTTTGTGCATGAGATAAATGAGGACAGATGGGAAAATAAGATACAGAAAAATTGTTTCATAAACAAAAGACCAAAATTAAGTAGTGGTAGAATCCAGGCTACAATTTGTGGGCTTATTCCATGAGAGGGTGAATTGTAGGGAGAGCAGCTTACTCAGGTTTGTCTAAAACTTTCCTGCTATTAGAATTGAAAGTCCTGAGTCTGGGGAAACCCCAGAGCGAGGCACCCCAGAGTGGTTGGTCGTCCTAATGAATTGTCCTACTTTGTGGCAGACTGGGGATGGGACTAGGGTTGCCATATGAAACGTAAGCGCTCTGTTAAATCTGAATTTTGGGTAAAAATTGAATAATTTTTTTACTTCATGTTCCAGACATTGCATGGGACATATGTATACTAAAATTTGTTCATTGTTATTCTGAAATTTAAATTTAACTGGGTACCTTCTGTTTTTTATCAAGCCTGGCTGCACCAAAGTAAGAGTGAAGGGAAATTCTCATGATAGAAAGATCATGTAGCTGCTTTTTTGTGTAAACTTTAGGCTTTATACATTTATCTGCTTAATCTAGCAGTACTTGACTCTTACTGTTTGAGTTATGTAGATTGAGACACAAGAGGTGAGGATGAATATATGAAGCCATATTTTGCTCAGTGCATTAAAACTGGTATGTGTGACCAAAAAAAAAAAAAAAAAAAAAAAACTGGTATGTGTGTGTGCGTGTGTGTGTGTGTGTGTGTGTGTGTATGTGTTGGTTGGTTTGAGGCAAATTTACTTGGCAGGAAATTTAACCCGGACAGAGGCGAGCCATTTCTATGTTTGTTGGATCAGTCTGTTAAGCACTGGCATATACTCACAGGCCGTCCATATTGTCTTTTGATGATATTTTAAGTATTTTTTGCTGTGAAGATTGTGTATTCACGTGATTGAAAATGAAAAGGAGGGCAGCCCCAGTGGTGCAGCGGTTTAGCGCCGCCTGCAGCCTGGGGTGTGATCCTGGAGACCCGGGATCGAGTCCCGTGTCGGGCTTCCTGCATAGAGCCTGCTTCTCTCTCTGCCTGTGTCTCTGCCTCTCTCTTGCTCTCTCTGAATGAATAAGTAAATAAATCTTTAAAAAAAAAAAGAAAGAAAATGAAAAGGAAGTAGATTTTCCTTATTCCCTTCTTGTACCTGTTCATTTGACTGCTATGAAGACAGTCTGATCTGGTTAGAAAGTGTTAGAATTTTGGAAGAGGACCTTAGAAATCTTCCTGAGTGTGTGTGTGTGTGTGTGTGTGTGTGTGTTTAAAGATTTTATTTATTCATGAGAGACACAGAGAGAGAGAGACACAGACATGGGCAGAGGGAGAAGCAGGCTCCCTGTGGGGGAGCCCAATGCGGGACTCGATCCCAGAGCCCAGGATCACGCCCTGAGCCAAAGGCAAATGCTCAAACTGCTGAGCCACCCAGGCGCCCTGCCTCTTGAGTGTTTTTTGCTTGTCTTTTTAAGAAGCATAAGAACTCTTGCTCTACTTCCCAGCCCCAGGCCCCTCTCCCATCAAGGAAGAGTGCCTTGTATAGAAGATAATGGATAGAAAGGGATTCTTTGGTCATTTACTTTTTCAGTGTTTGATACTTGTCCGTACTCCAAAATTGATTTGGGAGCCCTTGGCATCAGTATAGTTTAGCTCCCCCTTTTAATATTTTATTTATTTATTTGATGGATAGCACAAGCAGAGGGAGTGGGAGAGAGAGGAAGAAGCAGGCTCCCCGATGAGCAGGGAACCGAATGCGAGGTGAGGCTTGATCCCAGGACCCCTAGATCAAGACTGGAGCTGAAGGCAGATGCCCAACCAACTGGGCCACCCAGGCACTTCAGTTTAATCTTAAAATAGATTTACTTGAATTCCATCAACATTAATGAGGAGAAAATACAATTTATGGATTTAGACAGGATCTCATAGTATCTATTGGCAAAGCTGAGACTAGTGTAAGTGTATATTTGCACATGTTTATGCGTGTTTAAAACCTTTTCTGAAGGAGAGAGGGAAACAAGCCATAAGTGGCTCTTAAAAATAAAGAACAAACTGAGGGATGGAGGGAGATGGGCAGGGATGGGCCAGATGGGTGCTGGGCATTCAGGAGGGCACTTGTGATGGCACTGGGTGTTGTACGTAAGTGCTGAATCACTGAATTCACCTCCTGAGACCAGTACTACATTGTATTTTAACTCACGACAACAATTTAGGAAACCCCCTCCCACCATCACCAAAACCCCTTGTTCTGTATCAAGCTAAGAAACATATAAATTACCTTTCTTAGTTTTCTGTTTGATTTTCTTCAAGACTCCACCCTTTTGGTCAGCCCCGGTGGCTCTTGGTTTAGCGCCGCCTTTAGCCCAGGGCGTGATCCTGGAGACCAGGGATTGAGCCCCACGTCGGGCTCCCTGCATGGAGCATGCTTCTCCCTCTGCCTGTGTCTCTGCTTTTCTCTCTCTGTCTCTCTCATGAACAAATAAATAAGATAAAAAAAAAAAAAAAAGACTCAACCCTTTTTTGGAAAGAACATCTGGTTTGGACACTAGAGAAGGAAAGCAGGATGAAAGAAATTTAAAAAAATGTGTCTCGATCGGCATTAGGGAAGTCAGGGGAGTGTATTTGTGGTTCAAAGAGAATATTCGAGCCCTACTGTTATTTCAACTATTATAATAAAAGGATTGAAAAAGTTTAAAAATTACAGTGAATAACTGAAAGTTATGTAAAGTGAGTTGGCACTGTTCAGCTGCTTTTCAATTTTTAATGTAAATATGATTCTGGCAAAGACTTGCTGAGCTTCCCTCTTCCCTCCCTCCCTCCTTCCTTCCTTTCCTCCCTCTTTCTCCCCTCCCCCCCCTTCCTTCCTTCTCTTTCCTTCCTCCCTCCCAGTACGTCTTCAGGGCCAAAATTTCATTTCCTGTGGTTAGAATAAACACAAGCTCAGTCAGTTTTCTTAAAAAGAAAAGGGCATAACTATTATTTCCTCATAAAATTTCTTAGTTGTGAATTTGGAAGTTAATCTAATTCCGATGATAATAATGACTCAAGCCTCTGATAATGCTTTTAGTAGACTTTCCAGTATAGAATTTTATAACCATTTTATTTGTTGTATTAGGGAAGTACTTGTATGGGTAAGTGGCATTGATTTTCAGCCATACAATCTAATAAATTCGTAGAGCTGTAACAACTGTGGGGTCAGAGTTGAAATTTTCAGAGTTGCTAAGCACTGTGTTAATATTTGGAGTTTTAGGAAGGAGAAGTTCTTTGTGTTTCCGTCAGTAAAGAGTGAGAACCACCATATTGTGTAGTGCTGAGGCAACTAAAAAGCTTTATGTTGATATTTGTAAGAAGTAGGAAAAACTCTGATGGTGGAATCTGCCTTTAAAACATTTTTAGTTTAATTTTTTTATTTTTTGGCAGGAAATTTAGTGAATGTTTTAAAACCATTCTCCTGAGCCAGCTATGTATTCATATAATTTCTATTATGGTTTTACTCGTGGGGAGCGGAGAAGTGAGCATCTTCATCAGAGCCAGGGTTCCGCCTCCAGAGAAGCTTTGTCCTGAGAGCCAATTCTGGTTGCATTTCTCATTACAACTCGTTAGGGCCCTGTCTGGGAAGGACATTTTTTTTTTTTAATTTTTATTTATTTATGATAGGCACATAGTGAGAGAGAGAGGCAGAGACACAGGCAGAGGGAGAAGCAGGCTCCATGCACCAGGAGCCCGACGTGGGATTCGATCCCGGGTCTCCAGGATCGCGCCCTGGGCCAAAGGCAGGTGCTAAACCGCTGCGCCACCCAGGGATCCCTAGGACATCTTTCTTTTTGCCTTTCTTGACCCAGTTTCAAGTAATTTAGATAATGTTTCAAGGAGTTTTTGATTTCTGTAGAATGTGACTTTTGGGAAGGAGTGTCTCCAAAGTAGTGAAGGACTTTTTTCCCCCCTTTTTGTTTTTTTTAACGATAAAGTATTAACCCTGGAGTTTAGGGAGTGTGGAGAAATTAAAAATCTTGGGTGGCAGTGACGAAAACATGAAGGTTAACATCCCACCTCATCTGTTAGCTGTAAGTGTCTTTGAGCACCATTTGTTTGAAATGGTTTTTTTTTTTTTTTTTTTTTGTAACACAGAGATGATATAAAGCTCCCTACGCAGTGCTTGTATTATTGGTACTCCAAATTGCTCCCCATTTACTGCAAGCTTGGTAAAAACTTCCAGGCACATCTCACCTAGCAAATACTGATTCCTTGATGCCCATCCTTCTGCAGTCCACTTATTCGTACTTCCTCAGAGATAAGATGCTAAACTGTATTTTTCCCAGATATGAATAGTGTTGATGTGTGTTTGGGTGTTGTAGCTGTAAGGAACACATAGGAAATAAGAATCTGAGGGTAGGGGCACCTGGGTGGCTCAGCGGTTGAGCATCTGTCTTCGGCTCAGGCCGTGACCCCAGGGTCCCGGGATCGAGTCCCACATAGGGCTCCCTGCATGGAGCCTGCTTCTCCCTCTGCCTGTGTCTCTGCCTCTCTCTGTGTATCTCTCATGAATAAATAAATAAAATCTTTAAAAAAAAAAAAAAGATTCCAGGAGTATCGTCTTTTCTCCCAGCAGATTTGCAGAAGAGTTTCCAAGTGATGGGCTCTGCCCTGCTCTGAAAGGAGAGGTTTACAGGTGGCAATTTGGATGGGGTGGGAGTGGGAGGGGCAGCAGGACCTGCTTTTGTAGCCAGGTAATGGGATAATGGAGTGTGTCTGCTGGCCTCCCTCCTGTGAGCGTTGCAGAGGTCTCCAGGCCTGAGCTAAACTGGATTTCCATCGTTGAGTCCTCCAGCTCGGGGAAGTGAGTGGATGGAGATACTGCTGTGTTGTATCTCTCCTGAGCCTGTGAGGTTCTTGGAGTTGTTTAGACGGCTGCAACTAGATCTAAGCAGATAAAACCATTTATTAATATGAACGGGATGCCTGTGGCCACCTGCTGGTCTCCCGCTCCCCTACAATACAGGCATTTATAGTTGGTTTTTTTTTTTTAATAGTTTTTTTTTTCCTGTTACTAAAATATACATGTCTATGGAAGCTTTTTATATGATTTGTATTGTACCTTTTTTTTTTTTTTACGTGGGAGTTAGTATAGTTAATATTTACTATAGTTAATATAGTTAAATATTTAAATGAAGCTATAATGGATCAAAGTACATTAATTTTCCACCATGAAGAATATAGTAATTTCCATCTTTACTATACTCTCAGAACTGCTAATTAAAACAAGTTTAAACATTAAAAGAAAATGACCCATCACTATTTACACAATGACGGATGAGCAAATATAATCTCTATGATAATACTCCTTTGTTTTTTCCTTATTTTCATTTTTAAAAAAGATTTTTATTATTTGAGAGAGAAAATGAGCAGTGGGGAGGGGGGGGGGGGATAGAGAGAGAAAAGCAGACTCCTGTGGAGCGGGGAGCCCAACCAGGGGCTCGATCCCTAGACCTGGACCCAGAGATCTGACCTGAGCCGAAGGCAGACACTTAACCAACTGAGTCTCCAGGAACCCAATAATACTCCTTTAGTAACCATCAAAAACATAAAATTTTATCTTAACATCAGAATTTCATGTATCCCTTAAGTGTACTAATTGAGGGTGATTTGTAGGTGGGCCTTAATCTGAATTACTTTACACAAAGTTAATTTCTTAACCTGAACTCCTGCCCTCAGTTTTCTGACGATTACACAAAATCCTGTCTGCCCTTCCTCCTCCTCCTCATACCCAGGTCTCCTGTGTTCTTCCTCTTAAGTAGTAGAGGCCATTCAGGGAAAGATTTTCCTTAAACTTGGTCATTATGGTTTAAAACACCTTATTAAAATGATGCAAGATGTAAATAACGTCTTTTGACGTAACACAATGGACCATTTACATAGAATTTCAAAAACACATTTCAAGTGTTTGAATCTTGCTAGTTAAAATCACATAATTTCACATTTGAGATTATATTTGCTCATCAGTCATTGTGTAAATAGGTCATTTTCTTTTAATGTTTAAACTTGTTTTAATTAGCAGTTCTGAGAGTATAGTAAAGATGGAAATTACTATATTCTTCATGGTGGAAAATTAATGTACTTCGACCCATTATAGCTTCATTTAAATATTTAGAAATAATTGCTTAAAAACCTTGTCTTGTCCATATTGTTGTCAGACATAAAATCACGCAGGCCTGTCTCTCTCTCTCTCTCTTTTTTTTTTTTTTTGAAAAAGAATTAGCAAGGTACATGGGAGTCTCCCCAGGTAATTGCATGTACGTATAACTAGTTTTTAATGGTTGCCTTATTGTCCATAATGTGGATGTGTATATTCTTCAGCTGTTCTTTGATTGATTTAGATTGTTTTGTTTTTAGTTGTTAAAAGAATATTTTCCAAGGACAGTTTACTGAGGTAGTAGGTTTATTCAGCGCTTCATTAATCAGGCAGTGTCCAATCTAGTGGATAGAAAGGAACCCCGAAGAGCTCTCAAAGGCGAGGTTTTTATAGATCAGAGTGAGGAGGGATGAGGGAGTTAGACTGGGCATTTGCTTATTGGTAAAAGCAGGGCTCCTTTCCTTAGATGGAGCAAAGGGCTGACTTGGAGTCCGTGCAGGTAACTTCTGCTCAGCGGGCAAGCGCCGATTGGTTGCCCTGGATCTTCCTTTTCTCTGTGAACTATGGAAATTTCAGTTTTGGTTTGCCCACTGGAGGCTTGGTATGAGTGACTGCACCTTGGACATAATCTGGTTACTTTTAACAGTTTTTTTGCCTCTGAAACAGTACTGGCATGTCCTCCAAGCTTGGCCTTTAGATTGTACTGCTTACTCTCCTTTCCTGGTGCAGTCATCTGTCTACTATTCCTGACATATTTGAACATCAGGCTTCCTGTGACTCTGCTTCTGTCCTGTCAAGATTCTTACTGGCTTCAGTATCTTTCCGATACTGTGGTCTTTGCATTTCTCACCTCCTGTCCTTAGATGATCCCATACCCCAGTCTGCCTTTGCCACCCCTCTCCCCAAGGTTACAACCTGGGCCTCTCTGTGAACAGTGACGGCCTGCCTTCTGCGGGAAGAGCTCCAAGCATCCTACTCAGACCACCGCCTCCTGCGGTTCATTTTACTCCCTTTGTACCTCAGCTCCAACAGTTCTATCACCAGACCCAGGATCTGATGTCCTGGCCTGTCTTTTTCACAAACCCTTCCCCTCCGTATGGGCCTAAATCTCCCTGATGAGTCATGGAAATAGTCTCCGTTCCCTCGTCTTCCTCCCCTCCCCTGTGTTTTGTTCAGGGACTTGTCAGGTAAAACCCTCTCCTTGGTTAATCTGCTCCCTGCCTGGTTCACCTTTGCGCTCCACCGGTTGGTTGAACTTGGCTGGGAACCAGCTTGATGGGTCTCCCGCTACATCCAGGACTCAGAGTTCAGGTGGCCTGGGAGCTGTCGCCTACTCCAGTTATCTTCCTGTACTCTTAGGTGCTGATACTTCTACTTTTAAAGATTTTGAGAGCGAGTGAGCACAGGCACAAGCAGGGAGGGGAGAGGCACAGGGAGAGGCAGACCTCCCTGAGCTGGAGCCTCCGCTGTGGGGCTCAGTCCCAGGACCCAGGATCATGAGCAGAAGCTTCCCCGACTGAGCCCCCCAGGAGCCCCGGGACAGGCATCTTCTCAGCCCTCTCCACCCCACTGCCCCCCAGTATTGTTTGTTCCCTTTAACTTCCGCATGTGTGTCTAGCTGTTCCTACCTCATGATGTTTAGTTGTTGGTCCGTGGTCTGTTTTTTTTTATTTTATTTTTTTATTTTTATTTATTTTTCGTGGTCTGTTTTATGTTTTGTTCATGACTCTGACTCTAATCTGGAAGAGTGAGTGGTATGCATCCTGTCTGTGTTCAGTACGTGTTTGAGAAATAAACAAATGATTGAGTCTTTAATTCATATGCACTTAACACGCGCTCGCTTTTCTGTAGAATAGAGCTCCGGGTGTGGGACTGCCAAGGGTTTGTGTGTGTCTTAAGTACTGCAAGGTTGCTTAGTGGACTCTGGATATTACAGTCTTGAAGTCGTTAGCACTGGAACTATTGGATGAAAATTAGTAAGGCTTCATTTTAATCTTCATTCTAAATTAAAGGAGAACATACTATTTGGATTAATGATTTGTGTTTTCTCATTTGTTTTCCTCTGTGTTGCTTGATTTTTTTTATTTTTGGATTTATAAGAGCTCTTTGTATATTTTGTCACTTATTTTTTTCCCTGAATCTTGTTTTCCTTTTGATTTTAAAACTGTTTCACCAGACAAATGTTAACTCTTTAAAATTTATGTTAGAAGAATAAATCTGTAAGAATTGGTAAGAAAATTTTGAAAAACGTGCATAAGTGGAAGTCTTACTAGATAGTTGAAATAGTTCTCAGTGTACATAAAATTTATATGGTTGTTGTTTAAAAAGGGGACTACATGTCAGAAGACTATTCTGTTTCAATACTCTCTAAGGTAATTCTGATATGATTGGTCCATGGGTCACAGTTGAGAAGCACTGCTATAAATCCGCTGTGTTTGGAGGTAGGGCAAAGCAGTAGACGGATCCAAGGAACAGACTATATAGAAACAGATCCAGTTGTGAACGAGGACTTACTATTGAAGATGACATTTTAGTAACTGAGAAAAGGGTGTTTATTTAAAATTTTTTAAAAAAATTTATTTATGATAGACACAGAGCGAGAGAGAGAGAGAGAGAGAGAGAGAGAGAGAGAGGCAGAGACACAGGCAGAGGGAGAAGCAGGCTCCATGCACCGGGAGCCCGATGTGGGATTCGATCCCGGGTCTCCAGGATCGCGCCCTGGGCCAAAAGCAGGCGCTAAACCACTGCGCCACCCAGGGGTCCCAAGGGTGTTTATTTAATAAGCACTTCAGGTAGTTCATCCAAAAGAAGTAGTTAGTTTTCTCCCTTAAACAATATATGAAAATAAACTCCCTATTGATTAAAGATCTACATGTAAAAATCATGCAAATACTAGAAAAAATTTAGGAGACCATTGGTTTAACCCTGGTATGGACGAGGCCTTCTTAAGATGGACTCGAAACCTTGAAGTCGTGAGGGAGACGATGAACAGATTTAATTGTTCAGGTTTTCTTTCTGAAAAGTGATAGTCACTGTAAGATGAGGCCACGTAAGTCACTGTAAGATGAGGCCACGTACTAGAGCACCGTGACTGCTTTCCTAGTTCTGTAGATTTTCCACAGCGCCTTCAGTAAATAGGATGCAGTTGGCCAGCGGTTTGTACTTGACCCTGTTTTAGAAAAGGATAGATTCTTTTGGAAGACTTTGAGAGAAATGAAACATCTTAATTGCATGTTGCTGGCACATGGAGGCTGCATTCGATGCCACGGAGCCTCCTTGGCTCTCTCGACCCTGCGGCCCTCTACGGATCTCCAGGTCTTCTGCTTTTATTGGTCTTGCCAGTGGGAGTTTCCTGCTCAGTCTAGGCTTTGGTTCTCTCCAAAGTTTTCTGTCCTTGAACTTGATCTTGGAGATTTCCTACATTCTCATCCTTCATCTGATTATGGCTCCAAAATGTGGGCTTCTAGCTCTGATCCCTCATAACCTTCACAGTTTATATATTTGGATGACTCACGAACATTGTAAACTCCTCATTTTCGAGCCTTGTGTTCGTCTCCTTCCCACCAGCTGTCCGACTGCTGACCAGCTGCTGCTTCCATGTCTGTCTCAGTCGAAGGCACCCACACCATTTTGCCTTCTTTTCACTGTAGCTCCTCTCATTTGTGGCTTTATTCTCTAGGAGTGGCTTTATTCTCTAGGAGCCGGGTTAGAAAGATTGCAGTCGCTGGGGAGGGCTCTAGAACAGCTGCTGCTGCCACCCTCTGGGCGGTCGGGAGCTGGGAATCCTAGCTGCTGGCTTCCCTCGCACCCCCTAGCCACCTTACTCCAAGGACTGAAGGGTTATCTCAACTTTCTCGTACCTGGTTGCCTCACCTCTGGTTTCTGCTGCCCTGAGCTGGTAGTTGTTTTCTAAAACACCGGAGTGCAGTGTGCACTCAAATGCAAATGAAGTTTCTGCTAGCAGTTTGACTGTAATGCTCTACCCTCCTCTCCTCACCTGCTCCCCTGGTGACTCATTGGTCCCCAATGAACACCTGCTGCTTTGGGTGCTTGTTCAAAGTACATGATGTCATCCATGGAAAATTTCGTCCCCCCCCCCACACCCCCTTTAGGTGGTACTACTCTGTCTCAATTACTATTACTCTGTACTAAGTCTTGGAATGGAGATGTAAGGGCCCTCCAACTTTGTTCTTTTTCAAGATTGTTTGGCTCTTCTGGCTACTTGGAATCTCCATGTACATTTTAGGATCAGCTTATAAAATTATGTATAAAAGCCAGTAGCCTTGGTGAGGATTGTGCTGAATCTGTACATCAGTTTGGAGAATGTTGTCATTCTAACAGTATTAAGTCTTACAGTCCATAAACAAAGATGTTTTCTATTTATTTAGGTCTTGAAATCTTTTAATAATGTTTTATGGTTTTCATAGTACAAACTTTACACCTCTTATATCTTATCCTAAGTATTATTTCTGATAGTGTTGTAAATACATTCATTTTAACTTAATTTTCTGATTATTGCTAGTATATAGAAATACAGTTGGATTTTTTTTTTTTTTTTTTTTTTTAGTATTTGTCTTCCATCCTGCAACTTTTGCTGAACTGTTAGCTCTGTTTTTTACTAGATTCTTTGGGATTTTCTATACGGTCACCATCTTATACAATCATCTTCTGCAGATAAATTTTTTTTATTACAACGTTTTAAAATCAAAACACAGATACATGAAATTAAATTTCAGGGAGAGCACCTCATGAGGTAACATCATTTCTCCTGGGTTAATCTATTATTTGCAGCTCTGATGTCTTGGAAGTAGTAGGATCATTTGTTTTCATGGTGCTGATTTCCTCTATAGAAACCTATGGTGCCTCATACCCTTAAGGGCACAAATCTAGGTTTCTCAGACTCTTTTTTCCAAATTACTGCACACTATATCACCAAAGAACACGCTGTGGAAATGTGAACAGCGCCTGGGGATTAGTTGGGAGTCTTGGCTTCTCACTAGCTGTGGATGGGCAAATTACAAGATAATCCTTAGCTTGTAGAATTGCAGAGTTGGATTAAAAACATTTTTTTAAAAAAATTATTTTAAGTAACCTCTGTACCCAGCATGGGGCTTGAACCTACAACTCTGAGAATAAGAGTCTACTCAGTCTACTGACTGAGCCAGCCAGGCACCCCTGGACATTTAATTTTTTTTAAATGTCAATCTTATTTTCTATATTTTTTAAAAAGATTTTGAGAGAGAGAGAGAGAGAGAGAGCGCGTGCTGGAGCATGAACAGGAGGGAGGGGCGGGGAAATGGAGGGGCAGAGGGAGAAGCAAATATGTTGAGACCTGGGGCTTGAGACAGGGGGCTCGGTCCCAGGACCCAGGGATCACAACCTGAGCCAAAGGTGGGCTCTCAACCCCTGAGCCCCCCGAGCGTCCCCATAGTATTTCTGAATGCCGATTTCCCCTCTTCCCATTTCCGTGGCTGCTTGTTGTATTGCTGGCTTGTCTGTTTGTTTAGTGACTTTCTAATTTGTTTAGTGACTTTCAGTTTCAATGCATCCTCCCCCCCATCCTTTGATGTCACTCCTCAGTGGGCACAGCCTTGGGAATGACTTCCATTGAAGTGTCCTCTTTAGGGGATGACAGCAGGGTTTGAGTAAGACTCTTTTTGTTTTGTTTTGTTTTGTTTTAAATATATTTTTTATTGGATTTTGATTTGCCAGCATATAGCATAACACCCAGTGCTCATCCCGTCAAGTGCTCTTGCCGCTCGCTGATGCTGCTGTGTTGAACAGCGCCCTGGGCCCTCAAGTGCCCCTCAGTGTCGTTCCCTTACATCAGGTGGCCTTTGTAGAGGTTGTTTGAGGCCAGTCTCTGAGCTCTCCAGGCTCTTCTTATGTTCTTTTCCCCTGATTCTGTTGAACTTCTATGTGGTCTGCTCCTGTTGTTGTTCTCGTGGAACCACCAGCCTCATTGTGATTGCTCATCACCAGTGTCTCCCTGGTTCTCCGCAGAGCCACTGGGCTTGGGCTTCTGTGTTCTGTATTCCAACTAGAGTCGGGCCGCTTAGGGACTGGGACTGCTCAGGGGCCCTCTGTTCTCACAGCCTGCTTTGGCCTGTGGGCCCGGGGCAGGAACGGCAGCTCACCCTCTGTTGTGGGACTGTGGGCCCGGCCTGTGACTGTCGCCACTGCTCATCTTTGTTCTGAGCTCCTCTCTCTGCATTGGCCTTATGAGCAGGCCAAGGCAGGGGCAGACCGGAGCCTCGTATTGTTGGCTTGCTGTAGCCACAGGACAGCTTCCTCACATTTATTTCTTGGCCACGTGTGCCTGGAATCGAATTTCTCTACTGTGGGGTTGGGGTAGAAGATGAGAATAGAAATAGAAATAGAAATCATAACCCTGGGTTTGGAGCTGGAAAGAATAAGGAGTAACTTGCTTCAGTTTTGTTTCTTCCAAAATGATACTAAACCCACCTGCCCCACAGATACTGTTTCCAGCCCGGAGTGCTCTGTTTCCCCGGGAGGGGCACCTGGCTCATTCCCTCTTCCTCGTAGGCCCTGCCCAGGTGTCTCCAGTGGGGAGCCCTGGTGGATGGCCTGTAAGCCCTGCCCGTTGGCTTTGGGTTCGTGTCCTGGGTTTATCCTCCCTCTGGATGCCCTGGATGCCTTGACCCCTGGCGTGCACCTGCACATGTGCTGGCTTGCTCTCCCGGGGCTGTGTGGGTTCCACGAGAGGAGGCCCTGAGACCCGTCCCCTGGCGTGCACCTGCACATGTGCCGGCCTGCTCTCCCCGGGCCATGTGGTCCCCACGAGAGGAGGCCCTGAAACTGTTCACTCTTAAGAGTTCCTGTGCTTAGACCAGCATCTGGCGTGCAGTAGGTTGTCAGTAAATCTGATGAATGCAAAGTAGAAATGGGCAGTTTCCTGCCTTCTCACTTCACAGTTTAACTTGCCTAAGGTGAAAAATCTCACGAGGGGAAGTGAATTCTGTGTCGTTTGCCAACTCTGGTTCCTCACTGATGCCCAGAGTGAGATTGGAGCTCACTGGAAAGAATGCAGTGCTTCTGGAATGGAGGCCTCCGGGGCTGTGAGGGAGGGGGGCGGTGTCTGTGCAGAGCCCTTGCCATCCCTCAGGGCTGAACAGGAAATGGGTGCATTTTTGTCCTCCGTTCTGTTGTAGGCCCTTGGCTGGCTCCCTCTCACCACCGGGAAGGGTTTGTGGATGCTTGGGTTTAGGTTGGAAAAGCCACCTGTTTACAGAATGAGGTGGAAACTTCTCC
The DNA here is from genome assembly GCF_048164855.1 of Canis lupus baileyi. NCBI lineage: Eukaryota > Metazoa > Chordata > Mammalia > Carnivora > Canidae > Canis > Canis lupus. The sequence goes on along the minus strand of NC_132873.1, from coordinate 2,019,984 downwards.
GTGGTAATTTTTGTTGTGGATAGTTTTAAGAGACTCACTCGTACTGTATGTATCAGGAGTGGACTGGACATTGCTCGAGGCCATTACTAGCAGCTGCTCCTTGGGGGGAAAAATCTCTTTATTTGCCTATATAATATGAAGATATTTTTATCTACGGTTATTTTAAAATGATTTTGAACTAATATCTTTCTTTTTCTTCCTCCTAGATTCTTACGGAAATCTGTTAATTCCACTTTTTGAGCACTTATGAATAACCACGTATCTTCAAAACCATCTACCATGAAGCTAAAGCAGACCATCAACCCCATTCTTTTGTATTTCATACATTTTCTAATATCACTCTATACTGTTTTCACATACATTCCGTATTATTTTTTGTTTGAGACAAGACAAGAAAAATCAAACAAAATTAAAGCAAAGCCTGTAAATTCAAAACCTGAGTCTGCATACAGATCTATTAACAGTTTGGATGGTTTGGCTTCAGTATTATACCCTGGATGTGATACACTAGATAAAGTTTTCATGTATGCAAAAAACAAGTTTAAGGACAAAAAGCTCTTGGGAACACGTGAAATCTTAAGCGAGGACGATGAAGTACAACCAAATGGAAAGATTTTTAAGAAGGTAAGGTGGCCCTTCACTGCCTTTATTTCCGCTGGGGAAAATGCTCGCTGACAACAGCAGCAGGGGCAGGCCCAGCCCGCTTCTGTTGGATGCTGCTGGTGCGGCAGGAGGGGTGGCTGCGCAGGCGGGACGCGCTCCTCTGCGCGTACCTGTACGTTTCCTCTGCGCACGGATGTGCCTGGATTTGTCAGACAGTCGGGAATGCCCACCACGCCTGAATGTCTTCTGTGGCGTGGCTATAATGTCCTGAGCACTTTGGGGTCAGAAACCATGTTCCTTGCTTGTTCCACAGGCCATGTGCGTGCTTGAGATGGTTCTGGATTTTGGCATGGGAGGCCTGCCATTTCTGATTTTAACGTAGGCTCCAATAGGTGCTTAATGTTTTCATACCTTGGTGTAGTGGCAGATGCTCGAGTGTTCTTTTCACAGATACAGACATCTTCACCTGCCATTGGTGATTTGAGACAGGAGTCAAGACATCCTTAGAGGCAATGTGACATAGTGGTTGAGAACCTGGATTCCAGATCCAGACTATGGGTTTGGAGCTCAGTTTTGCTGCCTACTGGCTATGTCATTGGAAAAGTCATGTAACACATTTGCCTCAGTTTCTTTATCTGTAATACGAAGACAATGGTAATTGCTGATATTTTATTAGCACTTGTAACGAGCCAGGCTGTTGTAAGTGCTTTACATGTACCAGCTTATTTAAGACTTAAAATAGCCCTAGGGGTTAGTGTTACCGTGTTGATCATCTGTAACCACCTTCGATGGACTGACAATTTGGTCCGATTATAGGTTTATTACGCGTGTGGGTAGAGTTGTTTTTCCTCCTGTTTCCTTTTTTCCAGCTACATCCTGACTCTAGCTGCCTTTTTTCTGTTGATTATGAAGGAACTCTAGGGCCTAGAGGAAAACTCAAATAATCACACCATAAATGAAATCCCCAGAGCTGCTCCTGTGACTGCAGGGTGGGGGGTGGGGTGGGGTGGGGTGTTATTTATTTACCTTAATGACCCATTAATTTTGGCACCAACCCACACAAATTCCAGAGTCCTTTTCTTCTAAACATAAAGGAGATGGCCAGCAGGTTAACGCCAGTCAGTCCTAGAGATGAAAAACATTGTCTGGAGGTGTCCATCCCTTTATTTATCTTGCTTGGCCTGCCGTGTTGACAGTGCCCCTTGCAGTCTCCTAGTTGGCTTGGGGAAGCGATAGAGTCACTTGCCTTTTAAGGCATATTCTCAGTTTCTGCTGCTGACTTAGTTTTGCCTCACTTAAGTGAATTTTTTCCTAAGTTAACTTCAGGTCTACCAGGAGAGTTAATAGCATGTTTCTTGAAGTTGAAGTCCTTGTTAAGCATGTTTGCTTACTCTTCTCTAACCTATAGATTAAAACTTGCAAATACATTTTATCATAAGGGTGTCTGATTTTTGGTCATATTTAGTTGCTGCTTTTGAGGGTGTACCATCCTTGATTTGTCTTTGAGAGATCTGGTGGTTATCAAAGGTATGGAAAACACTAGGCTTTTTTAGATGCTAAAGTTTTCCATTCCTCTGCCTACCCTTAAAAACATTCATTTTTATTATTTGATCTAATGCTATTTGAGTTCAAAGATTGGGTTCCCTGGTTTTTAACCTCAGCATGTCTTACAGAAGTCCTGTGTTAGCAGAAGGTTGAATTTTTCTCCAGAATGGCATATTCCAGACATTAATGGGACTGGTGCTATTTTTTCAGTCTTCATTCAGTACTTAGAGCAGCAGACTCGCTTCCAAGTATGTACAAAGGAGATCGATATGGTAAATATGAAATTCCTTCCTGATTCAGGTTATCAGTGTGATTAGGACACATTCAACCCTAGAGCTATCACAGTTGTTCCTTAAATGTGGCCAGATAGCACAGTGGACACAGGGAAAGTGTTTTTCTCAGCTGTGTGTTCGTGTTTTCGGCTTTTCCTCCCTGTCGGGTGGGGAGGGGAGCGCTTTGTCGGCATCGTTTATCAACAGGGGAGCATTTGAACTCAAAGAAGAAAGTTAGAAGGTGAAAAAAACTGTAATCCATGGCCTTTTCTACATCACTATCAGGCCTGCCTATCGTTGACAATTGCCTTCAAATTGGCGTTTGTGACATCAGACTTTTGGGGAGTCCAAAAGTCTACTACCCCTGATAGTAGAAAATGTTAGGTCTTTCCTATTTGAAATTCAGCTCACTGGGAAAGTCAGGTTGGTTTTTAGGTTTCGCGGGTAGTAAATGAAGCAGATGTTTTTTGTGAGCCTTTCTCAAGAAGAGCGTGGCCTGCCCGTGATTAGCTAAGACCTGAGTTTCTGTCGGTCGGTGTTGCTGCGGTCGCCGCGCTGAACACCCTGGGTGGCGGGCGCCTCCGCCGGGAGCCGGGAGCAGGCTGGGCTGCTCGCGCCCTTGGGTGCCTTGTTCACAGCCGGCGGCTGCCAGAGGCAGCGTGTGCTTCGGCAGCACAGGCAGGACCGCGGCTGCGGGCAGGCGTCGGACGGAGTGGACTTCCGTGGGTGAGGATGCTCTGGGATTGGGAAAGCCAGCTGGTGCTGCGGCAGTGTCTAGAAGCTTCCTTCCTTCCTGTTTTTTTGGGGGGGGGGAGCCGAGCTTTGGAGATTAACCCCAGAAGCTGTCTGATACGGTTGAAACAGAGATCCCAGACCTTTATTTCAGTTCAGTGAGTGCCGAAGCTTTGTTTCCATCTTCTCCTGAGTCTTTTTTGAGCTCCCAAGGAAGATAAGCAGAGGCAAAGGCCGGGGTGGTGGTTGTGCCGCAGGTGTGCCCACAAGAGCGTGGCAGTCAGCATCACGGACACTTTTCTGGGTGGCGGGGCGGGGAGGCAGGGCTGGTGTGTTCCCCAGGCTTGGCAGGCTTGTTCATAGTTACCTCCGGCCTTAGAAACTACAGCAGCATGTGTGTCAGCAGCGCCTGAAGCCACCAGCCTTCCCAGCCTCCAGTGCACCGTCCTGAGGTCTTTGGAAATGAAAAACGGTGAAGGGTCAGTGTCCAGAGCATCTTAAAAATACTACCTGTACCTGAAATAGAACATGTTTGCAAAGAATGAAAATAAGTTTACAGTGAAACAAAGGAGCACAAGGCCGGCTCTAACATTTAGTAATCTAACTACCAGAACCACTTCAGATTCTTTTTCTTATGTATTCTACACACATCAGAGAGAAGAAAATAGACGGGATTATGTAATCACGGTGCTTAGAAAGAGAAGATTTCACGATGACCTTCCTCCTAAATGGTTGCAAAATGATAATAGAAATACTCATTTCTGTTCATAGGAATTGACTTAGCTTTCCTTTCTGCTTCCTTGGTGCCTACTTTTTGTTATTTCTTGCTCCAGAGTCTCCTCTCTCTCTCTCTCTCTCTCTCTCTTTTAATCTACTTGCATATGTGTGATATTTATTTTCTGAATGGTTAAGACATTTACATCGTAATTTACGTGAAAACCAGTGGTCAGTCTTTTGGCCAGGACTTGTGTCTTGTTGATTATAGACCCTCCATGGCCCAAACTGGTTGCCTGTCTGCTTGTTCTTCTGGTCAGCCCCTGTTTGTGAAAGGCACCACTGTGTACCAAATGGTTTTTTTTTTTTAACCAGGAGTCTGATTTTTTTCCCTCCCTTTTTAACTGGCCTTCACTGCCACCCACAGACAGCAGTTGAAACGATCCTTTACAAGTGTCAGGCCACCGTCTTCACCTGCCGGTACCATTGTCCGGTCTCCTTCCTGCGGCGCAGTTGGAGCGCTGTGATTTAGTACGCAGGTTCCGGAGTGAGTCTGCCTGCATTCGTATTCTAGTCCTGTCACTTAGGCCTTGTGACTTTTGAGTAAGTTAGGCTCACTCTCTCAATGCCTCAGTATCCTCATTTGTAAGAGAGATGCTAAGAGTAGCCGTGTCTTGAGTTACGTGAGTCCCGTAAGCTCATGCAGCATGGTTACCGCAGAGGGAACACTGGCGAAGGTTAGCCGCCCTCGTCCTCCACGGGATCGCTACCAGCCCCCCAGACCTGCTGAATATTTTCACCCTCTGGACTCCCTCACAGTACATTGTAATAGTCTTCATCCCCAGAGAGAAAGCTTCTGTGAAGCTGGGTGTACTTTGTTGCAGGCAGGGAAGTGTGTAATTTGAGGTATTTCTATTCTGAATGGCTACAAAGAAAAGTCCTGTACTTGCACTGGTTAAACCCCCAGCTCCCTGAAACCTGATCTTTATTCCATTGTCTCATTCTTCAGGGTCCTGAACGGTTAAGTATTTGTTTGCTTTTATTTTACAGAATATTCTATATGTGATCTGTTTTATTTTTATAGTTGATCTTGTGAGATGAGGCTCTCATAATTAGCATCATCAGAACCACCTAACTTCATCTGTTTCTGAACAAAGTAAATTATTAAGTTCCCGTGTCCCGGGCAGTCGTGTCTGAGTGATAACAGTGATATGGACCCATGTATATGTCACACCCGTCCTAGCATGAAAATACAGCCAATGAAATGTGAGATATGAAAGTGACCGTAGGGCCAATCTTCACTATCCCCCTACGTTAACAAATGAGGACGCTGCTTAAAGGTCCAGGGTCATCCTTTACAAAGCCACTCGAGTCATTCTTTGCCTGACTCAGAGTTGGGAAAACCAAATGCATCTCTTGGTTATGGCCAAGTGGAGGCCTTAGCAACAAAGGAGCCAGCTTTGCAAAAATCTGGGTAATGAACCTTTTGTGCAGTGGGCAAAAACCAGAATGAGCCCGGGGGGAGGCATGTGGGACCCAAAGTTGAAGAAGGCATTCAACCCCGAGAGTGATGTATGAGTCCATGTTATCCCCTGGAGGTGGAGGAGGGATGAAGGGGGTGAAGGATATTTGAGTAGAGAGGGTTCAAGTAGCCATTTCAGAGGTGAGGAAATGACTATACCAGGGAATCCTGGTAGGATTGCTGGATGGTGAGATGTATGATCCTGGATAGAATGAGGTTGGGTGTTCTTCAGCAGTATGGACAGGGAATAAATAAATGGGTTTAATCTCATGTTTAAGCTAACCTTGGGGACAGAGTTAGAATTGGAATTTTTTTCAAAATTATGGAGTAGGTGGAGGCCTTTAATCTTTACGGGAAAGATCATGACTAGGAGATTCAGTGGTTTAAAGAATTAGGTGAAATTCAGTTCAGTTACACTTGAATTAAACTCATGATTTTATTTCCTTGCCACATAGTGGCCCTATCACATGGGTTTAAATACATGGATTATGTAGATAATATCTTTCGGAATATGTACATTTTTGAAACATACAGAGCTCATCATTTAGGTTCTAGAATCTTTTTTTAAAAAAATTTTTTAAAGATCTATTTATTTATTTATTTATTTATTTATTTATTTATTTATTTATTTATTTATTTATTTATTTATTTATTTATTTATTTATGATAGACATAGAGAGAAAGAGAGGCAGAGATGCAGGAGGAGGGAGAAGCAGGCTCCATGCCGGGAACCCGACTCAGGACTCGATCCCGGGACTCCAGGATCGCGCCCTGGGCCAAAGGCAGGCGCCAAACCACTGCGCCACCCAGGGATCCCCTAGGTTCTAGAATCTAAAGAGGTGGCTCATGCTGATCTGTGGAGTGTAAAATTTTTAATAATTGTATTCAGGTCGTGCACATTTGGGCCAAATTCTCGTCTGTCTTCTCACCCCCACAGAGCTCCTTTCGAAGTCATTGGAGCTCCCTGTGCTGAGCGTTTCATGGGGGTGCAGAGTGAGGTGATGGTTGAGGCCACTGAAGTTCAATAAGTCTTTTAAATCGGTTGCTTTAGCCATCGAAGAATTTATTTCCGAAGTCCATTATGGAATAGGACACTAGGGGGCAGCATTTATCCTTTTTTCCCCCCATTTCTATCTTCACCCAATCTCTTATTTCTAGAACACTGAAATGTTGGATGCATTTTTGAAAATGCATGTGGTTAGGTGGTTTTACAGTGTGTGAGACATGAGTGAAACAGTCCTGTTTGGAAACTGCATGTATATATGTGCAATACAAGGAGCTTTTTATCCAATCTGTGTGTAATTGGGGATTTATGGACTAATCTAAGTTGGAGAAAATCCCTAATCAAAAATGTATTAGCTAGTTTTAAAAAAAGTTTATTAGTAATGAGGATGTAATGTTACATTACATCTGATGTAAGCACAAATGAAATACCTTTTTTTTTTTTTTTTTGAGGATTTTATTTATTTATTCATTAGAGACATGCAGAGAGAGGCAGAGACACAGGCAGAGGGAGAAGCAGGCTCCCCGCGGGGAGCCTGATGTGGGACTGGATCCTGGGTCTCCAGGATCATGCCCTGGGCTGAAGGTGGCGCTAAACTGCTGGGCCACTGGGGCTGCCCACAAATGAAATACTTAAAGTCTAGTGGTGCCAGTGGGCATTTAAGGCTTCGACAGAAAGACTTTGATGAATAATAAAACCAGTCCTGGTTTTGTAAGTAGAGACTTGTTTACTTGGCCTATTCAGAGTTAGGTACAGGAGACAGCAATTAAAATTGAACAGCCACGGGGCAGCCCGGGTGGCTCAGCGAGCGGTTTAGAGCTGCCTGCAGCCTGGGGTGTGATCCTGGAGACCTGGGATCGAGTCCCACGTCGGGCTCCCTGCATGGAGCCTGCTTCTCCCTCTGCCTGTCTCTCTCTCTCTCTCTCTCTCTGAATAAATAAATAAAATCTTTTTAAAAAATTGAACAGCCATAAATATGTATTTTCTTGGGTCTGGCCAATTTATTTGTAAATCATATGGTACCATTTGGTATTGAAATCTGGGAATTCATTAAGTAGAGGGAAAGTAAATTTTTGATATCATTAGTACTGCATACTAGGCTAAATTTTAAGCTAATTTTAAGTGACTGATGTGTAAACGAATTATCAATATATGATCTTGTGACAAAAAAAGGTGACCTTTAAAATCCTGTGAAATTCTGAAGATTTTTGAAAATAACCTCCCATTACAATTAAGGATTTAGCATATAATTTGTCATAGAAAATATCACAAAATAGCTAATTTTCAAAATAGATTTTTTTTAAGCTCGAAATTTACTTTCTAGCTTTTTGTTAGGAAAAAATATTAAATTACATGGAAACCTAACTACTTTGTCAAATTGGGACAAATGTTGGCTTCTTTCTATAGAATAATATTAAAAGGTATTTGTATGTTTTTTGTTTATCAGGTTATTCTTGGAAACTATAATTGGCTCTCCTATGAAGATGTCTTCGTTAGAGCTTTTAATTTTGGAAATGGCTTACAGATGTTGGGTCAGAAACCAAAGACCAACATCGCCATCTTCTGTGAAACCAGGGCCGAATGGATGATTGCTGCGCAGGCGTGCTTTATGTATAATTTTCAGCGTACGTAGGCTTTCTGGTCTTCGGTGTGGGAGAGGGGATGCTGTTTATCATGAATATTTCACTCTTTAGAAATTAAGTTCTGAAGTTAAATGTCACCTTGCATCTAATCAGGAGATAATTCTGTTACAACTTAGAGTTCTGCAAGTTGTGCGGTTGGTATCGGAGGGGGCCTGGAACCTCTTAGTAGGGGCCTTGAGGCCTTGCTAACTAGGCCTGCACCTGTGAGTCATTGTTGCCCTGCTGGTTCGCTCAGGAATCCTCTTGTGACGTTAGTGTCACTTTGTCTGCCACTTCCATCAGTAACAGCAGTTGAGCTCTAAAACTGCAATACTCGGAGCCACAAGCCGGGTTGTGGCAGTCCTGATGCCCCAGTCTGTGAGGGAGTTCTGGAAGCTTAGTTCACAGATCTTGGTGCCAAAATGTGACATTAGGTACAGAGGTTGTCTGAGCCTTTCAGATGGTTAAGAGATGCTTTTACCAGATCTCTTACTGTAAATGCCTCCTGGTTTTAAATTGCACCCCCCCCCCCCCCCCCCCCGTAGATTTGGGCTTATGCTGCTTTGGGGAAGCTTTAAAAGAATTGCCATCTCTTAAAGTCACTTTAAGTCTAATTTCTGTGGGTTAGGCAGCAAGCAAGTAAAAGAGTAAAAGTCCACAATTATTATTACATTTCAACATTGCTAAGAATTTTTCCTTTAGGTTTCTACTTTGGAATAAGCTGTAGTGCCACTTGTTATTTTCTTAACATAAAAAACGTTAAGCCTGATATTCAATGTGATAATCAGTGCATTATCTGTTACGTATTTTTCATATTTTAGTACCAAATATTTAATAACTATGGCTTTGACACTGTAGGAATGAGAAATAATTCCTTGCCTTGTGACATCCCAGAGTAGTAACATCTGCCAGTGAAACAAAACTTAAAAAAGAAAAAAAAATATTTTTTGAGTATTGGCAATCTTGGGGGACATTAAGGAAAGGGTTGAGTATTTATTAGCATATAGAAATTATTTAGAAAATCAAGAAGAGGTACATAATAAACTATGGGTCTGACAGTTTAGAGTTCAGTATTATCCCCTTAGAATTCATGACTGCTTTCAGAGACTTGATTTGCATTTAGTGCATCCTGAAATGTTCAGATATTTGACTTGCCCTCCTTTTCCCTTTAGTTGTTACGTTGTACGCTACTCTAGGAGGTCCAGCTATTGTTCATGGATTAAATGAAACAGAGGTGACCAACATCATTACCAGTAAAGAACTCTTGCAAACAAAGTTGAAGGTGAGGACTATGGTTATTTTATAACTGTCCAGTACTCTAGAATACTCTAGACTTTTCAGTGTCATGAGCTCTAATATTGATACTTTTATGATCTTTAAAATCCTGAATATCTTTGTAAACTTTTAGGAATATCCTATTTTCTTCCTTTCCTTTAGAAAAGAAAAATATTTGGTATATATTTGTGTATTAGCGCAGAGAGTTACAGATTATTAACGTGGTATGCCCGTGTCTAAGGTGAAGGAATTCCCTTTTCTTGTGCTCATTTGTTTTCTAGTCTATTTTCACTAAATTTATAATTTTGAAGGGTTGTTTCTAAAGTGGTGATTCATTTATTTTGTTTCTGAAGCAGAGTCATTATGAGTTTTTAGAATTTTTTACAGGGAAAAAAAGACTTTATGAAACTGTAGGAGAAGGAGGTTTTGAAAGTCTCTAGACGACTTCCCGTAAAAACAGTAATATCTGCTGGGTTTTTTATACCCACATTTATAAGTGAATTCCTTCCACTTCACCTCATGTCTTTAGGAGCCTCTTAAAAACCTGCAGAACTTGTGGCTAATCTGTAGTTCAGGCACCCTGATAATATGCCTGTTGTGTAAGGAAGGGACACTGTGGATTAGGATTTTACCAAAGAGCAGTGTACAGACAGTGAATCTAATGCTATAAAATAGCAATTTAAATTTCAGAGTAGTATTTCTCCTTCTGAAAGAAGTATTCTTCTTAGCTTTGCGCAGTGGCAGTATCGTAGCCAATGAGGTTTATCCGAGGCGCGATTATTGCTAATTGAAAACTTTTCCCAATACCCCGCCGTGACGACTTGAAAGAAGTGTTCTTCATACCAGTGCACCTCCTCATGAACATAACGAGTGCTCGTGTTTTTCCAGGATATCGTTTCTTTAGTCCCACGCCTGCGGCACATCATCACCGTGGACGGTAAGCCACCAACGTGGTCTGAGTTCCCCAAGGGCGTCATTGTGCACACGATGGCTGCGGTGCAGGCTCTGGGAGCCAAGGCGAGCACAGGTACGCCGTATGGCCGTTCTGCAGCGACCGTGTTCTCTAGACGTGTTGCAGATCCTGAACTTAGACCAGGGACAGACCCATTTTCTAGACCATTGCTTTGGGAAGTAAGGTCACTCCAGGTATACTTTCATACATGCCCTTTTAAGAAGGGTTTAAGGAAGAACACAAATACTAATTTGTTAATGTTCTAAAAGTAGCAGTTACGTGAAATGAATTTCAAATACCTTTTACTCTATACAGGTTTCCTGTTTCTCTTTTGTGACAGCTTTTGGTGGTTTAAAGTCAGTTGTATAAATAATACCATTAAACTAGTGCTCCGTGAGTTCTCTGTGAGTAGGAACAGATAGCCGGAGCGGCTAAACCTAGATCCCCTCCTTCACTCCCTGATCCAACTCTGCCTTTTCCAGAGGGAGCATCATCTTGTTCTCCAACTGAAGGGTTTTTGCCTAAGTAGGCATGGTGACCCCAAAGCTCCTCCTCTCAAAGAAGTGTCAGAAAATGTTAGAAAGTGTGCAGATATTTAGGAATATCCCAAGAGCTGCTAGGATGCTAGGACTGTATTTCCTTTGTAGCTGGAAACTCAGTGTTTGATTAGATGTAAGCACTCAGCTTGGGAATGGGAATGGGGTTCTGCTGAATAAAATGCTGGGCATATGGAATTTTAAGTGCTGGGGAGACCCTCACATGTGGATATTTAGAGGGGCGTAGCACATACTGTGGAGTTAAGTTTGCAGTTTCGAGATTGAGAAGCCAGAAGTTAGGTTTTAAGTATAACCGTGGAAGGAGGTGAGGTCACCCACAGAATGTGGTGCCTCCAAGAGTAACGGAGGGTGGGTCAGAGAGGAAGGAGGGAGGCCCCTCAGTGAGGCAGGAGTCGGCAGCAAGAGCAGGTGCCCTGGAGGAGTCGGTGAGGCAGGGATTGCAGGAGGCCCACCTTAGAGCAGCTTCTAGGGGGCGGTGGAGAGTGGTGCCTTGGGACGAGGGACTGAATGCTAGGCTAGGAGGACAGGACGGGAATGGAGACCATTGTCATGAAATACATCTGCGCATATAGGAAGGGAAGCTCAGCACGTTTAAAATGGTTTCCCCCCACTTCTTTAGGAAGTCCACACTTTGGAGAAGTCCCAGATTAATTCGGGCGGTGCCCTCCCTGACCACACTTCTGCCTTCCTGCTGGGTCACCTGTAGGACGTTGGGTGCCACGCTTAGGCTTGTGCAAACGGAGGACATTGTCCTCTAATCCAGCGTTCAGATGGTAGCCAAGTCAGCTTCACTACTGGGAGGCAGAGAACTTTTTTTTAAGCAAATGTCTTAGGTACCTGGCCCAACCATGCTTACTTCATAGTTGGATCACTAGGATAGCCTTTTGTCTCCCCACCGCCTTTCTGCCCTTTCTCAAGTCGGGCAGCCACGTAGCAGCCAGAGTGACCCTTGTCGCTGGTGACGACAAGCCCCTGTTCCAAACAACATTGTGTCTGGGGGGCTCAGGCGGTGAAATGTCTGCCTTCTGCTCAGGCCATGATCTCAGGGTCCTGGGATTGAGCCCCACATCAGGCTCTCTGCTCCACGGGGAGCCTGCTTCTCCCTCTCCCTCTGCTGCTTCCCCTGCTCATGCTCTTGCTCTCTCTCAAATAAATAAAATCTTAAAACAAAACACGTTGCTTTCTATCCCAGAGTGAAATCCAAAGTCCTTAGCATGGCCTTGAAGACTTAGCATGATATGGTCCTGGCTGCTACTTTCCCTTTTGCTCATTGGTCTTAACCTGCCAGTCATGTGGCTACGTCAGGGCCTTTGCTCTTGCTTATTTCCTACTACTTGAAACAGTCTCCTAAATCCAGGGTTTCCATGGCTCTCTTCCTCACAGTGTCCATGTCTTTATAAAATACCAACATGCCAGGAAAGTGTTTCTTGACCCTTTCCATCTAAATGGCTCCTACTATCATCTCACCTTGTGTTGCTTGATTTTTCACCCTAGTTCTTTTTTTTTTTTTAATGCTGTAATTTTTTTTTAATGCTGTAATTTTTTTTTTAAGATTTTATTTATTCATAGAGATAGAGAGAGAGGCAGAGACACAGGCAGAGGGAGAAGCAGTATCATACAGAGAGCCTGATGTGGGACTCGATCCAGGGTCTCCAAGATCACACCTTGGGCTGCAGGCGGCGCTAAACCGCTGCGCCACCGGGGCTGCCCCACCCTAGTTCATATTACATTATAGGTTTATGGTTTATCTCAGTAGAACATATGTCCCATAAGTGCAAGGACTTGGTCTGTTTTGTTGACCTCTGAATGAATACAACTAGTAGTTGTTGAATTATCAAATATGATTATTAAAAAAATTTATGATATGACTAAATTTCTCAGAAGTATGTGTGTGTGTTTTTTTTTTCTCCAATGCAGAAAACAAACCTCAGAGCAAACCAATGCCCTTAGATATTGCAGTTATCATGTATACGAGTGGGTCCACAGGACTTCCAAAGGGAGTCATGATCTCCCACAGTAACATCATTGCTGGTATAACCGGGATGGCAGAAAGGATTCCAGGACTGGGGTATGTCACCTGGCAAATGCCTGTGAAGTAGTCCCTTAGATGCTGGTTGTTACATTGACGTTTGTGCCACTTAGTAGTGTATGGCTAAATTGTCTTTCTGCCTGTTTACAGTAGGCCTTTCCTTCAAAAAAAAGGGAGGGGGGGACTTTAAAATACAAAACAGTTGCAAGGTTTAAAACAGTTTTATGTAGCGTTGTCAATATTTATGTTTTACTCTAAAAGTATAAATTTTAACTGACCTAAATCCCTTAAACTATTTAATCCCTTAAACTACAAACTATTGGTAGTATTGCTGCTGTAGTCATTCTTATACCTAAACATGGTATAATTCAGGTGAACAAATAGCTTCATATATTCCAGTATTTATTGACCTTTATTCAGTCTCTAATTTTCTTTTAAGACCAGCAGTAACAGGGCAGGGTGGGTGTACTGTGGGAAGGGGACTAAAAAGGAAACCAAATGAGAAGGTGAGGGGGTGTAGAGGGGTCGCTACCTCAGTGGATGGTCTGGTGTGGTGGTACTGGTTGGGTATTCTTGATTCCCTTATGCACAGAAATTACACTCCCAGGTTACTGTGGCATTGAATTTAGGGATGGAGAGAAATTTCTCTTATGAATGGATAACTTCCGGGAAAAGTTAAAAGCAGTAGTTTCCTGGGTCAGTCTTAGTTTGCCTTTCCTGTGGGGGCGGGGGGCAGTTCTTAAAGTACACACACACACACACACTTTCCTGCATACAGAATAGTTTATTTCTAAGTGACTTTCAAAACTGGAATCTCTTGTAAAATTCCTGCCCAGCAGTTGTGGATTCTATTCTAAGTCGTGGAACTTTCTGTTTGGGAGCCCACCAGCTTTAAGGATCATTTCCTCTTTGGATGATTTCCTCTGTCCTTCAAAAGAAGTCATCTTGTTTGGCCCTTCAGTCCCCATCCCTCTGCTTTAGCACGTTGCTCCTGCAGCGCTCAGGGAGCCAGCCGCTTCCTCCGTGGCCGCCTCCTGGGTTTGAGGTTGAGCTGTCGTTCTTCTCACCACCCCCACATACCCCCCCAACACACACATACACACACACACACACACACACACACGCATGCCTCCAGTGTCTGCCTGTCTCCCGTACCTGCACACACGGGTGCTCTCACATGGGCGGGCTCGCTTTGCAGTCACTTCCAACAGAGATGACATCTGACGGTTACTCTTTTATATCTCCTTTTCTTTTAGGGAGGGAGATGTCTACATTGGCTATCTGCCTCTGGCCCATGTTTTAGAATTAAGTGCTGAGCTTGTCTGTCTTTCTCACGGATGCCGCATTGGCTACTCTTCACCACAGACTTTAGCAGATCAGGTAAGTTCAACGTTTGTGACTTCAGATACTAAAAAAAAATTGTAATTTTTAAACACATTTACATTTAAGGATGACAATTACTCATTTTAAAGTTAATTGCTTGCCTTTTAATACATAAATTGATGAATTTATAATCTATATTTTTGGCCTAAGAATTCCACCAAATTTCTAAAATAAGGATCATTTTATATAGATCACTTTTTCTCTTTCTAGTCTTCAAAAATAAAAAAAGGAAGCAAAGGGGATACAACTATGTTGAAACCAACACTGATGGCAGCTGTTCCGGTAAGAATTGACCATTAGTTAATGTTGAGTACTAAAGAAGTGTCGTCTGCTACAGAATATAAATGCTAGTTGATAAGGCAGTTTACGTAGGTTTTATTCCTTATTGATTATCTATATTATGCTCTATGAGATTTATTGTCTTTTTTTCCAAGCTTTTTTTTTTTAATTTAACTAAATATTTAAGTTAGTTTCAGTGTCTCTATGATATTATCAGCTCCTTTCCCTAAATGGCTTCTTATTCAGATCATTTTTATGATACATTTGCTGTTAGTAGAAACTTGAAGCCCAGCAGGAGATGGGGGGAGGTTTGATATCACTTCCTCCTCGTCTAAGCAAATTGTGTAATTACCTCCCAAGTCCCCAGGAATGTCTGGCCTCGTCCAAAAGAAGGGACAGAGAAGTTGGTGCAACTTGAAATGACCTGAGCAGCACCATGCACCTAACATACCAGGCATTGGGGGTGGGGGTGGGGGTACTGGGAATAAGATGAGTAGAAACAGGACAGTAACGGTTTTCTGTCTCTTTCATATAAGTTTTATTTGGCTTCTGATAATGTTTGAAAGTGTTGGGAATTATTACCAGATACCTGGGTACTCTTATCCAAGCAAAGTTATAAAGTTATTTAGTTACTCCAAATATATAAATGACCAGTAGTTTGATAGTTTCTATAGGTGTATGGTTTCCTTAGTGTAGTATTTTTTATTCTTTAGTTCTGTAAACTTTTAGTTCGTGTAAAATGAAATACAGTTTAAAATTGGAAGGGATCCCTGGGTGGCTCAGCGGCTTGGTGCCTGCCTCCGGCCCAGGGTGTGATCCTGGAGTCTTGGAATTGAGTTCCGCATTGGGCTCCTTGCATGGAGCCTGCTTCTCCCTCTGCCTGTGTCCCTGCCTCTCTCTTGATCTGTGTGTGTGTGTGTGCGCACGCACCTGTCTCTCATGAATAAATGAATAAAATCTTTAAAATCAGAGAGGAAAAACTAATTTTAAGCCATTAAAGTAGACTTTATAGTAATAGGCCTAGCAAGCAAAATGCAGTGCAAACAAGGAAAACTTCGTGCGTGCTGCAGCATTAAAAGACAACCAACCAAACAGAATAACCCTGTATCCTTTTGTAACAAAGAATGTGGTTCTCTCTATTTTTATAAGGTTAGAATTTTACAAACCATTTCATATAGTCATTCATTTGTGTGTAGTGAGCTTACTTTTTCCAAAATAAATAAACAAGCAAAAGCAATATAAAGAATCAATGATATTATTACTGCCCAAAGGTTTTTATCCCCCTCCCCTCCCACAACTCCTAGGCATTTAGGTACATTTGTGCTGTGAAAAGTTATTTCTTCAGAAAACTCATTTTTAAACTAGCTGTGGCTCTATTTTAAAAGTTTGTTCCTGATAAAAACTATATATTTTAAAATGTGTCTATACTGATAGAAGTATTTATCTGGTGTTAAGGTAAAATATGTAAGGCAGCTGATAGCATTATTGGCTGTATTAACTCATTTTTATATATCTAGGAAATCATGGATCGGATCTACAAAAATGTCATGAATAAAGTGAATGAAATGAGTAGTTTCCAACGCAATCTGTTTGTTCTGGCCTATAATTACAAAATGGAACAGATTTCAAGAGGGCATGGTACTCCACTGTGTGACAGGTAAGTTCCCTTCTCTTTGGGGACTTAAATATTTGTTCATATCCCAGTTAATTGAGATAGTTAGAAGAAATAAAATGGTTTAAAAAAGTCAAAGGGATTCTAAAAATCCATCTTGCATAAGAATATATGAACAATTAAAAAGATTGCAGTGTTATTTGAAAAAATGTTTCACTTACAATTTTACTGTATTTAATAGTGCGTGTTTATTTTCTATGGGACACGTGTGTGATTTTAGTTATTTTGACAAATAGTTTCTCTTTACTTTTAAATTTATTTCAATATGAATATAAAATGGCAGGCAAATATGAGTAAATGTTTTGTGTTTAAAGTGTTAAATGATGGATTTTACCACAGACCTGTTTTTTGTTTTTGTAGTGCTAATAGAGTAAGTAGATTTAATTATAAAATAGTTTAGAAGTTAGAAAACAAAGTATGACATTTAATTTGTTTTTTGGGAAATATTAATAAGGCTTTCAGATGCTCCACATTATTTGAAACTTTTTAATATATTTTTTCTGCCTCATTTTAATTAAATTCTTAGTGAGATATGAACTACTTTGTAAAGCCTGTTAACATTTTTTTTAATAAAACATTTTAATTAGATGTTTGAATTTTTTTTTTTAATTTAGCAGACATTTTAAAACACTTCAGAACCCAGGGAAATTTTAAAAAGAGATTGCACAAATATGTACACATTTCTTTAAAAAAAAAAATTTGTTTGAGAGAGCCAGTGCACAAGCAGTGTACAAGAGAATGAGAATCTCAAGCAAACTCTACCCTGAGCATAGAGCCAGACACGGGGCCGATCCATGGCCCCATGACTCTGAGATCATGACCTGAGCCCATGACCTGAACTGAAACCAAGAGTCAGACACTTACCTGCCTCAGCCCCCAGGTGCTGCAGTTATGTACACATTTCTAATGAAACAAGCCAAAGAAAAAAATAATTTGCTTTTAGTGCTAAATTTTATAAAGATGCGGCAGGATTATTCAATATTAATATGTATAATATATAATATAAAACTAATTACTCTGCCTATAAACATGGTTTGCCATTATTATACTAAATTAAACATGACAATTTTGAATTCAAATATTACTTGAATTTGTTCTTGAAAATCATACGTCCTTTACTTGGTCAAACTTAACAAAAATTAAGATTTAAGTAGGTCAGAGAATCTCTTGATTTGGTGTGTGGCCTAACTCAAAATCTCACATATCAAAATTGGGAGATTAGTCTGAATGATTTGGAAAATCCCATTTAGCTTTAAAAATGTGTGATTCTGATTCTTTTTTTTTTTTTTAAGGTTTATTTTCCGAAAAGTTCGAGGCTTGTTAGGTGGAAACATTCGGCTTTTGTTGTGTGGAGGTGCTCCACTTTCTGCAACCACACAGCGATTCATGAACATCTGTTTTTGTTGTCCCGTTGGTCAGGGATATGGACTCACCGAGTCCTGTGGTGCGGGCACAATTACAGAAGGTTGGTGTTACCCATAAAGTGGTGTGTGCAACGGAGGCTGCGGTGCAACTAGGGCAGTTTTTGGTGTGGGTTGTTTTCTGCAGTAGGGAGGGCAAGAGTGGTTAAGGTGTTTGTGTAGCAGAATAATGATAAGTTCTAAGTACTGTGATTATTGATAAAGTATTTAGAATGTATTGGGTACATCGAATAGTCAATAAGTAAAGGAGTCTTTCATGTCAGATTACGATATGTCATATTAAAAGCTACTTAGCATCTGAAAAGAAGTTTTAGTAACAAGCATTGGCTGTATTGTATACATTTATTTTCTTACATCAGTTATTTCCCTTTGTGAAGAAAATTAGTATGTTTTGTACTGTTTAGGTATGTGTATTAAAGCTCAAACTCTGAAGTGGTTTATGGGGGTGGTCAGTGTAAGTGAGAGAGAACCCAGATTCAATATTAGAGAATATAATTTTAGGGTCCACTACCCAGGTGGTTTCCAGCTGAATCCCAAAGTGCCTTTTGCTCCCTTTATGGAGAAAAGTTCAATTTTGCTTATCAGTACTAGGAAAAGTACTGTATTTTCTAGATCCTGATAAATACTAAACCTCTTAACTGGTTACTTTCCCCCATTTACCTTGAGTGTTTCTGTGTGTCATTCTTCTGTCAGGTTTACCTTGAATTCTCTATTTTCCTGTTTTCAGTATTTTGGAAGCTACTTGTGAGTCTTGTCTTACAGGAAATAAGCAATCTTTTTTTTTTTTTTTTTTTTTTTTTAAGATTTTGTTTATTAGGGGGATAGAGAGAGAGAGAGAGAGAGGGAGAGAGAGAATGAGTAGGGGGAGGGGCAGAGGAGAAGCAGGTTCCCCTGCGGAGCAGGGATCCTGATGTGGGGCTCCATCCCAGGATCATGACCTGAGCTGAACACGGACACTTAACGGATTGAGCCACCCAGGTGCCCATAAGCAAGCAATCTGAAATATGTGCATCTGTGTGGTGGTTCTTTTCTTCTGAGGATCCTTATAGTTTCTGTTCTTATGATTCATATTGAATGTGATTAATCACTTAAAGTTTATGTTGGAAATAAAACAACCTATAAATCATTAAATATCAGCCTTTTATTTCTGATCTTTGAAGAGGAAACGTAATGCAGTTGTAATTCACAATAGAGGTGTATGCTTTTCCCAGATCCTCGAAAGTTAATCTTCGTCTCCAGCCTAGTCTTCTGAACTCTTGCGCAGGAGTTTAAATAGCGCGATAGCATAAGCTGGTGTCAGGGAGGCTTTTGAGGCCTCACTTAGAAAAACCGATATATGGGAGAAGATGGGCGAGGTTATTTGTACTGCAAAACCCTCAGGCCTAACGAGAGTGGAGTAGGTGTAACCCGTTGTGATCCATCGTCCTTTAAGATAGGGGCTCCAGACTCAGGAACCAGGCAGCTCCTTGGGTGAGTGAAGGGGGCCCTGAGGTGAGGAGGTAGATGATGGGTGTGAGGAGGGGGCCTGGGGAACCGGAGGGGCAAGGCCCATCCTGCGGGGCCTGCGTTGTGGCTGTGCTGGAAATGCAGGCCCCGTGGTTCCTGGAGAGTCTGTTCACTGCTCTGTGAAATGTCTTGATCTTTAAATGTCACTAACTGATTCAGAATAAAAAAAAACAGAACTCCGTGTGGGCCACACAGCTCTTGGTTCACCAGTTTGTGACTCCTGCCTTTAAAGATTCTCTGGGGTTGTCAGATCTTTGGGATAAATCATCATTTTTGGTAATTTAGAAAAATGAAGCTGTTGATTCACCGCTGTAATCAAATACTTTTTTTCCATTTGCATCTTAGTATGGGACTACAATACTGGCAGAGTGGGAGCACCATTAGTTTGCTGTGAAATCAAATTGAAGAACTGGGAGGAAGGTAATAACCTATTTTAACCACAGAGCATTAATCTGTATAACATTAAACCCTGAAATTACAATTGTGTTTCATTTTCTTCCTTATTTTAGAATATAGAATCACCTGCAAGTGCTTGTTTTTGTTTATAATAGAACTGTTTTGTCTAGAACAATATGAATCTATTTATTTCACTTGTTTAAAGGATGATTCTGAAGAATTATAGTTGTTTTTATTTTGCTTATTTTATTACATGAATGCAAGTAAGAATTATGGCAAAAACTTGAGAAATCTGCTAAATGAATAAAGTGAGTAAATTAGGAATGATCATAAGTTTATTTTGTAGAAGCAGAAATCATAAAATGTAATATGTGAGACTGGAGATTTTTACTATTTTTTCTTTTTTCTTTCCCTGGTGGCTTCAATCTAGATTGGTCAAAAGGAAATTTTTACTATAATTTCATAAAAATCCGTTCTGCCATTTAAATACTAGTCATTTTTAAAAAAATTTCATTTGATACTACCAGTGTATATACATTATCAATGATTGGTTGGATGCACTTTTCTTTTACTCAGTGAAGATTCTGTGGGTTCGATGCCATTTTTCAGTTCTCTTTTAGCAGAATTAGTGAAAATGTTCAACAGATTTAAACTTGAAATCATTGTGAAATTATCTGTAAGACATAAATCTTAAACATAGTGTACTTTCAGTTTACAGAGATGTTTTATTGAATACGTGATTTAATACTTTTATCACTTATGTAAGAATCTCTACAGAATCCCTAAGGAATTTACCTGTGTAATATATGTGATTATTTTATACCACAGATGTCGGATTTTTTTAGTGTAATTTTTACTAGGAATTCTATTTTAAAAGCATAAGTGCTTATGGTTAAGCAACTGAAATTGTGTGCCTAGTTTTATGTTAGTGAGTATTGTTCATTCCTACTGTCTGCCTCATTTCCTTTGGGAAACTCTGATTGGATTAAAATCAGGTGTTGTCCCTATTTAGAAACTCAGTTTCAAATTTCACATGTATATAGGAATAAAAATACTGACTTAACTCTAAATTATTTGGTGTTTGTTAGGTGGATACTTTAATACCGATAAACCACACCCTAGGGGTGAAATTCTTATTGGTGGCCAAAACGTGACAATAGGATACTACAAAAATGAAGCAAAAACAAAAGCTGATTTCTTTGAAGATGAAAATGGACAGAGGTGGCTCTGTACTGGAGATATTGGGGAGTTTGACCCTGATGGTTGTTTAAAGATTATCGGTGAGCCATCTAATGTTTTATTTTTCCTGACAGTAGATGTTTGTGAGATAGTTTTACAAAGGAGATGTTTCTGCAGTGTTGACACGGTCCGTTGTAGCATCCCTGGAATATAGTATTTCATAATCGAGACTGCAGAAGTTTTACAGCTTGACATTTGAGGGGGGGTCCCAAAATCTGTTGAATAGCAGTGGTATCTTTAAATTACTAGATAACCGTCAAAGAGTCAAATTTTTAGGAAGGAATATTTATTTTTGCGTGCTCTTTGCTATCTAGAGGTCCTTGGACATGGCTCCCTCCTGTGAGGATGAGGCGGCCCTGGCAGGCTGAGGACTGCGACCCACCGGGCAAAAAAAAATAGCTCCCTGCCTTCCCTGCTACATTCCATTTCTCAGCGATCAGTGTTCTGTCCTGGAAACCTGGGAGGAGGGGAGACCTTCAGTTGGCTCCCCGAATCTTAGCGGTGCTCCTGATTGAGCGTGTGACACATGCCCCGAGGCCGTTCTGTTCTTTCTGTCGCCCTCTGACCGGGCTCATCGGTCAGGCCCGCACCTCCTGTCACCCTGTTGCAGGCATTGCTCTCTGTCGATGTGCAGGGCTGGGCTGCTGAAGGTCCCGGGGGCTCAGTGCGGTCTCGTCCGTCCCCCGTCACCCCCCCCCCCCCGTATGTCCGCCCTCCACCCTCACCCAGAGCGAGGCTACCGCCCACCTTCCCTCAACACTCCCCGGGCCTCCTCCCCAAATCCACAGCTGGCAGGCGCGGCCGCTCACGTCCCCATGGTTGGGGAGGTGATGCACGTCCCCAGAGGAGTGACTGCCCCCTTCGCCGCTCATTCGCCGCCTTCCTGGTGTTCTGTGCAGCAGGAACCGGCGTTCGGCGGGACGTGCCTAAAGCCCTTACAACCACCCCTCTTGGTCGGGGTCCCTCTACCAGAGGCTAATTTTCTTTTCTGAAGGAATTGATGTAATTGTACAAAAAATCGGGCCTGATTTTACGGTCTTTAAATTTTGGCGTAATTATTACAGTAAACGTCCCCGCCAGCGCAGTCTGTAGGGAGTGGCCAGTGTTCGTATGCGTGACGGTGGCGCTGAGCTCGCGTGTCCCCTCCCGGCCTCTGTTCTGACAGATCGGAAGAAGGACCTCGTGAAGCTCCAGGCCGGGGAGTATGTTTCTCTCGGGAAGGTCGAGGCAGCTTTGAAGAACCTCTCCCTCGTAGATAACATCTGTGCTTACGCAAACAGGTAAGTGCGGCTCTCTTAGCTTTACTGCGCCCGTTGCGGCATCGGCTCTCCTTCCTGGGGGTCTTCCCCGCGAGGTCCCACCGAGCCGTCCTCCTCCTTACCTGTCGTCCCTGGGACCGGCGCCTTCTGAGGAGCGCCAGTGACAGTCCCGGATGCTGTCCTTGCCCCCTCCTCGGTGTCCTGTGTGTGTGTGGGGGGGGTGGCGGGGGGTCGAGCCGTCCTGCTGCCTCGGTACCCCCAGCCACCCGCCCCTCTGCACGGGAAGCGCCCCAGAAGCAGTCAGCACTGGGGAGGGGAGAAGGAAGTTGGGGGGCTCAGCACTCCGCCATGCTCTAGGCTGGGCCAGGCCTGAGGCTCCGCCCTGAGTTAGGGCAAGCTGGGCTCCACACACAGCGTCCCTAGTCCGCAGTGATACGAAGGCAGCTGGGACGGAGACTTTAAAGTTAAAAATCCCAGAAATGTGCCCTTGGACGTGTGTTTGGAATTTACATGGACACTCTGATGGCACGTGCACAGCTGTGTGATCCGTAAGACTCTTCTCCAGGGGCAGTGGTCAGATGCTTCGTGGCCAGCCGAGGATCCTCACCGCACCAGTTGACGCGGCAATTATTAGGAAAAGATAAAATCTGGTACCAAAAGAACCAATTTAGAAACAGACTCTAAAGATTGACTCTATTGAATTATAAATTATTCTGTCCTTTAAGTAACAATGAGATCTTTTCTTCAGGGATGCTACAGTTCTGGATTTTACTCGCGTGATGTTAACCAGACGGCCCTTCTTCTCTGCTGCCGCTTGCTATTACTGCCATCCGCAGGCAGACCTAAAGTTACTCTAGCAACAGTTTTCATGATAAACAAAAAAATTAAATATAGCCACATTCCTTTGCTGCCAAATATCTATACATATAATTTCTTTTTTTAAATTTTGATGTTTAAGTATATTTTTAAAAATATTTAAGAGCGAGAGAGTGCATGAGCCGGGGGGGTGGGGGCAGAGGGAGGGGGAGAGAGAATCCCAGGTCCACTCTGCGCGGAGTGTGGAGCCTGACTTGGGGCTCGAGCTCACAACCTGAGCTGAAATCGGGAGTCGGGTGCTTCACCGATGAGCCCCCAGGCACCCCAGATACAATTTCTAATTTACATTAGTTTTTAATTTTGTTTAACCTGACGTGAATTACTGATTTTCTTAAAGGTTGAATTTTCTAAGTGTGATTTTTTAAAAGAAATGTGTATGGACCTATTTCTAACAGTTACACATAGTTGAGATTTGTCAGTAAATATCAGATTAAGGCTTATTTAGCAGGGGACGTGCTATGAATTGGACTGAGAAGTGGCTGTCGGGCGGGCGAGCTAAGTCTGCTGGTGCCAAATGTGTGTCACGCGTGTGGTTTAAGGCAGTCGAGTATTGATTACGACGCCGTCCATGTGCCCGTGTGCCGTTTAGCTCCTTAGCCGAGTGGTCCTTTATGTATTTCAGTTACCATTCTTACGTCATCGGGTTCATTGTGCCAAATCAAAAGGAACTAACGGAACTCGCTCGAAAGAAAGGACTTCAGGGGACCTGGGAGGAGTTGTGTAACAGCTGTGAAATGGAGAACGAGGTACTCAAAGTGCTTTCTGAAGCTGCTATTTCAGGTGAGTGTGACACAGATCTGAAGGCTGAGGCAGGAGGGATGTCCATGTTCACTCCCGTTGCTGTCGCAAGCCTTAGGTGACATCATTCCCTGCTCAGGAACCAACTGTATTTTCCTACCATTAGATAGAAGAGCAGGCTTCTGGGCACGTCCAGGCTCCTCCCCAGACCTTGTGCTCCCGAGACAGATGTGCACCAGTCAGAGTGTCCTTGACCCTGCAGCTCCTGGCTTCGGGGTTGGCCCTTTCTCTCCTTTCCACAGCTGGAGCTTGGCCGTCCCAGCCCACCCTGCACTGTCCAGGACTCTGTTCTGCATTTTCTATACTGTCAGCGTCCTGGTAGTTGCTTGTACAGATGTGTCCTGTATCCCCTTTTTGCGTGTGTGTTGGGGGCTGCAGTGAGACGAAGACCTTTGGGGACTTAGTGGATCGTGCTGCCGTGAGCACTGATACGCAAGGGTTTGTGTGGACATACTCGTTTCTCCCGGTCGGTGCTGATGCGGGGATTGTTAGGCCTGGGTCAACTTTGTGTTAAACCTTTTGAGAAAGTACCAGACAATTTTCCAGAATTTTTTTTCCAAATATTTTCTAAACTATTTTCTAAAACGGTGGCATCATTTTACCATTTCCACTGTGTTGATTCCTGTTTCCCCATGTCTTCGCAACACTTGTTACTGTGCATCCTTTTCAGTCTTTGGAGTCAAGCATCTTAGGGGGTATAAAGTTTGGTATCTCTTGGTTTTGATTTATATTTTAAAATAGCCTGGTGGCTACTGATGTTGAGCATCCTTTCTTGTATTTATTAGCCACATCTTCTCTAGAGAAATGTCTGTACAGATATTTTGCTCATTTTTTTTAAGATTGTATTTATTTATTCATGAAAGACACAGAGAGAGAGAGAAAAAGAGAAAGAGGCAGAGACACACACAGGCAGAGGGAGAAGCAGGCTCCCTGTGGGAGCCCAGTGCGGGACTTGACCCAGGACCAGTCATGACCTGAGCAGAAGACAGACCCTCAACCACTGAGCCACCCAGGCATCCCTTTGCTCATTTTTAAACGGGATTGCCTTTGTAAACTTTGTAAACTTTGTTACACAAGTTTCTTAGATATTTTAGACACAAGGGTCTTCCCAGATTTGTGATTTGTAAATATTTTCTCCCATTCTGTGGGTTGCATTATTTTATTTTTGCATTTTTATTTATTTATTTTTTTGATGGTATCCTTCAAAGTACAACAGTTTTGATTTTGAAAAGAATATTTTTTTTCCTTTGTTGCTCATGCTTTTGGTGTCACATCTGAGAAATTACTGCCTAACCTCTCACAAAGACACACCCTGTATTTTATTCTAAGAGTTTTGTAGTTTCAGGTATTACATTCAGGTCCTTGACCCATTTGAGTTCATTTTTATGTGATGTGAAGAAGGGATCCAACTTCATTCTGACACAACATTTACTTTGGATTTACACCTGAGAAACAGCATTACTAGGTTATATATAGGGAGACTTACTGGGAAGAATTGGTTTATGTGATCTTTGGGGCCAACGAGGCCAAGCTGGGAATTGGTAGGGCAGCCTGTGGAGGGGGTGGACTGGACCCTAAGGCGGCAGGTGCAGGTCCCACCACAGGCAGGATCATTTCTTGCGGGGACACGTCAGCTCCGGCCTTTCCGTTGACCAAACCAGGCCCATAAGGTGTTCTAGGACAGTCTTCCTCACGTCAAGTAAACTGGTTACAGACTTAGTCATATGTACAGAATATCCTCAGAGCTGCACCTTGGATTAGTGTGTCGCTGAACAACTGGGAACTCCAGCCCGCCCGGTTGGTGCATAGAACTGACCTTCCCAGCGCACTGCGCATCCCTTCGGCGCCCGTGTACGGCTCCCTAAAGCATGCCTGATTTCTAGGTCAAGACGGTAACAAGCCTCCTGCCTGCGGCGACACAACTGCCCCGCACGCAGCTGAAAATACATTCATGTTCTTTGCAGAACGGGATGCAGGCCCTTGAGGGATTTTTACTCTTACTCTGGGATATGAAGTTAGCTTATTAATACCTATTAGGATAGATAAGAGAATAAAAAGGAAGAAAATAAAAATACTTGCTTTAACCTCTTTACAAACACAACCAAATAAAAAAGCTCCTCCGATAGAGCCCTCATTCCTCCTGCTGGTCGTGTGGCTGTGCGTGTGTATGTTCTGAGTTCCGGAGGGCTCATCACGCCTGCCACGCTCTTGAGTCCGGTCCTGGAGGGCAGTGCCGAGCGGGCTGAGATTCAGAGCCTCCAACGAGGTCTGCAGGGCACTCCTTAGTCCCCAGGCTCCTGTGCCCGCTGAGTGTGGGGTCAGGCCCCGCCGCCTTTGCTCACAGTGAATTTCCCGCTCGGGGAGCGCCCCTGAAGGAAGGTTAGTCTTTGAAGAAGAAAACCTTGCTGTATCTGTGTGTTTACAAGTTGGGGTTAATAGATGTGTTGGCGCCCAGGGTACCAGGGCCTTCACTGCAGTGAGCAAGTGTGTAATCATGGCTGGGTGTGCACCCCTTTATCCTCGTTAGACTGCCCACCGCTTGAGAACAGAAACTTGTTCTTGTGTTTTTTAGAGTGTTTAGTAAAGCACTTTACACAGTAATCTTTTTCAATAAATATTTGTCGAGTGAATGCTGGAGAAACCACACCTCCTTCCCCTTCCTGGGTCCACCCCGCACCCCGTCTCCAGCCCTGTGCTGGACAGTCTGCTGGGGCTCACATTAGGAACAGTGGTGAGCGCACATTCTTTCTTTCTTTTTTTTTTTTTTTAAAGACTTTATTTATTTATTCATAGAGACACACATAGAGAGAGGGAGGCAGAGACACAGGCAGAGGGAGAAACAGGCACCATGCAGAGAAGAGAGCCTGACGTGGGACTTGATCCAGGGTCTCCAGGATCACGCCCTGGGCTGCAGGTGGCGCTAAACCGCTGTGCCATCAGGGCTGCCCCGCACATTCTTTCCTTTAACTTATACGGAATATTCTGGTTCGATGACAAGATTTTTTTTTTTTTTTATTTATTTATTTATTTATTTATTTATTTATTTATTTATTTATTTATTATTTATTATTTATTTATTTGATTCTCTTTAAACTTGATTATTTCTTAGTTTCTCAAGTAATCTTGTACTAAACTCCAAACATAGGTGTGTGACATTTCCTTTCCTTAATCGTGGCTCTTAGGCCCTAGGGGTATACAGTTTATAGTTCCGTGTATACGCGGCACCTCCTACACCTACATGCATATAGTTTATCTGTTTTTTTAAAAAAAGAACTTTTTTTTTTTAAGCCCAACAATATATTGCAAATATCTTTACACCCTATATGTACCACATAGTTGGAACTCATTTTTAATGGTGGAATTATTTCATCTTCTGCCTATATCATAACCACTCATTGATGGCCATGTTGATTTTTTAAACAAGTATTTTGCTATTATAATTCTCACACATGTCTCTCTCTCTTTCCCTTTTTTTACTTCTAACTTTTGAGGGGTGGGTTATTTATTTATTTAATTTTTTGGGTAAATTTATTTTTTATTGGTGTTCTATTTGCCAATATATAGAATAACACCCAGTGCTCATCCAGCCAAGTGCCCCCCTCAGTGCCCATCACCCAGTCACCCCCACCCCCCGCCCACCTCCCCTTCCCCCGCCCCTGGTTGATTTTCCAGAGTTAGGAGTCTCTCATGTTCTGTCTCCCTTTCTGATATTTCCCACTCATTTTTTTCTCCTTTCGAGGGGTGGGTTATTTAGAAGTGAGATTCACAAGATGTGCATTTTGCTGGGTGCTCAAAGAGTGGAGAAGTTACACAATTTATACTAAGAATTCTTATACTAAGAATCATACATTTCTCATGCCTTTGCAGTTACATTTTTTTTTTTTTCCTTTTCTACCATCCCAGCGAGTCTAGAAAAATTCGAAATTCCAGTAAAAATTCGTTTGAGCCCGGAACCGTGGACCCCCGAAACTGGTCTGGTGACAGATGCCTTCAAGCTGAAACGCAAAGAGCTTAAAACACATTACCAGGCGGACATTGAGCGAATGTATGGAAGAAAATAGTTGTTCTCTTTCAGCCTCGCTTGCTGCAGGGAGCTCAGATCAAATAGGAAAATACTTGAAGTGCATGTCTCCACCTGTGAGGCAAACCCCGTTCCTCGTAGTAAACCTAAACTGTTACTTCTCATGACGTCGCCGTTTTTACTGACAGGATTAGTAAAACATTACGACAGCAAACCGGTGTCTGGCTCTTCTTTCGTCCCCCTTCCAACTGACCTTACCACCTAGGACTGCACTCGTCAGCATGAGGACTTTCTGAATCATTTTGGGGAACAGTGATTTTAAAACCTCAAGTTTTTAAACATGATTTATATGTTCTGTATAATGTTCAGTTTGTAACTTTTTAAAGTTTGGATGTATAGAGGGATAAATAGGAAAATATAAGAATTGGTTATTTGGGGGGGCTTTTTTACTTACAGTATTTAAAAATGCAAAGGTATGGATGTGAAATTATGTAAATTCAGATGCTTATGAATCAAATCATTGTTGAACAAAAGATTTGTTGCTGTGTAATTATTGTCTTGTATGCATTTGAGAGAAATAAATATACCCATACTTATGTTTTAAGAGGTTGAGACCTTGTGAATATATGCCTGACAGCGTCTTCTCTATATATTTTTTATTGGGGAAAAAAAATGGGAGTTCGGTTGGGGCTGCAGGGGCCAAGATAGCACTAGAGGTTATGTTCAATAGTAAAGAAGGAAACCCAGCCAGTGTAGCACCGTGGACAGCTAGTGTCCAGTAGCCTGCCCTCAGAGCATTCAGGGTCTTAGGTTAGCTCTGAAACTAGGAAGATGGCCTTTTTTTTTTTTTTTTTTAAGTTGGAAGCAATTCTAAAAGTTAGGGTAGGCTTTAAGCAGCAAAGGCTAGAAGGGTATTCGTCAACTGTATGTACATTGAGTTGCCGATATTTACGATCCACCAGTTTATGGGCAGATCTATCCACCCCTATATGATATTCTAGATGTGTAATCCTGTATCTCATTTCAAAATGAGGATTCTTTCCCTTGATAGTTTGCACTGGGGTGTGTGTGTCAGTGTCAGTTGGCAGCTTATTACAAAAGCCCCTGACCCCTTCTATGGAACAGCCTTTACACTAGAACGTGGGAACATGGAGAATGCTTCTGACACTGGCATTCTTACTAAGATACATGAGAATTTAACTTCATACCGCGTGGTGAGTTAAGATTTAATCTGTAGATTTTTATGTTACTGTGGAAACAATGTATGATTCTGAAAGCACTGTGATACCTACATAGAAAGTCTCTTCACCTGTGTTGCTTGTCTTACTTGAGCATGATCGAGAGTATTTATGCCTGCACCAACGAAGATGTGTTCGAATCAAGACTTAAAAATCATAGGTACCATGTTTTTTATGTCCTATTGGTTATTGATTCCCAGTCAGCATGGAGAGGCACCGGCAACAAGCGAAGAATGTCCATCGGTGCAGGATGGGAGTGCTGAGACCCAGGGCCCTGGAGCTTTTGGCCATGCCACGCTCACATCTTATTTGGAGATACTGCAGTGTAGTGTCTGTCTTGAACTTTCCCGTATTTGTGTATATTTGTAATATGTTTTGAGTGTGTTTCTCCTTGTCATCGTTTAAATTTTCATCAAGTTTGGGAAGGCTGCCAAGAAGCAAAACAACGAAAGATGAAACGGAGCTTCTCTGTCGGGATGTTGGGATTCTAAAGTCAGGGCGGGTGGAGAATTTCTTTCATGCTTTATCTTTAGAATAACTGTTTGCTTTCAGATGACTTTTGAGACGCTCCCTTTAGAAAAAAAGGTAACGGCTTCAAAGGAGAAAGAACACAATTGTGACTTGAGACAGCATCAGAGGAATACCCAGCTTACCACTGATTCTGGATAGGAGTTTCTTTTCAGAAGCATCTACTAAGTCTGGTTTAATCTGCATCCAGTCCCATTTTTCAGGATTCTTTTCAGTCCTAAAATCTCAGATGCCAGGTGTCCGATGTCACAGCAGAGTGTGAGGGTACATAAAGTATGCTCCCCTTTCTCCCACAGATCACTCTCTGACCCAAGCCGTCTTGAGTGACTTGAAAAACGCGATCTTAATATTACCCTTTCCAAAAGAAACCGTTTAAAAACCCAAACCCAAAACACCACCCAACAACGATAATTTTATTAAAATACTGTTCTGGCAAGAAGATGCTTGGGGAGGAAAACCTGGAAAAATGCCAAAGTGAGTTGCTAAATGTAATACATCTGAATATAGCCCATAGATCCTAAACAGAACGAGTCCCAAGAACTTGTTTTCTGGAAACAAGTTACATAAAGTTTTATTCAACCTTATTAAAGTTTTTACTGACAGAACAAAACAAAGTGGTCTCCTTAACTTTATTAGTACTACTTTGTTCTTTTTTTTTTTTAAAGTTTTTTTTTTAATTTTTTTATTTATGATAGTCACACACAGAGAGAGAGAGAGGCAGAGACACGGGCAGAGGGAGAAGCAGGCTCCATGCACCGGGAGCCCGACGTGGGATTCGATCCCGGGTCTCCAGGATCGCGCCCTGAGCCAAAGGCAGGCGCCAAACCGCTGCGCCACCCAGTACTACTTTGTTCTTAAGTAACATCTAATACTATGGTGTTCTCTGAAGCTTGCAATTTTTTTCAGCAATGTTTAAAGCTAGACTATCCTGGAATAACTTTTTTTTTTCCTGCTAAAATACACACCATTTTATAGTTTTTAAAGCAATTATTCCCTATGATACAACTTTAAGTCTCTGATGCGTGAGTTCTTTTCTAAGAGAATGACGCGTGTCTGATGTGAAGGGGACCCGTTTGTAACAGGTGTGCACACTGCACCACGCTGAGATGTAGTGCGTCCTTTCTCTACACTGTACAGCTGCTTATTCACTGCAAGTTCCCCTTTGATGTGTTCTTGGTTATCGTGGTTTTCTGCCTGAGGAAGTGTACGTCATCAAGGAGCAAGGTAGCCACGTGGTAGGGACTATTTATTTGTAATTTGACATCGAGTCTGAAGAATAAAGAGTATGTAAAAAGCCTCTGATCTTAAAATTCAATATTTTGTTTTTTTCAAATAAAACCTCTATAATAAAATCAAACTTTAATTGGCATTCTTGAAATATTTTAAAAAATGAGTTTGGGGAATTTTCTGGGCCTGGCCAATCCATTTGAAGGAAAACTTATTTTAGAAATTCTGTTCTTAATCCATTTAGCTGTAGCATCTTCTGTTCTCCCTTTCTCTTAACCCTTTCTGATGCCTTCTTTCCAGTTTTTTTTTGAAGATTTTTTTAGAGGATTTTATTTATTCACTAGAAACAGGAGAGATGCAGGCAGAGGCTCCCTGCAGGATCAAGCCCTGAGCCTGAGCCGAAGGCAGCTGCCCTCATCTAACCGGCAGAGCACCCCCCTCCCCCGCGGCACCCCCTCCACCACGATTCTGACTATACTGATGCTCTGCTGTCAGCATTTAAAATCAAGTGCTGACAAAATATTTTCTGCGCTTAAAATACTCCTGTAGCCTGAATTAGAGGGGATAAAAAAATTTGTGGCAGAAACAAAAAGCGCCGCAGTCCTAAATCTAGGTGTCACGCATTCGTTTAACCCTGTGCTTGTGGGAGTTGTAGCCTGCCCTGATCGCTCACAAACCCAGGGGCCCCTTTTTGTTTTCCTTTTGGCTGATTTTCTGACTCTGGTTCTAGCCTTTGGGTGCTGTCCTGTCATCCCTCCTCCCCGCCTCCCCGGCGCGACCAACCCCGTGGGTGGATTGTACCAATGTCCTGTGGTCCCGTCCCCATCGTGATATGCTTTCAAAACAAAACAAAAACCCTTCTATTTGAGGTTAATTGCAGTCATAAAATTTGGCATCATAGTTCACCCCTCGAAGCCCTGACCCCAGGGCCTCAGGATGTGACTGCATTTGAAAATAGGATCCCTGGGTGGCGCAGCGGTTTAGCGCCTGCCTTTGGCCCAGGGCACGATCCTGGAGACCCGGGATCGAATCCCACGTCGGGCTCCCGGTGCATGGAGCCTGCTTCTCCCTCTGCCTGTGTCTCTGCCTCTCTCTCTCTCTCTCTCTGTGTGTGTGTGTGACTATCATAAATAAAAAAAAAAAAAAAAAAAAGAGGATGAAAGAGGAGATTAAATGAGAGTGAGGTCATTAGAGTGGGCCCAGATCCAGTGGAGCTGGCGTCTTCACAAGGAGGGGATGGAGACAGACCAGGGGTCGGTGAGAAGACCAGCGGAGGGGGAAGCCCAACCTGCCAGCGGGTTGCTCCCAGTCTCCGCGCCTCCAGAATAGTGAGAAAATAGGCTTTCGTGGTGTAGGCCTCCCAGTGTGCGTGCTTGTGACAGCAGCCCCAGCCCACTAGCGCAGCCTGGCCGCAGCCTGGCCGGCCGGCCTGCCCCTTCCACGCCGAGAGCACCTGCCCCGGGTCTTGCTTCGCCTGCGTGCAGAAATTGCTCTAATTAATAAATCGATCTTTCTCGTGGCCACATAGCACTCCGCAGCATGGTTGTGTTACGGCGTCTTTCATCACTTTCATTACTGGGCATTGAGGTCAGTCCCCAGGCCCCCTACAATCCCGTGACAACCAGGAGCCCTTACCTTGCTCACATTCTTGGGGAGAAGTTCCCACTCGGCCAGGCCCCGGGTCGCGGGCGGGCCATCAACCCTACAAGTTCCGCAAGCTGGCCCATTGCTATTTTACTTGGAACTTATGCATCCTGACTCCTGGGGTAAATTTAAGTCCCGGAGGACCCGGGGGCTTTGGGGATTCTTTTCATTCCCCAAGTGGAGCTAATGTGTGGGGAGCAGGGGGAAAGCCGTGGGCAGTGGGGCCTGCCGGGTCTCCCGCCCCGGCGTCCTTCCCTGCCTCCCCCTCCTCCTCCCTGATGACTCGGCAATAATTTCATATGCTTTTTGAGCCCCTTGTGAATTTGTTAGCCTGCCCCTTCCCAGGAATACAGTAATAAGGAGTGAAATAAAATGTCTACAGTACCGTCAATCCAAAAAAGACGAGGCAGGCGTTGGGGTGGGGGGTTCCAAGGCAGCTTCCCCTCGGCCCCTTGTCTCCGTCCTCTGTGGACCGACGCCACCCGGCCTTCCCCGCAATGCTGCCGCCGCCTGGCCCCAGCTCCCGGCCCAGCTCCTGGCCCAGCTCCTGCCCCAGCTCCCGCCCTAGCTCCGGCCCCAGCTCCCGGCCCAGTTCCCGCCCCAGCTCCAGCCCCAGCTCCCGCCCCCGTTCCCGGCCCAGCTCCCGCCCTAGCTCCCGGCCCAGCTCCTGCCCCAGCTCCCGGCCCAGCTCCAGCCCAGCTCCCGCCCCAGCTCCCGCCCCCGTTCCCAGCCCAGCTCCCGCCCTAGCTCCGGCCCCAGCTCCCGGCCCAGCTCCCGCCCCAGCTCCCGGCCCAGCTCCCGGCCCAGCTCCCGGCCCAGCTCCAGCCCAGCTCCCGCCCCAGCTCCCGCCCCAGCTCCCCGGCCCAGCTCCCAGCCCAGCTCCAGCCCAGCTCCCGCCCTAGCTCCGGCCCCAGCTCCCGGCCCAGCTCCCGCCCCAGCTCCCGCCCCAGCTCCCGGCCCAGCTCCAGCCCAGCTCCCGCCCCAGCTCCCGGCCCAGCTCCAGCCCAGCTCCCGGCCCAGCTCCCGCCCCACCTCCCGGCCCAGCTCCCGCCCCACCTCCCGGCCCAGCTCCCGCCCCAGCTCCCGGCCCAGCTCCCGGCCCAGCTCCAGCCCAGCTCCCGCCCCAGCTCCCGCCCCAGCTCCCCGGCCCAGCTCCCAGCCCAGCTCCAGCCCAGCTCCCGCCCTAGCTCCGGCCCCAGCTCCCGGCCCAGCTCCCGCCCCAGCTCCCGCCCCAGCTCCCGCCCCAGCTCCCGGCCCAGCTCCAGCCCAGCTCCCGCCCCAGCTCCCGCCTTAGCTCCCGCCCCAGCTCCCGGCCCAGCTCCAGCCCAGCTCCCGCCCCAGCTCCCGCCCCCGTTCCCGGCCCAGCTCCCGCCCTAGCTCCGGCCCCAGCTCCCGGCCCAGCTCCCGCCCCACCTCCCGGCCCAGCTCCCGCCTCACCTCCCGGCCCAGCTCCCGCCCCAGCTCCCGGCCCAGCTCCCGGCCCAGCTCCAGCCCAGCTCCCGCCCCAGCTCCCGCCTTAGCTCCGGCCCCAGCTCCCGGCCCAGCTCCAGCCCAGCTCCAGCCCCAGCTCCCGCCCCAGCTCCCGCCCCAGCTCCCGCCCCAGCTCCCGGCCCTACTCCTGAGCTTCACGGAGGTCCGCGACGGCTGCACCTGGGCTCCGCCAGCCCCGTGACACAGCCGCCCCGTGTCCCGCTCGCCCGCCTTCCAGGCCAGCTGGCCGGGTGCCTTCCGAGCCCGGGCTGCGGGCCCCTCCCTGGGCGCCCCCGCGTGCCCCACCTGGTCCCGGCCACGGCCACGGCCCGGGTCACGGTCACCGCCTCGGCCACCACCTGCGGGCTCCAGGAGCGCGGCTGCCGGGCCGCAGCGGGAGCTCCGCAGGCCGAGCCGCCAGGCCGCCGCCGTCCCCCCAGGGCGCCTCGCCCACTCGAGGGGCGGCCCCGCGACCCGCCGTCCGCCCTCCGCCGCCGGACGAGCAGCCGCCGCCGCGGGACCCACGGACCGGACTCTGCGGCCTTCCGTGGGCCTCGGGCGGAGGCGGGTGTGCGGCGCCTCCCCGACCCGGGGCGGGCTCGTGCGCCCCGAGCCCCTCGGCCGCGCCCTGCCCACGCCCCGCACTCTCGAGGCCCGGGGAGGGGCCGGGGCTGCCCCCGGGGCCTGCGGCCTTCGTGCTCCTCCTCGGTCGGCACCGCTGCTCGCCGCCCGGCCCCCGACTCGCGGGGCTGCTCGGGGACCTCGGGGACCTCGCGGACCCCGACGGCAGCGTGTCCAGCGGGCTGCCCCCCGCCCTCCCTTGGCCTCCGCGGGAGCTGAGGGGGCGCGTGCCCCGCTGCCCTGGGAGCCCCCCCTCCTGCGCCCCATGCCCCTGGGCCCCCCTCCTGCGCCCCCGCTGCCCCTGCAAGCCCCGCCCTCCGTCCCCACTGCCCCTGAGTCCCTCTCGGCGTCCCGCTGCCCCTGGAAGCGCCCCACGCGCCCTCCTGAGCCCCCGCTGCCCCTGCGAGCCCCCCCCCGCCCTCCTGAGCCTCCGCTGCCCCTGCGAGCCCCCCCCCCGCCCTCCTGCGCCCCCGCTGCCCCTGCGAGCCCCCCCCCGCCCTCCTGCGCCCCCGCTGCCCCTGCGAGCCCCCCCCCCCCCGCCCTCCTGCGCCCCCGCTGCAACAGGGAAGATGCCAACAGGCGGGGCTGTGGTGGCGCCGCCTGACCCCGAGGCTGCACCCACCTTCCAGCTTCTCCCAGAGGCCTCGGGGACCCTCGGGCGTTTGCCGCGAGCGGAGCGAGGTGCTGGCGGGAGTCAGAGCCGGAGCAGCGCCAGCCCCCTTGCTCCTCGCGAGCCCCTCCCCCCCCGGCCCGGGGTGACCCGGCGATGCCCTCAGCCCGGGGCGCTGGGTGACTTCTGCCCGACCCCACCCGCAGAGCCACACGTGGGGCCCAGTCCCAGGCTCGCGTCCCTCTAACCCACGCTCCCGTCCCTGTGACCCAGGCTCGCGTCCCTCTGTCCAAGGCTCGAGTCCCTCTGCCCCAGGATCGCGTCCCTCTGTCCCAGGTTCACATCCCTGTGTCCCAGGCTCAAACCACTCTGTCCCGGGCTCACGTCTCTCTGTCCCAGGTGAAGGCCCCTCTGTCCCGGGCTCGCGTCCCTCTGTCCCAGGATCATGTCCCTCTGTCCCAGGCTCACGTCCCTCTCTCCCAGGCTCAAGTGCCTCTGTCCCAGGCTCGCGTCCCTCTGTCCCAGGCTCGAGTCCCTCTGTTCCACACTCCCGTCCTCTTGTCCCAGGCTCGCATCCCTCTGTCCATGCTCCCGTCCCTCTGTCCCAGGCTCACGTCCCTCTCCCCAGGCATGCGTCCCTCTGTCCCAGGCTCGCATCCCTCTATCCCAGGCTCGCATCCCTCTGCCCCAGGATTGCGTCCCTCTGTCCCAGGCTTGCGTCCCTCTGTCCCAGGCTCAGGCCCCTCTGTCCCAGGCTAGCATTCCTCTGTCCCAGGCTCACGTCCCTCTGTCCTAGGCTCAAACCCCTCTGTCCCAGGCTCGCGTCCCTCTGTCCCAGGCTCGCGTCCCTCTGTCCCAGGCTCAGGGCCTGCACATCTGTAGATCTGCGGGCTGTTTCCTCACAACTGGATTCCATCCAGTCCCCCTTCAGGGGCTTTGTGTCTGGAGACCACGTGCTGGGGAAGCGGCCGTCACCCCTGGCCACACCTCGGCCCTTGATTACTCAGCACTGACATCTGGCTTCTCACTGGTCAGAATCCTGCACATTGGGGCACCGGGAGCCCAGGGCATGACCCCGGGGTCCCAGGATCGAGACCTACATCGGGTCCCCCCAGGGGCCTGCTTCTCCCTCTGCCTGCGTCTCCGTCTCTCTGTGTCTCTCATGGATGAATACATAAGAAAATCTTAAAAAAGAAAAAACAAAAAAA
Organism: Canis lupus baileyi; assembly: GCF_048164855.1. Lineage (NCBI taxonomy): Eukaryota > Metazoa > Chordata > Mammalia > Carnivora > Canidae > Canis > Canis lupus. The sequence continues at coordinate 1,983,762 of NC_132873.1, read as the reverse complement.
GAATGCTACATGTCTTCCAAGGCTGAGCATGTCACAAGGCTGTGACATCTTTCCTCACGACCTGACTCCTCATTCCCACCTCTAACTTCTAACTGTCTTGTATCATTTCTTTGACAATTTCTTCTCTTCCCGGTCTCTTTTCCTGGAACTCCTATTAGCTGATACTGGATCCATGGATTAGTCTACAGGTCTCTTATTTTTACTCTCTCCTTGTTTTTATAACCTCTTGAGAGTTTGGGACCTGATGTTCGGGAAGTCATAGAGATTTTATTTTCCCAACCCTTGTAATGAATTTTCTGTTTGCGATAATTCAAAAATTTTCAGTAGCTCTTATTTTGGTCTATGACTTTCTTCTTTCTGTATATAATAGCATCCTATTTTTGTTTTCTGAGTACAATTGCTAATTAGAGTTTTCATTTTTTGAGTTCTTGTGCACGATCCAGCTTTTCTTTATATTGGTGGGAATCATTCAAAAAGTGACTATTACAATCTCTATCCTGAAACGTCATCCTTGGGTCCATTCAGGATGTGAGGCAGTAAAAAGATCCTGTATGTGGGCAAGCCCGTCCGTTGGAGGAGTTTGCCTCTGCGGGGTGGAGGGGCCGAAGAGCCGCAGTGCAGAGGTGCTCCCAGCGGCGCCGTTGGATTTGCGATCTAACTATTAGAGGGGGGCCGCGGACAGAGCAGAAGCAGCGAGCAGGGCAGCTGTTTCTCAGACCCCGTCCAGTTCATTACCTGGACGTGCCTGCTGCGTCTGAGTTCTGAACCTCATCAGAGGGTTTGGCTTATTTTCCGGAATGTCCTTCCTTCCATGCAGATGCGAGGTTGTCATTTCCCTTCATCTTCGTTTTAACGTCCCTCCGCCCAGCCTCTGTCTTTCCAGGTGTTTGTTGACTTCGCCTCAGCAACAGCTCTTCTTTTCTTGTCTTTACTGTCGTGGGCTTAAGCCCTTTAACATTTCCTTGCTTCCATTTTAGCGAGAACCCAGGAAGGGGGGGAGGTGGTGCGTTAAAAGCACGCCTTCAACCCTCCATCGAGACTGGAATTCCTGTTTTCTCTACTAGTTCTTTAGCTATTCGGATCAGGGCAGTTTTCTGTTTATGGGACTAAATGTCTGAAAAACATAAAGTAGATTAGAATCTAGCACCGGGAAGGGACAGTGTTTGAGTCGTCGTCTCCTGGAGCCTGGCCCGCTATCCTTCGGGTGGTGTGTGCTCACTACATGTTTATCAGCAGAGCCACAGCACCGCTTTCTGTCCTGTGTTACAATTTTCTCCAGCCTCGCCAGTGGGACTTCTCACACATCTGGAGAGCCAATTGCATCTCCGTTTCGTGACCTTTTATATTTTTAGTCTTGACCACGCTCTTTCGCTGGATTGGAACGTGACAAGACCGTAGAGTAAATGCCCTGCATGGGGAGATTCATATTCTCTAACTTGTTTTCAAAGCTAGAGTCCCCTTGGCTCACTTTTCTTCCAGGTGGAAGCGTAACATGGGCCTCTAACTATTCCTTTCCCTTTCTCTCTTGCTCTTTTTGTCATTGTTGTTGTTCACTAGGAAGACTAGGTTATTTCCTCTGTGAGTTCCCGAGTTCTCTGAGTTAGGGGCCACCTCTCCCTCCTTCTGCCTGGCTCTGAGCATGTGAGTGTGTGTCCACTTGCATGTGCACAGCCCCCTCTACACACCCTGGTTTTCTCGGAACATTTTTCCCCCTCAAAAGAAAACTAAATTGGTGGTTTAATCTCATCCAAATAAAAACCGTCCAAGCAGAGCAGCGTGACATGGTCCTTAAATCCCATAGGTCACATTTTTGGCAAATGGCTGTGTCCTGCAACTGTCATTCCCATGATGTCCAGCTTACTCATCATCTAAAGCATGACATTTTCTCGGTCTTGGAATGTTCCATCTCAATTAGCATTGGAGGAAAAAGTTATCCTTTTACATTGTAAGTAGGAAAAAAAATGTACATTGTGGAGACTTTTCTCATCAAAACTAGGAAGAAGAGAAATTGCTTGCCTTGCCCTCCCACCTCCGCCCCCCCTCCCCCGGGGAGACAGCTGGTCTGGGGTGGGATCAGCTCCGGAGGAAAGCCAGAAGTAATATTGCATATTTGGAAAAAAATCCATTGCACTATTTTTCCTTTTCGCGCTTCAGGGACCAAGAAAACTACCCAGTTAATTGGCATCTCTTCACACTTTTTGCAGATTGATCCTCAACAGAACCACAGTTCAGAACGTTTGGAATGAGAGGACATGGCGGAAAGGACACAGATTGATGCAGAGCTAGGAAAGCCTTGGCTTGGGGCAGCAACTCAGCCCCATTGCTTCTGTTGTGGTGAAATACGTTTAACAGCTAAGTTACCATCTGCACCACTTTCGAGTGGACTGGGCTGCGGCACGGGGTGCATCCACGTGAGCCGCCGTGGCCACTGTGCGTTGATGGAATTCTTGCATCTTCCCCAACCAAACTCTGCCCCCCGCTGCACTAACTCCCCGTTTCCCTCCCCAGCTCCTAGTAACTAACCTCTATTCTACTTTTTGTCCCTATGAGCTGAACTTGCCCATTCTCGCTGCTCCTAGAGGTGCCATCGCACATGTTCGTGTCGGCCTCATCTCACTTCGTGTCATGTCAGGATTCCTCCCCTTGTCGCCCGCATCAGAATTCCATTCCCTTTAAGGCTGAATAATGATTCTCTGTATGTTGATACCGCATTTTGGGCGCTGAGTCCTCTCTTGACGCATGTTTGAGTTGTTTCCCCTTTTGGGTCATGGGGAGAAATGCTGCTTTGCGCTTTGGTGTACAGATGATCGTCTGAGTTCCCGCGTTCATTCTTCTGGGTGCATCCCAGGGGTGGACCTGCTGGGTCCTACAATAATTCTGTATTTAGCTTTTTGAGGAACCATCAGACTGTTCTTCACAGCATCAGCATCATTTTATGGATGAGAAGGCCTAGGCTCAGAGAGGTTAAGTGAGTGGCCCGCGGTCACAGAGCCTCTGAAGAGAATTATTAATTTAGATGGAAAGGTACAGAGGGGCCCCTGGGTGGCTCCGCCAGTTAAACATCTGCCTTCTGCTCAGGTCGTGATCCCAGGGTCCTGGGATCCAGCCCCACATCGGGCTCCCTGCTCAGTGGGCATCTGCTTCCCCCCACCCCTGTACTTGCGCCCTTGCAAGCACGCACTCTCTCTCCCCCTCTCGAATAAATACATAAAATCTTTAAAAAAATAGAGAAAAGGTATGTAATACCTCTCCATAAATAGGTTCTTAATAATGGTTATTCTCTTCCCTTTTCCTTTTGATGGGAATTCAGCTATTGTGGCCTAAAGTCTCACTGGTCTGAAAACTCCACATGCTTTCTTTCATTGCTTTATTGATGTCACAGACACAAACCATCCCCCAACCTTGGCCAACGTGATTCAGGAAACCTTCTCAGATGTCAGAAGTGCAAGCCCTAACAGACAATTCATGGGCTAATTTCAAATCATAGCTCTTCATCTGCAGCCTTTCCCGGGGACAACTTGGGGTGGCGGTGGCCAGTACTGTCTGGGGTTCCTGGGAGTAATGGGACCGCCTCAAGGTTATGTTCACGTAGAATTCTCACCAGTGAAGACCCCCCTGCGACCTCCCCTGCCCCCTAATCCCTATTCCTGGATGGATGCTCGAGGGAGGGAGCCCTGAGACCCTGCTAAGCAGAGGCCACTGGAGGGGGACACAACGTGAGGGGTGTGGGGCCGAATTTAGAGGCTCTGCTGGCTTTCCTTGTCACAGGCCTTGCTCCTTGGTGTCCACCTTCAGACCTTTCCCCTCCGCCTCACCCTTCCACACCAGTCTGTAGGTGGGTATGATTGGAAATTTTAAGTTGTTACCTCTCCTGGGAGTATTTCTATCTAAACCCTGAGTTCTGGGGGTACCTGGGTGTCTGAGTGGTTAAGCATCTCCCTTCAGCTCAGGGTGTGACCCCGGGGTCCTGGGCATGAGTCCCGCGTCGGGCTCCTCGCAGGGAGCCTGCTTCTCCCTCTGCCTGGGTCTCTGCCTCTCTCTGGGTCTCCTGTGAATAAATATATAAAATCTAAAAAAAAAAAAAAAAAAGTCTGAGTTCTGATTGTGGAATGAAAGGCACCTGTCGGAACTCCCCGCAGATGAGTTTGGGGAGCTGCCCGTGACGTCACACGTCCCAGGACACGGATCTTAGAGACCGACGCTACCCTCGGTGCCTCCCAACCCAGGGCCGAGGGTGCGGGTGAAGGGGCCATGTGGGAAGACTCCAAGCCACAGGGGCCTGCTGGTCTCTCTTTGGGCCACCAGGACACTCCATTTTTTTTTTTTTTTTCCCTGAAAAAGAATGAGAATCCCCGACCCAAAGCGCTCCGGACGTCGGGGAATGGGGAGAAGAGAAGTGGCCTTGCTCTGGGGCCCGGAGCAGGGAGCAGACGGGACAGAGCCCGCAGCAGTGTCGCTCCCCCGTCGGCCACAAGATGGTGCGGGAAGCCCGTGCTCTGCCTGTCGCCGGCCGTTGGTGGCCTCTGGCGGTCGGAGTCGGTGGCTGGTGCGCCGGAGAGGGAGGTGGGGGGAGCCTTGGCCCAGCAAAGATGCTCTTTGACATTTTAAGCATTCAGACTGAAAATCTGATTAAAAATACATCGAGTTCCCAATAAATTAAATGAAATTAGCAATTTCACTTATTTTGTATGAAAGCTCCTCATCTCGCACCTGCTCTATGCAGGGACCAGGGTCCGGGAGAAGGGAAAGCACGGGGAGAGCACGACACCGAGCAGGGCACGCGAGCACCCCCTGGCCCTGCAGGATCTCGATGCCCCGCCGGGGGCTCGGCTGTCCTTCAGCCCGGGCCTTTGTGGGGACAGCGCTTGCTGCGTGTTGCGGGCGCAGCGAGGGGAGAACCGAGCCCAGGGCTGGGCTTGCGGCCCGTTGGGAGGATCAGATAACCGGGCAGTTAAGAAGCAGCAGCTCGCCAGGCGGAGCTGCCCGCTGCGGGGCAGGAAGGCAGCAGGCAGCGGGGAAGCCCGCGGCTCTACGGAGTGTGGCCACCAACGGCCTCTCTGAGAAGGTGACATCTCAGTAAGACCTGAAGGGTTGATGGGGCAAGTTGTGGGGATTGCAGGGGAAGAACCTTCTAGATAGAGGCACCGCAAAGGCGGACTGTGTCCGGCAGACTAAGGAAGAGCCAGGAGGCCCGTGTGGATGCGGACACAAGGGGCCGAGGGGTGGGGCACGAGTCGTAGACGCACTGTTGGCGTAGACGGGGGCGGGGGGGGGGGGACTTGGAAGCAGGTGGATCATGTAAAAGCTCGTGAAGATGCTGTGAGAACTCTGGCTCTCCCCCTGGGATTGATAGGGGCCTTTGGGGGAGTCCCCACGGAGAGGTGGCGTGGCCTGGCCGCCGTTTTGAGAGGGGTTGGAGGTGGAAGTGGGGAGACCAGGGTGGAGGCCAGGGAAGGTTCCAGGAGAGAGACCATGGTAGCCAGGCCGTCAGTGGTGACAGCAGGGAAGTGGGGAGAAGTGGTCCCACTTGGGTGTATTTTGGGTCCACAGGCTTTGGTGGTGGATCAGGGATGAGTGTCTGAGCGGAGGAGATGCGTCAGGGCAAAGGCAAGGTTATTCCCCCGAGCAGCTGGGCACAGGGGTTGCCGTGAGCACAGGTGCCCTGCCCTGCCCTGCCCTCCCTTGGGCCTACCTAGCTCGGCACCGCCGACACCCCTCACCCGCGTCTCCCGCTCGGGCCCACCCAAACGTCTCCGGAAAGCCCTGCCTCCGGGCCGAGCCCGCTGCTCGGGGTCCCAGGGGCCACCGTTCAGGGGGAAAGGGGAGAAAAAGCTTCTGGAGAACGTGACTCTCAGGCTCGGGTAGAGTATCGGGAGCCACTGAGGCTGGGTGGGCCCGGGGCCGGGGGTCAGGCTCCGGATTCTTGATGAAAGGCCTCTGCGTGGACACCAGATCTGGAGCCAAGGAGACAGTTTTAGGCACAGGCGTGGTTTCCATGACATCTTTCTTCCCCACAAAGGAAGACTAGAGATTACAGCATTTTTTTTTCCTTTGAAAGATGATTTCAGGAGGTTGAGGCCCCACAATACACGGCATATACCATTTTAAAAACTGGGATTAAAAAGTGAAACTACTCCTCTGCCCTCCTCACCTCTCCAGCCTCCCCACCCCTGGCATCGCTCTGAAAAGTTAAAAGAGAAGCTTGTCTTCCCCCCTGCTGACCCCGCTTCCAGATACAAGGTCAGATTGTTTTTCCCCTGTTGGAATAAAAGATTAATTTATTGCTTTGCTTAAATCTGACTCAAGATCTCTCTCCCCTACAACACACACACACACACACACACACACACACACACACACCTGAAATACAGCTCTCTCCCGCTCTCTCTCCCACTCTCTCTCTCTCACTTTAAAGCAGTAGCCACTCCACGGGCTCATTAGGAATTTCACTGAGCACCTATGGGAGTGATTCTTTTCCTGGACATTCAGCCACTACGGTCAGAGGACAAACTCATGTTGCATTTACAAGACTCTCAACAGGAAACGTGTTCAGCATGAGAAGGGGTCGTTGGATTCCACTTCAGAGGGGAGATGTCCAGATACAGTTCAAGGGAAAGGCCAGGTTAAGTGGAAGGCCTTAGGACTTTGGAAGGGCCTTTTTTTTTTTTTTTTTTTTAAGTTTTTAGTAAAATTCCAGTTAGTTGACAATACAATGTAATATCAACTTCAGGTGCACAGGATAGTGATTCAACACTCCCACATGTCACCTGGGGTGCATCACAAGTGGCCCTCCTGAAGCCCCATCACCCATTCCACACATGGCCCCACCCCTGCCCCTCTGGTGACCATCGCTTTGTTCTCTATTGTCAAGAGTCTGTGTCTTGGTTTGCCTCTTTCTTTTCTCTCCCTTTGCTTGTCTGTCTTGTTTCTTAAACTCCACACACGAGTGAAACAATAGAGTGTTTGTCTTTCTCTGCCTGACTTGCTCTGCAAGAGCATCATGCTCTCTACCTCCATCTATGTCTTTGCAAATGGCAAGATTTCATTCTTTTTTTAAAATGGCTGAATAATATTGCATTACACACACACACACTCACACACACACTACATCTTCTTAATTAATTCATCAATTGATGGACACTTGGGCGGTTTCCATAGTTTGGCTCTTGTAGATAATGCTGCTGTAAACATCGGGGTGCATGTATCCCTCCAAATTAGTATTTTTTTATTTTTTGGGTAAACACCCTAGTGCTGCAATTGCTGGATGGTAGGGTAGTTCTATTTTTAATTTTTGAGGACCCTCCACACTGTTTTCTTTTCTTTTTTTTTTTTTTTTTTTCCACACTGTTTTCCAGAGTGGCTGCACCAGTTTGCATTCCACCCACAGAGCAGGAGGATTTCTTCTCCACGTCCTCTCCAACACCTGTTGCTTCTTGTGTTGTTGATTTTAGCCATTCTGACACGTGTGAGGGGGTGTCTCATTGTGGATTTGATCTGCATTTCTCTGGTGATGAGTGATGTGGAGCATCTTTTCATGTGTCTGTTGGCCATCTGTGGGTTTTCTTTGGAAAAATGTCTATTCATGTTTTCTGCCCATTTTTAATTAGGTTATTTATGTTTTGGGTGTTGAGTTTGATAAGCTCTTTTGATATCTTGCACACCAACCCTTTATGGGATACGTCATTTGGAAATATCCTCTTCCATTCTGTAGGTTGCCTTTTAGCTCTGTCTATTGTTGGAAGGGACTTTTTGCAGGAAAGGAGCAGGAAAACCCCTGGATAAGTAGAAGGGACTGGCTTTTGGTGTCACATTTTCTTCTTGGAACTTGTGAGGCAAGCTCCCCATTGGTGAATTATAAGAAAGACTGTTAATGAGGAGTTGGTGTTAGGTGCAAATTCTGTAAAGCTGGTCATGGAAATGGCCTATTCCAGGGGTTCTCAAAGTTGGTCACTCATCACAATCACCGGGGTGCTTAAGTAAATGGGTCCACCCCTACACTTCTAGCTCGGTCCATGTGGGGAAACCTCATGGCATCTGTAATTTGTAAGTGTTCCCCACGTGGTTCTGACTAGCCCTGGACTCCACATTGGCATCTGGCAGTTATTTGCCCAATTTTAATAGACATGAAGGAGTTCTAGGTCTTAGACAAGGATGAGGTTCTGTAACTTGATGACCATGACTTTCCATTTTTAAAATCAACAAATTGGTATCTAAATGAAGATGGTAAGATGAAAGCAGAGGGACAGCTGAGAACGATATCTTGGCTTTTTGTTTTAGGATGACTTCTGCTGAGCATGTGGCAAATTTTTGCCTTTCTCTCTTTTATTCTTCCCCTTTGTCTTGGCCGTGAACACAGGCATTCAGCACCCTTGGTGCTTGGGTCCATGATTCAGTGTCAGACGACCTGGTCAGCCTAGGTCAGAACCAGTGACTGGGACTCTGCTTTCCGAAGTGGTTTCTGTGTATTGATGTGCACCTGTCATTCACCTGAAGTGATGCGACTTCAGGCCTTCTCTCTTCTGAGGTCTGTCAGCCTCAAAGAAATGCCCATCTCTCATATCATACCCTTCAGAGTGTGGTAAGCAAGGCTGGATAACTCTATTCTTCAGGGATGGGCAAAGCCGAGAGTTTCCCAGGAATGGCTCTGCAGCTGCAGCCATTTTTCATTAATGATGATGCAAACTTGGTGAATCCCACCCGGCTTGGAGGGTATCCCTTGTTGGCCTTGTGCCTACCCTGTCTATTCTTGCGGCAACATGCTGGCATCAATCTCAGAGATCCTTCTCCATTAGCAGTAGAAAGAACAAGACTGATGGGGGACCACTCTTCAACGATCTTGGTTTACTTTGGAACTATCACCATATAATGATGCGCGACAAGGAATGTGTCCTATGTGGGCCTAAAGGCTCCCTGTGAGATCCCGACCAGCCTCCATCAAAAAGTGCCTTCTACGCTGGAAGGTAGAAATCTGTACATATGACCATCTGATTTGTGGTTTCCTCCAGATGCAGAGACCCCTTCTTTCCCTGCTGGGTGGTACAATGACTGCAAAGTGGTTTATACTCTATAAAGAAAGAGGGTTGACTAGAAAGATGTTTTCAGAGAATAATAAAGGCATTTCCATTAGCACTTAGGAGGAACCAGACACAGCACTAAACCTTCCACGTGCTTTATCTCGTTTAATTCTCAAAGCACCCACGAGTTGGTACTGTCGTTGCTACCATTTTACAGATGAGTAAAAGGGAGGCTCAGAGGGGTTAAGAAGCTTACTTGAGGCTGGTGTGGGGCTAAGTGAGCTGTCAAACCAGATCTGCCGGACTTGAAATTTAGATTTTCTTAACACCTTTGGTACACCGCCCTTTCTGAGCTTTTAACGTGATCGTGGCGATGGAGGCAGCGGGCACACCGCAGCCTGGCCCTGCAAATCTCGCACGTCTTACCAGTCAGCACCCAAGTGCGGGCGAGGACGGCTGAGCTGGTGGGGGCTGGTGGGCTACGGTCCGGGGATGCGGGAGGGTCCAAGCCTTCATTCCTGGGGCTCAGCTGCGGCTTCCGTGCGCCCGCGGAGAGGCTCCGGGGAAGAATAACATGATCCGAGCTCATCCCCGCAGGAAACCCAGTTCCAGATCAACTCCAGAACACGCCAGTGCTCTTGGCCACCGCCACCGAGGCTTGGCCGAGGCCCATCAGGTAACATCAAGCCCCTGACCCGCAGCTGGTTTCTTAATTAGCAGCTAAGGAGGCGAGGAAAGCTCCTGAGCCCACGGGGGCCTCATCGCCAACCCGGTTGCTCTCGGGCAGCCGCCGTATATTCTGAAAACCTCGCCTGCCCGCCAGCACTTTTATGATCACCCAGGAAACCTCCAAACATCTTGGAAGGACGTTACCTTCCTGTAAGTTGTATTTCCACTAATGGGACCCCAGGGCAGCGCGACCTTGCGTCTCTTGCCCTGGGCTCCGGCCGCATCCTCTGCTGCCTGCTGTCTACGCCGCGGGGCTCAGACGGCTGCTTGAATTTTAAACACTTGATGTTTACTTGTCTCAGAGAAGCAGTGAGGCCTCAGGCTCCCGACGGTGGGACTCGGTGGGACTGGAGTCCTCTCCGGCTGCGGGGACACCTGCTCCCCCACGGCTGCGGAGGTCTGGTGGCCGTAGGCTCCAGCTGGGGCAGAAACCAGGTGAAGTGGCCTGGTGCCTCAGGGAGCCCCCTGCCCACCGTGGGGAGAAGCCTAGCAGGAGACACCCAGCAGGGAAGAATGGGTGGGTGTCTTGAGAAAGCTGTTCGCTGACCTGCTAGAGAAATCAAGAGGGGGGCGCCCATGGGTGGGGGGAGCTCAGTGGTTGAGCACCTGCCTCCACCTAGGGTGTGACCCCGGGGTCCCAGGATCAAGACCAGCATCAGGCTCCCCGCAGGGAACCTGCTTCTCCCTCTGCCTGTGTCCCTGCCTCTCTCTGTGTCTCTCATGAATTAATAAATAGAAAATCTTAAAAAAAAAAAAAAAAGAAAAGAAAAGAAAGAAATCAAGAGGAGGCGCAGCGCTCGCACAGGAGCCCATCCCCGTGCCGCATCCCAGAAACCTGCCCCGGGCGCCGGGCTCATCAGAAGTGGTTTGCTCTGCGTGATCATTTGTTGAAGAGCCAGTGGTGTCCCTTAGCCTCGGGCACCTGTCAGCATCTTTTTCTGCCTTTGGTCCTTTCTTCTCTGCGTTTGCCCTGGTGCCTCCGACGGTCACCCCGTTGTCTGGGCCAGGCGGGAATGGGCCCGTGGGGGGCTCATCCTGGGGGGCCTGGAGAAGAATCCCCAGCTCTCCCCGGATGCTGAGCATGCTGGCGCTTCGCTCGGAGGGACCTTGGGGCTTCTCCAGCCAGTTGTAGGTCGCCCGCCTCACTTGTAAACCCGGGAAGAAGGCGGGACTTTGCTGTGTAGGTTCTGTCTGCTTGTGGGGCTAGACTGTCCTCCCCACTCGCTGTCCTCGTCCTTTTTTATCTAAAGTAATTAAGAACCGCTCTCAACTGGCCTCCACATCCCTCCCTGTATTGCTTGCTTCCCCCTCTCTGTTTAACATTTTTTTAAAAGATAGTATTTATTTATTTGAGGTAGAGAGAGAGCGAGAGATCACAGCAGAGGGAGAAGCAGGCTCCCCTCTGAGCAGGGAGCCCAATGCGGGACTCGATCCCAGTACCCCGGGGTCACGCCTTGAGTCAAAGGCAGATGCTCAACCCCTGAGCCCTCCGGGGCCCCGACTAAGTTGAACGTTTCAACTTTCTGTTTTAACATTTCTGTTAAGTGTTCTTATCCCACCTGCACATCTTCATGCGATGTAGGGCGAGTTTCAACAATTGTTTGTAAGAGCCTTTGGTGCACCTGGCTCCTCAGTGCCTCCAGGAGCTTCCAGAGCGTTAGGACAGACTCTGTTTTGCTCCCTGTCGAGTCCTCCCCACTCGAAACAGGGCCTGGTTATAGAAGTTGCTCAACAAATACTTTGGAAGCCACGCAAGCTCGATAGGACGAGCAAGGCGGTGTTGGTGCTCAGCTCTGTCTGCTTCCGCCCTTTGGGTTATTCCTGCGGATCGGAAGCCGCCTGCACGGCTGCGGGGACTGCACGGGGCGAAGCACCTGCAGACCTGTGTTTGCATCAGGGGCCTCCCCCATCCCGAACGTGAGCTCCTGTGCGCGGAGGTTGCGGCGCCACCAGCAGATCAGGGGCCCGGGAGAAGTCAGGTGGGGGTGAGAGGAGGACGAGGATACTGTGGTTGGAGTGGGACCGGGAGGGCAGGTGGGAAGGAGGAACTGTTCGGGGACCGAATATACCTAACCTGGGGCACCTGGGGCTCAGCGGTGGAGCGTCTGCCTGTGGCTCAGGGCGTGACCCCAGGGTCCTGGGAACGAGTCCCCCATCGGGCTCCCTGCATGGAGCCTGCTTCTCCCTCTGCCTGTGTCTCTGCCTCTCTCTGTGTCTTTCATGAATAAATACATAAGATCTTTAATAAAAAAAAGAGAAATATACATAACACCGAATTTGCTGACCATTATGGCGTGGGAATTCCAAGGTATTTTAAGGACTTTAAGATCATCTCGGGTAGTGACGAGTCTTTGGGAGCTACAGTATGGTCCGGACTGCCTCCAGCCTGATGGCCCTACGGGTCTCACTGCACTTTAAAACCCAGCAGTGTTTCCTGGGCGGGGGAGGGGGGTTGCCGATGCCCCCATCGCGGTGTCCGGGGCCTGGTGCTTTGGGGTAATGTGATTGGGCGGTTGGGCGCCTAGGCCAGCACAGTAGGTTTTAAGCCGGATTGAACCGTATGGTCCTGAGAATTTCCAGGCCGGTGGATCAGTCTGCATACTCCAGGCCCTAGACTTGCGAATCCTGCATCTGGAAGATGTGTTTAGCGCTGCTTCTCTGGTCTGTGTAGATGCTCTTCTAATTAGCAAATATATGTCCTAGGAGGACCATCGAGTTCCACTGCTCTCTTCCATTTAGATAGTTTTAAAAATGAAGTGATGGGAAATGTGCCGTGACATTCCGGCGGAAGGGCTTGGAAACTTTTCGGGTGTTCAGATACGGTCTTTCCCACCTGACAGTTTGGAAGCCACCTCAGCTTATTACACCTTGACGATGGCCAAGGGCTCCACAGTTGGACAGGTGGCGAGATGGTGCTCCCAGGAGAGGCAGTGCCTGCACCAGTGTCTGGTTGCAGCTGGAAAAACGGCCCAGGACATCTGGTCTCATGATGGTACCCCCACTGCTCAGTGTGGAGATGGCTCCTGGGGAGCACCCTGGGCCATTAGATGTCTGGGTCTTTGTCCTTAGGCTTCCCCCCACCCCCGATGCCTGGACACCACGTTCTCCAGGAAGCCACAGACGATTTTAGACTTTAAATGGAAAACAAGATGACACCATTTTGTCATTGTGCAGAAGTCAGGCTTCAGGAGTGCATGCTAGGTTTTAAACAGGGTGGAGTGACTGCTTGTTAGTGATCTGAGTCGACACACGTGGAGGGTATTCGTGCACAGGCAGCTCAGCTGTAACCGTCGGGGCAGCCTGGCGTCCATCCGGTTCGCTCCGGGTGCCCGCTGGCCCTCCCCATGGGCAGGGGAGCCGCTGTGCAGCCACTGTGGGTGCGGCTGGGCCCCTGCGGGAGCCGCTCTGCTCCCTGCCCGGGGGCGCCTGCCCTGCCGAGACCCTGCGCTCACAGGCGTGGCTTCTGCACTGGGTCAAAGGGCGCCAAAGGCCTCCGGGACAACCTCCGGCCAGGTTTCAGCTCCTCCGCCTGCCTCCGCCCCGACACGAGCACGCTGGGCACCACCCAGGGCGGGGAGCGGGTCCCACGAGGCCTCCTGCGCTCAGACCCTCTGTCCCCGTCCTCCCCAGGTGCCCCAGGATGTCGTGAGCTGGCCTGAGACTCCTCGCCCCACTCGTTTTTCCCCGTCCTCACTATCATTCTCTAATAGCTTTACCCATAAACAAAAACCTGCACAGATTCCAAGCGTGCCGTGTGGAGTGTGGACATACGCACCCAACAAATGTACAGCTCACGTTATGAAAGGTAAATGTAAAGGCAGATGTGGAATATTGTCCTGGTGTAATGGTTGTCTGTTAATCGCTCTTAATTTCAGGGTGACAGTGAAAAGACAGAAGAGTCGAGACTATCTCTGACTTCAAACCTGGCTAATGGAGAGACGATAAAACCGTGTGAATGGTGACAGCAGTTCCCCGTCCTGCGTAGGTCTGCTAAGCCTGTGCTCATGGAGGGAGGCCACCTCTCACTGGGGGGAAAGAGCCTTCCCTCAGTTTCATCTGCGAAAGTGGGCTGCTCTCATCTTTACCGAACAGGTTGCAGATAAAAGTTGCAGGGAAAGAGGTTCAGAAGGGAGGACAAAAAAAAAAAAAAAAAAAAAAAAAAGCAAAAAAACAAAAAAAAAACCCCCCAAAACCCCAAACAACTGAAAAGAAAACAAGACAAGATAATACAGGACGAATCCAGGATCATTTCCTGAGCCTAGCATGTTTCTATTTCTGGTCCGATGGCTCAAATATTAATTTAAGGGTTTTTCAAAAGATTAAAAATAGGTCTCCATGTTGTAAGATTAAAGAGAAGTTCCCATATAAAGTAAAATAAAAAAACTCGGATTAAAGAAAGCGACATTGCTAACTAGCTTTTCTCCCACTGGCTCCAACCTTGACCCCGGGGTCGAACACGGAACAACTTTAGAAGACTCTCGTCCTTTCCAGTCCTGCTTCTGCCTTGAGGCCGAGGGCGACGGGGACCCCAGAGGCCACCTGCCTGGTGGGGTAGGCCCCGCCAGCCTCTTGCACCCCGGGTGATCGTGATTTTCACACGCGATCGGACGGCGAGAACCGCCCCCGCCTTACACGAACAACTTCCATTGGCAACGCACCAAGCGTGCTTTCCATGTCTTTCTGCTCTTGCTTTTGCTTCCAGTCTTCGAAAGTGGCCCGGCCTGTTTGGAGAGCCGACGTCCGTGCGGCGAGGCCCGGGAGGGCGAAGGAGCCTTGAGGCCACGACAAAATGGGCCTCCAGGGGCCCCGGCTGGATTTTGGACTAACGTGAAGATTTTTAAGATGTGGAAGGCTTGTTTATCTACTGGGGCTCCAATGTGACAACCGCCGGAGTCCGTAGACGTCTTCTGATCCCAAGGAGCACAGATTGGAAGTTCTGGGTCACTCACCTTCCCACGGCGCCGTCGTGTTCCCAGAGCCTTTGTTACTCGTGATGAGCTTGGACAAAACCACTTCCTCTGGACGCCTGCCCTCCCCCGACGCCTTCCCGCGCTCCCGTCGGGTGCTGCCCGCCGCTCGCCTCTCCCTCCACCTGCGCCCCTAGTCACTGGGCCTCGTCACTGGGCCTCGCCCGCGTCCTCGGGAGGAGGAACAGAGGTGGAGAGAGGCTCCTCTCAGGGATGATTCTTGTGGGGTTTCCAGTAGCTCTGATGCCTCATTCGAAGAGCTTTGATTTTCCCCCTCACTCAGCAAAGTGTTTTTTTAAAAAAAATTTTTTTTAGAATATTTTATTTATTTATTTGGCAGAGAGCACACAACAGGGGGAGGGGCCAGCAGAGGGAGAGGGAGAAGCAGACTCTCCACTGAGCAGGGAGCCCGACGTGGGGCCTCGATCCCAGGACCCAGGGCTCATGACCTGAGCCCCAGGCAGACGCTTCATTAACTGAGCCCCCTTAGACGCCCCAGCAAAGTGCTTTAAATAGCAGACTTTTTGCAGCATTTCAGTTTGCAGCGTGGGAGCCACTTCTGTGTGGCCCTGGGAAGACCCCCTCCCGTCCCCACGTCGCAACGGCCTCTTGGAAGGTAACGTGCGCCTCTGACTTTCTGCAACCTCGGAGTTTCACCGTTGTTTACCCGGCTGGCCCTTCTCCAGCGTCGCCACCTGGATAGGGATGTGTACAAAGGTCTTGCTCCTACTTCTGTCCCACGTATGAGTGGCGGTGTCAGCGTTGAGGAAAAGAGTCAAGGGTCTGGGGTCAACAGGCCTGCAGGGAATCACGGATTACTTGCTGTGTGACCTTGAGCGAGTTATGCAGTGGCTCTGGGGCTCAGCTTCTGCTTCTGCAAAGTGGGGTCATAAGAAAACCTACCCGTAGATCGTTAGAAAACATTACAGGAGATGGTGCATGTGAAGAGCTTAGAATAGTTTGTGACCTATTGTAAATGGTCAAAAAATGTTAGCTGATAGCCAGAATAGAATTGGAGGGAGATTCAATTACATTTATAAAAATCAGGCAAGTCTGCACACGCCCAGGCCGTCGGAGGGTGGTATCCAGTTATCTCGTTCCTGCTGTACCCTGTACACATCGGGCCCACGGCTCCGTCCCGTCCTTCCTCCCCTCACCTGGGGGGCATCCTAGTTGAGGGCAAGAGTAGCCTCAACCAAAAATGGTCACTTTATCCCTGAAGGTATAACCTCAAAGAGAATAATTGGTGCGCAATCTTCATCCACTATAATTTGAAGTTTCATCTCATATTGTACATGGACGTCAATGTCACCGTCACCACCATCTCACCAACAATGATGAACTTTCGGGACGTCTGGGTGGCTCAGCAGTGGAGCGTCTGCCTTCGGCTCAGGGTGTGATCCTGGGGTCCTGGGATCGAGTCCCACACCGGGCTCCCTGCATGGAGCCTGCTTCTCCCTCTGCCTCTGGCTCTGTGCCTCTCATGAATAAATAAATAAAATCTTTAAAAAAAAACAACGATGAACTACTACCACCACCACCACCACCACCACTCACTTCGTGTGGAAGGGGCTAGTTCAGGCTCAGGACAAGATAATTTTTAATAAAGATGAGCAAAAAAATATACACAGCCTTTGCCTCAGGATGAAGCTATTCTCTTGTCCGACTCCACATCGTAGTATCAGGGAAAAAAAATGACCTCGAGCACCAAGCCACAAAGAAGATGAGGCTGCCTCCTCCAAACTCACGCCACTGCCTCGCAGAGCCTCACCCTCGCGGGCTGGACCTCTCGGCGTGTCCTCCCTGGTAGTCCTGTCTCTGCTCTGGCCCCAGCCCCATCATCCCTAGCACGGCAGCCAGACAGATGGATCCTTTTTTTAAATTAATTAATTAATTAATTAATTAATTTATTGTTCTTAAATTTTATTTTTTCCTTTTTCATATATATACATATATATATATTTTATTGGAGTTCGATTTGTCAACATACAGCATAACCCCCAGTGCTCATCCCGCCAAGTGCCCCCCTCAGTGCTCGTCACCCAGTCACCCCATCCCCAGCCCATCTGCCCTTCCACCACCCCTTGTTCATTTCCCAGAGTTAGGGGTCTCTCATGGTTTGTCTCCCTCTCTGATTTTTCCCACTCAGGTCCCTTCCTTTCCCCTATAATCCCTTCCACTATTTCTTATATTCTCTGTATGAGTGAAACCATATGATGATTGTCGTTTTCCGACTGACTTACTTCACTCAGCGTCACACCCTCCAGTTCCATCCACGTCGAAGCAAATGGTGGGCATTCATCCTTCCTGATGGCCGAGTAATATTCCATCGTATACACAGACCACAGCTTCTTTATCCATCATCTGTCGAGGGATCCTTTTTATTTTATTTATTTATTTTTTAAATATATTTTTAAAATATTTATTTATTCATGAGAGACAGAGAGAGAGAGAGAGAGAGGCAGAGACACAGGCAGGCAGAGGAGGAAGCAGGAACCCTGCAGGGAGCCTGATGTGGGACTCAATCCGGGGACTCCAGGGTCATGCCCTGGGCCAAAGGCAGGTACTCAACCGCTGAGCCACCCAGGCGTCCTGGGATCCCTTATTTTATTTTATTTTATTTTATTTTATTTTATTTTATTTTATTTTATTTTATTTTATTTTATTTATTTATTTTTTCTGGGATCCCTTTTAATATGCAGATTTGATCAGGCTGCTTTCTAACTTGAGACTCTTCCATTTCTCTGTTTCCTTGAGACACTGTCCGGGACTCTAGCTAGAGAGCTTAGGGCCCTCCTGGCTCCGGCTTCTCCCTCTGGGGAGCTGCTGGATGCAGCTTCCTAAATACGCAAGTGACTCCCCATCTTCTCTTATTTTAAGAAATCTTACTTTAGCCTCCTAAGTGCTTTCCTTTTTGTTGTTGTTGTTGACTGCATAGAGAATTACTATTCGTCACTTAAGAGCCGGCTCAAACGTCACCGCTTCCAAGGAGATTTCCTCGGTATCTCCGGGGACAATGAGGGGTTCATTCCACTGCGCGCACAATGCCTTGCTCCGGTCTGGATGAAACGCCAAGGAGCATATGGCCAGATGTGCTCTGCCCACTTGATCTCGAGCGCCGAGGGCTGGGTACAAAGTGGGTATTTAACAGTCACCGAAGGCATAAAAACACGTCATGTCATTTAACATCAAGCCTAAGGACAAACATCAGAAGTTTATTTTTGTGATGAGGAAGTGATATTTTTTTCCCTCTGGGGAATTCTTCCCCCGTCTTCGGTGTGAACGGGGTAGAGGGCCAAGCTCTAGAGTGTGGACCACTCTGGCCTGGGTCGGGGGGACTCGGAAGACATCCGGCTGTGGCCCCGAACAGTGGGGGCCCAGAGGCAGGGAAACGAGTCTCTCTGTCTTTATGCTCGTGTGGGGTTCGGGGCCAGAGGGAGCAGCTCCCAGGATTTCCGAAGGGTGGTGGGGCTCGCGGCCGTCTGTGGCCCGGAGCCCAGGGAAGGGTGGGGGCGGCCCGCGTGCTGGGGCCTCGGCCCTTGTGGCCCGCCGCTGCCTGGGCCCAGCCCGGGGCGCCGCCTCTGTCCCCGCGCACAGGTGCCAGCCCGGGGCGTGGGGCCGGGTGGGCCACGGTGTCCCCAGCCTGGCTCCCGCTCGGGAGGGGGCTCCGCGAGCGGGCGCTTGTCTGTGCGCAATAACTGCACACACTGCGCTCCCTCCAGGGCCAGGCACCCAAAGGTCCTGGGGTTCCTGGAACTGGAATTTGGGCAAAATACGGTTCCATGTCAGCAGTGGCCAGGTGCTGCCGGCGTCCCACCTTCCAGGTGCCCCCCCGCTCCCCGTGATGCCTCTCCTGCCCGGGGCCCACCTTCCCACCGCCAGCCCAAGGTGAGAATTATTATTTTATTTATTTATTTATTTATTTATTTATTTATTTATTTATTTATTTATGAAGTCACACAGAGAGAGAGAGGCAGAGACACAGGCAGAGGGAGAAGCAGGCTCCATGCACCGGGAGCCCCATGTGGGATTCGATCCCGGGTCTCCAGGATCACGCCCTGGGCCAAAGGCAGGCGCCAAACCGCTGCGCCATCCAGGGATCCCGCAAGGTGAGAATTAAATAATAAAGTATGCACATGTGCAGCCTGCCCAAGGAGTCGATAGACTCAAAAACTTCCCGTTAGCAGAACATTTTCCCCAGGCCCTGCGCTGCATTTACGGCCCAACTGGTGACACAGGGACAGAGATCGGCTGGCGTCGGGCGGCCACACGCCGGGCCCAGCGAGCGCACATCCCACCGCGGCCCACGCCGCTTCTGCGACGAGCAGTTCGTTGTGGAGGAAACGTCAGCCACGTCCTCTGCATTTGTTTGTTTCTTCCTGTGAAATGTTTTGAGCACTTTTATGCGCCAGCGTCTCTCTTAGGAACTGGACCATAGAAGAGGGTGACGCAGGGGGTCTTTACCGCATGAGGCTCAGAACTAATGCAATATATATATTTTTAAAGATTTTCTGTATTTATTCATGAGAGACGCACAGAGAGGCAGAGACCCGGCCAGAGGGACAAGCAGGCTCCCTGTGGGGAGCCCGCCGCGGACTCGATCCCAGGACCCCGGGGTCACGCCCTGGGCTCAGGGCAGATGCTCAGCCGCTGAGCCCCCCAGGCGCCCCTTAACTAATGTAATATTGGAGAGTAACTTGAGATCTCTGTTATGTCTGCAGCACAGTATTTCCATTTTCTGTTTGCCTCTGTCCTGGGTCATGGTGGTTCTGTGGGTCCCGGCGTCTCTGTGATCCCAGAGCAGACGCTTCCATGCGGCCTCATGTCCACCAGGCACCTGGGGCTCGGTCCACACCATGTGATGAAAAGGCCCCCCACCCCCCGCCCACCACCAGGGCCTTTCTGTGGACTTGGGCGTCGCAGCAGCTGTTCTGAAAGCCTCCGCGGGGCTCTTGCCCTTAGCGTGTCGCGTGGTGCGTCTGTCCGTGTCCAGGCCGAGGCCGGGGACCGCGAGCTCCGAGGTGCTGAGCCCAGCCCGGGAGGGATGCTGGCTTCCTCGGCGTCTTGTCTGCCCTGCCTCAGGTGACACAAGAGCCCCGGCGGCAAGGCTGGAGGCGCCCTCCGCTCTGCAGGGACCTCAGGTGACCCTCGGGTGACAGGGGACTGCCTGCCGGCCTCAGACGCAACCCCTCTGCTGCCCCTTCCTCTGCCAGCAGGTGCAGTTAGGGCTTTTCATTTCCTTCCTCTTATCTTCCCTGACACAGAACCACTGGGGAAAAGAGGCTAGAAACTTCCAGGTTATCCCAGGCAACTGAGAAATATTGACAGAAACAAAAATACTAGACTCGCTGAATCCTGGGACCCGAATGTCAGCGCCACACCAAGGCCTATGGACCCACCGTGCACATGTAGATTTGTGTGTCGGGTTGCGAATGTGCACTTTTCTTCCCCAAAGTTTGTACCAAGATAGGAAAGAATAATAGTTCCCTTGCATGACCTTTGTTGTTTTTCTGGATAAAAGGCAAAAACGCCATTCAGCTTGGCCGAAAAGAGTGTTTCTGTTGTACATTTTGGGGCAAGGTTTTGTGGGGAATCTAGGCTTTCCATCGTTTTTTTTTTTTTAATATTTCCATATTCTAATTTTTACAGAGACCCTTTCTCTTGGGATATATGATGGGATTAGGGTAACACTGTGCGGGTTGGTTGAAGCACTATACTCCAACCTCCTCATCCATTTCACTGCCTTCTAGTATGTTCTGCCAAAGAAGGCGTGTGGTGCTTCTTCTTCACAACACAGTCTAGTCTTATATAGGGAGAGTATTACTTCTGTCCTTAAGACTTGAACTCCTTCTCTCCTGGCTGTATAGTAAAGTTAACATCCTTTCTCTGAAGGGATTTGATTCTTATGCCTATTTGCCTCATAAAAAGCCTCCGAGGAGCTGAGTATGGCTTGTGAGCCACTGAAACTAGCTGGGCCGACCATACATAGATCATTTCTGACTCAATTTTCTCCTTCACTGTGGAAGGGAGCATCGGGGCTCGGTAAACTCTACCAACAATCTTTAATTTGTAGACACATTTACATCATGTAGAAATGGTTTAAACAAATTCATCTATTTGTTTTCATTTGTTTAAGTGCTGAATATATATATATATATTCTTAGGTGAGAAAATGCACACTTCGATTCCCTGTGTGATTGTTTTGGAATCGGACCATCTAAGGGGAAAGATGAATGTGGTTCATGCTATCGTACGGATAGGACAGGTCACTATAAACTTGGCTCTAAAGGGATTCGAGGAGTCAATTATCATGACATTCCATTTCTAAACTGTCCAAAAAGCGAAGGCTGAGAAATTGCTCTTGAGAGTGACCAAGGGATCCGTTTACTAGTCTGTTGGGATCTAGAAGCAAAAGCCCTGAGAAAACTGGTCTCACAGAGGCCATTTCACCTGATTATTAGCTTCTCCTGGAGGGACGTGGAGCCCTCTCCAATCACCGGCTAAGCTGCCGTGTGGGGTCACCTGGCTAAGTGATACGCAGTCACTCTCCGTTCATGACACTTTAATTTCTGGAGCTGCAGATGTTGTACTTCCTTACAAGTCACTATGGCGACGGCCACCGTGCGGACAAGCTGGTACCTACTATGATTAGAGATGCTACCATCTTGTCAACTACAATTAACTGGGATCTTCCCCCCACTCCCCACCCCCACCCCCGGATTTGTAAGGCAATTGACATCAGCATTTCCAGGGTGCAAATAAAGACATTTCGGATCTGGGCAAAAAACAGACTTTGTTTTAAAATCATGGCATTTCCTCAGGCAGCTCTGGGGAGGGAAGATGCCAAGGGGGAAGCATCAGTCTGGTCCACCTTCTTCTTTTCAGAGGGGGACCCTGTCAGTGCTTCTGTGTGTGACATTCCAGCCTGTGACCCTATGTATATTCATGTGTAGAACGAGTAATTTTTTTCTTGCAATATTTAGACGGAAAGCATCCCAGAGAAAATGTTGAATAGTGATATGGTATTTTGGATAACCCTCAAGACGGCTGTTTCTTAACCTTTCTAACGAGTTGTTTTTAGTTTTATTTCTCCAGTGGTAAAAAATAGTCTAATTATTCTGATTTTGGAACTCTACTTAATGGTATTTTGATGTGTCAGAAAATGGGTTGGCAAGAGACTAGGGCTTCGAGAAAGCTCTGCCGTGGAGTGTATTTAGCACCGTGGTGGGGTCAGGAGCAAAGCTTGCCTCGGTGCGTGTTGTGAAGTCCTGAAAGGCACCCAGAAAGAAATTTCATCAGATTCTGGGCATTTATTGAGTGCCCAGCTGTGACTTGAGGAGTACTAGCAGCTTTCACAGTGATTTCCTCGCAGAAGAACGCAGTATCTTTCTTAAGGTAAAAAGAACTCTTACAATTACACTCGAAAATGTATATATGTAAAACATGCTATTATATTTTGTGACCCAAGGAGATAATTAATCAAGGACAAAAAGGAAAATGACATCACTGCATTGAAGCTGCATATAATTTATTGCAGGGGAAAAAAAGAAAAAATGGAAGCAGAGCCCGGCAGGTGGCCAGATCATCTGAGCTGGTCCACCACGGGGACTGTCACCTCTAGGACTTTTATTTTTCTCTACTAATGTGACAGATTCTCACCACCTCTTCAAGGTGGGAGTTTTTCCAGTGATGTTTTTTGCCTGGAGATTGGACTTTCTTCAGCTGAGCTGTTATTCCACGATACTCATACTAGGCCAGTGGCTAATTAAAATCTCGAAGCCTCAGGCTGTGCTTATCACATACAATCTGATTTCCCGGGAGCTTAGACCTGGGGGTCAGACAAAATCAGGCATTGAGCCTCATCATACCCCGCCAGACCAAAGGACATTCAGGTCATTATTTTACTATAGAAATTTCCAGAAACTTCCTTCTAGACTGGAAGCTGAAGAAAGTTGGGTTCAGAAGTCAGCAAACTTGGATTTGTGGAATTCTGGCCCCAATCTTTGCTCTATGTGCAACTTGGGACAGATTATATCATCAATTTCTCATTTTTAAACTTCATATTGAAAGATATTATAATAAGGTTGATGTAAGTGTAAAATGAGATTTTGATGCATTCTAAAATACTTTTGTAAAACTCACAAACTCACTATTGGAAAGCATTAGAAAATATGATCTTAGGGCACCCGGGGGGCTCGGTCGGTTGTGTCTGACTCTTGGGTTTCGGCTCTGGTCATGATCTCACGGGTTGTAAGATGAGCCCCGTGGCTGACTCTGCGCTCCAGCTGGGAGTCTGCTCGAAGATTCTCTCCATTTGCCCTTCCCTCCACTCATGCTTTCTTTCTCTCTTTTGCTGTCTCTCAAACATATAAATAAATTTAAAGAAAATATGATCTTGGGGTTGGAGAAAGAAAAGGGAGCCAAATGATTGGCATTGGGATAAATTTCTTTGCAATGCATTCTTGGGTGAGCTACATACGATGAAGATGAAGCATATCAGCCTTAGTCCACATCCTGTCATTTGGGGTTTGGGGGGAGGAATTTGAGAAGACGGATAGAAGGAGGCGTATAGTCAGGAATGTTTTAATACTTTTTGATGTTTTTGGCATAATGGTATCCTGGGTGGAGTGATGTAGCTCTCCAGATTGGAAAAGGGAATGATAATGACACTGCCATTTTTTGAGTGCCAACCATGTGATAGGTACAGTGAAAAATGCTTTACAGACATTCCCTTATTTGTAACAACAAATCAAAGTAGATGAACTCTTAACTCCCCTAGTCTATAGGTGAGGAGACTGGCATATAAAGAACTTCACTAACTTGCCCAGGGCTCACCTGGAGAGGGTGGGAGAGCTAGCACCCAAAGCCACAGAGGAACTCTGGCCTGCCCGGTCCTCACATAAACATACTTTGAATTGGCTCAAATGGAGTAAAGTTATAACTTGATTTATATAAAATAGATGATGTATTTATTATTTATTCATTTACTAATAATAATTCCTGCAGGTTTCTGTGCTAGAGCCTGGGAATATAGAAGTGAGCATCTTGACCAGCTGCAGCTTCTAGTCTACTGGAAAAGATGGATAAATATGAAATATATACTTAAATACTAATAGATTAATTTTTTATTAAATGCAAGTATAGTGAGTGCAGCATGAGAGTATATAGATAGGGTGATGCCATGGCCAAAGAGATGATCACTCCCTTGCTTGAGGAGGTGACACTGCAGAGGATTCTTGGATGGGAGTGGCCAGATGAGCACACACACATATAATGGCATCTTTTCTCCCTGTGGTCACATTTTATAATCAGTTCTTCAAATCTTAGTGCAAATGCTACTTCCTCAGTGGTCTCTTAGTGGGATGCAATTTCCTCACATGGAGTCCAACAATTACCTTATTCATAGTGAGCATTTTCTGTGAACCTACCATATGCTGAATGTCCTCAATTCTTTCAATGGGTAACACATCTGACTCACAACAACATCTAGATTGTTAGTGTTATTGTCACCATTTTACAGATGAGAAAATTGAGAGAGCTAAAGTAACCTCCCTGCAGTCATGCCGAACAAGATTTAAATCTAGACAGTTGTGCACAGCCCAAGAGAAAATGGTTATAACCACTCATCTGTGCAGGCTCTGGCTGTGCCTCTCATGGGACTTTGGCTTTCTAATAGGCATTAAACTAATCTTTGGAGGTGTTATCTTCCTTGTTGGACTTTAAGCACTCTTTGATGTATATAATTCACATACGACAAAGTAAACAGATTTTAAGCCATTAAACATACTCTCCTCCTCCATTCCACCCCATGAAATACTCTTCTGATTTATATTACCATAGGTCATTTGTTTTATGATCTAGAACATTGTATATATGGAATCATACAATATGGGCTTCTTTTTTATCTGATTTCCTTTGCTCAACACAAGATTTTTAAGATTTGTCTACTTTGTTCCTGTTTATTGCTAGTGGTACTCATCTTCAGGTTCTTTAAAGACAGAGCCTGCTTGTCTTTATACCCAGCATTGTACTTAAAACAAGGGTGATATTAGAAATATTTATCAACAGGGATCAGAACAGACACTGGCCTGAGGGCTGGAGTGGGGTCCTGTGCCAAAGATGAACCCTTCGTCACTGGACCGTGGGAAGGTGGAGTCATAGCAAGCGAGATGGGTGGCATGGTAATAAGGTGCTTAGAGGCTCAGGATTGGCTATTTACTATCCAGCATGGGAATTTTCACTATTTTAACAACTGATACAAGTATGCCAGTGTGTGCTGTTGTATGTCACCTCTGCTGAGGGACGTGTCCTATACAAAAAAAACATTCAATGGCATTTTCATTGATTGGATGAATAAGTACAAATTAAGTGCAAATTCAGGATCCCTGTTTGTAGCACTTAGAGTTCAAATTGATGTGTCCAGCAAGCATCGCTAAGCTCTTTGGTTTTATCAGTAGTTGGGTAGTAGAGGTTGTTAAAATGATTTCAGAGCTTGTATCTAAGTTATAGCATTTGGCCTAAGGTTGATACCTATCATAGTAACAAAGATTGATAAACGACAGATAAATGCTGTACTATCTTAATTGAGTTCCCTAATGAGAACAATTATACCTGAAAGCATCATGGAGAGAAGCTGGACCATCAGAAGAGTGGGTATGCCACCATGGAGTGAGCACCGGGCACAAAGTGAAGGCTTGAAAATACTTGCCGAATGAATCACTGTGTGAATTGTATATGTTCAGAAGAGAAAGAGGTCAGTAGGGGTTGTAAATCCAGAAAAGACTTCTTGGAGAAAGTGGGTTGAAGTTGGACCACGTAGGTGGGTGGGTGAGAATAATGGGTAGCGTGCATAAAGAAAAGGCATAGATCCTGTAGAGGACACCTGCTGCTTCTGCCTGCCCAGCTCCCCTTCTTCTTACTTTCAGAGGACTCAGCTATGCTTTCTCTGATGCTTTCAGGCTTGGAGGGAACTGCCAGTCAAGGAATCTGGTCTTCCCTAGACAAGAAGTGGGTGGGTGATCCAAGCTATACTGATAAAAAAGCTTTTTCCCTAGAGTGTAGACATCACGTGGAGTGATGTGAATGATTATGGGTTGACCTGATGAATACTGATGTTAGTTTCCTAGAAAGATTAGTCCTTGCTTCCTGCTACCTAGTTTTCCAGAGCTTCCCTGATTCCTGGCTTTTCTGAAATTTGACCTTTCTGCTTTTCCTTCACTTCTGTGAATTAGTCAATAGATTTTCAATATTTGTCTTTTTTTTTTTTTAACGTACTGCAGCCAGAGTCTGTTTCTGTTGCTTGCAACCAAGAAACCCTGATTGATTTAGGCAGTTTCCAGCTTCCCAGCCTCCACCAGTATTTTAGGATATCCTGGCTGGTCAGTAGCTGAGTACAAAATACTTTTGAGTGTTTACTTTAGAGAATGGAATCCCCTACACTTTCTTACGATCAGATCATGTGGTCTTGCTACTTGAGTCATACACTGAGATGTCTGGAAATCGGATATTTCACTTCATGAGTCAGTTTCACGTTTTGTTACACATGACTCTCTAAGAGGTTCCATTCAGAAAGCTGCTGTGGAGATTTGGAAATGATGGTGATCATCCAGTAGACTCTTGAGAACAAAGACACATATTGATTAAAAAGAAAAAAAATGAAGATTCTTATTTTTATAGCTATAGCCAGTGGCTGTAGTGTGTGTGTGTGTGCCCGTGCGTGTGTGCGCGTACGTGAGCATATGTTTTAATCTCATTTCATCTACTCCTTTTTTTCCCAATACAATTACATATTTCACTTTCTCTTTCTAGCTCTCTTTACTAGGCTAAACTATTGCTGTGCCATTGCCCTCCATCTCCCCTTCTCAGCCCCCACTTATTTTTCTGCTAGCTTCAAGTCTTGCTACTTACTTGGAACACGCCAATGTTTGCTTCTGACGAGTGCTAATTGAACTATACTCCTCATTTTTTCTCATGAATCCCGGGGAGAGTAGCATTTTTCCTCCCCAAGGGAAAATGAAAACATGACAGAAGACTGAAGTAGCTATTATGTAAACAAACGAGGAATGATAGAACAGATTTCAGTGGCCTTTGTGCAAAAGGAAAGTGGAAGGAGAGCAATTCAAGTCCAGGGCTGGCCACATGGTCTGGTCTTTTGCAACAATAGCACGGCATGAGAAAAAGGAAGGGCCTGTCTCAAGAGGAAGCACCCACATGGAATGACTGAGCAAGAAGTTGCTGTTACAGTCTCTGTGGACTCAGGATGAATGAAACGCATGCCTGAAGAACTAGAAATGGCATGAATTCAAGAGAATCTGTCTGAAAAGCAATAGGACTCTCAGTAATTTTAACCTCTCTCATTGGTTGACCATGAGAATAAAGGCTGTTAGCAGATAGAAAATAAGCATAAGCTTGGAAGGTAAAATCGGTCCTTCTGGCCTCAAGGTAAGCCCCATATCGTTTGGTGCTTTGAGAATTAGCTGCCATGTCTCACTCATGGCTGCTCTTCCTGTCGTTGCTCTTCTTCAAACTCTTCATTATTCCTGGCATGATTTTCTAATGGTCTTTCTTCTCCCGGTACCTCCCCTCCTTGGCTCTTCTCTCTGCTCCTAGAATAAGCAAGGCCTGATCATGTCAACCACCTGCTTAAAGACCTTTGATGATGCTCCTTATTTCACTGGATCGGGCTGGATTCTTTGTTAGGATGGACAAGACCCTACCCGTGTTCTCCATATGCTTCCCAGCTTGGTACCAGCTTCCCTTCTTCTCCCACACGGGTCTACCCAAGACTCGCCAAGTATTTTAAGGCCTCTGTGACGCTGCCCAGACTTCTTCTATTTTGTTTTTCTCCTCAAACTTCTTTTAAAGTCATCCCTTAGAGACCAACATTAAATTTCAAAATCTCTGCCCAGCAGAATCTAGGCTTTTCCTCTGTCCACAATAGTCTTTCTGTAGCACATACATTATATCAGTGCAGTCCAATAGAAATATAAACTGCGCCAGACATAAAATTAAGATTTCCCAGTAGCCATATGAGAAGAGGTGAAAAAATTGCAAAGTTAATAACATACTTTCCTTATGTAATATATCTAAAATATCATTTCAACATGCAACAATGCAAAATTTATAAAGGAGCTATAACAAGTTCTTTGAAAACTGGTGTGTATCATACACTTAGAGCACATCTCTCTTTAGACGGAGTCCATTGAAAGCGCTCATAGTGACATTTGGCCACGGCGACCAGTCGGCATTATGTTATAGGTCATGTACACTGCTTCTCCTCTGGTTCAGTGCTGTGTTTCTTGAGGGGTATGCCTTATTCATTCTTTGATGTCTGATATATTGTCCCATGAAGGGAACATAGCAGCTGAGTAAATGTGTGGTGAAAGAATAATTTTTAAAAGTCTTAGAAATCTATGAATATTAGGCCTACAAATTAATAATTGTTTTTCCATTTCTGTCAAATTCCCTTGGTGGTCTCAGGGCAGGCTATAAAATAATGGTCAATAATTCCCTGAAATCAATTGCCAGATGGTCAGTGGGGTGGTGTGTAATAGGAATGACCTGAAAGGAAGATTAGTTGCACTGTTCAAATTCCATTTGGCTGTTATAAAATTAGCATAAGAGTTTGAATACATTATGACTACAATGATTAGATTGTAACTGTACACCTTTTGGGTATTTTTCTCATGACATTGACCTAGATGAATAAACCATGCACACGTGATCTCATCGGTCATGGAAGGCATCCTTGAATGTGTTCAGAGGAGATGAAAGTGGGAGAAGAAAAGAGATTAGTTAAATGCGACCTTATTTGATTACTATCTTTTCTGAACTCCTATAGCTTTATAAACCATACCGAATGACATGTGTATGTGGTGATCCTATGGGAACAAGTCACACGGAACCTGTGGGATCTCCAATAGTGGTCACGTGCCCTTGGAAGAGTCTTTCTTTAATCCTACACTGTTAAAAACTTCTCAGTACCACAAAGAAAGAGTCTGTGGTGGGGACTCTTGGGATTTCAGGATAAAATTACAGAATACAAAATACTGTGACATGCATCTGATGAATTATAAACAATGTCTCTTTTTGCCAGAATGAAGTCCTTGAGAATCATTCAATGACTTAAAATACAAATAATGATTGTGTCTAAGAAGATTATCCAAAACACATGGTTTCAAATGCCTTGGCTAAAGTAAAATCCCATTTCTGAAAAAAAAAATCCCATTTCTGTCCCGTAGAAGATGACATTCAGATGGGACCCTTGTCATGTCTCTCACCATATTGAGGATTCCAGGTCATTTAGACTTTTCCAGAGTTTTTCCGTGTTTTAATCCATCCATCCATTCGTTAATTCGAAAAATATGCATCAAACTATTATTGCCTCACTTGCAGTATGATTCACATTGGCCATGGAAACTATTAAAACTGTTCTAGCTAGTGTTTGAGAAAGTGTCTGTTATTTTTCGCCATATAGACATGACCACAAACGATTTCTCTGGTGCTAGAAAAGAATCAATAGCTGTAGTTAAAGGAAAATCAACTAAAAAGAGACGTCAACATTGGGACTTTGGCTCCCTTCTGTCTTCTCTCTGTGGAAGAGACTCTTGAATGCTGAGAATAGGAACAGACTGGGTCTTTATGGCCAATGTGGGGTGGTTTTGTCTCCAGCTGTGCAAAAGTACGACTATGCTGGCGTGTCTCAAAGGATCCAACAGAGCAACCTCTTACATGTGCTGGAGAAGGGACTAGCCAAACATGAAAGGATAATGCCAATTTTCAGGCCATTTAAAATCTGCATCTCAATGTTAAAAAGCAATAATGCGTTTTAATTGTAATAAAGGCAATAATGCATCTCAACATTAAAACATTTTTAAGTTCAGGTTCAGCCCAAGTACTTGAAGCATGTATGTTTTCCAATGTTTGTTTGTTTGTTTTTTTCTCCTAGACTTAAACATTGGTTGTCTGAGTAACATTTAGGTCTTGTCCAGAGAAAAATAAGAATCTGAAGGTGATGGATCATGAAGTGCTGTCAGGGAGCATCCTCCAGGCTCCACCTGACAGCAAAGCTCCTTTGCTTTGTTGGAGAGACGTTGCACATTCCGCAGTGTGTGGCTGTGTTGTGTTTGTCCTTCTCCCAAACATCCCATTGGTTCTGTATTGAGTGGAGGCAGAGAAAATGGCTCTGGTGTCAGACAGACCTGCGCTGGGTATGTGGCTTCACCACCTGCCGACTCTGGGATTTGGGGCATAATTTTACTACTCGTTAAACCATGATGCTTTTTCCTTATATTGTTCTTGATTCTTTTAAAATTGTGTGTACACATACCACCTCAAATTCAAAGTAAACACTCAACTGAAACAGTTTTAGAAAATTTGATCATTGGCAAATTTAGTTTTTTTCCAAGAATGAAACAAGGGGGGGACACCTGGGTGGCTCAGTGGTTAAGCAACTGCCTTTGGCTCAGGGTGTGACCTCAAGTCCTGGGATCGAGTCCTACATCGGGCTCCCTGCATGGAGCCTGCTTCTCCCTCTGCCTGCTTCTCCCTCTGCCTATGTCTCTGCTCCCCCCCTCTCTGCGTCTCTCATGAATAAATAAATAAAATCTTAAAAAAAAATAATGTAACAAGGGGAAGAACTTTTACTTTCTTATTGCATTCTATCAGCTTTGGACTATTTATTAGGTCAGCTGACCACATCACTGGTGTGGCTAATTTGGAATAGCCTAAAACCAAAACAACTGTTGTTTGGGATTCCCTTCAACTTGGGTAATTTCCACTGGGTAAAGCCACATAGCCCTGTAGTTAAGCCCAAGTATCAAACACAGTAATGGTTTACTCCCAATTTTAGAAAGACTAGTAATAAAACTTGCTAAGCAAATAAAATAGAGGATAGTGTTTTTCACTGACAAGAGAAATATTTAGATTATGCTTTATCCTTGGATTCCTTTAAATCAAATATCCGAGGTGGAACCAGTGCTGGCTGTGGGGGCCATTCTGAATGACACAATAATTGAAGCAGCAATACTGGCATGGAGTAGGGGGAAGTGGGTGGTGCCTGTGTCAGAGCCCAAGAGCTCTGCACCAATGAATTGTCTCTCAGCCTCCACAATTGTCAAAAGCCCAACAGGACATTCATGCAGGTGTAAATCTCATTTTTAAGGAACTGAGCCTAGAACCGAACTCTATTTTACGTATAAACTTAATGTTGGTTTTGTTGGGCACAGGGGCACAGTTTTAGTAATAGATAATATGTTTTGTGGGAACACAATTACTCTGAAAAGTGATGGAGATTACCACTTTATTTTGTTTAGAACCTGACCAAGAGCTGGCTACTATTATGGTCTGAGTTACCTAAATTCACATGTTGAAGCCCCGGCCCCCAGGACCTCAGAACGTGACTATGTAGACATAGGGCCTGGAATGAGGCAATTAAGTTAAAATGGAGTTATGACAGCGGGCCCCGTATGGTGTCCTTATGAGAAGAGGCGATCAGGGCCCAGACACGGAGAGGAGAGGCACGGAGAGGAGGTGGCCACCTGCAAGCCGAGGGGAGCGGCCTCAGGAGACACGGAGCCTGTCCACTCGCTGACCGTGGTCTTCCGTTTCCTCCAGGACTGTGAGAAAACAAATTTCTGTTGTTTAAGGCACCTGCTCAGTGGTGTTTTATTACGGCAGCCTGAGCAAACTGATAGAGTTGCTTTATGTTTGGAGAACCACACTCCTGACGTTAAAGCCGCTCGTTGCACTGAGTCCCCAGTCCAAGACATCCGTGCGCGTCTGCATGTGCGGTGGGGCCACTCGTGGCAAGTCTGCGTGTGTAGTGCGCGAGTCCGACTACATCATGCACGGGCCTGGGCCTGGGCCTGGACCCCCACTTACGGACATTCCGATTACCGTGTTGGGAGTTACCTTTCTGTACCCTGACGCTGATGGCAGGTAGATTAATATGTTGAAATTTTGGGAAAATTAGGCAAATTATTACTTTATTATTATATATTATATTTATACATTATTATATATTTTTTATTTAGGAGAATGGGCAAATTGTATTAACCATGGATTTTATTTATTTTTATTTAATTATTATTTTCTAAAATATTTTTTAAAAGCTATTTTATTTGAATTCAATTTGCCAACATATAGTATAACACCCAGTGCTCATCCCATCAAGTGCCCCCCTCAGTGCCCGTCACCCAGTCACCTCATTCCCTCACTGCCCTCCCCTTCTGCAGCCCTTTGTTTCCCAGAGTTAAGAGTCTCTCATGGCTTCTCTCCTTCTCTAATTTTTCCCACTCAGTTTCTCTCCTTTCCTTTATAATCCTTTTCACTATTTCTTATATTCCACATGTGAGTGAAACCGTATGATAATTATCTTTCTTCAATTGACTTCACTCAGCATCATACCCTCCAGTTCCATCCACGTTCAAGCAAATGGTGGGTATTTGTTGTTTATAATGGCTGAGGAATATTCCAGTGTATACATAGACCACAGCTTCTCTATCCATCATCTGTTGATGATGGACACCGAGGCTCCTTCCACAGTTTGGCTACTGTGGACATTGCTGCTGTGAACATCGGGGTGCAGGTGTCCTGCCGTTTCACTGCATCTGTATCTTTGGGGTAAATCCCCAGCAGTGCATTTCTGGGCCATAGGGTAGCTCTGTTTTTTTTTTTTTTTTTTTTTTTTTTTGGTAGCTGTTTTTAATTCTTTGAGGAACCTCCACACCGTTTTCCAGAGTGGCTGCACCAGTTCACATTCCCACCAACAATGCAGGAGGCTTCCCCTTTCTCCACATTCTCTCCAACATTTGTGGTTTCCTGCCTTGTTAATTTTCCCCATTCTCACTGGTGTGAGGTGGGATCTCATTGTAGTTTTGATTTGTATTTCCATGGTGGCAAGTGAGGTGGAAGATTTTTTCATTGGCTTGTTGGCCATGTCTATGTCTTCTTTGTAGAAACGTCTGTTCATTAATGATGAATTTTAATTCAGAATATACAGAAGACATTTAAAACTATTTATTACAGGGAGTTGGGGGGGATTGGCAAGATGGGTAAAGGGGATCAAAAGGTCCAAACTTCAAATAAATAAGTCATGGAGATACAACGTACAGCATGGTGATGATTACATCATGATGTACATCATGATTACATCATGGTTAATGATGCTGTATTGTAGATTTAAAAGTTGCTAAGAGATTGGATCTTAAACATTCTAATCACAAGGAAAAATTTTGTAACTATGCATGGTAATGGATGCTAACCAGGCGTCATGGTGATCATTTCTTAATATATACAAATATCACAATTCTGAGGCGTTTATGCATGTTGCTCACACACACGTACATGCTTGCACACCCACTGGAATTGAACAATTAAATGGATAACAGATGCTGGGAGTCAGGCTTCTCACTGTTGGAGCAGGAGGTAGTCCAACAGATTTGCAAGAGGAGAGCTTAGAATTATTCATGTCGTAATGAGATGGAGCTGGAGACATCAGTAGAAATCCATGGTTAGCTTCATATAGATATTTACATGTAGATATATTTATAGTTATCTTAACACATGTGTATTTCCTCAATATATACACACACAAATATTGAATCATTATGTTGTACGTCTGAAACTAGTATAATATTATATATCAATTATATCTCATAAAAATATATTTATTACAAAAAGTCAGCCTTGGGTTTGCCGAGGTTGATAAGTGAGCATTAACAGGGGTAAGTTTTAGGTACATTTAAAAATTTTGTCTGTCTAATGCTGTGGCTCACAGTTGGTTTCATGTTGCTGAGGGATTGATACCTGGGCTCCCCCCTGGGAGAGTCTATTTTGCTTGGAGCATAGTGTGAGCGTCGAACACTCCCCAGGGGGTCCTCATGAGTCAGCATGGTTGGAAACCACTGTGGTGAGTTTAAAACATGTCTGCAAATTCGTTGACCCTCCTTCCATTACAAAGTGGATCTAATTCCCTCTGAGTGTGGGCCAGTTTGGTGAATGGCTTCTAGCCAATGGCATACAGTAAACGTGTCACTGCATGAGCATGTCACCTGAGTGAGCAGTGAGAAGCATCCACCTGCTTCTCTGTCTCTCACTTCCTCCCTCTCTCTCTCATGCCTTTACAGCCCTGAGCAGCTGTGTAAGAATGACCCACTGAAGCCACCAGGCTGGACAGATCATATGCAGAGACCACCTAGAGGCAGAGAGAGCTATCTGAGGTATGCTAGCTGCTTGGTTCTTCCCAGCCCAGATGCCAGTCGTGTGAGTGGACAAGGCTCCAAGACAATCTCTGACTGCTACCCGGTAAAGACCTCGAGTAGAACAGGGCTGCCCAGTGGAGCCCACATAACCGTGGGCAGTAGTAACACGTGCTGGTTATTGTCTAGGCCAGGGTTTGGGGTGGTTGGTTAGGTAGCAAGAGAAAACAGGAATAAGCTTTGTTGGTATTTGCAAAGCCTTTTCTCTGATGGAATTAAAGAGTGGCTTTTGTGCTCTCACCTTGCTCTCCAGAGCCCATTAGGATGGGACACATCCTCTCTTTGCTCTGGTAAGATTACATGAGTCTGCTGGACTCTCTAGGAGTTCTGCTTCTTAGGCCTCGTTTATTTCTAACTTGTTAATGGGTGGAGGGGTGGTTATCAGTCCAACACAGAAAGGACTTGGTTACAGGGCAACGGAGTAGAGACACCTGTATTTTCTGTGCTACCTGGTTAGTTTATATATTAGACTCTGCATTTCCAAGAAGTGTTTTCATTTTTTATTTTTTAAAGGTTTTATTTGTCTATTTACCTGAGAGAGAGAGAGAGAGAGAGAGAGAGAATGGAGGGAAGGGCAGAAGGAGAGGGAGAGAATCTCAAGCCGACTCCATCCTGAACGCAGTGCCTGATGTAGGACTCGATCTCATGACCCTGAGATCACAACCTGACCTGAAACCAAGAGTCAGATGCTCAACTGACTGAGCCCCTCAAGAAATGTTTTTTTTAAATAATCCTTCTCACACAAATTTCTGGCACATCTGGATGAATGCCAATGAGTCCAATTCTAGGGGGATAAGGACTCGAATTCCATCTTACCTCCAGCAATCTTGCTGTGATGCTCCCATCTCCGACACAAGCCAAAGGTACCAGCATAGAGCCCGGTACAGGGAGGCCCTGAGTGCCTGGATGAGTCCTGTCAGAAGAAACCAGGCAAAGTGCCGAACGTCATAAATACTCATGTGGCTTTCTCTTGAACAGTTAATCTGGAAGGCAGAGTGAACAAATAATGTCAATAATAATGCATCTTGTCATTGGGGAAAGCACTTTCCAAATGATGACCCTGTGCAGTGATCTCTTCCTCACCAAGAGTTTAGTTAGAAACAAGGTGAGTAGGTCAGGTGGTCATGGAGTTTGAGTGTTGTGGTTTTCTAAAAAATGTTGAGTCCCTTTTTAAAAAAAAAAAATTATTTATCTTAGAGAGAAGGAAATAGAGAGATGGTGCAGAGGGGGAGGGGGAGGGAGGGAGAGGGAGGAAGAGAGTCGCTGAGCACAGAGCCTGACTCGGGACTCAATCTCACCACCCTTGAGATCATGACCTGAGCCGAAACCAAGAGTTGGACATGTAACCCAGTGAGCCCCACAGGTGCCTCAAGGTTGAGTCCTTGGAAGTCTCAACCTCAGTCTTCCAAGGAAGACTGAATCCTTGGAAGTTTAGGAATCAGGTTGACCTACATCGTTTCTGGGGTATTTGGGGCCTCACACAAATCCTCCCCAAATAGTGTTTTCTCATGATAATTAATCTGGGGGAGCCAGGTATTGAAAATAACTAGGACCACCTAGACCAAGAGACTGCCTGGCTACAAGGCTGCCAGTCTTGCAGGGGAGGCATCTTTAGAAGCAAGTGGAGAGAGGGGCCCAGCTTTGTAAGGGACTGAAACGGCTTTCTCTGGCCTGAGTGTGAAGCAGCGGATCTGGACAATCAACACTTTATTACAAGGGAAGGAAATGAAGGATCTATGGAGCCTGGAAGGTGCAAGGGGAATAGGAACATTTGCATG
This sequence comes from Canis lupus baileyi, assembly GCF_048164855.1. Lineage (NCBI taxonomy): Eukaryota > Metazoa > Chordata > Mammalia > Carnivora > Canidae > Canis > Canis lupus. The sequence goes on along the minus strand of NC_132873.1, from coordinate 1,948,015 downwards.
GAGTTTTTGGAGAAGGGAAAAAACCCCAAACTGGGCTCCAGTAACATTTGCCTGAGATGCAGTTACCGAAATCCCTCTGGGCAGCCGGGTGCGGCTCTAGCAGCATCGGGGACAGGGCAGGGCCCTGGGACAAGGTCGCGCTGCGGACAGAAAGACGCTTGACCCAATCGGGCGGTAGGAGGGTGGACGTGAGGGGGCAAGCAGGCCTGTATCGCATCTCCTGAGGCCCAGGACCTCCCCTGGGGGTTGAGACACATCTGGGTATTGAATTTCCTGCTCACACCCGCAGGGGGCAGCGAGGCTCATATCGGGCGTCCCCAACAGAGAACCAGGACAGGGCCACCTTTACATTTTATGGTGTCTGCCACCTCCCCAGCGATTTTGAATCCGTGTTTCCCTCTAAGTCTCACAAAGATTTACCGAGGCTGGCAGACGGGGTGTTATGTATCGTTCCCATTTTGCAGATCAGAAGATCTTCCAGGTCACCCGATCCAGGTCACCCGGGAGAAAGCAGTGTGCCACACTCACGACGGCTGACACTCACTGAGCACTTACTAGGTGCCAGCCGCTGCTGCCAACGTGTTACTTGTGCTCCTGTGATTATTTCCCGTTTTCGCAGCCCTGGGGGCAGACTTCACCTAGGGGACCCCCAACTTGAAGCCTTGGTTGGTGGAATAAGGGATCCCAAGACTTATTTTGAGAGGTGGTCTCTGCTGAGTGCCCTTGGGAATCGTGCATCGCAGCTGTTCTCGCGGATCAGTGTGACCTGGGACAGGGCGCCCCAGGTTACGCAGGGAGGCCGGAGATGAAGGCTGCGTTCCCTTACAGTGGGCTGTGCCATTTCTCAAGCATTTATGACACAGATTTGCACGAGGGAGGAATGCATCAGGCTCAAAGCCTGGGAGTCCTTTCGGCTGCTTCCGAGCTGCATGGATAGCCCGGTAATTTCACAGGAGGGACCTTGATTGCATCGAGTCCCAGGCCCTTCTTGCAGACAGAACACGCTGGGCTCAGCATGACCAAGGAGGCTGTAATGACATCTTTGGTGTGTAGAGACCAAAGAGAGAGCTTTCAGAGATGCCCGGCCTAAATGGCAGGATGGAGAGAGAGAACGTTAATTCTGGGCTTCGGCCCACTGACCTGCAAGTATGGGTGAGAACAGAGGCCCTGAGCCCAAAGTCCGGGGCCCGAGTGATGGCAGGTTATTGAAACTCTATGCCAGCCTCAGTTTTCTAATGTGCCAGGGGGGGATGTTGGCATCGTGTCCTGCAGGACTTGGGGAGGATGACATGAGTCGAGCCCAAGTCTGAGCACTTGATGCGTGATGTGCTCCTGTTTTGAGGCATTCAGCTATGCCAGGGTTTCCCAGCCTGGGCACTGTTGACATTCGGGCCTGGATGATTCTGTGGTGGGGGGCAACCCCGTGCATGGTCGGATGTTTAGCAGCAACCCTGGCCTCTGCCCACTAGGTGAGAGTGGGGCTCCTGTCCCCAGGTTGGGACACCCAGAATGTCTGCAGACATTGCCAAATGTCTTCCAGGGGCAAAACTGTCCCTAAGTGAGAATTCTAGATTTATACACACTTACGTGGGTGTGTTAGTTTACTGGGGTCGCCCAAAAAGGAGCCACAGACCGAATGACTTAACAGACCATTTCTCATCTCACAGCTCTGGAGGCCAGAAGCGTCAGATCCGGGTGTCAGCAGAGCTGACAAAAAGCTGACCTCTGTGATGCAGAATTTTTCAAGAGAAGCCTGTCAATCCATGTGTTTTGGTGAAATTTCTCAAATTAGGAATGCCAAATCACCACTTAGGATCATTTGTTAAGAAGTGCCAGGTCCCCAGATGTGCTTCTGAGCTGCGCCTGCCTGTGGAGAGCCCCTTCGCAAGCCCTGCGCATAGATGTTGTTAAATTTCACGAAAGGAATTGTCAAGTATCAGAAGCAGATTAATTTTTGCCACTGAGGGAGAATGATGAGGATTATAAGCAGATCCTCCAGCTTTGGGTGACCAAGTCATGTGACGTTCAGACCGAGACACTTTTGACAATGAAAGGGGGTGCTGTTAATACTTGCATAAGAGGGGAAGCATCTCATCCAGCCGGCTTATGTGTCCCCACGATCTAAACCGCATCTTAATAGAGATAAACTTGTTTTGACCTGGATGATCTCAGTGGTTGGGGGAGGGCCTGGGACAGGGGCAGGGTGCAGGCGATGCCAGCAGGTGCCATCTCAGGCTCTACCAGTTACTGGCTGGGCTGACCGTGGCCAGGTTACCTTCTAGATTTCCATCTCTCATCTGGTAGAAGAGATCCCAGGCTCCGATCACCTCTCTGCTCCCTTTAGCTTGGGTCCTCCAGACAGAAAATAAGACAACCAGGATCCCATGAATGATTTAACTCCTCGAATATCTGTTTTCGTTGGACAAGAGGGCAAGGGAAAGGTTTACCTGGAGGGTTTCATAGGTGGAGAGGTATCTGGTTTAGGGTTACACGCTTCGGCCTCTCGGGTGGTGGGTCTTTCCTTTCCATGGGTCATGTATCCGGGGAAAAGGAGCAGTCTTCCTTGGACAATCTCCACATCCACACACAAAAATTACATTCTGTTTCAGGGAAGTCATGGGTCCCCTGAAGTCCATTTATAAATTTCCCAGTGCTCCGTAGGTCATCCCAGGGTGAGAACCACTGCCTTAAGGGACATTTTTTGTTTTTGTTTTTTCCCAGAAAATCCTCTAGATTTTGATTGATTATTTCATTGATTGATTTCATTTCCACAGCCGATTCATTCATGCGAATGCACCCACAGATTTGTAGCCCTGCTGCATGCGTACCTGTCGTTCACGTCGGTGACCGTGTGCCAGGTGTCCGGCATATGGGAGCCTTTTTGTATTTTAACACATGGATGCTTTTACGGACTGCAGACTTTTGATGGAAAAAAAGCAGAGCATCCGGGGAGACTGGCCAGGAATCCGCCTTTTAAAATATCGCGCTCCTCCCTGATTGCTCTTAGGTCCACCACAGTTGGAGAACCAGTGGCGCATGGCATTTCCTGGCTTGCCTCCTGCAGGGAGAGGGTGACCGGCCACAGAACTGCTGCATGACCGCCGAGTCACACGCCCCTGCATCCACAGCCCTCCAGGAGCCGCCGCTCGGGCCCTCGAGTTAATAGAACCCATCGCAACTCGGGCTAACACGCGGCCAGTGGAAGGGGAGGAAGAGTCCCCACCGTCGCTCGCAAACAGAACAAGTATTTGGAGAACTCCAGACAGGAGATGAACAGATCCCCACAAAACAACACAAGTGGGCAGCCTGGGTGGCTCAGTGGTTTAGCGGCGCCTCCAGCCGAAGGCCTGATTCTGGGGTCCTGGGATCGAGTCCCACGTCGGGCTCCCTGCATGGAGCCTGCTTCTCCCTCTGCCTGTGTCTCTGCCCCTCTCTCTCTGTGTCTCTCATGCATAAATAAATAAAATCTTAAAAAAAAAACCCCACAAGTTTCAAACCAATGAACTCCAACTTTGGTTCCCACATTTTTTTTTAAAAGACTTTATTTATTTATTCATGGCAAACACAGAGAGAGAGAGGCAGAGACACAGGCAGAGGGAGAAGCAGGCTCCATGCAGGGAGCCTGATGCGGGACTCGATCCCGGGACCCCAGGATCACGCCCTGGGCCAAAGGCAGGTGCTAAATTGCTGAGCCACCCAGGGATCCCCCAACATTTTTGTTTTTAAGAAGAACATTACGTTTGAGTCCAATTTCCTAGGGATCGTCCACTGCCCATGGGTTGAAAGGCCGGGGGGGCGCGCACCTGGGGCTCTGTCCCCATCTCCCTGGAGACACTCTGGCTTTCGTGACTTAGGCCCAAGGGAGCAGAGGCTGGCTGGGGCCGGTGGCCGCTGGCCCCGAGAGAAGGGAGGAGGGGGCCTGGGGGTGTGACACCTCAGAAAGTGAAGTGAAGTGGCCTCAGAGCCAGGAGGTAGGCGGCTGTGGAAACGCTCCCAGTCCAGGCAGGAAAGTCACAGACGGCCTGGGCGGTGCAGAGAAGCGCCGGGGGCTGCCGGGGGGCGGGGGGGGGGTTGCACAGCTGGAGTCAGATGCTCCCCCCAACCCGCGGGTGGCCGTGGGCGTGGCACCCCGCCTCCGTGTCCTAAGTTGGATCTTTGGACCCAGCCGTTTGGCAGGGGGGCCCCAGGGACATCGGAGACGGAGGCACGGTGAGGCGAGGGCTGCAGTGACGGCAGCTCAGAACGAGCCGATTTGGCTTATTTGGGTTCTGCGTAAGCTCGCTGGACAAATACAGGCTCGAGTACTAAACAAAAAAAATGTTTGAAAGACACTGGGCTTTGCTTCAAGGCGGGCTGAGGCTTCGTGTCACTGAGGCTGGTGTCCCTGGACCCCTGGGCCCAAATGTGTGGCAATTCACCTGAATTCAGGTGAAAAGAAGCACATCATAAGCATTTAATTTCTCAGTCCTACTTGCCTGCAACTTAGAACCCCAAGTTCAGGTGAGCAGAATGGAGGTTAAATGGTAAATACTGGCCCCTAGTTAGGGCCAATATTTAATTTAAATAAACACAGCTGAGCAAACAGAAGGCTTTAAGCTAGGGCTGTATTTACTTAGCCATTTCCTCAGTGGGTTATGTGCCAAATGAATTCAATGGCTTTTTGACTTTTTTTTTTTCTTCCCCTCTGATCTTAATTGTGACCCGTTTGACTAAGTTGATGGAACAGATTGGAAAGCCTAGACATTAAAAAAAAATGGGGAACCTTTCTGTAAAGGGCATGTTTAGCTAAGCCTTTCATTATTCAGTGCTGTGAAACAGGCCTTCGAGGACTTCTAGCAATCCGAAACAGAACGATCTGTGTGTCTTAATATTCTTCCTTCTTTCTTTGACTTAGGAGAAGGCAGAGATCATTTTGGGGCCATTCTTGTGACGCTCCTGGAGGCTGGATCCTGGGTGACTCGGCAGAACCGCCCTCCGTGGCTGTCGCGGGTCGCCTGGGGCTGGTCCGATACTTCTCGGCCGAGGAGGCATTGATGTCACGGCCTTGGGATCTGCGGTGTCATCATTCAAGTCACAAACAGCACATGTAGACAGGGTGTCCAGGCAATTTCCTGGCTTGGGATAGATTTTCGATGTTTCGAGATGGTTCTCGTTCGATCCCGTGTTAGTGATCCTCCGAGTTGCCCTGCAGCGAAACTCCCGGACCTGAGCGGCTCAGCCCCTGAGAGGTTGGTGCTCACTCTCGAGAAGTCCCAGGAGGCCCCGGGCCTCCCGCCGTGCGAGTGGCGAGGGATTCAGGGACCCGGGGGGTCGCACACTGGCTTCTCACCCATCGTTATCTGAGGCGGGCTACCCCTCCTTTTGCTCGTGGTCTGTCGCTCATGGGTCTGCACTGACCCCGCCAAGTGCAGGGAGACCAGGAATGTCATTCTGGAGGGAAGGCCATTTCCCGGCAAAATCTCCAAACCATGGAAAGAAAGCACAAGTCCTTGGCGGACAGCTGGCATCTCCGCCGAAATCACAACCACGCACCTTTACCTGGGGGAGAATCATCAGCTGAGTGCGCGGTTTGGATGGCTCACGTCCCAAAGAGTCAAGCTGGTGGCATCACTGACCTTAGTCAAAGCAAGAGGAGGGAAGGAAATGTCTAAGGAGCTGACACATGTTGACACCTGGAGCAATGTCCCATCCATTCCACCTGTTATGACGGGCACAGACAGGTTCTGTGAGCGGCCGGAGAATGTGCCCAAAGCAAGCCCAGCTTTTCCCACGTAGTCTGGAGAGTTATTTCCTTTTTCTCTGCCTCGGAGATCATCTAGAATACCTCCAGTCTGGCGCCTTGAGTTTGGTTTCTTACCAAACTCAGTTATTTGACATCACTGAAATGCACGTATCTGTCCTTGATAGGATGAACGGTTGTTCCCCAGGAAAGACGCAGACAAAAGTGTTCTGAAAATTAGTCAGAGGAAATGGGGAGCCAAATGTTTGCTTTTCCTAATGAATCTTGGCTGTGTTTCCAAATATTTAAATGTAAAATATGTATCATTTAACCACAACTTCAATGTTAAGAGCAAACACAAAGCAGATGGTTAAATGGCATCCATTTTAAAGTATTAATTCCAAACAACCTACACATGCAATTTTCAAATAAGAATAAGCCCTATTACGTCTCCACAGATAGGAATGTTAAAAATTATTGCTTGATTTTCAGTTTCAGATCAAGTTTTGTAAGAATGTGTTTTATTTCCTACCACATTATGTCACTGTTTTTTTTTTTTTTTTTTTTTTTAAAGATTATTTATAATGAGAGAGAGGCAGAAAGAAGCAGGCTCCATGCAGGGAGCCCAACGTGGGACTCGATCCCGGGACTCCAGGATCAGGCCCTGGGCTGAAGGCGGCGCTAAACCGCTGAGCCACTGAGCCACCCGGGCTGCCCCTCACTGTTGGTTTTTAAAGAGACACATAGCTGCTAAGGTCCCAGGACAGTGAGGTTTCCTATTGAATCACTGCTCATGATGGGGTTTGATCCCGAGCCTTTGGGGCAATCCAGTTTATTTTTCTTTCTGGCACCGGGAAAGCAGCTTTTCCTCAGAGAAGGCCTCCCCAGCTTGCCTTATCAGTATTCACAAGACTCTGGGTCTGTAAGTGCAGGAAAGCATTGATATTTTGGTGCTGAAGTATAAACTGATGTGAGTTAAATTGGAGAGAAGATTTGTAGTGCATGCCTGTTGACAAATAAGATGTTTTTGCAGTTATTTGCACGTTGGAAGAGACATGGTCTCTTCCTTAGCGGCTCTCTTCCTTGGGGCAGAGAGGAGGACGGCTGGTTCTCATTTGGCTGTGGCCAGAAATCAGGAAGACAGGGGATGGTTCCTGGGGGACAGTTTTCCTGTCTGTCCTAAGAACAGCTTATTTTGTCCATCCTATTCATTTCTATTTACTTGTTTTTATTTAATTTTTAATTTTTAATTTCTCAAGCTCTCCTCTCTATGGATTTCTAGAGGAAGGACTGGAACTCTCTCTCTCTCTCTTTTTAAAAGATGTTATTTGCCAGAGAGAGAGCACAAACGGGCCCAGGGGCAGAGGGAGAGGGAGAAACAGACTCCCTGCTGAGCAGGGAGCCTGACATGGGGCTCGATCCCAGGATCCAGGATTATGACCTTCACCCTCGTAAAGATCTCGTAAAGATCTCTGAAAGCATATGCTTAATCTACTGAGCCACCCAGGTGCCCCAGGATGGGAACTCTGTTTTGTTTTTTTCTTAAAGATCAGACCGGGTTTTTTTTTTTTAAATTTAATTCAATTAATTAACATATAGTGTTATTGGTTTCAGAGGTAGAGTTCAGTGATTCATCAGTCTGATATAACACCCAGTTCCATCACGTTGTTTCCTTCATGCCCATCACCCAGTGGCCCCGTCCTCCCACCCCTCTCCCTTCCAGTGACTCTCAGTTTGTTTCTTGTGATTAAGTGTCTCTAATAGTTTGTCTCTCTCTCTGATTTCATCTTTTTTTTTTTTTTTTAAATTTTTATTTATTTATGATAGTCACACACAGATAGAGAGAGAGAGGCAGAGACACAGGCAGAGGGAGAAGCAGGCTCCATGCACCGGGAGCCTGACGTGGGATTCGATCCCGGGTCTCCAGGATCGCGCCCTGGGCCAAAGGCAGGCGCCAAACCGCTGCGCCACCCAGGGATCCCTCTCTGATTTCATCTTGTTTTATTTTTCCTTCCCTTCCCCTGTGATCCTCTGTTTGGTTTCTTAAATTCCACATACGAGTGAGATCATGTGATAATTGTCTTTCTCTGATTGACTGATTTCGCTTAGCATAATACCCTCCAGTTCCATCTACGTCATTGCAAATGGCAAGATTCCATTTTTTGATGGCTGAGTAATATTCCATTGCATATAGACCACATCTTTTGTATCCCTTCATCTGTCGATGGACATCTGGGCTCTTTCCATACTTTGGCTATTGTGGACATTGCTGCTGTGAACATTGGGGTGCAGGTGTCCTGGTGTTTCATTGCATCTGTATCTTTGGAGTAAATCCCCAGTAGTGCAATTGCTGGGTCGTAGGGTAGCTCTGTACCTCCACACAGTTTTCCAGAGTGGCTGCACCAGCCTGCATTCCCTCCAATAGTGCAAGAGGGTCCCCCTTCTCCGCACAGCACAGGAATTCTTTAATGGCCCTGACCGCTTCAATGGCACCATGACCAGTTCAAGTGGCACCATGACCAGGAAATCAGCATGTGCTGGGGTCAGACTCACCTGGGCTTGATTTGGGGTCTGTCACCTGATAGCTTTGTGAGATAGGTTCCCTGTGCGTCAGTTATCTCAGCTACAAGATGGGTCACTGTAGGGACTAAATAAGAGAGTTCATGAAAAGCACTTGGCATATAATAATGATCCTGTGCCTATCTCCTATCTATTATCTATCTATCTATCTATCTATCTATCTATCTATCTATCTATCTATTATCTATCATCATCATCATTGTCTATCACCTGTCTTATTTACCCGTTTATTCTCTCCTCTTGCTATTTCATATGTATATAAACTATATATTGTATAGGGATGAATAGAGAGTGAGAAAGAGAATAGAGAGATGGAGAGGAAAGGAAGAGGCAGTGGAGGAGGTGTCCCAGTTCTTCTGGGGTAACTTCGACTTCGTTTTTTTGGCTGGGAAATCCATCGGGCATACACGAAGGCCTAAGTGATACGGTGAGTGCATGTCTATTCCCCATGCAAGTTAAGAGGCAGAGCCATGCAGGGTCAACCAGAGCTACCCTAATTCTCTTTCCCAGTCCCCTTTCCCGTCTTTCCTCTCTTTTCTCCTGCCAGGAAGTTACCCTGCATCGTTTTTCATACTTTCACTATTAGGTTCGTTTCCATTCGAAACAAATTGTTTTGCCTGCTTTTAAACTTTAGTGAAATAATACACTCTATGTAGCTTTCTGAAACTTGCTTTCAATGTCTAATATATATTTTTGCATTTAAATTTTTTGATTTATTTCTATTTTTTTCTAATGTTATATTTTCTTTCTTTCTTTTTTAATGTTATCTTTTCAACATTCATATGCTGAGACGCAGACCTCCAGCGTGCTCATTTTACTTGCTCTTCCACGTGTTTCCTTGTTTTCTCCTGGTGGAGTTTCCTTCTCCAGCCTTCCTCCTGCACTGTTTTACTCTGTCTATTTTTTTCTTAAATTTCTCCCCTCATGTTCACCCTGTGAGATGCGGATCTGGTAAAAGGACAGGAAAAGCCATGTCTGGTTCGTTGCTGACCTTCGGGAACACTGTCCTGATCCCTGTGATGGATACAGTGTATTTGGACGTAGTTCAAATACGCATCATAAGCCTGTCAGGCATAAAAAGATTTTGCCAGATAACATGTGCAAAAGATATCTGGAGTAGGGGGCCTGGGTAGCGATGGTGGACGTTGTATGGCAATAAAAAACAACAGGGTTTGGACAGCAGCCTGAAGATGGTTTCAGAGAAAGGAAAACGCCAAAGCGCCGTTGGATCTCCTCTGGCACATCCCCGTGGTACCACTCCTATCCAGTTCCTCCCTTCCTTTCTTGCCGTGGCCATCCTGGTTCTCTTCCCAGGGCTGCAACATCAGCTTCCAGGCCTTTTTCTCTTCTCCATTCCTCACTGGTTGGCTCTACTCCCTGCCCGTGACTGAATAGCAGAAGCATCCCGCCCTTGCCAGCTCCACAATGACCCTGGGCCATCCCCACGAGGTTTCCTAGCTGCCCAGGCTCGAAAAACATTTTGGCCCATGATGGGTGAGGAGCTAAGGATGCCTGACAGTGGGTGACCCATCCGGTCTTACCTCTGCTGGGAAGGGGCGTCCAGCCTCCACTGCTGCTCTACTCCAGAAAGTCAACACCCTACACCTCCTTCTTCAAAATCCTGCTCTGTTAGGTAACCTACCTCCTACACTTAGCCATGGGGTTCCCCTGTTCTGATTTCTCGGAGGCTCTCTCTAGTCACGCTTGTATTGGGCCCTCACTCTTTGGAATGGCATGACGGCCGTGCACGCTACGGCTCCCACTCTCCCAGTGCTCGCTGGCAAATACCTGGCTTGTGCCTGAACCTGTCGTGTCCTGTGTTCTCTGCTTTCCTGAGGCAGCTCCAGCCCCCTAGATCAGACTCCCACCGCCCCACTGAACTCCCACTCAGCTCATAGCCGTGCATTGAGGCCAATGCTCCCCGATCCACCCAGGCTGAAGGAGCCCTTCCTTCAGAACCACATGCACCCATCTGCCTCACTGGTGGCCCTTGGGGTAATGGCTCTCCACTTGATTGAGCTCTTCCCTTATTTTTATACTTGGCTCTTGGCTTCTTGAAGCTGGAGACTGCTTCTTATCTTTGGATTCTCCTCCACTAATGAAGAGCCCCTCATACCTCACGGTGTGGTGTCCTCTGCCCAGAAAGGATGCTTAGTATTTGCTTGATAAGTGAAGCTGCCTAGAGCAGGTGGCAGGAGGCGGCAAGCATAGGGAGTTGGCCTGCAAGGGTTTTGCACCCCCTAGTGCTCAGTGAGGCAAGAAATTTGGAGTGGCTGGCCATCTGTCCCAGGTGCCACCAGACTCTAGAAAGCGAGCAATAGTGATATAGGTTGGAACTATGAAGGAATATCTTTCCTGTCAATGGTAAGTAAGGGTGAAAATCCATGTGGAAAAAAACGACGTGTTTCACCTCACTGATTTTTACTCCCCTAGCCTTTCCCAATTTGCACGTGTCCCTCTGTTAGCTCCCCCAAGACTTGCTTTGTATCACCTGTGTGCATGGCCTTTCACTCTCCCCTCTCTGCTGGGTATACTGAGAAGAGGAGGTGCAGTGGGAGTCTCCAGTCCTCAGGGAATCAGTGTTTGCAGGCACAGAGCTCAGTCTCTGTTATATTTGCCTCCAAGCCCTGACTTCTTTGATGGCAGGTCAGTAGTATAAGGAGATACGAACTTGGAGGTCACCTTACATCTTGGTTTGTAGCAAGAAGCACAGTTAGGACTACTAGCTGTGTGACCTGGCAAGTTCCCTCACCTCTCTCTGCTCCCCTTTCTCCATATGTCAAAACAGATAGAATAATAGCCCTACCCCTAGCAATGCTTAGAAGGAATGACATAATAACAATAACAGCAATAGCAGACCAATATTACCAATATTTATCAAATTGTCACTATATGCTCAGCACTGTACTGGGCTCTCTTCATGCATTAATGCTTCTTTTTAAACATTTTTAAAAAATGAGCTCCATGGCCAGTGTGGAGCCCAATGCAGGGCTTGAATTCATGTCTCCGAGATTAAGACCTGAGCTGAGATCAAGAGCTGGATGTTTAACCAACTGAGCCACCTAGGTGTCCTCATGTATTAATTTTTACTACAATCCTATGCATTAGACATTATTATTATATCTAATAATAGATATAATATATCTATACTTCCTAGAAAAGGAAAAAGAGGCATAGAACAATTGACAAGCTTGACCAGGGTGACACAGCTAGTAACTGGTAGGGCTGGGATTTGAACCCAGGTGATCTGGCTGCCTGAGCCCAAATTCTGACCACCGTTCTATGATGCATTCAGAATCCTAGGCCAAAGTGATGTCGATGAAAATGGCAGGGTAAAGACCTCTGAAAATTCTCTCTTCCATAAAAGCAATAAGAAAACTGATGAATATGGTTGGAACTCACATATACTAGAGCCCTGGAAGCTAACCAAAGCTCCTCACAATTGAGGGAGTATTTATTCAGGAAAAATGACTGAATTTCAGTAAGAACAACAAGCTTTATGGTGTTTTAAGTTACCCTATTCCGAATCTCCCTTTCAGCTCTACAGTAACCTGAAAAATTAACAGCCTGAAAATGAAATTACATTGAACTCTAGTAGTCTGGCAGCCACCAGAGGGAGCAGAATGGCATGGGAACTCCTTTAAAGCCTTGTTTTCAGAGAATTGCCATTATTTGACCTTTCTAGTTATTCTCTGGGAGGCACTCCTTGCAAAGTTGTCTTTATTTGCTTAACTCAAATTTGTCTATTGAGGAAAACCAAGGCACTTATTGGGAACAATTAGAAGCAACGGATTAACTTTGTGATTACCTGAAGCAGCGGAAAATGGTTGGGACTCCCAACGAACTTGCAAGGAAGACAAACATGAAAATTGAAAGAAAAAAAACACCTGAAGCAAGAGATTCTCACAGAAGCTCTGAAAAGCTCCGACATATTCTTGGGAATCTAGAGTTACACACATGCATGAGGATGTGCATGTTCAGGAAAGAGTTGTACTTTACAACTGAGTTGTACACTGCATAGATTGTAAATTGTCACTTGTGGCTGATATTGAAGCTCTCTGTGCAAGTGGGAAGTGAGGGCTAAGACAGAGTTATAACTTGAGTTATAACTCAAGTTCCACACCTGTCTTGAGTGTGGAAGATGTGCCCCAACATACACACAGAACCCCATAATAAAGACTAGGAAATTTATTGGTTCTAGAAGTTAAGTAAAATGAATCACTGTGTGATTGTTAGCCAACCACTAAACAAATGAGTAGAGATTTCAGTGGCCACACATTACAAAGAATACAGATAGTGCAGAATTAGTCCAGAGAAGCAAGCAAACAAACAAACAACATTTAGACAAGCACAGGAAATAAAAGCAACAAAGACTGAACTGGAAGAAGTGAAGCTTTCTTATTTGCAGATGACATGATCTTATATGTAAAAAGTTTTGAAAAAAAGAAAAAAAAAGTTTTGAAGAATTTACTAAAAAAACTGTTAGAGCTGATAGACAAATTCACCGTGGTTGCAGGATATAATAATATATAAAGTCAATTGTATTTCTATAGACTAGCAATGAACGATATGAAAATCAAATCAAAGAAGCAATTCCTTTTACCCTTGCATCAAAAAGAACGAAATACTTAGTAATAATTGAGCAGGCGAAGTATAAGTCTTGTACACTGATAGCTACAAAATGCTGTTGTAAGAAATCAAGTATTTCTAAATAAATAGATGGAAAATCATCTGTGCTCATGGATTGGAAGCCTTGATATTAATGTCAATATTCCCCGAACAGATCTACAGAGTCAATACAGTCCTTATCACAATTCCAATTGTCGTCGTTTTTTTTTTTTTAAATAGACAAGCTGTTTCTAAAATTTATATGAACTTACAAAAACCCCAGAATAGCCAAAAATCTTAAAAAGAAGAAAGTGGGAGGGCTCATACTTTCTGACCTCAGAATTTAGTACAAAGGTATAGAATTCAAAATAATGTGGTACTGGCATAAGGCTAGACATATAGATTAATGGAATAGAATAGAGATCTCACAAATAAAGCCAAAAGTCTATGGTCAATTGGCTTTCCAAAAGAGTACCAAGCCCATTCAATGGGGGAAGGAATTCCACATGCAAAGTAATGTATTTGGACCTCTACCTCACATCATATAAATTAATTAACCCAAAGTGTATCAAGAAACTCAATATCACAGCCAAAACTATAAAGTTTTGGAAGGAAACTGGTATAAATCTTTGTGACCTTGGACTAGGCAACAATTGCTTAGATAGGACACCAAAAGCATAGGAAGTAATAGAAAAAAGAGATTAATGTAACTTTATAAAAGGTAAAAACTTTGGTGGATCAAAGAACACTAACAAGAACGTGGAAAGGCAAGTCACAGACTAGAGAACATGTTTGTAAATCATATATCTGATAAGGGTTAGTATCTAGAATATATTAGCGAATTCTTACAATGCAACAATAAAAAAAATGACCCAATTTATAAAAGAGCAAAAGACTTGAACAACATTTCTCAAATAATATATGCCAATGACCATTACACATGTGAAAAGATGCTCGACATCTTTAGTCATCAGGGAAATACATTTAAAACCTCACGGAGATACTATTTTACATCTACTAGGACAGTTATGATCAAATACAAAAAGATAACGAGTTTTGGCCAGAGGACGGGGAAGGAATTGTGTAGTGTCTGTGGAGAACAGTTGGGCAGTTCTTCAAAAAGTTAAGCATGTAATTCCTGTATGATCCAGTAACCTCACTCCTAGGTTTATACCCAAGAGATTTGAAAACATACATTTGAACAAAATCCTGTACGTAAATATTCACAGCAACATTATTCATAAAAGCCATAAAGCAGTAACAACATAAATATCCACCATCTGATGAATGGATACACAAAATGTGGCATATCCATACCATGGAATATTATTCAGCCCTAAAAGGAATGAACTGCTGACACCTGTTTTAACGTGAATGAGCCTTGAAGACATTGTGTCAAGTGGAAGAAGCCAGCCACAAAGGACCACGTATTGCGGTGTGATTCTATTTTTTATCTTTTCCTTTTTTTTAGAGAGAGAGAGAGAGAGAGAGAGAGAGAGAATATAGGGTGGAGGAGTAAGGGGAAAGGCTGAGAGAATCCCAAGCAGACTCCATGCCAGTATGGAGCCCCATGTGGGGCTCGATCTCACCACCCTGAGATCATGACTTGAGCCAAAATCAAGAGTTAGACCCTCAACCAACTGAGCCATCCAGGTGCCCCTGTGTGATTTCTATGGAATGTTGAGAGTAGACAAATCCCTGCAGCCAAAGGGCTCTTGGTTGGGAGGAGTCGGGTGATGGTAATGGGTATGGGGTTTATTTTGGAGATGATAAAAATGTTCTGGAATTAGATAGTGATGATGGTTCTACAGTGTGAATAAATTAAAAACCACTGAGTTGTACACTTTATTTTTTTAAAAATTTTGTTTATTTATTTGACAGAGAGGGAGAGAAAAAGAGAACACAAGCAAGCAGAGGGGCAGGCAGAAGCAAGCTCCCCGCTGAGTGGAGTACCTGACATGGGGCTTGACCCCAGGACCCTAGGATCATCACCTGAGTCGAGGGCAGACGCTTCACTGACCCGGGTGCCCCTGAACTGTACGCTTGAAAATGGTGACTTTTATGGTGTGGCAATTATATCTCAATTAAAAAAAATGTTAGGAACATTGCCTGGCCGTGGTAAGGACTAGTCATTGACATCTAACTTGTGCGGTGCTTAGTAGTTGCTAGCCAGTGTGCAAAGTCTATGTACGATGTCATTTAGTCCGTACAACAACCTTCATCACGGCATAGAAGGTCAAACAGAGTCTGGGACCACATAGCTGGTGAGCCGCAGAAGCTGGGATGTGAGCACAGGCACCTGATTCTAGAACCTATGTTTTTAATCCCTCTGCTTCCCCACCCATTCCTCACTGCTATGGGATCATCAGTTTTCTTCTTATGCCTGGATGGCTTGGATAACTTAACCAACCTTTTCCTAGACCGATGGAAGGGATACAATTTGCCTTTCCAACTTCTATGAACAAATCTAATGAGCAATAAAAGCAAAAGCAATAGGGTATTTACTGTTAAATGAGCCTCAGGTTTTTTTATTCTTTGGGGAAAAAAAAGAGGTCCTTGCCAAGGAGACATAGGGCCTGGCTTTCCATGGTTTGCACCTATGTCACATGGTCGTACTGGGGCTGAGCCTGACTGCTCTCCCACTAGGTGATCGCTGGAGGCTGGAACAGCGCGATGGGGTATCCAGCATGAGGGAATCACAGCCCCGTGTCTGAGCTATTGGGAGGAGTGTGATTCATTGTAGACAAAGGTTTGGTCCCCTTCAAAGAGAAAGCTTATATTATTTATGCAGGAAGCTAGGATCTGACAAAACCCCAATGCCAGCCGTTGTTGTCCAATGCCAGTTTTTATTTCAACTTCTTTATAATCAACTGTCTTTGTTGTTGTATTGATCTTTTAATTTTATGAGATATCTGTTGGTTTAGGTTGCAGGACATATAATAAAGAGATATAGGCCAAATGAATATGTCACTTATTTAGGTTATGCACAGTGGAGCATGGGGCCAGGATTGTGACGGGGTTTGATTGAAACTTCTGGAAATATTAATCCAAGACACCAAGCTCTGAATCTACTCAACTGATGGTCAATGGCCAAATTATTGTGTGACTTTCTCACTTCCCAGGACCCCCTCCCCACCTCTCCACCCTCACCCCCGGGGCAGGACAGGGGTGCATTCTCCTTTCCTCATGCTCCCTATTGGGCATGAATCAACATTTCCGACACTCCTTTCTTGCTTGTGTGCAGGAATGAATCATTTCTTGAGTTCAGAAGGAAAGCCTGGCTCTCTCAGCAAGGCCCTGGGCATCAAACTCATCATTCCTACACCCAGGCCTTCAATCCTTTGTCTCTTATGGGAAGCAGGATGCCACTCTTTGCAATTGTTACCCTGAGTGAAGGCTAGCGTTGGTCTCTTTGGGTTCCAGCTGTGATCCTATAGGCAAATCCTGCCTACAAGATCTCAATAGGTGAGCCATACTTGATGAGCTGCCCATTCTCCAGCGTCCCTGGGCTGACTCTGACTGTGTGCACAGCCTTGGCAGTGGCAAGATAGACTCTTATGGCCTGTTGGCTTTGGCAGTCCTATGACTTAGATTCCACTTCTGTCTTTTAGGTTTTTTTTTCTTTTTAACTTTATTATGGAATAATTGGCGTATATAATTGTATATATTTAAAGCACACCATGTGATCATCTGATACACATACACATGGTAGAGTGACTACCAAGGGCAAGATAATTAACATATCCGTCACCTCACATAGTGAACATAGTCTGCTTTTCTTATTTGTGGTCAAAATGCTCAGGATCTACTCTCAACAACTTTCAAGGATGTGATACTGTATTATTAACTATAGTCCATCTCTTAGCTTTTTTTGGGCCCTGTATTATATAATCTGTTACTGAGAGGGTTTTGGAAAATCTTTTAAGGGCTTCAAAGGCTTTTTTCAAAAGACTGTCAGCTTTGCCCTCCTCAACTGGATTTGCCGGAGCCCTTCACGAGCACTCTTTTTCCATGGTGTTCTGGAGTCACTCCTGACCCCTTGATTAGCTGGGGCCAGAGGAAGTGACCAACAACGGCTGAGCAGTGTGCGTCCCAGAAATGGAGTACGTGTCTGGCGTGGTTTCAGTGGGAGGCAGGATGGCCCGTCGCAGGTCTGCTATGTCCTGCTGTGGGAGCAGGACGAGTTACTCGCCTTCTCAGACCCCTTTCTCTACAATTCTGCTCCGAACAGCCCTCCTTGGGCTTGTGAAAAACAAATAAGAAAGTTGTGAAGAGTCCTCAGCACATTCCTGCTATTATTCTACTCTCGCTGCTCAGAATGAAAGAGTTAACAATCACTTACAGTTCCTCAACTTGAATTTAAGACAGATGATGCTATGGGGCTCCCCAAATATTGTCCTTTTGTGTTTTTCTAACGTTGTTTAATTTTTATGATAAGTGGCCACTTGCTGGTTCCGGGCACTGTGGCCAGTGTTCTGCACATGTAATTTCCTGATAAACAGGCAGGGCTCGCAGGGTGTCATCACAAGGCAACCCTTACGAGGAGTCTCGTTACTTCTTCAGACTCATTCTCTGGGGCCAATTCCTCCCCCTGCCCCAGGGTGGAAGCCTGGGAGCAGATCCCACGACCTTTCTGGTCCTTCTTAGGTAACAAAAAAACAAAAAACAACAAAACAAAACAACACAAAAAACCCTCTGGCTGCTGTGGTCTCCCCAGGCAGACTCAGTTCAGTAATTAAAAGACGTTCATTCCCACATGATGGCCCGAACTTCTCAAGTTCATTTACAGTCAGTGCTTCTGTCATTGCCTCTCCCTGAGTGCTCCCTTCCCTCGGGTCTTGGGAAGACTGAAAGGCATTGGTGGGCAGGGCCGTGGGCTCTGCCTCCATTCCAGGCACTGTCTTTGGATGTGGGGAAGGGACCCCTTCCCTCAGCCGTTGGGCCGCCATCTTGGGCGGGCACTAGCCTGCGCCCGGGTCTGCGGGCTCCCTCCGTGTGGCCCGTGTCTGGGCTGTCACACACACTCCATCTCTTCCTCCTGACAAACCCTCTGAGACTGTGAGCTTTCCTCACTCGGAAGCCTTTCTCCAGAGCCAGAGCTGGACACAGTGGCTCACCCTTCAGATTTTTCCAGGGGTGGGTATGACCCCAGTCCTCTGTGTCCCACAGTTTACAGGCTGCAGGAGACATCGAGACGCTTTCTCTCTTCTCACCTTGTACAGTTTCAGGGCATCGTGCGGAGCCTGGGACGCTCAGGAACTAGAACAGGCCTTGTGGTGTGGTGGTTGGACCCAAAGACTCTGCGTTCAGAACCTCAGCTCTGGGTTCCCATGCCAGCTCTGCCAGGTGCTGGCCACGTGATCCGGGGCAGGCTCCTCCAACCACTCTGCGCCTCAGTTTCCTTATCCACGTGATAGGCTGATCATAGGGCCTATCTCACAGGATTTTTATGCAGATGAAATAAGACAAAATTTGGAAAGTGTTTATAGCAGTTCCTGAGACAGTTCAGCCGCTGCTCAGGTATTTGCTAAATAAGTGTCGGGCAAAGAAGAGTTCGAATAAATAATAAGGGCGAGAGAATGACAATTTTACCAGGCATTCTCTAATTTCAAGAGTTCTGAGTTTTTGCGCCCGATTCTCTTGTGGGTGATGATGCCCTGCCGACAGCCACATCACCCTGAGACACGGCCGGTGCTCTCGGAGGGTCTGGAGGCCTCACTGAGCCTGGGTTCACTCCCAGTGCCAGGAATGCTACGAAGTATGTGTCTAGGGAAGGTGACTCAAGGCATTGCAAGGGATGACCACAGCAAGAGTTCCCAGACACAACTTTTCAGAAAGGGTTTCTGGGAACAGCAAAATCAGGGGTGGACGCCGAGAGTTGTATTTTGCAATATTCTGCGAGTACCGCAGCCTGCTTATCCCACATCTTGTTCTGCTCTATTCCTTACTGTCTGCTCTGAAGATGGCTATCCTCGTGGATTATGGGACATTTCTGAGTATCTGGAGACAATTAATTATCCTAGTCTTGACATGCCTGAGGGGCTAACACAGCAACACAGAGAAATGATGTAATTTAGCCAGTCACGTAGCACGGGGGAGGCCGAGCCGGGTCAGTTCTCTGGACTCCAGGCTTACATTTAATCTGATGAGACTCAGCACCGCGCTCTTATCCCAGCCCCGACTTTGTTTAGTCACAGAAGCTGTTAACATAATTTCAGAGATGTGTGGCCAGGGTCATTTGGTGAAAATGACGTTACCAGGAAGCTAAAATACTCAAAGCTCTGGAGGAGGTTGTGGGTCAGGATCGTGTAGGGGGAAAAAGTCAAAACAAGACCAGAAATCAGCTATAAATATCAACAAAAGGGAAACTGTTTTACTATGTACAAGATGAAGATGGGATAAAAACATGACCATTTCATTGATAACTTCTAAAACATACTAAGGCTGGTGTAGCCTCTGAAGTTTTTGATAGCTCGAATTCAGAATAAACAATTTGCAGTTGCCCATTTGCATTTGTGCTGGAGTCAATTTGTAAATGCACACTTGTATTTATGTCTGGCCATGTAGGAATTCACTCTTTATTTATTTTCTAGAAGATTTTATTTATTTATTTGAGAGTGAGAACAAGAGCAAGAGCGAGAGCGAGAGCGAGAGCGCGTGCAGGAGCAGGGGGAGGAGCAGAGGGAGAAGCAGACTCCCTGCTGAGTGCACATCCAGGACCTGAAACCATGACAGGAACCGAAGACAGACACTTAACCAACTGAGCCACCCAGGAATTCTTTTTAAAAGAAAGTTTTATGAAGGCTCAAAAAAAGTTGGAAAAATACTCATCTTCTATTTTCTACTTTTTCTGTCTTTTTCCTGATTCCCTTGGAGTGAGGCAAAGGGTAAGGAAAAGAGAATGGGTTCTGAAATTATACAGACTTGGGTTCAAATCCCAAGTCTATTACTACTGGCATGGCCTTGGGCAATTTGCTTAGCCTCTCTGACCTTCTGTGTCCTCATCTACGGAAGGCTTATGGTAATTCTTACCTCACAGGGTTGAAGTAAGCAAAACCTTTACCAAATGCTCGATTGACAAAAGACGCTTAGTTAAGTGTGGGCGGCAGAAATCTTAGACTCATTTAAAATGCCAATTCAGAATAGATTTATCAAAACAGCATGGCATTGGTGCAAAGATAAATGAAAAGAACAGAATAAAGAGCTCAGAAATTGACCTACACATATATTGTCAGTTGATTTTTGACCAAAGTTTCAAAACAACTCAATGGGCAAAGGATAGTCTTTTCAATAAATGATGCTGGAGCAACTAGACAACCATATGCAAAAAGAAAATGAATCTTGATCCATACCTTGCATTACATATAAAAATTAATTTGACATGAATCACAGACCTAAGTGTAGGAGCTAAAGCTATAAAATTTATAGGAGAAAATTTTTTTGACCTTGGGTTAGACAAAAATTTATGATACAAAAAAGCATAGATGAATTGGTTTCCATCAGTAGGAATAAAGTTTTGCTCTTCAAAAGACACTTAAAAAATGGAAATGGTGGGCACCTGGGTGGCTCAGTCGGCTAAGCGTCTGCCTTTGGTTCAGGTCATGACCCCAAGGTCCTGTGACATAGCCCTGCATCAGGCTCCCTGCTCAGTGGAGAGGCTGCTTCATCCTCTCCTTCTACTTGTTCTCTCTCTCTCTCTCTCTCTGTCAAATAAATAAATAAAATCTTAAAAAAAAAAAAAAAGAAAATGGAAATGCAAGTCACAGACTAGGATTAAATATTTGGAGAATGGATTTACTTCTCTAATATTGCTGTCTTTTGAAACTGTGGCACGGAGTAGTTATAATTAATAATTCCTGTGAGTCCCTAACCTCTCTCTGATAAAATGCACCTTTTAGAGGCTTTTCCTTCCTTCCCTACTATGTATGCCATTATCCACTGCCATAATTCTTGTCGTACAATTAGGGGTGAGAGCTGGAGAGAAGATTGAGCTGTGTGTAATGAGATGGCAAGCCGCACATCTTAGATCATATTCTTGGTGGGAAAGAAAAGAGCAACAATAAAAAATCTGGAGTCAGGCACACGGGCGTCCGGAAGCCACCTAAAAGCTCTTGTTAGCAACCAGACACTCTCAAAGATGACCCCAAAAAGCACAGAGTGCACACATTCTGTCAGAAATGGTGCTAAGTGCTGTGCGTCATTTCATCTTAGTGTAGGAGAAACATCTATGCATCGGTGAGCATGGGGTCCCAGCAGCAGAGACACCAAGCAGGCATCCAGCAGAGCTTCATCCAGGCTCTTCCCTCCCTTATGCCTGTAAACGATTTTGCTCTTCCTATGTCTCTGAATGGCTTTGTCTTCTGGACTTCATTCTAGATTCATTTGTCTTTCATTGGTTTTACTGTTTTGGGACTATTGGCTTGATTTTGGGGATTTCTCTTCTTTGAAACTTTGGCCTCTGGCTTCCTGGCACCAGGCTTCATGTTTCCTTGCTCCTTCAACCAGCTATCCATTTTTTTTCCATCTCTTCTCTGCCTCCTCAAAGTTTCCAGTTTCCAGTGTTTGGCCACTGATGGGTGATTACTAATCTCGTATGTCCCAAGCTCCATAATCTACGATACTGGGACCCACCATCAACAGACATGTGTGTCTTATGGGTATTGCTTGTTCTGATGACCCTGACCAACCACTGCGGGTGCAGCTGATCAGGAACCTAGGATAAATACAGGCATTAGGGAGGGAAGAGCCTGGATGAAGCTCTGCTGGATGCCTGCTCGGTGTCTGCTGCTGGGACTCCATGCCAAGCTGAAAAGGCCAAATCTGCCTTAGCCAAGGTAGCTGCGGAGCTTCCAAGTATTGACGCCACAGTGAGGATGTCTTGAGTGGCGTGAGCAAAGGCCCCATGTATGGATGACCTTGGGGTTGGAACCGTCAGGGGTTATACGTTGGAGCCAGGTGGGGACTTACGGGCGAACACAGCCTAAACCATAAGGTGAGTAGACCAGCGGAGAAAGCAGCATCGTGTGCTCGTTAGCCTGCTGTTCCCTCAGGTGGACCCGAGCCCGAGCGTCAGGCCGGGAACGCGCCCGTGTGTGGACGATGTGACCCC
Organism: Canis lupus baileyi; assembly: GCF_048164855.1. Classification (NCBI taxonomy): domain Eukaryota; kingdom Metazoa; phylum Chordata; class Mammalia; order Carnivora; family Canidae; genus Canis; species Canis lupus. The sequence goes on along the minus strand of NC_132873.1, from coordinate 1,925,999 downwards.
AGGTGGGAACACGGATGTTGCCGTGCTTGCCCTCAGCGTCAGTCTGACAACAGCAGAACCACGAGAAGTGTCTTCTCTAGAGTCCATGCCCCGAGACAGTCTGGCTGCAACTCACAGGCCACAGACCCCTGGGAGCGGAGGATCCCTCCTGGTTTACTTTAACTTAGAACAATAACCTCTGAGAGTGAGCATCCCGGGGAGCGGATGGACCGACATCAAAGTCTTCCGTTCCTTTTCCGATTTTGATCACAGCGACCGTTTTAACACAAGGGCTACGCAGGTTTTAAAAGGCTGAACTGTACTCAGCAGGTCACCAGCTGCTCCCCCCGCCAGGACCCGCCAGAGACGGCAGAGGGATGCGCAGCTGGAGGGGAGCGGCGGCAAATCCTGCCCACGGCGGCCTGCGCCGTGACCCACCTGGCTTCACGCGGGCTATGCACTAGAATCTGGAAGGGGTATTTTAATGATGAGAAATAAATGCATGACCTTGATGCAGAAGACAGGACGAACCTCTCCGTGTTTTAAAAAAAGGTTATCGTGCAGCAGGTGGCCTTAAATCTTAGGGTGATTAGGCTGACAGGGATGCAAAGGCTCACGCAGTTCCTATAATGCTCCGCGCCGAGGCTCTCACACCAACCCCTTAGCAAGGAGGCGTCTGAGCGCGGGAAGGTTCAGGAAGGATTTATGACATTTGCATCGTCAATGGAAGAACTGAAACGTAAGCCCTAGTTTCTTGACAGGAAATCCTGTCCTTGTTTCCAACTGTCTTTTAGCCAGATGATGGTATTTGACTGTCTCTGAAAACCTGCAGAAGGCATCCTGGTTATTCCCCAAGAGGGACTTGAAGCACAAACTAATTTTCAACGAGAGCGGACTTTGCGAGAACGGTTCCAACCGGGCACATTCTTTTCTCCTCTTTCCACTCATTTTCAGGGCCACCTGGAAACTTTGGCTCGGGGCTGAGGCGTGAGGAGCCATCCCCGCTCCCCAGTCTTTTTCTTTGCACAGCTGCGAAGTTCAGTGAGTTGAACTGCAGCGCCTTGAGTTCACTGTTCACTCTGCCACGACCAACCTCTGTTGTAAATCTTCCTCCCGGAACACGTGACGATGCATTTCTTGACTATATATCCCAACTGCAGCAGCAGACTTGTCAGAGCGCTGAGCCCCGCGGGGAGGAAGGACGCTCTTGGACTTGGCCATCTAGCAGCTCCGGACCTTGTGGAACAATCTGCCAGCCTTCGGTAAGTTAGCAACGCGCCCTCGCCGCAGAGCCCTTTGAGAGGAGGCTGTTTCGTGCACTTAGTAGATGAGGTTTTCCTTCCCTTTCTCTGCTCTCAGGAAACGCAGTTTTGAATTAAAACTAGGTTTACGTTTGAGAAGCAGCATGCAAGCTTTCGCTGCTTCCTGCTCAGTTAGAAAAAGTTGCCCAGGGACTAAAAAGGGGTTTCGGTTGTCTCTGTGCTCCCTTGTCTTGGACTGATTTTTCCCTTTTGCTTTTATGACTATGAAGGCAATGCTTTCTACGTGCTGTGCTCACTTTAGGAAGCGCAGATGTGAGGCCGCGTATGCCTCAGCCCATTTCCCCGAGCCCTCCCTGCCTCCCCGCTGCCGCCCCCTGCCCCATCCACTCTGGCCCCTCAGGGCTAACCCCGTTCGCTGTTTCGTGGGCCTCCTTCCCACGATTCCTCCGTGCAGCGCTCAGCTTTCTGGATACTGCAATCCCACAAACCTCGGGCCGGCCTCCTTCCTGCCCGGCCAGCCCGTGGGAGTCTAACCTGCAGGTCTCTCCCCAGACCCCGGCTGAGTGCGCGGCGCTTCAATGCTGAAGATGGAGCCTCTGAACAGCACGCACCCCAGCACCGCGGCCCCCAGCAGCCACCTGGTGTCCCACGTGCCCGGCAGTGAAAGCGGCAATGGCAACGAGTACTTCTACGTTCTGGTTGTCATGTCCTTCTACGGCATTTTCTTGATCGGAATCATGCTGGGCTATATGAAATCCAAGAGGCGGGAGAAGAAGTCCAGCCTCCTGCTGCTATACAAAGACGAGGAGAGGCTCTGGGGGGAGGCCATGAAGCCGCTGCCCATGGTGTCGGGCCTGAGGTCCGTGCAGGTGCCCATGATGCTGAACATGCTGCAGGAGAGCGTGGCACCTGCCCTGTCCTGCACCCTCTGCTCCATGGAGGGAGACAGCGTGAGCTCCGAGTCCTCCTCCCCAGATGTGCACCTCACCATCCAGGAGGAGGGGGCGGATGACGAGCTGGGGGAGACTTCAGAGACGCTCCTCAACGAAAGCAGCGAGGGGTCCTCAGAGAACATCCACCAGAATTCCTAGCACCCCCAGGGCCTCCGGAGGCGGCCCCATCTGCCAGCAGCCTTAGAGAGAGGAAGGACACTTTTCGTGTCTGGTTTCACTTTTGCAGCGCAGCTGCCACTCTAAAGAGACCTTTGGCGAGCCCCTGCACGGGGTGGTGGGGGAGTCTGCAGCCAGGAGGGCACGCGGCCAGTGGTGCACACCTGCCACTGAAAAGCCCGAAGACGTGCGGTGTGCACCTTGACTTTGGGGTCTGGGGCTCGGGGTTCCAGTTCTGAATTCGGCAGGTCGCCGTGCTTGCTGTTGTTTTCTCGCTGGATGCCCTGGGTAACTGCCCGCTCCCAGGGCTGCCCGATGCCTAGGACGTGCTGAGGGACTAGTTTTGATTTGCTAATTTGCCTAGAGCTTTGTTCTAGATCTGATGGGCTGTAAGTACCTCTATGGTGTACCTGTGGCATTCGTTCACAGCGGGTTACAGAGCTTCTTTTTGGAGGTCTTTTGGGTTGGAGGGGGATGTCTGATGGAGGACTTTTGATGGCAGAAAGCTGGAGATCCAAACCTGGTTCATTTCCATACTGTAAGAAAAAGCCACTTTCAAACCTGTTACCATTGGCTGGGATTATAAAAGAGAATCTGCTATTTCCACCCTTTGTCTAACCTGTGACCTTGAGCTCTGACCTCAGACCATCCAGCATCGCTTGCTGGCGTGACGTTTTCTCTCGGTTGGAAGAGCTTCCCCAGAATCGAATCTGTACTCTGAATAGCTGTACAGGGGACTTTTCCTGATCTTTCTAGAAGGGGTGATGGTGCACTTGAAGGAGGCTAAGCCCTTAGCTCTGCTGCTGCTTTTTTCCCAGCCTGGTTTTTCTGAGCTGGGAGCTGACACAACGTGGGCCTTCACAGTATGGCATTCCGTCACGTAGGGCAGACCTGGAAGGGTAGACTCAGGCAGAGGCTGGGGTCTGGGTTCTGTTTTCTGATCCTGAGCTGATTTGCTGTGTGGTCCTGGGCATGTCATCAAGAGGCTTACTGCCTTCATGAGACTCCTGAATCTAGATCCCCAGGGGGCTGGGAGGATGTCTTTGGATTTTAAGACTCTGTGATAAATCCTGTATGGCCTGGTGTGAGGAAGCTTGGAGAAAATATTTCCCACTTGGCCAGTTAGTCTGAGAACGGATCTGCTTATTTAAAGGAGCAGTTGGAGATTCAGAACACATGTAACTGGGAAATTTCGGGCGAATCACCACCCTGTTCGTGCTGTCATTTTCCCAGCAGTGAACCAGGGAGGCAGACGCTGCATTTTACTCTGCAAAGTTCCCTGGGTAGTAGAATGTTAAGACTTCAGCTGAGAAACCAGAAACCTAACAGAAAGTGTTCAGGAATGCTTGCTAACGTCTCAGTGTATTCCTGCGGTCAGTAGCTTTGTGGCAGACTGGTTAGGCCCTTCAAGGCAAGCAGGAAGAGAAACACACCAAAAGGTCAAATTGAATTCTAGTAAAAACAAAAAAAAAAACAAAAAAACCAAAAAATTTCTAAAACATACTCTCCTTTGATTGAAGATAGCAGTGACTACTGTTCCCATGAAAGGGTTAACAGTAGAGGAGCTGGTTTATCAGTTTGCCCTAACATAGTGCTAGAGGACATTCATGTTTGGGGGGGAAAGGGCCCTCCTTCACTTTAAAATTCAGAGTGTGGATTTACTCCAAAGGGGGCTGTTGGGGGTGAAAGAAGCCAAGTTCAGTTTGGCCCCTTGCCTGGAATCACTTGAATTCTGAAGCTTTACTGCGACGGACTTGTGCGTTGTCACATTTTCCATTGCTTAATCCTGAGGTTTGGTGCAAGTCTATCTGCGCCTGTTAAAAAAAAAAAAACATGATGTATATACTTCCTTCTTATTCTATTAAGTTGTATAAAGTTGTCTTCTGTATTTAACAGTTTGTAATTTTCACACTATTTTTTAATTTAAATAAACAAAACACGTCCCCCCCCACCCCCCGAAGAATACGCGTTCTCTCTTTGATTCTTCAGCACGACTGCAGTTTCCAGGACAAGCCCTCAGTCCCCAGCCGGCTCCGGCTCGGGCTCCGGGTCATCCTGCGGGCGGGAGGGGCGCGGGGAAGGTGTAGCTGCAGCGGAGGTCAGTGGAGTCCAGCGGCCAAGCTGCAGGGCGGTCTGACCGCCACCTCTCACTCTAAACTCGGTGGCTTGCACCAGCCCCGGAATTGGAACATACGCAGAGCGATCGCGGCAGCCTGGTGCAAGATGTTGCTCCGAATCTGGTCGCCGGGAAACATGTGGCTGGCACGAGGGCTAGGCCGCGACCGGCCCGGGGCGCACCGACTGGGACTGCCCGGCGGGAGGGGCGGGGCGCACCGCGGGGCCGACTCCCCAGGGCCGCGAAGCCGTGGGCGGGGCTGGAGGGACCGCCCCTCCCAGGCACCTGACTGCCTGGCCCCGCCCCCCGAGCCAGGCTGAGCCCCGCCCCCGGGCCAGGCTCCGCCCCCGGGTCAGGCTCCGCCCCCCGGGTCAGGCTCTGCCCCCTGGCCTGGGTCCGGCTCCCATACCTGGGTCAGGCTCCACCCCCCCCCCCCCGCCCCCTCCCCCCCCCGTCAGGTTCCCACCCCTGGGTCAGGCTCCGCCCCTGGTCAGGCTCCACCCCCCCAGGTTCCCACCCCTGGGTCAGGCTCCGCCCCGTTCAGGCTCCGCCCCCGGGTCAGGCTCCCATACCTGGGTCAGGCTCCACCCCCCCCGCCCCCCCCGTCAGGTTCCCACCCCTGGGTCAGGCTCCGCCCCCAGGCAGGCTCCGCCCCCGGTCAGGCTCCCATACCTGGGTCAGGCTCCACCCCCCCGTCAGGTTCCCACCCCCGGGTCAGGCTCCGCCCCCAGGCAGGCTCCGCCCCCAGGCAGGCTCCGCCCCCGGTCAGGCTCCCATACCTGGGTCAGGCTCCACCCCCCCGTCAGGTTCCCACCCCCGGGTCAGGCTCCGCCCCCAGGCAGGCTCCGCCCCCAGGCAGGCTCCGCCCCCGGTCAGGCTCCCATACCTGGGTCAGGCTCCACCCCCCCAGGTTCCCACCCTTGGGTCAGGCTCCGCCCCCCGGTCAGGCTCCACCCCCGGATCAGGCTCTGCCCCCTGGGGCCGGCTCCCATACCTGGGTCAGACCCCACCCCCCCCCCCCCGTCAGGTTCCCACGCCTGGGTCAGGCTCCACCCCCCATCAGGCTCCGCCCCCAGGCAGGCTCCGCCCCCGGTCAGGCTCCGCCCCCGGTAGGCTCCCATACCTGGGTCAGGCTCCACCCCCATCAGGCTCCGCCCCCGGGTCAGGCTCCGCCCCCAGGCAGGCTCCACCCCCATCAGGCTCCGCCCCCGGGTCAGGCTCCGCCCCCAGGCAGGCTCCGCCCCCAGGCAGGCTCCGCCCCGGGGCTGCGCTCCCCGCCTGCCTGCGGCTGCAGCCTGTCCTTTATTCCATTTCCACAGCGGAAGTGCTGCAGAAAAATGACCAAACCAGTGACCCAGTTTGAGGAAGGCAGATGGACAGGGTGGCCTTGCTTTCATGTTTCTCTGTTTCCTGTGCGTTGAGCTTTCCTGTTTCAAGGAAACGTTGCCCTTAGGTTCCCAAATGACGGCCTCCCCGAAGTCTATCCGGCGGCCGTGCCGCGGGGTCTGGATTCTTCCCAAAGCGCATCGAGGATCGCAGCTCACCAGCTGGCTTTGGGACAACGTAAGATGAGAACGTGATCTGAAAAGACAAAGAAGCCTTTTTAATGTATCCTGGCTTAATGTCATTCTTGGTGCGGAAACAGTTAAAAAAAGTCTTTCTTTTTTTTCAAACCAGGGGCGGAAGAAGAGGGAATTCTAAACTCTAATTGTCCTAAAAATATGTAGAGTACACTATGTCGTTTTAATGGAATATTTGTTTTCTTTAAAAAAAAAAAGAACTTCTAAGCAGAACCTAAGGCCCAAGGGGTTTAGTCTGTGTGGATTTACTCATGCATGTGAAAAACTGAGAAGGGAATTTGGCCCCATGCACCTAGGATATTAGAAACATATTTTAAAGCACTTAAATGTTAGGGATGAGGTAAATGGATCCTCCTGCTTGCTCCATGCTGTTCTAATTACACCTTTGTACGTCAGAGGCAGGCAGGGATGCTGCACAGGAAAAGATTTCTTTCATGGACACCACCATGGGAGCCGGATTACTGGGAAAGGCTGAAATGGGGCCCGGGCAAGAGTGCTCTTGGCTCATGATTCTGGTTGGAAAGTAGACCCCATGGCACTTTTGAGAGTTGGAGGTTCCATGGTCAGGCCCGCACTTCCAGGGCTCAGCTGAAGGAGGGTCACTTACCGGCCTGTACAGTGTCGCCCTGACCATGCACGTCGTGGAACACCCCGCACGTGGAGCTTACAATGCAATGGATACTCCAGACACAGCCTCGGTCAGACGGAGCTTACGGTTACCCGCCTTACTCCCCAGCTGGGCCTCGTGCTGGAGACCATCAGGGGGAGAGTCATGGTTCAGGGAGAGAAGGTGGCGCCTAGGGCCTGAGGGAGACGCACCAGCTCCTTGCCCAGGCCGGGGCTGGTCGCAGGCAGGCAGGGTGTAAATGGGGGTTCAGTAGACACTCAGCCTTATTTTGTCTGGCTTTCTAGGCTACCTCTGTGGCTCTGCAGCTGTACAGAAAGTACTCGGCCTCTCTGACACGCAGTCCCTCTCCTTTACCACGAGGAAGACCCACTGGCCTTTCTCTTTGGGTGTGTGTGTGGGGGGCATAGGGTGCGGCTGCTAATGACAAGAATAGTGCAACCACCTGTGACATACTGAGTGCTGCATGAAACCAAAGGCAAAGCAGCTCCAGGCTTCTACTTTTGAAAATGCATCCTGGACAGACATCTGCAAATGAAAGTCACTGAACCTTTCCTTCTGTGCTCGGTTTCCTCAGGAGACTGCAATGTTCAGGAAGAGGATGTGATTTGCCAAAGAAGAAGGGTCATAAGAGGGAAAAACCACTATTCAATTTTCGCCTTTCCCCATTTCTGAAATGTTTCCTCCCACACAGGAAGGAACAGTTTGGGATGTGAGCTGTTACCATGGAGATAACCAGCCAAGGTCACTTGTTTGAAGGAGGAGCCCACGGCCCCCATGGCACTGGATCATTAGAGCAGTTTTATGAAGTTGGGATTTGGTCCTTGACTCAGGCAACGACAAGCTCTGAGCCACGGCAGCCTCCATTCGTGGCGTGGAGGAGGGGATGCAAGAACGTTGTCCTTCTGTCCCATACAACTCTGTCTTCCTTCTCTTTGTGCCTCTCCTGCCCATTCAATATAGGGCTGCAATTTTGTGTGTCCAGCTCCAGGAATTTCTTCTCTTACCTTGCATTTTCTTGCTAAGAACACGGTTCAGGAATTCTTCACATCAATAGCCACACCCTCTTCTGTCCTTAATGGTTTTTCATCCCCTGTTCAGAGACAGTGAATGGCATATTCTTTCTTGCCTTAGTCTGTTCCGGCTGCTATAACAAAGTGTCATAGGCCGGGTGGCTTATAAACAACAGAAATGCATTTCTAATAGTTCTGGAGACTGTCTGTCATCAGGGTTCCAGCATGATCAGGTTCTGGTGGGGACCCTCTTCTGGAGTGTGGATGGCTGACTTCTTATATCTTCACATGGTAGAGAGAGAGGAAGCTAACTCTCTGCTTCCTTCTTATAAGGGCACTAACCTCATTCATGAGTGCCCCACCCCCAAGACCTAATCACCTCCCAAAGCCCCACCTCCAAATACTGGGGAGTAGATTTCAGCCTGGGAATTTGGGGGAAGGCATACAGATACTCCGCCCATAGCATCTCTTTTCCCAACCTCTCTTCTTTTCCTCCCTCCCTTCCTTCCATTTCACAAAAGGAATGAAAACAACAGAAGCAAAACAGGAATGGGAACAACAAAAAGGAGCCACAATGCAGTCTACTTGTCAGGCATATACGTCACCCAGTTGTTACAAGCCTGTGCTTTGAACACTTTACTAGGTACTTCTAGGTACTTCACTAGGTGCTGGGGAAAATGTAACATCTCCCTGGCCTCCAAAGGGGTCAAAGTCTCCCCATAGTTGATTTCCAATAAAAACAATTCTATTTCAGATTTATTTATAACATCGATGCAGGGCTTTCTGGATGTGAGAATACATAGTATGTCTTTGAGCAGTTGAGGATGCCGTGGTGCAATTAAATGGGCAAAATGTACTGCTTACTTAATATTTGCCTTGTTCTGTGATAGATGCTTTCCCTTTGATTATCTTACTTAATCCTCTCAAGCAGACCCTGAACTAGGTCTCTGATACTGTTAAGGGAGATATGAAAGTTGAGGCTCGGGGAAGGCAATGGCCGCCAATGTAGTGAGCGATCAGGATTCCAATGTAGGTCACTAGATATAAATCTGGCATTCTTTAAACCACTGGGAAGCAGAGAGCAGGAGACTTGGAATCTAGTCTCATCCTAGACATTAGGCAGCCCTGTGCCATTGCACTGGTTGCTCAACCTTTCTGGGTTTCCTCCCTGGTAAAATGAAAATATAATATCTTTTCTATTGACCTCAAAACACTGTCAGAACTTCATATGAAACAACTGGAAAAGTAAAAAGCCTCTGTCCTGGATAGGGGACTGAGCGTGGACATTACTAGCATGCAGCAATATCCAGCTCTTCTCCCCTTCTGAGAACATGGAAATTTCCACTTCTCGCCTCCTTCTCGGGCCCCTCCTCCCCTAACACCAGGGCAGGGATGTGACTCATTCTGGTCAATGTCGACTTAGTGGACAAGAGGTATATCCCTTATCAGCTAAGGCCGTGGAAAGCCCAGGTATGATTTCTCCAGGGCCAGCCTGTCCTACATGTAACTAGTGAGACCATATGTTCCGGGTGGTGGTACAGATGGTCGTCGGAGACTGAATTGGCCTGAAATGGGACTGCATGGGAGCCAGTTGCTCTGGAGAGTTGCCTAAACCTGCAGCTGGCTTTATGTGAAGCAATAATAGCATAAGCTATGGTAAATATTGAGAAATTGGGGTTTTTGCTCCTGTGATGGAATCTTACCCATCAGATTTTATAGGGCATGACAATTTAGAGAGACACAGAAGGTGCCTTCTACACCATCTCACCCAACCTCTCTGTTTAATGAGGAAATCAAGGCACGCGCAGTGGTTAAGTGACTTGTTCAATGTCATAGAGGGAGATAGGAGTAGAGCTGGGATCACAACTCAGATTTCCTGACGTTGGGTTCGGGATCCCCATGGGGGGCACAGCCATGGAAGTCTCTGCCGGGGATTAGTGAAAACAAGGGACCGAGGGGGCCTCCTCACCTTGAGCTTCCCTGAGCAGCTCTCGGTCACTGCTGTGCCTCTCCTTGCTGGGCCCATGAACTGTGCCAGGAAGTAGCTTCTTTTTCCCTGGCCAAACCCTGGTACTTACTGCTCTTTGGGGGGATGGATCAGAGCTGGCAGCTGGCAGAAGTAAACACATTCCCCTAAAGAGTGCAATGTGACATCACTGGAAACTTTAATAAAGGGGAAGAAGCTATAAATAGGAGGAGGGAAATATTCAAACAGGGTTGAATGTAATTGTCCTGTATGCAGTTTCCTGGGTTCGGCCTTCTGTTTGTTTGTTTGTTTGGTTGGTTGGTCGTTTTGCATGTTCAAACCTAGCTCCAGCACCAGAGTGGTCACAGGCAGTGTCCCTCATGTCAGCCACCTCCAACCGCCCCCCACACCCCCAGTACAGAATGCTCCCAGGATCCATGCTCCTAGGTTCAGGGTAAGGACTCTTGCAGGTAAATGCTGGAGATTCAGCTCTAGATTGGGGTTTCAGATGATGAAGAAACCAACACTGATCATTATTTTCATATTCTGAGCCCTGACATGAAAGGAACGCTTTCTCTCTCATCTTGTTCTTCCTTTTTCACTTAGAACTTATGCCTAAGAAGTGGATATAGTACTTGGTTACAGAGATTCTGTTTCTTTTTCAAAGTTTTCTACTTTTTGCTCTCCTGTTACATTGTCCTTGTGTCTCAGCTACAGAAGCTATGCCCTTTCTCATAGGATCATAAATCTCATGAAGGTCAGAGCCATGTATTATTATTTCTGTAGTTAGTACCTATTTCGGGCCAGAATTCCTCAGAGCAATCTCTGGTCATGTTCTTTCTCTTCCTTTTTTTTTTTTTTTTTTAATTTCTCTTTGAGGGATCTCATTCACTCTTAAATCTTTATTATGTATAGAACTATAACAAATACCTATCTAGTGCTTACTGTGTGCCAGGCACTGTTCTCATGATACTTAATTCTCATGACAAACTAAGAGATTGGGATTTTAAAGCCATTTTATTTATTTTTATTTTTATTGATTTATTTTTAAATATTTTATTTAGTTATTGGAGAGAGGAAGCACACATGAGCCGGGTGCGGGTAAGAGTAGAAGGAGGGGGACAAACAGGCTCAAAACTGAGTGTGGAGCCAGACTCGGGGCTTGATCCCAGATCCTGAGATCATGACCTGAGCCAAAACCAAGAGTCAGATGCTTTAACCACCAGAGCCACTCAGGTGTCCCAAAAAGCCATTTTAAGAATGAGGGCTAATTAGGCATGAAGTTAAGAACATTGAGAGATTCTCATAGCTGGTGAGCAGGAGAAATGGGTTCGAATTTGGTAACCTGGCTCCAGAGGTGAAACACCTAACAGCTCAGTGGATTGCCTTTTTTTTTTTTTTTTTTTTGGACTGCCTTTTTATCTCTAAATCCTTCAGCTCTAGCTGAGACTTTTCTCATGATCACCAATGCCTATGGCTATTTCTACCCAACATCCCACAAATTCCTGGCATTTCAAATTCCTGAGGTCAAAACCCAAACACATTATGTTTTCTCCAAAATCTGTCTCCTAACATATTGAATAGGTGTCAGAAATGCAGGTAGAACCCAAGCTTTTCTCTCTTACTCTAGGTCACTAGGCATTCTCTGAGATCTCTTTCCATTGACATGGTCATTATCTATCCAAAACAGCATTTCTTTAATTAGGAAAATAATGAAGATCAGAGAAAAGGAAAGATAACATGATCAGGGCTGTACTCACATAAATTAAAAGCATGATATTTAGGATGGAACCTGGTAGGCATTGGCTGAACAATGATAAAAACTCAGTCATTGTCATCATGCTACTGACAATTTTTCCCATTCTAGAAGATGAATTGAAGAAAATAAAAGAGGTAAAGAAAACAGGATTCCTGATGGCAGGAGAGAAGTGACTGAACTGGGCCAATGGCAGGTATAGTGGAGACACTGCAGGTGGAAACGCTGAGGAGTTGAGATTACCAAGCTCTTGCACCTTGTTGAAGGTTAGCAAATGAAGGAGAGAGTCGTTTGGAGAATGACTCTAAGGTTTTCAATCTGCATAACTGAGAGAGTAGAAGGGCAAATAATAAAAATGGGTAGTAAATCCTGGAAATGATTTATTGCGTTATGCATTTTGAGTTGGAGGTGTTGACATGATATCCCGAAAGCATCTGGGAAATCAGTATGGGAACTTTTGAGAGAAGTCATGGCTAGAGAGAGAGGGACTTGGGAGCCATACACACGAGTACATGGACTTGAAACCTTGAGCGTGGCTGAAATAGCCAATGATGAGTGGAAATAGAGGAGAGGGCAAAGAGCATTCCTTCAGGGACCAGCTACTTCTTGGGGTTGGAAAAGGAGAGGCAGAACGAGCAGGAGCAGTCCAAGAAGTAAAATCAGGATGGCAAAAAGCCCAGGAGCCAAGTCAGCAGAGGTTCTCCGGAAAGAGAAGGTCATCCATAGAGAGATGGAGGGGAAGAAGCTTCCTTTTGATCACTCATAGATGATTAGTGTCTATAATATGAGGAATCTGTATCATAGTGGGGTTGGTGGTATCACAGGTGTAAAAGGTTGATGTGTGTCGAGGTCACTCTCAGAGTAACTCAGAAAGTTTGGCTGTGAAAAGCAAAGTATGGTGTGGCCAATTCAAGGAGTTGGAACTACTCTTTTACTTGCAAATCTACTTTCACTCCCTTTGGTAGTATGGGCTGACCGAGTTTCTTTCTAGGTGTGTCTCTGTAGGGACCAAGGCTTTCCCAGGTTTATAACAAATCTCCATTAAAGACATGTGGGGATGGTGTGAAGTCAGCCCAAAGGAGTTGCTGGGAGATGAGCTACAGGGCTGATTCAGAGAAGTACAAGTAACACGACTTTCTCTTTTCCACCACAGACGGTAGGACACAAATATTTTGCTGTCAAATCTCTGCCTTTCCAGGATTTTCTCTGCAGGTTGTATGAAGAAGCACCAAAGATTATAGGACATCCTTTTAACTAGAATTGCCCTGAATTTTGTATTTCTTCAAAATGATTTTTATTCAGGAACTCAATTTCTCTACATGCTTAAAAACGGATTGGTTGTATAGTATATGTATATATTGCTTGTGATCAAATTCTCTTTTAAAAAAATCAGGTTTCGGGATCCCTGGGTGGCGCAGCGGTTTGGCGCCTGCCTTTGGCCCAGGGCGCGATCCTGGAGACCCGGGATCGAATCCCACATCAGGCTCCCGGTGCATGGAGCCTGCTTCTCCCTCTGCCTGTGCCTCTGCCTCTCTCTCTCTCTCTCTCTCTGACTATCATAAATAAATAAAAATTAAAAAAAATAAAAAAAATTAAAAAATCAGGTTTGTGAGTAAGAGAGTGGACAGTGATAAAAAGCCTTTCTGGTGGAGAGTGGGTAGTACTACAAGATTCATGGTTACATCATAGGCCTCCACCATGATAAAGAGCAACATTAAAAATAACTAAAATGCTCTTTGTATTTCTTGGTCCATGAAGAAACACACATCATTCTGCAAAATCACACGCCAACAATATGGTCAGCTTCAACTTGGATATGGGGATGACCCAAGGCTTCCCAGAGGCAGATGGTATAGACCAGAGAAACCATGCTGCTCCAAGAATTCTAAAGTCAAGCTCTTTTGACCCTCTCCTTGTAATTTAATGAATGGCCTTAGTTTGTGGCAATAATGATTCAGTATTTGGACTTTGACAGCTTAAAATTTGCTGAAAATCAGAAGCCTAAAGGCATATCATTATGTTTCAAATAAAAAAATAAAATACATTTTTAGCCTTCAGATAAATCAAATGATACTACTAAAACAAAGACAGAAATCAGGGAAAAAATTTAAAAGTGGTGTGTGAATGTCAAATGTTTGTATTTTGCCATTGGAATCCACATTTTTAATAGGAAGTGGCATCTGATTTTACTTCAGGGATTAGGTTCTAAAATCAGTGTAAGACAAGATTATCCTTGAAAGTCTCTAATTGCTCTTAATATTTCAACTCCTGTGGTTTCTCAGAGTGCTTTGGTCATGTCCTCCTTGTCCCTAGGTAGTATAGTCTAAGGGCAAGTTTGAATAGTTGCCCCACCTCTGTCTCTGTCTCTCTCTCTGCACACACACACACACACACACACACACACACACAAGCGCTCATGTGTGCGCATGCACATACACTTGAATTCCTATAAATGCTGTGTGCCTATTTTGGACTTTGCTATAAAATAGGTGAGTTATTTCTTTGTGTTGTGACTGTTTTCTGCCCTAAAAGCAATACGTATTGCCCTTCTATGTGCTCTTATGTGCTCTCCAAATAAAAGACATTACATACCAGCCAGTGTCCTGATTGTGACAAGAACATATTACCAAGGAGGAAAACAAAATTGCTTTTTTGAGGCATATCCCCAAAACTCAACCAGAGGTGTCATAGAGTTTAGGGTTTATAATTTTAATGGTCACTTCTCTTGTTTCTTAAATTAGAAGCATGGCAGGTCAGTTAGCGTTTCCTGAATGCTCATTACGTGCCTCTAGTTCCTTCAATTAGCAATCTCATTCAGGCCTTCGGTGGCTCTATGACATTCTTCTTACGTGTGAGAGATCAAAGCTCTGGAAAGTGTCCAAACTCAAATTACCAGTAAGCAGCATAGTTAGGATTTGAACTCACATTTGTCAGATGCAAACACAGGTATTTTGTTCCACTCTACATTATATAGTTTTGCCTCACTTCCCGCAATATTAAAATCATACAATTATTTTTGTCCACTTCAAGAGCATTCATAGGAGGTTTCACCTAAAGCTCACACTTCTTCATGAGTTTGGACACTTATAATCAGTTGGGAAAGCTATGAAATCTGTTAAAATTAAAAAAAATACCCACCTCTGCACCCTGATTATCTTGAGTGTCTTCTCCAAGTCATTACAAATTAGAAATGAAATGAAGCCCTGAATTGAGATTGTAGGTCCCTGGGAGGGTCTTCTTGTGGTGAGATAAGGACTGTGGTCAAGAGGAGCAACTGGGGCCCTGAGAAGTCAAAGACAGGTGGGTAATGGAGGGAAGAAAGGGCAGGCTCTGCATTTGCCTGAGGCTAGAAGTGGCTTGAACAGAATTGCAGAGACTCTTTGTGTGGGCAATAGTCTCTAAGGACTTAGTGTAGATGTAGAAAAGTGGCTGGAAAAAAAGAGAAAAGATCATTTGAACTCACTCATTGATTCAATAAACCTTCATTTTTGAATCTTGTGTATAAGACCTTGTGTCCAAGATTTTATTCTAGTGCTCTGAATGGTTAAGAGAAGCAGAAGACATTTTTTCTTCTAGGGTTGGAAATATCAAGAGCCTAATAACTAGATGCTACCTTGAAAATGCTTCTGTACATATATATATATATATATATATATATATATATATATATAAAACAATATAGATATATATTTCACACCAATATATTTTTTTAATTAAAAAAAGAGTCTCCAGGGGCACTTGGGTGGCTCAGTTGGTTAAGTGTGTGACTTCGGCTCAGGTTATGAACACTGGAGTCTTGGGATCGAGGCTCACATTGGGCTCAGTGGAGAGTCTGCTTCTCCCTCTCCCTCTGCCCCTCCCCTGCCGAGCTTGTGTTTTTTCTCTCTCTCTAATAAGTAAATAAAATCTTAAAAAAAACTTCATTAATTTTGTTTGCCAAAGGGCTTACTATTGAACAAATTCAACTGAATTTAAGCCTTCCATGGAAAGAGTCATTTTTTTTTTTCACTTTTATGGAAATCTCCAATCCGATAGTCCCGACTAGATTCCATTTTGTCAGGTTTATACTTTGCCTTATCTACTGAATCTTCTCCAGCTCCATGATGACAGACAACAGACAGGGAAAATATTTTGGGCCAAAGTTTGGGAACATGTGCCTCATATAAATTCATTCTAAGTTCAGTTCTTCAGGATTTTAAAGGGCATTGTTTTCATTTAATGAAATGTGTCCTGCATGCTTTTATCCCTTACATTCTTTTTTTTTTTTTAAAGATTTTATTTATTTATTCATGAGAGACAATGAGAGAGAGACAGAGACACAGGCAGAGGGAGAAGTGGGCTCCATGCAAGGAGGACTCAATCCCGGATCCTGGGATCACGCCCTGAGCCAAAGGCAGACACTCAACCACTGAGCCACCCAGGTGTCCCTATCCCTTACATTCTTAATCAAAATATTGTAGAAGAATAATCTGACGTCTAAAGAATATTTTCAGTTTTTTAAGTAAGTCTAATTTTTAAAAGTGTAAAGTCATGATAGTCCATGGGCATGGTATCTGAAAGCAAAGATTGCTAATGCAAGTTTGACAACGGTCATTTGAAAATTTTATTTATTTTCTTTTTCTTTTCTCTCCTTTTTAATTTCAAAAAGTTTTTTCATTTGGCTTACTAGTCCATTTTATTTATTTTCTCAGTCTTATTGAAATGTAGTTCACACTTAGAATTGTATAAATTTAAGATGTATTATGATTTGATATATGTATATTATATACGTTCAAAGTGTATAATGATTTGATATGTGTTTATATTGCAACATGATCAACACAATGAATTTAATTAGTATCCGTCATCTTTGTTTTCATTTAGTCACAGGTAGGGGAGATGTAAGGATCAGTCTCAAAATGTAACGTCAAGTTCTATATAGCTTTAGTAATAAAGATGAAATACAATTATGTTAAACATACAATACAATATAATGTCTCAGAATAGCCTCTTGTATACTCAAATGTTAGTTACTATCACTATTATGTTTAAGCTGATATTAACACATCAAATGTTTATTATTGTATTTTAATTTCTCTAAGTTACAATATTCGTATAATATACCAGGAACTGTGCTGACTTATTACAGTTTGTTTTATTAGTTGTTCTCTTTGTCCAAAGAACATGCAACCTCAGATTTTAGTGCCCAGGACTAATTGTAAGTCTAGAATTTCTATTGAATTTCACTACCACCATTTCAACACGGGTATGGAGAAAGAATCTATTTGGAGTGCAAATTTATCCAGATTCTCAACTGAAGTTCATCTAATAATCATTCTTTGAGAATACTCTATGTTCTTGAATTTGAGTGTGCAGAGCTTATGGCCCTGTTCTTAGGTAGTTTACAGTACAAGTGGAGGAGACAGATGCATAAACAGATAGATTGTATGTGATGGGGTAAGTGTTAGTAGTCAGCTGTGGGAGCCAGAGTAGATAACTGCCTGGGGGAGGTGGAAAAAGGTTACCCAGAGGAGATGGCATTTGATCAAGGTTTTAAAGGATGGGAAGGAGTTTCCTCAATTTCTTTCTCTGTAAACAGAGGCAGTAGGACAGGATTTTTTTTACTCCAAATTTCCATGATTTTTATGCTGTGGATCCCACTTTATCAATAATGAGGAGCATTGGCATGGGGCCTTTGCATTTTGATTTTTGCAGATCTTATCCGCACAATTCTGTGGCTTCTCCATCTATAGTAGGAGCATCAGTTGACTGTTCAGCTGTTCTGCTAACCTGCCAGATGGCTGAGCTTTTAGATTTCAGGACAAAGAATTCACACAACTGGCTGAATGTTTCACTTTTCATCAGAAAATTTTGGCATCAGGTGGACAATAACCATGGACAAACCTCAGGAATTTGAGTGATTTGGATTTGGTACAGAGAAAATAATAGCTTAGATTCTGATTTGAAGTGAAGCTCAATTATCCTCAGCCAAAAAATAGCCTTTCTTCTTCCAAGTGGTCTAAGATGCTCATTAGCTCTGGCTTTGGTCCTGGGGTATTTTTGTAATGAAGTCGGCTGAAAGTTTGCAGGACAGATGGAGTTGCCATCTTTCATGGGGCTGTAGAAGAGAGCAGAGCTGAGTTAGAGACTGGAAGAAATTAAAAAATTCAATGAGAAGAAAGGACCAAATGTCACCTGAGTGATTATGTAATTGTGCCCAGATCTTTCTCAACAATTCATTGGTAATTATAGTGGTATTTTTAAATAAACCAACCTTATTTAGGTAAAATGCACACATTGTATAAGTATACAGTTCCTTGAGTTTCAGTGAATTTCTGCACCCACAAAATCATCATGTGGCTGAGATATAAAATACCATTGTCAGCCCAAAACACAGTCCTTCCTCCACAATTTTTCTCCATCCCACACCCCAACCTTACATAACTGCTAACCTGCTTTCAATCACTGTAGATTAGATTTGTCTCTTCTAGAATCTCATGTAAGTGGAATCATAGTATACTCGTGTGTGTGTGTGTCTGCTTTCTATTACCCAGCATATTTTTGAGATTCATCCATGTTGTTGAGTGTATCAGTAGTTTTCCCTTTTCATTGCTGATTCTTATTTCATTGTATGGAATACCACAATTTTTTTTTTTTTACCTGTTAACTTGTTGGTGAACATTTGGGCTCTTTCTGATTATGGACTCTATGACTAATCATGTATGATTCTTGGTGTGGACATATATTTTCATTTCTCTTGGATAAGTACTTAGGAGCAAAATTACTGGATTGTGTGTGGTAATGGTATGTTTTAACTTTATAAGAAAATGCCAAACTGTTCTCTAAGTGGCCCTACTTGTTTGCATTCTCATTAGCAATATTTAAGAGTTTCGGTTGCTCTACATCTTGGTTAACCTGGTTTTTAGAATTTTAGATTTTCAAGTAGGTGTGTAATGGTTATACATTGCTGTTTTAATATGCATTTTCTTAATGACTAATGATTTGGAGTTCCTTTACATTTGCTTAGTAGCCATTGATATACATTAAGTTGTGGAGTATTTGTTTCCATTTTTTTTTTTGCAGTGGTTTTAAAGCTTCTCTATGGCACCCATGTCATTCCATGAAGAGGCCTTGGGGCTACCATGGTAGATGGATTGGGTTTTACTTAAGATTATTCTGAAGACAAGTTTTCATGGCTAAAAGCAAAATTTGAAAAACATTGGTTTAAAGAAAAATTGGGAAGGGGGTAAATGGGGTTTCCATTCCTTTCTTCCTCAGGGCCTACTCAGTAAGTAATGAAGTGCTTGGGGAACACAAGTCTTAGAGATAAGATTTCTGAATTTTAGGAAGCCTTGTAGTAGAGAGAAACATGCCCAGGCTCCGGAGTCGCAGAGATCTGAATGTAAATTTGTTAGCTCTATAAACTTGGACAATCTATTATCTCCTTTGAGCCTATAGTTTTATCAGCTGTAAAATAATATAGCTATTATAAAAATATTGTAATGTGGTTAATATTATCTAACCAGTAGGTTATTCTGTAGATAAAATGAAAACATATATGTGAAGCATCTAGAGGTATGCCTAGCACACAGTAGCTATGCATCAAATGTTAGTTTCCTTTTCTTTCTCCCTACTCCTAAACTTGCTTTACTTCTCTCTCTTTATTTTTGGACCTCAGGATTCCTCACCATGTCACTCCATTTTTCCTAACCTTTAGAGGCTCTAGACTTAGATAAATTCTTCCTCCATTCTAACCTTTACCTGTTAGTATTCTCTGATGGAGTCCTGATGAAGGTGCGAGTAGCTAATCTGATAAAACAGAATTTTCTGTTAAGGTGGTAATGGTTGATAATATTTCGAAGTTTTCATAAGTTTCCAATCCAAGGAGTAGGATGAAAGTAAGAATGAATAACAGAAAAATTTAAAGCCTAACAAAGGCTGATTAGGGTAGGTAGTGTTTTTGGTATGGTTGGCTTTTCCCAGAATCCCATAAATCACAGTACATAGGTTGTTTTTGCCAGGGAGTTGGTCTGCATTTGGACATTTTCAATTAGTTGTTCCTTTTCAAGCTTACTTCTCTCCCCCTTTTTTATGAGGTCTTTCCCACCATTGTCTAGCAGGCCAGAGCCATATGGATGATTTTACAAGCCAGGTAATTTTTCTTTAATAAATATCTTCTGTTTCTCCACTACTTGTTGATTGCTTCTGAATTAGTGGCACTTTGAATAAAGGTTTTAAGACTTCTGATAAAACTGTAATTATTCGTAGTTGCGGCAAAACCCTGATTGAGTAGATAGGCCTGGAATTGGTTCTCTGGATTCTACTTTGGGAACTCATATAACATCTAGGCTAATAGATCTTCAAGGGCAGTTTGGATGATAATCAGCTCTACCTCAAAGATGTTGTGTAATCATCAAATACTAGAATATTATGGCTGGAAGGGTCTCAGGGAACGGTTAGTATAGCCTCACATCCAATTTTCAGATAAGAATATATATTATTGTGATTGAAAGTGATTTCTTGATAAATGTTAGTCTGTTTCATTGGTCACGATGTTAACCTCGAGATCATCACTGCTGACCATATTCTGAGACAGCTGATTCATTAATTTCTTGGACGTCACTTTTCATAATTAAGTTCACAATCCCTGATTCTGGTTACTGCTCGTCTGTGCAGTTTTGTTAACACATCTTATTTTTCTATTGCTTTGGGAACCAGAGAGTTCTGTGTAATATTAACATTATGCAAATAAAGCCAAACTACGCACAGTAAACTTTGGGTCCTGAAGTGAGCTAGCTTCTTCTTTGCCAAATTATCTTTAAGGACAAGTAAACAAACAACTCAAAAAATGTTTATAGCTTCCATGAGATAGCTGTCCATGAATGGGTCCTTACTTTGAAACTTTATCCTCTTTACAAACAAAAATATGTTCCCCCAGATGACTGAAAAAAGATTGCCTTCAAACAGGGTAGCTTGGGCTGACATACATCCAAGTTATCCCATCTGAATATTCCTGGAAAACTCAGTTCTGTTCTGAGAATGAAAAGTTATAAGAGAAAGTGCATGGAGACTCTGGCACTCTTTGCTCTTATCTGTCACACCGAGCCACTCTTGGTGGACCACCCTCAACAGTCTTTGAAATACTTAAATGTCCTTCCTGAAACAGTGTATGCCTCCACCCATTGAGCAAAATTGGTCAATATCAAGTCTTCATTGGAAAAATAGAAGACAGCTTAGAAGAGCATAGCAGTGGGCCAGGCATGGGGTTATGATGGCTTGGAATGAGGTAGTGGGAACACTGTTGGGAAAGACAAAGAATTCACATCCAAGTGCTGAGAGTGTGGAAAGGGAATAGAATTTTTAGTTTAAAATTTAAAATTAATTTTTAAAATACTCAGAAATAGTAAAAGAAGAGTTGCAACTGCACCACACTTACATTTTATTTGGATTGCCCTGAACACTCTGCCTAATGATACCTGCCAGGAGTTCCTCTTTTTCCTGTTTCACATGGTGAAACATCCATTTCACCTCCTCATCCATTTCACATGGTGGTGGTTGTATTGTCCTGTTGAGTTATGCTCATGTCTTGTTTTAAAAACAGCTGCACTTCCTTATGGGGAAGGGGGTACAGGCTATTTGTTTCACATTGTGTGAAATGCTGGAGAATCGCAAGGGAAGGAGGTTCTGTGCTAGCAGGCATTGTTAATATGCAGTGAACATGGAAAGTAGGCACTCAGGATTTGAAGGAATTTACAGGAAAGAGGCTGGAAGTCACCATCACTAATTAGCTTATGAAGTGGAATCAAACATACTTGTAATTTAGCACAAAAAGAATGTTAAGAGAGAAAAGCACAAAATATTTTTTAAACTCCCATACTTGGAAAGACTGTAAGTTGTAAAAAAAATTATTTTTTAGATCATAAAGTGAGATTTTAGATTGAGTATTGCTTATAAAAGTTCTGGAGGAGGCCTGGCTAAAAGGAGATGGATTTTCTTTTGGGATTTGCATTGAGATTGATTTTTTTTTTTTAAGAAAAAGTCTAAATGTCTTGTTGAAACTCACATTGCTGGCTCCCACTCCGAGAGGGTATGATTCAGTAGTTCTGGAGCGAGGTCTGAGAATTTGCATTTCTAAGTCCCAAGGTAATGTTGAAATTTCTGTGTCCTAAGACCACTTTGAAAACCAGTGATTGATCAATTCCATTATTTTACACAGTCAAAACTCAAGCTAAATTTCATATTTTTGTGACATGGCCAGAGTTACATGCTTAAGTCTGGTCAAGCCAGGACTGGACCTAAAACCTGTGGACTCCAACTCCATAAGCATTTGTTTCATCTTTGGACCTTAAAATGTATGTCAACCAATGGCAACAAGACATTGTGGGCCTGGAAATATGTTTAGTAGAGGAGAAGAGTGAATCTAGTTGGCAACAGAGTCTGGTGCAATGTTATGGGAGGGTCCCAGGCCCTGTAATTCTTTGTGACTCTTGTTTTTAAGAATAATTAATTTATTTTATTTGTTTTAAGTCCCCACCCCCAACTATAATGGAAGCTCCAAATTGCAAAAAATTTTTGTATTTCTCTTCACTGCTGCATCCCCACCTCCTGTACTATGCCTGGTACATGGTGAGAACTGTCAATATTTGTTGAATGAGAGAAATGTGATGGTATACTCAACACTGAAACAGAAACATTTCCCTCTTTTCTTCTGTGAATGAGTGGTACTGGAGAGAGAGCAAACTTTACCTCCTCCTTCTTATGGCCACGGGTGAACCCTACAGTAGTTCCAGACTTGGATATGCCTTTGGCAAAAGCTGCCAAGATTCCCAGGCCACCCAAACCAAAACTTAGGCATATCTGGACCAGTGGTGACCAATTTGCTAGCTCTCTCTCCAGAAGAGGATTTCAAAGCCATCTTGATAATAATGAATATTCACTGACCCCTTACAATTTGCCGGGTACATAGGGGCATTAGCTTACTTAATCTTTAGAACTTCCCTGGAGCGAGGTACTATCATTGGCCTCACTTGACAGATGAGCACAGTAAGGCCTATAAGGTTAAAGAGTTGCTCAAGGCACATGGCGGAGTATTTGAGCTGAGGTTGTCTGACTCCATACACCATGCTCTTAATGATCTGACTGTGTGATCTTTTTATGGCCTTGTGAGCCAACTAAAGCTACACACATCCTTCAGATGAAGAGGAAGTCTTGAGGCCCATCAAAACTAGGGCTGGATTTCATCCTCTCTGGGCTAACTCAAACTATCTAAACCTATGACTTAGGGAAAAAAATTTCTTGGGAATAGAAGTAATTGGAAGGCTATAGCAGTGGATTACAATGAAATGTCAGAAAGCAAATCCAAGGTAGAGAGAAGTAAAAATATAAAATCATGGGTCGCTTGTAATGGCTTTGAGATGTTTTCTTTGAAGTCCAGTGGTTAGGAGTTCAGAGCAGAATTTTCTATAACATGTTACCTATCTGTCTGGAGAGTAAAATATTTTAGGCAGACTTTCTCTCTGTCTTTGTAAGGGGAAAAAATAGTCCAAAAGATAATAAAGAGTTGAGTAAGAAAGTTTTTCTTAAACTTCTTTCTGTTATAAGCATGTAGACATTGAACTTAACACTTGAGGTCTGAGCTCATTTTTCTTTTGACATCATCTGCCATGTTACATTGAATAAACAGAGTAGGAAATTCTTTACTCTTGGTACTTTGAATGTTGGACACCATTTACTTACAAATTCCTCCATATTGCTTATAAGAACACCTTAGGACACCATGATTATCTCAACGGATTGCTCTTTGGAAATCCCACTAACTTTGAACATAAGAAATGGAAGGGGCAGGGCTGAGTCCCCAAGTGCTCTCCTTATTTCACCCAGGAGTTCTTTTTGTGGTTCCCATCACTTATGTGCTCTCCTTATCTCTGTATTTTAGGCACCTCTGAGCTTACTGATGCCATACAACTAACTGCTCATCGAAAATGGTTGGTGGAGTTCCTTTTCCTACAGGGTAAGATACTCTGGTTTTAAAGGGATTTCCTAGTTAATTGCTATTAGATCACCTAGTAAATTAGCATCATTGTCAGATTTTAGTGAATTGTGCTGCGTAATAAACAAACCCTAAGTCTCAGTGGCTAACGATACACATTTATTTCTTGCTCATGTAATATAAGGGTCACAGGTCTCTAGCAGGTCTACTACACATGGCCTCTTTCTTCCATACTGAATGAGCAGCTTCTCTCTGAGATATGCTCTTTGTTATGGGTTGAGTTGTATCCTCACAAAATTTATATGTTTAAGTCCTGACTCAGTATGTGACCTTATTTGGAGATATGTTCCTTACAGAGGTAATCAAGTTAAAATGAAATCATTACAGTGGCCTTAATCCAATATGACTTGTGTCCTTATAAAAAGAAAACTTGGAGGCATACACCGAGGAAGAACGCCATGTGAAGAGACACAGTGAGAAGATGGCCACCTACAAGTCAAACAGAAAGACTGGAACAGATCCTTATCAACCTTAGAAGGAACCAACCATACTGACACCTTGATCTTGGACTTCAGCCTCCAGAACTGTGAGAGAGTGAATTTCTGTTTAAGATATTCAGTTTGTGGTACTTTGTTACAGAAGTCTTAGCAAACTAAGACGACCATCTTGTAAGAGAGATGCAGGCACAAGATGCTTAGCCAGACCACAGTCATGTGTAAGGCATCTTCTCCTAGTTGGCGGGGCATGCCCACTCACATTGTATTGGTCAGTGCAAGTCACACGATCAAGGCTGGGAGGTATGTGCTTTCCTGTGGGGGTGGGATGCAAGGGGAGTGAAGGTTTGGAAATTATAACTCAGGTCACTCCGATTAGACGTACCGGATTGATCCCGGGGTCCTGGAATCAAGCCTGGCATTGGTCTCCCTGCTCAGCTGAGAGCCTGCTTCTCCTTCTCCCTCTGCCTGCCTCTCCTCCTGCTTGTGCTCTCTTTCTCTGTCAAAATAAATAAATAAATAAATAAATAAATAAATAAATAAATAAATAAATAAAATCTTTAAAAAAATTTACTTGCCAACTCGGATGTGGTTATTCAGTTTATATTGGTACCATTCATGGGTTTGTGAGTTTACAATAAAATATCTGGATGAAACAGTCCAGCTGACCACCCATTTCATGCACGTGTCCTTTCTCTACCATCCTGCAAGAAGATCTCCAGCATCAGCTCAGATTTCTCCAGAAGGAGAGGGCTTACTGTCTCTGAGGTGTTCTTCCAAATACAGAACTGAGCAACCTTCATGTTTGGGGACTGTCAGGCTTTTACACAATCCCCAAATCATGTGAAGTTAACTAAAGTCCTCTCAGACTCTGAATCAGGCACACATATAAATAAAATCCCTATTTAGAAAAACACTCTGCTTCCTGTTGTCATTTTTTCTTTCTTTTATATTCAGGCAGGGCAGACAGTGTTCTCAGGGGTTCCTCAAAACCACCTCTCTGAGACCCAGTGGAAACCAAGCACACAGATTAAATTATATGTGCACTTTCAAGGTTTCACTAAGAAAAATGTTCAGTGTGAAGACATGATATCTGAAGCTATCATGATAACTGCATAAAGATCCTTGATCTTAGTGTTATGGTTTCTTAGTGTATTATATTTTAAAGAATAAATACAAAATGGAACCCACGCTTTTCCCTTTTAATGTTTTTTGACTTTGATTTGACTTTGATTTAATATTAATATTGCTACATTTGCTTCTTTTTTGATATAATTTGTTTTCTACATTCTTCAATATTTGGTCTTGTTTTATTTTGCTGAGATGTGTTTTTTTGTAAATGGAAAATAAATATTTGTAAACTCAACTTGGGCTTTTTTGTCTTTTAATATGGAATATTTGACCTGTTCACTCTATTATCATTATTGACAAATATTTGCTATGCTTTAAATTTTTGTTTATTATGTGCTTACACATCTTACTCCTGTTTCATTGCATGTTCAGGGAAATGAAGTGAGGGACGGTAAGTGCATATTTTTATATATAGTTATTCAATTAGTTAATCCAGTGATATCTCTGGGCTTCCTCCAACTCTTTATAGCTATTGATTGAATTTAGAGCACTCATAGAACCAATCCAGAGCAGTGTTCTCTTACACATGGATTTGATTTTCTCAGGTCTTTTTTACTCTTAGTCTAATACCACCTATCTTTCTTCTTTAATAAATTCCTCAAAATTTTTGATTTTCTAGTGATATTCTTTTTTGTTTTCTATTGCTACTGGGATTTTCTTCTTATTAAAAACTTTTGCTTTTGAGAGGGCAATGGTGGAGTCAGATTTTGAATGTGTGTGTGTGTGTGTGTGTGTGTGTGTGTGTCTAATGCTTCCTCCTTTGTAAAATCCTGGATTCTGCTCATCCTTTCTCCTCTCTTTTTTGGTATTTTCTTCTTTTCTCCATATCTTCACTGGTTTCTATTTGAAAGTCAAGTTAGGTTAGTTAAGAAGAGATTATAATGGATATTGTGCTTTCTTGTCTAGTCTGTTCAGTCGGTGGCACCTGGGAACCTGCTTGTAGCTTGATTCATTTTCATGAATTTTATTTTTTTTTAAATAAAATGTGGCTAATTATTATTGTGTTGCTATTACAATGAGGCATAATCAAAATGGATAGTCAATCATCCACTGTGCCATTAGCAGATACCTTTTTAGGGGAGATAAAAAAATTCTCAGGGTACCTGAGTGGCTCAGTTGGTTAAGTGTCTGCCTTAAGCTCAGGTTATGATCTCAGGGTCCTGGGATTGAGCCCCATGTTGGGCTCTTTGCTTAGCTGGGTGCATGCTTCTACCTCTGCCCCTTCCCAGTGCTCATGCTCTCTCTCTCTCTCTCTCTCAAGTAAGTAAATAAAATATTAAAAAAAAATTCTAAAGACTCAGGTCCAGTGTCACATATAAGGTGCCCACTCTGGGCATTTTGAGATGGCACATATTAGGGGAGATATTCTTAGATTGCTGAACAGTTCAAAGGATTATTGTCTTTTGAGTCATTTATGCCTAGAGTTGAAAAGGGCAATTGTCTAAAACCTAAAACTAGCTCATAAATTTGTTTACATTATTGGAATCATCTAGGGAGGTTAAAAACATGCCTGGTTCTACTCCAAGAGATTTTACCATAAGCAGTTTGGTGTGTAACCTGGAAATTGAGAGCTCTAAAAGTTCCCAAGGTGTTGCTAATGTACAGCAAATTTTGAGGACCACTGCTCTAAAATATCAGTAGGTAAAAGGTAGGACACCAGTGCCATGCCTCAAAATAGACGGTAAATCACAACTGGGAAAAGTCTCATCTAAAAATCCCTAGGGTGAATTTCAAACTCTTACCAGTAGGTTGAGACTCTTATTCATGCCTCTTTATACAGATTTTCTGGTCTTCTTAAAGTGGTCCTACCACTATCTTGGTCAAAAGCAAGTCACAAAGCTCTCCCAGTTAGAAGGGGAAGGGAAATGGAATCCACCTCTTAAAGGGTGGAGCAGCATGCTTGTAGAAAGGGAGAGGAATTATGGAACCATCTTTGGAGACCATCTAGCACAAGAATATTCTTAAATAATTTTCAGAATGTTAATTTTGTTTCTCAATTAGATTATATCACCTAGAATCCCGAGATAATGTATTTTCTCTATCTTTTATGCTTCCACAAATTGCTCTGGTAACAGCACGCACTTAACAAACAGATATTGCTAAGCTGATATTAATGCAATAGGTCCAAGTTTGAGCAAGTGTGGGGAGAGTAATTGACTTTTTCACTTGGAGAGAATCCACAAAAGAGGACAAAGAGATGGAAATTTACTTAGAGAACTATGAGTTTCCATGATTTATCTTGACTTCCAGGGAATGATACACACCTTTAAGTTTTCCTTCCTTCCTCCCTTCCCTAATTTCTTTATTCTTATGCCATCCTAGGTAACCTTAAATGATCTCCAGTTTCAGAGGAGAAACGAGGGGAAGTGCTTGAGATGCTGTGCCACCTCCATGCGTGTTGCCATGGTGACAGGAGGAACTGGTTCCTAAGGCCCCAGCCTGCAGGTACTTCTAAAAACCCGAGGCCTCTTTTGTTTTTCATCAATTCTGGATGCTAGCGTTTGCCACATAGCCTTTTCCTTGAATTATATTTAAAGATTAATGGTTTGTGGAAAAACATTCAAGGTTTAGGTTTCCATCAAGAAACTCCTAAAATAAGCATGTAAAACAGAGCTGTGGAAACAGAGCCTGGTTCTTGAAGATTTTAAAGTATGAATCTAAAGCTACTTATAACCTGGATTTTTATCTCATTTTCCACTGGAAGCTACAATGGTCCAACTTTTGAATTAGAGTCTGTAGAGAGAGCCTTTGGCCTCAGGACTACTCATGCCCTTTATTATCATATATATATATATATTTTCTAGGCAGCATTTTACCTTCTGGTGCATCTTTCTGGTGCGTATTCATGGGCCATGAACGTTAAAAAGTGAAGAGGCATTGTGGAAGGCAATAGTCATAGTCCAGCCATGCTGTGGAGAGCTGTCAGGATGCTGGGTTCCAATGGCTTCTGCTTCCTGTCAGAAGTTCCGATTGCCTTGGTTTTCCCAAGAGGTGTTCTGCTTTATCTCTAACTTAGAATGGATTTGGAATTCCTAGTAAGTTAGAACAAGAATGGCTAATATATATTATATATGCCATATATAATGAAACGCCTTGTGTAGTTTTGGAGTTGGAGGCCTGTGTTGTGGTCCTGGTTCTGCTACTGTCTTGCTGTAGGTCTGCAGTGAAGCCCTTGAAGGCTCATGGTCTCAGCTTCCTCATCCTTACAATGAGGCAGATTGCCCCCAAAGTTCACCCCAGCTCTGACACACTGTGTTTTCACAGCTTTGTCTCTGCTCAGCTCACCTCTGCCACCACTTCCCCTCTCAACTCCCTTTTGATTTTTCCTTTGAAATCAGCCTACATTTTGGGTTTCAGTTAAGTTGGAAAAGGATGAAGAGATTCTTTTTCTTTTTTGTCATGATAATGAACACCTCTTGGACTAATCTAAAAGTAAGTCTGGTTTTTGAGTAGAAGAATAGCAGCAAATTGTGCTAAAGACAAATGAGCCATCACAATTTCTTCTTAACACCATTCCTTAAGTGTCCCAGTTTGGTATACCTCAGGGCCTTTGTACATCCTGTTCTTTGAGCTTAAATGCTCTTCCCCTAGATCTTGTCCTGCCTGCCTCTTTCTCGATATTTAGGTCTCAGCTGGAGTATCTTTCCCTTGGAGGGGGCTTCCCTCTCACCATCCTGGTGGTCACATAATTGCAGAGCATCTCTCTCTGAAATGATCATGCTTGTGTATTTTTAGTCAACATATGCCTCCTCCTGGTGGAACCTTTGCCTCATGACAGCTGGGACCTTGTCTCCCTCATTCACCTCTGAATCCCCAGCACCTGGAACAGTGTCTAGCCTTTGGCCAGAACTCAGTGTAGGCACTGACCCTGTATCCCTAACCATTGCCCTACCATGCTGTTAAGAATGAGGAGTGCAGGCAGCTGCTGGAAGGAGGATGAGCAAGGTAGCATTAGATGATGAGAACCTAGTCATCAAGCCCATTCTCTTAAATCCTGACCCTGGAGATCCTGTCTCCCAAATCAGGCTTGTCAAATGACTGACAGCTTTTGAACTGTGATTTAACTTCTCTGGACATTGTATTACCCATATTTTAAATTAATGAGCTGAATTACTAAAATACCTCACACATGTGGAGGCCTTTTCTTGTCTCAGACACTGGTCCAGCATTTCATAGGCATTATCTCATTCAGTCCCCACGCTAGCCCTTTGAGGTAGGGTCTACGATGATCTCCATTTGCAGAGGGGACCTAGGGTTGAGCTGGAAAAACCCACTTGTATTGGGCTGCTCAGGCAGCCACAGCACAGTACCATAGACTGGGTGGCTTAAACAACAGAAATGAACCTTTTTCTTATAGTTTTGGAGGCTGGAACTTCCAAGGTGTGACAGGTTTGGTTTCTCCTGAGACCTCTTCCCGTTGGCTTCCAGACGGCCACCTTCTGTGTCCTCACATGGCTATTTCTCTGGGTAACTGCGTCCCTGGTGTCTCCTTCTTATAAGGACATCAGTCATATTGAATTAGGGTCTCATTCTGACCATCTCATTTAACCATAATTACCTCTTTAAAGACCCTATCTCCAAATACAGTGACATTGGGGGCTAAGCTTTCAAAACTAAGAATTTTTTGAGGGGATACAATTTAGTTTATAACACTGCCCAAAGCCACTCATCTCATAAGCAATGGAGAGGTTATTTGAATTTAGACCCCATCCCCATGCCTCTAATCACTACTCTACACTGTCGTGAGGATTTGCCCTCAACCATCATCCTTGAAATTTAAGCTTGGAAAAGCTGGGGGCCTCACCTCCATGTCTGCAAAGTGGATCTTGGGAGAGAAGGGCAGATGGCTGAAGGCTGGGTGACCTCTCAGCATTGCTCGTGGACATGCTGAGACTGGGTAATGAAATGTCCCATTACTCACGGCGTGTCTGACAGGAAAGTCGCTGTTCACAGGAATTACTGAACATTGCAATTAGCCAGAAACCTCTCCAAACGTCTTCTAGAATTATTGGAAGATAAATTTTACTCCAGTTCTCTCATGGATAAAGTGGCAGTTATCCAGGGACTTAAAAAGGCCAGGAAAGTTTAAAGAGGCAGAGTTGATATTTGCAGAAGTGTCTCATTGGAGCCCATCTCCTACGTTGACAGAAGGAGCAAACGGGGCAGCCAGGGCCCAGGGAGGGAGATCTTCCAGTAATGCTGGTTGGGTGGCTATGAGCCGCCGGGCCTAGCGAGTGTGTCTGGGCTGTCATTTGCCACCTGTTCAGTCATATCTTCTGAGCAGCTACCATGCACCAGGGACCCTGCAAGGAGGCAGTTATTTCTGCTCGGTGTAGCAGAGGAGCACAAGATCTAAATCACTACTCATGCTACAGAGAAGTGTGTACCTCCACAGCACCATTGACAGCACATTCCACACACCCGGATAATAATTTTAACTATGTCAAACCCTTCTCCTTCTTCTGCTCCCAACCCTCATGCTCTTCCTCCCACTACCTTCTTCCTTTATGTTTACTCTGTGGCAGATGCTTGTTAGACATCTCCTCATTCAATCCTTAGAGGATCCATATAAGGTATGATTGCTCTCACTACCATTTTATATATAGAACCAGCCTGCTGAACATTTTCAAATGGTGGAGTGTAGGGTTGACATTGTTCTATTTTTCTTTAGTCATTCCCTGTGCTATGTTGAATGTGTCTTTTCTGCTGGGTAGAAGGCTCCTGAATGACACTGTGGGCACTTCTGTAGCTTCCTAATTCACTTAAAACTTCTGTCCAATCTCAAACTCTTATGTCCTGTGTCCCCAGCCTACCAACATCCATACAACCATCATTCTATAATGAGATGCTTTACACTTAATACGATTGTAGATTAGAATTTTTGCCATGTCACATGTAACACAATGTCAATGAGTTTACTCTTAGAATTACTTTCCAAACACATTATTGAGGGTTTTCAGACAGGCTGGTCAAATGAGGGATGTACTGTACACTGGGGGATTGGGGCATTAGCTATTAATTGTGAGATGTTGTAACTAGTAGCTTCTTGCACACTGTCTAGTGCTATTGTGACTGATCTCATAAAAGGACTTTGCTTCTTTCTTTGCACTTGGAAAAACATGGAAATGTTCAAATCCTTTTCTCTGTGAGATCAATGTTTTTGTAAGATGAAGGTTCATCTTGGCATCATTGCTTTTCTTGAAAGCTTAGCATGAAAACAAGCCATTTAGGCAGAGGAGAAGAAGGATCAGGTCTCACAAATTTGAATTAGTGATAATCCTCAGTAGATTGCTTAAATAAGGGCCTCAGACACTTTTTGGACTTCTCTGTTTGTTTTGTGAGTCTGATGGCCTTCTGGCTTTAATCAAAATCTTGTCTGTTGTGATGAGAAAATAAATGTCAGAAAAATTTAAATCTACTTAAATGCAAGATACTTCAGAGGATTATAACCCTTCTTTGGTTTCAGAAAAATTGGATTTTCAAAAAAAGTTTTTAGGTCAACTGTATTTTAAGAATACAAAAACTAAATTGCATCAAAAGTACTGAAAAAATAAATTTATGTAAGCAAAATAGTAAGTTTGAAATATAAATTTTTATTTAATTCTACAGTCAATAGGCTAAAATTTCACAACCTATCAATTTTACATACATTTATGTGTGTTCAAATATATTTTAAAATTGGTATTCTGAAGCCATAAGTCTACAATAGCCTTCAGAACATATTTATTTAAATTATGTTTAGGGTCGCCTGGTGGCTCTGTGATTGAGTGTCTGCCGTCGGCTGAGGGTGTGATCCTGGGGTCCTGGGATCGAGTCCCATATTGGGTTCCTTGCATGGAGCCTGCTTTTCCTGTCTCTGCCTCTCTCTTCTGTCTCTCATGAATAAATAAATAAAATCTTTAAAAAATTATGTTTCAATATTATTCATTTATAGAAATAAACATTTTTTAAACCTAGAGAATATTTGTAATGAAATTCTATCAAGAACCAGAATCGAGCTAATTACTGACATTGAAAGCCAATATAAATTATTAACAAAAAAGTCAAGAAGAGACAATTAAAGAAAACAAAAACAATTCTGTTCCGTTGAGGAACATGTAATACCAGATAACAATAGCAAGAACAACAATTAGCATGGCTTCTTTATTTTTAGAAAAGATAATGGGAAAAAAGGTAGATAAAAAATTTTACATGCATTCCCAAAATGAAACTCATCAATGTTGCTAAATGAGTGACTCAACTGGGATGATTTGCCAGAGGAGATATTACTTGGTCCAGCCTGTATGTGCACCAAAAGTAGTTACTGACTTCAGAAATATATAGAAAAAAAACAAAAACAAAAACAAAAACAAAAACAACATACATATGGTTTTCCAATACTACTTCAATTGTTTTTTTTTTGAAAGATTTTATTTTTTTTATTATTTATTCATGAGAAACAGAGAGAGACAAACAGATACACTTTAGGCAGAGACACAGGCAGAGGGAGAAGCAGTGCTCCATGCAGGGTGCCTGATGTGGGTGGGACTCAATCCCGGGTCTCCAGGATCACGCCCTGGGCCAAAGGCAGGCGCTAAACTGCTGCGCCACCCAGGGATCCCTATTTGAATGGTTTTAAACATGATCTTTAATCTGTAAATGTCCTACAGATTAAACTTTTCTCCTATACGGTCACCCAGCAGTGGCTTCCCAGTTGAGCAGGTCTGTGCCGTTGAAGACCACTGGTATTTTCTGTGGAGAGGAACATCAACTCCCTTCTAGACAATTAGAACTTTCAAGGTCCCTTATGTCTTTGATGCTGCACCTCTGGCCAACGTCATTTTGTGAACCGGACCGTGAGAGCTTCTTGGAATGTGTGTGGGAACTATGGGAATATGACGGGTCTTAATACAGCAACATGATTGCCATTACTGTTGTGTATGTTGGGAGAATTTGTGTGAAAAATATAGTCTCTTAGTGGTTGGCACTTAAATTCTTCTGAGGGAGTAAACTGTCTTTGTTTATAATAACACTTTACTAAGGCATTTGAGAAAGGAGGTGAGAAAGAGCCTGAGGTCAATAAAATAAAATTTATTGCTTTTTAAGCCAAAGCAATAAAAGACACAAAATGCTCAAAACAAGAAAATAAAAACTGTTTGGCTGTCAGAGGGAGAGTGAGACTGGGTACCATAGGGATGTAGTGGCCAGTGGAAACACCCAATAGGTGGGTGGCCTGATGTTTAAAAAGGGATGCTTGATTTTAAATGGATTGTGTATATTTCTGTTTATATGTACCTCCCTTTCAAATCTATAGTAAAATAAACATTCCCCTCACCTATTTCTGTTAGAAATTGGGAAATGGAGGGAAGAACTGAGTTTTACATTTAGGTCCATGGGGCAGATACAAAGTGACAAGATGGTACATCAGTTGAGCAAGCCAGGTTAGGCCTAGAAGATCTGAGAACAGATCCCCAAGGAGTTTGCAAAAGTTATGGAAGATGGGTTTGGAATTGGGATTTTGATGCAATCTCAGGCAGATCTCAAGGCACCATGGAGGCATCACCTGACATCTTGGTTACAAAGAACAAGGAAAGCAGGTCCTAAATGGATCGTGAAACTAGTTATCCTTTTACTAAAGAGATGCCCTTTTGACATTACCTTTTAATACTGTTCAGGCCCCCTTCCCTGATGTCTTCATATTTTCTCAGTGGGGAAACAGACCCAGATGGATAAAATCCCTAGCTAGTTACCCTGAGTTAGAAATAAAAAAGAGTGTGCTTGAAAAAAGTCTTGAGTCATGAAAACTGCAAAATATTACCTTGAGAGGATTGCCAGATCCTAAAGTGTATCTGACTTAGAAAGGAGAGATGTCATTGATTGATAGAATAATTTGTCTTGCTAAGTTGGCATGAAGAAACTTACTTCCTGACCTTAAACACTCTTCGGGTGGATCCAATTCTTTTTGCTGAATTGCATTCTCTTGGGACTCTTAACATCTCATTCCAGGTGAGAAAGCTGTTAAGAGCTGCACCCATTTATTTTTGGTGTTAGGGCTGACTGGTGATCTTTATGAGCAACCAGAGCCAAAGGTGGACTTTGAAGAAGCATGAAGTACAACGTAAATTTCAAGTTCATGATTAATTTCTGTCAATCCCCTTCTTTAAGATTGCCTTTTTGGTATAAAAGAATACATAGTGACGACAACATCACATTCTGATGATCAACTTACTCTTTAGAGATGCTAAAAATATGGTTTATTATTATGGTGCTAATCATTTTGCAGTATATGTGTACCAAGTCAATACATTACACACCAACCATATTAAGTGCCAACCATATTAAATTTACTAAGGTTTATATGTCAATTATGTCTTAATAAAACTGGAGAAAAGAAAATTGATTTTATGTAAGAAGAACTTTTAAAAATACCTAATTGTTTTCTTGTCTATGTTTGATTTAAGGACTTGTTTTTCTTCCTAGGTGAAACGTCTGG
Source organism: Canis lupus baileyi (assembly GCF_048164855.1). Lineage (NCBI taxonomy): Eukaryota > Metazoa > Chordata > Mammalia > Carnivora > Canidae > Canis > Canis lupus. Next base: position 1,891,528 of record NC_132873.1, on the reverse strand, counting down.
GTCACAATTTATTTGCGATTTGAGAAAAGCTATCTGTCGGATTTGAAATATGAACAGAACCTTTTTTTTTTTTTTCGGAAAAATGTCAACTTTTAGGCTGCCCATAGCCATTTTTTTCTGATTTTTACCCCCAAATACTTGAAGATAAATCCAAAGATATGCAATTGGTTATTTTTCTACCTAACTTTTCCCATTGATCTCTGCTTCTTTTTCTTCTGGAGACCCTTCTCAAGGGGATGCTACTCTTCTCATGATCCCTAGGTTTTTATGCCTTTTCTACCTTGAACCCTACTAGGTTCTCATGAATTTCCAGTTTTGTTCTCTTTGAGCCTTTCACTTCTCTCTCCCCCTATCATGCTTAGGAATGACATCCTAATTTCTGAGAAGGGTAAGGCTGCCTGAAGGCAACTTCTTCCATTCCTCCTTACTTCAGATATGGCCATTTCAGGTGGTATTTTATGCTTCCTCTTTCTTCCCAGAGAAAGAATTTCTCCTTTTCCTCTCAGGTTAGCTCCTCTATCTGTACTCTAATCTTTCCTCTTCCTTATTCCTGATGGCCATCCTTCTGTTATTGCTCCCACTGCATTGGATTCTTTTTTACACCAAAGGTGTTCTCCTAGGCCTCTTATTTTCAACCACCTTGGTGACCTCCTCCAGTCTTCCTTCTTATAAACTTTAGATCCATATCCATGCTTCCTCCTCTAGGATTAGGCGACTGTACAGGGTGAGATGGCCAGCAGTCAATCTACCACAAACACAAATCTCCATGTCTCTCTTCATCCTCTTAATTATGTCCTCCTTCTCCTCTTAGAATGCCTACCTTAATTGCTTGCATTACCATCTTCCTTGCAATCCAAGTGAGAAGCCCCTCCCTTATTCTAACAATCCTCATCACACACAACCCCAATTCACCATAAACTCCTTTTGACTTCTTGTCCACAATATTTCTCTTCTCGGCGCCTTCCTTTCATCTCATTCCCCTGGTTTCCACTTATATTTATCTTTGCTGGAATATTGCCACAGCTCTGGCCACTCTTTATGGTATTGCTGGGAACACGAAATGTGGTGACCCAGTGCAAGCCTGAGGAACCTAGGAAGTACTTTGGCTATGAGACACACCAATAGTGACAGGATTCCTGATCACTGAGTGTCCATTTAGCTCTGTGTTCTGTAGGTAACAATAGATCTCGAGTCCAAAATCTGTATATTTTTGAGTTCCTAAACAGTCAACCATTTCCCTCAAGGCAGGGCTGGACAACTCTAAATCCAGAGTACCACAGGGCACCAAAATTGCAATAAAAAGTTCTTTTGAAAGATTTGGTATTTTAATAGAAGTATTAAGTAGGCGTTATGGGCTAGATTTCATTCTTGGACTTTCTTACCCTTATTTTACAGTTTAGTATAATTATATTTTTGAATGACATTTAGGGTAGGGACATATATATTGAATGATAATTGGCTGGGAAATGTACTTACTCTTCTCATTATTTAGGGTCTCTGAAAGTCTTAAGCTGATTCTGCCTTGAGGACATGCTCAGGTTACCATAGTGACTAGTTGGGAAGGGTCCCATGATGTCATCAGCCCTGAGATATTCCCAATAGTGAGGCTCTAGTGCTAAATCCAACTAGACTCCATTTTCTTACTCCTGGGAAATTTCCTATTTCTTTGTCTTATTTTCTTACTGTTGGTCTCAATCTAAATAGACTGAGCCCAAAGCTTTGAACCTAAAAGAGAGGTGTCTGGAACCACTGCCCTATCTCACAGAAGAGTCTTTTGACCCTGAATAAATTCATAGCTTCAAACTGGCTTAATTGGGAGGGACATAGCTATTTTGATTGGCAATAAGATTTGAGTTCAAGATCACTGCGACATCTAATAACACTCTAGAATTGCTGAAAGGGACTTGCTTCAAAATTTATTTATAAAAGGCCATTTCTGGTTAACTTCCCAAAACAAAGATGGTGTGACCCAAAATGACTCCCTGTTCCCACCATCTAGAGTAGAACTTGTTGCTCATCTCAGGAGAAGTATTAAAATTAACTTATTTGTGCCTTAGCACCTTCTTTATTCTTAAGAAAATGGATATTTGTGTTGTTGAGTCTGTGATTTTCCATCTGGCTTTGACTTTTGTCTGCTGACTTCTTTGACTCCACCCTTGACTGGAAGGACTGTCTCATGGGACATGCATATCAGAATTGTGTTAACTAGACTGCCGAGTGCCAGTTTGCCTGCTGGGGACACCACACTCTAAAAATCCTGCTGGGCAAATTGTCAAAACCCAGTTCCCATTCAGTCCATAGAGAATGTGAAGATAAAACCAAAACCACCTTGGTCAATTGCATTAAACACATTTTCACATGACTCAGAAAAAAATGTTTGGCTTAAAAAAAATATCCCATTTGGTTTATTTAAAAATTCCATTGTCTTATCATTGTGTGAGGATTTGAAACTGGCAGCTACATGGATGCCTTAGATGTTTCTGGTGTGTCTTTGAAAGAGGCTCAAAGTGTTCAAAATAAGCCAAGTCCTTGAAATCGGCTAACAAATTTTTAATGTAAATGTTTTTAATTTCTTTCATTACTAATTTTTTAAATTGGCAAACATTTTTTCCAATTTTATTGAGAAATAATTGATATACATCACTATATAAGTTTAGGACACACAGCATGACAGTTTGATTTACATATATTGTGAAATGATTACCACAATAGGTTCAGCCAACGTCCCTCTTTTCACACAGATACAATGAAAAGAGAAGAAAGAAAGAAAGAAGGAAAGAAATTTTCTCCTTATGATGAGAACTCTTAGTAGTGTTAACTATAGTCAGCATCTTGTACATTATATACCTCGAAGCTACTTATCTTGTAACCAGATATTTGTGCTTTTTGACCACCTTCCTCTAATTCCTCCTCTTTCCACCTCTGGATCTGATGACTACACGTCTGCTCTCTTTTTACGAGTGTTTTATTTTTTGTTGAGTCTACGTGTAAGTGAGATCTCACTTATTTCACTTAGCATAATGCCTTCAAGACCCATCCATGTTGTTGCAAATGGTAACGTTTCTTCATTTTTAATGGCTGGATAATATTCCATTGCATATATACGTACCACAGCTTCTTTACCCATTCACCCATTGATAGACATTTAGGTGTCTTGGCTACTGAAAATATTGCTGCTATCAACATGGGGGTGCAGATATCATTTTGAGTTAATGCGTTTGCTTCCTTTGTATATGTTCCTGGGTGGAACTGAACTGTTGGATCATATGATAGCTTTATTTTAAAATTTTGGGGGACCCTTTGTACTGTTTTTCCAGAGTGGCTGTACCCATTTATAATTCCACCAACAGTGCACAAAAGTTCCCTTTCCTTAAAAAAAAAAAAAGTTCCCTTTTCTTCACATCTCTGCCACCATTTGTTATTTTTTTGTCTTTTATGATGGCCATTCTAACAGGATTGAGATAATATCTCATTGTTGTTTTAATTTGCATTTTCCTAATGACTTGTGATGTTAAATATCTTAACATGTACCTGTTGGCCTTTTGTATATCTTTTTGGAGAAATATCTCTTGGGTCTTTTGCTCATTTTAAAATTGGATTATTTGCTTTGCTATTAAGTTGTATGAGTTCTTTATATATTTTTGGCATTAATATATGGTTTGCAAATATTTTTTCCTATTCCATAGTTTGTCTTTTCACTTTGTTGCTGGTTTCTTTTGCTGTGCAGAAGCTTATTAGTTTGATATAGTCTCACTTGTTCATTTTTTATTTTGTTGTTTGCACTTTAGGTGTTAAGTCCAAAAATTCATTACCAAGACTTATATCAAAGAAGTTTATTATTATGTTTCCTTCTGGGAGTTTCACAATTTCAGGTCTTACACTTAGGTCTTTAATACATTTTAAGTTCATTGTTGTGAGTGGTATAAGATATGGGTCCATTTTCATTTTTTTATATGTGAATATCCAATTATCCCAGGACAAATTGTTGAAGAAACTTTTCTCCATTGAATATTCTTGTCTCCCTTGTTAAATGTTAGTTTATAATATATGCTTGGGTTTGTTTCTAGACTCTTGATTTTGTTCCATTGGCCTATTTGTTTTTATGCTAGTGCCATGTCTTTTTGATGACTGTAACAGTAGAGCTTGAAATTAGGAAGTGTGATGCCTCTTGCTTTCTATTTCTTTCTCAAGATTTCTTTGGCTACTTGGAATCCTCTGTGGTTCCATATAAATTTTAGGAGTGCTTGTTCTACTTCGGTAAAAAAAAAATGTCATTGGCATCTTGATATGGATTGCATAGAATCTGTAGATGGCTTTTGATATTGATATTTTGACAATATTAATTACTTTACTACATGAACACAAGATACCTTTCCATTTATTTGTGTCTTCTTCAATTTCTTTCATCAGTGTCATGTAGTTTTCATAGTATAGATCTTTCACCTTCTCAGTTAAATTTCTTCCTAAGCATTTTATTGTTTTTGATGCTATTGTAAATGGGGTCAACTTTTTTTCCAGAAAATTCATTGTTAGTGTATAAGAATACTATTGATTTTTGTAAATTGTTTTTGTGTCCTGCAACTTTACTGAAGACTTTGATTAGATCTAACAGTGTCTTGGTTGAATCTTTAGGTGTTTTTACGTATAAAATCATGTCATCTGCAGATAGAAAAAATTCTATTTCTTTCTTTCCAATTCTGGTAACTTTTATTTCTTTTTCTTATCTGATCACTCTAGCTAGTACTCCTATGCTGAAGGGGAGTGGTGGCAGTGGACCCCTTTATCTTATTTCTGATATTAAGGGAAAAACTTCCCCTCTCTCATCATTGAATATGATGTTAGCTATGGTCTTGCCGTATATGGCATTTAATGAGTTGAGATATATTCTTTTTTATACCTGATTTGTTAAGAGTTTTTATCATGAATGGATGTTGAATTTTGTCAAATGCTCTGCATTCTATTGAGATGATTATATGAGTTTTCCTTTCATTTTGTTAATGTAATGTATTACATTGATTGTTCTGTGTATGTTGAACAATCCTTGCATCCTAGGGATAAATACCACTTGACTATGATGAATGATCCTTTTAATGGGCTGCTATTTTGGTTTGGTTTGGTTGCTATTTTATTGACAACAAATAATTTTTGCATTTTTGTTCATCAGGAGTATTGGTCTGCAGTTTTCTTTTCTAGTCACGTCCTTTTCCAGTTTTGGTATCAGGATGAGGCCTCATGAAATAAATTTAGGAGTTCTCCTTCCTCTTTGATTTTTTTGGAAGACTTTGAGAAGGATTGGTGTTACATTTTGTTTTTTAAAGAGTTTCTTAACTTATTTATTTTAGACAGAGAGACTGTGTGAGCAGGGGTAGGAGGAGAGGGAAAGGGAAAGAATCTCAAGCAGATTACCCATTGGACATGGAGGCCAACATGGGGCTTCATCCCATGATACTGAGACCATGACCTCAGCTGAAACCAAGAGTCAGACACTCAATCCACTGAGCCATCCAGGCACCTTTGGCTTTGATTTTTCTTTAAATGTTTGGTAAAATTCACCAGTGAAGACATCTGGTCCTGGGATTTTCTTTGTTGGGAAATTTTTGATTACCAATTCAACCTTTACACTAGGAATTGGTCTGTTTAGATTTCTATTTTTTCTTGATTCAGTCTTGGTAAGTTGTATGTTTCCAAGAATTTTTCCACTTCTTCTAGGTTGTCCAGTTTGTTCATGTTTAGTCATTCATAGTATCCTATTATGATCCTTTGAATTTCTGTTGTAACAGTTGTAATCTCTTCTTTTTCACTTATAATTTTGTGATTTGTCTCCTTTCTCTTTTTTCCTTGGTTGTTTTAATTAATTTTGTTTATCTTTTCAAAAAACCAGCTCTTAGTTTATTTTTTTATTGTTTTCTGTTCCCTATTTCATTTATTTCTGCTCTAATTTTAATTATTTTCTTTTTCCTGCTAACTTTGGCTCAATTTGTTCTTCTTTTTCTAGTTCCTTGAGGTGTAAATATAGGTTGTTTATTTGGAATCCTCATTGCTTCTTAATGTAGCTGTTTATTGTTTATTCCCCTTAGAATTGTTTTTGCTGCATCCCACAAGTTCTGGTGTATAGTGTTCCTATTTTTGTCTGAAGAAAATTTAACATTCCCTTTCACTTTTAATTTGATCCATTGGTTGTTCAGAAGAGTATTGTGAATTTTCCAATTTTTCTGTTGTTGATTTCTAATTTCCTGTCATTCGGGTCATAGAATATACTTGATATGATTTCAGTCCTCATGAATTTGTTGACTTGTTTTGTGGCCTAACATGGATTGTCCTAGAAAATTTCATGTGTGCTTGAGATGTATTTTCTACTGTTGCTGGAAAGAATGTCCTATATGTCTTTTAGGCCCATTTGGTCTACAGTGTTGCTCAGAAATGTTTTCTTATTGATTCTGCCTGGATGATCAATCCATCATTGAGACTGGGGTATTAAAGTCCCCAAATTTGTTGTATTATCTTTTCTTCTTTTAGCTTTGTTAGTTTTTGCTTTATATATTTAGGTTCTCCAGTGTTGGGTGGATGAACATTTACAATTGTTATATCTTCTTGATATACTGATTTCTTTATCATTATATAATGACTTTCTTTGTCTCTTTTTGCCATTTTTAATTTAAAGTATATTTTGTCTGATATAAATATAGATACTTCTGCTTTTGTTTTTGTCACCATTTGCTGGAAGTGTGCTTTTCCATCCCTTCACTTTCAATCTATATGTGGCTTTAAGGCTAAAAGAGTCTTGTAGGTCCCATATTGTTGGATCTTTTTTTTTTTTTTAAATCCATTCAGTCATTCTGTGTCTTTTAAATTGGGGAATTTAATCCATTTACATTTAAAGTAATAATTGACAGATAAGGACTTACAGTTGTGATTTTGTTAATTGTTTTCTGGTTGTTTTGTATATCCATTGTTCTTTGTTTCTTATCCTGTTGTCTTTTTTGTGTGTTTTCATATCTTGGGATCAGCATGCTTTGACTTCTTTATTGTGTTCTTTTGTGTAATTACTACACTGTTTTCTTTTGTGGCTAACATGAGGCTTATGTAAACTATCTTAAAATTAAAACACCCTATTTTGAACGGATAACAACCTAACTTTAATAGAATTTATAAACTTTACACTTTTGCTTCTCCTTCCCCTCATACTGTAGATTTTTGCATACAGACAATTTACATACATTTTATGTTGTGTAACTAGTAACAGATTATGTAGTTATGGTTATTTTTATTACATAATTTTTTAGACTTTCAAACTTGAGTTGTAAGTGAATTATGCACCTCTTTAAGATATTGCAGAATCTAAGTATAACTATATACTTACATTACCAGTAAGATTTATACTACTTTTATATGATTTTATGATGTAAATTAGCATTCTTTTACTTCCACACAAAGAATTCCCTTTAGCATTTCTTGTAAGTCATGTGTTGTGGTAATGAACTCCCTCAGCTTTTGTTTCTTCTGGAAAGTCTTTATCTCTCCTTTATTTCTGAAGCCAGCTTCATTGGGTATAGAATTCTTGGTTGACTATTATTTTCTTTCAATACCTTAAAAGTATGCCTGGTACTGACTTTGGTCTGGGGGTGATTAGCTCTGCTTGCCTATGTCTTGGGTTGAGTATCCCTGGGCATTATAGTGCTGAGGAGTTATCACCAGTCCTCCTGGTCAGATAGAGCCAGAAGGCACTCTGGACAGTGGGTGGGGCTATAATTCAGCTCCTTACTTGGGTGTGGGCAAATAAGACTCTAGGGATAGCAAAACTCATTTGAGGGGATCCCTGGGTGGCTTAGTGGTTGAGTGACTGCCTTCTGCTCAGGGCATGATCCTGGAGTCCTGGGATCTAGTCCCACATCAGGCTCCCTGCATGAAGCTTGCTTCTCCTTCCTCTGCCTGTGCCTCTGCCTCTCTATGTGTATGTCTCATGAATAAGCAAATAAAATCTTTAAAGAAAAACTCATTTGAGAATTAAAATCAGGCAGGAAGTGCCTGGGTGGTTCAGTCAGTTATGCATCTTAGGTCCACTCAGGTCATGGTCTTAGGGTCCTCGAATCAAGCTCCACATCAGGCTCTGCATTCAGTAGGGAGTCTGCTCGGGGGTCTTTCTCTCTGCCCCGCTCCCTGCTTATACTTTCTTTCTCAAATAAGTAAATAAAATCTTCAAAATCTTCAGAATAAAATGAGGCAGGTCTACATTCTGCCAAGTTTCCTAATCAAAGTAAGTCCCAACTTGGTTTTGCAGATGAGCAGATCTGCTCTTTGGGATTGGACAGTGCAGGTATTTTTCTGCTAATATCTATTGTGCTGGTTCTTGCATCATCTCCCTTTCTCCATCATACCTAGATCCTTAGTGATTGAGCCCTGTAGATTCCCTGCTATGCAAGATCAGAGCAATGGCTCCTGCACAGTGATCCACAATGCTGAGCAAGAGCAGAAGGGCTTATTGCCCACCAAGATTCTCTTTTTTCACTAGAGGAATCAGAATTTCAGGGACACTTCCCTTTGTGGTGCCACCCTGGCATGGAGGAGGAGCAGTACACTCAATGTGTAGCTGTAACTCTTACCTTTCACATGCAGGCTGTCTTGGCCTCTGTATGCAGTGGTTTCTTTAGCCTCATACCCATGTTCCAGGATTTTCTTGGTGGTGTCTTGTTCTTGAATAGTCATTGGTTTTTCTTGTTATGGGGAGCAAAGTCAGGAAAAACTTATGTGGCCATCTTGGTGATATCCCCAACCTAAAATATAAATCTTTATTTTTATCATTATTATTTTTATATTTGATTTCCTTCCTTGAAACTCTGCTGGATTGTGTAAAGAAATGGAAAAAATATTGTGAAGTAAAATTGGCCTGACTTTTTCAGACTTTCTTTAAGGAAGAGTGTCATAGAGATTGGCAGGAATTTTGCTTCCATAAAAAAATATAAGCTGGACTCCTATGTTTATAGTTATCAGGGGAACTATTTTTTAGATCAAATTTGGAACATTCTTTTCAAGAGAGCAGTTAAAGTAGCTAACTGTGGCCCAAAATATTTCAATAGAATCTTTTTAAAATAAATTTTATTCTTTTCCAAGGTTTTAATAGAAGAAATTGTCCAGATCATCATGATGTGTTATATGCTAACTATATAAAATAAAACCTTTTAATTGATGTAATATGAAATAACATGAATAAAATATTCTTGAAATAGTATAATTGGATTAGAAATATTTTAAAAACAATTATTATTTGAATAAGGAAATGTTGTGGCTCTTGACATACTTTGATTTCTTATAATTCTGATATGAAGTATTATTTTGATTTTATACGTGAGAAAACTGAGAGTTTGAGAAATTAAAAAGCTAAAAAAAAATAGATCCTCAGATACAGATTTGAATCTGTGTCTTAGATTACAAATCCTGTGCTTTATTTCCCTGGATAATCCACTTCCTCAGTGAGCTTTATTATTCTCAGATTCTCATGCTAAAAGGGAGAAAAGTATCAAAAGTAACATTTTCTGGGTCTCCTCTAATACAAGGATTAATGACAAAGTATGATTAGAGCTTAGGTTATACTAACACTTTAAAAACTCTTAGAAATATTTTGAAATGAAAGCTTTTTCCTTGAAATCTTGTCTAATACTGCTAATTTGCCTACTAAACCCTTTTTCATAAATACTGGAAAGGGAACTATATAACTTTGCTGATCTCATGTTTTAACTCTGCATTTTTTTTTTGAAGATTTTATTTATTTATTCATGACAGACACACAGAGAGGGGCAGAGACACAGGCAGAGGGAGAAGCAGGCTCCCTGTGGGGAGCCCGATGCAGGACTCGATCCCAGGACCTCGGGACCACAGCCCCAGCCAAAGGGAGACAGTTAACAACTGAGCCACCCAGGCACTCCTTAACTCTGCATTTAACGAAACATATATATATATATATATATATATATATATATATATATATATATGAATATATCTTTGTAGTTTTGAGAGCTTTATAAATTAATTTGTTCTTGGGGATCCTGGGGTGGCTCGGTGGTTTGGCGCCTGCCTTTGGTCCAGGGCGTGATCCTGGAGACCTGAGATTGAGTCCCATGTCTGGCTCCCGGCATGGAGCCTGCTTCTCCCTCTGCCTGTGTCTCTACCTGCCTCTCTCTCTCTCTCTCTCTGTCTTTCATGAATGAATAAATAAATTTAAAAAATTAATTTGTTTTTTTTTAATTTAATTACTCTGTCTCCTAAATTCTTCATATATGGATGGAATAAAGTGCAAAACTTTTTTCTCTAGTGCAGAGAAAAGTTTGAAGATAAGTAAAGAACTGGAAATGAAAATTTGAGCATTCACACTAGTTCCAAAACTACTTTTACCCCATAATAACAAACATCTGATAGGAATAACTAAAAGGCACTGTTACTTTATAGACAATAAATGTTAGACATCTCAATGTTGAATATCATTTCACTTTGTTGGTGGTTTAAAAATGTACAAGATTTGGTTTCTAATAGCAGCAGCTACTTTTCTTGAGAATTTGCTAGGCTCTAGGCTGTCTGCTCAGGCTTCATTCACATATTCTTCTTTAAGCTGTGGAATCCTGCTGTGAGGGAGGTGTCCCTAACCACCAAGCTACAAACATGGAGAGCAGTTGCCTATGATCCCTCCACAGGTGATGGTAGAACTGGGATTCCATCTCGACTTTGCATCTGAAGAGCTTTGAAGATGGTGAAGAGGATGGGCTCAGGGTCCTTCAAAGAGGCATCATTAGGTTAGGTTATAGGAAAGCTGAGGCAAGAAATTAAATTTTGTTCCTAAGTACTAAATTCTATACCTGAAACTAATATTGCACTGTATGTTAACTAACTGGAATTTAAATAAAAACTTAAAAAATATGTTACTATGTATATTCAGTGTAATTAATTGGCGGCGTTTGCCTTTTGGTTCAATGCTGGTTCCTTTAGATTTATGACTGCTCTCTATGAGTCTCAAATTCAGTGGGTTGTCTCTAGGGAAGTCTGAGAAGAAGTGAGAGCCATGGCTGACCTGAGGGGTTTTGCATCCACAGGAGCTGAAATGAGATTAAATAGAGACAGCCTGTACCCCACTGCCTGACCACAATCAATGCCTGGAGTTGAATCAAGCTGCTTCATCACCTTTGGCCACCTCTCCAATGACTTGGAGTGGTGGGACAGACACCACTCAGAGTCCACAGAAGCAGGGATCAGTCTCTATTCTGCTGCATGCCTGATATAGGAGTCTTGGGGGGAAAATAGTAGCTGAAACCTTCTAGTTTGATGTCTATTAGTGATTTATAATGTTCTTCTAATAACCTATTCTGGTCCACTGACCTTCAAATTGGGGATTATTTTTCCCCTATAAGTTTCTGTTTAACACTTCAAGAGGGAAGTTTATTATTTTTCTCAAGAACTGCCCAATGTTGAAGGCCTCTGTTTCCTTGCCAAGTTCCTGCTGCCCCAACAAAGTACTTAAAGATATACAAGGGGCAGAACTTATATTAAGCTGGACTTCATACCAGTGAAAACATTGAAATACTTGCATACTAGTTGGTGAATAACTACTCCTCTGAGCTTAGTGGGTACTCTTTGATAATCTCTCTCTCCCCCTCCCCAGTAGCTACCTAAACACATCATGATCTGGCAACTAAAGGGTTAACACTTGGTTAGGGTCTGATTTAGGTTTCATGGAATGTGAAGCTTATTTGATCTTCTTTAATAAGAAGAGTGTAATTCTGGGTACAAACACAAATAGACATGCAGAATAAAAAAAGAAATCACAACAAATCACAAATTTTGAACACTTGATTAATAACACAAACATAGTGGAACTTCCAAAATATAACAGTATCTTTTATTAATTAATTATACTTCATAATGCCATAAAACTTTTCTTTCTATATATCTTTGATCTCTTTATATTGCAACAATTTTATAATATGATATGTAGAAACACTAGAAAGAGAAAGAAAAGTTAGTCTTCCTAATTATATGGTTAGCCAGTTTTTATTTTTATTTTTAATAGTGTTTTACTAATTTTTCTAGACACTGTCAGAAACTGAATCTTCTATTTACAGTTTTGCACCTCTGATGAGCATAAGAATTTTCTAAAGATTAGTTTCTGGCACTATAAATATTTCAAACATTGTTTTCTTGTATACCCACATCCTTACCAGTGCTGGCAGCTTGGGACACATTCATGTTGTCCTGTGACCTGTGATGTTGCACATTCATGTCATGCTTTTTGGTGACTTAACTGGCAGACTATATATTCAGAATATTCCTGGTCTTGACACTGAAAGCTGGATCCATGCTATAGTTTTAATGTTTGTGTCCTCCCCAAATTCACATATTGAAATTCTAACCTCCAAAGGTGATGGTATTAGGTGAGGCCTTAGGGAGTGATTAGGTCATGAGCTTAAAGCCCTCTTGAATGGGAAAAGTGCTTTTATAAGAAACCCTGCAAAGTGGCCTAGCTCCCTCCATCATGTAAGGACATAGGAAGAGGGTGCTGGCTATAAACCACAAAATGAGACTTCACCAGAACGTGATGATTCTGGTTACTTTGCCTTGGACTCCCAGAGCCTAGAACTGTGAGGAATGAATTTTTGTTGTTTATAAGCTACCCAGTCTGTGATACTTTGTTGTAGCAGCCCAAGTGGACTAAAACAATCCATAAAAAGAACAACTGATAAATGGAAAACTCATCAAAATTAAAAACTTTCTCTATGAAAGCCCATGTGAAGAGTAAAAAAATATGAATTATAGACTGAAAGAATATATTTGCAAACCACATTTCTGACAAAGGATTAGTATCAAGAATATATAAAGAACTCTCAAAATGCAACACTAAAAAAAAAAAAAAAAAACAACCCCAAGAAATCAAAATGAAAAATGAACAAAAACCACACCAGACCACCAGACATTTCATCAAAGAGAACATACAGGTAGCAAATAAACACATGAAAACATCATTAGCTGTTAGGAAATGCAGATTAAAGCCATCCAACATGGCAGGAAGTGTAACAGGCCACATCAAAGCAGAAATCAGCAGTGGTATTAACCACTTGGGGTTAAATTAGTTTACCTTTGCAAGCTTTACAAAAATCTACCACCACATGAATATATTGCTAGTGATCCCCTCAGGGCCATATGAGTGAGGGGTCTTGAGCCTCATCAAGCACCCTTAGATTTCCTGTAGCTCTGGTTCTGTCTGTGGCCCAGCAGTTGTCTCCATAACTGAGGTCACTGGCCTCTCCTTTGAAGGTTCATGCCTGGGTTGGGCTGATTATATTCTGAAACAGAAATGCTAATCTTTACATTTTTTAAAATGAAATTTTTGTTTGTTTATTCTGAATGCATGAAAATTAAAAGAATATAGTGGAGGCACGGCAGGGTACAAAGTGGTGTTTGCTCTAGGACACTGGGCTGTCATTTAGACCTTGGGAAAATGTGGGTTCATTGGAGGGATCTTTTCAGGGAGTTTATTTTCAGGAGAACCTAGAGTCCTAGTGAGAAGTCACTTTCACCTGTAAGGTGAGTCTGCTTTCTGAACTCCAAAGACAATGTCATCAAACCCCTTGACAAAGCAATGCTTAAACTTATTCTGCACTTTTTTGTGTGACTCCCCTGCCCCTTGGGATTAGTGGTGGTTTATCTAACTGGTGGGATGGAAAAGGGAATCATGGGGCACATTATGCTCAGGCCTTTACGGACTCTTTCCTTTAGAGTTGCCTGCCCATAGGCCTCCTCTTCTTGTAGAAGGCTCAATGAGGTGTAGCTGGTGAGAGCGATGCTGGGGGGTATCCAGCATTCTGTCTCTCCCTGAGTCAGGAGGCTCAGCTGGGAGGGGGACAGGAAGAAGAAGGGACTCCTTGCTGGCCCAGGCTTAATCCAAGAACCCTAATCCAACTGGACCAAGGATAAAGCTGGTGCTGGGATCATGATCCAACTCTTTTGTCTACTTACCAGTGGTTCAGAACCTGTAGTGTTGAGAAACATAATGAACTGGACCCTCAAGTACTGCACGTACACAGACAACTCACACTTATATTTGTTATGTACCAGACACAAGCCTTGTGATACTTGGTGAGCAATGCAGTCACGGCCCCCGGGAATCTGGCAGGCACATTTCGGTCCATCCCAGGTGATAAGCACCCTCTTTTGACTCTGGACACACTGTGGCTCTACCATTCGTCTACAGAGAGGAAAATTCCTTCAGTTCAGTACTGTACATTCCTCCAAGATTTTCTGAAGCAGCTGGCCTCAAGCCCAGCAGTCCGGGGGGAATTACTTGGCCACTCTGTCCCAGTCTCCCTCCCTAACATGTGGCAGTCAAGGAGAATATTCCCTTTATGATCTCAAGTCAGCTTCGAGTAAAACCAGCCCGGGCTGTAGGAGAGGAGGCTGTGGACAGGGCAAATAAATCACTGCACAGCAGCCAGCTGAGATCCACCTCCCTACGCCTGGTGGGCCCCTGGCCATGCCTCCAAACTGCAGGAGACAGCAGGCCAGCTGAACACTGAGCAGCCCCCTCAGGTAACAACAGGGGACTTCCTTGGCCTCTTCCCACTCCTGCCCCAAATTCAGGGGGTGAATAATTATTACAGTCTTTCTTTCTTCACTGTCTACTCCCTCCCCACCCACCTCTACCAGTATCATTTGCTTTTTGAAAGGCATTTACAAACACAGCCGGGGGCTTCATTTTGAGAATAAATTTTACTTTCCTAAGAAAAGAACAACCTGAAGGAACTTCAGAGTTCTTGTGAGGACCAGTTGGCTATTAATACACGTCATTATTAATACAGAAGAGTAAATCCCTATGCCTGCATTCAAGTCTACCCTTCAGGGGAGAGACTTCTTGTGGTTGGGGCAAGTGGAGAAGGGCCCTCGGAGCAGAAGAGACCTGTTAGTAATAACCTGTGAGGACACCAGACTGATACCCAGTTATGAGGACTAGACAGGTGAGCCCTTGCTCTGGGCCAGCTCCTGGCACTGCCCCTGACGTCATCACGTTCCCGTGGATTCTCTGTGGGCTGTGAAAGTTTAGGCCTCCCTTTGCACCAGCAGACTGGGCCTCTCAGAAAAGAAAATGAAATGTCGGGCTTGTGATGGGATAGAAATAGCACGAGGTGAACTCGGGGGCCCTGCTTCTGCTTCTCACTTTGCCACTAGTGGAAGGGTGGTAGCTAGCTCAGGTTTCATCTGTGTCTCAGTTTCCCTGTCTGTATGATGAGCCATTGGAACAACGTGTCTCTGTCTTCTCCTAGCCTGCGCTGTCTGTGGTTTGTGAGTGCTCTAGCTCATAGAGAGGAAGGCAAGAGAGCTGTGTGCTGAGCATTGAGATGGATACTTGGCTCCTTTGGTCTGCAGAAAGCAGCACTCCAGTTCTACAGATGAATGGAATGAGGCTCAGTAAGGTGAAGTGACTTCGGCAATATCGTGCAACTGATTTATTAGGGAGCAGACGTCGTGTCATGAGTGTCAGGAATTCCAAGTTGAGCTGGTTTAAGTAGAAAGAGAATATATTGGTTCTTGTAATGAGAGATTGCAAGAGCTTCTGGCTACAGGCATGGCTTGAGCTGGGAGTTTGAAGATGCGACCAAGGACTGACTTCTCTCCATCTCTCAGTTCCTTTTGCTTTCTGCTGGTTTCATTGTCAGGTTTCATGTGGTAACAATTGGCTGCAGTAGCCCCACTTCTCACATGCGGCCCCGACATCTGTTTAGGGTGAACAAATGCCCTGATTTGCCTGGAATTGAGGGAGGAATCTCCGGGCAGGGGACTTTCATTTTTAAAACCAGGAAATTCCCAGGCAAGATGTGACAAGCCGGTCCTTGTCATGGTCTCAGCTTCGAGTCCATCGGAAAAGAGCATGCTTCTTTGAGTAGCTCTCGCAAGCTCTTCTGACTTGCACATTTACTGTCTTAGAACCAGGGCCTGTCCCGGAACCAGTCTCTGTACCCAGATGGCTGCAGGGCACTGACTGACTTAGGCTTGGAAACAGCCTGGTCCGGACCACTGGCATGGTGGTGGGCAGGTGGGGCGGTGCCCCAAAAGGCAAGAGACCCTGTGGTCAGAAAGGGGAGTGAAGAGCCCTTGGAGGTGAATGGGAGAAACCTCTCTGCTGACAAATGGTAAGATCACGTTTCAAACCCTGGTGTCCTTACTGAAAGTGCAGTGTTCTTCCTCCAGAAGCACAGGGAGGTGGATGAGTCTGAGACATGCCGTGGCCCCTTTCCAGGAGAGGTCAAGGAAGAACGCCCAGCAGAGTTGGAGAATTGTGATTCTGACGCAAGAACTTTGGGAGTTCTTGGCTCCATGGCCTTTGAATAGAGAACAGATCCATTTCCTGGCCTCTACACCACAGAGGATTTATAGAGGCGGGTGGGCAGGGCGTGTGGGGGAGTGCGTGACCAGTTCACACCACATGAGTGTGTTGGTGGCAGCCCTGAGTGGGGCTGCACTCTGTGCATCCCTTCCGCATCTGAGAAGCCCTCATCCGATGCCAACGGTAGAGCCAAACCTACTCTCTGGGAGAAATGCAACCTCCCCAAAGGGAGAGGACATCTGCTTGGGAGACTGACACCCAAAGGAGTTTAAAAGATACCTTCTGTGCAATGCCAGCTTGGAGTGCCCTGGCTGCTAATACTGCTTTTTATTAGAGCTTCCAGCAACACTCACTGGAGAGCTACTAGGCTAACAGGAAAGATTATTTTTGGCTCTCATACTTCCTGTTTTAGGAGAAAATGGTGTTCCAGAAAGACTTACAAAGACTGAAAAACTGCTAACATAATGACATTGAAGACAGGAGATAAATTTCACACTGAAATTTTTACTTCAAGTGAGAGAAAAAGTGTGAAAATTATTATAAGGGTGATGATAGAAACATGCTGTAATCAGGAAACAGAAATATGTTCTAGTTTGGAAGGCCTAATGTTAGAGGTATATTATGCGGTTTTAGGGCCGTCTATCTTCCTACATTCAGAAAACTTTCAGGAGTGTTACAAACAGGAATATGACTGTACAGTCAAATGATGATTCAAGTTGCCTTGCATTTGAACCTCTAGACACCTAGGTTTATTTGCCTGTACTAACTTGAGTGGATCTCTCTTATTTTTTGCCTGTCTAGCATTTATCTGTGCTCTTCTGCAGCAACACCTTGATTTCATCTTCAGGAATTAACCTTAGCTGCCCCTATTCTCAAATCAAGTAGTTTCAGAAGGATTGAATTCTAGGGTCGGCCACATGATCAAAGCCTGGCCAGTAAGTCACTGTGATTGGCTTAGATCACATGACCCAATCCAGGCCAATTGAAATCAGCACTGAGGCTTTTGCTCAGTTACTGGAGCAAAGGAACCTAGTTTCTGGTGGGATTGCTACGCTGGTAGCAATAAGCACATAGGTGCTGGTGGCCAGCTGCCCGAGTGCAAAGGCGACATGGCAAAATGTAGAGCTAAAGATGTGGAAAGATGGAGCTTTGACAATATTATTTAAATATGTGGATCTGGACATGCCTGAAGCAGGTGGACTTTTCATATGTAAGAGTCAATACATTCTTTATTTTGCTTGAGGCAATTTGATTTGATCTTTGGTTACCTGCTAATGAAGCATTCCTAATTGACAGATGAGAATATAGTTAACCATATCATTCATTTAGAACTCAGTTGTCCAATTGCTGGATTATGTGGAACAAAGAAAGGCATGAACTGAGCTCAATGGAACATGATATGTGCTAATAAGCGTTCTGGGTTGGACTCAAAGGCAAATCTTTTCTTTAGGGTGGCACGTAATATAAGAGTCAAAATGCTCTCAGCAGTTTTGCTATTTTATTTTCAGACTTACAGAAGGTAAGGAACAAATCTCAAGGCAAGGAAGGAGCAGCTCCGGGAAGGAAAGAGACAGGTAAGGAGCAACTGGGTAGTCTAACAAGACAAGAGCCGGAGAAGGACTCCCAGACCCAACAGTTGTAGTCATTTAACACAAAGGTCAAAAGGTCTCAGATTACATGTATGTTCTTTTTGTTTTTCAGATTTTATTTATTTATTTGAGAGAGAGAAAGAGAGCACATGTGCATGAGTGAGGGGGAGGGGCAGAGGGAGAAGCAGACTCCTTGCTGAGTGGGGATCCTGATGCAGAACTTGAACCCAGATCAAGGACCCCTAGATCATGACCTGAGCTGAAGGCAGATGTGTAACTGACTGAGCCACTCAGATGTCCCTACCTGTATGTTCTTGATAATCCCCGAGTCATCAGGAAAAGACTGTTTGCCGCTCTGTGGTTTTCTGTTTGAAAAGGTATGAAGGGCATAACATGTTTTAGAGAGTTCCTACCATTTTAATTTTTCAAAAGATTTTACTTATTTATGTGAGAGACAGAGAGTGAGTGAGTCTAAGCAGGGGCAGGGGCAGAGGGAGAGGGACAAGCAGACTCCTCACTGGGCAGGGAGCCCAATGCAGGGATCATGACCTGGGCCTAAAGCAGGTGCTTAACCAATTGAGCCACCCAGGGGCCCCCCTACCATTTTAATTTTTAAAAACAAGTTTTGGTTGTAGAAATGATAAATTTCACTAACTGGAAAAGCTCTCCACCAAGATCATTTTCCTGAAGATAATGGATAGCCCAGAAATGCTTTTATATTGATTTAGATGTAGTGGTGTCTGAGAACTTTTTCAGTTTACCACTAAATGAGGCAGCCTGTGTGTTTTGATTTTTTTCTGCTTCAGTTTAGCCACAAGATGGTTTTCGGTGTTGGTGGTAAAGGAGAGAGGGACCTGCCTACAGGATAGTGAAGCCTGAAGAGGCTGGTCTCAAAGGAGAGGCATTTTGAGCATTTATTCTAGGTGAAATATTTTATGTGGTAAGTAGATGCTCTCTGGGGTCTCTCTTGACTCAAAGGATCTATAACTGCAAGCTTTGTTTCTTTTTTCTTTTTTTTAATTGCCATTTAGTTTTAAGTGGTATCCCATGGAATAAATCTATTTCTTTAAGTCCTGCTTTTGAGTAGGCATATGATACCATGGCATTCTTTAAAAGTTTCAGCCATTTCAGCCATAAATAATGGCCTATCTTTACAAGAATGCCTGGGTCAGCCTGGGTTGTGGCCTAGAGATGTGTACCACAGTATCTGCTTCCCTTCCATGGCAGAGAGTCTTGTCCTAGAAAATGATAGTCCAAGATAGGTCCCAGCTCCTCTAGCATCTAAGAATAACCATATCATTAATTTTCATCAATGGAGCATAAACAGAAGTGGGTGTATCTTTTCTAGGATTTTTAGGAAGTGGGTGTGGCTTTTCCATCTTCACCCTTCAGGTTGGATAAAGAGAACTCTGCAACACAAGAAGGAAAGCACCTGGGCCTGGAGTTGCCACTGGTTGTTGGGAGTTGGGCCTGGAGTTATTGGTTAGTGGGAGAAGAGACACTGACCAACTGACCAACCAGTAACGCCTTCACTAGATTGCTAGGTGGATGTGGTTTAGAAATAGTTTCAGGTGGATCGTGGTTATAGAGTTAAATAGCATTGGCTTGGATAGACTATTTCCTTTTTCCTCTGTTTTTTTCCTCAGTAGTGTTTTTCTACTGCGCCAGATTTTAATACTTCTCTAATATTGCTATTCTCTCATTTTAACAAAAAGGATAACAGGTCCCAGGCTGCAAGTCTTCTGATTAGCAAAATATAGATTTATTTTTATTGTGCTTATTTTAAGTCATCTTTTATTTATGCAGTAAATTCCTTTTCTGATTTTAATAAGGAAATAATTTTCCTTTTAAATACATGTATGTTAAGGAGGAGAGTGAGTTGGTTCAAAAATATGTTAAGTGGGTAATAGTAAGGTTTGTAGTTATGATGAATAAATTACTGTAGAAATTCATTGATAAATACATTATTATAGAATACTACCATATTTTTTCCTACAGATTATGGTATTGAGAATGAGGACTCTTCATACAAAATTTATTAGTAATATAACCACCCTAAGATAGTCAAATTGTAAGGATGATATATTCTACTCTGATAAAGTAAATTTTATTTAAATCCTCAGGATACATTTTTTCTTTCAGCCTGTCCTCAATTTGTTCAATGACTTTTATTAAAAACAACTTTATTGGGAACCCTGGGTGGCGCAGCGGTTTAGCGCCTGCCTTTGGCCCAGGGCGCGATCCTGGAGACCCGGGATCGAATCCCACGTCGGGCTCCCGGTGCATGGAGCCTGCTTCTCCCTCTGCCTATGTCTCTGCCTCTCTCTCTCTCTGTGTGACTATCATAAATAAATAAAAATTAAAAAAAAACAACTTTATTGAGGTGGAATTCATATGGCATATGCTCACTCATTTAACATACACCATTCAATATTTTTTAGTGTATTTGCGGAGCTATGCGACCATTAACATAATCAATCTTAGAATATTTTCATTACCCCCCAAAAGAAGCCTATACTTATTAGTAGTCACTCCTCATTTGTTCCCAAACCTCTCGCCTGAAGCCCTAGGCAACCAATCACTCTGTTTATATAAATTAGCCTTTTCTGGACGTTTCATTTCTATCTATCTATCTATCTATCTATCTATCTATCTATCTATCTATCTATCATCTATCTATCTATCTATCATCTAATCTATTATGCATTGAGTCATAAAATAAGTGGTGTTTTGTGACTTAAAGTTAGCCAGCCTTCATCTATCTTGTAGCATGTATCAGTACTCCTTTTTATTGCCAAACAATATTCCATTATATCAATATAGCACATTTTGTTTATCCATTTATCAGTTGATGGACATTTGAAATATTTCTGCTTTTTAGCTATTATGAATAATATGAACATATGAACATTTTGTATCTTGAAGCTATGAACATTTCTGTATGTTTGTGCAGGCCTGTGTGTTAATTTCTGTTGGTAAGCACTTAGGAGTGAAATTTCTGGGTCATGTGGTAATTCTGTGTTTAACCTTTTGAGGATCTGCCCAACTGTTTTTCAAAACGGCTACCACATTTTCCATTCCCGCCAGCAGTGATGGGGGGCTCCAATTTCTCCATATGTTTTCCAACACTTGTATTGTCCTTTTGATCATAACTATCCTTGTGGATGTGAAGTGATATCTTACTATGGTTTTGATTTTCATTTCCTTGCTGATCAGTGATTTTGGGTATCTTCTTATTAGCTTACTAGCCATGTGTATATCTTCTGTGGAGAAATGCCTGCTCAGATCACTTGTTCATTTTTAGTTGGGTTATCTTTTATTACTGAGTTTTTGGAGTTCTTCATATATTCTGGATACAAATTCCTTATCAGATATATGATCTGCAAATATTTTTTCCTGTTCTTTTTTAAAAAAAAGATTTAATTAATTAATTAATTAATTGTACTATCAGAGAAAGAGAGAGAGAGAGAGCACAAGCAAGGGTCAGTGGTAGGCAGAAAGAGAGAGAGAGAGAAGCAGACCCCTTGCCAAGCAGGAACCTGATATGGGGCTCAATCTTAGGACCCTGGGATTATGACCTAAACCAAAGATAGATGCTTAACCAACTGAGCCACACAGGCTTCCCTTTTTTATGGTTCTGGGGATTGTCTTTTTGCTCTCTTGGTGGTATGTTTTGCAGCACTCAAGTTCCATGATTTTAGAATTCCATCCATCCATCCATCCATCCATCCACCCATCCATTCAATGATTTATTGAGGTGATGAACCAAATCTTGACTGATTTACTTTTTCAGCTTGTAAGCAGGAGGATTTTCTGTGGTGTGATCAATCTAATTGAAGACTTACTAAGGAAGATGTTTTTCACTGGTTAACTAATTTAATACTTATTTAATGGGACCTTGTGCATTGAAGCATGGGGATATACCTGACACTTCTCCTCAGAAGAGAATGTAGCTTTGGAAGACATGTCAAGAAATTCGGATCCTTTTGAATACTGACTTCAGGGATCCCTGGGTGGCTTAGTGATTTAACGCCTGCCTTTGGCCCAGGGTGTGATCCTGGAGTCCCGGCATCGAGTCCTGCATCAGGCTCCCTGCATGGAACCTGCTTCTCCCTCTGCCTGTGTCTCTGCCTCTCTCTCTCTCTGTGTGTGTGTGTGTCTCTCATGAATAAATAAATAAAATCTTAAAAAAAAATAAATACTGACTTCAGAATTGTTTATATTTTGATGAAAGATTAATAGACTTTTGGAAAATCACTTTATCTAAAATGTTTACATTCACTTAGCACTCCACACACAAATTATTCTTTTTATCTTAAAAACGAAACAAAAAAACGCCCAAAACTCACTTGCCCCTTTTCCTTTGGAAAAATCTAGGTACTTGAGAGCACTGAACTAAACTGCATTATGTTCATTTTAACTGGTAAGTGTGAGTAGTTATGATTAGTTTGTTCAATAAGTGAGAGAACCAAACTGTATGACCACACTTAGTTTTGCCTTTTTTTTTGACTTGTAGTCTGTGCCCCAAATTACAGATGGCCCCAATTTCATCACTTGTATCATGGATATAGCAGCACTTACCTTGTAAAGATTTAAGGAAGATTAACTATGTGTACATGCCTTGTTCAGTGCCTGGCTTAGAGTAGATGCTCAATTAATGTTTATTAACTTTTATCTTTTCTTGATTTTGGGTGCAGAGGGTCTAACTTTGAGGATGTGTCTAGATTAACTCTACAGAGAAAACAATTTATACAAGATGTGGATCAGGCCTCTGTATCCCAAATAAAACCAAAAAACCACAAAACAAACAATTACAACAAAAACCACACTTGCGAATGTATCTCTCCTTAAGGACTGGGTGAGGGTAGGGAGAGATGCAGTAAGAGATCAGGTGTATGGAATGCTTGGAAATGCCAGATTCTGACTCACAGCAGCCACAGCTTGCCTGCCTCATGGGTGGCCAATGGAGACACATGCAGATCAGAGGGCTGGCTCTGGCCCCTGGCTCCCTGTGTGATCTCTCCAGGAACATCTGCTTTATGGAAAGAAGCAGATCAAATGGCTCAAGGAAAGATCAAAATCAGATGGGAAAAAATGAAATCTCTTAAGCCCTAGGCTTAAATTCATTTCCCCAAAAAGGCATGTGCTGTACTTAGTAGCATTTTTTCGAAGAATGTAACTTTTTGACATTAGTGTGATGTTCAGGAGTGTGTTCTTGAATCAGGATGGTATGTGGCTTGAAAGAATCTTCAGATCAGGTTGACTGCATGAGGAAGTTGTCACTTTTGTTTTATGATTCGTGATCTTGCCTCAGTTCTGGTTGATTATTTTTTATTTGAACTTCCTTTCTCACTTGAAGAATGGAGACAAGTATGTGCCATAAAGTTGAGCGTACATACTCCAGTAGCATGTATTTCTTGAACATCTACTAGCTGCAAAGCATGATGTGAAGCTCTGTGTGGGGCTACAGATATCCAGATATATGATACAGTCATTTTTGGAAGAAGCTGGTAGTGGAGTTGAGGCGATAAGCAAGGTATCTGTAATGGTTCTTTGATGTATTAATTTGGCTACAGTATATTACCCCGTTATCTAAACAAACACTAATCTAGGTACTGCTGTGAAGTTATTTTGTAGAAGTGGTTAATATATACAATACATTGACTTTAAGTAAAGGAGATCAACCTTGATAGTGTGGGTAAGACTCATCCAATCAGTTGAAGGTCTTAAGAGCAAAAACTGAGGTTTCCCAAATAAGAAGAAATTTTGTCTCAAAACTGCACCAACTCCTGAGTTTCCAGCCTCCTGGCCTGCCCGACAGATTTCAGACTTGCCAGCCCCCATTGTTGTGTGAGCCAAGTCTTTAAAATTTATCTATGTATTTATGTATCCATCTGTCTAAATATTTATCTATCTCCTATTGGTTCTGTTTCTCTGGATAACTCTGGCTCATGGAGTATCAAAATAACGCTAATACTAGGCAGAAGAACATACAGTTCGTGAGAGCAGAGACTCTATTTCATTCACTTGTGTATCTCAGCAATTAGAACAATGCCTGGCCCATACTTGGCATTCAATAAATACTTTTTGGATGGATGGATAAATGGCTGGCTGGCTGAACGGATGAAAACATGGTAAGGACATTAAGAACGGTACAGAGTATTATTAATTACCAAAGGAAAGTCATGAAATTCTTAAAGTCAACCTTTAATGTTGATTTTTACTCTAATCTTTTTTTTTTTTCTTAAATCTAGAATCTAGTAAATGTAACATAGTGATGAGTCTAAAACAAAGGCATCCCATTCCGCTTGCCACTAGTTAGTGCTTTGATTCTGGATGGTAAAGAAATCTGTTGGGTGTTACTGGAAAGTCTTTCCTCTCCTGAAACAAAATACCTTCTCTGGATATAAAGTTAATTACATGTGATGCTTTAAGTTCTCCAGCTGGAGAAGGGCTCAGCCAAGGGAATTACACAGAAATAGAGTAAGAATCCTAATGTACCACATCTAGAACGCGCCTTAACTTTACTTTATGTGTATGACACAATAAAGTTTCCTGTTGGTTAAGACTGTTTGAATCATGGTATTTTGTTATCTGAGCTGAAAACCTCTTAATTCATTAAATGAATATAAAATCATGCTAGAATGGTTCGTAGTGGCTAGTTGTTAAGACAACTTTAAGAATGAGAGTTTGTTTCCTATCACCAAGGATGAACTACTAACTAGGGTACTTTTGTTTCTGGTGAACATTAGTTTAGTTACTTCTTAATTGTGAGGATTCTTGAAAACTAGTACAGAAAAGCTCTTGAAGAATCTAAACGAACACATGTGTCAGAGTGAAACACATCCTAAAACACTGCAATTGGGTGTCTGTTACCCTAAAGCCAGTAGAGGTTATTTTCAAGGTATCCACAGATAGCAGACTGTGTAATTCTCAATAGCTCTTTACTATTCTTGAATGAATTAGTTCCTTTACTCCCTGGGCTGTTGCACCCAGACACCCCTACTGATAGCCTTCAGGGGTTATAGGAAGCTATCATGGAGATGGGAAGATTATGTTTGTGTCTGTCTTGTTGCTTTATTCTTCAGAGGCTTTCAAGACTAGTGGCTTTACCCTACTTGTAAATTAGGAAATTAGTCCATTACAGTGTCATGGATGATGGCAGGAGACATGAGACGTCAAGGTCAGAGACAAAGGACTTTATTATTCATTCTCAGCAGAGCAAGCATCGTGGGTGTCATATTTACTTTGGTCACCTGTCTCCCAAATCCATGGGGATAATGGAGAAGGTTCAGGTGGGTACTGGGTGGGTAGTAGGCTTGCATCAGACCTAAGGAACTCTGAGCTTGGGAACCCGAATCTTTTATGATCGGTTCAGGCAACTTACTCTTTGCCCCAGAGAGAAGCATTGTCTTCCCTAGAGGGAAGCACACTGGAGAGCAGGCAAATCTTCCCTTTGCTCTGGAAGGTGTCACTATCTCTATATTCCAGGACTTTTTATTAAACAAATATCCTTAAAAAGAGAGTCCAGAACAGAAGAGCAGTTAGTGCCACACCCCAGGACATCCAGAAATCCAAGAGTCCGGAGAAAACTGTCTTTCTGAAAGGGAGGAGGGATGGGCTTATGGAATCATGCAGGGAGTTTATAGGATGTAAGCGTGAGACCTATTTGTCTACCAATACGGATATAGAGTAGTGTTTAAGTGGATGGCTCTGTGACCAGAGGATATGATCTTCAGAGACAGTTTATAGTGATCACAAAATGAAAAGGGAAACTTGTTGTATTCCTCCCTTCAGGGCAATAATATAGTCCATTGAGCTGCTTTGAAATTAAGTGTTCTTTTCCATAACAATGAGAAGAGCAGCTAACATTTATTAGGTGCATATTATATACCAATGCTGATTCTAAACCTTTTGCTTAGATGAACTTATCATCACTATTAACATTGTGAAGTCATTCATTACTTTATTGATGAAGAAAATGAGGAACAGAACAAGATTATGATGGTAAAAGATTAACTTTAGGAAAGATTAGGACTTGCCTGAAAAATGTCAGGGCATTGTTCGGCTAGCTTGTTGGGATCAGGGTGTGGCTGGAGCTACCCAGAACTATACTGAAACATTCTTCCCTCTCCTTACCTTAAGCATACAACCAAGTTTGATAATTAAGATGTTTTTCAACCATGGGGAAGAGGATGTAGAACAAGAGTCAGTGCTATGCCTTCTCATATTTAGTATCTATCAACCCAAAGATTGGAAATTAGGAACTCACAGGAGATGATGACATGGTTTGTGTTTCTGTCTGTCTTAATGAATGTCTTAGACAGTTTGGGCTGCTAAAACAAAATATTGTGAGCTATGTGGCTTAAACAACAAACATTTGTTTCTCATAGGTCTGGAGGCTAGATATCTGAGATCAGAGTATCAGCATAGTGGAATTCCTGGTGAAGGCTCTTTTGTTTACAGATGGCCACCTTCTTGCTGTATCTTCATATGGAGAAGAGAGAGAGAGAGCTTTGGTCTCTAGATCTTTTAAAGGCACCAATTCCATTATTGGGACTCTACCGTCATGACTTCCTCTAAATTTAATTATTTCCTAAAGACCTCACCTCTAAGTACCCTTACATTGGAGGTGAGGGCTTCAATACATGAATTTTGGGAGATACCAACATTTAATCCATAGCAACGGGTAGCTATGGTAAAAATATTCATCCCTGGTTTTCAGATAAGAAATTTAAACAGAAAAATTAACAATACCTATCTCACAAGATTAAAAAAGACAATGTTTTGTGTAGTGTCTGGCATAATGGGTGCTCAGTACCCATTAACCCCTCCCTTTCTTATGTAGCTCAGTTATTTGGTAGATGTGGTAACATTAGGTATATGTATAAACTATGGGTACTTCTCATTACATATACAGTATTGAGCTTCACAGATGACGAATAGTGCATTCGTCTTATCCTATCAATGGAAATTGTTCTATACTTTTTTGACAACATTTAGAGAAGTGCAATGGACCTGCAGGGGGTCTAGACAGAATAAATGATTTGATGATGAGAGAGAAGCATTGATTTGTGACAAAGGTCCCTCTTCTCTGAAAGCAGCTGGCCTGTGGGAAAATAGGAACTTGAACCTGGGAGTCTGGTTTCATTCTTGTGTTGCTACTGATAAGAGGGTCTTATTGGTTCCAGAGTCTTTCCATTTCATAATTTTAGTCTTTTTCTGATGTTCAGCTGTATCACTATGCCTACATAGTATGTAATGTCCCCATATGCTTATAATAAATTCCTTGTGAAGGTGGCTGAAGTTAGTGTCTGTTACTTACACATAGAAGAAATTTAACTAAGACAGTTGTTGGCTTGTGAAAGAAAAAGCTGTGAAAACTTCATGATTGTTTTTTGAGATATAAAAATCAATGTTATTCTCTAGCTGTATAGAATCCAAATTTAAGTTTATGGAAAGAGTGTTTTGTTCGACTGTTGGAGCCCACGCAAGTAACCTAATCAGTAAAAGAAAATCATGGACTAGGTTCTCAGCATCTTCAAACACTAGATAAATTCCAAACTTCTGTGGAGCAGAAGATCTTTTGAGGTCCTTTCTAGTTACATATTTCTAAAAATAAAAGACTGTGATTCCAACATTTGGAGAGCAGGGAGTAGAGGAGTTGACCAGTGGAAGGCTCTCTGGAGACTTAATTTGAACTAAGACCCTTTAAATACAGTCTTTACAATGGTTAATCTTATGTGTCAACTAGACTGGGTGAAGAGATGCCCAGATAGCCGATTAAACATATTTTTCTGAGTGTATCTGTAAGGATGTTTCTAGAAGAGATTAGTATTTGAAACTGTAGACTGAGTAGGGAAGATTCATCTGTACCAATGTGAATGGGCATCATCCAGTCTTGTCGGGGCTTGAATAGAACAAAAAGATGGAAGAAGGGCAAGCTCTTTCTCTCTTTTCTTGAGCTTGGACACCTACCTTCCTGCCTTCAGACATTAGAGCTCTTGGTTCTCAGGTCTTTGTCCTAGGGATGAATGATACCACTGGCTTTCTTGGTTCCAAGCCGACTTGGAGATGGCAGACTGTGGGACTTCTTAGCCTCCATAATCAACTCCATGAGCCAATTCCTATAATAAATTTCTCCATCCCTCTGTCCTCTCTCAGTTGGTTCTGTTTCTCTGGAGAAGCCTGAAAGAACCCTGAAAGGACCCTGGAGAACAGTTTCCAATCCAACCTTCTTATTTAGGGAAATATTCTCAGGTAGAGAAACTGAGGTAGAAAGAACAGTGTCTGCCATAGTAAAAGTTCTTTGAGGTCAGTCACTTTGTCTTTACTTTTCTTCTTTTCCCAATACTTGGAAAGCCATTATTTAATTCTGTTGATGATGACAACTGCAAAATTAATAAGAGGACATGAAGCTAATGCATCGTGTTTGACTTGGGTATTTTTTTTTAGCTTATCAGTCTCTTCCATTTTAGGTTGGGGGAGCAGATGCTTCCTGACAATTTTAAATGATTAAATGAATTATTTGTGACTCAGATCCTTATTGGAAATCCTTTATCTAAATCACATGGCAACCTTCAGCCAGCCTCACCGAAACATGACATTTTTTCTTGGCTGGTGCATTTCAGAAGGGACTTCATTTCTTTGAGATGCTACAAAGAGTAACTGGAATGTTATCAGGTCCCCATGATGTGATTTATGTAAAAAGTAAACCACATAGATCTTGTGCTGTCTTGAAGAATTTACTTCAAGACTTAAAACCTCTGAGGGGAGATTACCAAAAATTCTTTGCATTTGAGACAGCCACTGGAATGCAAGATATGGTCTCTGATGTTCATTGGACTCCTGAGAATGCATAATTCTCTTCACTTATTATCAGTGTATCAAAACCTATAGGAGAGATTTGAGCAGCCCACATGCCAAAGAGGAGCAGGCATTGTAAGAACTGCAGGTGAAGAAAATAGATTCTCATTAATTAAAAAGAAAAAAAGGTTATCAGTATGCTACAACTATAGTTCTCTTTGCATTGGTGCATGTGAGCATCTTGAAGTCCACAATTATCTGGAAACTTAGGCCTTCCCTGAATTCTGTGAAAGAATGACGACATGTACTTGGCATTTGCGAGGCCCTGTGCTGTTGTGAGAAGAAGTTGGGGTTTGGCATTGCTGGCATGTGCTCTATAATTCTGGGAAGTTGCTTACCCTCCCTGAGCTCTCATTTTCTCATCGATAAGCTGAGGATAAAAATAATACTTCCGAAGTTATTAAGAAACTCAGCGGAGTTCTGGAAGCAACAGCACTGACCAGCTGTGGGACCTGTGCAATGCTGAAGTATGTGAAGGAGGGAGGTAGTATTTCCAACTAGTCGGACCTACTTACTTCTGTTAATGCCACCTACTTAATTATTCAGAAATATTCATTAATTTGTTGAACAAATACCAAGATCCCCTATGAGTCAGATGCTATGCTGAAAGCAAGGGAGGGTGGTGAGTAAGATAGACATGGTCCTAACCTTGACGAGACTTAAATCTTTGAGAATCTTTTGAGAATCTTAAGAAGACTCGGAGATCTACAGTTGCAAGGTACCCTCCCACGTTGATTATATTTTGACTTTTTTATGTATTTTCCCCTTTGTACCTTATTTACCTTTGAGTCTGTAGATTACTTCTTTTAAATTTCCATCCAAATTTTTCTTTAATGCATTTCAGACATTTAAATAAAATTGTGGATTTTCATAAAAAGGCAAGGCATGTTGTCAAAACTTTTATATTTAATTTTATTGCAATACTGCAATGGTAGATAATCCCCAGACAAATGAATCTCATTTAAAACATGGAGAATATTCCTCTATTTTTTCCTTAGAGCTTCCTGTAAAAATCAGGAATGCTATGCAAACGTTACTTTCATGGGCCTGTACACTGCCAGAGGAAAGAGTCCGAAGGGAAACATAATTTGTAGAAGGAAAAACACCATGGAGATGAAAAAAAAACAAGTATCAAGACACTTGAAAAAGAAAAAAAAGAATGGGTCTCAGCATGCAGAAGAGCTCTGGCTGAAGACCAGAAAACACCAGGGGTTAGCATAGCCGAAAATACATATAAACATATTTTAGTTTTGAGAAATGGCTCATAGGAGACTTGATGGCTGTGAAAAGCCCCCTTTTATTTCACATAGGAAGGGGACTTAAAATAGCTCATTTATAGCACTGGGAAATCCCATCCCCAAAGGTCTTAGTTCACTTGAGCTCAACTAACAGTTGCAGAGAACCTGCTTTGTGCTAGGCATGGTGCTCTGGATGGACACAGGAAGGGGGAGACAGACCCCAGCCTGCAGAGGCTTCCAGTCTATGTGAAAGCAGGTATCTAAGTAGGAAATTTCTCTACATGGTGATAAGACCTGTGATAAGGGAAGCCTGGGTTGCCATGGATATGGAGCCTGGGGGGCAGGAAAGAGGCATCACAGAAGGATTTCTGGAGCAGGTAATGCCTCAGCTGAGTCCCCAAAGGGTGGGTAGCGAGTGGCTTTATTTGACTGACGTCCTATTTTCATCATGGAACCCTTAAAAAAATGAATGAAGACTTCCGTGAGATGATATACTTGGTGTTGAAACTTTCACAGTTGAATATTAAAGACAGTAGTCATATCTCTCTTTTGCTGAAGAGCAGAGGCAAAACCATTGAGCAATGCACTTAGTAATTCACCTGCAAACATGTTCATGTAGACTTTGCCAACTGCATTTTCTGAACCGTTCTCTTCCAACGACTTTCTGGTAGTTGACAAACTTTCCTCCCTGAAGAATCCTGTCGCTAGAGCTCTTTCTTGTTGCCAAGTAGCCAAAATCATCCTTATGAGGGGAACTGCAGTTTGACTTTCCTCACTGGGTGACCTGTGTCAGGTTCACAACATTCCCACAGGGTTATTTCAGGATAGCTATGAAAATAGATGGTGATTGCATTAACCCTTTCTCAGATGCTATTAGTTACTCAAATCTTATCAAGAGGAACATACTGGTTTGATTCACAAATTATGTTGCTGGTAAGATGAATTCATTGCTTTTCACTTTTAGGAAATCAAATAAGTCACATCTAAGTCAATAATAACATAAACTCATGACCTTTTCCTGGTTTCCCCTTCAGGAGAATACTTTGGTGGCACACAAGAGTTTTGGGAATGGGAAGTGAACATTTCTTGATTCTCTGAAAGTGCATCTGTTCTGAGAAATACCCAAAATAAAAAAAAATTGAATTTCTGAATAAATCTCTTTCACAACATTTAAACAACTTAAGAATTTGGGGATTTTCTTTATAATGCTTTTATAATAGAAGGTTCTCATTTCACACTTCTCTCTATCCTCTTCTGCAAAAAAGAAGGAGGAGGAGGAAGAGGAGGAGGAGGAGGAGAAGCAACAGCAGGGGAACCAGGAGAAAGGAAAAAGGAAAAGAAAATAAAAAGAAGCATCCCACATTGCCATAGAGTATAATGAGTTGCCTTTCACCCAGCCATTCAAATTCTTATTCATTTCAAATATCTCAGTATTGGAGTAAAGGTATGGCTTGGGAGGGTTTCAGCCTCGTTGGAATTTCCACCAGTCCCATCTCAAATGAATATATACTCTAAATAAAAACTGAGGGAAATGAGGTAATAAGTGCACAACCTTAAAAAAAAAAAACAAATAAAAACTTGCAATGCACACATAGCTTCAAAAGGAGAACCCTGTACTACCAGAGCACCCACCTTTAATGTGTCAGCCAACTCTTGAGAATTCTAGGATACATTTGGGGGATGCAGCTGTGGTCTGTATCTCTGGAGTTTAGAGCAGGTGCAGTGACTTGAATAGTAGACAACTGTTTTCATTCAGCCTGGTAGGATGCTTTAATTTCATGCTTTGCCAGGGTTCCCTTGGCTTCTACATCCTATTTAGCTGTCATGAATGTGCTTCTGGGTTCCTTTTCTTAATTTTGCTCATTCTGAGAGAGTTGGCACACAACAGAGCTTTGAACATATGAATGCAATTTATAATCCTACTGTTGTCTTTCAAATCATCAGGGGATGCAGAAGCCAGCTCTTGTTTTCTATCCCTGTAGGATGATAATGGTGAGCAGTGTGTAGGTATGGCTTGGGCATACTGAGGGGAAATCCCATCCGCATTTTTTATTTTATTCTATTGTTTTTAAAGTATTTAAGTGGAGAGAGGCAAAGGGTGAGGGAGAGAGAGAGAGAGAGAGAATCTCAAGTAGACTCTGCACTGAGCATGGAGCCCGAGGCAGGGCTCCATCCTAGGACCTTGAGATCATGACCTCAGCCGAAATCAAGAGTCAGATGCTCAACCTGCTGAGCCACCCAGATGCCCTCCATCCACATCTTTGAGATGTCTTTCTAGCTTGCAAAACTGAGGTCAATGCCATTGCCATTTTGATCTATATGATTGGACTTTTTGCTCCACACCCAAAGATAATTTGGAATCACTTTTTCATTATTCCTTACTGAAAAGTCATTTGCCTTTATTTTCATTGGATGTTCTGAACTGAATGTTTGTGTTCTCACCACAATTTATATGTTGAAGCCCTAAAACCCTGAAGTATTGGTATTTGGGGAGGGGGGAGCCTTGGGAAATAAGTAGATATAAAGGAAGTGCTGCGGATGGGGCTCCAGTATGAGATTAATGTCCTTATAAAAAGAGAAAGAGCCCAGAGCTCTCTTTTTCTACCATGTGAAGACATGGCAAGAAAGTCATTATCTGCAAGCCAGGAAGACCAGGGGATGATTTTCTGGCTCCTTGATCTTGGGCTTCTCAGCCTCCAGAACTGTGAGAAAATAAATTTCTGTTGTTTAAATCATTGAATCTATAATATTTCGTTATAGAAACCTGAGCAAAACAAGATAGGCTGACATATTATTATTGCATCTAAAGGTCACTGAAACCTCAAGGATAGAAATTACCTTAACTGTATAAATGGATAGTCTGAGGCTCAGGGAAATTAAGTAACATTCCCACCGCAGGGTTAAAAACCCTTGGAAAGACCATATTTACCACAAAAGCCAGGACTGAGGCTGGAGTAAGAACCTATCTAGAGCTACAGTGTCCAATATGGTAGCCCCTAGCCACATGGGAAACTAAATTTCAATTTCAATAAAATGTTTAGTTGTCTAGGTTCAACAGCCACAGGCCTCCAATCGGCTTTGCAATTGGACCTTGCTACCAAACTGGATAACACATTTCTACCATCATAGACATTCTATGGGACACTGTGGGGATCATCCTCTTACGAAGTGACTCAAAGTAACTAAAGGTAGACAATGTCCCTGCATTCCCTGACAGACACACGTAGCACAGGAGGGAGAAATAACACTCAACACTGGTCACAAGGTATCACTCTTTTCTCCATACATCGCAGGGACAAAACACACTCAAAGGGCAAAGGCTTGGGTTTCCATCAGGATCACAAATAATAACTGAATAACGCACATAGTAAAAGTGTTGTGATCAGAGATAGAAAGTAGAATGGGGGTTGCCGGGAACTAGAGGGAGAGGGGAATGGAGAGTTACTCTCTAATGGAGATAGAGTCTCAGCATTACGAGATGAAAAGAGTTATCAGGAGGAATGGTGGTGACGGTTGCACACCGATGTGAATATATTTAATGTCACTGGCTGTACCCTCAGATTTTGTGTTATGCGCATTTTAACACAATAAAACAAAGAAGAAGATTATACTGTACAAATAACACCATGGTATAAATACTGCAACATTAAAAAAAAAAGATATATGAGGAAAGTCTAATTTCTACTGTAGCCTACCCCCACCTATTGTCTCCCCTCTGGGGAAGATTTGGAGTTTGGGACAATCACAGGATGCATTGTGTGGTCCAAGCCACAATTGAGTGGCAGGGAATGGCAATGAGACCTCAGAAATAACATGACCTTGAGGTGCAGTCTCTCGGCAAGTTTGGGGCAGCAAGTCCATCGCAGGAGCGGATCCACTGCACCTACACAGTGCTGCCGACCTCCCTCAAAGCAGAGGCGCCCCATGGCAATGAGACATGATGGTGACAATGGGCCGTTGACTCTGCGGGTCCCTCTCTGCCTGGCATTTGGAGGTAATACTGGCTCTCAAGTACTCCCAGATCTGGGCCAAATGAGTCTTCAATTAGTTTTATAGTTTTGGGGGAGCATGTTTCAAGAAGAAACTGTTAGATTTCCCAAGAAAAGGCGAGGTCTTAGGTGATTAACTGCATGACTGTTACTCGTACCCTGTTTGTCTTTTTTTATTTTTTATTTTTTATTTTTTATTTTTTATTATTTTTTTTCGTACCCTGTTTTTCGATTAGGTCAAACTATTTGCCCTTCCTACCTTGACCGCATCCTGAAATCATCTGGGGAGCTTTACAAATAACTGGTGCACGTGTCCTTCTCCAAAGATTCTGATTTAGTTGGCCTGGGGTGTGGCCTGGGTGTTAAAGGAAAACGACAACCAAAGACCTCCCCAAAAGTCCCCGGGTGATTCTAATGTACAGCAAAATTGACAACCATGGGCCAGGGTGCGGAGGTTGTATCAAATGTATTCCTGTGTGTAAGGTCCTTGGAAGATTTCCTGGCACATGGAAGAAACACATTAAATGTTACAGTTTTTATTGTTATCAACTGACCAGAACCAGAACAGACACTGAATGGAAGGACAGTATATCTCAATACTCACGTGCCAACCATAGCCTGACCAAGGATCCAGCGTAGGTCTCTGCTAGGAACAGTTACCCACTCCGGTGACCCGCATTTCTCTTTCTACTTAGGTCG
Organism: Canis lupus baileyi; assembly: GCF_048164855.1. Taxonomy (NCBI): domain Eukaryota; kingdom Metazoa; phylum Chordata; class Mammalia; order Carnivora; family Canidae; genus Canis; species Canis lupus. The sequence goes on along the minus strand of NC_132873.1, from coordinate 1,856,790 downwards.
TCCGCACGGGGAAGATGTGGCTTCCTCTGCCGTATGCCTGCAGAAAGAAGGTTTAGGGGCTCCGGTCTCTAAGATGAGAAAGGCAAGTTTGTGAAATTGAGAAGTTTCTTTATTTGTTAACAGGTCAAAAGCTCAGAAGACAATTTAAGGTAAACACCTAGCGAGCCTTAGGAATACACTGAGAGGAAGCACATCTGCCACTGGCTCCTCTCTTGTGGGGACATTATTGCTGATTCATTTGCGCTGAGCACCCGCTATTGTAGGGTCACTCTGGACACTCAGTGTATGACATAAAAACACGAGACCTAACCTTCTCACTAAGGAGCTTCTGATATTCATCTCTAACACGGATAAAATTTTAATGAGAGTAGAATTCACTTTATGCACTTAAATAAAAATCACTGGGCTACTTCTTGGAGAGTCGTGGAAAGTCGACTCAGTTAGCAAGACCCGTCTCCGTCCACTTTGCTACTTGCGGCTCATAACGGTCTACAGAGGCCCGGTGCGCTTTCTCGGCCTCTTTCCTTTTCGGAGAAAGAAGAAACATTCACCTGTAAATAAATTTTAAAAAATACCCTTTCCTTCCAGTTTTTACTATTTTAAAACTTTACATTTTTCTTTCATGAATTGCCGTGGCCCAAAGAAACAGTTTCAGGGCAGCCTGGAGAGTAGCTCTCAGCGGCCTGTATCTTAGGACCCAGTACGTCCGCGGGCTGGAGCCGTCCTGGGGCAGCGGGGGGCCCGGTGGACGGGGACGGGGACGGGGACAGGGGACGGGGGACTGGGACCGGGACCGGGACGGGCACAGGAACGGGACGGGGACCGGGACCGGGACGGGGACGGGGACCGGGAAGGGGACGGGGACTGGGACGAGGACAAGGACGGGGAAGGGACAAGGACGGGGACGGGAACGGGACGGGGACGGGGACGGGAACGGGGACCGGGACCGGGACGGGGACGGGGACGGGGACCGGGACGAGGACGAGGACGGGGACGGGGACGGGAACGGGACGGGGACGGGGACGGGGACCGGGACGAGGACGAGGACGGGGACGGGAATGGGACGGGGACGGGGACGGGGACTGGGATGGGGACGGGGACGGGGACCGGGACGGGGACGGGGACCAGGACCGGGGAAAGGGACCGGGAAGGGGACGGGGACGGGGCCCTGGGGCGCCTGCCGATTGCTGAGCTGTGGCTTGAGCAGCTGGGAGGTGACCCAGTGGCCCAGCCGCTCCCGAGGGAAAGCGCAGTCCCGGCTCCGGCTCCGCAGGAGGCCCGCCCGCCGCCTGGGGCCTCTTTTCAAATATAAAATGGAGCCCGTCGGTGTGGACGCGGGGGCTCCGGGTGTGGACGCGGCGCTCGGGCCTCTCGGTGTCGACACTTCTGCCGGCGACGACTCGTCCTCGTGAACTCTGTGCAAGGCGACACTTAGAGGGTCGCTTTGTAAACGACCTTTTTTCAACCTAATTATGCCAACAGGTCCTTTTTTTTTTTTTTGCAAACTGACGTTGCTAAGAGGAAGCCGGGCGGAGTCGGGTCTGTGGGTCTCTATCGCGGGTCAGTAATTCGCTCGCTTATTTGTTTACTTCATTCGTTCAGACAAATATTCATCGAACGAAAAGCTGGCGCCAGGCCAGCCCCTGACAGACGCCCCGAGAGAACCTTCAGGGCCACTGCCTGCTTGGGTGGCCTGACCCTGTGACCTGGGGGCCCTGCCTATGGGAAGACGCCACGTTCCCATCTGATGAAGTGTGACGTCATCACGTGATGGGCTTGGACCCGTGAGGTGGGCAAAAGTGAGGCGCGTCACCTCCACGTGGGAACTTCGAGAGCTTGCCCTGGGTCAGCCGTCTCGCCCCGTCTTGCCCCTCGGAGGCCCAACCCTGTCCCCAGCATGGGCCACTCCTTCTTTCTGGGTCCAGGAGGGAAGGTGCAGTAGGTGGGAGCTTTCACGGGATAGCCAGGATCGCAGGAGAAGAAAACATTCTTGAGGTTTTTTTGAGTCATTTGTTATCCCAGCCCAAGCCAGTATGTCCTGCCGAGGAAATGGGTCTTACTTCAGCACTGCTGCCCCCCTACAGCCGGGGTCTGAAAGTCACTTCCTACTAAACCACCCCACCTGCCCCTGCCCCCCATGCAGAACCCACCGGGGCCTGCATCATCCCCTCAGCCATGTTCTTTTATATTTATTTATTTATTTATTTATTTATTTATTTATTTATTTATTTGTTTTTTTGCCATGTTCTTTTATATTTTGAAATTTTCCTAAGTGAAGCTTGTCTCCTGCACACTTGCATTACTCACACAGAGTCTCTGCTACTCAGCGGGGGGGGGGCGCCGGGAATATGGGAGGGGAAGGGGATGCAGAGCACGCTGGGGGAGTTTGGACGAGCCTGGAGGATGGCTGGGGATCTTCTTCAAGGACTGCATCTGCAGGAACTTCTGCTCGATTCTTGCCCCAGATGTCACAGTCCACAGCTGCTTCCAATCACTGGATGCATGCATTTCCTGTCCAACCCAAAGAATAAAAAAGAAGAGACGCACACCGCCAGAACCCTCATCTCCCTTTCCCCTTCCCTTGGTCCCCTTCCCTTCCAAAGCTCTGCACTTACATTTCTGGATTTAAACGAACACATTCAGAAAGATAGTGTACTGTTACTTGGGAAAACAAAATACTTTCTTCAAATCATTTTCTTTTTTGAAAAAGAGCTGCTTCTGGAGTCAGAAGTGACTGCTGAGCTGGTGGTGTAATTGTTCTCTGAGCAGCGGGTGTGTTGGCCTCAGGATTCAAATCTGATGCCTGAGCATGTGCTCTGACCTAGTCCCCTGGGGGAGGGAGGGATTGAGGAGCACTTGGAGGAAAATTAAAAGCCTTTGGCCAATGCTCTCTCTCTGGTTTTAACCTCAGCTTATCCTTTAGCCCGTTAATTTGGTGAAAATAGTATTAATGCAATCATTCTACAATTATCCACAGAGCACTTATTATGTACCAAGATGTTTTTAGATCCTGGTTATAATGACTTTTCTGATTCCTCTGTGGCTTTCACATGAACCTATAAAGCACACTGCCCCTTATTTTTATAATGCTGCCTTTGGGATCATATTGAGGATCCTTGAGAATCCAGTTCATCTCTAGATGACCACCATCTGCTTTGAATGGCGCCTCAGGTTGAGTTTTCAAGGAAACGGATCCTGCAACTGAACTTTGCATATCTATGCAAATTTTATTGGGGAGCTTGTTTGGCAAGAACACTTTGCACACGTCAGGAGTATGTTCAGCAGCAACACCTGTGAGAGAGAGAGGGAAGTAGGGCTGGGCAGAGGGAGAAGTTGGCCTTGGAGAAGCAGTGATCGAGATCTAGCCAAGCCCACTGGAGCTGAGGAGCTGAGATGGCTCTTTGTTGTTCTACAAAGAAGAGGAGGCTTCTATTCTTTCCTTCTTATTATCTACAGGTTGTTGGATGTGGATGGCTCCTGGGGGAGGGAATGGAACCTTGGGAGTGCCTCCCTTTGATGGAGGGTAATTTTAAAATTCCACCTGGGTCAGAAGCTGTCACTTCCAGTAGCTGGGGGATGATCCCTAAGGGGCCCTGGGCAGCTCACTGAAACAGCCACTGAAGAGAGAATCAAAGCAGGACCACCACCTACCACCGTTTTCCATAAAGGATCTGCCTGAGTCAAACTTGTGAGCTAGTAGACCTTGTCTTTAGCCCCCACTCTCTTACTCTGGATACTTTCCTGGTATTCTCATTTGATTCACTGAGAAACCAGTCACTGGATAAAAATTTCCTTTAAAAATTATTGGTTTTTTAATTTGCTTGGAGGAGGATACTATAATCTTGGAGGAATGTGTCTGCACTAATGCTTCAAAGAAATAATGTTTATGTCTCAGTAGCACGTTTGAGGATAGAAAGCTCATGTTCTCATTTTTCTTTCCAGAAATGTCATGTGAGCCAGGCAGGCAGTTTCACAGATGTAGCACTGAGGCAGGAAGAAGGGAAAGGACCTGCCCAGCATGCGTCTACAGCCAGGGCTGCACGCAGGGCTGAGCCCACGCTTAAGCACTTTCACGGCAGCAAGCTGCTCCTAAATTCCAAAGTCAACAGGTGGACAGGCAGGGGGGTCTCGGGCGCAGGATACCTCTTCTGCCTCAAGTCCAACCTTGGTCTTCTTGCTTTGAGGTTGTAATGTTAATGATGTCCAAGGCCATTTTCTAAGTTAGGTGGATTTACTTTCTTCTTCCTTTTATTTTGGGAAGGAATGTCCATGTTTGATTTTTACTAACAATCAGAATTTTGGGTCATTAGAAGAGAAAGTGTTCATTGATAGACAGATTGGACTGATACATCTAGTAAATATTCATTAAGGACTATGTGCCAGGTACCATACTGGAAACTGAATGAAAGGAGGTCTGTTGTTCCTCTTATACATAAAGTTTTTCATTCAGTGATTTGTTTCAGAAAATCGTAGAAAAAACTGATAGTATCAAATACTCTTCTAATTAGAAATTATCTGAGGGGCGCCTGTGTGGTTCAGTCTGTAAGTGTCTGCCTTCAGCTCAGGTCATGATCTCAGGGTCCTGGGATGGAGCCCTGCTTTGGGCTCCTTGTCCAGTGGGGAGTCTGCTTCTCCCTCTCCCTATGTCCCTCTGCCCACTGTGTTCTCTCTCTCTAAAATAATAAAATAAAATAAAATAAAATAAAATAAAATAAATTACTTGAAAATATCTCTCACTGGTTTCAATGTTCTCATCAGAAGGATTTTGGACTAGGGGGTAAAATTGGGTAAATAGAGAAGGAAATGCCTAAACATCTTAAATTCAATTTGCCATGAAATCCAATCTCCTAAAACCTAAAAGGAGCTAAAAATTTTTCCACATGAATATGTGTTATCTGGAATTTTAGATTAGTTTCAATAGAATTTGATATGTGCATAGAGATCACAAAGGCAGGCAGTTATAGAGAGTGACAGCTGTGGTATACAGAATCGCCAGTTTTCAGTTTCACTATTTTTTTTAATGTATGATGGGGGATAGACACTATATCCATTCAACAGAAAAACAGAATCAAAATTAAAATCTTAACTCTTCTATGTTCCAATAGATAAAAGTTTGCTCCTTTCTTTAGTATTCAGGATATTGATTTCTACAAGGTTAGCAAATCTTGTCTCATTGAACTAATCCTAGGAACAGACACTTCTAGTAAGTGTTGTTTCACAACCTGGCCCTGTACATGGAGGGCAAGGAGAGACCAAAGAAAGAGACAGACCACTCCAGATTTGTAGGTGGCAAGGAAACTTAGAAGGCTGGTCTTAAGGTGGCACAGGGTAAGTTGATTCCTGCACCTGCCCAACCAGAATCTTGAAAGTTGATATAGGGACTTAATTGAGTTCAGTCATGTATTCAATGCAGATGACCTCAGCAATCCCTTGCTCTCTCAAGGCTCTGTCTTTGGAATAGCTTCAGCTACGGGAACTCTGGACAGAGCATACTTTCCAAGATGGGAGGAGTCAGGAGCCTCCAAGAATCCATGGCCTGAGTCCAGCTTGCAGGTCAACCAGTAGTCACATCCTCTTGAAGACCTCCTCCAACAGTAATTGCCTGCCCCGGGAGCTCTGCAGGTAAAAAGGGCTTCCAAGGGGACAGATTACCTCGAGAGCATCCATGTGAACAGATATAAGACATCCAGGTCTATATAGATACAAGGAAATGGGGCATTTTTATTCACTAGATTCAGGGGTGCTCATTAAGAGAAAAGTGGGGTTGGAGCTAATGTCCAGAACAACTTCATGCTATGAAGAGGGGGTGTGCTGACAGCATGAAGGAGACAGAAGCTACATGGCAGCAAGTAGAGAAAATGAGTACAGATGCCTCATGCTGATGGCTGAGCTACATGGAAGATGAAAAGAGGGAAGCAACCACTACCTGGTGAGGAATTTTGGGAGAAGAAGAGAGGTTGAGAGTGGATTTTTATAAAGTTTTCATGTGTTGTTGTCCTGTAAAATCTACACCAAAGTGCAGTGTGATTTTTTAAGACCTTTGGATGACAGATGGGAATGAACCAATGGCTGTCTCTGCAGCCAGAGACATGCCCACAGGAGGGTCTGGGACTGGTCACATTATGTGCTCACGGAGGAGAAACACCTTACACACAGCAGATTCCCATTGTCTTCACTTCAGTGCTGGGGAGATGGGTTTTGTAGCCCAACAACATGTCAAGGATTGAGAAGAGTTAGAGCTACTAATCTAGTCCCCACTCCCACCCCTCAGTTTATTGGTGAAAAAAACTGATGGGCAATAATTTAGTTGCTTTGATAGTTGTCCCACAGCTGTCCCACGGCTGATCAATCAGTGCAGAGTTGGAAGAGAACTCAGAACCCTGAAATCCTAATTCTTCTTCTGTTCTTTCTAATTTCCACTGTGCATACACTGGTTTTTGAAAAGTAGAAGGGAAATGAAGAAATAATTTAGCCTGGAAAAAACTGATAAAGCAATTCCTTCTCTATTGTAAGTATGAGAAAGGTGACTTATTTATGTAAATATATATTTATGTAATTTTTGATATATATTGGAGTAAATATTATATATAATTTTCTGAGATATTATAAAGTTATTTGCCTGATGAGGAAGTTTTGAAAATTCAAATTATGAAGAATGCTATGCATAGAAAATTGGCAGTTTAGCAAGGCCTGAATTCCTCCTTTATTCTTCTTTTACATCATCTCAGAATGCTTGGCTTTGATGTTCAAAGTTGTCACTGCATATTTATATTGCTGCAAAATGGTATTCGGATCCTTTCATATTCAAACCTTACCAAACAGGGTTAGATTTTATTCCTGAGGATTTAGATACTGACCTAGACAAGCATCTTCACCATGGAAATGGGATTTTGGCCCATAATTTAACCAGAGTTAGGTTAGTTCTTCCCATTAGAGTGTGTTTATTTAGTGGAACAGCTAGCTTGAAATTGATGACAGCATTGCGATGTCACATTTGTCTAATCTTCCACGGGTCTATAATATGATCACTGACTACACAAGCTGCACAAGAGTAAACTAAGCTAGTATTTAAAGATTCATTAGGAAATTTTCTTGGAGGAAACTATGTTTTCTGACAGAAGTAATCTCTATGCCTTCAAATTTATTTTGTAGATGAGACTAAAGAAAGAGATAGTTTTATTGAATGAGATACATGACATCACCACCTCTTTATTCCTCAGATTCACAGTTTTTTTATTATGTCAAGCTAGGAATGTGGATGGGCGGCTCTGAATGGTGGAAAGCCTCAAGGCATTCTTTTCAGTGAAATAACAATAATAAGGAGCCCCATTCTTCAGATCCTCTGTCTTCCACTCTTCAATGGGCATGGAATTGGTAAAAATCTGCCTAAGTCACCCCAGCCAGATTTCAAAATCATAGGAAAGAAGAATCTACACATTTCTTTGGCAAATCTTTCCAGATGAAACAGATTGTAGAACCCTTAACCACAGGCATTTTTAAAATCGAATCTGAATCGTTGCTATAGAAAATGTCCCCTTTCCATGAAACTCCCTGAGTAGTCAGAGATCCCAAGAACTTTCTGGAATCTAGAAGTGTCCTCTGTTGTGAGCCATGTTTTGAGTATGTGTCCAATCTGAGATATTTACTCAAAACATGAGTGAAATACAGTCCATTAACAAATAAAGGCTTAGAAACTAATAAAGGCTTATTAACTTTATTTATAGAAATGCTCATAGTTGTAGGCCTAGCGAATGAATTACTGAACAAATTACTGAGAGAATCACTGAGATGACTGATATTAAATCATTCTTGAGGTGTGGACTATGGACTCACCTAGAATTTTAATTCCAAGCTGAAATGCCAGACCATGACCCTTAGTTTTTAACTCAGTGGTTTCAAGAAAACAAAGGTACTTTTAAGAAGCACAGGTGTCCTTAGCATTGTTTAGAAGAGAGCCACGTTGAAGAAGAACTTTCTTTTTAAAGATTTATTTATTCATTTTAGAAAGAGAGCACGGGTATGCATGTGTGTGGGGGAGGGGGGGAGCGGCAGAGGGAGCCAGAGACAGAGAATCCTCAAGGAGACTACCCCCTGAGTGCAGAGTCTGCCGCTGGGCATGATAACACAATCCTGAGATCATGACCGGAGCCCAAATCAAGTTAGCCGCTCTACCAGTTGAGCCACCCAGATGCCCAAGAAGAAGAAATTATGAGATAATTGTTTTCTTGATCAGCAGAACACTTTTTTGTTACCTACTCATTTCATCTTGGTCTCCTTTTTATCTGCACCAAAGTTTCCATTTGAGTAGAGCCCTTCTGCATTTTTAGCCCTCAGATGGGTTGGGTCTATTATCACCCATAGCTTCGGGGTTGGCCTTGATTGGTTGAAGCACAGAGCACTTCCCTCCCCAAAGTGGTTGACATCCTGGTGGGTGAGTAAGTGAAAGTCCAATTGCTGTTGAGCCTAGGCCTTTCTTTTTTAATATTTATCTTTTTATGGTTGAAGGAGAATGAATCCTTCTTCATTCCCTTGCTTTCCCATCATCCTCTTTCGCTTGCGAAATAATGAGTCCTGACTGACATGTGGGCAGAGGTTTTTTTTTTTTTCCCAGTAAAATTAATTTCTCTTGAAACTGAGCTATAATGATAGGAGAGATACTTGAAAATCTGGACACATTCTGAGATGCATTCTTGGAATTTTCCATAGAAAATTAAAACCTGATCCACAGTGACACATTCAGCAAGTATTTGCTTAGTGCAACCTCTTCTGAATTGGTGAGATAGATCTGAAGTGCTTTAAATCTAGGATTCTCTGATGAGCTTTGGGTCGTTTAACATGGTAAAAGGATGCTGGATGAATGTTTGGAAATTAATCACATGAGCTACTGGAGGAGCTCACAGGGCGGGTCTCCAGAAACCTTTACTTCCAAAATCTTTGAGGCCAAAGGGCTCTTGATCCTAGGAAGTAAGTAGTTCACTGAATTTCTTGGAATTTCAGAATTTAGCCATTTGATTAGATTAGCATAAGCTAAAATTTTGTATTCTACTTCAATCTCATCTAAAATGTTCTGTAAGTTGACAATGGTGACTAATGATACAAACATGATGAAATCTCACCATTTTGGTTTCTTCCCTACACACAACTGGATGAACAAGATTTGTAGAGTTCGTATATAGACAGTACACACCCACTGGCTGAGTGACACAATAGAAGCTATGCATACAAATCTCCTTTGAAGATTTTTACTTATTTATTCATGAGAGACACACAGAGAGAGGCAGAGACACAGGCAGAGGGAGAAGCAGGATCCCTGTGGAGCCCGATGTGGAACTCGATCCTGGGACTCCAGGATCACTTCCTGAGACAAAGGCAGATGCTCAACCGCTGAGCTACCCAGGTGTCCCACAAATCTCCTTTGATTACTAAAATGTCCTTCTTTTTACTGCCTAGATAGTCATACATGCAGCTAATTATACTTAGAATTGTTTGTATTTAAAAATCTCAGTGGATTTCATTTTATTCACTCTCAGTGGTACCTTGGTTCTAATCTGTCATAGAAAATTCCTAGAGCTATTCCCCACTCTATCACCAAGATATGGTTGACTTTATCAACTCTTAACATGTATGCTTTGTAACTGGTCTTAAAAAAAATTGACTAATTTGCCTCAACCTCTAAGTGTAAGCAAGCATTCCTTTCCTTTAATGTAGGACTCTAAAAGACTGTACCAATAATCCAAAACCTGTTTCCAAATTTGAAAACACTTTTGAGTTTTTCTTTTGGAATTGCCATCCTAAAATACTTGAAATAGTGTAAATTTTTACTTTTTGAGGATGGATTAGACTTTTAGAAATTTATGCGGGACTTGGTTCTAGATTCTGAGCTGAAAGATCAAGCTGGCTAGTCTTTTTGGACAAAAAGGAGGTAATAGTATTAAAGAAATGGGTTAGCTCTGTGTGTATGTGTGTTTGTGTGTGCATGTGCTCATGGGCAAGGACATGTATGTGCACATCCATGCCCAAAGGCAGTTTAAAAAGTTGAGCGTTGGGACGCCTGGGTGGCTCAGTGGTTGAGTGTCTGCCTTCGGCTCAGGCTGTGACCCCGGGATCCAAGACTGAGTCCCATGTCAGGCTCCCTGCACTGAGCCTGCTTCTTCTGCCTGTGTCTCTGCCTCTCTCTCTGTGTCTCTCATGAATATGTAAATGCAATCTTAAAAAAAAGAGTTGAGCGCTTTCAGTTGAGGCAACATTACCTCAGTGAGCACACATATTCCCGAGTTTGAAGAGGACAAAGTTCATTTTTATTTGTTAAATTCCTTACAGTTAAAAAAATTTTATCATTACATAAATATATTCTGTATGTAAGAAAAGGTGATTGATTAGATTTTTTACTTTTCTTGCTTTTATTATCTTTACTGCCTCTGCATGTCAGTCTACTTTTCTAATTTACGGCTTTGCGGGCACATGGGTACATGTGTAAATCTTTGTGTAGGCTCTGCTGTAGCAGAATGTGGAAACAGTTGGTCACCGAGTTTCCTTGATAATTGTTTTTTTTTTTAATTTTTTAAAAGGTTTTATTTATTCATTAGAGACACACACACAGAGAGGCAGAGACACAGGCAGAGGGAGAAGCAGGCTTCCTTTTTTGTTAAAATGGGGATTTGTATATCTCACACACAGGATCTATGAGGATTGCTTGAATAATGCAAATAAACCACAGGGCCCTTGAAGCATAGTCGGTACTTACTAAACTTTAGTTTCCATCCTCTTCCTTATGCTTCTCATTTCTCTGGCTCTTATATAACCTATTTCTGCTGTATCTAGGAAGCTACCAAAAAAAAGCATGTAGCAATCTATAGCCCACAGAATTTAAAACTCATAGCATTGTTTCTGTTAATGAAGAAGAAAACGAAAAGCTCAGGGAAATATTCCTCACCTGGGAAGAGGGGTTAAGTGAGTTGACTAAGCCGCTCAAGACTTGTGAGAAAGTAGAGGTAAGAGGAACTTCATCACCAAGGATGGGAGTGAAAATTGATATTAAGGCAAGCATGTGATGTGATGAGCACTGGGTATTATATGCAACTGATGAATATTAAAAACTACATCTGAAACTGATGATGCACTGTATGTTGGTGAATTGAATTTAAATTTCAAAAAAAAGAAAATTGATATAATGACTTTGGGAAGTATTTCAGAATTAACTTTTTTTTTTTTTTTTTTTTTTTTAATGAGGACATTGCTTTCCTCAATGGATTTTCAACTTTAGAACTTTAGATAGTTTTTTAAAAAACACAAGTAGAGAGATATAAAAGCTTTAGAGGATAAATTTCTACTAATTAACAGTTTCAAATGGGCAGAAAATGTAGATTTTCCTTGTACAGAAATGTTAATTCTGTAGTGTCATTTTTTATAGATACAGAGTTTTACATTGGGAAATAGATGTCTTCTAATTGAACAGTTTCCCAAAGTATACAGATGCAAGCTCCAGTTTTTTTATTTTTATTTTTTAAAAAGATTTTATTTATTTATTCATGAGAAACACAGACAGAGGCAGAGACACAGGCAGAGGGAGGAGCAGGCTCCATGCAGGGAGCCTGATCCAGGGAACAGGATCACTCCCTGGGCCAAAGACAGATGCTTAACTGCTGAGCCACCCAGGCATCCCTCAAGTTTGTTTGTTTGTTTGTTTTTTTAATATTTTTATTTTTTTTTATTTGAGACATAGAGAGAGAGAATGAATGAGCAGTGGGAGGGACAGAGGGAGAGGGAGAAGGAGACTCCCCACTGAGCAGGAAGCCCAATTTGGGGCTTGATTCCAGTACCCCAGGATCATGACCTGAGCCAAAGGCAGCTGCTTAGCCAACTAAGCCCCCCCAGGTACCCAACAAGCTTAAGTTTTATCCACTAATCTTGACTTCAAACTTCACAGTCTTCATATAGGAATACAGTAGAAAGCACAGTCTATCTTTTATACTCTGATCGTCAAAATCTGCTTAATTATTTTTGTTTGCTGTTCAAGGTCAGGAAATATCCTTAGAAGGACTTCTCTCATCTGGTTGGTTTCTGCAGTGGCTCTTAGTGCTGGCATGGTGATTCTGCTGGATACTGAGAAGGTTCTGTTGGTGTAGGAAGTAGAGTTTCTGGGAAAACCATGAATTGGAGATGCTCCCTGATTCTTTGCTAGAGGCTGGAGATGGATGTGAAAGCATGGGTTGAACATGCCCTTGTTTGGCAGGGCACTGAGGAGTGGCTGGCTGCATATGCCTGGAGAAGGTTTTCAGAGAAATTCTTCTACGCCATGTTACGGCTTTATCTTTTAATGGCCAGAAAACATGAGGAATATGCCAACCTTATTAGTTACTGGATAAATGCAAATAACATCACAATTTTATAACATCAGGTTCACAAAAATGAAAACATCTGATGAGGAAGAACAGGAACTCATGGAAAGCTGGCAAGAACATAAATTGCTAAAATTGCTTTTGGAAACAATTTAGCATTGCTCTGTAAAAATAAAAATGCACATGATTTTTCAGCCAGAATTTGATCTTTCAGGTCTATACCCAAGAAACTCTTGTGGATGTACACTTCTGGATACAGACATAATGATTTACATACAGAATTATTCCAAACACCTAAAAACTGGAAACATGCCAAACATTCCTCAACATTAGGGTGTATAAATAACTCCTATATTTAGACAGTGAAATATTCTATAGCAATGGAAATGAATAAACCATGACTAAGTATACCAATGTAGTTGTGTTTAAAATACATAATAATCGGGAGCACCTGGGTGGCTCAGTGGCTGAGAGTCTGCCTTCGGTTCAGGTTGTGATCCTGGGGTCCTGGGATAGAGTCCCACATCGGGCTCCCTGCAGGGAGTCTGCTTGCCCCTCTGGCTGCATCTCTGCCTCTTTCTCTATGTGTCTCATGAATAAATAAATAAAATCTTAAAAAAAAAAAAAACCCAAACCTATAATAATTGAAAAGCAAGGTAGGGAGTCAGTTTATATGAAGTTCAAAAATATAAAAACTTTGCCAACATATTGTTTTAGGAGAATGGTAAATGATAAATGAAAAACAAAATATGATAAGGACAAAATTCAGAATAGATGGAGAAGTAGAGAGGTATGAGAAACACTGGTGGCTACAAGATATTGTTTTTTTTTTCTTGAACCTTCATGGTACCTGTACATCTCAGGTGTAAGATAATATACATAATATGTTATATAATAAATAATTATGTGAAAATATATATTATCAAAATTATATTATTACAAATGATGATGAGGTTATCCTCACTGTAAATTCTTATGTAACAGGAACTTGAAACTCTGTTTGAAGCAATACAAAGTGTAGTTGACAAAGAGGAGAGGGGTTCCCACTATTGCTATCACAGCATTGCATTTATAACCTGAACAAATCCTCCTGGCCCTCCAAGCAGTCAGGATCTTTAAATAGTCATTTTACTCTCCGCCTTTATTGAAATGTAATTGATATATAACATTGTGTAAGCCTACGGAGTGCAATGTATTGATCAATACATTTAAGTATTGCAAAATGATTACTACCGTAGCCTTAGCTAACACCTCCATCCAGTCACATATTTGCCATTTCTTTTTTTGTGGTTGAGAACATGTAAGGTCTACTCTCTTAGCAATGTTCAAGTGGATGATACAGTATTATTAGCTATAATCCCAGAACTTGTTAATTTTATAACTGGAAGTTTGTCTCCATGACACCAGCATCTCCCCATTTCCCTGAACCCCGCACCCTTGACAAGTACCCCTACTACTGTCTGTTTCTCCAGGTTTGATTTTTAGTTTTTAAAATTTTTAATTATCATTTTAAAATATTTTAGTTCCAGTGTAATTAGTACACAGTGTTAGTTTTGGGTGTATAATACAGTGACTCAACAATTCTGTGCATTACTCAGTGCTCATCATGAAAAGTGTACTCTTAATCCTCTTCACTCATCCCCCCACGACCTCCCCTCTGATAGCTATCAGTTTGTTTTCCATATTTAAGAGTTTTTTTGTCTCTTTTTTTCTTGTTCATTTGTTTTGTTTCTTAATTGTCAGTGAAATTGTATGGTATTTGTCTTTCTCTGACTTATTTCACTTAGCATTATACTCTCTAGATCTATCCAGTTGTCACAAATGGCCAGATTTCATTCTTTTTTATGGCTGAGTAATATTCCATTATATGTATACACCACATCTTCTTTATCCATTCATCAGTTGATGGACACTTGGTCTGTTTCCATACTCTGGCTACTGTCGATAGCACTGCTATAAACATTGGGGTACGTGCAATCCTTTGAATTTGTATTTTTGTATTCTTTGGGTAAAAACTTAAGAAGTACAATTGCTGGATTATAGAGTAGCTCTATTTTTAACTTTTGGGGGATAATCCATGCTGTTTTCCAGAGTGGCTGCCCTAGTTTGCATTACAGCCAACAGTGCAAAAGTCTTCCCCTTTCTCCACATCCTCACCAACACCTGCTGTTTCTTGTATTGATTCTTATAGGTGTGAGGTTAATACCTATAAGAAAATGATTTGCATTTCCCTGATGATCAGTGATGTTGAGTATCTTTTCATGCTGTTGGCCATCTGTATGTCTTCTTTGGAGAAATGTCTGTTCATGTCTTCTGCCCATTTTTTTTTAAGTTTTTTTTTTAATTTTTATTTATTTATGATAGTCAGAGAGAGAGAGAGAGAGAGAGAGAGAGAGAGAGGCAGAGGCATAGGCAGAGGGAGAAGCAGGCTCCATGCACTGGGCCCGACGTGGGATTCGATCCCGGGTCTCCAGGATCGCGCCCTGGGCCAAAGGCAGGTGCTAAACCGCTGCACCACCCAGGGATCCCTCTTCTGCCCATTTTTAAATTGGATTATATGTGTTTTGGGGGGATTGAATTGTAGAAGTTGTTTATATATTTTGGACAGTAACCTTTATCAGATATGTCATTTGCAAATATCTTCTTCCATTCAAGAGGTTGTCTTTTAGCATTGTTGATATTTCCTTTGCTTTGAAGAAGCTTTTTATTCCAATGTAGTCTCAATAATTTATTTTTGCTTTCATTTTCCTTGCCTCAGGAGTCGTATCTAGAAAAATGTTGCTACAGGTGATGTCAAAGATGTTACTGCCTGTGTTCTCTTCTAGGGTTTTTATGGTTTCAGGTCTCACATGTAGGTCTTTCATCCATTCTTTTTTTTTAAGATTTTATTTATTTATTCATGAGAGACACAAAGAGAGAGGCAGAGACACAGGCAGAGGGAGAAGCAGGCCCCCCGCCAGAACCTGATGTGGGACTCGATCCTGGGACTCCAGGACCATATCCTGGGCCAAAGGCAGACACCCAACCACTGAGTCACCCCAGTATCCCTCTTTCATCCATTCTGAGTTTATTTTTGTATATGATATAAGAAAGTGGGCCAATTTCATTCTTTGGCCTGTAGCTGTCCAGGTTTCCCAGCACCATTTGTTGAAGAGACTGTCATTTTCCCATGCCTAATTTTGCCTCTTTTGTCAAAGATTAATTGACCTTTTAATTGTGGGTTTCTTTCTGGGCTCTCTATTCTGTTCTATTGATCTATGTGTCTGTTTTTGTGCCAGAACCATACTATTTTAATTACTACAGCTTTGTAGTATATCTTGAAATCTAGGATTGTGGTAGCTCCAGTTTTGTTCTTCTTTTTCAAGATCACTTTGGCTATTTGGGGTCTTTGTGGTTCCATACAAATTTTAGGATTATTTGTTTTAATTCTGTAAGAAAAAATGCTGTTAATGGGATGCCTGTGTGGCTCAGTTGGTTAGGTGTCTGACTTCGACTCAGGTCATGGTCCCGGGGTCCTGGGATCGAGCCCTGCATTGGGCTCTCCACTCAGCAGGGAGTCTGAGTTCTTTCTCTCCCTCTGCCCCTCCTCCTGCTCTCTTTCTCTCTCTCTCTCAAATAAGTAAATAAAATCTGTTTAGAAATGCTATTGATATTTTGTAGAGATTGCATTAGATATATGGATTGCTTTGGGTAGTATGGACATTTTAACAATATTTGTTCTTTCAGTGCATGAGCAGAGAATATCTTTCCATTTGTTTGTGTAATTTTTAATTTCTTTCATCAACAGATTATAGTTTTCAGAGTATAGGTCTTTTCTCTCCTTCATTAAGTTTGTTTCTAGGTATTTTATTATTTTTGGTGCAATTGTAAATGAGACTATTTTCTTAATTTCTATTTCTGGTGCTTCATTATCAGTGTATAGAAATGCAACAGGTTTGTATATATTGATTCCAGATCATGCAACCTTACTGAATTCATGCATTGTCATGGTATCATGACGTCTGTAAATAGTGAACATTTTACTTTTTCCTTACTGATTTGGATATCTTTTATTTCTTTTTGTTGTCTGATTGGTGTGGCAGCTGGGACTTCAAGTACTATGTTGAGTAAAAGTGGTGAGAATGGACAGTCTTGTCTTGTTCATGATCTAAGGAAAAATCCTCAGTTTTTCACCATCTAGTATGATGTTAGCTGTCAGTTTTTCATATACTGTCTTTATTATGCTAAGGTATGTTCCCTTTAATCCTCCTTTGTTGAGGGTTTTCATCACAAATGGATGTTGTACTTGTCAAATGCTTTTTCTGCATCCATTAAAATCATCATATGGCTTTTATCCTTTCTCTTGTTGATGTGGATGATGTTGTATAATGTTGATAGACTTGTAAATATTGAATGACCCTTGCATCCCAGGAATAAATCCCACTTGATTGTGGTGAATGATTTTTTAAAATGTGTTGTTGATTTGGTTTGCTAATATTTTGTTGAGGATTTTCACATCTGTGTTCATTAGAGATACTGGCCTGTAGCTCTGGCTATGTTTGTAGTGCCTTTATCTGTTTTTACTATCAGGGTTATCTGGGCTCAGAATGAATTTGGAAGCTTTCCTTCCTTTTCTATATTTGGAGTAGTTTGAGAAAAATAGGTATTAAATCTTTAAAAAAAATATTTTTTAGAGAGAGAGAAAGTGTACATGAACAGAGGGAGAGAGAAAATCTCAAGCAGATTACAAGTTGAGTGTGGAGCCAGAAACGGGGCTCAGTCTAATGACTGTGAGATCATGACCTGAGCCAAAGTTGGATGCTTACCCAACTGAACACCCCAAATGCCCCTTAACTCTTTTAAATGTTCATTAGAATTCACCTGTGAAGCTGTTGGTTCCTGGATTTTTGTTTGTTGAGAGGTTTTTTTTTTTTTTTTTTTTTTTTTAATTTTTATTACTGATTCAATTTCATTCTGGTCATCAATCTGTTCAAATTTCCTATTTCTTCCTGATTCCATTTTGGAAGATGATATATTTTTAGTAATTTATCCATTTCTTCTAGGTTGTCCAATTTGTTGGCATATCATTTTTCATAATATTCTCTTACATTCTGTTGTATTTTGTGGTGTCAATTGTTATTTCTCCTCTTTCGTTTCTGATTTTTTTTTTTTTTGAGTCCTCTCTCTTTTTTCTTTTTGATAAGTCTGGCTAAAGTTTTACCAATTGTGTTGATCTTATCAAAGGACCAGCTCCTGGTTTCGTTGATCTGTTTTATTTTGTTGTTGTTGTTTCTATTTCCTTTATTCTGCTCTAATTATTATTTCATTCTTTCTACTGGTTTTGCGTTTTTGTTCTTTTTATAGCTCCTTCAGATTAAGATTGGGTTGTTTATTTGAAGTTTTCCTTGCTTCGTGAGGTAGGACTGTATTAATATAAACTTCTCTCTTAGAACAGCTTTTGCTGCATCCCAAAGATTTTAGACCAATGTGTTTTCATTTTCATCTGTCTTCCTGTATGTTTCTTTGATTTTTGGCTGACTCATTCATTGCTTAGTAGCATGTTACTTAACCTCCATGTACTTGTGCTCTTCAGATTTTTCCTTGTGGTAGATTTCTAGTTTCATAGTGTTGTGGTCAGAAAAGACACATGGTATAACTTCAGTTTTTGTGAATTTGTTGAGACGTGTTTTGTGGCTTAACACGTGATTTATTCTGAAGAATATTTCATATGCACTTGAAAAGAATGTGTATTATGCTGTTTTATGATGCAGTGTTCTGAATATGTCTGTTAGATACCTCTGGTCCAATGTGTCATTCAAAGAACTGTTTCTCTGATTTTTCTGTTTTGGATGATCTCTCCATTAATGTAAGTGACCTATTAAAGTCTTCTGCTAATATTGTATTACTATCTTTATTTCCTTTACATTTGTTATTAGCTGCTTTATGTATTTGGGTGCTCCCATGTTGATGCAAATATTGACAATTATTATATCTTCTTGCTGGATTGTGGTTTACTCCATTTACTTTCAAAGTAATTATTGATAAGTATGTACTTATTGACATTTTTTACTTGTTTTATGGTTGTTGTGTAGTTTTTCTCTGTTCTTCTCTTGTTCTCTCCTCTGATGATTTGCTGGTTTTCTTTAGTGATATACTTGGATTTCCTTTCTGTTTATTTTTTGCATTATCTTTTAGCAGTTTTTGATTTGTGGTTACCATTAGGTTTGTATATAACATCCTATGCATACAGTAGTCTATATTAAGTTGATGGTTGCTTAAGTTTAAACCCATTCTAAAAGCACTAAATTTTTACTCTCACCACTCAATGTTTAGGATATATGGTATTATACTTTATGTATTTTATTCTGTGAATCCCTTGACTGACTTTTATAGATATACTTTATTTTACTGCTTCTGTACTTCCTGCTTTTCTTACTCCTTCTTATTGTCTTTGCCCCACTCACAGTGTCCTCTTTAACATTTCTTGTAATGCTGGTTTAGTCATGATGAATTCCTTTAACTTTGTCTGGGAAACTCTTTATCTGTCCTTTTACACTGAATGATAACTTTGCTGGAAAGATTTTTCTTGGTTGCTTTTTTTTTTTTAATTTTAGCACTTTGAATATATTATGCTATTCTCTTCTGGTTTCCACAGTTTCTGCTAAAAAAATCAGTTGAGAGCCTTCATGGGATCTCCCTTGTATGAACTATTTTATTTTCTCTTGGTGCTTTAAAAATTTCTCTTTATTACTACTTTTTACCATCTTAATTACTACATGTCTTGATGTGGACTTCCTTGGGTTGATTTTGTTGAAGGCTCTCATGCCTCCTGGATCTGGATTTCTTTTCCTTCCTTAGATCCAGGAAGTTTTCAGCTATTATTTCTAGGAAAACTCTTGCTGAGGCCAGCCAAGTTGGATTGGATAGGGTGGATCCACAGAAGTTCATGGGTTTGGGGCATGCTGTTAGCAAGGTAGGTGGAGAGTGTTGTCACTGTGTTGGTTGCCCCAGTTGTCCTTGTATCTAGGCTGGCAAGTGGGGTAGGGAAATAGTACCCGCCAGTTCCTTTGTTCTTGGAGAAGTCTTGCAAAGATCCCTGCCCCTCCAGCATAGGCTCTCAGATTATTAAATAAATCTCCTTCCCATATACCCCCAGTGCTTCTCAAACTACTGCTTCTGTGGTATATCTCAGTGGTGCCATTTGTTATGCTGTCTCTTGAAAGACATAGATTCAGTTTCCTATCACCCTCCAGCTCTCCCAGAGCTGAGCTTGCTGATTTTTAAAGTTTTAGGTATCAAGCTCCACTGATTGTAAAAACTTATGAAACCAGGTTCTTCTGGATCTCAAAGCCAAATGTTATGTGGATTCATCTCTCCAGTGCAGGTCCCTCCAGTGCCTGGCTTGGGGTCTGCTCCTCCTCCTTCTCCATGCCCACAGCATCTCTCTCTCCCGTAGGCAGTCCTGCAGGTCCATTGTATGTAGACCACATCTCTGCCCTTCCTACCCTCTTCAATGTGGCTTCTTTCTACATTTAGCTGTGGAGTCTGTCTGCCAGGCTTCAGGTTGTTTTCTGCCTTATTTACACTGTGGTGGGTGCTAATCTAGTTGTATACATGGGGTAAGGAGAGCCCAGGATCCTCCTACCCTGTCATCTTCCCCAGAAGTCTGAGTTTGTCTTTTCAGATTCCACACATAACTGACATCATACTTTATTTGGTTCTTTTTTTCTGTCTGACTTATTTCACTTAGCATATACAGTCATTTTTTTTAAAAGAACAAATTCTAGTAGCCAAAAGTTATTAAAATAGGGTTGAAATGTTTTATTTGGGACTCTCAAAAAAATAAGGAAACCCAGATTGTAACTAAGGGAAATATTCCCCTTTTCTACCTTCTCTATTGTCTCACAGCCTGTGACAGATAACTGGCCAACTGTGCCTCCTCTCCACAAGTTCCCCTAACAGATCAGATCCTGCCTTTATATTAATGATAGTCTCTATTTTTTAAAAATATTTTATTTATTTATTCATGAGAGACATACAGAGAGAGGTAGAGACACAGGCAGAGGGATAAGCAGGCTCCACACAAGAAGCCCAACGTGGGACTCAATCCCAGGTCTCCAGGATCATGCCCTGGGCCAAAGGCGGCACCAAACTGACTAGCCACCTGGACTGCCCGATAATCTCTCTTTCTTTTCTCTCATTGAAGAATAGACTAGCTACATAAAATGTATTGAGTATATTTTCCTTTTTTTCTACTTGCTGGTATGGTTTGTGTAAGATTGATTTTTTTTCTTCCTTTTTGAAAATTCTTCTCCAAAACCTAGACTTAGTGCATTCTGGGAGTTGGTTTCTGATGACCAATCCAATTTATATGTTTCTGGTTTCTTTGGGGTTTCTATTTTGTCTTAAGTCATTTTTGTTAATTAGTAATTAAAATTTTTAATTTTTATTTATGAAGTGTAGAATAATGAACTGTAGCTTTTCCTAGTAATCTCATTATTTCAAAATTATTTATTGTGTATGAGTTTTGACCCATTTTTCATTCCAGTATTGTTTCTTTATACCTCTTTTCCTCAGAGGTTTTCCTATATTATATCTTTCCCAAAAAAACCTAGTTTAGGGCAGCCCCGGTGGCTCGTCGGTTTAGCGCCGCCTTCAGCCCAGGGCGAGATCCTGGAGACCCGGATGGAGTCCCACATCAGGCTCCCCACAGGGAGCCTGCTTCTCCCTCTGCCTGTGTCTCTGCCTCTCTCTGTGTTTCTCATGAATAAATAAATAAAATCTTAAAAAAAAAAAACCTAGTTTAAAAAATACTCTTCTTTTAAAAATAGTTCATTTCTTTCTTCTATTGTATTTATCTCTTCTATTTTATTTGTAACTACTTTGCTTATTTTTCTATTTTCTTGATTCAAATGTCTAGATCAATAATTTTCAAAACTTGAAAAGATCTATATATATGGAAGACAAAAGGCTCTGCATTCTGTTTTTAAGTTTATGAATGATCAGAGGCACTTTTATCTAATTCAAACTTGTTATAAATAGTTGTGGCAGGAGACAGGAAATATCAGGCAATATTTCAGAATACTAGAGGTTGTACTGGATTTTTATGATGGATCAGAAATAAAAACTTCAGTCTAAGATGAAAAAAGAGAAAAAATATCTTTTTGTCCTCTCAGTTCAGTTATATCTGAAGTGATAAATATAGGTATTACTAATGAATTATCACGTTTTATGACTTCCCACAATTATTCAGATATGTTTCAAATATACTCGAACATAAACATTTTTATTTCCCTTGGATAAAGACAGGCTCTGCAATAAAACAATTTAACAACAAGAGAATTTTTATTTCTCGAAGTCGAATGGCAATGAAGAAGGAAATGTGAGCTTCAACAAGAGAGGAAAAAAAGACCCAACAGAGGAATCTATTCCATATTAAAAACCCCAGGGATAATCAGCGTGGATACTACTTGGGAACTTGGCCTTGTTGGTCAGCTAGCCCTGAAGCTGTTTGTTTAAGTTTCTGGGTCATGAATTCAGCTTCCCTTTTGTAACAGTGTAAGACAACTAACAGTCCATCTAAATAAACACGGGATTTTCTTATGTCATTTATTTTAATTTCTATACACAAGGTAGCCTTTCTTAAACTGTTTGATCAGATTTCTGGGTTTTGTTCATGACATGAAAAAGGAATTTAGAAAATTCACATTTCAGGAATATTGCTTGTTAAGAGCTTTAAGAAGTTGGTTTTACCACTGATATCTTTGAAAAATGACCCCCTGCAGAATGTGTCAGCTCTCACCCTGAGGCAATGAATACCAGCGGTTCTGGCAGTGGGTGGCCACAGGGAATAGCAGGTAAGACAGAGGAGGAATGGGCTTCTCAGTGTCTTAAGAGTTTAAGCACACCAGTCACACTTGTGTCTCAGCACACAGGGCACCTGACCCGCAGCATGGAGGGCAGCTCTGGCAACTTGGGGACAAAGGAAGACAGCTTTCTTGGCATGGACACCTTTGATGATAAGCCTGGAAAATACAAGAACAGACAAATCAGAGGGAACTGAATAAGGGAGAAGGAAAATGGCAGGTGTCATATTACAACCAAAGATGCCTATTCATGAGCACTCCCTGGGGATTTTGTAAAATAATTGAGAGGGACTAGGAAGTCATTTGCTTGTTGGGTTTATTGTGTTGTGGGGAAACATAGGCAATATATTTCGAGGGCCCTGATGCCTAGAGTTGGAGAAGAAGGAGAATATGGGTTAAGTAGAAGCAACAATAATAATAACTAGAATATTCAGCTTCTAAAGCTTTGCCTTGTGTCACTTAATTTGATTTGAATCTCTCGGTAATTGAACACATGAGGTAGGGAAAAATTTTAACATTGCTATTACAGATCGTGAAGCATATAAAGGTTATTTAACTTGCTTGGGGTCACGTATTAAAATGCAGTAGCAACATTTGAACCTGAGGATTTCTGCCTTTGGAAGCCAGGGCCATCTCTGCTTCCGTAAGTAGTGCTGGTGTGGGACCAGGAAGGAAGCAGGAGTCCAGAAATTCTTGGTGCTGCTCATAGCAACCTCAAAGGGAATGTTTGAGTGTCGGGCGCTGGAGGATACCCTGAGACTAGCCTTTCCGGAAAGAGGTTCAGCAGTAAAACTGTCCATGACTAAAGGAGGAGGAGGTGGTTGCCCCAGGAAGCCTGGGAAAGAAAGTATGAGCAGCAATCGGAGTTGTAAGCCCAGCCTGTAAGGACAAGGTGCATATAATGCACTGTGATACTTGCACGTGAAAGACAAGTGGAACTAGGGCTTTCTGTTCCCCCAGAAGTTGAGGTTTCCTTTGCTTTGCTTTTGTCACCATCCCACCTTTGTGCATTTGGTTTTCTTGGTGTTTTGCATATTTAGAGCTTTCAAATCTTTATCCATTCATCAGTCAATGGACATTTGGGCTCTTTCCATAATTCAGCCATTGTAGATAATGCTGCTGTAAACATTAGGGTCTTACAGACCTTTTCAGGCTTTCCTGAAACCTAGAGTGAGATCAAGTGTCCCAACACTGTGGTTCTTTATGTTCACAACTGTCTGGAAACCAATATTTACAGAGCCATGTGATCAGTGGTTGGAGCACAAACTTTCTTCTCAGAAATGAAGATGAACCTGACTCATGGTGAAGTCTCCTCCTTCCCAAAAAAGCTGCCAGCATCAGGGGAGAAAAAAGCAGGGAGCAAAAGGGAAAGAAACTATCCAAACACCTATGATGAGCTCAGCACTGTGATAGGTGCTTTATGTGTTTTCATTTACTGGTCTTAGAAATCCTATGATTTACCCATTGTTATTCACATTTTATAAATGAGGACAGTCAGTCTCAGAGATACCAAATGACTTCCCATCAGTTTTCCAGCATGAAATAGAACTAGAATTCAAGATGATCCTGAGTTACTCCGAATCCCAGAAACTGAATGCCCTAGAAGCACCACCAGGATCAGACTCTAGTGGCTGCTGCTAGACCAACTCCTGACCCCTCCTTATAGGGGGATAAGTCTCTTAAAAAACGGTGGAAGCAGTGAGAGGACTTGATTTCATCAGGTGACTGGGTGGGGGAAGAAGAAAATCAGCAATGAAGCACAAATAACATCTTCAGTCCCCAAGTCAGCTTGCATTTCCTGCTTCTCTTTTCTGGGGTCAGTCTGATAACCAAGAGAGAGTGCTGAGAGATGGACACAGGGTACACTAAGTCAGAGAGCAGAGGATTTCTGGATGTTTCCTGGAGAACTTATCTAAAGCTAGTTTGACTAAGAAGATCTATTTTTTTTAAGATTTATTTATTTTTATTTTTTTATTCATGAGAGACACAGAGAGAGACAGAGACACAGGCAGAGGGAGAAGCAGGCTCCCTGCGGGGACGCTGATGTGGGACTCGATCCCAGGACCCTGGAATCATGACCTGAACCAAAGACAGATGCTCAACCACTGAGGCACCCAGGTGCCCCTTGACTAAGAAGATTTGAAAGTCACAATTTGGAATTTACCACAAGAGAAATTGAGATTCAAATCAAAAGAATTTCCAGAGTCAGAAGAGCTCACCAATGTCCAGGAGTCCTATTGGTCTCCCTACTGTGACATCACCAAGCTACTTAGTTTTTTAGAAGGAGGTGGGGGATATACAATTATTGTCCTAGAAATATGATTGAAGTATAATTAACATACAATATCCTGTTAATTTCAGATGTACAGCATAGTGATTTGATACTTTTATATATTTTAGAACGATACCCATAGTGTAGTTACCATCTGTCACCACACAAAGTTATTATAGTATTATTGACTATATTCCCTATGCTGTACATTACAATTCCCTGACTTATTTATTTCATAACTCAAATTTTGTACTTTGTAATCCATTTTTCCTACTTCATCTGCCCCACAACCCTCTCGCTCTAGTAACCGACAGTGTGTTTCCTGTATCTAGGAGTCTGTTTCCATTTTGTTTTGTTTTTTAGATTCCATATATAAGTGAAATCATACAATATTTGTTTTTCTCTGACTTATTTTTCTCAGCACAATACCCTCTCGGTCTATTCATGCTGTCACAAATGGCAAGATCTCATTCTTCTTTAGTAATGGAAGTAATATTCCATACATATATCTCACTTCTTCTTTATCCATTCATCTATTGATGGACACTTGGGTTGCTTCTACATCTTGGCTGTTGTGAATGATGTTGCAATGAACATAGGGTTGTATCTCTCTCTTCTGGTTGGTGATTCTGTTTTCTTTGGAGACATAATCAGAAATAGAATTGTTGGATCATAGGGTAGTTCTATTTTTGATTTTTTGAGGAGCCTCCATACTATTTTCCATAGTGGCTGCACCAACTAACATTCCCATCAACAATGCACATATATATGTATATATGTTTGATAATAGACAATCTAACAGCTGTGAGGTGATAGCTTAGTGTGGCATTTTCTTGATGATGAGTGATTTTGAAAATTTTTTCATGTCTGTTGACTATCTGCATGTCTTCTTTGCAGAAATGTCTATTCAAGTCCTCTGCCTATGTTTTTAACCAGGTTGCTTTCTTTCTATTAAGTTGTGTAAGTTCTTTACGTATCTTACACCTTATTGGATGTCTCATTTGCAGATATCTTCTTCCATTCAGCAGGTTATGTTTTTGTTTTGTTGATGGTGTTTCTTTCACTGTCCAAAAGTTTTTTAGTGTGATGTGGTCCCATTTGTTTATTTTAGCTTTTGTTGCTTTTGCTTGAGGAGACTAGTCCAAGAAAAATATTTTTAAGACTGATGTCAAAGACTTTCTGCCTGCTTTCTTCTAGGAGTTTTATGGTTTCAGGTCTTACATTTAAGTCTTTTATCCACTTTGAGTTTATTTTTTTGTATGGTGTAAAATAGTAGACCCGTTCCATTCTTTTTCATGTAGCTGTGTAGTTCAATCATTGATGGAAAACACTGTCTTTTCTCTATTGTATAGTTGCCTCCTCTGGCGTAGATTAATTTACCATGTATGTATGGGATTATTTCCAAGCTCTCCATTTCACTCCATTGATCCATGTGTCTGTTTTGTGTCAGTACATTACTGTTTTGATTACTATAGCTTTGTAGTATAGTTTGAAACCAGGAAGCATAGTATCTCCACCTTGTTTACTTTGTATGACGAGGGTTTATACAGCAACTGCAAAGAAATACATGTCATAAATATAAATATTTGTTAAATTTTTCCACTATAGGTCTTTTAGCCTGTTTTCTGGTATAGATCCAGTTTTTATCTTATGGTCAAGAAACTAATACAATGCCTAGTGCTTAATATAGTGACTGGAACTTGTTAAGAACTTACAAGACATTTATAGATTAAATGTGTTGGGAAAAACTTTTTATTTATCTGTTCTTATATTCTTTCTCTCATTGTCTTTGGAATTCCACTTAGCCTTTTGAGTTCTACATGGTTGCAATCATTCATCTTTTATTTTGTTGATTAAAATTCATTATTTCTTTTAAAAAAATTCCAACTAGAACAGAAAGATGAAGAGTTGTGAAATAAGAGGGTTGCCTTTGGAACCTGAAGTCAGTAGGCAGATTGTTGCAGCTTCCCAGAGTTCAACTGCTTTTAAGGGCTGTTTTTGTTATGTTTAAGCATTTCCATCAGTCATGGCAGTGATTTTCAAAAAGTACATCTCCTCCAACACTTGTCAGCAGCTGGTTCTGCCAGAAAAATGCAACTTTCGGAGCCTTTTGGCATTTCAGCCATCAGGAGGGAAAGTTGCCTACTGTGTGGTTATCATTAACGAATGAGGTCGCCCTTCCTGGGTACTCCTCTATGTTGGGCAGTATGCAAGGCACGGAGGGGAACAAAGATTTTAGAAAGGGTAGTTTCTACCCTCAGTATGGCATGACCTAGATAGAATAAAGTCTTTCATTTTCTTTTTATTTTCCAATCCATTCAGTTGACTTTATATTCATCTAACATTTCAACTGAGAGTCACAATAAAGGTCAATGACGAAGCTATTTTCCTATCTAATTCAATCAGTGTCAAGAAGATTTGTAACATTTTGAACTCTACTTCCTCTCTTCTGGGAGAGTGAAGAGTTTTCAATTAAAGGAAGGGCCAAGGGTTTTTCCTAAGGGGACAGAGTGTCTCTGGAGAGATCCCTCAGATGGATTGATCTACTCAGGGCCTCACTGACTGATTGTAACCAGTCCTTCATCTCTGGAAGGAGATTGGTCAGTACATACTGGGGCATGCTCTGGGACCTTTTCTGCTGCTTAGTGGCCAAGTAACGAAGCTCTAGTTAGCTTCTTCTCACAGTTGAAATACTCTGTTGGCAGCAGGATGTGGATTGATTGTACTGGATAATCTGGGAGAGAGTGGCTCCATGTGAGCTAAAACTCATAGCATTCTCAGTGTTCAAAAAGATCAAATTCCTTTCCTGATCACATATACTCAATTTCTTATTGTATTCATCATTGGAAATCTCAAAATTTGTGAATAGGAGGATGGCTTAGGGGTAACAGTCTTTTTGAAAGGGTGGGCTAGACGTTTTTCTCGAAGGTGTAGACAATGTGATTTTTTAAGGTGCAGGTGATTATTTGAATATTTATATAGGATGCTTTGGAGAGAGATTTTGGTGAGGGGAACATGAGCCTCACTCCCCATCACCCTGTTCTTACTACTGTAGTTATCACAACACAAATGACCGTCAATACAAAGCTTTGACAGAGGACAATTCTAATGTTAAGGTTTCTTTTTATACTCTCACGTTCTCCATCCCTTCCTGCTTTCTTCACTCTCATTCACTAACATTGTCTTTAGAGGGGGATTTCCTCAACTTCTGTCTTCAAAACTGTATCTTAATCCAGCCTCTTTCCTTTTTGTTACCATGGAAGTTGTGCTCATTTTCTGTTCAAAAGCAAGTGTTTTGGATTGCATTTCCTTCAGCCTTCTCTGACACCTTTTTTAAACTTCCTCCTTGAATGGAACTTTCTCCATGTGGTCTATGAATGTGTTTTATTTTATTTGTAAATCCCTTAAAATTATTTGCAAAAAATTCTTTATGGGCATTTTTTGTTTAATTAATTTTTTTAAAAGATTTTATTTATTTATTCATGAGAGACACACACACACACACACAGAGGCACAGCCATAGGCAGAGGGAGAAGCAGGCTCCATTCCATGCAGGGAGCCTGACATGGGACTCGATTCCGGGTCTTCAGGATCACAACCCTGGCCAAAGGCGGTGCTAAACTCCTGAGCCACCCAGGCTGCCCTGTTTAATTAATTTTAATTTAATTAAGTTTAACTTAATTTGTATACAAGTGATATCTGCATATAGTCGAATAATACTTATAAACTTAGAATGAAAAAAATTCACAATCTCCCTACTTTTTCCCAACCCACCAGTTTTACTCCAAAGGGTAACTGTTCACAACTCTTAGCTAATTATTTTTATGTTCCTCCAAATTTATAAATAAAGTGTTCAAATTTTCCATTTGATAGATTTTCAACGAGAAACATTATCTTTTGGGATTTCTATCATGTTGGCTAAGGATTTAGCTCCACTGAGCCACCCATATGCCCAGTTCATCTTCCTCTATCTTGCCAATACAATTGTATTACAGTTTTTGATAACATTATTTTACCTTTTTAATATGATTATTGCTTCACTAAGATTTTCTTTTCTCATGAGAGTTAATTTTTTGTGTTCTTGCAATTCCACTCTGGCATTTGGTGGACAGTTGTAGCATAGAACTTTCACTGAAAATCATTTGAAGATTTAGCTCTTAGTAGTTTTTTTTTTTTTAAATCATTAGTGTACTTAAATTTCACAATAATGTATTTGATGCAGATCTTTTTCATGAATTTTGCCAGATCCTCACTGAACCTGTTTACCCTAAAAATCCAGGTTCTTCAGCTCTGGGATTTTTTTTTGCTTTTTTGGTATTATCTCTTTGACAACTTCTTCCTCTTAGTTTCTGTTTCTTTTCTAGAATTCCTGTTAGATAGATGTTGAATTTGTTTGTAATTTTAGGTTTCTAAACTTTAAAATTTTCATTATTTTTATTTTTCTCTTCTACTTTATGGGAAGTGATATTTACCTTATATTTAAATCCCTATATTTAATTTAAAATTTTGTTTACTGTATTATTTAACTTCTAAGAGATTTTCTTATTTTGTAACCATTTATTTTAAAAAAAAAACTCTTATAGAGGGGCACCAGGGCAGCTCAGTCAGTTAAGCATCTGTCTTCAGCTCAAGTCATGATCCCTAGGTCCTGGGATCGAGCCCTGGGTTGGGCTCCATGCTCAGTGGAGAAATTGCTTCTCCCTCTCCCCCTGCCTGCTGCTCTCCCTCTTTGTGCTTGCTCTTTCTCAGTGTCAAATGAATAAATAAAATCTTAAAAAAAAAAAAAAAGTTTTGTAGACACACTAAGTGGTATGGAGAAACATAATGAGTAACACATAGCACTAATTGAAAAAAAAATCACTACAGGTAGAGTTAAAATCCTTTGTAAATAGTTTCCTAATTACAGTGACTTTTTTCTCTTTCCAGCAATAACTGTATTGATCTTTATCACTGCCATGGATATTTTCCCCTGTGTATTTTATATTCTTAAACATTTTATATGAATGGTTTCATATTGTAACAACTGTAATGTAATTTGCTTTTTAGCTCAAAATTGTGTTTGTGAGGCTTACTCATGGTGATATATGTAGCTCTCATTTATTCATTTTCATAGTGCCTACTGTATGACTATAGTACATTTTACTGATTCATATTCCTCTTGATGAACATTTGGCTGTTTCCATTTTTCTTTTTCTTCTTTGGTATTTCAAATAATGTCACCATGAACATTTTGCTCAAGATTCCTTGTATGAATCTTTAAGATTTTTTCTAGGGTTCATACCTGAAAGCGGAATTACTAATCATAGGATATGCTTATGCTCATGCTGGCAAGGTACTACTTTAAAAATTTACTTTCCTACTACCAAACTTTTGTCATCTCATATCTTTGTCAACACTTAATTTTGTCAGACTTTTAAATTTTCTCCAATGATTGTGAAGTTGTATTGTACAGAGTGTCCAATAAGTACAGGTTTTAATTTTCATTTTTCTCATCACCAGTGACCTTAGGTATTTATATTTTCCTTTTTAAAAAAAATTGTTGGCTCGTAGTCTTTGCTTCTTCTTCTACTGGGTTGTATATACTTTTCATATTGTTTAGTATGATCATTACTTTTGTATATCACTTTTTTCTTTATAGATGCAATATCTTATGTTAGAGAATAATAATTATACTTTTAAATTTTTTTCTAGTTAAAATATTGATTTTGCTTTTTCTTGGTCTTTATATTTTTCATTCACATTTGTGTATTTCCTCAAATATCTGGTGATCTTTGGTTATCTGTTCATATTTAAGGGTGAGGTTTATAAAACTAATATGCAGCTTTATGAGCTTGGGCAGGGAGACCAAGTGCAGGGGTACATATTGGCCAATTTGCCTTATTATAAAAGACTTTTGTTTAGGGCCATTTAGGTTTTCTAAGGAATTGTCCACCATTATTTGTCTTGGAATCCTTGGATATACTGGGAACAGGCTGGATATCTTAATATACATTGTGAACAGAGTGGATATCCTAAGATATACTGGGAGCAGAGTGAGAGATTGGTCCCTCCAATTAGTGTGTAGAATTATTCTTAGTTCTTTAGGAGACAGGCTCTGGAATTTCTTGGATTTTCAAACCTATCATTATCATTTGTGGGGCCACAGGGAAGTTAATCAGCAATATGTGCCTAATTCTCCTCATTTGGAAAGTGAGAATAAAATCAGTACTACCTTGAGGGTTGTTTTAAGGACTGACGTATTCAGGAGTAGTTGTAAAATATACTCATTAAAAACCCTAATCAGAAAAAGAAAACTCAGATATTCAGAAAAATACCTCAAGAGCTAATGACAAATCTTTACACTTTGGTCCATGTCCCAGAGCATCCCTACAGCCATAATCATGAAAATATAACTATGGTAAAAACAAAAAAACATACACAAAACCCTGGCAACTGAGAAGGTGAATGCTCATGCAAACCTCAGGAAATTCCAGTTTGCTTTTCTACTTACACTCACCCGTATAACAAGCTCTCATGAGCTCCAGATTCTCTCCTCTAGGGTGGCAGGGAATCATCAGTCAGATGCCTCAGTGTCAGATTAGGTTCCCAGAACATTATCACTGAAGTCTGAGCCCTGAGCTGGGCTATCCCAGAAACAACCAGTGGTGACTGCCTTCCTACAGTAAATGGACCAAAGATTTCTTCCCAGAAAAAGTTTATTTACTGAAATTAACTCCTCTACTTCCTAATTCTTAATCTTTGAGCAGCTGGAAATAGATCAAAATGGAGTAACTCTCTGTCTTTAGAGTAAGCATAGATCATCAAGAACCCAGAGGTAGATGAATAATTACTGTTTCAGGCAAAGAATCTTAATTTAATAAGAGACTTTAAGTAGATGTTGAAGTTTAACCAATTTTTAAAACTTATTCTGGTTTGCAGATAAAAGATTTTATTATCTGGAAAAAAAGTTAGCTTGGAGTATTTCAAATGTATAATCTTAAAACTCACTTATTTGGAAATATGCCTTCCAAACAAACAAGATATATATGGAAAAAATATGAAGTATTGCTAATTTATATTTGAAGATTTTGATAGAATATGGTTTGTTTATTTTTTTAAATACCGTTAAGGGTAATACCAAATGCCTAAACTAAATAAAAATGTATCAAACTGTTTTAAAGCAATTCATGTTTTTCTTATTTTTCCACCTGTAGAACAGTAAACTCACAGAAAGGAGTTTAAACTTGAGGTTAGAAACCACACCCCAAGTAACTGGTAAGAGAATTGTGCCAGAGGTTGGACTATTTAAAAAAAAAAGTTTAAAACATTACATAATTGCAGGAACCCAGGTTTTAGAAAGATTGTAGATTGAGCTTCTTCTTCTTTTTTTTTTTGCATGCATTAAAATTGAAAAGGCTAATCCTAACAAAAAAAAATACAGCAAAATAAAACTGGAAAAATTATTGTGTACCTAACATCTAAAAATGTATTTGTGTGTGTATGCACACACATATGTGAGTGCATTGCCCTGTGATAAATACAATTACTAAATAATGAAAAATTGGGAACTGGGGACATGGAATATTTAATTTCATGTCAGAATTTGGATTTGTACACTAAAAGTAAATAGTTAAGGCTTTAATTAAATGTTTTGCAGAATAGGATTTTGATGAAAATGTATTACAATCAAAGTGTTATGGTTGACAAACTGGTGTCTTTTGTGATGTGCTTCTAGAAGCACTCAATCTGGAAACTACATGAATCTATAAAAATGTTTCTATTTATACTTTCTGGGTATGGTTTAAAAGTATAACATATGATACATTTTCTAGTTTTAAAAAATTTAATTTTTATTATTATATTTTGATATATTAAATTATATTTGATACACCTTTTATTTTGATAAATTCTGACTATATTTTAAAGTTTTAATTGTCTTTGGAAAGTTTAACCTTGTATAACTGAGTTACTGGATAGTTGTGCCTAACCAAAGGTCTCAACAAACTTGGGATTCTATGCTAGGATTATCTATAATTAAAATAAGGGTATTAATAGACTACATAAAATTTCATTTGTATTTGAAGAAGATTTTTAATAATATGTGATGTTTATCATCTAGGGCTCTATGGTAAATGCTCTCAGCACTCAGGCCTCCATATCACAGGTGTCTGCTGACTTACCTGCTCCTATAAGATTATATGCTCCTTGAGATCAGTGCTGTGTGTATTTTCTCAGGACACCTTGCATGGTGCCTGGCATGAAACAGAGACTCAATAAACATTTATTTGATAGACTGAAAACCAGAATGGACTCCCTTAATTTATGATAAAGAAACTGAGGGCAGCTGATTAGAACAGAGCTGTGTTAGAATCACACTTCTAGGTTTCTATTCTAGATCTCTTGCCATTGTTTCATGCAGTTTTATATTTCAACAGTGTTATGGTATAAGGACAAAACCCTATCTTGGATAACAAAAAACTCCCACCCCGTACAGTCCAAATGTCAATCAATGCCCAACAGAGAAAGCAGAGGACCTTGGTAGAGACTTTGTAGTCATATAGATTGGTATTTCTTCATGTGTCCTCAGTGACTCCTTCCCTCACCCCTTCCCCTAAACCCATAGTTGTAGAAGAATTTCTAGCTTGTCTCACAAAGAATTTGAAGGAAGGTTAGAGGTTGCAGAGAGATTGAGAAAAATGCCCGTTACTGAGACCTGCTTGATGGATAGTTAATAGCTGTGTTTAAAGAAGAATGGGTGTTACTGAAAATAGAAACTTTGCGATCAGGGGTAAGAAAACTGATTTGTTAGACACAAAGAGATTGAGTTATGTATACCTTGAAATCTAAATGCAGCTGTGGCGCAATAGGACCCACATGGTATCTGGGGGTTATCACTTCCCACAAAAGCATGACAACATGCTCACTCTCCTTGGGATGGTGCCGAGGCTCAATGCTCCTCCATGTGGGTTCTTATTCCGACTAGCTTCCAGGCAATCCAAGCATGCAGGAAAGGGATGAATGATGTTTTCATAATTCCCAATATTCTGAGGTCCAACAAGACCTCCAGCCTGTCATTAGTAATATCAGTAATATCTCTTGGTCAGTATAAAAAGTTCCCCTTGACACAAAAATTGTTCTGAAAAGGTTTTATGATCTGTGTGGGTCAAAAGAAATATATTCATCTACCTCTTACCAAACCACTTTATTTTTCCTCTACTGATGGAAAGAAAGGAGAAAACAGAAAGGGAATGTTGTATTGATCTCAGGACCACTTGTGGACATTACATCCTCCAATGGCAATTTTTAAAAAAATCTTTGTATCCTGTTGCATAGTATGGATTTTTAAAAGGGGAAAAAAACTCTTAATTGTGATGCATGGATGAAATCACTTTCTTTTTCTTTTTAAGATTTTATTTATTTATTCATGAGAGACACACAGAGAGAGGCAAAGACATAGGCAGAGGGAGAAGCAGGCTCCCCGCAGGGAGCCCAATGTGGGACTCGATCCCAGGACCCCAGGATCACGCCCTGAGCAGAAGGCAGACGTTCAACTGCTGACCTACCTGGGCATCCCTACTTTCTTTTTCTTTTAATAATTTCTATGGGTTTTTTTTGTTTGTTTGTTTTTAATTTTGGGTGCTGCTAGGGAAGACAATCCTCCTTTCTCCATTCACAAGCCTGCTTCCTTCCAAGGTCAGATTTCTTGTGGATAAAGTTTCTTAAATTTGTGGTGGATGTGGAGGATGCTTCTCCATGCTGGAAAGGCACTCTAAGGTTTGGCGAACACCAGATGATGGAATGAAGCAAGGCTGGGTTGAAAAACTGTTGTTGACTTACAAGCTGGGAAAGACACTAGGTCTTGCTAAGTAAGCCTCAATGCTCAGCATCTGTGTCTCTTCCTGGAAACTGTACCCAGTACAAATTTCATTTGAGGAACTACTCAGGGGAAACCATGTGAAACTCAGGGGGGAAACTCAGGGGAAAGCCATGGTTTGGGTGAAATCGACTTTACCCCTGCTCTAGGGGCGAGCCTTGATGAATCAAAGCAAATGGATCAATTCCATCACTTGCTAATTAATCAGAACCAATGTAATTTGATGGGAATATTTGCTGTCCTCAAGATATTTCCTTTCTTCTGCAGCAGCCACCAGGAGAGGGTCTCCCTTCCCTTGTATGTTAGTCTGCTAGGGCTGCCAGAACACAGGACCACAGATGGGGTGGCTTACACAATAGACATTTATTTTCTCACAGTTCTGGAGACCAGAAATCCAAGATCAGGGTGTTGGTAAGTTTGATTTCTCCTACAGCCTCTCACCTTGGGTTGCAGGGAGCAACCTTCTTGCGTGTCTTCACCAGGTTTTTCCTCTGTGTGAACACCTCCCTGTTGTCTCTTTATGTGTCCAAATTACCTTTTCTTTGATGATGGAAGCCAGATTGGATGAGGGCCCTTTATATAGGTTAAATTTTAGCCTAATTACTTCCTTATAAAGGCCTTGTCACCCAATATGGTCACATTCTGAAGTACTGGAGGTGAGGGTTTCAATATATGGATTTTGGAGGGACATGATTTGGTCCATCACACCTTGACTGGTGTGTGTGAAGATATAAAGTCTAGAATTACTGCATTCATCTCACTACTTTGATGAAAGCCAACCTGAGGATGGGGTTCAACCACAGCTATACAGAAGAATGATGAGAAGAAATCAAGTCTTTGACTTGTGTTATTTTAACTGCTGGATTAAATCTTAGTAGAAGCCCCAGGTGCTTTCTGGACTTCTGAGTTACATGAAATTTTATGTTTCCTTTATTGTTGAACCAATATTGAATTGAAATTCTGCTATGCTTTTAGTACCTATAGTTTGGTTCTGTAACCAAAGGATTCCTAATTGACTATTACTTTATGCAGATTTGAATGATTTCAAGAATGAATGGGTGGTGCAGCTGGTTAAGAATCTGACTTTTGTTTTCAGTTCAGGTTGTGAAATTGAACCCCATCTTGGCTCTGTGCTCAGCACCAAGTCTGCTTGAGATTCTTTCTCCCTCTGCCCCTCCTGCCCCAACCCCATCAAATAAATAAATACATCTTAAAAAATAAAAAATACTTTTTTAAAAAGAATGAAATCACATGAGATAATTTATTTAAAGTATCCAGTACAGTATTTAGTGAAATGCCATTGACTGTAAGGTACAACACTAGTCATTGTGTATCCTTGAAAAAGGAAAGAATACTGACAATTAAACTGTGATATGATGACTTGTTACCACTTCGACTTTTACATTTAAACATATTGACAGGTGCCTTTACAATTATTTAAACGTAAGTTTAATATTTATTATATAAAGTATTTTCTTTATATAAACTAAAACTTCTCTACACCTACACTCATATTATTTGGAATCACTTTTCTTCCTTTATTCCTTCCTTCTTTTCTTTTTCTTTCTTTCTTTCTTTTTTCTTTCTTTCTTTCTTTCTTTCTTTCTTTCTTTCTTTCTCTTTCTTTTCCTCTTGATTTTATTTATTTATTTATTTTAGAGAAAGAGATGGGTGGTGGGAGAGGGAGGAGAGAGAATCTCAAGCAGACTCCCCACTGAATGTGGAGACCACATGGGGTTCAATCTCAGGAGCCTGAGATCATGACCTGAGCCAAAAACAAGAGTCAGATGCTGACTGAGCCACTTAGGTGCCCTGAATCACTTTTCAATTCAATTCAGAGTTGAAGCCTGAGTTTTCTTCTTTGCAAGCAAGAGTGTTGGTGATTCCATATTTCTGGAAAAGGTGCTCTATTATTGTCTCCAGGGCTTTCTAAACCATAAGTTTTGATGTGTATGCACAGGCAACGTGGTAATAACATCACCACAGTTGCTGCCTGTCCAATTGTGATCATAAGGTGGCTACTAATTTCAGAGATTTCTTTTAAAATTTTGATTGTCTTAACTATATATTTGTCTTATACATACTGGATTAAACTTACACCATCATTTAAACCTCCATTTTTTACAATGGTTGTAAAATGGTAAAAAAAAAAAAGTTGTGAGTTGTAGAATGGTAAAAAACTTGTGAGTTACACAACTTTTAAGTGCATGATTTGTATTTTTAAATAGAATTTTCATTATGTTTGCTTAATTTTTACTGTTTTTTTTTTTTTAAAGATGAATGAACAGCTAAATGCAATTATTTTTGTATTCACCCATCTATACACACTTTATGGGAGACTAATCCTTCTGAAATTAAAAACTTTTTATGAATGTTCTTTAATTTTTGGCACTTAAAGATCATCACTCAAAAGAGCACATTGTCATTTGACTTGAAAAGGTCAACATTTAAGATAGGACTCTTCATTCACATTAAGCTTTACTTATAGTTGAAATTGGAGTTTAGCTACAGATTTGAAAAATGTCAGGGAAAGTTCTTCCACCCAAAATGTCACCCCCATGTATTTGACGTAAGCCCTGAAATTTCATCATTGAGATACATTTCTTTGGGTTAAGGCATAATCTCTCTTTGTACCTTTCATTAGAATGCTCCAATATTGTATCAGTAGATCAAAAAAGTAAATTCTGTGGGTCTGACAGATTCTATAAGTCTTAAGCAAATATTGAAAATAGATATTTAAACTCAGAAATTTTTATTCTTTGTTACATACTTATTCTGAGTATCTTTGTCAATACTGAATGATAAGTTAGGAGATTAGAGGTTGGAGGCTGACTAAGGATAAGATAAGCCAGTAATAACAATAACATTATGAGGTTATATTCCTTATGGTATATACAATGTTGCATATGTAAATCATGCATAAAATATTGACCTTGTGCATTCAACCAAGTATGAAGGGAGATTTTGGGTCCCAGCCAGAATATCATTGCAACTTTGAGGTTAGACAAAGGCGAGCTAGCTGAATGAGCACCCCAAAGTTTGGAAGGACAGGAAGGGAGAGGACTCCAGCTAAGGAAAGTCATGTTGCCAACCTTGGCCCTGGAACCAATCCTTAGTCATCGTAGGACCTTCCTGGAATCTTCCTTTTAGGCCCAACATTTTATGGAATCTTGTCTAAGCCCCGAGGAAAAAGTAAACAGAGTAAATATCCAGAGAATTTTCCATTAACTACTTCATACAAGATATTGACAAACAGGGCAGTAGTGCTTTTGTCCTCTCCTGCTTCCACATAAACACCATGTAGCTTGGGACTCTAGGGAATCCTCACATCAATGGTGGTGCCCAGGGGAAGCACTGGAAGTGCCTGGAAGAAGCAATGGCACCTGGTGATTGTGCAGGATTTGGCAGAGAAAGAATAAACAAGGAAGAATGATGGCTGTCACACAGTCTGTGACTGGAATGGTCTGGGACTCCATGTAAGATTGTTTTCTTGAGGATTTTAGTAATACTTGGGAGTCCTTTGTAGAGAGCAGTGGTTCAGTAAATGGAAGGAATGATCAGCAAAATAAGTGATGGAATTTATGGGACCTTTTTAAAACTGGAAGCTAGTAGGTTTCTTTGGGAATAAGGGTTTCATGTACACAGATATTTATGGCTAACATTATAGAGTCATTCATGCACTCATTCATCATTCATTCAGTCCTTATTAAGTGCCAGAAATAGTTCTAGAAAAAAATACCCAGTATTTTCATGATGGAAAGTGTTGAATATAAATCTTTACCAGATCTTGGCTCGTGAAATCAGGGTACAGACATATCTTTTCTTCGGGGGGTTGGTGGAGTTACCTTTTTAGACAATAACTTTTGGAAGATGGTACAGAGTAATATCTTAGATTCTAAGCTCTGGAGTAATTAGTAATAATTAGCAAGTTCTTTTCCCTGAGACAGGTTACTCAATGTCTGTGAGTTTCAGTGTTCTTATCTTTGGAATGAGGATAAAAACACCACCACACTCATAGAGTTATTGGGATTATTGCAAGAAGCTAAATTAGATCACCTCTAGCAGTCATATAGGTGAACTACCTAAAGGTCTTGAGCCTCCTTAGTTCATGCCTGCAGGTCCACTTCCAAAGATCCCTGCTTATATCTCTTTCTTGAGGCTTTCTTTGAATCTGTGGGAGACCACAGCTGTGAGGTGCTAGGGAATTCATGCCCTAAGGAGCATTTCACAAATAATGACAGAAGGGAATTGGTATATAAATACCTCAGCTCCCTCACCTCTCAGGCAGGATAACTCGGAGGCATGTGTTTAATAATGTTTTTCTAGCATTTTCCTGCAAACTTAGGCTCTCTTCTCCTTCAGTGGTAACTGGCTTGATAATGCACACTTTATCAGCCAGCTTCCCTTCTCTGCCTCATCCCTTTCCAGTTCCCTACACCTTGAAGATGAACCACATGCTCTTGAATTTTTGTTTTAGAGTTCTCTTCTGGTTAACAAATTAAGAACAATTCATGTAAAAAGATTTAGCACATGGCAAACCCTCAAAAACAAAACAAAGCCAACAAAAAAATTATTAATATGTTAGATAACCTCTTACTTCTATTTTTCTATTTCATCCTCAAAGTTCCTAATTGTTGAATATTATAAAGTGATTCATTGTTCTTTAGAACGCCTTCTTTTTAAGCTCTTAACGTCATGGTTTATCTAAGGAAAAAAAATAATATGAGATAAAATGGTAGCAAATGTGAAAGGTTGCTCCCCCAAGCCACAGTTTTGTAACATAATTTTCTCCCCATGGGTCTCCTGATATTTTGGTGAATAACCAATGATTTCCATCCTATTTATATTTCTGTATAAATTTAGCTGTTTACAGGATGTTTGCCTGATTAATGAACAGAGAAGAATGAATAACGGAAATATACCAATGATAATATGATAATGACACCAAAGTACGTTTGTGTTATGACATAAATATTAAAGGTCAGGCTGTTCTAGGAATTCTAAATTTGTCTTGGAGGACATTTTAATCCTCAACTAATAGAAAGGTGAACTTCAAACAAAATGACCTTATACCTTTGTTTTGACTAATAGTTTTGACATAAATTCACGTAAACAGTTTTTTTTCTTCTGTCATTGATAAGTGCTTCTCCAAATAGATAAGTCCCATTATCTGGACAGATTTTATTTGTACTTCCTCCTTGAAAGAAGTATAATGAAATAAGCATCACTGTAAAAGGATATTTGGAATATAAGACATGTGACTTTTGTCTACATATTTAATTTAATAGGTTGGTTAAGATGAAGGGCCCCAGAGTCAGACAGCCTGAGAAAAAATTCTGGTTCTTTAACTAATGAAATATTTGATCTTGGCTCAGTTGTTCAATATTTCTACTTAGGCTCATTTTCTGTATCTGTAAAATGAGAATAAAATAGTGCTAGTCTCATGAGGCTGTTGTGAAGGTCAAATGGGATGGTACAAGTAGAGCCTGGTACAAAGGAAGTGCTCAGTAAGTATCAGGGATTGTCATTGTTTTTAAAGAAATTCTTTTTTTTTTTCTACCTTTTCTCCTTAGAAACGGGGAAAAAAAAATCAGTGGTAAGTAAAGTTTGTAAATCTACAAGTTTTCTGTATACCTGCTATGAAATGAATCTTTGTGCCCCTCCCTCCAATTCATATGCTGAAAAACCTAATGCTCAAGGGGATGGTATTAGGAGGTAGGGGAGACTTTGGGAGGTGATTAGGTCATAAGGGTGAAGCCCTCATGAAGGAGATTAGTGCCTCTATAATTAGTACCCCAGAGAACTGGCTTATCTAGAAGGTGTGACCTGGAAGAGGGCCCTCACTGGACCATTCTGACACCTCAATAGCGGACTTTGGCCTTCATCTCTGTTGTTTACAAGCCACATAGTCTGTAGTATTTTGTTACAATGGCCCAAATGGGTAGGACAAGATGAAACAATTAGTGTCTGTCTTCAAATTTAAGCCTGGAAATGTTGATTCAAGAATTACAACATTATAGTTTTTCATAGAAAAACATCAGATTTTCTTTTTTTTTTCTTTTTTTTCTTTTTATTTTTTTATTTATGATAGGCACACAGTGAGAGAGAGAGAGAGGCAGAGACACAGGCAGAGGGAGAAGCAGGCTCCATGCACCGGGAGCCCAACATGGGATTCGATCCTGGGTCTCCAGGATCGCGCCCTGGGCCAAAGGCAGGCGCCAAACCGCTGCGCCACCCAGGGATCCCCAGATTTTCAACATAGAACATACATTAGATTTTCAACATACATTCAACATACATACATGTTTAGAATTTGGATCCCTGATTTAGTAATTATTATAATACATTTTCTAATATTCCAGTGTATAATTTCTAACATTGCAGTATTAGAATCCTGTACACTCATATTCATATTTTGTCAGAAACTTAAGGAATAATGGCTATTTGTTCATCCTGTTTAAAGTAAAAAAAAAAAACCCAAATGAATAATAACCAAAAAATAGGTATAATTTGGGGAGTCTATACTTAGGTTTCTGCTGAATTATTTTACTCAAGATTTCCTCCCAAGTCCATGCTCTCAAACAACTTACATGGGGGTTATGATCTTCCTTCTCTCCTCCCTCCCTTCTTTTTTTTTTTTTTTTTTTAAACATTTTATTTATTTATTCATAGAAACACACACACACAGAGAGGCAGAGACACAGGCAGAGGGAGAAGCAGGCTCCATGCAGGGAGCCTGACGTGGGACTCGATCCCGGGTCTCCGGGATCACACCCTGGGCTGGAGGTGGCGATAA
This sequence comes from Canis lupus baileyi, assembly GCF_048164855.1. Lineage (NCBI taxonomy): Eukaryota > Metazoa > Chordata > Mammalia > Carnivora > Canidae > Canis > Canis lupus. The sequence goes on along the minus strand of NC_132873.1, from coordinate 1,815,686 downwards.
ACCCACTGAGCCACCAGGGCTGCCCTCCTCCCTCCCTTCTTTTCTCACTCTTCTCCCTGCCTCTGTTCCTATTAGTACTTATATCTTTCTCTCCCTACACGTTCCCTCTTGTCTCATTCATATTAGAGAACCAAAAAGACTTTGGAGAAACATTACCTAAGGCAGCGTATTGGGAAATATGTATTCATTGACTTTCATGGGTCACAGAAATTGTGCTATTTTAGGAGTGCTTCAGCTAAATAGGAGATCATTTGGTAAGGGATATCAAAGACTCACAAAGCTATTTAGACTATTAAGTAGAAGAGAGTAATTATATAAAAATTTACATCTCTCACATTGAAGAAGGGAAATCTAATTATAGAAGGTGAATTAGAGGTAGGCATTCTTAATATCTTCTTTATCCTCTATAAGAAGATCAAAGATGGATTATTGTTTGGGGACTGATACAGTTTTGAACAAATAAGAGAGGAAGGAACAAAGTTCTTACAGAATATCTGGAAAACCTGAGGCACTCAGATCAGTAGGGTCTGGTGATCTGTTCCTTAGATTTTTCCAAGAACTTCAGGGCAGCCAGCCAATATTTCTAAGAAATTCTGAAAAGGGGTTAATGTCCTTTCAGAGCAATAAAGGGAAAGTGTTGTACATATATTTAAGAAAAAAAAAAAGGATTAGAATTGAATGGTGTAGTACCAATTCCTAAAATTTATTGAAGGAATTTTTTAAAATAATAAATTATCCATGATTTGCAGAGGCACAGATGATTAGAAATCCAAAAGTATAACTTTGGTGTTAATAAATCTTCCCAAAGTTAAGTAGTTATTTATGCTGCATGAATGGTTTGTGCAAACAAAGGTAGAGCAGAAGATCCATTTTGCCTCAATTTCCCCATGGCTCTACTCATAAGCTAGTTAAGAGATTCTGGGGTATTGACAGTACTAGTGAAGGTAATAGCACAACTGATTTTCGTAATGCATGGTTACTTATTGCTACATGCGATATATTCTTATTCCACATGTGGAATATTAACCCTAAGTTCAATTAAGGGAGAGCAGTTAAATCAGAATCTTTGAAGATGGGGCTGAGATGTCTGTATTTTGTAAGCTGCATGAGTGGTCCTAGTGCCCAGTAAGGGCTGAGAGCTACTGTCTGAGAGTAAAGGTATTCAGCTCTACATTCCACAGCGGGGAGTAGAGACTGTCAACCAATTGAAAATTTCTCTTTGTCCTGCTTGTTTTCCTACCTTCTTGCCTTCAACCATGGCATTCCCCGTGCCTACAAGGTCACCTATCTCCTTCTGAGGTGTCCATGTGCCATTTATCTTTCCAGGCTTAGCTCAATTTCTGACCCTCTTATGAAGCTTACTGCCCTAGCCTTTACTATGCAGCCCCTCTCACCTCTGGGCATCTATAGTCTCACTATTCAAAGTGTGGTTTATGGACCAGTAATGGTAGTATCATGGGAGAGCTTGTTAAAAATGCAGATCTGGGGCCCTACCCCAACCCACTGAATCAGCAGCTGCATTTTAAGAAGATCCCCGGGGGCTGGGTGTGCACATTCAGGTCTGAGGAGCCCTGGTCTACATTAAACTACTTCGTGCTTCCCTGTTCACAAACTGGTTTTGAAAGGAAAGGACCACTTCTTACAGCTTATTGCCTCTCTCTATACCATTTTGTATGTGGACACAATAGGTAATAATAATAGTAACATTTATTGAAATGCAGATTGTGTGCCAGGCAGGGTGTCAAATGCCTTACATGAATCATTTCATTGAATCCCCACAGTAATTCTGTGATGTAGGGTTGAATGCCCATTGTAGATGAGAAACAGCTTCAGAGGGGTTAAGTAAGTTGTGTCAGGCCATAAGGCTGGCAAGTGGCAGAGCTGAAATCTAAAGGTACGGCTCCTAACCTCTGTGTGAACTACAACACACACTCAAGAAATTGTTTAATAATTCCAAGCTTAGAAAAAAGATGTCATTAATTTAAAAGTCCTATTGCTTTTACTTACAAATGTGGAGCTAATAGACAGAAGTCCATTGCCCTATGTAGGATATTTGGCAGGCTTACAAAAATTATTAAACATAACAGCTCTTCTCCCATCTTATTTAGCTTTTGTGGTAGCATATTATTACATTCTTCATCTGGTGTTCCTTCTTCCATTTTGTTTCTAGAATTAGTCTCATTGTGTTGTTAGGGTGGCAAGAGTCAATCTGACTTCTATTATTGTTCATCTCTTCATTGGTTTTATCTAAGAGATACCTGGTCTGATTTTGGTAAAGGAACTGGGGTTGGGGCTGGTATGCATCTACTTTTTTGTTTCTGTTGTCTTGTTATGACCACGTAGCAGCGAATAAGAGCATGGACTTTGGTAGCAGCAGGCTGGGTTTGAATTGTGACTCTATCACTTGGGTAAGTTATTTTACTCCTCTGCACAGTTTCCCTATTTATAAAATGATGCCAGTAGTATTTACCTCATAGGGTTGTGAAGATAAAATAAAATTATCTCTTTAGACTTCCTAGGACTCAGTGAACAGTAACTGTGAGATCCTATCATCGATGCAAGCCAGATTTCCTGTTTCATTTATTTGTTTTTGTTTTTTACCTTGTCTCAAGTAAACTTCTGTTAGAAGGCAGACCACCAGGCTGTCAGCCACCTGGAAGATACTCTATTTCTAGTGCATTGCACAGGGTAATAGCATATAGTTTTGAATGGGAAATCTTGGTTGGATGTTTAACAGTCAAAACTGAAGATAATAATAGGTTATAAACACATATTTCCTACTTGATGATCTCTCTTCTTTATATGTCAGTGCCAAGAAAAGTTTGATGGATGATGAAGGCAGGGCTCTCTGGGAGCTGCAGGCAGTCAGGGTGTGGTTTGTTGGGTTCTTTCCTAGATAGCCAGCCTCTACATAGCACAGCATCCGTATCTGTTGACTGACTGGCTTTGAGCTGGATGTGATTGCTAATCTAAAGTTAACTGTGGACAAGCATTGCAGCATCAAGATAAACTGATTTGGAAAACCAGATTTAGAAATCAGCGCTTTTAGAATACCACTATTCTTCTAGAAGTGGTTGAATTTGGAACGCGTTTCTGAGTTTTAGTAGCCAGTAATTGGCAACAAACACATGAAATGTATAGCTGAGCCCTCATCTGTTCTGCAAAGCTAATAATGCTTAGCTTACCTCAAAGGGATATTGTGTAGGTTTGCTAATTAGTGTCAGTAATGAACTCTAGAGCTGCCAGTGAGTGCTGAATTATTGTTAATTGTTTGTTAGGAATAATTTTATTCAGATGAATTTTGGTGCTCAGTGCTTAAGCATCCAATGTCCTCAGAATTTCAATTCCAGACTTTTTTGGGTGAATCAAGTTATGCCTTCAAGGGAATTGATGTCTTCAATAATGCATATATCTCTGAGGTTCTGTCATCACATATCACGTAGGGTGAAGGGGCAGGAGTACTAGTTTGGGAGCCCAGAAATCTACTTTTGGTTTCAGTTTTCCAAGCATAGTATCATGTTGGGCAACATCCAGTCTCCTGGAGCTTCAGTTTCCTTGTCTGTAATATAAGAGAAGTGGACAAGAACTTTTAGTCATTTATAGCTTTGAAGTCCATGACCAGGCTTAACTTGGCTTTCCTCTGGGCTTCTACAGTTCAAGAGATTTAAAAATCTCATCCATAAATCTCATCCATTTCCATACCACACAATGTTTTAAGAATCCAATATTGTGGCCTGTAATATTAAATATTCAATCTATAGAAGTATTTGTGGGTTTATTAGTCCTGGTAATTACTACCATTTGAATTTTCTTTCCTTTTTTTTTTTTAAGATTTTATTTATTCATGAGAGAGAAAGAGAAAGAGAAAGAGAAAGAGAAAGAGAAAGAGAAAGAGAAAGAGAGAAAGAGAGAAAGAGAGAGGCAGAGACACAGGCAGAGGGAGAAGCAGGCTCCACACAAGGAGCCCGATGTGGGACTCAATCCCGGGACCCTAGGATCGTGCCCTGGGCCAAAGGCAGATGCTCAACCTCTGAGCCATCCAGGCATCCCTGAATTTTATTTTCTATGTAATTTCCAATATTCTTTAGCTATTTTGGTTGATGACATAGTAATATGGCTCATTGGCTCTCCCAATGAACAACAGCAACAGACAGAAAAATAAACAAAACCATTCTTCACTCACAGAGAGGATGTGGAACGTATTAACTAGAGAATATAAGGTACCTATAGTGATTTGTGTTGTCAGAGTGAGTACTCCACTCCCAAGTGACACTGGTATTTTGTTCCCTTCTTTGTTCTGTTCATAATTTATAGCATGTTCAAGGGAGGAAATCATTGAATATTATTGCTCATCTAAATACCAGTACATTTTGTGCCAGTCTGAGTGGAAACGAATATGTATTTTATTTCATTTACTATGTACCTACTCCTTTGAGGAAGGCAGGCTACTAAAAATTATGGACTGGTAAATATTTTCCATTTGTTTCCAGGACTCCAATAAGTGGTATAACACTTCAGAGATCAAGGAAAATTTTCCACTTGGATAATATGTCTCTTGAGCCAAAATTCCATTTGAAATTCAGCTGAGGTCAAGAACTATGATAAAAACATTAGTACTTACCTTCTAAAACTGATCACATTTAACAGAAAAGCAGGCTGAATTTTAGTAACATAAGATATAATCTTAAACTTTTGAAGAATGTTATGAAGAAGTGTGATAAGCCTTTTAATTTATTTAAAATTTACTGCAAAAATTAAAAAAATAAAAAAAAATAAAATTTACTCCCATCTACTTCTGAAATGGATTTGAGGTGACTAAGTTACTAAGAAATTCGAGTTGGTATTGAAATTCATCACTTCTGCTGTGCTGGAGGTGATTTGGTTAATGGAAGCTTAATGGGCTAAAACTGTCTTTGTTTGGTAAGGGTTTATAAGTTCTTTTATTGCTTCTTCATTTTCATACAGTTTTCATCAACAGTGATGTTTCAGAAAATGAATGCAAGTGCTTCCAAGACCTGCAGTTTTGAGAAAGTAGATTCTAAAGCATTAGCATTGAATTTGTATACAATGAAGTATGCACTTGGGTGAGTATGTCCATTCTACGTTATTTAAATTATAAAAGTTCAGTAAATGTCTCCTAGAAGGTTGATTTTATGGAGAAGCAATGGAATGGGGTGGCTGGCATTTATTCTGGGATCTTTTATTCTCATCTTGCTACTTTTTCGATTAGGATAGTACAGAATGAAGGGCGCCTGGATAGCTCATTCGGTTAATTGTCCCACTCCATTTCAGCTCAGGTCAGGATTTCAGATTTGTAAGATAGAGCCCTACGTTGGGCTCTGTGCTGGGCATGGAGCCTGCTTAAGATTCTCTCTCTTCCTCTCTTTATGTCTCTTCCTCCCACCCCACTTGCATGCATACATTCTCTCTCTCTCTTTCTAAAAAAAAAAGGATAGTATGCAATGAGAGGACAATTATTGTATTTTATTAATTCAAACAAACTTTTTTTCTTTTAGGTGTCAATATATTAAAATTTTTTTATTGAAGTATAATTAATATCCAATATCCTATTTGTTTCCAGTGTATATCATGGTGATTCACTATTTTATACATTATGAAATGATTTCCACAGTAAGTCTAGTTACCACCTCTCACCATCAAACGTTATTATGATATCATTTTATTACATTTAAACATCTTTGAAGTCAGAATGCATCTTATAGTTGGGGTTGTCTTAAAATTGTTGTCAATCAAGGAATATGGTTTTCACTACTTGCGTTTGAGCAAACTTGGTATAGTTCTTAGGGTGAAAAAACAACTGGAGTCCCTGGAGATTGGCATCAACAAACTCTTTATAGACAATTTGACAGAGGACCAAATCCTTTTTGTTGTCTGAGAACTTTCAGGTGGCAAGTTGGTAGGATGAAGAAAGTAACAATAACAAGATTTCAGGATGGATATCAGAGGATGAGCAGAAAACCCAGACATAGTAGTGGAGAAACTTTGAGAGTAGACTGCTATCAACACTCTAAATGGCAGATTTATTCAAAATGTTGAACTCCGAATGGGAAGAAATTTTGAGAATAATTGACTTATTTTATTTACATTTTATTTCACCTATGCACATATAAGTACATAAGAATGATATATGATAAAAATCTATACTTACACATATAAAGTAAATACCCAAAGCAATGAGAAAACATTGGTCATAATTCAACTAGCAGATATTTTCTTAAAAAATAATAACATGGGCTTGTGCTTAAAATCCGGTACTTATGTATTGATTCAATTTCTACAACCAAAATGATGGGGGCCATCGATAAGGTAAAATTATTCCCATATCCTGAAAAAGTAAAAATTACTTAGGACATTCTAAATTCAGGACATCCTGCAATACTGTTTTCAAAAAACCTGCTACACTTTTGAAAGACTTGACTGTTTCAGGAGCTGTCCCTTTGATTATGAGAAAAAGTGAGAACTTGGACAACACAGATGTTTCCAATTTAGAGAATGAAGAAGCCCATGTGCCTGCATTTTATTCTGCTTTTTGAGGATCATGGGAATCTGTTTTCCGGCTTTTCCACCATGATCAACATGTACCCAGCATTAAACTTTTATAAGTGTACTTTATTCTAACCCCTGCCCCAACCCCAATACACATTAAAAAAAAAATCTGAAAAAAAAAAAAAAAAATCTGTAGAATTTTTTTCTTGACTTCCTCAGGGAATTTTGGATAAAATGTTATAAAAATTGATCTTAGTTTTAAATCTTATAATAATGAAAGATATACCCTTCTGATTTACTTTTCCCAATTGATGTAATGGATGGATAAAAATTGTTCTATTTCTCTAGGGAACACATATCCTGTACATTAGGAAAAGTCAAAGAGATAAGCCACATGGAGCTATAAGAAGGAATGAATATAGCTATGCTTGTTAACTAACCCAGGGTTCAGTGTTCAGATTTCACATTTTGACAATTTGACAGATGCTAGGAATAACTATCCCCAAATAAATTTTTTCAGTAATAAAGTGTTTCAAATCTTTTCATGCTCAGTACCATCACATGAAAACCTCTCAACAATGCCAACCACCTAAATACTTCTAATCCTTGGCCAATGGCCTACTTTTTTTCAGTAGCATTATGCATATTATGATTCTAGGGCAGCAAAAGAAATGGGACATCCCTGAAAGTGGTTACAATGGGATTTGGCCTCTTCTCAGGGCACTCTATTACAATTATATTCAAGCCTAATATTCAGGGCATGAGGCTTTAAAATACATCGAGACTTCAGGGACTGGAGGCAGATGTGGGGCCTCAAGACAAAGATGTATATGATTGTTCCACCATAACACGATAGCATTGGGAAGACAAATTTTTCTTCCCTTCTCCCTCTACTCTTCCATTAAAATTTATTTACAATGTGCCAGGTACAGTCCTGGACACGAGATACATCAGCAAATAAAACAAAAATTCTCTTTTGGAGCTTATATGTTGTTGGCAGAAGAGGCAATAAGTAATAAATAAAACAATGCAAGTCACACTGTGTATTAGAAGGAAATATGTAGGAAGGACAAAATAGAGCAAAAAGGGCTACTGGGGATGTGGGGGTGAGCTGTGATATAGCTCTAAATAAGGTAGTTGGAGGAGCCCTAATAAAGGTGAAATTTGAACAAAGACTTGAAGGAATGAGGGAGTTGGACAAGCAAATACCAATGGAAGAGCATCCTAGGCAGAGAGAAGAACCAGCAGAACAGCCTTGAGCCTGAAAGATGCCTGAACTATTAGGAGGACTAAAACGCTTGAGAGCAGGATACAGACAGAGTAGGAAGTGATGATGTCAGAAGGTAAGGGGGTCCGATCAGCTGGGACCATGCCTGGCATAGCGAGTCTCCTTTGGTGCTCAAGGCGATAATTCCTCTCTGACATATGGCAGGGTCATCTCAGACTTTGGACATGACTGTTTCTGAACCTGTAATGCTTTTTTCCCCCAGATCATGCTGTGGCTCCCTCTTTTTTTTTTTTTTTTTTTTTTTTTAAGATTTTGTTTATTCATTAGAGACGTAGAGAGAGAGAGAGGCAGAGACACAGGCAGATGGAGAGCAGGCTCCATGTAGGGAGCCCGATGCAGGACTCCATCCCAGTTCTACATGATCACACCCTGGGCCAAGGGTGGCACTAAAACACTGAGCCACCCGGGCTGCCCACTCCCTCTTTTCTTCACGCAGACCTCAGCTTTGATGCCACCTCCTTGGAGAGGACTTTTTGCATCACTCCAGTCCACCCCCACATTGCTGCACTTTAGTTTATGAAATTATAGCTGTCAACAAAAAGAAAATACATATATTGTGCAAAATCCAGTGGTCTCCATTTAAAGAAATTCGCTCCCTCTAACAAGGAGCTTGCTTTTTTTCTTTCCCACCAAGTGGAAGCTAGAAGCTGTGCAAATGCTCCCTTTCAGTGATGGAATAATGGTAGCCAAGGATTTAGGCCTTGAGCAGCTTCACTTAGGAGGGTAGATCTACACTGAAAGAAACCACAGAGAACTGCCCATCTTACCCTCTTGATTGAAACCACTGCAAGTTCTTTTCGGCAGTTAATATTTCCTCATTCATTCTCTGAAGCAAAATTCTTGGTTTCTCCCCTGGCCATTGTCCCCGTGGTAGATCTGGGGACAGACACATGGCCCTAGTTGCACTAATTGGAGCTGCCACTACAACTTTTATGCCAGAGACTCAGGGCATGTGCTCCTCCTCTGATGGAGTCACTGAATGGGTGTTGAGGGCGTTAGTGGTCATCCTGCTCCTCAAATGGATAAATCTCCAAGAAGTCGTGAAAGAGACTGGACTTTTTCATCATAGCAGCCATAATTACACTGGTTAGATTTGGGTTGCTCTCCCTTGCAATAGAGTCTTAATAATGCAGGTATCATTCCTGTTTCTACTCAATAAGTAATAGTGACGATTGTTGCTCTGTACACACACTATAGGATTCAGAGGCAACATAACCAGGCCCTCAGTTATTACATGAGGACATCTCCCATACTTCATACTGTATACCACTGTTAATTGGAATTCTATTTGTTTCAGTTGCTCACCCAGCAAGTGTAAGCTCTTATTTTCTCCTTGAATTTGTATCTTTAATTTTAATTTAATTATTATAAAGATTCCCAAAGACCTTGGAAAATTAAATTAGGCCTATATGCAAAGTTTCAAGTTCAATTAAGAAGGTCCTAGAAATCCAATTCCTTCACAGTATCTTGTTCTTCCTAAACTGATATTTTTCTACTTCAAAGGTAAATTTACTCCACACCTAAAAGCTGTTAATGTTAATGGGCATTTAGAAGAAGTTAATAGGAAAAATGAGTTTCTAGGAGGATGTTTCTCTTTGTTTCCTGCTCTGCCCTCTCTGTTTTCCAGCATCACAGAGCACGACAACTATTACTGAAGAATGTACAGAAATAACCTCATCTCCACAATAACAGTATGAAAGCATTTCTTCCTTGCTGATAAAAATCAGGGGTATCCAAAACCAACACTGGAGCAATTTCACTTCTTGATATATATCCAAAAGAACTGAAGACAGGATCTCAAAGGAATATTTGCACACTCATGTTCATTGGAGCATTATTCACAACGGTCAAGAGGTGGAAGTAACCAAGTGTCTGTCAGTAGATAAATGGATGAAAAATATGTCACTTATATACATACATACATATGGTGGGATATTATTCAGCTTTTAAAAACAAAGGAAATCCTGTCTATGCTACAACATGGATGAACCTTGAGGACGTTATCCTATGTGGAATAAGTCAGTCATCAAAGGAAGAATACTGTATAATTCAACTTATAGGAAGTATCTAAAATAGTAAAACTTATGCAGATAGAAAGAATGGTGGCTGTCATGAGCTGAGGGGCAGGGAAAGGGGATTGTTGGTTAACGGGTTCAGAGTTTCAGTTTTACAAGATGAAAAAGTTCTGGAGAGCTGCAGCACAACAATATGTACATAGTTACCACTAATTTACCGTATACTTAAATATAGTTAAGATGATAAATTTCGTGTTATGTGTTTTTTTACCACACTAAACAAGTCTTTAAAAAAGGAAAAACAAAGAACAAAGCAACCCCGAGCATTCGCTTTATTGTCTTCATGAAACATCTGTGCCTGGGAACTCAGTGTCATCAAGAGTCAGAAATCCCATCTGAGGGGTGGAATACAAAGGTTCGAAGGTCGTTCAATTATCTCTGCTTCTTGAACCTCGTACTCTTAATTTTTGCTTTGCTTGTTTCATTGGAACACAATCACACACATTTGTTTGTATTGTCTCTGGCTGCTTTCACTCTACAGTGGTGGAGCTGAGTAGTTGTGGCAGAGATTGAATGGCTTCCAAAGCTGAAAATATTTGCTCTCTGGCCCTTTACAAAGAAGTTTGCTGACTCGTATGAGCTGAAATGTGTCCCTCTAAAATTCATATGTTGAAATCCCAACCCCCAGCACTTCAGAATGTAACTGTATTTGGAGATAGGGTCTTTAAAGAGGTAGTTAAGATAAAATGAGGTCATTATGGGGGCCCCTATTCCAATAGGACTGGCGTCCTTATGAAAAGAGGAAATTTGAGCATAGACACATTGGAAGGAGGACAATGTGAAGACACAGGGAGAAGATGACCATGTACTCTCCAAAGAGAGTCCTTAGACAAAATCAACTCTGCTGACATCTTGATCCTGGAATTCCAGCCTCCAGAACTGTGAGAAAATAAATTTCTGTTGTTTAAGCCACCTAGTGTGTGTGGTACTTTTTTATGACAACCCTGGCACACTAGCACACTGACCCATAGAAGTCCTTTGTTTTCCGGTGTTTTTCAATGTTGGCTTTGCAGTTAGTATCTTGTCACTTGTTTTCAGATAATAAAACTGTTTCCTGTTTGTTTTGTCTGATGGGGAGCCATAGTTACATCAGACCTTAATGAAGGAGAACAGGGGAAAGACTGGCTGCATTGTGGCCCTTTCACTTGCTAAGATGATATCTCTGCAGTTTAATACATTGAGTATGTGATCAAGCTTTGTAGTGGGCTGAATGGTGGCCCCCAAAAAGATATTTCCAGGTCCTAATCCTGGGAACACGTGAATGAGAGTTTACTTGGAAACAAGATCATCCTGGATTTTCTGGGTAGACCCTAAATCCAATGGAAGCTGGAAAAGGCAAGAAATGGATTCTCCTTAAGAGCCTTTGGAGAGAGCACCACCCTGTTAACACCTTGATCTAGGATTTTTGGCCTCCTGATTGTGATAGAATCATTGTTTGAAGCCACACATTCCTGCAGCCCTAGGAAATGAATCCAGGCCTTGATGATATCCAAAGTATGCACTCAGGTGTTGTCAAATGCAGTGCATGCTAGTTTACAATGATCCGCGGTTAAAGAGACAAACAATGTTATAGCTAAGGGATTGGTTTGGTCCGAACCAATCTCTACTTTTTCTGGATCCTTACTGCATGGATGATAAGGTTTTACATTATCAGTATGTACCGCAGTTTCCAAAGGGCTTTCAATGTTATATTCTCACTCTTGGGAAAGTGCCACATGTGGTCTCTAGGACATAGGGGAAGTACGATTATCTCCAATCCATGGACACGAGAACTAAGGTTTGGGTTCATAACTTACCCGAATGATTCAGATCCAGGCTTACTGATTACCAGTGGATGTCCTTTTGACCCAGACACAGTGGTGCCTATAGACCAGTGTTAATGATGAGAGCAACTGAGCAAGGACTCCCAATGAAGCAGGATATGGACTGCAGTGATTTTATGGTTTCCTTGATTAACCCCAGACACAGTGCTATACTACCCACTCATTTGGATGGGGTTTTTGTTTTTGGAAAAGCAAACATAAATAGAAGTATTTTTGTAATGTAAAATTTCAGATGCATGAGGCCACTAAGGTGAATGCTTATCTCTGTGGGTTAAATGACTTGCTGGGAATGACTGGTTTATTTCCAAAGCTTGAACCTCAAAAGTTGAGGTCATGTCACCATCTCACTTCTTGCTTTCCTTGATTGTTTTCTTGATTTCCAACAGGGAAAATTTATATAAAATTTATATAAAACTTTTATATTCCTTATTTACTTAAAACATAATAATAAACATTTTTGACCGTTTTCATTGTGTACCTATTTTCTCAATTAGCTTTCATGATAATACTACAGGTTAGCACTGCTATTCCTTTGAATGAAAGGCACTGGGGCTTAGAGCAATTAAGCCGTGTATTCAGGTCACAGAGCCCCACATGTTACCACTAGATCCAAAGCCTAGATCATTTGATTCCAGAGCCTGAAGCAGCAAGCGCCCTGCACATGGCAGGACCTACATGGCATTACCCCATCCCTAGTGGTCATGGCCACCATCAGACCTGTGTGGACTTAGCTCTAACCCCTAGATGAACCAGAGGTTTGGTGCCTCCCTACGGCCTACCATGTGTCACAAAGCAAAGTAGATATGTTTTGGCAGCTCTGGGCTGCTGGGTCCCTGACACAACATTGACTGAGTGTCATATTTTCCTATATGATTTCACTGCTTTTCACAAAGCTATTATTTAGTGTGCAGCAATAAGTGAGCATAAACACAGCTCTGACTTTTTGGAAGTAAATATCAGCTAGAATAAGCATTTGGTCTCCCTGAAGGCTTTTAAATCTACTGAAATGTCAGGTGCAATGAGATTCTGGGCAAAGGACGGAAGAGCAAATCTCTGGATTTTATAAAAGTTCCCTGAATAATCAGGGCTTTAAACGAGCCAAGTAAGTCCTGCTTTGGCTAGCCTCTCCCTGGATCCTTTATACAGTTCTAAATTCATCTCCTTTGGTGGACAATGAGTAAGGATTTAGCTTAGCTGTCAATTCAGGCAATTATTTAAACTGCAGGCACAGGTCACTGATCCATTTCCCCTTTATGATGCCCGGAACATCATGTGGAACAGAGAACTGGCTGGATCATGCTCGTCCTGAGAGAGGAAACAATTCAAGGAAGAAAATCCTATACTTCAATGAATTTAACCTTTCTGAGGGCCCCTTCTCTCTAGAAAAAAAAAAGTTTAGAAAGTTTTCTCTAAAACTTTTCATGTTTGGGTTGCCAGGAGAGAGATTGTTTTATTTTATATAGATATTTCATACAGATATAAATCCTTTGGACAAATATACAATATTAACTGGAATATACATACAGTACTACCAGGGAGAGAATTCCTAGCATTCCACCCATATCTTTCTAGCCCCAGTGCTGGACTTCCAAGCAAAACCATTTATACAAGGGTCTCCTCCTATTTCCCTAACAGAATATTAAGCTTTCTATGTGAACATTTTGCATACTTTTTGGCTATTCTTGACAGATGGGTTTTTCCCATGTCTTCCAAAATCTTCTGTGTAAATATTTTAGATAGGTCAAAAATTACTGGTCATTTTTATAGGTCACTTGAGTGGAATAGTTATACTCACTCCTTAAAATATTTCCCCCATTGTTTGTATGTCTCTAGACTGAGTGACAATGATTCCCAAAGCCAACACGCCAAATTATGGAAATATGCCGAAATTATCACCACTACCACAGCCATACCACTAAGAGCAACAAACAATAACAATGAAACAACAACACAATGGCAACCTATAGCATAGATCTCCCCACCAGGAGGGGCATGCATCCTAGATAGAACTACAATTCGACAGACTCCTTTGTTTTGATTTGTTCTTTTAGAGATAGAGAGTGTGCATAAGCCAAGGGTGGGCAGAGGGAGAGGGAGAGAGAGAATTTTAAGCAGGTTCCACACACAGTGTGGAGACTGATGTGGGGCTCAATTTCATGACCCTGAGATTATGACCTGAGCTGAAACCAATAGTTGGGCATTTAACTGACTGAGCCCTCAACACCCTCCTTTAAATAAATATCTTTCTTATCTACGTTAAAATTGTTGTCAGAATTCACTCCCTACTAATATTGATCAAGTCCCTACAATAAAAATTTCTGTTGAGTTTTTTTTTATTAGCTTTTTTTTGTTTTTTTGTTTTTTTTTTAAGAATCTATGGAAACACAAAGAAACATCCTTAAACTACCATTCCATTTATAAAGATTTTTAATTAACTTATTATCTCTCAGATGTTAATTCTTCTTTGATAGGTGCTTACAAGGCCATGTTGGAGCTCATAAAACTCTTAAAAAGCCTATTAATTATAGGAGGCTTGCATAATTTATAGTAGTTTTGAGAAATGCTAAGTAGCAAAAAAAATGCTCTTAAATTCATGTTCCCCTCATTCTGACCTCTGGAAAAAAATCTTAATAAGATTTATTATTTTGTGCTTGGGTGGTTGATATATTCTGCAGATAACAATTCTGATAGGGCACTCAAGATTCAGGAACTCTTGTTTTACGACTTTGCTTATATGGGTATAAGGCAGTGATCCTTTGGAGTGTATAAGATCAGTGTTATCAAGTCCTTTACTCAGGTCACCTAAGGGTTTCAAAGTCAGTGAAAACTCTAGCTCTGGCTGTGACTTTTGGAATGCATTGTATCCAAAGGACTTGATGCCATTATTTCTACCTTAGTCTTCATTTTTGGTTGTGGTCACTAATTGGAATTACTGTTGGTGTTTCTTCTTTAAACATCAAGCAGCAGGCTTATGTTGACTCCCTTTTCCTGAAAGAATTGATGAGACCCTCCCAGCTTGAGTGATTATCCTGACTGGTGTTAGATCCCTCCCTTCTGTGGCCATCTACCCTCATGGCCTTTCTTTGAGTTAGAAAGGAAGGGCAGTGAACATTGTTTCCAAAATACTATGGCAAAAAATACAAGTGCTAGCTGAAAGCAAAAGGATGATTTGAGGAATTTGTTTGTTTGTTTATTTTCCCATGAACCCTACTGAGATGGTCATTTTACTTATGACTTAGGGAGACAGTTTCAATGTAGCAATAGGGGTCAAGGAAGGAGCAGGAAGGGGAGAGGCAAGTAGAAGTCAGCCTTTGGTTAACTCCTGACCACCTGTGAAGACTGAGGAAGGGTGCTTCCTGGTAGTATTTTTAGAGGAGGCAATTGGAACATAGACTCATGGGTCAGGTGCTTGATGGAAGGCAGGTGTGTTGGTAGAATGTCTTGGGGAAAAGATGAAGCTAGAGCAAGGAATCCACTTCATCTATTGTACCATTATGCCTAAAACAACCTTACAAATAGGATTACTACTAGATTATAAAGCCTCTGGGCCTCTAGCCAGCACTAATTTTAAGCATGTTTTCTAAGCTTTGAGGGCATTTGTGTATTAAGCCAACAGTTCACAGTAGCTCTGTTATTTGTAATAGTCCATTTTAAGTCTCAGTTGCTCTGCTAAGCAAATCATGTTTTAATGTTGGCATATGAAGAATAAATACTGGAATCTAGTCTGTTGTCTTAATATGGCTCCAGCTTAGCATAGACTTCACTATTTCTGACACTCCTGTGCTCCCCTATCTCCAGTGATGTGATAAGCTCAGTTTTTGGAGACAGGAGCATTATCTCTGATTACAAACTATTCACCTACAATCCCTCAAGGAATCTCACATCCTACCACCTTAAGCACTTCTGTGTGTGGACCATATAAGTAATAAAAGCAATCAGACTTGGCTTGCTAGCATGCTGCTGCTTAGGGGCTTTTGGTGTTATTTGGAGAAATTCTGGTCTCTGGGAAGACTGTGGGTGAGGGTGAGAAGGATGAATTGCACATTGACTTAAGTTCTAGCCAATGGACTCAAGATATGCAGGACTGGAAATCAGAAGTCTAGTGATGGCCTAAGAAAGTGAAGGTCATTCTGCAGAAGGGGAATATTAATGACTTAGGTGTGCTGAGAGAGGTATCAATGGCGGGAAAAAGGGTGGCTTAAATAAAATAGAAAACTATATCTCTGTCATGTTGTGAAGGGCTGTTGGTTGATAGTTCAGACCTAGTTTCACAATAAGTTTCATCTTATTTCTTATTGGTCTAAGCTTAGTCACTTGGGAGGAGTGAGGGGAGTGACAGAAGTGACTGGTAAATGTGGTATTTTGGTTGGGTAATAATAAGAGATTTATATGATCAGTTAAAAATTAGAAGCTTTATTACCAAGTATAAAGTAGAGGAAAGTGGATATTGGGAGGTGTTTATCCGTGTTCAGTGTCTGCCATAAAGAGTCCTGAAGGGACACCATGTAGGGAGGTGAGAACAGCCCAAGGAGCAGATGAGTGTTTTCTCAAAAAGAAGTTGTTAGTTAAATTGCCAGATAAGGACAAAAGTCAAGGATAATGGAAGCTGAGAAAAAGTCACTGGACTTCATGTTATTGGATAATTTTATATTTCAGCAGTATTTGGTTTGTGTAGCTTGGCACATTGTTAAAGCAGCATGCCTTAGACACCTGGGGCTTACTGCTTATTTGAGTGGATGGGAAATTCACTAATGAACAAACAAATCTATGATAAAATCCTTCATATAGAACTAGGGCAGGAAGAGGAGAGAATTGCTGGTATGCTCACTTGGAGTGTCAGGAAAGCTCTCTTGGAAGAGGTGACGTTTGAACACAGAGTTAAGGAAGTGACAGATGGAATCAAGTATATAGTGGTTGACTATTTTGGGCAAAAGTCAACCGGGGCAAAAGCTCCATGGTGCAGTGTGCTTGTATTATTATAGGAACCAGAAAAGAGTCATGTGGCCAGGAACGACTGAATAAGGAGAGGAGTTTTAGGAAATAAGTCAAAGTAGTATCCAGGTGCGCTGGATCGTGAAAGCTTGCTCAAAGCATAGTAACATTTTGAGGTTCCTGGTGGCTCATTAGTTGAGCATCTGCCTTGGGCTCAGGTCATGATCCTGGGGTCCTAGGATTGAGTCCCACATCTGGCACCCCATGGGGAGCTTGCTTCTCCCTCTGCCTGTGTCTCTGCCTCTCTCTCTGTGTCTCTCATGAATAAATAAATAAAATCTTAAAAAATAAAATAAAAAAAGTAAAAAAGAAATAACATTTCATTCTAAGAACAAGGGGTAGCCATTAATAAGTTGAGTGCAAAAGTGTGACATTTTATGATCTACATTTTAAAAGAATCTCTGGGGGCGGGGATCCCTGGGTGGCTCAGCGGTTTGGTGCCTGCCTTTAGCCCAGGGCGTGATCCTGGGGTCCCCGGATCGAGTCCCACGTTGGGCTCCATGGAGCCTGCTTCTCTCTCTGCCCGTGTCTCTGCCTTTCTCTCTCTATGTTTATCATGAATAATAAAATAAAATAAAATAAAATAAAATAAATAAATAAATAAAAGAATCTCCGGTGGCTCAGCGGTTTAGCGCCACCTTCAGCTCAGGGCATGATCCTGGAGACCTGGGATCGAGTCCTGCATGGGGCTCCCTGCATGGAGCCTGCTTCTCCCTCTGCCTGTGTGTCTCTGCCTCTCTCTCTCTGTGTTTCTCATAAATAAATAAAATATTTCAAACAAATAAAAGAATCTCTTTAATTACTATGTGAAGCATGAGCTGTAGGACAGCAAACGTGAAGCAGAAGACCAATCACGTGGCCACTGCACAGATCCAGGTAAATAATAATGGTGCCATAGGTTTGGGTTTTAGAGGTGGAGGTGGGGAGAAAATGGTTGGACCCAGAAGGTATTTTAAAGGTAGATAAAGCACTAAGTTTACTAAAAAATCTTTTGTGGAGTATGAATGAAAGGGAGAAGCCAATGATATTTCCAAAGTGTTTTGCCTCAGAAAATGGGGGAACGGTGTTGTTATTCACAGAAATGAGAGGTTATTGAGTTGGTTTGGGGAAGAGTAGTAAGAATTTGGTTGGACATGTTACGCTTGAGATGTCTGTTAGACATCCATAAAGAGATAGTTGGTGAGAAGAGATAGTTTAAATATAAAACTCAGCACTTGAGTTGGCAATAGTTAAAATCAGGGGACAGGATGAGATCACTTAGAGAAAGTATGTAATAAGTAGATAAAAGGAGTGAGGAAGCTGAGACTAAGGGCACTGCAACATTTACAGCTGAAAATAGAAAGAAGTCCCAAAAGAGGAGCTGGAGAAGAAACGGCCAAAAGAAAAGGAACACATCCAGAAAGTGTGATGGTCCTAAAGCCAAGTGACTAACTTGTTTCAAAAAAGAAATGATCAAGTGTGCAAATGCTGCTGTGAGGTCAGAAAAATGGGATTCATTGGATCTACTGATAAGGAGTAGTTGGAACAAAATCTGATTGAAGAGGATTAAGGAGAGAATGAAAGGTAAAAAAAAAAAAAAAAAAAAGAAAGAAAAAAAGGATAAATCAAGTGTAGGCAACCACTTAAGGAGTGTTCTGTAAAAGGAATCAGAGAAATGGTGCAGTACTGAAAAAAATGTGGTGGATATATATATATATATTTTTTTCTTTTTTTAACATGGAAGACATTTCAGCATGTTTGCATGGATAAGGAAATACCCACTAGGGAGAGGGAGAGAAAAAACATTGGTGATGCATATGAGAAAGGTAATTATGACCCACAGAAAGTCTTCAAGTAAATAAGAGAGCTGGGGTCCTAGGTAAAGTAACTGGATATTTTAGATCAGCAGAGGGTCAGTTCAAACCTTTAATAAGGATGAAGGCAGGAAGTGGGGCTGCTGATGCTGGTGGCTGGCTAGATTTGGTGGTCAAAGGTAGCTGTTCTTTCTGAGGTCATCTATTTCTTCAAAGAAGCAGCAAAGCCACCAGATGCTAGTGAAAAGCAGAGAGGGTCTCTCCTAGGTTTTATGAGAAACAGAAAATGTAAAACAATAATCACCTTGGAAGTTGGGACTTTGGATTGTGACTCAAAAAAAGTTAGTGATGTATGAACACTATTGTGAATCAGGTTTTTTGGTGTTTTCCCAGAAGAGTGGATAGAACAGGGCAAGTGAGGAAACCAAATCACTGAAGTGGAACACCAAGCAGGAGAGGAAGGGTACAGAATGGAAAGGAAAAGCGGTCTCTTGTGATTAATTGCAGGTCTTTACATATAATGAAGGAAGGAGTTTAATCAAAAGGAAGCCATCTTCAAGAAACATATTTACCAAGACTAATGATATGGACACATATGCAGTGGGATCCTTAAAACAAGAGTACAGCAGGGAGCCAAGCAAGCAAGCAAACAAAACAAAACACAATGATTTATATAACTTTTATTTTCAAATAAATAAAGCATACTATTTTCTAGGAGAGTCAAGTTTTGTGTTTTGTTTGTTTTGTTTTGGTTTTTTACCATGTTATGGTAAGAGAAATTTATTTTGTGGGTTTGTTTACAATTTACAGCTTAATTGAAAAATCTCTTCAATGACAATTTTACACAAGATTTAAACACATTTTGCTATGGCTGTTTCATATTCCAAATCTACTTAGTGGCAGATGGTATTATGTTAATTTTTGTTCTGAAGAGATATTTATATGGGGTCATGTAAAGTATTATCATCTAGTAGCTTTTTGCTGCTCCACTTATACTGGGATAGGACTGAGTAACTCCAGAGGAGGAATGAATGGTCAATATGTCCTTTAGTTTTTAAATATAAATGATCTCAATGAAGTTTTGGGAAGGAATTGAATAACCTTTAATTTGAGATGAAACTCTCTGCAAATTATCGAGAGTTTTGGTATATTGTGCTATTAGCAAACAAAGAATAGGCCTGGGACAAATAACGTTTTATTATTTACTCATGTTAAATATTTACTGAGCACGTACAACACAATATGTCTGGCAGTGTTCTAGGCATTTGGGATACATAGTGAACAAAATAGACAAAGATTCCTGCCCTCGTGAGTCTATGTTTTGAAAATTAAAGACCCTGACTTGCTTCATGCCCAGATGGATGACAGAAAAAGGTTTTGGTGGGGATGTGGAGTGATTAGACAAGGCAGGAAAGATCTTTGACATTCATTCAGCAACATTTAGTAAGTGGTTGCTAATAAATTAGGCACTGACCCAGGCTGCGATGGATGAGTGAAGCCATCAGACAGTCATCAGAAAAACAGACTGATGGGCTAATCTGCATAAATGCAGAGACCAATGCATACAAATTAATGTGGGCAAATATTAATATAAAAGTAAAGAAAATTCTGCCACTTAGGGTCCTTCAACAATGTCATAGGCCATAGGCTCCAGGGATGTGCTGATACCCTCCTTGTGGGGACAGTTCTAACAGAAGCTAAATTAGATACATCTGGTGAGAGCTGACCGGAAATTTCCTGAAATCAATTCCAACTCTAAGTTTATTCATTCCTATGGTCTTGCTCCCCACTGAATGTCCAATGTATGTCAGGCTCTGGGATCATCAGGGGTGTGAGTCTGGACCTAAGCCCTAAGAGTATATCCTGAAGGAAAGGTCCTAGAAGTGAGGAGGGGATCCTTGGGCAATAGGTTTTTTGACCTGACACTATTAAGCCCTCCTTCCCTTGATGCCTGACTGAACTGGTAGTTTCCTAAAGCCACCTTTACAGTGGTAAATGTGGTGGTGAGCTGGTGTTTAAGACAGATTTTTAGTATTTGTGTTTCTTTGGTCTGTGTCAGGATCATTTTCTGCTTGACTTTTATCTGCAGTTAAGATTGATTTAGGATGGAAGTTACATACTTGAGTTTTCAAAGACCTTCAGTTGCCCATATTGATTTGATGTGGTTTGATAGGTTGTCCACTGTCATGTGCAATGACATTAAAGGACTTGAAGCCTAAAGGCGAGTAGAAAAACAACTCTTTTGCAAGGGTGATCATTCCCTAAGATTTATTTACCCTGTAGAAAGCTATGGATGCTAAAGTTCTCATCTTAGTAACATTATCTCTCACTTTAGAAGGTCAGCAGCCACAAAAATCATATAGATGGATCTTGGAAAATAGGACCTACATAGGACCATCCGGCTCCTGACAGTGATAATGGGAGACACTTCCTGATAGAAGAAAGATCAGATTACCAGAAAACATTTTTCTCCATTAACATTTTCTCTAAAATTTTTTCCTTCCAGATGTTTCTTCTTCTTCTTCTTCTTCTTCTTCTTCTTCTTCTTCTTCTTCTTCTTCTTCTTCTTCTTCTTCCTCTTCTTCTTCTTCTTCTTCTTTTTGTTTTTTTTAAATATTTTATTTATGTATTCATGAGGGATGTAGAGAGAGGCAGAGACACAGGCAGAGGGAGAAGCAGGCTTTCTACAGAGAGCCTGATGTGGGACTTGATCCCAGGACCCAGGATCATGACCTGAGCCGAAGGCAGACGCTCAAACACTGAGCCCCCCAGGTGTCCCTGTTTCTGTTTCTTTTAATCAATAATCTCAAGCTGATAATATTCTAATTTATTGCCATGTGATACATTTTGTAATATTTAATTTTATTAACAATATTTTTTGATGTTCAGCAAAGAATAATATAGTGTTCAGGGGCTCCGCTACCTGAATAAGTTTGAAAACAGCTGTGTGGGACCTTCCTTTGATTTATTCAAAAAACTATTTATTAAGTATATATGAGTATATACAGAGAGTTAATAATATAGGGAGGAAGTAGATCCATAAATTCTAAACATTCTAGTAATTCTAAAGTTAAAACTGAAAGCTTGGAAATAAAATGGGGCAAATATTAAACAAGTAAGTGCAATATAAAATGTGATAGTTAACATAAGATAGTGAGGGTAATATAGGATAATTAAAAAGCCCAGAGAGTTCAAATAAAGCAATGGTTAGGGATGTCTGGATGGTTCAGCGGTTGAGCATCTGCCTTCAGCTCAGGGCATGATCCTGGGGTCCTGGGATCGAGTCCTACATTGGGCCCCCTGTGAGGAGCCTGCTTCTCTCTCGGCCTGTGTGTCTCTCATGAATACATCTTAAAAAAAAATAAAGCAATGGTTAATTTCAACTGGGGATCTAGAGATGAATTTTCAAACCACATAATGTAGCCTTGAAGACTAAGCAGGTGGAAATGCTGGGTCAGGACTTTCTGGGCTTGAGCAACAAAAACAGAGGTATGAAAGGTAATGAAATGTTTGGGGAAGAGTGAGATGTCTTGTAATGATGATACTTGTCAGGTAAAGTAGGAAAGATTAGGTATGTTGAAGGTAACTTCAAGCTAGTCACACGGCAAATATATATTGAATACTTTCTATCAGCTGTATTTCTACCCAGATTAGGAGGGTCTTGAGTGCCATACTAAGGATTTGGAGAATAGACCCCTCACTTTCATGGTCAAGTCCAACATCAGGGATCTGATTCTGTCTGCGTAATGGAAAATAGAGTTGGCGGAGTCTGGTGGATAGATTTGGAGAGAAGCAAGGCCCAAGAATGGAGACTAATTGGAGAATAACAGAATAATCCAGCTATAAAATGAAGAGAGTTAGAAATAATGGAGTGGCAGTGAGAACAGAAAGGTGGTATTGGTTTGTGTCCTTTATCACAGATAATTTGCAACTAGGAAGCAACAACTGTATTTCCCATTACTGACCATGTGAGGCCTTGGTGTGACTCACAGAGCATTGTCAATATATGTCTTCAAAGGTCTATCCTGATTCTTGACTGTGGAAAATTATAGAAGACATATGCGTTTTCTATTTTTCTGAATTCATTAATCAGCAGATATATATCACATGCCTAAAGGGTATTGGGAATAGTGTTAAACAAGACAGACGGGGTATTGGCCTATTTCATTGACATCTTTGTAGGAAAACATAGATGAGGAACATGTAAATAAACAAATAATATGTATATGTGTTGTTTTATTTTTAATTATGTTTTGGCTTATTACCTATGTAATGGCTCAAATATGAATCTTTAGAGCTATAACGTCATCATATAAATCTATATCCTCCAATCCTTCACCCCAAGGTCCTGTGCCTTATTAATATTATGAGAGGAATTTAAGGTATAATATTCCTCAACCACTAGAAACGACAAATACCCACCATTTGCTTCGACATGGATGGACCTGGGAGGTATTATGCTGAGTAAAATAAGTCAATTGGAAAAGGACAAACATTATATGGTCTCATTCATTTGGGGAATATAAAAATTAGTGAAAGGGAATAAAAGGAAAGGAGAGAAAATGAGTGAAAATGTCAGGGTGACAAAACATGAGAGATACCTAACTCTGGGAAATGAACAAGGGGGTAGTGGAAGGGGAGGTGGGCAGGTGGTTGGGGTGACTGGGTGACGGGCACTGAGGGGGGCATTTGGTGGGATGAGCACTGGGTGTTATGCTATATTTTGGCAAATTGAACTCCAATAAAAATTTTTTTAAAAAAAATTAAGGTACAATAGATAAAAGAGATCTTTGAGGACATATTTTTGTAGTGCTTATAGACTGAATGTGTGTATTTTTTTTTGAATGTGTGTATTTATATAAAATATTATATTTACATTTACAAACATGCTCTGGCTTCCATAAGGTCCTAATTAGTAGTTTAGAACAAACTTTTTGATTAACAATAAGCAGACAAGTAGAACAAAATATTTCTTTAATGTATCTGGTTGAGGGCTGCCTGGGTGGCATAGTCAATTAAGCCTCTGACTCTTGGTTTTGGCTCAGGTCGTGATCTCAGGGTTGTTAGATGGAGGCCTGCTTAAGTTTCTCTCTCCCTTTCCTTCTGCCCCTACCCCCTGCCCTCTCTCTCAAATAAATAAATCTTAAAAAAAAAAAAAGTTGGAAAAAAAAAGTTGAAAGTACAGGAGACTTTCCAAGGAAGTGAAAGCCGAGATATGAGAGAGGAAGAAATCTCAGAGAGGTGAGAAAAGGTACTATTTTTCCCTTACAGGTGTCTGATAATTCCAGTGAAGATTATTGAAAAATTGGAAAACAGAATAATTTTGAGATATTCAAAATAATGAAGGCAAAAATTAGAAGCCAAGGACTGCCAAAGTAAAAAACAAAACAAAACAAAACAAAAACCTAAAAAATTACCAAAGCTTTTGCTGGGATTTTAAAGAGGTATATGCTGAGAATCAGAATGAGCTGAACATAAACCAGTTCTCATAGGGTGTGGTGTATGCTTTACATCATGCTAATTAATCTCTGATTAATTGAAGGTAACCTGGAATTGCTAGTACTAAACTCTGGTGGTTGATAGCATTCAGAGCCTCAAATTATTTCTACAATTTTTCATATATAGCCATCTATAACCCAAATAAAAATCACCAGCTATAAAAAAGTAACCAGCTATATGAATGGAAATTAAAATATGATGTCAGATCACAAAAACTAATAGAAGGACATGGCACACAGCACATCCAGATAATGGATCCATACACAAATATTAAAAGAGCTTTGTTTAATATGTCAAGGAAATAAAAAGAAAGATGGAAAATCTTAGCAGAGAACATGAAACTAAAAAAGAACAAAATGGATGTTTCAGAACTGAAGAATACCAAAGAGAAATAATTCAATGAATGGATCTAGCAGCAGATTAATCAGAGCTGAAAAGTGAATTAGCAAACTGAAAGATAAATAAAAATAAAATATGTGGACTGCAGTAGAGAGATAAAAAATTGGAAAATATAGAAGAGACATATGGAATATAGTGAAAACATTTAATATATGCATAGCTAAAATTGTAAAAAGGAGATGAGAGACAGAGAATAGAGCACAATGGATTTAATAGTTGAGACTTTTATAAAACTGATGAAAAATATCAAGACATATGCAAGAAACAACCCCCCCCAAACATTAGTAAAAAACTACACATAACACTATTTAGTAAAAAATGCTGAAATTCAGACTTAAAGAGAAAATCTCAAAAGAAGTTGGAGAAAAGATGTATTTCTGCTAAAGAGCAACAAAAAGACTTCTATTTCAAGAAGCCACTAAGAAAACATCAGTAAATAAAACCCATAATAGAGAAAAGGAAGATGATGCTAATGATCATATCAGAAATTAATGAATTTGAAAACAATCTTAAAAGAGAGAGGACCACCAAAGCTCAGAATCAATTTTTTTAAAACTAAAAATAATCAATATTTGATGAGACTGACAGGTAAAAATGAGAGAAAGCACAGAAAACCAACTTTAGGAATTAAAAGGGAGGCATAGACATTCAAAAGATTTAAGAGGATATTATAATCAACTTTATACCAATATATTTGAAATTTTTTTTATATTTGAAATTTTAGATGAAATTGGTAAATTCCTGTAAAACACCACTTACCAAAGGTGACACAGAAGAAATTAAAAATCTTAATAGATTATATCTATACTTAGAAACTTCCCTACAAAGAAAACCCCAGGCACACAAACAAATAACATCAATCTTATGCAATGTCTTAGAACAGAAAAAAAATAGAAATAACTTCTAACCTGTTTTATGAGGCCAGTAAAGCTTTGATACTAGTACCTAACAAAGACATAAGAAAGGAAAATTATAAGCCAGTATCATTTATGAATATAGATTGAAAATATCCTATAATTTAGCCATTCAAATCCCATGATATAAAAGATAATGCATCACAACCAAGTATTGTTTATTCCAGGAATACAGGTTAGTTTACCATTTGAATATTATTTGAGGTATTCACTGCATTAGCAGAATAAAATATCAATGTTAGTTCAATTAGTATAGAAAAGTACTTGAAAATAACTCAACATCCATTCACTGTGAATGAAAATAGCCTTAACAAACTAGCAATAGAAGGGATATTCCCTATTTGGATGAACAATATCTACCAAAAAACTAGAGTGCCCGTTGTACTTAATAGTAAGATATGGATAACTTTCCTTTTGACATGGTAATGAGGAATAGGTGGTCACTTTCAACACCTTTATTTAACATTGTTCTGAAGGTCCAAGCTAAAGCAATATGGCAAGAAAAATGAAAGGAAAGTCATAAGGAGTGGAAAGGCAAAATAAGCCCATCATAATTTGTACACTACATGATTGTATAACTAAAAATCAAAAAGATCTACAGATAAATTATTAGAGTTAATAAGTGATTTTAGAAATTTTGTTGGATAGAAGATCAATATAAATAATATATATTATATTATGTATACTGGTTACAAAGAGAAAATAAAAATTTTAAGATTTTATTTTTTTAAGTAATCTCTATACCCAACACAGGACTTGAATTTACAACCCTGAGATCAAGAGTCCCATGCTCTACTGACTGAACCAGCCAGATTCCCCAGAAAATAAAAATTTTAAATACCATATGTAATAGAACAAAAACGTCAATCAAAATGTCAATTTTCTAAAATCTAATATTCAGTCTAGAGTCAAAACCCCAGTAGATTGTGTGTGTATGTTTGTAACATGTGTGTGTTTGTAAATTGACAAGCTGATCCTTGAATCTACATGGAAATGGAAAGAGCTAAGCATACAAGATCGACTTAAAGAAGAAAAAATTGAAAAACTTATTCTATTGGAATTAAGACTTAATATAAGCTACAGCAATTAAGACTAACCCACATTAACTTATGACAAATGTGGTGCTGCAGAATGTTGGGAAAAAGATGCTATTTTCAATAAATTTTGCTGAGTTAAGTGGACATCCTTAAGTAAAAAAGGAAATTTGAATTCTACACCATACACAAAACCAATTCCAGATGCGTTTAAATCTAATTATGAAAAAGAAAACAATAAAGCTTGTAAAGGACAATATAGGAGACTATTTTCATCATTTAGAGACAAGAAAAGTTTCCTTAAACAGGATATAATACCACTAATGTAAAAGAAAATTGTAATAAATTTTATTACTTTAAAACTAATTTTGTTGTTGTTGTTGTTCTTTTAAAAACACCCCTGAGAGAGAGAGTGAGAAGGTAAACCACTGTGGGAGAAGGTGGTTGCTACACACAAAACTGACGATGTGCTTTTATATAGAATGTATGAAGAATTCCTACAAGTTCATAAAAAAGAGAAACAATCTAAGGTTAAACAAAAAAAGGAGTGTGGGAGAAAAGAGAAGCGAAGAATTACTTTACAAAGGAGGATATCAAAATGGACAATAAACATTTGAAAAGGTGGCCAATATCATTAACAATCAGGGAAATACAAAAGACGATCATGGGAACATCTGGGTGGCTCCGTGATTGAGTGTCTGCCTTTGGCTCTGGTCATGGTCCCAGGGTCCCGGAATCGAGTCCCACATCGGGCTCCTTGCAGGAAGCCCGCCTCTCCCTCTGCCTGTGTCTCTGCCTCTCTCTAGAAAAAAAACAAAAACAAAAACAAAAACAGAAACCCCCCAAAATAAAAACAAAAATTATAAAACAAAAGATAACTGTGATGAGATACCCCTATGAAATCACCAAAATAGTTCAAATTAAACAGACTGACAATTCCAAGCATGGAAGGATGGGGGCACTATCCCCACCTTGAAACACTGCATTATTTCTTCCAGTTGAACAAATAGAAATGTTATCATATAGCAAATCTACTCTCCACAGATCTGCATGCACAGGTGCGGCGAGAAATTTATCTAAGGATATTTATGGTAGAATTCTTTCATAATAGCCCCAAATTGGGAAAAACCCAAAGGTCCATCAATATTAAAATGAATAAATAAGCTGTGGTATATTTATGCAATGGAATACTATTTGGCAGTGAAAAGCAATATATAGGAACACACCACAACAAGAATAAATCTGCCAAACACAGCATAAGGGCATTTGCAAAAGAAGCCGTAGGCATAAGGGCACAGTTTACATGATTTCCTTAGAACTTCAAAAACTAGGCAAGAGAAATCTAAGGAGTTAAAAGGTAGATGAGTGGTTACATTTGGGGAGGAGAAAGAGTTAGTATTCATTCTATTTCTTCATCTAGGTGATGGCCTCATTGGTATGTTCACTGTGTAATAATGTACTGATCTGTAGGGTTATGATTTGTGCATTTTTCTGAGCATATGTTATAGTTTACTTTTTTTAAAATTCAAGGAATTTTCAATCTCCCAAGAGAAGATTTATTTTGAAGGCACCCTGCAGATTGCCAAAATGTAACTGCTTTAGTTTCCCAAACTTTAAAAAAAAACACATTTATTTATTTGAGAAAGAGAGAGAGAGAGTGTGTAAGTGTAGTGTGGGAGGGGAGGGGCAGAGGGAGAAGGCGAGAGAGAATCTCAAGCAGAGTCCCTGCTGACTACACAGCCCAGCCTGAGGTGGGGTTTGATCCCAGGACCCTGAGAACATGCCCTGAACTGAAAACAAGAGTTGGATGCTTGACCAACTGAGCCACCCGGGAATCCCTGTTCCCCAAACTTTTTATCTTAAATTCTGCTTTGAAGGTAAAAAGGGAGAGGTGCAAAATTTGATTTCTTGCCAGCATTTGTAGTTTTTAGATTTAATAATAATTTCAGATTTTTTTCTTTCCCATAATCTTTGCTTCTATTTTTTTTCCTAATCATACGTGACAAATTACAGACAAATAAATCTCATTTTCTCTATTTACACTTATGTCCTCATTGCCAATCACTTCTGAACCAGCCAACTGTGGTAGAACTCATTCAAAATAACTTATACTATCACTTATACTAAATACATGTTTATCATTAAAGGAAACCAGACAAAGTTTTTTCCTCCTTGCAAACTTGTATGATTTGTTTCTTCATGAAGTTAGAAAACACGCTTCCTCTCCTACAGAGCCAATTCTATTATAAGGAGAAAAAATTTAGCCAAACTCTCACAGGGCATTTTCCTTATCTGGGCATGTGCAGAACAAAGTGAATCCCTGGCTATTTTCTTGCGCCATCCTAATGCAGCACACGGCGGGATGGGTGGGGTGGTCCAGTAGTGGGGTGGGAGGTAATCCGTGCTTGGTTAGAAACTCAAGCTTGAAAGGAAAAGAGTCCTGAATCCAAGTTTTTATTTCCATGCCAGAAATGGCTGACGTTGACTTCCCTTTGCCTGTTTCTTTGGAGTTTTTGCTATTTCAAACCAAACGGATGATGATGAAGAGATTGTGCAAACACGTGAGGCCGGTGAGGCCAGCTTGCAGCTGCCCAGCAGTACCATAGGCAGGTGTTGGCCTCTGCATTATGGAGTCCGACAAAAACGTTTATTGTGAGTAGGGAGAGGACTTCAGGAGATTATCCAGCCCTCTTTCTGGGTTTTGCTGGGACTGCATGAAGTCAGATTTCACGTTTTTTTAGCAGTCCTGCTGACAAAACTGGATAACCTCCTCAACACAGGGCAGGCAGATTCCCATGATGCTGCACCCTTCGCAGACATGCTGTTTGGCCTACAGCCACCCTGCCTGCCAAATTCCAGCCTGGCTCCCCAGACGCCCAGGCCCCTGCCCTGACAGTCCCAGGCTTTCCTTTTTCTCTGACTTCTATCTAGAGGTCCCCAGTTTGATCCAAAGATAAGCTGTATCTAACTGGGAATTTGTTGGGAATGCTGACCCTCAGGCTCCACTCTTAACCTGCTGATCTTGATTACCAGCAAGATCCCTAGGTGGTGTCTTCACGCCCACCATGCTGCAGCGCTGCTGGAGGTGAAGGTTTCCCAGAATGCAGGCCTAGAAAGACAGATTAGGGAGCCTGGTATGAATCTTCAGATTTTAAAAAATGCTTTTAGTTTGTTTCAAAAGATGGAGAAACACAGTATCAGATTTTTTTTTTTTTATATACTCGGTCATTTATAATCAAGTCAAAACATTTTTAAATTAACTGATTAATTAATTAAAATTCTAGTATAATTGACACACAATGTTATATTAGTTTCAGGTGCACGATATAGGGATTCAACAACTGTATGCATTACTCAGTGCTCATCATGATAAATGTCCTCTTAATCCCCTTCACGTATTTCCCCCATCCCACACCTCCCACCCCTCTAGTAACCACTAGTTTGCTCTCTATGCTTAAGAGTCTGATTTTCTGTTTGTCTCTTTTTTCCCTTTGTTTCCTTTGTTTCTTAAATTTCACATATGGTGAAATCATATGGTATTTGTCTTTCCTTGACCAACCTATTTTTCTTAGCATTATATCCTCTAGATTCATCCATGTTGTTGAAAATGGCCAGATTTCATTCTTTTTTTTTTTATGGTGAAATAATATTCCATTGTATATGTATCCCACATCTTCTTTATTCATTCATCTATGGATGGACATTTGGGCTGCTTCCATAATTTGGCAATTGTAAATAAGGCTGCGATAAACACAGGAGTACATTTACTTTTTGGAATTAGTGTTTTTATATTCTCTAGGTAAATATCCAGCAATGGAATTACTGGATCATAAGGCAGTACAACTTTCAATTTTTTAAGGAATCTCTATACTGTTTTCCACAGTGGCTATTAAATCAAAATATTATTTAGCCCTTATTTTAGGAATTGGAATTGAGAACATTATTTGAGAAATTATGCAAAGAACTCAGATAAAAATTTTGTACTTTGTTTTATTTTCTGGAATTTGTGGAAGAGATTATCAGGTACTCCTAGGCACAGAAAACAAATGTTAGTTCAGGCAATCCTATGGAGAGTTGGTTGTAAGTTAGCAGGGGATATTAGCTTTACATTCTTGGTGGAGAAAAGATTTGCAAGAGAAAATAGACACATTAATATTAATACCTGATGTTTATTATTATTCTTAAAATTATTAATGCTAATGTTCCATTCCAGGTACACACACCCTTTGAGGTACGTACTACAATTATCACTGATTTACAGATGAGGAGGCTGAGGATCATAGTGATTAAGTAATTGAATTGACCCAAAGTAACCCAACCAGGAAGTGTTAGGGTCAGGATTCAAACCCAGAGAACCTGGGCCTGACGTCCATCCTTTTGGAACCACTATATCATGTTGTCTCTCAGCTTTGGGAGTCTCAGCTTTTGAAGTTCTTATCACAGGAGTCCCAAGAGTCATGTTCATACTAATTTTAGGGCTTGCAACTGCCCTGGATGTCTTAGATGCATTGCATCATCTCCCTAGGCAGACCTTTGGCTTCAGCCCTCAGATGGTTCCATGCTACCTCAGATGCACCTTGTGGTCTTATGTCCTAGCTCAGGTATGCATTGAGTGTCTCTCTACTTTGCACTCCAGGGCTTCTCTGATGACTGTCAGGCTGGGAGTGAGAGCAGCCTATAAGTGTGGGGAGTTTGGTGACCCTTGGTAAACTTTTAGTCACTGGGGTCCAGGAACCATCCTCTTATCTCCCAAGTTCTCAGCCTCCTACTTCTAGATGCATATTCTGTTTGCCTGTCAAAGACCCATTATCCCATAGCAGTTACATCCCTACGGCACCATTCCAGTGACTTTCCTCCTACCTTGTCTCTCAGTCTTCCTCATGCCTTTGCTCCAGCTTCTAGGGGCCACCTCTCAGAGTAACTGCCTTTACTTGAGTCCTGGTCTCAGGCTCTGCTTTTGGGGACTCAAACTGAGGTGGCAACTCAAATGGCAATAGGGATTGAGTAGGTGAGGAAAATAGTTGGCGAGAACTAGTTAGATTTCTAGATAGACACCCTTACACAATGAAATAATTTCAGCTTCTATAAAGAAATGTGATTCAATTTCTCTAAAATTGTATGGCCATTTTGATTTAGTTTTACTTTTCCCTCTTTTGGTAGAGATATAGGTAGAGGAAATGCTCAAGTTAAAGAAAAACAACAGTGCAAGCATGATAAAAAAGCAGCAGAGTGAGTTGGTCTCAGTCTCCTCACACCTCAAAGAGTGGTTGGTGAGTGCTGGAAAGATTCGGGAAGCTGACACCCAAAGTAAAGAGCTTCAGCTCATTGTTTTCATGTGTGCCCAGCTTTGCCAGAACTTTCTATTTTAAAGAAATACTCAAAGCTCTGATATTTACCTGGAATTTATGGATTGTTAAATGTTGTCAATCCATTCAAATTGTTTAAAAAAGATTTGGAGGCAAAACTATCAAAGGCTGCCAGTTTGAGGCTGATTTTGTACATAATTTCCACTCCATTAAAGCCTTGGTGTGCTAAACTCAGATAATTATTTTTCCACTCCTTGAAGCCTTCTTTCAGGGACTCCACTTTGAAACACTTTGTTAACTTATTCTTGTAAAAAAATAATAAATGATTCATACCTGAATATAATAACATTGCATTTCTTCAAGTAAGGTTTTATAGTCAGTCATCTTAGTAATGCAGGTTGGCCTCAGAATCCCTCCTGAGAATTAGAGGTCTGACTCTACTTTCAGAGGCACTGGGTGCATGAGGACTGCTGCAAAAGCTTGGATAGGTCAGCCGTGGGTTTGGCCAGTGAAAGATCCTTTTAGGTCAACAGCCTCTTATTCTGATAGCATTGTCCTAGGGCAGGATATTTCACACAGTCTCCTGCTGCTCCAGGGAATCTGGGACACCAGTTGTGTTGAAGGAATGCCTTGTTATGTAAGTGAAGCCACAAGGAGGCAGAGACCGGAAGCATTCTTCACAGGAGGTTAGTCTGAGGACCCAATGCTGGTGTCAAGGAAGTCACAACTAGACTTGAGTTCATCTGCAGTGCTCTATCAGGAACAGGATTTGGGGGATCTGGAGAGAGTTCGTTACTTCTGTGTCTCCTTGACCTTCAATTCTTCACTACCTTGCATCTTTCGTCCTTCTACCAGATGCTTCTCCGGCTCCTTGTGCCTCCCCCACTCAATCTTCTTCTAGTTTCCTCTCCACCAATGGTTTCACTCTACCCAGTTTCACCAACAAGTCTGAAACACAACAGCCGGACTTGACATCTCTTTCCTTTGGCTCCTATAGCTAACTCTCCTTAAGTCTTAGGGATTTGATCCCACACAGCTCTTGAATCCCTCTCTCATACCCACTGCCACTGGCCTTTGCAGGTGACCATTACATCTTGTCAAAGTTTCCATACCGGTGCTGGCCCAGCTCAGGCTGCTATAACCTAATACCATGGGCTGGGTGGCTTAAACAACAGACATTTATTACAGTGCTGGAGGCTGGGAAGTTGAGAACCAAGCTGCCTTCTCACTGTATCCTCAACATGGCAGAGAGAGAAAGAGAAAGAGCACTGGTATCTCTTCCTCTTCTTTATAAGAGCATTCATCTCACCACAGGGCTCCACCCTCATGGCATCATCTTAACCTAATTACCAGCCAAAAGCATCACCTCCTAATACCATTACATTGGAGGTTGAACAACATCATGTAAAATTTGGAGGGACATAAACATTTAGTCCATAACAGTGGTCTTAAAAATTGCAAATTTGATTATATCACTTGCTGTCCACCTCACTATCCTGTATGACCCATAGGCAGGCCTCTCCCCATCACGTACTATGCCCCAACCTCACTGGTCCACTCCCATGTCTCTACATTCCATATGCTTTATCACCACTGGGCTTTCCCTCTGCCTACCCTGCTATTTCTTCACCCTTTTGCTGAGTAAACTCTTGTCACTCTTTCAGAACTCAAATTTCTTCCACAGGGAAGTCTTCTCCACCCCCAAATCAGGCCTAGTTCCCTGTAACAAAAATAATGTTGTGGTTGGTTGGTGATGATTATATTAGAAATGACTAAAATTGACCCCTAGCCAGGGCTTTCATCAAAGCATTTTATATTTAATCTCCACAGCTACACTAAGGTATACTCTAGGGTTCTGATTTTACAAGTAAGGAAACCAAAGCAAAGGAGAGTAAGTAACTATAAAACCCTAGCAGTTTGCTTACACACTTTTATTGCACCTTGAAGCTTTTTAAAAATAGTACTCATGATGATTTATAATTATATATTTATTTTTGTAAGCTTTAGAAAATTAATGTTCATCCTTCCACTAGATCTTCTGGTCTCCATGGCAGGGACTTTTTGGCATGTGTGCTTACTTAGCACTGAATTGCAGGGATCTAAGCTTGTACCTGGAGTATAGCAGGCAGTCACTAATAGAATGCTTTTAGAATTTTTTTACTCAAATGTTTGTGCAAAAATCACTCAACAGGAACAAGATTATTGTTGTTTCTGAAAGAGTCCTTTATAAAAAGAGAACAGAAAACAAATATTACAGAGGTATATAGAATATTGCAAAGTGTCTCTGAAGAGCCATGTTCCTTAATGTTAAGGGTCCTAAGAGTTACTCTAAAGGTGAAGAGCAAGTACAGAGGGCAATGATGAGTTATTCCTAAGAAGTCAGAGGTCTTTGCACTTAGCCTTAGTGAGAAGATCCTGAAGGTGAATCCTAATTGGCTAGATTTGGGTCATGTGCCTATGCAGAACCAATCACTTTGGCCCAAGGGATAGGAGAGCCCTGGTTAGCTAAGCCTGGTTGTGTCCACCATTGTAGCAAGGACAGTGGTTTTTTGTCACAGATTGGAGGTGGGCTGATAGCTGGAGCATACAGACAGCCCAAAGCAAGAGCTTCCACATAGTCTCTTAGGCAAGATTGGCTTGGTAAAAATGTTGGGCACATGCTACCTTAGGGAAGAATGCTGCCTAAAATCAACTTTTTGTTTATAATTGGTTACCTATGTATCTGCCTACTGCAAGATAATACTTTTTTTTATGTTGGTTTATCCAGTAGTTATATTTCTTAGTGTAAATCAATAAATTGGCATCAGATTTTATACATCAGCCCTGTGATATGTCTTTAGGGGCAGATTTCCTTGTCAGTGTGCTAATTATTCAGGGTGATTAGCCTAATAAGCCCAAGCCGAATTCATCAAGGTGATGCTACCAGTTTTTTTTTGTTTTTTTTTTTTTGCGGGGTGGGGGGAGGTCAGAGGGTCCCCCTGTGGAAGGTCAGAGAGCTGTAGCTCAAGGACATCATGACTTCACCTCACTATTTCCATTCAACTTTCCATACACTGTAAATATGATCAAGAAATTAAATAGGAATAGGAATGTGTCCCCAATAGTCAGGTCCAAATGTCATCCAGGGCTGGTCTCAGAGTTTTGAACATTTTCTAGGTGTGTTTGTTCTTTTGCTTTGTCCTTTTGTGTATACAACTCCTCCCCAGGAGGGTGGGGACCATGTCTATGTTGTACAACTATATCCCCAGTGCTGAGCCCAGGGATAAATGGCCCCTGACATCTTCCATTCGGCCTTTTCTTCTACCCTCCTTTCTGCTTAGGCAGGAGTAATTAAAAATTTCTGGGACTCCTAAATTCTGAATGTACAGTTTGTCACATTTTTTGTGATGTGTCTCACTATTAATAATGCCTTGGAATAGAAATCAATCCAGTTCTTCCTGTTGTGCTGCTAGACTTTGTATTGTAGCAGCACAGCAATGACCACACTGATTTTTGCATGCACTCAGCAGAACTATTTTATTCCTTTCAACAACTCATCAAATGGCTGAAGACTTCACTGTCATCAGACTTCCCTTTTGGAAGCAAAGAGTTTGTTAAAATTGGACATAGAGCTCATGGTTTCCCACTGCTATACCGTCAGCCCAGGCAAAAACCGTGGTGAAGGTAAACCAAAGCTTTCAAGAGAGCACGTTCTCACTGGCTGAACTGGAGAATTCCAGACACCCTGCTGAGGCCTCGAGTGGTTGCAGGTTCACACAACTGAGATTAAAAATACCATTCAATTTTAACACTGAAATTTCTTTTGCTAGGCGGTTCCTTTCCTGAGTTTGTTGTTTATTCTTGACAAGAAAGAAAGAAAGAAGAAAGAAAGAAAGAAAGAAAGAAAGAAAGAAAGAAAGAAAGAAAGAAAGCAGAGACTCTTTAAAAAGCCCAAACAATGATTCTGAGGATGCATTGACACCTGAATCATGAAGCAATCCTTCTTTCAAGATGTCCAATCAGCTTCCATCAGCTTTGAGCACCATCAACAACAGAGCAAAACCAGTTTCCAAATGTTAGTTTCTAAAATAAATTCCAAAGAATAGCAGAATACCCAGGAGGTTCTTCAAGGGCTCCACAGACATTTGATTTGAATTCTTTAGGCTTTAAATTCTTCCAAGATTGCCATCTTTACATAGCCAAATGTAATGTATTTTAAATATAAATGTATGAAGGCCATTGATCAAGTATTCACTTGTACTGATGAGTTTGTATTTTTCTGAATAGGAATAAGTTATAACACTTCTCCTAACCACTTGCTATTCTGAACTTGAAGGCAAATAGTGAAATGACTTTAAATATTTACAACTACTCGTCTGTCTTGAATAAGGATTTGCTTTATACCATATTATATATATGTGTGTATATATATATATATATATATATATACCAATTAATTGTAAGTTTAAACTGTAAGAATTCTTTTACTGCCATCTATGAGCATGAGTTTATATTTTTGTGTTATTTTTGTGTTAAAGAAAAGGCAATTTTGCATTAAGTGGATTTGTAAGTGTATTCCATAAACCTGAACCAATGAAATGAATTTATCCTATTAAGATACTTCTTTATTATACATTTTCGAGTAAGAAGTTTTAAGAGTCCTGAAGCTAAAAGACCCTTTTTAGACTATTAGATTATATTTTTTTCTAAATTTCCCAAGTTCTGAAATTACACGATTCTGTATGTTTAAATTCATGAGATGAGTTAGTGATTTTGTAGTGAGGCTAGTATTTACCAGTGGTTAGAGGCTACCCTTTAGTTAGAATATTTTGGGTTTGTATTTAGTTATCTGTTGTTATGTTATGAGATATCCCAAAACTCAGTGACTTAAAACAATTGAATTTTATTATTTTTATGAGTCTGTGGGTGGTATTACTGAGGCTCACACATGGAGCTGCTTTTAGCTGATGGACCTTCTGTGACATGGGCTCAGCTGAACTCCTCTTGCATGTGGTCCTGCATCCCAGGTATCTTTATGGTATGGCAGTCTCAAGAGACCAAGCCTTGGTGCAGAGGTCTTTATCAAACATCTTCTTCAGGGTGGTCAGGGAATGCACAAAGACACGGACATAGGGAGGTGTGATTCACTGTGTGCTATTACTATAAAAATTTACTACAGTTTTCAATTGACAGAATTGTAAAAAACTCTGCTAAACTGTACGCAATCTGAAAATAGGACTTCTAGAATATGAGGCAGGAGGAAGGTCATTATAATAATATCTCCAATGAATAACAATTCCCTATGTTCACACTCTTTGCAATATGATGCTGTCATGTGTCCCAGTGAGAGGTAGATAGTGTTTCTCTGCCTTGAATCTTGCTGGCCTTGTAATTTGCTATGACCAATAGCATGTGACTGACATGTTGTAGGAGCTCCAGAGTCTAAGCCTCAAGATGCCTTGAAGCATCTGCCTTCACGTTCTTGGGACTTACATGCCACATGAACAAGTTGGGCTAATCTACTGAATGATAAAGGGCCATGTGAAGACGGTAATCCCAGTCTTCCCATCTTTACACCAAGGCCTCAAATATGTGGATGAGTCTTCACAGACTCTCTGGGTACCCACAGATCAACAGATGAATAAGGCCACAAAAGCAAGCCTATATGAGGGCAGCCAGTCATCCTCAAGATTTGTGAGAAATGATATTGGGATTGTTTGTTAGAGTGATAGATAACTGATACAAGGAGTTGATATTAACTTTTTTTTACTTCTCTGGAAACCGAGACCCAGAAAGACTGAATTTGTTGTTGAAGGTCAGTCAGCTAAGTAAGAGAGAAAGGGCACAGGTCTGCTGACTTGTAAACTAATAAGCTTTCTGTTACATATTAAAACTAATTTTGGAAGGTTTAAAATTCACTTTTTTCTTTCTGAGTAAAGATTGTTTAAATCCAAGTTTTATTTACTTTCCTTTTGGGCAAAACTAACCTAAAAGCTGATCCTTGGCATTATGTCCTTTGGCTGAATGTTTTCTCTTTCCTGGACTGATTTTTTTGGGGGCTAGATTTCTAGAAAATCCCATGAGCTTCAGAAATGGATAGAAAGGCAAGTTTGAATTCGGCCTTGAGAAATAAAACGTCAGTCACAATGGTATGATTAAGTTGATCTTACCAATAGAAGTGTTATGAAAGTCTTCTTTAAAAACAAAAACAAAAACAGCAAGAGAGGCACCTGGATGGCTCTGTCAGTTAAGCTTCTAACTCTTTATCTCAGCTCAGGTCTTGATCTCCGAGTCTTGAGTTCAAGCTCCATGTTGCACTCCACGCTGGGTTGGAACCTACATAAAAACAAAAAACAAAACAAGACAAAAAAGCAACAAGGAAGTTCCAGTAACCAGGATATCCTGTCCTGGAATACTTTTGTCTTATTTTTCTTTTGTGTTTTCATTTTGATGAAATGTTTATGTCTTATAGATTATCTTCTTGAGGTTTTGGAGTCTATATGAGATAGACACAGGTCACAAGAGTAGGCATCATTCAGTGACAGAAATGTGAAGACCACTATTTATAAAATATTCTTTGCTTCCTGCTGATTTAGTTGTTACAGCAATAGCAAATATTATTTTGGAGACTGAATAATGTGGAAGGTGTGAATAAGGATGAAGATATCCTGGGGATAGGGTCATTATGACTCAACCTTGACTGACCCAGGATGGTACATTCACTGATTCTGATTCACCAAACTCATTTTCTTCTTAAAGGCCTCAGTCTGAAAGGATTAAAATCATATGCAGAGTAAAAAAAAAAACAAGACAAAACAAAACAAAAACAAAAAAAAAATTCTTCTTTTGTTATTGAAGTTCTTTTCTACATACACATTGGGAGGGCATTTTTTTGTAACCACATAAAACACAGCTAAAATAACATAGTCTGAATGTTGCTGAGAGAGAAAGTGAGTTTAGGAAAGGGTTGTGCAACTTTGATCAAGAAGAATTAATTTCTGTTTTCAGAGAAAGCTGAGTCAGAAAGTAGTTCTGCATAGTAACAAGAGCCAAAGGAAGAAAAGAGCCCTGCACACCACTCCTCTACTTCTCCTCTGGAGGGGGCATGGGTATACAAAGAGGGTAGGGTAAGAGCAATCAGGCCTGAGAAAGAGAGTGCCCACCAACCTACAGCAAATTAGCATCCACAAAAATGTTTTTTTTTTTCCTTCCTCTTTTTAAATGTATCTAGCTAACTGATTTTTAAGGATCTAATACATCTCAAAAGATATTTAAAGTGCTAGGAACAAAAGGATAGCTAACACATGTTTAGCCCCCCTATTGGAGAAGAGGCCATGCAGTGCTAATAGTTCCTAATGAATGTTTCAGCTTCCATGAAACCAACAAATTGAGAAATTGTTTTAGCTTGAAATAGAATGAAGTTGCATGGTGGGTCAAATAGCTCTGATTGATAAGGAGTCCAAAAACTCCTGGAGAAAATGGTGGTTAGCCAAACTCTTCTCAGAAAGTTGACATACTTGGTATGGACAATGAGACTCTCCAAAGGAAAAATGGAAGAAATTGCCATCCCAGGAGGTTGGGTGTAGTTAGTTAACTGCAGTGGTTAGTGCAAGTGTGGGGCCAGATTGGAACTATTTGAACATTAGAGGAGGTGGAAAACTCAGGGCTGCCTCCTGTAGGTCTCCTTGTCTGCCCTTATGAGACATATCATCCAACTTTCTTCCCTAAATGATGAACATACATTTTAAATGCTTCAATTACTTTCTGGGGCACATATATGGCTCAGTCCAGCTATGAGCTGAAGATTCACATTCAGTTTACATGTTGATTGCTGATAAATATTCCTAAGTTAGTGGACATAATCCTCACTGCTTAAAAAATTCCAGTAGGTAAAATAAAATGGAAAGAAATTGCACATCTAAATAATTTTTATATTGAACAACATTAGATTACTGGAAATATTAGGGTTTTTAACTAAATGTTTTAGAATTATTCTTGATGCTTGGTATTACACCTAATGCAGCACACATTTGTACATCAGTTATGTTTTCCCCATTTTCTAGCCTTTGACTGTATTTTTTAACTCCTGCTCAGTTTTTCCCTCACCCCCCAAACGCCCACCATGATCGCTAACCTAGCAAGTTTTCAGTTTATATTTGCAAAACTATGGATCATTCCTCTGTCAAGATCGGGGCCATTGAAAAATAGTTTTAGCTTGAAACGGAATGAAGTTGTCTGGAATGAAGAATGTTTGGCCTTCAAATCATTTGAGTGATTTCGATTGACATTAGTGATAATATCAGAAAATAAAAAAAGCTTGATACTTGATACTTTTTCTGAAAGTAGATGGCCTTGAGAAAACAGGCAGAAATTTTACATGAAAATAATGAGATTTTTTACTGCATAAAAAAAGTAAAACAAAACCCATAAACAAAATGGAAAGCTGAACAACCAGGAAAAACACTTGCAACATGACCTAGAGTCCCTCTCATTAGACCTTCAGTCTTATAAATCAAAACCAAGAAAGTGAATTTCCTAAAAGTAAAATAGTCAAGCTACAAAAAAAAACAAAAAAAAACAAAACAAAAAAAAAAAGATGGAATATAATCCTATTTTTCTAAAATAAATATGTATACTATAATACATACAAAAAAAAAGAGCTCAGAGGCAAGGCCGGGGTGGCTCAGTTCATTGAACATTTTGACTGCTTTGGCTCAGGTTATGATCTCGGAGTCATGGGATGGAGCCACGGGTCAGGCTGTACTCTCAGAGGGGGAATCTGCTTGGGGGTCTTTCCCTCTGCCTCTTCCCTTCCTCCTCACTTGTGCTCTCTCTCTCTCTCTCTCAAATAAATAAATTAAAAAATAATAATAACTTTTTTATTTAAAAAAGCTCAACTGGGATTTTGGATAATTCTGATGGTTTTTATGATGTTTGTATTTTCTAAATTCTATACAATGAGCACATATTGCTTTTGTAACTTACCTTTTATTCTTGAAAATAGACATTATTTTAAAAAACAAACAAATACAACCCCTAATATGATGTAGATGTGAGCAAAATCTGATGCTGTTATTGATACTTCATGACTTTTCTATTATATGTCTGTTTACCTATTGTTCTGAACAGTTCACATGCAAATTTTTTTTTAATGTTGGATATGTTTTGTTATATATAAATGAACTACTTTGGTCTGTAGAGAGATAGTTGAGGAAGCCTGAGCAATTTTGACTGTAGTGCTGCCATTAATTAGCTTTATTTAGAGCCTTTTTCTAATCTGTAAATGGAGAGAGCTGGGCCAAGAATTTTTAAAGCTCTAGATAGTTTCAAAAAGCGCTTCTTAATTTTATTTTGTAATGAGATTAATTTTCAAAATAAATCTCAAGAAGCTTGTAATAAAAAATGAGGACTTCTAATTTTTGCTGCTTATATTCTACATAGTACAATTGAGGAGGCCACAGAACATTCACATTTTTGGGTTGAAAAATTCCTAATGAATTTCTCAGTGCTGCTCTTATCTCCAAATAGGATTTTGACCTCTTTTTAAAAATTCATCTTTCTTTTACTATACAACTAATATGTTTTACTTTAGAAAAATTGTAAGTTAGATAATTGGAAAAAAGAGCTATGATTTTAGCACCTAGAAACAACCTGTTAATAGCAGAGCATGTATCACCATACACATTTACAAAAGTCTTATCAAAGCATTCACAATTTTTAAAGAATTTTATTTATTTATTTGAGAGAGAGAGAGAGAGAGATAGAGGGAATGAGTAGGGAAGGGGCAGAGAGACAAGCAGACTCCCTGCAGAGTGGAGAACCCAACTCGGGGCTCTATCTCAAGACTGCAAGATCATGACCTGAGCCGAAGTCAGGCACTTTACCAAATGAACCACCCAGATGCCCCCATTCACAATGCTTTGAATCTGCATCTTGTTATTAAATAATATATCCTAAACACTTTGCACCAGGAAATATGTCTCTATAATAATTTTTATGGAACCAAATGGTCCATGTCATTAGTTGCCTTTAAGTGAACTATTTTTTTAAAATGAACATTTAATGGCTTTCCAGTTTTCACTCTGTTTTCACTATTATAAATTACTCTACAATAAACAACTTGTAGACACATCTTGGTGCACTAGTCTGATTGATTCCCTTAGGACACATTCCAAAAAGTAGAACTTCCAACGTACGTGAAACAAGTGTTTTTGGAGGCATTTCAGTATGCCCAAACTGCCGGTCATAAAGGTGATACCAATTTATCCCCTTCTA
Source organism: Canis lupus baileyi (assembly GCF_048164855.1). Taxonomy (NCBI): domain Eukaryota; kingdom Metazoa; phylum Chordata; class Mammalia; order Carnivora; family Canidae; genus Canis; species Canis lupus. The sequence continues at coordinate 1,773,802 of NC_132873.1, read as the reverse complement.
AACACGATTTTTGGCATTCTTTTAAATATTTGCCAATCTGATAGAAGAAGGAATGATGTCTCAGTCTTGTTTTAGCGTGTGCTACTCAGGGAACCAGTGAGGTAGAACATATTTTCATGTATTTATCAGTTGTTTGCATTTCCCCTCTTGGAATTTCCCCATTTGGTTATCCCACAATTCAAGGGAAGAATCCAGATACTTTTTGGCTCTGTGAGTCAGTGTCGAATTGTCCCCAATATTTCATCTTTCCACCTTATTTAAGTCTGGTCTTGTCTAATCCTTAGAAATATATTAGGAGCCTAATACTCACCCAGAGAAAGAATACTCAAATTCTTTCATACACAGCAGCTTTTTCAACCCACTTTGATGTCTTCTGTTTCAGTCTTTCAATAAAATGTGAAGCAGCCACATCTTTCAAAATGTGACAGTACAGTAATAATGTTTTCAGGTTGGGGTGGGGCACAGAAAGGAGCAAAAAAGAGGGAATTCTCCTGGTAAAAGAGATTGAGAGGAAATGGGATTAAAGGGATTCTTTGTTTCAGTGTTTTTCAGAGCTTTTACTCAATGGGTGCCCAGAGAAACTCTCCAGGAATTGAAAAATAATATGCAAGATTTCCCAAAATGCATTTTTATCACAGGGTCATTTTTTTTCACCTCTTTGCATTTGTGAGAAGCACAAACAAATGGTGGTAAAGAGTGAGGCTGGACTAGTGTACCTTTCATGCACTGTTTGAAAAGTCAGCTCCAAATGCACGTCTCTCTCTAATGGTGTGTCAGGAGCATCATCAGTCTGTGTGAAATATGAAATGGTGATATTATTAATTTTTTGAAGATTAAAAAAAAAGATTTATTTACTTGAGAGAGAGAGAGAGAGAGAGAGAGAGTACGAGCAGGAGAGGAGCAGAGGGAGAGGCAGAAGCAGGCTCCTCATCGAACAGGGAGCCTGAAGCAGGGCTCCATCCCAGGACCCTGAGATCATGACCTGAGCCACAATCAAGAGTTGGCGGCTTAACCACTGAGCCACCCAGGTGCTCCTGGTGATGGTAATTATCATTACTCAAAAACAAACCTCTATAGGATTTATGTTTGCTTCAGTGAAAGGAGATGTCCACTTCCACACTATGCCAGAAGTTCTGGAAGCTGAAATAGGAAAGTGGCACTCCTCGGAGTATCTCCTGTGCCTTCATTTCCTTCTCTGCGCAGTGAAATGTGGGTGAGTGAAATGTCTTGCTCCGGGGCCACATATCTCAGGGTGGGAAAAATCCAGGTCCTAACTCTAAACCCTGGAGACTGCCTTACAGCCATTGTGTGTGGCTGCTGGGGGTCGGGCTCACCCCCCGCCCGGGGGCCCTGCCTGCTCTGAGCCTGCCCCGAATCAGGGTTAGGCTGTCCTGCTCCCAGGCCCCGGTGCATTCAGGAGATGTGTTCTCAGCAGGTCTGAGAGTTCATTACGATAGTTATTACACGTTCAAGTTTACACTTACAGAGATGACAAAGCTGATTACGGCTTGTAAGGCCCCTAAGAATAACTATTGCTGGGAAATAACATTTCTGTTTACACCATGAAGCACACTGCTAGCAAGAGATGTGGAGTTTTGCCGCTTCTCTGCTTTTGCAAAATATGCTTTTGATGAAAAGATATTTCACAGTCCAAAGCCGTCTATACGTCTGACCAACTTTGAACTTGGTTCGTCCCATCTAAACTAATGCCAGCTGCATTACGGGAGGGGACCCTTCTGGGAGAACTTTGCCTTTCAGATGAAATAGGAGATGTGCATGGGCCGTAAAAAAGAGAAAGCAAAGACCAAATTCCATGTCTGGAAGCAGAGTTCCTGGAACCCGTGAGTCAGTCGGTGGAAGTTTGTGCTTCATTTTGCAAATATTCCCGCTGGTGAAGAACAGAGTGCAAACTGCAGTCAGTGTCTGGGACATTGCAGAAGACTCTTCCAATAAAGCGAAGGTGATAGGCGCTGAGGCCCCTATTCACTAGGGAAATTTCAGAGGCTTCCTTTGAGCTGCTTTCCACTGATAAGCTACTTCATGTTTTTCAAGTTCCCATAGTGAGGAAAACATTCAAGTGTATAGTCTACAAAATGAACTGTCTGACTAAAGCCTATGGAGGTGGGCTCTGCGACTCGGCTTCCCGCCTCCCCAGGCCCACCCCTCCCTTCTTCTCTTATCCCTTGCTGCTACCCTATAAGGATCTGCTGGAGTCAGTTTATTCTCTTTAGTATGCTGCGAACATTCCTTCATCTTCCCTGATGCGTTCCCTTTTGCACAGCGTTCCTCCTGCCTGGGATCTATTCCATCATCTCTCTGGAGACAAATCTCTTCCTCAGGTCCTAAGAGACTCCGTGCTTCCAGAACAAGTTTGGGGACCAAGCACTTTTCTAGTGCATATCAATGTGAATAAGATGACCTTCTTCCCTTCAAGACATTCCCACTCTGGGGAAATCCAAAGGTCCCTTGTGATACTTCTGTTGGCTAACCTAACGTAGTGCTTCTTCTCCAAACCTTTCCATTTTGAGCCACCTATTACTGTCTTTTAGAACAGTTTCCCAAACTTCGGTCATTTGGCCACTTACTTCGTGAAAGCGAACAAATATATTCCTTGAAGTGCAGGTATCTATTTAAATATTTCATAGTTGTCTATAGATTTAGCCTTTTTAAAAAAATTAATTAAATTTAAAAGGAAAAGTTTTCTCACTAGTTCAAAACTAGAAAACCAGCATTACTTGCCTTGAATAAAAAGTAACTATAATGAATATAATGAAATGTCAGCATTATTAAATGCTAACAAGAAGCAAAAGGATGCTTTACTTGAGAAAGCAAAAGCCAGAAGCAGTCCAAATGTCCAGAATAGCACACACTAGGAAATATTCACACACTAGGAAACCACATGGCAATAAAAAAGAACACTGTATCATAACACCCAGCTGGGTGACTCTCTTCCATTCTTGATGAATGGAAGAAGCTAAGCAAGTTGTAGATGATTCCATTTATATGAAAATCAAGAATGGAATTGAAACCCATAAGCTTGCTTTGTCAGAAGCAAGGGAGAAGGAAGGATGACAAAAATTTTCAAGATTCTTCATCAAACCACTTCCCCCCTCTGGGGTGTTAAGTGCCGTAGGCAGGAATGCCATCTGATTTTTCAGTGCTGTACCCTAGGTACCTAGAATGGTACCTGGCATGTGGGAAATGCCAGGGAAATATTTGAATAAATGAATGGATTTCCTTTGTCTGGAAGTTATCTCTGCAAAGTGATCATTCTTTTTTTTTTTTTTTTTTAATGGAGGTATAATTGGAGTATGACAGTGCATTAGTTTCAGATGTAACATAATGATTCAATATTTGTACACACTGTGAAATAATCACCATAAAGTCTAGATACCATTTGTCACCATACAGAGTCACAAATTTTTTTTTCTTTCTTGTGATGAGAATTTTTAAGAATACTCTCTTGGCAGCTTCCAAACATGTAGTACCAGATTATTGACTATAGTCACCATACTGTCCATCATATCCCCATGGCTTACTTTTTTTTTATAGCTAGAAGGTTGTTCCTCTTGGCCCCTTGCATTCATTATGCCCACCTGCCAACACACCTCCTGTCATCAAGCTCCATTCTATTCTCTGCATCTATGAATTTTTTTCTTTTTAGATTCCACCTATGAGTGAGATCATACAATAGTTGTCTTTTTCTGTCTGCAAAGTCCTCATTCTTGAATCCGTGTCAGCTGGGAAAGGGTTGTGAATCCTTATTTCACATTCAGTGAGATCTCAACTGAAAGCCCTTCAGGAGTCCTTCGCTTTTCCTGGATGTCTGCACAGTGGTCTCCCATCCTCTGACTTCAGCCTGCACAGGCTCTTCCTCCATCGGTAGGTTTATCATCCCCAAACTCCTCTCCCGGAGTAGCTACTTGGGCAAAGAACAGTTGAGCCTTCATCACCAGCCCTGTTTTTCATCCCGAGTCCACAAGGCACCTATGCTTGAGGCATATCCAAGTATTTGAAGTTCGAGCCTTTGCTAGTGAGTCTTCCTGAGAGAGAGTCACACAGCCAGGTGCATTGCCAGGTTGGAGGACATATGGTTTTCCTTTGGCTTTGCCGGCTTTATGCTTGTGGGAAGGTAAGACCCTTTCCATACAGAAGAAATGCTCGTGCTATTTCGGAATAGAAACAAAACCTTAGTATGCACGAGTTTTGTAGTATCCGTTTTCTTTGACATTTCAGGTGCAAGACGTTCAAGGTAAACAGAAATGCCAAAATAAAATAATGAGAATTTCATTTTTTAAAAATTTCTACTCTGATCAATGCTATTATGCGGAAATGATGGCAGGTTCACATTTCCTCACGCTGCACAGCAGCATCATGTATCACAGTTTACTTGCTTATTAGGGAATAACATCATAATTGCAAAAAGGGACATTAAACTCTCCTGCCTCTGAATACAATCTTCAGATAGGAAAAAATAATTGTGAGTGTGTCCTTATGTGACAAATCTTCTAGGAGTTCCTCATGGACCCCAGGTTAGAAATGCAGCCCAAGCTCCTCTCTGAGCATTGGAGGTGAGGGAGGCTTTATAAAAATCTCAGACTCCAAAAGGCTAAGAAAACTTCCCTACTAATTCACCCAGGAATAATGGCATTTTTAGAAGTTAGGACAGAAGGTTCAAGAAAGGAAGCCACAGATTGAGAAGCAGTTGGTTTTACTACCAGTTGTAAATATTCCCTGGGTCATGTTAGTCTATTTTATTTTTTTCCTTTCTTTCCTTTCCTCTTCTCTACATCTCATGGGATCTGAAGACAGCATTTAGATGTTTTAGGTCACGTTAATAAAATGTGCTGAAAGGCCAAACTTATATCTAAGCCAAAGGAGACATAGAACTTAGAGAAATTTTCAGACAAAGATGCTGTTCACCAGGTAAAGTGTGATACTATATTGCTATTTTAATTTAATTTAATTTAATTTAATTTAATTTAATTTAATTTAATTTAATTTATTTTTTTTCCCTGTAAACACCATCCCTTCCATCCCCAGGCCCTGCTCCTGTAAGCTGTCCTGAAGGTGTAGGTTAAATTAATTTCCAATGTACCTTACACTCCATATTTCCTTGATACGAAGACACTCTCCTGGTATCCGACCATGTGGTAGGCCCCTAGCTGTCCTCTCCCACCCTCATTTCTTGTTAATGCTGGTCTGGAGTGTGTTACTTCTTTATCATCTTATAAAATTAATACATTGTCAATCTCTTAGAGCAAAAGTGCTTAAGGAAAGTTGACAAATCTGGGTCTCAACACGTGATCTTTTGTTTCCTAATGCCAACAAAAATGTAACCAGTTAACTTCCTCTTCTTTTCCCCAAACAAATTTCAGTGAATAAAGCAGTAGTTGCGATATTTATAAGGGCCCCAGGTTACAATACATCAGCAGGGAAAGGTTATATGAGGATAAAGTCGAAACGTTCCTTAAGTTAATCAGTGTTCAACAAATTACCTATTTTTTGTTTTTACACAGCACAAAAGATGAATGATGTCACAAAAGTAATGTCAGGGAAAAAGCAAACTCTGGAATTTAGGAACAAACATAAATACAATACTTTTTTTGTAAAGGATGTCAGCCACTGGTTTTCATAGTCCAATGAGACTTGAAAGCATAATGCATTTAGATCACTTAGCTCTAAGTCCGTGACAAGGCTGAGTGCTTAGTGAGTGTGTCCAGTGAATATTGTTATGAAGTTAGAAGTTGTTGTGTTGTCATTAGCGCTCAGAGAGACTGGGAATGCCCATCCTTCCAGTTACTGGGTCTAAAAGACGGAGGCTTACTGAAGTTTTTTTCACAGCTTTAAGCACACAACAGAGCTGCATTAAAAAAAACACCATCCTTTCAACATGAATCCCTGTATCGCTTGTGTATAAATTCAGAGAGAAGAGTTAATCATAGGTCTGGCAATGGCTTAATACTGTCAGAAGGAAGTGCAGGTCTCCCTTCTAACTAATGAGAAGGATAGCCTTCATGGAGGATTTTTTTTTTTTTTTTTTTACTTTTTCAACATTTCACACACAAGAACCATAGAGAAGTATTGATAAATCCAGGTCTTTTGATTTTCAGAGTGATTTCCCTCTACTCTGGAGCAAATTATATATGGAAAGCTCTCTTCTATTGGCCAAATAATGGTGTGATTTTAAAAGGAATACACTGCCTGAAAAGGGGTACAGTGTAACTCACTGAGCTCTTATCAGATCCTTTGAGGTAGGGGACGCCTGGGTGGCTCAGTGGTTGAGCACCTGCCTTGGGCTCAGAGCGTGACCCCAGGGTCCTGGGATCGAGTTCGCATCGGGCTCCCCTCAGGGGGTCTGCTTCTCTCTCTGCCTGTGTCTCTGCTTCTCTCTATGCCTCTCGTGAATAAATACATTTTTAAAAATCGAAAGAAAGAAAGAAGAAAGAAGAAAGAAGAAAGAAAGAAAGAAAGAAAGAAAGAAAGAAAGAAAGAAAGAAAGAAAGAAAGAAAGAAGAAAGAAAGAAAGAAAAACATCCTATGAGGTAGGTCATTGACCTAACAGATACTGCAAGGAAGTGGAAAAGTATGGAGAGAAGAGGCTTCTGAGCCAGGGTTAGATAAGGACATGAGGCTCCAGAGACGGGGACGAGACATCCCAGTGGGGAGAAGGGCACTGAAAAAGGAGATAGAAAGCTGATGGCTACCATTTTGCTCACGTTTGCCCTGTTCACACCTCTTGGTACATAATATGCAAATATGACAAAGATTATCATTCTATAATTATTTTTCAACACTGCCAATGTATAACCTTGGGGGCAGACTATTTAGGGCTTATAGATTAACGACAACTTGTTCCCAGCTGTCTGCAGTGTGATCATTCTTTTTAGCTGTGCTTCATTTCAGCTTCAGGGGAGCACTAACTATCCCTCAACGTACACATTAACACTGGTAGTTAGAAAATGGGAAGCTGAATCTGCATTAGGTTTATAGTGGCCCCAGAGTTCAGAATTAGATTTCCCTGCACAGCGGTGCATCCTCAGAGCTGTTGGATGTAATGTTATCATTCCTATTCAAAAGAGAGAGAAAAGGCCCAAGTGACTAGCTGGCAAACGCTAGAAAAATGGTTGTCAGTGGAAAAGGGGAACAGTTTTGCTTCCAGGAGACATCTGGCAATTATGGACACATTTGATTCTCACAACTTTGGGGAGGTGGTGTTACTGGCATCTCGCAGGTACAGGCCAGGGATATTGCCAAACACGCTGCTGCAAGGCCAAGACAATTGCATCCATAACGAAAAGTTACCAAATGTCAATATTGGTGAGGGAGAGAAACCCCACCTTAGAACTTTGCTTTGGATACGGTGTCTCTGATTTTGGAGTCCAGGCTGCTCCCTACGTGTTGCAGAAGAGGTGGTTCCTCTCAGTATATCTTAGCGTTCCAAGAATCTTGGAAGTGGAAAAGGTAAGGGCAGAAGTTGATATGCTTCCAAAAAGAGAAAGAGAGGAAAAAGAATTGATGGTTTCCTCCGCCAGGCCCTGTTGGAAGCACTTTACATGGTTTCATTCATTTAATTTTAAGCACAAATTTTTGAAATAGTTTCCACATTTCATATGAAATGAAATAAAGGTACAGGAAAGTCAAGAAACATGCCAAGGTTATGGTGTTGTATGGATCCAGGGCTTGGACTCACACAGATGTGTGTTGTTTCCCAGAAGAAAGAAGGAAAGGTGAAGAAGCCTGTTGGAACACTTTATGTCCCCATTCAGGGCAAAAAATACAACTAAACCTGCCAAGAGAGATTTCTGGTGCAGTTTCCTGTCCCTTAGCCCAAGGGCTACTTAGTCCATCAACTTCTGGGTTGCCAGAACATTTGAAATGCAAATCACTCAGCATTATTATAGCATTTCATCGAAACTAAGACTCCAGTGGTTGGAAGATGCACTATTCCTTTTACGTACCACTAAGAAAGAAAGAAAAGAAGCCACACTTTATGTTTGTAAGACATCATCAATTCTAAGACATACGTTAAAGATACTAATGTGTTTTAAAAATACGCATCTAACAATTTAGCGCGAATGGGTTAAGCAACTCCACATGACGCTAGGCTGTGCTGTGCAGAATACGGTATGAGAAATGTCTCTGTCCTCAGGAAATAAAACAAAAGCCTTTTAAAGTCATTAAATGTTTAGATCTCATTTCTTAATCCACAGTGCAAGTCTAATGAATAATGTAGAGAGTCAATGATAGCTTTAGGTCTTGTTGACTCAGTAGGACAGGAATGTTATGGACTATGGAAAGAGGAAGTCCTTTTCTGTTAGAAGGAACTACACAATTCAGGTTGAAAAGGCATGAATCTCCGAATCCTGTGTTTATAATCATGTAAATGATATGAGAAACAGTGGGCCGTGTTTTCTTCACTGACAAGTTCCAGACCAAAGGAGGTTCTCAAAAATGTTAGTTGAATGAATGAAAGAATTTTTTTTTTTATAGAATTCTTCTTTCTTTTGCTTTTGATGATTTTCTTTTTAAATGCAAGAATTCTAGCTTCTTATGCTTGTTTCATTTTCTGTGTCTACAAAGGAGGAAAATGTTAGTTTAATTCAGGAACAAAAAGGCCATGGAAAAGGACGCTGAAGAACAAGATGGAAAAATCTTCCCTAGACATTTTAAAACAAGTGCTTCAGGCCTCATTAGTCTTCTAGATAAAAATCAGGCTTAGGGATTAAAAGTGAAAGACTTTGTGCATCAGGTAACAGCATGTTGTGGTAGTACTGTGTGTGTCAGGGATGGAAATCATCATCTCCCTTCCTTGCACTGCCCAACACTCCAGTTGGAAGTTCAGAACAAGTGCTCATTTGCTGAAAGTGACAGATTCTCTGAAATGAAGGTTTATATTAAGAGGTGTTGGTGTATTCTTTGACCTTGTAATTCTACTTCTTGAGAAAATGATCTTTTATCTAGTAGATACCTATTGAATCTTTCCTCTGTGCCAGATACCACTCTGGGCACTGGGGTCACAGTGCGGGATGAGTAGAAGCTTACTTTCATGGGTACTTCATAATCTGAGAGAGAAGGAGGCAAGCAATAAACCAGTAAAAAAGAAAGAGAAAGAAGAAAGAAAAGAAAGAAAAAGAAAGAAAGAAAGAAAGAAAGAAAGAAAAAGAAAGAAAGAAGAAAGAAAGAAAGAAAGAAAGAAAGAAAGAAAGAAAGAAAGAAAGAAAGAAAGAAAAAATCAGATAATGATTTATGCTGTGTAGTAATATAAATAGTGTGATCAGAAGGGACGGCTAGGAGCCTACTTTAGATGGAATATATCCTTTTGGATGAGGTAATATTCAAAACACTTCACCTTAAGACAGAAATCTGAGTGAAAGGAGGGCACCAACCCTGTCCAAATATGAAAGTAGCATTTCAGGAGGAGGAAACAGCTAGTAGAAAGGCCCATATTTACAAGAACAAGGATGGTCAGTGTGTGGTAAACAAGGAACAGAGTCATGAGATGAGGGTGGGGAGGTAGTTTTTGGCCAAGATCCTATAGGACTTTATAAGCCAGTGTCTGAAGACTGAAGTTTATTACAAATACATTGGAAAACTATTTGTAATTTTTAAGCTTGGGAATGACATTATCTGACTTTCATTTTTAAAAGACTGTTTTCGATACTGCATGAAGAATGCATTGTAGGCGGGAGCAAGAGAGAAGTAGAGGCATCAGTTAGGAAGCTATTACAGGGGTCCAATGGAGAGGTGACTGACATAGACTAGCATGGTGGCAAAGAAAGAAGGATTACAGGATATGTTTTGTAGCCTCGTGGACAAGACACACTGGTATATTTGATTTGATTAAACCAAAGGAATTTTACAAAACAACCCAACATTTAACTTGGGCAGCTGGATGATCTTCCTCAATTATAGAGGAAGAGCAGATACAAGGCAGCTGGGAGGGGATTAAGATTTTGTTTTAACCCCATTATATTTGCAATGTCTTTTAGGGGTACATGCATAGACATTGAAGAGACAGTTGAATATATGACCCAAGAATTATAGAAATAAATCAGGTCTACAGATAAAAAGTTGGAAGTCATTATTATATAAATGTTACTTAGGGATATACAGAAAAGAGGAGAAGATATGAAATAGTTCGAGAGAGTGGGGAAGCAAGTGAACTAAAGAAATATAATGAGATTTCTGGACCATGTTGATTGATATTTTGAGGTTTAGGATCATAGATTATGAGGGACACCAGACACCACAGTTGTGTATTTTTCTTACCAACGATCAGCTACTTGGGTGTATCACAAACTGATGTACAGCTGGGTTTAAGCAAGATTTGGGCTTTGTTTGCATTCCAGTAGTGAGAGAAAGGAGCAGGAAATGAAAATGATGGACCAGTGCGATCTTAGTAGCATGAGGCCACAAAAGGAATGGCTGATGATTGTATATGGTAAGTAGCTTCTGAAATGACTCTCCACTTCCTAATGTTTACACCCTTGTGTGATTCCCTTGTCTGGTGTGTGGACTACACCTAATGACTTGCTTCTGGTGAAAGAATGTGATTAAGATAATTGGATTTCATTTTTGAAATTAGGATACCAAAGACTGACTGCTATCTCAGTGGCATTCTCTTATCTTCTCATTTTCCTGCTCTAAAAAAGGTAAGCTTCCATGTTGTAAGCTATGCTATCAAGAGGTCCGCCTCACTAGGAACTTAGACTGGCCTCTGATCAGCTGCCCGTGACAAACTGAAGTCCTCAGTCCAGCAACCCGCAAGGAAGTGAATCCTGCCAACTACCTAGAAGCAGATCCTTCTCCAGTCAAGCCTTTAGAGGAAGCCACAGCCATGGCCAACTTCTTAATTGAAGCCTTTGTCAGAGATCCTGAGTTGAAGAACTCTACTAAGCCGTGCCCACGCAGATTCCTCACCCACGGCAAATATAAAATAGCGAATGTTTGTTTTAAGCTCCTAAGTTTTGGGGTAATACGAAGTGCAGCAATGAAACACTGACACATGGCAAAATGATGGAATGAATGATTCAGAGGACTTGGTGGAGAGGGTAAAGAACTGGTGGAAAGGTTGTACTACAGTAGGTGAGGACAATGGTGGTCACAGAGGGGAATGTGAGTGCTGGAGATCAGGATTTCTGAGGTGGTGCAGATAGCAATAATGACAAGGTCAAGGACACGACTACAGAGGTGGCGGCTGGGCTGGGTGGAGGAAAAGGTCTTTGGAAGTTAGAAGACCAAGAAACCTACAGGTCAAGGAGCTAGATGTGTGGATACTGATAACACCAAAAGTAGTGACAGGAAAAGAAGTGGAAAAGAAGACTCTGTGAAATCTTAAGTCAGTCAATTGATGAGGAGCAGTGACTGGGCACTCAGTAGAAGACAGTAACAGAGAAGAGTACAGAGTACCCAGCATGTGGGCCCCTCGTTACTGTGCGAGCTCTCTGAGCTCAGAAGGTGGGGTCTACCTCCAGGTACCTGCTGCCCAGCTTTCCTGGAAGCTGGGATCTGCACCCACAGCCTGTGATAATCAGACACACCTGCTGAGACTGTGATACAAGGTGATAAATGAAGAAGGTTGGGGTTGTTGCATCCATTCTGGAAATAATGATGCCAGCAACTATTTCTAGTCTCCAGTGGCACCAGTGTCCAATTTCCAGTGTCACTGAAGCAGGGGATGGAAGCTGTCCGTTCTGTGTGTTGCGGTAAGGGGCAGTGGTGGGTCCATGCGGTCAGAATTATAGCTCCAGTGCATTCTGTTGTCTTCCTGGGGATTTGTAAGCTATCTACAAATTCACTTTATGGCATAAGTTAGTCAAGATTTACTTTCTCTGCTTGCAAATAAGAATCCTGACCGATAGGACACCTGGGTGGTTCAGGAGTTGAGCGTCTGCCTTCAGTTCAGGGCGTGACCCCGGGGTCCTGGGATGGAGTCCCGCATCGGGCTCCCTGCAGGGAGCCTGCTTCTCCCTCTGCCTGTGTCTCTGCCTCTCTGTGTCTCTCATGAATAAATAAAATTAAAAAAAAAAAAAAAAGAGAGAATCCTGACTGGTAACTGCACAGTAACATATGGTGGCATGAACGTCAAATGAACAGAGTGTGTGATGTGAGGACCAAGTACAGGGGCTGAAAGGGGAAGTGGTTTGGTCAATTACAATGAGTCATCTTGAATATACCATGAAATGTATCTGCAAGGGTGCCTATTTTAGCATTGTTTAAAATACTAAAAGAGGGAGTTGCTTAAAAAATATAGCCAAAAGTTAGGCTCTTTGAGGTTCCCATAAGAACTTGAAGTGCTGTGTTGTTGAATTAATGACATAAAAGAATGTTTAAGATTTATTGGCAAATGAGAAGAATAAGGTTACAGAATAAGGACAATATATACAATGTGAGCTCAGCTTTATTAATAAAAGCCATAGCTCTCTGTATAGAAATATGAAGGGGTGGGTATTATGAACGTGGTAAAAGTGATTGTCTCTGGAGAATTGGATTAGAAGCTACATACATTTTCCTCCTTGTGCTTTTAAGTATTTTCAAGTCTCTGCAATGAACACATTGCAATGTAACTTTTTAAAAGAGTTTAAACAGAAGTGAGATTTTTGATGATAAATTAAGTATCCCCTCCAAAAATATACTGAGGAGTTTACGTGGGCTTCCTCGCTTGTAGTCTAACCACAGTGGCATGATCCACATCATGAACCCCGTGGCTTCAGTGCTCAGTTGGGTGCCTCGCTAGGGCTGCAGAAATCTGCACTGGTCACCAGCACACCTGGTCTGACAGAGAATGGGGCTTTGAAATGTTCTCTTTATTTTGAGGGTTACGTTTCCCTAGGTGACAAGAAAAAAGATAGTGTGAAGCTGGAATTGTTGCCTTTCAAATCTAGATGAGGAAATGCTAATTGTGCTGAAAATTCATCTGGCCTGGGAACCTGCAAGTAGTCCTAAATCTAAGCTCTGATTCATAGGGCAGTTTTTGACCTAAAAAATAAATCCATATTTTCTCCTTGTTCAAAGGGTTAGTAAAGATTTCTTTACTGGAAACATGTGGTTTAATCTCCTGTAACATTATTTTCCAAAGGTATTTTGAAGTCTCCCCCCGCCCCCTTGGATGGAAAGTTTTATGAAACCCTGTTTATCTTGAAAAAGTCTCTTTCCATGATACTACAGAACAGTGAAGAAAAAACACTCACTCAAAAACCAGAGCAGTGTTCACTCAAAAAAAAAAAAAAAAAAAAAAAGAAAGAAAGAAATCTACTTGTTTCATTCTTTATGCAGCATCCATACAGTAAGATTCTACTTTAATGTATCTCAGTCAAGCTTAATATGCTTTAAACTGTATTACAGAAAAAGATACAATCTATTTTCTCTGTGTATTTCAACAGCCAGACCCAATTTCATTTCTAAAAACTTCTATATCAGATAAGAGATATGCTGTAAACAATATAAAAAGGCTAAAATACACTGCTTTTATAAATTTAATATAATCACTTGCAGCTGGGCAGTACCCACACATTGGAGGAGTGAATGCAAAGAACAACATAAACTTTGAGTGTTGAACATCGCACATTTTCTTTCAAGTTTGGCTAACGTAATGCAGCAGAATCTCCACGAAAAGTCAGTGCTCCCTGGTTTTGCCCTTTGTGGACCACGGAGGGACTGTGAGGCTGCTGTCACCATGGGGCTCAGGCTTCTTTCTCATCTTCAGACCAGCTGTCGGTGGATATTCCCCAAACTTAGTGATGAAATCCGTAAAATCGATGCCTTGACCTCAGCAGTTTCTTGGTGGACACATGCTGGCCCTAGCCTTCTTGGTGCTCGACCCAGAACTAAAAGCACTGTCTTGATTTTTGAAGCTTTATTTTAATTTTTAAAAAGATTTTTATTTTTTTATTTATTTTAAAGAGCGAGAGAGAGTGAATGGGGGGAGGAGCAGAAGGAGAGGGAGCATCTCAAGCAGACTCCTGCAGAGCCTGAAGCAGGGCTTGATCACATGATCTTGAGATCATGACCTAAACCAAAACCACGACTCAGACACTCAACCAACTGAGACACCCAGGTGCCCCGATTTTTGAGGCTTTAAAGAAATTATTATTATTATTTTCTGTTGGTAAGCCAGGCAGCCGTTAACTTTCTAGCCAGCTGGGACAGTATTCAGATAAAGAATTCCAGGTGAAGCTACGGAGAAGCAATTATGTACTTAGAATTCTTCTTTTCCTAGAAGTTTTAGGAACTGTACACATGGCCTATGCATTGTACATGAATTACCTCTGTAGGAGAAGGCCCCAGAGTGTCCCATGCAAGTAATTAATATAATCATGTCAAGCACCTGTGGGGCCAGTTACCGTCTGAGGGTTCCTGTTTGAAAACCTGTAGGTTGTGCTGAAGACCAGGATTATTTCATGTTTGAGGAAATGAAAGAAATAGTGTTTTTCTTCAGGTGAGAGAATGTATTATTAATTGCTGTGTTTTCTATAGCTATTCCTTTTTCTCTTTTGGAGATTAGTGTTGCTCATATAATAGGTCTCTTGGATATCTCCTTCAGTCCTCTTAAATCTCTCTTAATGATTTCTGGCTCTCTGTCTCTTTCATGTGATGTTTTTTAAAAGACAATTTTTTAGAGCACATTTGAGTTTATAACAAAATTGGGAGGAAGGTACATAGATTTCCTACATATTCTTTTGGGGCCCTTCTCCCATGTGCAACCTCTTCTATTATCAATATCACTCATCACTCACCAGAATATTACCTTTTTTTAAAAACAAGGATGAATCTACATTTACACATCATAATAACCTAAAGTTCATAGTTCACCTGTGGTTCACTCTTAGTGTTGTACATTCTACGGATTTGGACAAATGTATAAGGACTTATATCCATCATTATCATGTCATACAGAGTATTTGGATTGCCCTAAAAATCCTCTGTGTTCTGCTTACTCAGTTCCCCTCTACAGCCCCTGCCCCCTATCAACCACTGATTTCTTAATATCTCTGTAGTTTTGCCCCATTTGATCTTTGAGACAAAAGTTCAAGTCTTAATAGCAACCATCTCCTTCAATTTTCTACTGATGTTTTTTAAAAATTTCAAATTTTAAAATCAAAATTTTTGCCTGATTTTCTATTCCAGAAAATCTCTTTATTTGTTCTTATCTTGATTTGCCTTAAGTATTCTTATTATGTTGTTATTTGAGTCATTTTCTATCTCCTCCAACAGCTCTATTACATTAGGAACAAATTCAGGTGTTTCATTTATTCACCTTCTTCATGGGTATCAAGGTCCCTTGGGTGTATGACTCTTACTTGGTAATCCTGGCTCAGTTCCAAGTAGAAAGACCCAATGTATGATGTATTAGGTGCCTCTAGAGTGGCAGAGGCACTAAAAGGCAGCCCTTTTTTTTTCTGTATTGGGAATAGAGAAAATTCAACTGATAGGAAGACTTGGCTTCCTTATTCTGTCAATGTTCATGTCCCCTGCAGAATCCAGGATCTTCCTGGACCAAGTTCGGACATCATGGCATTCAGATCCTTGGGGGCTCTTCTATTCCTAAGTTTTCCACAAGCCCACAGAGGAGAGAGCTCTAGAATGGCTGTATTGTTGGTATCCTTGGACCCCATGTACTTGTGACCCCAGCAGAAGAAGTGGGTGATCTGGTGCTGGAATTAGGCTAAAGAAGCATGGCAGACAGTCAGCTACTCTTTCCAGGATCCTTTTCTCTAGGGAAAGACAAACAAACAAACAAACAAAATCCAAAAAACAACTCAGTGAGAGGATTTATTCTGAGGTCATGATATGCATCTCACACAATATGCAGAAGGCTCTATTAGACTGACATCCCTGAACTCTAATCATTATTTGTTCCTATATTTCATTAACACAGTGATGACTGATGTTTGCAGTAATAACACTAAGAGATAACAAGGGACTTACCATATTACTAAGAAAGTCAAATTATACTCAGCTCATGCTTTCCTGTTGTCTGACTTTACGTTCTTCGGATACTTTGAAATTAAAATTATGGATGATTTCCATGGTAACATTATGAAAACCTGATTACATGATTAATAAGAATGTGTTGACAGGACCAGCTGAGAGTTTGCTGGTTGTTTCTATGTGAGGTCAAGTGGAGTTATTCTAGACCTAATGGACTATCATAGGATCTATTTTTTAAGATTTTTCTGCCTCCCATGATAAAACTTCCACCTTTTGCAAAATTCAGCAGGTTGAACTTCAGGCTGATAATACTTGTGTTTACTTTGCCTCTTATACAAATAGGCCTTTCCTTTTTTACTCTGTGACTGTTTTCCTATTAAAGAGAGAAAGTTTTGCTTTTCAGCTTCCTAGATATTTCTAGTAGAGACGGTTCTTTTTTTGTCCCTGAAGGACTGAGATTTGAGATTCTCTCTCAGCTTTAATTTGTTTCTCTTACAAGATCAGTGATAGGAGATGAAATGGAGCAATATGAATCTAGAACACGACTTTATGGCAACACAATATCAGAGAATCTATTTTGCAATTCTAGGCACAAGAATATGTACATTGCTAATTTCACAATGTCCTTTTCCTTATTTAATGGTTCCAAGCAAAGATAAAGATTCTAGTTTCATAAAGTATTATCCTTAAGTACAGGTGCTTTCAAATATCGTGTATCTTACTTGCCATAAATTTGCTTTGCTTCAATTTTTCAGGCCTTTTCTAAGAAAATATTTTTATATTGGGAAGATAGAAAAATGAATTTCTGATGTGTCTCAGGCTGATGAATTTCAGATATTTTGGTAATGATATATTGTAATAAAAACATCACCCTTATACACTGGTGACTCTTAAACATTTTCCCCGCTCTAGACCCTTTTGTTGAACTGGAAGCATGAACTCAACAACCTATTTGGCTTCTCTAGGTTATTAGGATAGCTAAGAGGTATCTTAAGTGTTGCATGTCCAAATAGAAATCTTTATGTTCTACCTGTAGTAGATTAATAGTGTTCCTTCCTAAAAATGCATGTACCCAGAACTTCAGAAAATGATCCCATTTGGAATAAAAAGCCTTTAAAATGTAAGTAAAGTAAAAACTTAAGATCATCCTGAGTTAGGTGGGTCCTGAACCTAATGACAAGTGTCCTTCTAAAAGACAGAAGAGAAGGAAGGGAAAGGGCATGTGACGATGACAGTAGGTATCAGAATTTTGCAGCCTCAAGTCAAGGGACTTAGGAGGCGTCAGAACGTGGAAGGAGCAAAGATTCGCCTTTGGGAAGGATGTGGACCTACCAACTCTTGACTTCAGCTTTCTGGCCTCCAAATTTATGCTATTTTTAACCCACATGGTTCATGATAATTTGCTATGGTAATCACAGAAAAATGAATACACCACTCCTTCCAAAATCTGTGGTGCCTGCATCTTCCAAATTCAAGTGAATGACAACTCCAGGCCCAAAACACTGAAGCCATCCATGACTGGTTTCTTTATCTGAAGACTAAAACCCAGTTCATTAGCTAATCTTGCTGGTTTTCCCTTCCAGCGACAGTCAGAATCCAGCTGCTCCTCCTCACCACCACCACCACCATCGTAATCCCGTCTCCGGACACTATCATCCTTTGCCTGGGTATCACCCAAGCTGGTTCCACACTTGCCCCTCCTTATACACAATAGATTCTTTATGCAGCAGCCAGTTGCTCCTTTTATTTATTTTTAATTTTTATTTTTAAACGATTTTATTTATTTATTCATGAGAGACACAGAGAGAGGCAGAGACAAAGGCAGAGGGAGAAGCAGGCTCCCTGCAGGGATCCCAATATGGGACTCGAACCCAAGACTCCAGGATCACACCCTGAACTGAAGGCACATGCCCAACTGCTGAGCCACCCAGGAGTCCCAAGATGCTCCTTTTAAAGCTGAGTCAAGCCACTTGCTCCTCTGCTCAAAATCCCTCAAGGGATGGATGGCTGCCTATCTCACTGAGGGTTAAAGACAAAGATCCTGCCAACTTTTCCATCATCCACCACCTCCAATGCCTCAGCCTATTCTCTACCACTCTCTTCTCAAACCTCTGCCCTGACTCTCTCTCTCTCTCTCTTTCTCACACACACACACACACACACACACACACACACACACACACACGTGCATGTGCTAACATCCACGCTGCCCTAGCTCACAGAGCTCTTTGCTGGTCATCCCAGGGCCTTTATATGGTTTTGCCCATCTCTTCACTCTCTTCATGTCTGCTCAAATGTCACTTGAGCCTTTTTCTGACTCCTTTATAAAAATAACCCCTGTCACTCTCTGTCCCCTTCCCTCAGCTCATTCTTCTTCATAGCAGTGATCGTGACTTGGCATGTTACTTGCTTATTGTTTATTCGCTGCTGCCTCCACCTTCAGCTTTGAGTCCAGACCTCCTAGAACAAGGGTTGTGTTTTGTTCAGTAGTTCAGTTGTTTTTTCCCCGGTGCCTGGCACACAGCAAGTAGTCAGTAATTATTTATTGAATGAAAGGGCAGCTCAGACTGTACCGTGAAACTCATCTGTTGAGGCTCACTTCCAACACACTACAAAAAATCGGACATGTTGTCTATATGCTTTTTTAGAGCCTGTTTTGATTTTTAGTAATTGAATGAATTTTATTTAAGTGAACTAAAAATTTCAATACAGCAGGTTTGCAGATGACTATTTGAATCAACCCATATATGCTATGTCCAAAAACAATCAGAAGACTCAAAGGAAAAGATAAGAAGATCTTTCTATCTCTTTAGAATTCTCCATTCGTGATTCAATTTCACCATTATTTCCTCTTGGTTGTTTTATGGTTTTCCCCTACTCAGAGCCTGGCCCTCCCCCCTTCTCCATAGCATCTCTTCCTCAGACAGAGCATGAAGCCCCAGTCTCCTGAGCTCACTGCACCACCTTGGAAATGTTAACTATTGCCTTTGCAAATGACACCTCCAATCCCCACCTCCACATCTGTTCCCACAGCCCCCTGTATCTGGTGGGCATCTTCTCTTGAGTGTTTTGTCATTAAATGTATATAAAAATAAACTTTCTCTTCTCCTCCTCCATCAGTTTCCTTTCTCATCTTTCTTTTCTTCCCTCTCTCAGCCTTGCAAGATCTAAACCATGGGCTTATTAAATTTTTTTCTTGAAATTTTTTCCACACTGTAATAGAGCATTCTGTGGTATTTTCTTCCTCACATTGCTACTCGTTCATGAATTCATTTTCATGCCTATCTCCTCTGTTAGAACACGTGTCACCATGAGATTCAATGAGCTCCTTGCATCTAGATTGTCCTCATTTGGCAAATACATCAAATTATTATTATTATTATTATTATTATTATTATTATTTTAAATATTTTATTTATCTATTCATGAGAGAGGCAGAGACATAGGCAGAGGGAGAAGCAGGTTACCTGTGGGGAGCCCATTGTGGGACTCGGCCCCAGGACCCCAGGATCCACCCTGAGCCAAAGGCAGATGCTCAACCACTGAGCCATGGAGGTGCCCCAAATTATTGTTTATAGAACAGGTCTCTGATTATCTCATTCTCTCTCTTTTTTTATTTTTTTATTTTTTTTCATATTCTTTTTTATTGGTGTTCAATTTACCAACATACAGAATAACCCCCAGTGCCCGTCACCCAATCACTCCCACCCCCCGCCCTCCTCCCCTTCTACCACCCCTAGTTCGTTTCCCAGAGTTAGCAGTCTTTACGTTATGTCTCCCTTTCTGATATTTCCCACACATTTCTTCTCCCTTCCCTTATTTTCCCTTTCACTATTATTTATATTCCCCACATGAATGAGAACATATAATGTTTGTCCTTCTCCAACTGACTTACTTCACTCAGCATAATACCCTCCAGTTCCATCCACGTTGAAGCAAATGGTGGGTATTTGTCATTTCTAATAGCTGAGGAATATTCCATTGTATACATAGACCACATCTTCTTTATCCATTCATCTTTCGATGGACACCGAGGCTCCTTCCACAGTGTGGCTATTGTGGACATTGCTGCTATAAACATCGGGGTGCAGGTGTCCCGGCGTTTCACTGCATTTGTATCTTTGGGGTAAATCCCCAGCAGTGCAATTGCTGGGTCATAAGGCAGGTCTATTTTTAACTCTTTGAGGAACCTCCACACAGTTTTCCAGAGTGGCTGCACCAGTTCACATTCCCACCAACAGTGCAGGAGGGTTCCCTTTTCTTCACATCCTCTCCAACATTTGTTGTTTCCTGCCTTGTTAATTTGCCCCATTCTCACTGGTGTGAGGTGGGATCTCATTGTGGTTTTGATTTGTATTTCCCTGATGGCCAGTGATGCGGAGCATTTTCTCATGTGCGTGTTGGCCATGTCTATGTCTTCCTCTGTGAGATTTCTCTTCATGTCTTTTGCCCATTTCATGATTGGATTGTTTGTTTCTTTGGTGTTGAGTTTAAGAAGTTCTTTATAGATCTTGGAAACTAGCCCTTTATCTGATATGTCATTTGCAAATATCTTCTCCCATTCTGTAGGTTGTCTTTTAGTTTTGTTGACTGTATTCTTTGCTGTGCAAAAGCTTCTTATCTTGATGAAGTCCCAATAGTTCATTTTTGCTTTTGTTTCTTTTGCCTTCGTGGATGTATCTTGCAAGAAATTACTGTGGCCGAGTTCAAAAAGGGTGTTGCCTGTGTTCTCCTCTAGGATTTTGATGGACTCTTGTCTCACATTAAGATCTTTCATCCATTTTGAGTTTATCTTTGTGTATGGTGAAAGAGAGTGGTCTAGTTTCATTCTCTTTTTTACTAAACAAGGCTGAAAATCTTTGACATCTCCCTAGTCCTATATGTTACCCAATACCCTATGATCAAATTTCAACATCTTGCCCAGCTTGTCCAGTCCCAGGCTTCTTGTCCAATACTGTCCTCATGCCATTTCTTTACCCAAAAGCATTGCTTGAGTTAATCTGCTTTCCTGTTGTCACTGAACCTGCCACATGCTTTCTTACCCTTGTGCTTTCATTCTGGCATCCTTTCTCTCTCCTCTGACTTTATCTCACTGGTCCTTTAAAACCTAGATCAATCTACCTTCACTGGTCCCATCAGCCTTCAAATATTTCTCCTCTTTCAGAGTTCTTTTCTAGCAGTTATTGTCTGTGAGATTAATTTCAATCATCTTGTAGATACCTTTTTAAATCTCCCCAGGTTTAAGGGTTTTGTGTACATAGACTGTCTTCTATTGTTTTTAATATCCTTTAGTGCTCCTAGTTGAAAATGCCATCTCTTTCTTGTTTTCAGTTTCTGTCTCTCATACACATATGTTTAATTATCTCTGCTTTTGTAGCTGACTCTATTATTTCATAATTTAGGAAATAACCGTTAATTTGAACATTTTAAAGTTTTTCTCCAAGCTGATAGTGGGAACAATACCTTGTCACTCTAGAGAACTTAGAAAATGTAGAAACTTTTGAAAAAATAGAAGTCATTCTTATTCGTCTACAAGCTTTAAGTATTTGTCTATCCATAAAACACATGCATCTTTAATTGTTATCATTCATTATCTATAATTTTGCTTCCTTTTTAAATATTGTGTCATGAGCATTTTTCATGTCATTGAATATACTTTCAATACTTTCTAAATCCCTGTTGGTGGCTGTGTAAGCCGGGCTTGCTACGACTGTTCTCAAAGCAGTCCTCCAGAACAAGTCCTGCCTAATTTCACTGTGAAGACACATAGAATGGTGTGCAGTTATCCTTTTCATTACTACTTCTTTCTAGCAATGCATGGGTCCTCTTACTGCAGTGAAAGGGCCTCTATCTAGAGATCAAGAACTATTAGGTGAATTGTTGGTCCCAATTAATAACAAAAAGGATGGATATTTCACAAGTTTATCACCAAATGTAGTTTTTAAACATCTTTTTCCTGCTGTATATGTATGCTGCCACCATATGGGAGCAGAGTGATGCAGCGAGAGTGGGGAAGAGCGCTTTGGAAGCAATATGGTGGAAATTCAGTTGACTAAAGAGTTTTACATTTATAACTGCAAGATTTTTTCTGTGTAAATCCCTTTTTAAGGAAAAGAAATCACATATAACAAAAAAAAATAACTCCCTAAAGTAGAGGAAAAAAGATTCTTCTACTCAGAGGCCATGTCTACTTTGATCCACTTGGTTGTATGGCCCCATTCAGTAGTAATTATGGTCTGAGGACCTCAAACCTGGCATTGGAATCCGAGCTTTGCTACTCATAGCTATGGCATCTCCTGTTACTTATATGCTTGAGTCTCAGTTTTCCTCATAAATCAAATGGTTACTATCTCAAGGTGTTGTGGCAAGGGTAAAATAAAATAATGCTTGTGAAGCATAGAGCACAGAGTAAATATTCAATGTATATTTGTTATTATTCTTCTAATGGAATCTATGGTCAACTACCTTCTCATCCCCACCCCCCCAAACTCCTAGATCCTAAATCCTAGGAAATATCACGAGCAGAATAATTTTTCATGGTACATATTCATGTATCTTATTCAGTTACTTAGCTTTGTCTATTTCTAATGTTTGTGTTACTTGTATTTCCTAATGAACACACTTTTTTCGCTATGTTTTGTTTCTATTTCTGAAGTGTCATCTTATGGTTATTAAAAGTGGTTCATTGATACCATTGTCTTGTTTAATAAATACTATTTGCTGATACCATAATCAACTTGATTTTCAATTGAGAAAATACTCTGTCCATACTTGCTGGGGCACCCGGTAAGCACAGAGAAAATTCTGTCAAATGGAGTTTATTTTCAGTTGTAATTGTTCATATTAAGATGTATAAATATTTCCACCCAAACATTTGTCATTTTGACTCTAGTTAGATAACCTTTCTTCAATAAGTATTTTTTCAAGAAAAAAATTTATTAAATAAGTTCTCTCTGTATACTTTTTAAAAAGAGTTTTATCTATTTTAGATCTTATAAAACAGAGGCCTTCTGAATTTCATTCCATTGTGGTTCAGCAAATAAATGTATTAAGCTAAAAGTAGCTCTATCAAAAGATTCTTCTCATTGGTTTAGATATTTCAAAAAATAGTGGTTTAATCTTAAGTCTTTGATTTTGAATACTCTGAGTTCTCATTGTTAAATTTGTTCAGTTCTTCCCAAATTTTATCAGGATAAAATTCAATGACTTCTTGTTTATAGCTTTGTTTTCAAAAATTGCAATTCTCTGGAAGCTGAACTTTTTTGATATATCATCCATTGAATAGTTTGATTAAAGATATATGATTTTCAGCAAAAAGCAACCAAATTTTGATAACTCATTTAGAAAGTGCTTGATATTATTGTAATATATACTTAATTTTTTTTTTTTTATTTATGATAGTCACACAGAGAGAGAGAGAGGCAGAGACACAGGCAGAGGGAGAAGCAGGCTCCGTGCACCGGGAGCCCGACGTGGGATTCGATCCCGGGTCTCCAGGATCGCGCCCTGGGCCAAAGGCAGGCGCTAAACCGCTGCACCACCCAGGGATCCCTATACTTAATTCTTGAACAGGATAGCTATAAACTGCATGGGTCCACTCATAAGAGGATTTTCTTCAATAAGTACAGTATTATAAATGTATTTTTCCTTCCCTACGATTTTCTTAGTAACATTTTCTTTTCTGTAGCTTACTTTATTGCAAGAATACATTACATGACACATACAAAATATGTGTTAATCAACTGTTCCCAGTCAGCCATATGCTATTAGTAGTTAAGTTTTGGGGGAAGTCAAAATTATGCATGGATTTCTGACCATATGTGGGAATCGGTGCTCCTAACCCCTGTGTTGTTCAAAAGCCAACTGTACTTAGGTTGATTTACAAAGATATTCTTCCAATGTTCAAATATTTTTAAAATCCAAATTATGACTGATTTAAAAAGAGAAGTATATTTAATAGGGCAGCCTGGGTGGCTCAGTGGTTTAGCGCCGCCTTCAGCCCAGGGAGTGATCCTGGAGACCCAGGATCCAGTCCCATGTTGGGCTCCCAGCAGGAAGCCTGCTTCTCCCTCTGTCTGTGTCTCTGCCTTGCTCTCTCTGTCTCTCTTTCTCATGAGTAAGTAAATAAAGTCTTTAAAAAAAATTCAGCGTATTTCCATCACTTGGAGATTAGTTGCTTTAACCATGTTTTTAGAAAAATATTTGTGTATTTTGACATCTATAGCTTTTTATTCTTATTGGGAGAATACTGTCATTTGTTTGGTTATAGTTAAGATTTGTGTGCACAACACAAGAAATGACAAGCTTATCTCTGCTCTATAAATTTCTTAATTTAATAAGAATAGCATTTTTGCCATGGTATTATGCTTCACAAAAATCATATACATCTTATCAGTATAAAAAAAATAAATCACACACACTGTAAAAAAGAATGTCACATATAAAACTTTGCCTTCATCATCCATCATCATCCATCAATTTCAATGTTGAATTTTTAAACTAAATTCACAATAGTACTGACTGCTTTATCTTTGATTGAGTCAATTTCCAAAACTTTCACCTGGATTCCATGAATTAGAATGCCCCCAAAATTTGAGCATTACTGAAATCAACTTAATTGATTTTCCATCTGAGGCATCCAATGACATTGATATAAAACTGACTCCATATTGTTGTTTTCAACGTTCTTTTGTCAATAGAGCCAAGACACTAGCAATAACCACTTGGCTATTTTTCATATGCAAAGAAAATCTGGTATTGAAAAGACATGAAATTAACTTAGAAAGCACTATCATTTGATTTAAAAAAAAAAGTCATGCTTCACAGAGTGATATATACAGGTATCTACAAATGCATTTATTAAATCATCATTTTGGGGAAGTCTTTTGAAATAAATATAAATAACTTTTAAAGTAGATGCTGACATATGGTAGGTTTGAGGCTTATAGCTGTTATGTGATCTGTGTTATTCCTGTGGTCTCCAATGTGGGTGGTCAATATTGAGAAACATCTTGCACAAGTCATATGTTCATCATAAACTTTCTTAAGATATGGAAGTTTGGTTCAATTGATTAAATATGCACTATTTTACTGAGCTTGTTAACTGCGAGTTTAATGCAAAATACTAAAAGAAAATAAAATAATACGAATGATTGTTGATTGATGTACTAAGGCAAACTAACAAAACTATCCTAGAACAATCAGACAATTGTATACACTCTATAGCAGAGCAGCTCAGGTTCTATTTCCTCCATTCCTTTTGTCCTCACTTAAGTTATAATTTCCCACATTGCCCATTGACCCTACAAACTAGTTTCCTGCATATCACAGGCTACAGAGCAGACCTCAACATAACCGACTGGCATGCTCAGTGGCGGGCAGAGGAAGCAGCACCCAAACCTTCTCACACCACCATCCATCTCCAGTCTATGTTGTTTGAGCAAACCTCATTATAGCATCAAGCATCCTTGATCAGGAGATGTTCATTATATTGTGTCTGGGTGGGACTAGGGAGGGAGAGATGGGTTCTCCCCGGTTGTCTTTCAGGTTTGACAACATGTTCAAGTGAGTATCTTCTTACTACATGCTTATCTCTCACACACAGCAGGAAGAGACCCTGGCAGAAGTTTCAAGTTCAAAAGCGAGTTCTGCTTTGAACTCTTGTTCAGGTTCAATGCTCAGAACTCATCCTAGTTTATTGCACTACAACCAAAACCATCAGGGACAAATGCTAAACACAGTAGAACTTCGGGACAACAGGAGTTAACTTATGTCAGACAACCAGGACATGTGACTGAGGTAGACATAGTGATTTATCCATGCCACTTTCCTGCTTCCCTCTGGCTCCTATTATCCCACTTCTCTGCTTCTCCTAAGTGCCTTTTCATTTTAGGAATAGTGACTTGGCTCCTTCTCTCTTTTTGTTAGCTTTTTATGAGCAATAAAACCCAGCTTCTTCCCAGCTTAATGATTTAGAGCTTTGCTTTACAGGTTTTATGATAGCTTTAACTTAGCCTTTTAAATTTTTTTTTTTTTTTTTTTACTCAAAAAGGAAGTTAAGTCATGAGACTGCAAAATCACTCTTAAAATAGAAACACACTTGATTTTTCATGTGTTTACTACAGGTACCTTTATATGTTCCTAAAAGCATGTAGAATTAGGAGCAGAAATGAAAATGGAAGGGGTAAGAGAGATATTAAGTTGTCTTATGCCTGAAAATTGTATTTTAGAGGTGGCAATACCTCAGAGAAAGCTAGTTTCATGACACTTTATTAATTTGCTTTTATGTTGCTCTGTAAATGTTTTATATATTTCAGTGTATTTTTTCTCCAACTAGCCTATAGGCTCTTTGAGAGTAATTTATCATGTCAGTATTACTCCATAGATTTTAGTATAGTTCCTATATTTATTTAGTCCCTTTATTGACTGAACAGTCAATAAACTCTCTCACTCACTGTTTTTACCTATAAATGGAATCCATTCATCTTTTTTCATTGAATTCTCATCATCTTTGAGTCCCAGTCAGTGAGCAGAGAAATGAGGCAAATGTTTAACTCTTGAACATGAGGAATATGCCAAACAGGAAGCAAGGCTTTTCAATAAGATACATGAGATTGATCAGACTTATTCCTCACAGTAATTCAACTTCTTTCATTGAATTACAACTTAGAACAGTCAAGTGCACAATCTTAACTTTAAAGTACAATGGCTTTTCAGAAATGTACATGCCCATGTAACCACTAAGGTCAAGATGTAGATCATTTCTAGCACCCAGAAGCCCACATCTTCCACCTCCCAGTCAATACTCTCCATAAAGTCAACACCATTCTGATTTCTTTCACCATACATTCACTCTGTTTGCCTGTGAACTGTAAATGAACTGAATCACAGCTTATCTATCCCTTGGTCCCTGCCTTCTTACTTTTTAAACTCAAATGTCTAGCTGAATTATATAACATGCAGTAAATTTTTACTAAGTGAATCAGCACCCAGATTCAAGAATAACATATTATTAGCACTCCAGGTTCTCCCATCAGACCCCTTCTAGTCTGTTCCTCAATGTCAAAGCTAACCACTTTCCTGACTTCTAATACCATACATTAGTTTTTGCCTGTTTTTGAACTTTATATAAATGGAATCAGAGTATTTACACTTCTGTGTTTGGGTTCCTTCACCCAAAATTGTATTTGGTAGATCCATTTATATTAATGAATGTAGTTGTAGTTTATTCTTTTATATTTCTGCTTAGTATTCTGTTGTATGCATATACCATCATTTTAAAGAAAACCAGTTTTGGGGACATGTTTCAATTCTTCCCAGTTTGATGTTATGCATAGTGCTACTACAAATAGTCTTGCTCATGTCTTTCTGTGAACTGCATGTGCATTATTGTTGGATATAGACATAGTAGTAGAAATTGAAAATGTTCATGTTTGGAAAATATTGCTAGTTTTCCAAAATAGTTATTAATTTACATTTACATAGGCATTATATGGAAGTTTCAATCATTCTATATCCTTGCATACAGTGGTGTGCAATAAATCAGCTCCTTGGAGAGAAAAAGAGCCATGATTTATAGTGCTTGACAATTTTGTGATATAAATTCTCCTACCACAGCAAATTTCAAGGTACCAACATGACATTACTAAATGCAAAGTTGAGAACAGATGTGAAGGTCCTGCTCAAGCACACCTCTGGTTCTTTGCCTTTTTAATGTTAACTATTCTTTTGAATGGGTTGCATTCTGATTTAACATTTCCTTCCCTGGATGACTTAGAAGGTGAGTGTCATTTCTTCTTCTTGAAGTAGTTGTTCAAATCTTTTGTTTGTTGTTTGTTGGAGGTCTTTTTTGAAATTAATTTTTAGTTCTTTATATACTCTGGATAAAATTCTTTCTCAGATACATGTGTTGCAGATATACTCTCCTACTCTGTGGATTGCCTTTATATTTTCTTAGTCATATCTTTTGATAAGCAGAGGTTTTTGCTTTTTAAAAAAATTTTTAAAAAAGATTTTAAAATTTATTTTTGAGAGAGAGAGCAAGTTAGCTAGAGAAAACATGAGTGGGGGGAGGGGCAGAAGGAGAGGTAGAAGCAGACTCCTTTCAACAAGTGCTTAACCAACTGAGCCATCAAGATATCCCGAGGTCTTTGCTTTTAATGCAATTTGACTTACACTTATTTCATCTATAGTTAGAGATTTATGAGTCTAGTTTTAGAAATCTTCACTTACCAAAATAAATCTTTTATAAATTTTGGTAAGTGAAGATTTGTTTTTTTGTTTTGTTTTGTTTTCATCTAAATATTTGCTTTTTCTTTCACATTCGGACATTAAATCCACTTGAAAATTATTTTGTGTATGGTTTGAAGTAGAGGTCAAGATCTATTATTTTCCATACCCAACTTATGGAAGAGATTATTCCTTTCTCTCTGCACTTAAGTCCCATATTTGTCATAAATTAATTCATTATTTATATGTGAGTCTTTCTCTAAATTACTTGTTTCATTTATTTATTTGTCTGTCTTTGTGTCATTGTTACTATAAATCATATCAGGTCTTGATACATGGTTCTCTTACATTGTTCTTTCTTATATTGTTCTAGTTTGTTTTAGGGAACTATTTCTATAAAAGTACTGGATAACAAACCATTCTAACATTTTGTGGCATTCAACAGTAAGCATTTAATTCTGTGCTCCTGGATTTGTGGATTGGATTTGATGGCTTTCCTTCAGGCTGCAAATAGGTAGGTGGGTGGATGGCCTCCTCCATTGATCTCATTCTGGAACCCAGGCTGAAGAGAGAATAGTTACCTAGAGTTTGTTCTCATGGTAATGGCAAAATACTAGAGATAAAACTCATCCATACGAATTCATTTCATGCTTCTGCTTACGTGACATCCCATAATATCTCATCATCCTGTGCAATTCACATAGCCAAACCCCAAAGTCCAGAGTCTAGGAAGTAAATTCTGTTTATGTGAGGTTAGCAGAAGAATGTGGGTATATACTACTACAGAGATTAAAGAACAGGAATCTACCTGTTCTTTAAAGATTAAAGAAAAGAATCTACCACCGCTGTCTGGCTATTTTTGGCCAATATAAATTGTAATATTGTGTCGGCTTTCCAAAATCAACTGCTGGGGTTTTGACTAACATTGCATTGAATTTATAGATCAATTTGATAGTTATTGATATCTTTACGATACAGGAACATGTTGTATTCTTCCATTGATTTAAATCTTTAATTTCCCTCACCAATGTTTTGTAGTTTTTAGGGTAAAGGATTCACATATCTTTTATTAGATTTATTCCCAGCTAGCTGATAGTAGTTGAATCTATTCTGAATAATATTAGGGGTTTATTTATTTATTTATTTATTTATTTATTTATTTTTAGATTTTATTTTATTTATTCATGAGACACACACACAGAGAGAGAGAGAGAGAGAGAGAGAGAGAGGCAGAGACACAGGCAGAGGGAGAAGTAGGCTCCATGCAGGGAACCCGATGTGGGACTTGATCCTGGGACTCCAGGATCACACCCTGGGCCGAAGGTGGCACTAAACCACTGAGCCACCCAGGGATCCCCTGTTTGTCTTTATTTTTTTCAGAGGTATAAACATGCATTTTAAAAAGTATTGAGCCCATATTCAATGATCCTACTGAATTCCTTATTACTAACCATCTACTATACATTTTTTTTGGATTTTTTATAATCGCAATCATATCTTCTGTTAATAGTGATAGTTTTATTTCTTACTTTCCTCATTACCTATAGTTATATTTTATTATATATACATTTTAATAATATATATGTGTGTATATATATAGTTTTATATATATATATATAGTTTTCTTGCTTTATCACACTATCATATTAGCTAGAACATCAATACAATGTTGCTTTAAGTATGATAAAGCAAGTGAATATATTTTCTTTTTTAAAAAAATTTTATTATTTTTTATTAAATTTAAAATTTTAATTCCAGTATGGTTAACATACAGTGTTATATCAGTTTCAGGTGTAGAGTATAGCGATTCAACAATTCTATACATTGCTTAGTGCTCATCATGATAAATGTATTCTTAATCCCCTTCATCTACTTTACCCATCCTTCCACCCATTGCCCCTCTGATATGCTTTATTTTAAATGAGTACCCTCAGTTAAAGTTTTTTTTTTTTTTTTTCAATAAGAACATTTCTCACTTGAAGCCTACTTCAGAATACAAGATTCTAAAAGATACATATAAAACATTCCATCTGGGAAAAACAGAATACACATTTTCTTCATATACATACAGAAGGATCCCCTGTTTAAATCGCATAAAAAGAGAGATAACATATATTACAAATTCAGGAAGACTGAAATCATACCAAGTATATTTTCCACCAACAATGGTATAAAACTAAAGATCAACAATAAAACAAAGCTGGAAAATCTACAATGTAAATATTAAATATTTAATATATGAATATTAATCTACACACTACTGCACAATGGGCTAAATAAAAAAAATCAAAAGGCAAATCAAAATATACCTCAAAACAAAATAAAAAGAAAACATAATATTCCAAAACCTGTGGGATACAGCAAAAGCAGATGTTAGAGTGAATTTATACTATAAATGCATGTATTAAGAAAAGAAGTTCAAATAAACAACTTAACATTACACCACAGGAACTAAAAAGAAGAAACTTAGCTGAAATTTAGTAGAGGAAGGGAATAACAAAGAGAAGTTGGAAGTAAATAAACTAGAGACCAGAATAAATAGTAACATATAAAGACCAGTTTTTCCAAAAACAAAAAATAAACAAAATTGCCAATGCTTTAAACTTCATTACAGGAAAAATCATCCAATACAGTGTTGCATACCAGCAGTGATAGCAAATATCTTTACTCTTGTTTTGAACTCAGAGGAAAAGCTCCCAAAATTTAGCTTTAAGTCTAATGTTTACAAAAGCTGACTTCTAAATAACTCCTTCAGATTAAAAAGTTAATTCCTTAAATATAAATATAGTTTGAAGTTATATATACTTTGCTAAGAGTCACTGTCTATAGGTCTTTCTTTTTTTTAAATTGTTTTAAAAAAAATAAAAACAAAATTGTTTTTAAATTTTAATTCCAGTATAGTTAACATACAGTGTTATATTAGTTTCAGGTGTTTAATATAATATAGGTATTTAACAATTCTGTGCATTACCCAGTGCTCATCAGGGTAAATATACTCTTAATCCTCATCACCTATTTCACCCATCTTCCCACCTACCTCCCCTCTGGCAACCATCAGTTTGTTTCCTATAGTTAAGAGAATGGTTCTTGGTTTGTCTCTCTTCTTTTTTTCTTTTTCTTTGTTTGCTTGTTTTGTTCTTAAATTCCACATATGGTAAAGTGTCTTTCATTATTCCAAGCTGAAACTCTGTATTCATTAAACAATAACTCTCTATTCCCTCTTCTCTGGCCCCTAATAACCACTATTCTACTTTCTCTCTTAATGAATTTGACAGATAAGTGGGATCATACAATATTTGTCCTTTTCTATCTGTTTTATTTTACTTATTAGAAAGTCCTCAGGGCTTATCCATGTGGTAGCATATATAAGAATTTAATTTCTTTTTAAAGTTGAATACTATTCTATTGTAGATAGATTTTGTTTATCATTTATTGATTGATATTTGGGCTGTTTCCACTTTTGGGTGTTGTGAATAATGCATCTATGAACATTGATGTATATGCATCTGTTCAAGTCCCTGATTTTAGTTCTTTTGGGTATATAACCAGAACTGAAATGGTTGGATCATAGGGTAATTCTATGTTTAATTTTTTGAGGAATCACCACACTGTTTTTCATAGTAGCTAAACCACCCACTTAACATTCTCAAAAGCAAAGCATAATGCTTTCAATATTTCCATATCCTTATCAACACTTGTTATTTTCTGTTTTTTTTTTAATAAATGTCTTACTAATGGATATGAAATGGTTTTGATTTGTATTTCCCTAATGGTAATGACAAATGATATTGAGTGTTTTCTCTGTGCTTATTGGCTATGTGTATACCTCCCTTGGAAAAATGTGTATTCAAGTGCTGCCCAATGTTTAATAGGATTATTTGGTTTTTGGTTGTTCAGCTGTAGGAATTCCTTACATATTCTATATATTAATCCCTTTCAGATACTGATTTGCAAATACTTTCTCTCATTTTAGGGTTGCTTTTTCACTTTCTTGATAGTATCTTTTGATGCAGAAAACTTTTAAATTTTAATGAAGGCCAATTTGTTAATCTTTGATATCATTTATAATGAAAACCAAATTTCAAGTTATTATATTGCACCAGATCCAGTTGACACCAACTTACTAGCAAATGTATATATATATTTGAGAAGGGGAAAAAATGACCATTATAAAACCTATGAGTTTGCTTCAGAGAACAGGAATGTCTGTCACCTTGGTTTTACACACAATGTCATGATCTGTTCCTCTGGTGGTTAATCTCTGTCAGTTTCAGTTATCTGGAATATAATTTTAAATACAAAAATAAATGAAGGCTATTCTGAGAAGTAACCAGGGTTATAACATGGCCCATAAACTTTTCTTCTAGAGAGAAATAAAATCCTCTTCAGATCCATAGTATTGACTTAGAAATTGTATGATGTCAAGCTACCGACTCCACAAACTGAGCTTAGTTTCTCCTTAGGGAATGTCCAATCTTCTTAGGTTATAATGAATCAAAAATTAGAGAGAGGTCAGTGGAAAGTGGAAAGAAGGTTTGGAGAAGCCACATAAAGAGAGAAGATAGCTGATCTTATAGAAGGACATAAAATAAGCACCAGCAAACTGGGGAACTGTCTTATAAAAGACATAAGTAATTTAAGAGAAGAACAAATGTTATAAAAGACTAATAAATGGTTTCCTAAATATGTCCTTGTGACTTAAAACAAAACAGTTAAATGGCGTTTTATAGGTTTCATATACTAAAGAATATTTTTTATTTTTATCTGTATATCAATTCACATATCCTGAGTTTCTGATTTCAGTATGGATGAACTAAATGAGGTATTGCTCACTCATGTCCTTGAGGCTAATATGTAAGGAGATAAAAGGAAGAGAAAGAAAATACTTGGGTTCAATGGCCAAGATTATTCAGCGTCGGTTGGTACCTTATTTTACTATTTAGTTTTCTTTACTCTGAAAAAAAGTTGATGAAACCTTTTTTTAATTTCCAGTTTTTTGAATCAATATCAATCTACTTCAATTTTTTTCCTGTCTTGTTATAATCAGAGTGATGTTTTCATAAATGAGAATGTTGGAAATGGTAGCTGTTCACTTCCCTTTCCTTTTGAAGAAATTATTGATTACTGTAAGAAGGTGACATTTGTGCTCTGCACATTTCTAGAGTGAGCTAATCTCATGTAAAATACAATGTTCTCTGTATCTTTTGTTCCCTAAATAGCTTTGTGATTTAAATGAGTGGCTCAGAGTCAGAGAAGGGAGAAAATAGAAGAAATGATTTTAAAAATAACTACTTAACCCCTACTGCCCCTTCAGTTCCTAGTCCAGTTGTTTCTTTCTCAGAAAAAACTTCTCTTCTAATTTGTCTACTTCACGTCCCCCACAAGAAAATGCCACAGCACCATGGATGTCTCCTTCATGGGCTTTGTCACATTTTCAGTCTCACCTTATTTGAGTGTCATGTTGAGGAATATCATCTCTAAAGTCTTGACTGTGTGTCAGATGGACTCTGAGATGGATCCGTGACCCCTGTCTCCTGGGACTCTTGCTCTTGTATCATCTCTGCCCCTTGAGGGCGGGCTGGGCCTCTGATTTGCTCCTAATCAGCAGGATATTGCAAAGGTAATTGGATGTTCCTTCCATAATTATGTTTTACATATAACTGTAATTTCTGTCTTGTTAGTAAACCCTCTCCCTTGAAGACTTTGATGAAACTAGCTGCCATGTTGTGAGTTATACTATGGATAGGCTGTACATGCCTGAGAATGGCCTCCAACTGGCAACCAGCAAGGAAATGAGGCCCCCAGTCCAAAAATCTATGAAGAGCTCAATCCTACTAACAACCATTTTAATAAGCTTGGAAGTGGATCCTTCCCTAGTCGAGTATTCTGATGAGACCTTGGTTGACATCTTAGTTGCAGTCTTGGGAGAAGGGGAGGCTATGTATGAGAGAAAAAAGCGAAATGTAAAAAATTAACAATTTTCTATGAATAGATAAGTCTTACTGAGCTCACGTTAAAAAAAAAAAAAAAAGGAGTAATAAGAGTATTTTCCTCCCCTCCTCAGACCTCACGGTGTCCCTGTAGAGCCTCAGTGATGCTCATTCTTCCATTTACATTTTAAGCTTATGATAAGGGGACTTTAAGAAGGGTAAGGAGACAGAAGGCGAAAGAACAGAATTGGCCTGATACCACACCATGCAGGAGGCCTCTTCTGGGTGGACTCAAGCCTCACTAGTCTGCGCTGCTGCTGAAAATTGCTTCCTGGAAAGGCCATCTGTCCCCCAGCTGAGATCTCCCTTTTGCCTGGCAAGTACTCTGTGAAAAGGGTGGGGTCAGCCTTGGTACAAAAGAACCATCATTTGCACCCTGGGATTGGCCTGCCCTGGAGACAACCTGGGAATTTCCAAGCTTTCTCTCTGACACAGCTCAGTGTTACTGCCTCCTGTGACCCCCCTCCCACCACCATCAGGAATAGGGCCTTGGGGAGGTCAAATGGAACAACTCGGCTCTGCACTCAAGTGTCTGAGGGCCTTCTCTGTGGCTCCACCCCCTTAGATACAGAGTATGCCAGGGCCTTTCCTGAATTTATCCCTAGTGATTCAATTCAATTCAATTCCACAGATGTTTACTGAGCACTCACTCTGGGACAGGCTCTTGTATTGGCAGTTTGGATAGATCTGAGAATAAAGCAGGAAATAGAAACAAGGCAGAGAACACTTTGCTTTCGCTGGGCTTGCTTTCTAGTGGAATATTCAGATAATCCGTGGTCTCAATAAGCATCTCTGGAAAGATATATACAGCTAATATTTTATAAGGTGGGGAAGTTAGCCAAGCAATTTTCTGGGGCAAGAATATTCCAGACCCTGTGGAGGCCCTGTGACAGGGGTGGATGGGTATCTCACATGTTTGCGGAACAGAAAAGAGACTCATATGTCAGGAACAATGTGAGAAGTAGCGTGGCAGGTGGGGAGGCGCATATATGACAGAGTCTCACTGATGATTTATGCTCTTGACTTTCATTTAATGAGATGTGAAGTCGGTGCAAGGTTCTGAGAGAGGAGAGCAATACGCTCTGAAGAGTGTGATGTTCTCTGGCTCATGTTCTTAAATAATGGCTGGCTGCTGCATGGAGGACAGATGGCAACAGGAGGGTGTCTGTCAGTGCTGTGTCCCCCAGTGACGGGCACCTGGTTTCTGTAGCAAACTCCCTCACTGTTCCATGCACCAGAGCAGAAGGCAGATCACCCCGGGCCCCATAGTCGTGACCACCTGAATCTCCCTTCCCTCAAATAACAGACATGCTCAGCACCACCAGACCCTCATAGCCACCACCTCTAGGTTCTTCAAGGTGGCTGTTTGTCACTCTCAACCCAGTCTCATCTTTGTCTTGGGCCAAGTTGATTATTTTCCTGCACATGCCCTGTTCATCTCTCCCCACCTGCCAGCTTCAGACATTTCCCTTTCACCCACTTGCATTTTCCCCACACCTTCCAGGAGTAGCTCAGGCTCTGTCTTCAAACACCCAAAGCCACAAATCAGCATAGAGTTATTTCCAAATTGTTTCAAACATTTCAGTTGTGTATCCTTGGCTAAATTGTAACTTTTCCTAATCCTGTCATAGAATATGCCTTCCCTGGCTTCCATCCATCAATATTTACTGTGTCCCAAATAACACTAGGCTACGTGCTGCAGATAAAAGGTGAGAAACATACATAGTCATCCTGCTCAAAAGGCTTGATGCCTGGGTTAATTATCTATTGCTGTGTAACACACTACCACAAAGTTAGTTATTTTTTTTAAATTTTATCTCACAGTTTCTATGGGTCAGGAATCT
The DNA here is from genome assembly GCF_048164855.1 of Canis lupus baileyi. Classification (NCBI taxonomy): domain Eukaryota; kingdom Metazoa; phylum Chordata; class Mammalia; order Carnivora; family Canidae; genus Canis; species Canis lupus. The sequence goes on along the minus strand of NC_132873.1, from coordinate 1,737,807 downwards.
GAGCATGGCTTAGCTGGGTCCTTGGCTTGTTATCCTTCCCCCATTTGATATTTTCCATGTAAGATCTTATGAAACAACTATATATGTATGAATATTATATGAATATATAAATGCATATATTAACACATATATATGTGTGTGTGTAGATACAGATTCACACAAAAGATAGGTTACTTTGCCTAGGGCCTCTTTTCTGGGGGAGGCAATTTTGTTGATTCTAGCACTGTCTAATGGGGACTGGCTAAGCATGTGTCTCCTAAGTAGTTTCTCTCAGTCAGATGCTATGTTAATTTGCTAAGGCTTCCATGGCAAAGTACCACAAACTTGGCCTGGGTGGCTCATCACTTAAGCATCTGCCTTTGGTTTAGATCATGATCTCAAGGGCCTGGGATCAAGTCCCACACTGGGCTCCCTGCTCAGCAGAGAGTCTGCTTCTCCCCCTCTCTATCCTTCCTCCTTGAATAGAAAGGTTTGCATAAAAGAAGGTCTTTGTATTCTTTTTATCCTCTCAGATCAAATACTAAGTGATAAACTATGGATGTCAGATTTAGAAATGCTAAGCAAACTGGGGTAAGAAAAAAATGTTATGCATTTTCTTTTTTTTTATTTCCATTAAATGTTGATAATTTCAAAGGAACTTGAGGACTTAACACTATTTCATGTGAAGATTGGCCTTCGGTCTCACTCTATCATGTCTCTCTCTGGAGAGCAGAATAGTGGCCTTCCAAAGAAGGATTATGTGAACCTGAGAATATATTACCTAATATGGAAAAGGGAGTTTGTAGATATGATTAAGGTTAAAGACCTTGAAATGGAGATATTGTCTTGGATTAGGTGGTCAGGTGAGTCCTACCTAATCACATGAATCCTTAAAAGTAGAAAATCTTTTCCAGTTGAGGTTGGAGGTAGATGTAACGAGGGAAAACAGGTCAGACAGGTGCAATATTGCTGGCTTTTAAGATGGAAGAGAGTGGCTAAGAGCTATGGAATGTATACAGCCTCTGCAATTTATAAAAGTCAAGAGAATGGGTTCTCTTCTAGAACATCCAGAGGGAGCACAGTCTTGCTGCAGATACTTTGAAGTTATCCCAGTGAGGCCTGTGTCGGTCTCCTGATTTCTGGGATTATCAGATAATAAACTTAAGTTGTTTTAAGCCACTATTTGTAGCAAAGCGTGGCAGCAGGAATAAAAAATTAGTGATTCTCTAACTGTATGTTTCTACCCACATAATGCCTAGCACAGCCCTCTGCATATGGTATCGATGATTTGACGATATTGTCAAGTATGGATCATAGAGCTGTTTTAGTAAAATAAAATTGTATCAATTCTGAGCATTGGTAGGTCCCAGGCTAAGCTAAATATGTTTAGAAATCTGATTTTAAATCCTCCTTGAGGGCATCTAGGTGGCTCAGTGGGTCGAGCGTCTGCCTTCAGCTCAGGTCATGATCCCAGGGTCCTGGGATCAAGTCCTACATTGGGCTCCCTCCTCTGTGAGGAGTCTGCTTTTGCATCTGCCTGTCTCTCATGATTAAATTAAAAAAAAAAAACTTAAAAAAAAATCCTCCAAGATTTCTTAAGTGAATTGGCTGGCTCTCCATTGCCCTTGGATCAATGTTACTGATGAAAATATATGTGTCTGGCCTTACAGAAAATATATTTCTGTTAAAGTTGCTGAAGTTCATAGTTATTCCTATGCCTGGGTAATTCTTTTCCTGAGGGCTAAGAAGGGAGAACAGACTTTGCTTTAAGGATAGAAGTAAGGCATGTGAGGGCAGATTTGGCTGAGTTGTTTCAATATTGTGTCATGCTTCCTAGTCAGTCTTAGCCTGAATATCAGAGGCAGGTGGTAAAAATTATAATGGGAGAACTTTCTACAATGAGTGAGAACAGGGCTTATAAGCAGACCCATAAAGTAGCCAGCATCTCCATGGGGAAGAGACCACTGCAGATATCCAAGAAAGCAAGCAATGTCATTCCCACTGTGAAAATTACAATGCTGATCCCTAGCCAGGGTTCACTAGGGTATTTCTCAGCAGCTAAGGAATATTGGAAGAAAAGGATAATGTGTCATTACCTCAACAAGAGCCTGACAAGAGTTCTAGCCAATTTTCCTCCCTCAATTTTTCTTCTTCAAGCAAGGCAGATAATATGCTATAGTCTTATAAAACCAGACCAAGGTAGTCAGGTGCTGTTAGTGGCTATTTTCTTGGTCTTTTCTCCTACTAATAATTTTTGTCTTCTGCTATTTTAATTTCATGTTGTCATATTTAGCTCTTGACGAAGGGATGCAAATCCTACAAAGCAAAAAATGAGGTGGCTGAAATTACTTGTTCTAAAGCAGGAATGTTAATTTTCAGAAGACTGTTGCCCTAGTGACAATTATTAGATTAGTCTCCTTTGTTTTATCCCGGTCATATATAAAGATTTATTATACATTGATGAATTAGTCAGTGATAAGCTAAGTATCATTTAAAAAAACACCAAGTATAACTCAACAGAACCATGCATTAATTTTTTCTCTGTTCTCCATTTCAAGGGAAAAAATAAGGACCACAAACAAGCTTGCATTAGCATATTATTTTTCAGAATTCTCTTTAAGGCCATGACTGCTAGATTGTCAGGCCTGATTCAGAGTAACTCTCAACGAGCACCACATTCTGTATACATTGATGATGCTTTAAAAAAAATCATGTTTCCAAGCTTCTTGTAAGACCTTCAAATAAAGAGCAGAGATTGAAATTTTCTCTATACTCATGCTTATTAATGCAGTAAAAGTGTAATATGTCTCAGGGAGGTGTTTTTCAATAGAAGTGAAATTAAAGATGGTACTCATCTCAGCAAAATGCACCATCATGTGCTCCCTTTCTCAGGCTGAAAACTTTGGAGACATCTTTGCTTTCTCTCTTTTTTCATGTACTCCACATCCAATCCATGAATCCAACCCACTGGATCTACCTTCCAAATAGATTCCAAATTGAAATGTGTCTTAATAACTGTAATAGCAAATCCCTAGAGCCAGCCAATGCCATGTCCCACGTGCTCTACTGCAGTGGGACATGGGTTCCTCATTCCCAATGGGTTCCTCATTCCCCCTTTGCTCATACTTTCCACACAGTGGCCAATGTGATACTTTTAAAATGTAAGTCAGGCCATGTCATACCTCTGTTCAAGACCTGCTGTGGTTCCTCATTTCACACAGAATAAAATTCCAAGTACTTGCTCTATCCTGCAAGGCTCATGTGATCTGCTCCCCAGTACTTGTCCAGCCCCATCCCTCGCTCCCTCACAGACTCTGCTCCTGCCACACTGGCTTCCTTCCAGGCTCTTGCCTTAAGACATTTGTGGCTGCTTTTTCATTGTTCCCAAATGATTCCAATCCCCCAAGATACATAAAGGATACATCCTCTCACTTTTATGGTTTCTACTCAAATGTCGTATTTTCAATAGAGATTTTCCTGATCACCCTTCCTACAAATGCACTGCTTATCTCTCCTTGTCCCCTCACCTTGGATGTATCATTCTTCATGATACTTACTGCTACTTGAGATTTTATATACATATATATAATTACTGATTTATTATTGTCTTGGGATGGCATAAGCAAACTTGGCTTCACCCAGGCCAGTAACAGGGACTGATTTCATCCCAGATAACTAGGCAGCTTTGGAAGAAAATTTAGAACTTTGACTTTGAATGAAAAAGTAAAGAGGATTGGAAATGATGAGCTAAGTAGTGATTCTAAGGGTAACCTAACACTAGTTTGGAATGAAATGAAGTAAACTCACTCTTCACACAATTGTTCCTCCCCGAGGTTTCCAGTCATCATTTACCAAATCCCTACTACCTCTGGAGCTTGGTGTCAAATATGAAACCATAAAATTCAAAAGAGAGGACTTTCTCTTACATAATGTGTAGTCTACTGGGGAAAATATGATATAACACCTAATTCTGTTTTTTTCTTCTAGGTGTGTTCTGAATGTTAACATGAGCAGTTCAAATACTAGAAGCAAGTAGATTTTAGAATAGAGAATAAAGAGTTTCTAAGTCCTGTGGCAGTCTGAGAATGATCATGGGTGAGGTTTGAGAAAGGTTAAATGAGAATATGTACAAAAACACACAGCTTTTAGGATGAAGGTAGAATAGGCTTGACTAGAGAAGTTTTTGCCAAGAAAAGTAAAAAAATCATTAAAGCAGAGGATGGAGGAATCCAGAGGTTGGATTTGACCTTGAAGACAGCAAGCAACTGCTGAATGTTTTCTCAGACAATAAGGTGCATGATTAATGGCATTTATCGTGTGTTTACTAGGTCCTAAGTGCTTAACAGGTATTAATTTATTTAATTATATGAGAGTCCTCATGGTTAGTGACTCACCACATCCAGTGGGGGTGCACATAGAAGATCCAAAGGGGAGAAGATACAGAGGGATAGATACTGAGGCAGGAGCGGTGAGTCAGCCAGATGACGGCAATAAGCTGCTGAGTTTAGATGAACAAGGTGGTGTCTGACGTGTTTTGTTGAACGTCAAGGGAAACTTCCCAGTTAAATATTTAAAGTACACAGAAACATATAAGGTAACTCCTTCCCTTAACAAAAAAGGACAAAGATTCTTCTTTGTAGCATGAAACTGGTCCCCCAAGAGGACTTCTGATAACACTGGCAGAAATGAACGCACTGCATTTCTCCCAGATCCCCTGACAGTGTCCCTCAGTTTGTATTTTAGAAACAGCACTTTGTCTGCCATCACCACCACACACAAGTGTGACATTTTGTAAAGCGGTAGTTTTTTCAGATTCCAGAAATGAAGAGGAGGCTTTTATGATTTAATATTTATTTCTGCATTCTGGACAAAAATAGTATTTTTCTATTTACTTACAAAATATTTAAGTCTTATAAAAGAGTGTTTAGGAAGATATCACAGACACCCATGTGCCACAATTCAGATCAATTACATTATCTTTTGTCGTGTTTTCTTTATATTGTTTTTGACTGTTCCTTTTTTTAACAGCCTTATTGAGTTTAGTTGGCATATGTCACATATATCTATATCTATATAAGTTTAAAATGTACTATTTGTTAAGTTTTAGTGTATGTAGACACCGATGAAACCATCACTGCCATCAAGATAATGAGCATTTCTATCACTTCTAAATATCACTTTTCAGAAGTGAAATATTTCCAATAGAGTTTAAGCACCAACACTCTGTTTTCATCTTCTCCTCCCCAAAGCTCATTATTACCTTGAAGCTATCTTTCTTAAGTGCTTATCTTTTTTTAACCTATTACATACCCAAAGATAATATGCTGAGATATTGAGTAATATCCTTTAAATTTTTACATGAATGCTATTATACTGAATACATTTTTTGACTTGCTTTCTCCCCTCAACACAAGGTTTTTGACATATTCCTGCTTAAACATGTAGGTCAGACTCATTTGTTTATCTACATTATAAAAGCATCCTATTGCATTGGGAAGTGAGACAAGTTTGAAGTCCAGATTAAGCTTTTTGCATCATATCATGGCTGCCTGCTAAGATGGTAGAAAAATATGATTTAAAATGCACCAATTTTTAATTGTAGTTTATTTACTTGGTAGGAAGATGCATGAAGTTTCCTTGATTCTTTGTTCTATTTTAAAAATTCTCCATTATTAATATGCATCATTTTTGTAGTTAGGAAAATTAAAGTAACAAGTTCAATAAGCAGAGTACTTGCCCATAAAATGATGTAGGTAAGAAGTTCACAGGCAAACACATGAGCATGAAAAAGTGACTCAGAAAGAGAGCCTAGCAGCTGAGCCAAAGTGAGGCTTGAGAGCAACTTCAAGGATATAGAGATTTTCCTCCTGTTTTATAAGTGGTGGTGGTTATTTCCAAAAAAGGAGTGTGTTGGTTTATTCAGTGGGACTCTTCCAAATAGGAAGGGATCCGTTAGACTTATGGGGAGCTGCTATTAGGCAGTAGCAGATATTTTGTATCATTTCTTCAGGCATATCATTGCATCTATTCATTCAGTGAATGAAAGGTCAGATTCCATTCAGAGGAAGCCAATAGAGTTCTTAGCATCAATTTCTTCAATACATATCTTTTGCACTTGTTCTTGATCTGATTTATTTCCCATTGATTCTTCTTTTTTTTTAATAAAATTTTTCTAAGCACTCCCAGGCAAATATTATTAAATGCTTCCCCGACTGCCCATAAGTAAAGTAAAATAGAGAAACAGTATATTTCCTGACATTTTCCTTTTGTTTGAAAAATGTTGAATTATACATTCTGAAATATCTATCTTGGAGGAAACTCAGGACACGCATTATGGTGGGCAAATTTCCCTGTGCTATTGTTAAAGTTGTGATCCTCCAGAATGCTGGTGAATTGTCTTTTTGCTTTGTAAATTTATTTAAAAGGAGATTGTAGTGCCTTTGTAGCTTACCACAATATAATAATGTGGAGACTGAATGATAAGACTGAAGAATTGTGCATGTGTTGGCTGCAGGAGACAAATAATATTGTAAATGAATTCATTCTTTTCTAAGTTCCTGTAAATTAACATTAAGCATCATTATAAGGATGTACAATTTTTTTAAAGATTTTTTAAAATTTTTATTTATTTATGATAGTCACAGAGAGAGAGAGAGAGAGAGAGAGAGAGGCAGAGACACAGGCAGAGGGAGAAGCAGGCTCCATGCACCGGGAGCCCGACGTGGGACTCGATCCCGGGTCTCCAGGATCGCACCCTGGGCCAAAGGCAGGCGCTAAACCGCTGCGCCACCCAGGGATCCCAAGGATGTATAATTTTGACTTAGATAGCTGGAATAGATTTATATGGACATCCAAATTCAACATTGTGTCTGCCTCCATTTGAGACATTTCCACCTGTTTGTCTATGTATTTGCCTTTTGCATTATTCCACTTCAAATTATATATATGTGTGTGTGTATACGGACACACACACATACACACAGGCACACACATACATATACACATTCTCTTACTTATGGCAAATGTGTAACTGCTTTTGCCCTCATACAGCATTGCATATGATGTTTATATACCAATATTCCAATTATTTGTAAAGTGTGTGTGAGATGTGGGAGTACTTCAAGCTGTAGACAAGTTATGTTAAGTGGTGAAAATTGGTTTACTAAATAAAAGCAAATATTCAAGAGCTCTGTTTTATGGAAACATTTTGTATATGTTCTTGAGAGTGAGTATACAGTAAATATCTCATGTTCAGAAGTCTTAAAATTTTTAAAAACGTACAACTTATTAATAAATGTGTTACTTAGTGGAAACAGTCCTCAAATACTGTTAATACTGACTAGTCTGCAAAGGAAGGAGAAACTTAATTAACTAATAGCATTGTAGTTTGATTAAACACATCCAATTTTATTTCTCAAAGGATAATATTAGCAATTAGAATAGTTGAGTAGTAATATGTCCAAAATATCTTCTCTGATAATTTATGTTCAAAGAAGCTAACAAAGGAGAAAAAAAGCCTGAAGATTAATAGGTTTTAAAAATATGGATAAGTCACTTACAATGCTTACTCTGAGTTTCAAAATTATTTTTTAAATAATATTTTTAGGGCATAATTAGTAAAAACTCTGTAATAAAGCATTGGATTTTTTTTCCAGAATTACTCTCTCATTTTATTATATTGTCATGTACTGTAGTTTCATGTTTTACTCATAAGATACTGCTTAATGTAGGGAGTGGAGACATGATAAGCATATAGCCTCTATAATATAAATTATTATTTTTACTATATGTTACATTGTTCAGTAACACTCTACTTGACCAGAGAACACTCAGAATCACACCTGGTACAAAGACAACTGCCATTTATTGTTGACCTTCTGGTTTCTGAACATATCTTCACTTATTATTTTGTTAGCTATTATTATCACCATTATACAAATGAAGAAATAGGCTCAGGAAGCTCATTTATCAGGTAAATAGTGGAAACGGGATTCAAATCTTATTGTTCTGGCTCCACTATCTATGTCCTTTCATCTTCAACATGCTCCCTTTCAAAAAATGATTATGGGAGTTAAAACAGAAAGAGAAAGACAGGAGAACAAAGCCAGTATTGAGCTAGAAAAGCAACCACTCATTTCCAATAACTTGACTTTGGTCCAGGTAAGTTCATGAAATAACTAGCGAACACGAAAGAGACAGTCTTCAAAAGGACAGTAATAGCTCTTATGCTCTCAGAGATTGGGATGTGGGGCCATGTAGACTCAGGGTTTTTTTTTTTTTTTTTCCTGTTCTATTCTGTGTTAATCTGGCAGAAAAGTGTAAAAAAGGAATACAATCTGTCAAGAGAAGCTACTGACAGGTGAAAAATCATATACTCAGAACAGATGATTTGGGCAGAGTAATTATCACTGGGTCAAAGGGATAAAACAAAAAAAAATCTGTAGTTTTGCTCTGATACAGGGAAGGAACAATTGATTAGTTTAAATACAAACTTTAAATTGCAGAATTTTCTGAAAAGAGTGAAAAGGAAGAAGGGATGTTGAGGTGAGGTCAAGAGAATAAAATGTCATTTCTTGTCTGTAACTATATTATAGTATTCATACTATCATAGGTATCAGGGATGAAATATTCCTGTGAGCATAGTACTTAATGCCTATTATCCTCTTATTATGAAAATTATATAAGACTAGAATCCAAAAAAGTGAGAGAAACACAATATTTCAACATTAAACTGGGGCATGGGCCCAGACTTCTAGATTCACATTACTTTGCTTTTTACAAAGGCAGAGTAGGAACAATTTCTAATAACATCTGTTCACTGAATGAAAATAAATATTAATGATCCTCTCATTGGATGCAGAGAAAGCATTTGACAAAATACAGCATCCATTCCTGATCAAAACTCTTCAGAGTGTAGGCATAGAGGGAACATTCCTCGACATCTTAAAAGCCATCTATGAAAAGCCCACAGCAAATATCATTCTCAATGGGGAAGCACTGGGAGCCTTTCCCCTAAGATCAGGAACAAGACAGGGATGTCCACTCTCACCACTGCTATTCAACATAGTACTGGAAGTCCTAGCCTCAGCAATCAGACAACAAAAAGACATTAAAGGCATTCAAATTGGCAAAGAAGAAGTCAAACTCTCCCTCTTCGCCGATGACATGATACTCTACATAGAAAACCCAAAAGTCTCCACCCCAAGATTGCTAGAACTCATACAGCAATTCGGTAGCGTGGCAGGATACAAAATCAATGCCCAGAAGTCAGTGGCATTTCTATACACTAACAATGAGACTGAAGAAAGAGAAATTAAGGAGTCAATCCCATTTACAATTGCACCCAAAAGCATAAGATACCTAGGAATAAACCTCACCAAAGAAGTAAAGGATCTATACCCTCAAAACTATAGAACACTTCTGAAAGAAATTGAGGAAGACACGAAGAGATGGAAAAATATTCCATGCTCATGGATTGGCAGAATTAATATTGTGAAAATGTCAATGTTACCCAGGGCAATATACACGTTTAATGCAATCCCTATCAAAATACCATGGACTTTCTTCAGAGAGTTAGAACAAATTATTTTAAGATTTGTGTGGAATCAGAAAAGACCCCGAATAGCCAGGGGAATTTTAAAAAAGAAAACCATATCTGGGGGCATCACAATGCCAGATTTCAGGTTGTACTACAAAGCTGTGGTCATCAAGACAGTGTGGTACTGGCACAAAAACAGACACATAGATCAGTGGAACAGAATAGAGAATCCAGAAGTGGACCCTGAACTTTATGGGCAACTAATATTCGATAAAGGAGGAAAGACTATCCATTGGAAGAAAGACAGTCTCTTCAATAAATGGTGCTGGGAAAATTGGACATCCACATGCAGAAGAATGAAACTAGACCACTCTCTTTCACCATACACAAAGATAAACTCAAAATGGATGAAAGATCTAAATGTGAGACAAGATTCCATCAAAATCCTAGAGAAGAACACAGGCAACACCCTTTTTGAACTCGGCCATAGTAACTTCTTGCAAGATACATCCACGAAGGCAAAAGAAACAAAAGCAAAAATGAACTATTGGGACTTCATCAAGATAAGAAGCTTTTGCACAGCAAAGGATACAGTCAACAAAACTCAAAGACAACCTACAGAATGGGAGAAGATATTTGCAAATGACATATCAGATAAAGGGCTAGTTTCCAAGATCTATAAAGAACTTCTTAAACTCAACACCAAAGAAACAAACAATCCAATCATGAAATGGGCAAAAGACATGAACAGAAATCTCACAGAGGAAGACATAGACATGGCCAACATGCATATGAGAAAATGCTCTGCATCACTTGCCATCAGGGAAATACAAATCAAAACTACAATGAGATACCACCTCACACCAGTGAGAATGGGGAAAATTAACAAGGCAGGAAACAACAAATGTTGGAGAGGATGCGGAGAAAAGGGAACCCTCTTACACTGTTGGTGGGAATGTGAACTGGTGCAGCCACTCTGGAGAACTGTGTGGAGGTTCCTCAAACAGTTAAAAATATACCTGCCCTACGACCCAGCAATTGCACTGTTGGGGATTTACCCCAAAGATACAAATGCAATGAAACGCCGGGACACCTGCACCCCGATGTTTCTAGCAGCAATGGCCACGATAGCCAAACTGTGGAAGGAGCCTCGGTGTCCATCAAAAGATGAATGGATAAAGAAGATGTGGTTTATGTATACAATGGAATATTACTCAGCTATTAGAAATGACAAATACCCACCATTTGCTTCAACGTGGATGGAACTGGAGGGTATTATGCTGAGTGAAGTAAGTCAGTCGGAGAAGGACAAACATTATATGTTCTCATTCATTTGGGGAATATAAATAATAGTGAAAGGGAAAATAAGGGAAGGGAGAAGAAATGTGTGGGAAATATCAGAAAGGGAGACAGAACGTAAAGACTGCTAACTCTGGGAAACGAACTAGGGGTGGTAGAAGGGGAGGAGGGCGGGGGGTGGGAGTGAATGGGTGACGGGCACTGGGTGTTATTCTGTATGTTAGTAAATTGAACACCAATAAAAAAAAAAAGAAAATAAATATTAATAGTAATATGATATTGAGTGAGAGATTATGCTAAGTATTATCTTGGTATTGGAGAGGTATTGGCTTTCAAAATGGATCCTTCAGAGAGACACCTGGAGAGGTGATTGCCTGAGTCAACTGGTCAGCTACTAAAGCTTTGTGTAGAGTTCTAGGGTCTCCTAGAAGTGCTCACTAAAAATATAGGACTCTTGAAGATTGAGAGTTGGTTTGGTTGAAAACCTAACTTTACTTTTTAGAAGAGGGAAAAACAACATGGATTTTATTGTTGATTCTTTATCCGGGAAAGGAAAAGGAGCTGTCCGTGGTATCAGATAAGTAAGAATCTCTACGTGTAAGTTCTCCACACTGGGTTACAGAAGTCCAGGGATCAGTAAGCCAGGGTTAAAAATAGATGAAAAGAAATCAGAGTGGATGGACAAAGGTGGATAGAGGCAACCAATATTTCAAAGGGCCATGATTGTTATGTGGTTTTTTTTTTATCATCTTGAATTATATCACCTAGATATTTATTTTTGTTCTTTACTGAAGAAAATGTAACGAGTTCTTACTAAAGAAGTTTAGGAGAATTTTCCCATATAAAAATGAAAGAATAATTTCTAAATCTTCTGGAAATAAATGGCATTTACAGTCCTCTTTAAATTTAATTTCTGCTGCTTATTTCAAGAGGCATCCAGGTGCCTTCCTTAATTAGATCCAGTTAAGATAGCCCTGATGGAAAATTCAGTCTGTTGGCCATAATTCTTAAATTAGTGAGTCACAGACACGATTAGAAAGGAATTAACACAGCCACCTGATTCTTGTTAAGGTTCTAATTGATTCTGGTTATCGAAGTTGTCCCAATTAAATTAGTGATGTCCACCTCAAACTCAACATTCCCTAACAGTATTAAAGCGATTCTTATTTACACAAAAACTATTCCTGTTAATGTTGGGCAGAGAAATTAATCTTTGTCTCTTAAATATATGCATGTAAAAAGTGGAATTTTTTTCTGGTAATAATTTAGGGTCCCAACATAGAATTCTTCCTGATATAAAAGAAATTATATCATGGATCACAGAACAGGAAAGTTGAAGGTGACTCAAAAGATATATATCTGCCAACAAACACTCTATTGTGTTAATCCCTTTTAAACTTGAAACTGAATCCATCCTGGAAGGGAACTCCTGCAATAGTCCATTTAATCTTTAAGCAGATTTAATGCTGAGAAATTGTTCCTCAAACTAAATATATTCATTCATTTAACAAATATTTGTTGTGTGTCTATTATTTGCCAAATTACATCAGGGTACTGTGTGTAGAGGGATAAAGGAAAGGTCCTCTACCCTGAAGAAAATTCAAATAGGAGCTGAAATGCTGGGATCTTTCACCCTTAGTCCTTGACCTTCCTGTGGGCTGTAAACACAGCTTTCCAAGGAGCTAAGATCACTGAAATAGGCCTATAGATTCTTTTCTTCCCCTAGATAAGAACTCATTGTTAGTTTGCTTGCTTACTTTTAAGAATTCTTATAGGAGATGATTTCAAGTTTTTTTTTTTTTTTTTTGTCATCCTATGATTCTTCCTCGGATATCTTGTTTTCTCTCTACCCCTTTTGAAGTGTTATGCTCAGTATTAAATGTGATTCACTGGGGAATGTTTAGTTTTCCTCATGTGCTCCTTAAAAGAACTTTGAAAAACTATGTACTCCTTTGAACCTTTGTAGGTAGACATCTAAAACTTTTCATTGTGAGTATAAATAGTTGCAGTGGATGTAATTTCCAGTACATTGGAGACATTGATTTTAAAAATAAAAGTGTTGCATCATTCTTTTTAATGTATCTAAAGGAATATAAACATCAAGATGATTTAATATTCTCCATTATCCATTTTGAAAAAGCACATACATTTATATTTTGTTGATGTTTTAGATTCACTCTTATTTCTTCTTGAAGTCATAATTCTGTTTCATTTTTCCCACAGACTTTATCCAAATGTAATATACTTCTTTATTTAATGCCATATATTAATGAAGCTAATTAGTCTCTGTAATAATAAAGCCAATTTAATTGTTTTTATTTCCTGTGATGATAGGATTTATGTGTTAAAAAAATTTATGAGCACAATATAATATCAGTATATAATTTACCAAAGAATGAACTCATTATAAATTATTTTTAAAGATTTATTTTATTTATTTATGATAGACATAGAGAGAGAGAGAGAGAGGCAGAGACACAGGAGGAGGGAGAAGCAGGCTCCATGCCGGGAGCCCGAGCGGGACTCCATCCAGGGACTCCAGGATCGCGCCCTGGGCCAAAGGCAGGCGCCAAACTGCTGAGCCACCCAGGGATCTCCTCATTATAAATTTTGATAAACGACTAACAAACAAAAAAGGTAAACTCTTTTTGTTAATACTTTCTAAATAAGTTAGATGGGGAGAGTAGTTAAGGAATTACCCTTGATTGAAGGATTTGTATAATTGTCCTTTTTTCTCTGTAGTGTTTTAAAACTTCAAGCAACACACCAAGACTGTGGGTGAGTGAGAGCTATGTCTTCCTTTTATATCATGAAAAATGATGATGGGGGCTGGGGGCAGCAGAGAAGAATTTTGACCATAGTCATCTTCTCAGGGGGATCAGGTTAGAAAAGAATAAATATGGGTGGTGATGATATGAAAATGCATTCCTCTTAAAATATCCCTGAGTTTGTTCCCTTGCAAGTCTCTGCATATTGTTGGGGTAATTCTATTCCAGTCTGAAGATCATGACTCCAGAGTGTCAGGAATCAGTGGAATAGATTTTTATCTTTCTTACTTTAGAAACAATACTTTTATTGATTATAGTTGAAGACTATATTAGATTTTCAGGGGCCAAATTATACTCCAGATTTGTGAAAAACCCACAGTTATCTTTAAATTAACTTTTAAGTCTTTTTCAGCTATGCTCTTGCTGAATTATGTCCTTCTCCTATCAAGGGCTTGTACAAAAGCTTAAATTTATCTCCATCAGTTTTCATCCTCTTGGATTCAGGCTTTCCTCAAATCTATTGAGATATTTTTGGATTATGTTTCTATGTTCATCCTACAGAGAGAACATTTGAAGAGCATGAGCATTTATTCCTAGGAACTAAAGAATGCAACATTGCTCCAGGTTTAGACAGTTCTTAATTTCAATAATCAAGATATATTTTGAGTACACTGATGCTTAAGAACACATTCATTTTTGACAGTTTATTATAAAAGAAATAAGAAAAGCATTGGACTTGTGAGAAATACTAGATTCTGATTTTAGTTTTTTCACAGGATTCACCCATTCATTCATTCATCAACAAACATGACTGCCTCCTGTTTGTTGGGCCCTTTGTTAATCACTATGGAACCAGAGATGGAGATCATTCTACCTTAGCAGAACAAGTGTAAAGGAGTGAGACAAACCATTGGTAATAGTACAGAGTGGTAAACCCTGTGAAGAGTATATGTATGAGGGGGTGCAGCAGTACCCAGTAAAGGCACCGAATTCATATGAAAGAGAGGGTCAAGGAAGACTTCTTAGAACAGGAATCTTGATAGGAATCTACAAGAATAAATAGAAACAAAATGTGCAAAAAATAGGAGGTGTGCAATGGGTGGAAGGAAGAGTATTTCAGGAAGAATGAGCAAACCATGTGAAAGCATGGAAGTATGGAAAGTATCTAAATTGTTAAATTTATGAAACAGAGAAGGAAAAATCTGGCTAAAATAAAGTAAGACTTCTTAGAAGAAAATCAGGGAGAATAAATAACTTATTCATTTTGTTGGCAGAGGACAACAAAAATCAAACATGGTAAAGTCCTTAAATTATGTGAAAATGAGAATTCTCATGACTGAAATGTATGCCTGGGACAGAACCAATGAAACCCTATTTTAAACACCAAAACTTTCAGTGTTGGATTTCTAAGGAATTTTACCACTGAGTACATATGTTACTTCTCCCTGGATGCCCTTCCCATCGCCTCAGTCTAGAGAAATTCTGACTTTTTTCAAGTGACAGATAAGGCCACAACACACACAGAATTTTCATGGGATCTTAAACCTAGTATATCCCATGGATATACCTGCACATCACATTATAATACAGGGAGTAAGTATTCATTTCTTCAAAGCAATCATCAGTTCATTGAGAGCAGGAACCATGTCTTAGTCAATTTTGTATCCCCATTACCTATAAGAGTATCTTCCACTTTTGGTGCTCAAGCAATGTTTTTTCAATTGAGTAAAGTAGGGCCATTTTAGAGATTGTGAATGGGTGTATATGATGAGATATGCTCATATTAAGTACCATTACTAGCACTGGAAAAAAAAAAGACACTGAACACATTAAACCTATTGACTCTGAGAAAGTAGGATTAGCTCCTTTTAGATAAGACAACCTAGTCACTAAAAATGTTCAACAGCAATTTGAAGTACCTAAATGATGGTTTGGCCAGTTTCTCTGAAAAATCTCCTTTTCTAAGACTAGTTTTCCAAAATAAATAAATTAATTAATTAATTAACTAAAAATAAAAGCTACTTTGATATGAGACTTTCTTCTTTAGTCACTAGGTTGATTCCTAACTTCCATAAAGACTACAGATTCCATGTTATCAGAGATATGATACAACTTTGTTATAGTGCAGTAACTGGAATGTAAAGGAAAGTGCCATGATTTAATTTTAAGGGTATACTTGGTCATGGTGGTATAAAATGAGGGGCTTTGGGACACCTGGGTAGCTCACTGGTTGAGTGTCTGCCTTTAGCTCAGGGCCTGATCCCAGGTTCCCAGGATCAAGTCCCACATTGAGCTCCCTGCATGGAGCCTGCTTCTCCCTCTGCCTGTGTCTCTGCCTCTCTCTCTCTGGGTCTCTCATGAATAAATAAATAAAATCTTAAAAAATAAAATAAAATAAAATAAAATAAAATAAAATAAAATAAAATAAAATAAAATAAAAAAAATGAGGGGCTTGGATTTCTTGGCCCATGCAAGTATAATTACCCTTGATAAGAACCAAGGCTAAGTTCAGTTACCCCAAAAAGCAAGGAGAAATTGGGTTCTTAATCAGGCAGCAGTCTGGCCTCATAGAACTTCTGTTGCAGTTTTTGATACTGGGATTGCTTTTGCTATAGTCACAGGCTTCTGGATGATACCTACTAGGTTACACCTCTTCCCATTATTCTTTGTGCTCACTTCCTGGAGTGGTAAAGGTGGGAATTCTGCATTTCCTGGAGCTCTAGGGTGATACTAGTGGCTTTAGAAATTGTTTTTTGTTTTTTTTTTAATTCTGTTATCTGATACTTACATATTCTGTGTAGAGACTCACCTAAAGGGCAAAAATTTACTCTTCGTTTTACCTTCGGAACTTGGAAACTGGTTTTGAACCACATTAAAATATGTGTGTTCTGTTTTATAGTATTCACACCATTTATTATACTGGATCATAAAAAGAACCCCGTAGTATAATCAGAAAGGTGTGAAAGAAAAATTTTAGGGTGAATTTCCAACTCAAAATCCTTTTTCTGTAAGAATGGCACATCTAGCCCAAAGGAAAAGTCACATCTGTAACAGAATACTAAAATGAGGCTTTTTAGTTTTAGAGTTTTAGCTGAGGATCCGAAGCTGAGAAAAAATGGTAACAAGCTAATCTCTATATTCTAAAATGGAACACTAGGTCGTGAATGCAGCATTTTTGTCAAGGGAGTCACCTAAAACTAGTTCTGTAACCAAAGCCCATCATCTAGCCCCAGATTTTATAAAAACAAAGGTGAAAGATTCATTTCAGAAGTAAATTGGTGGTGGAACATCTTTGAAGAGTGCTCTTAGTGAAATGAAACACTGTGTAGTTTTTTTTCTCCTGCCCAATGAAAGGTGCATTAGTCAAAATACTAATATATATATATATATATATATATATATATATATATATATATGTGTGTGTGTGTGTGTGTGTTCCCAAGGGTAGGTGCAGGGATAGGTGCTTGAGGTCATCTGGACACATCTGAGTATGAAAGTCTGTCTGGAACTGCCTTGATAACAGGGCATGTGGAAAGGGATTCAGTGGGTATTAGCTAGGGTACCTCACCCTACTTTCTCCTACTTTAACATCTCCCTCCCACTGGAGTCAGACCCAGTTGGAAGTCAGTGCAATGAAGAAATAGGGAGGTGGCCTATAGGGGTCATCTGCTTGAGACCCAGAGAGGAAGGAGGAATGATCTTAAGAGACTGGATCTTAAGGGTAGCTCAGTTTGTTGAGCATCCAACTTTTGATTTTGGTTCCAGTCATGATCTCAGAGCCATGGAATCGAGCCCCCTATTGGGTTCCATGCTTGGGGAGGAGTCTCCTTGGGATTCTCTCCCTCTCCTTCTGCCTCTTCCCCAACTCCCTCTCTCTGTCTCTCTTCTGAAATAAATTAATTAATTTTAAAGAAGAGAGAGAATGGATCTTAAGAGAGAGAGAAACAAACTAGAAAAAATAAGTTCTGACTGAAACATGAGCTTATGGTACATTTTCACAGGTGTTCAGAGGTGTGTATGGAAGACAATTAGGCAATTTTACCACTAAGGATGAATCTGTTTCCTAGGTTGAGTTTCTACATATCTGTGTATGCTTTAAGTGCTGAAGATTCCAAACAAATAAGAGCCAGAAGGTGTCTACCATATGCAGTACTCACAGTATGAGCTGACACTGAGAATTCAGAAGAGCTGAAGCTCTGCCTTACTTATGTGGATGGTTAAATCCTGAGCCAACCAACACCTGAGGCTCTAACCTGAATCAAACCCAGGAGAATACAGTTTTGTTCCAGCTGATGGCTGAATTTTTGCACATGAATGGGGCCTGTGGGCTAACACTGAACTAGAAGTTGTCAGCGTTCTGATTACATTGGAAAAGATGTATACTACTTACTCTGTCCCAGGATTCACCCAATCTTTACTGATTTAAAATCCCAAGGATTACCCAGGATGAAAAGAAGATCACCTAGAGCATTTCCTCATTTGATTGAATTCTTGTTCTCTACACTTAAGCACAAAGTTGAATAAGAAAGTTTAAATTATAACTTTACTTTCCTATTATTCTGTTTTAGAACTATTGGGATTAAGGAACTAAATTTGATATCTTCATCATTGAAAGCCTATTGCAAAACTTTTTTGGTCAAAAGTTTCTACATAAAACCCATATGAAGTTCTAGATTTCTGCGATAAACTACCATTTTCTTTAAGCAATGATAGGAATTTATCATATGTATTTATGAGATCCCAATAGGCATGCAGGAAACATATTTTATCAGAAACAAAAGATTTCCATTATCCCCAAGAAAGAGGAGAGTCTTCTTTAGGACACTAGCATTTCTTTTAAATAAACTTAGGTTTTTGAGTATAATTGTCTGGTCACATCGGAGACTTTTGGCAAAAAAAAAAAAAAATGCTAATGTACATGGATATTTTTTTCCATCTTGTTTTATAGAACAAGGATTGTCTCAGAGCTATTATGCCTACTGGTTAAATTGGGGAATTAAACAGTTTCTCTGATCCAACATCCTAAAGGCATTCTCTTGGCAGTGAATGCACAACCAATGTTCCATGGTGAGCTAACATCTAAGCTTGCTTTATCAATTAGTCTTGCTGTATATTTTCTTCCTGTGAGCATGGAAAATATTTTCCAAATTCATTGGTAACTTGACATTGGTCCCCATCCTGACAGGGCAGACTGTTTTTGTGTATTAAAGATCCCAGTGGTGTGAAAAGGGAAAATAGTATCTTGTTAAACTTTGTAAAGGTTTTATTTTACTAATTTGCTTATTAAAGAAATCACTTAAAAAACACCAGCATGTATTAGCTTGAAAGTCTATATTAAATGTCATTGTTTAATTTTAACCTTGGATGCATTTTCCAAAAACTTTCTATACTTGCAAGTATGATAAAAGTAAGCAAGTTAAACTATCTCTCTTTTGTATAAACTTTCATCTGCCCCTTGTAAATATGATGGGCTAGGAATCTACACACACATCTGGTCCCCAGCTGACCAGTTTCTTGTATGCATTTATATATTTGAATCCCAATGCCAGTTTTGGTTGAGAGAATTAAATGTTGTTTCTGAACACTTTCAAACAAATATCAGAGATTTTAAGAAAGTATTCTTCTGTTTTAAAAACAAGTAAAAATGTTATTCATCCTCATACCCAATCAGCCGAGCTTAGTGTAATTTTTGCAAAGAGCATTAAGCTCCAGGCCAGAATATTTTTTAAAAAAATAGAGGCCTAGGCACAAACTGAATTTGGTTTGTGGATATGAAAACAAATATACATATTCTGGGGTTAATCCAAAGATGAAATCGTCTCACCCATCTTTGGAGCAAGCTCTATGAGATACTGTAGTAAGCACCTGTCCACTTTATCCAGGTAAGGGATCTTTGCTGTTAAAGAGCTCCAGATACTGTGTCTTCACTCTCTCCATCATACCTATTTGAGTTTCTCTCATTAACCTCCTTCCTTTGAGTTAAAACCTTGAGCTTCTGGAAGCCAGACTTATGTACAATGTAGATATATCCCAAGAGCATGGCATGCTGAGCCATTAGCTCCTTGTCACACAGTTAGCCCAAAGCAGTGGATCAGCTTGAAGAGGTATCACCCAACAGGGTCCAGAGAAAATAGGACGGCTCATTTGTTGGTTTGGTGTGAGGAATGGGAGAGAGGAAAAAAGAAGAGAAAAGGTGTGACAATAAGCTTCTTATGGGAAGATAGGCCTTGGTGGAGAGCTCCTAAGAAGCTAACAATCCAAACAGAGTAATAAAACCATATATAGAACATCATGTAAAAACTTTGCTTAATTAAGGTTGTTGCCTGCCTTCTGTTTTGCTACACTCCCTGTACTTTCTTTGTTCCAAGGAAATTTGTCTCCATAATTTTAGCAAAGAAGCTGTTCTTATCAGTCAGTCTTGGGGAATTCATAATTGGTTATCTCCTTGTGTGCATGGCATAGGATTTTTATTATATTAATTGCAGCTTCAGACATTCTTATTCGTTGGTGACTCTTTACAATTTAACAGATTTAAATCATCACTCGTATTTTTATTTCCCACAAGTTCTTAATAACCTCTTCTTTTTACGGTATCTGAATATCTGAAGCTTCCTTGACCATAGTTTAAAAATATGATACAAATGGAACTATCACATGACATTTCAGAGATGGATAATGCAGATTTCTGAATCTAAGAGTTCCAAACCTGGATATACAACTCATCTGGGTAACACTAGACTAAGACCCTTAAGCCACCTTGGGATATTAGTTTCCTGCATGAAGGGTTTGGACTGATAACAATGACGACAGTAGTAGTAGTAATAAGCAATATCGAGGTCTAAATCCAGACAATTGGTAATTGGCTGAGATCAGTTGATGTATCTCCAGAGTTCACACTTTACTGATTTACTGCTTCCTTAGTGATCCCAATAATCTCATTTAATTCTATGCAAGATAAGCTGACAGAAAACAATAGAGAGTATTTATTTGTCTTTTTATTTTTCTAGTATCAGTGAATTGAAACCACAGGAAAACTTAGATTTGCAATTGATGACCTGTAGATTATCAAAATTTCAATATATTATGGTCACCCTCATCTTCCTAATAAGAAATCAGACTGTGTTTATATGGAAATCTTTTCCTTTCAATCAGACCCTTAATTAGCAGCTGTAGGATACTACTTTCTTTCTCTAGCAACCTTAATTTTCTCTCATGCTATTAAAGTTTCCCCCAAATACCAGAACCTTTGATGGGCAGTGATGGTGGTATTTCTTGCTCTTCAGGACAGAGTTTGGCAATGAGAAAGGCAGGATATAAAATTAAATTGTAAAGGCAACATAGTAAGGAGTAATCTGCAGAATAGTCAACTGTTCTCTGCTGCTCTAGAGACTGGAAAAAATCACAGATGGCCTTGCTGAATTAGGCTTGATGTTTCTATGAGAATAGTTAGACTTTCCTTCTTTAGGATGATGGGCCACTCTCATGACTGGTATTTCAGTCTGCTTGTCCACCACCTTATGGCACTGAATCCTACTCAGGACCAGAACAGTTGGTTGTTGCCTAAGGAAAATTTTCAGGGTCATTGGGAGTGCTCCATCCCTCAAAATTTAAAATCTATCATTTCTTTACAAGGAAACAAAGAATTTCAACTTGTTACCTAGAGTAAACAGATAAAAATGGCCCTGGGAGGAATTACCTGAATTGTCCAAAAGTCCTTTCAAATTAGTTTAAATAAAGGAGTATTCAGTTCAAGTGACTGCTCTAAGGATTCAGTCCAGGGATTCAAATGTTTTTATTAGGGCTTTTTCATTTTTACTCAAACTTTGGGCTTTCTTTGTGGGGGCAGGATATTTGCCAGATGCTGGACTTACAATCTATCCATTCTGTAACCCCAGTGGAATGAAGACTTCCCCATCACATTGTTTAGAAAAGACTAAAGACTATTGACTCTTATTGGTTTTATTGATTTTGTTTGACTCATCTGCCCATCTCTATAGAAATTATTGTGCCCGAGTGGGTAAAACATTTTAATGAACATGGCCTGAGTCATATACTCATCTTAAAAGTCAGGAGATGGAGAAACTTGGACTTGAGAGTAGGAGAGGAATAGACCCCAGGGGAAATTAGGTGCATTTGCCAAAAGAATGAGAAACAGATGCTATGCATGCAAAAATAGTGGATGTCTACTATATAACCTTGTGGCCTAAAAGATTCCTCCTCCATCTTCTGCAGCCTAGGAGCTCAATTGAATTTTTTTTATTCCTCAGCTGATTGATCGGCTGAGGAATAAAAAAAAAAAAACCCTCCCTCTCCATGTCTCCAGTGTCCCAAGAAAACAACATGCTTTTAATCATCCATTAGGAGAAATGTAACTTTTTAATGATAATTTTAGTGTGCCATTCCTCCACGTTTGGTCTTTTTTTTTTTTTTAAGATTTTATTTATTTATGTATGAGAGACACAGAGAGAGAGGCAGAGACACAGGCAGAGGGAGAAGCAGGCTCCATGCAGGGAGCCCGACGTGGGACTTGATCCTGAGTCTCCAGGATCAGGCCCTGGCCCGAAGGAGGCGCTAAACCGCTGAGCCACCCCGGCTGCCCTATGTTTGGTCATTTTTAGTTCCTGTGTTATTTGTCACATTTCTACATCAGCTTTCTTGAGGCCAATAGCTTCAAATGATAGCCTAAAAGGGCAACTGATTGTTAATTTTACAAGTGGCAGTAAATAGATGGAAATAGCAGAGCTTAAGACAAAGCAATCTGTCTGAGGAGGGTCAGGCTGTCCCTTGTTTCTCACATCACGTGGGTCAGACAGGTCTTTTTGCTTAGTAGGTCTCCATGAGGCTCCTGACCTAATGAGGTAAGATGAAGTAGCTCAAGCAAAATAGAACCCCCGAGGGAATGCATTATTGCTGTTACAGACCACAAGTGTTCTTACTGCTGAGACAGAATGTAGTAGATCCATGCACCGTGGCCAATTTCCTACAGTGACATTACATTACTGCTTCTTTCTTTATCACTAAAGTATGCCATAGAATATGGACGTAAACAAAAACACCTTAAACCTTATTTGTTATGGCATTGCGCAATGGCTAGATACAAAGGGCAGTCCTTTCCAAAATCCCACACCCACACTTGGTATAGCACATTGCACACAATAGGAACCTAATAAGTGTTCTCTATGTTAAGTGAGTGAACATTACAGGAGCTCTCGGAATTTGTCCCTGGGATGCCTTCTTTTCTGATGGCCTCTCTTAATACAGATGCTCAGTCAGAATGTACCACTGTAGTCCACCAGTTGGTGAGGGCCTGTGCCCATTCTGACTGGGCTACAGTCCTTTCAGTGCTCATAACATACTATTATAAATATTTCACAAGTCACTCCTGCTTCTTCTTCACCATGTCTCCAATGTAAGCCCACTAAAATCTGTTTTCCTAACATACTGATTCTCTCTTAAGCATCTTTTCTATCAAAACTTGTGTGTCTTATAACCATTATGAATCTAACGGGTTTTGATTCATGCAACGATGTCAATGGCTCCTTGTGATACTTCACTAAGGATACAGACTTTGGGGTTTTGATGCCTGAATCTAAAGACGTTAGTCATTAATGATCAGTGATGATGTCAGGCACAATAATAGCGGATGTCAGATACAATAAATACTTTATTGGTTTCAAAAGTTTCCTCTGCCCCTTCTAATAAACCCCGTTAACAAAATTCTACTTTTCCAGGACCCACTAAGCCAGCTAAGGTTTATCAGATCTGAAGTCTAACACTTGCATTAAGGATTAGATTCTTTAAATGTAGGAAATCTAAAACTTCTAAAACTTAGTCTCCTAAGATGACCAGGGCCTCCAAGTCTTTCCCCATGAACCTCAATTCTTCCATTAGTGTTACGCTCAGGCAGAGGTTAACTTTAGAGTGGCCATTTGATTTTGGACGTAGAAGATGACTTTTTTTTTTTAAACTCACAAATCTTTGATAAACTGTGAGCACTCAGATTGAACTCAGTGGATGGCATCTCTTAGCGTTGCAGACTCTCAAAAATGAGAGAGAGAGACAGAGATGCTTGTTAGCTTCACATTGCAAAAGGTCAAAATGGTATATAAATGAAATGAAAGTATTGGTGTTAACACATCAGAGGGATATACATATCCCATAGCCTTTGTTGATGGGCTGTGTGTCAGACGGTTTGGGGTATGTAGGACAGCCCTCAGCAATTGCAACAGCCACAGCAGCAAAGTGACACAAGATCCCACAGGGCCTCTTTCTATTGTGTTATCATGGGGCACCTGGGAGCTAGCTTGGGCCAGCCCCTGGACAGAAAAAGGAAACTCTTACTTTGTAGACTTGACCCAAGGTTTTCTATAACCTCGTTAAGGTTCGCACATTGCTACTTCCCTACACATACCTTTACTTCAGGGGAAGTGCTCTGCTCGCTATCTTTTGAAGCCATTTCTGCTTTGGTTCAAGTTTCGCATCCCAGGTCCTACAGGCCATATTCCTAACCACAGCCCCATTTACTGCCCCGTGCCAAATTCTACTTCCTCCGTGATGGCGCATCAGAACCTGACCAACTCAGTTCACAATAGTGATTCCTACCTCTCAAATATTATACTTATGCCTCTACTACACACTCCATTTTATTATACTATTTCCTAAACTTCAGTTATTGTTGTAACTCTTTTGTAATTGTTGCCATATCAATGAACCACCTGGGGCAGTATTACTTTCTTAAAAAAAAAAAAAAAACTTAAATTGGACTCAGTTTTTAAAAATTTAAATGAAGTAATTTTAAAAGACAACATTATATCACTACTAAAAATAGAAAAACATTTCATTGGCCACAAACAGAAGGTATCCATGGAAATAAATACAACAGGAGCCAAACAATGTAATTAAATTCTAGATACACTGGGCCAGCTTGGGTATCTCAGCCTGAAGCTCCTTCTCTTGAGGGTGTAGAGGGAGACAAGCCAAGTATGAGAAGGATGGTAAGGGCATCCTAGCATGAAACTAAGGCTTTCTTCTGAGAGTAGTCAGAAAGATGGAAAGCAGACTAGCTTTCTGATTCAATGTTATTTAGTACTCTGTTCTTGCACAGCCTAAAATTACCCTGCATGCCACCCTGCATGCCACGTATCCCACACTTTGAGACCCCTCCCATCTTATAATGCATTGCCCTCTGTTGCCAGTTATGTTCGGGGATGCATTTTAATCTCCTCACTGGTTAGTAAGCCTCTTGATGATAGAAATGGTATAAAGATCTTGGTCTCCCTTACTACCTGTAAGTTTCTTGAGCCTCAGGATAAGTAAGGGAGCTGCACTTGAAACTAATATAATATTGCATGTCAACTATATTCCAATAATAACAAATGAATGAATGAGTAAATAAATAAAATTTAAAAGTATGGGATCTGATTCAAAAAATAAGTTGGATAAAAAATAGCTTAATGTTCCTTATGATGATTCCTTATAGTGATTGCAAGCACTGAGCAACTCTTTTGTGGTAGGGGCTGGTTGGATTTTGGCAATGCAAGTGCTGGGCAGATAGTGGTGAATAAAAAGAAAAGGGTGGGGCGGGGGGGAAGATAACCTGACTATACTAAGATGAACACATATCATGAAATAAACTTATTTTAGGATTTGACCTGTGGATCCAATCTTATTTCAATGCTAAATGAATTATAGTAAATCCAGAGGAAATTACCAGACTGAAAAAAAAATAGAATGTTAGATCTTATTTTATTTTTTTAAGATTTTATTTATTTATTCATGAGAAACACAGAGAGAGAGGCAGAGACACAGGCAGAGGGAGAAGCAGGCTCCCTGCAGGAGTCCTGGGTCTCCAGGATCACGCCCTGGGCAGAAGGCAGGCGCTAAACCTCTGAGCCACCCAGGGATTCCCCCAGAATGTTAGATCTTAAAAGGTCAGTGGGCACTTTATCCAGTTTACTGGATAGCATTAAAAATATTGTGCGTTGGTCACCTTTCCTCTAGGGCTCTGGCAGCTTATTATATGACACGTGATTATTAAAAGGGATTTATTTGGAAATATAAGAAATATATGGAGACATTCTTTAAGGCATTTTTTTCTAAAGCTGGGCCATGTTTTCCTAGGTTGCAGGGTCACAATAATGGCAAACATGTGCACAGGACGTGCTTACTGTGTGCCAGATGGATTTCCAGTATTCCGAACATATATTAGGGAACTAAATTCTTACCACAATCCTATTAGTAAGGATGTTAGTTTTCTATCGCTGCCATGATCAATTACCACAAATTTAGCTTAAAACAACACAGATTTGTTATCTTAAAGTTCTGTAGGTCAGAAGTCTGAGTTGAATCTCACGGAGTGAAAAATCACAGTCTACAGGGCTGTGTTCCTTTCTGGAAGTTCGAAGGCGAGAATCCACTTCCTTGCTCATTTGGGTTTTGGCAGAATTGATTGTTTTTTGAGTTGTAGGAATGAGGTCTCCATGTCCTTGCTGGCTATGGGCTGAGGGCTATTCCCAGCTCCTAAAGGCCAGCCATGCTCCTTGGTGTTTGCCTTTTTCCTCCATTTTCATGCTTTGAAATTCTACAGCTGCTTCTGCCCTTGCATCTCCCTGTCCCACTCTTCCACTTTTAAGGACTCTATGCTTAATTGTACCCACCCAGATAATCCAGGATGATCTTCCCATCTCAAAATCCTTAACCTTAATCACATTTGAAAAGACCCTTTTGTATGAATATGTAAGGTAATATATTCACCAATTCTGGGGATTAGGTGTGCAAATCTTTGAGGAGTGGGGGGCATTATTCTATCAGCCACAGTAAAGTACTATTGTTATTTCTATTTTGCAGTAATGACTAAATAGCACCCCATCCAGGTTCCCCTCATTCTTCCTTTTCCCCCACCATGGCAGGGGTCTCCCCTACCAAATTTGGAGAATCTGACAACCAGGTGCTTGCACATTAGTTTGGCTACAAGGCGTGACCTATTCTGGAGACATTTGTGTTAGAACACGTGTGATTAAGAAAAGAAAGGCATACTCCTCTCGCAAAGAGACTTGAAGCAGCAGTTTTATCAGCAGAGGGTTTTTTGTTGTTGTTTTCCGATTACTTCCTATTAGCAGCCACCTACTCCATCAACACAGGGAACTGCCCTTGTGAGTTCTAGGAATTTTCAGACTCATCTCTCATCCGTCCACCTGACCAGGACCTATGAGGAAGCATAGCTGAACCTCTCTACTTTCCTACTCTGCCCCTTGTTCTCATCTTACAGATGTCCCTTGGAGTTTCATAAGTTAAAATCTTCCACTCCTGCAGTGAACTTCAGGAGGGAGGAGCCTCATTTGATTTGTCAGCATATCTTTATCACGAAGCACAGAGTCTGCCTTAGAGACGTGTGGTTGGCAACCTGTGACATGACTCCCGATGGTGCACCCATCTTGGTAGTCACTATCTGGTGAAATCCCCTACCATTAAATGTGGGAGGGACCTGGTGCCTTGCTTCTAACAATAGTATTTGGCCACAGGAATGGAATGCCACATCTATGATTAGGTCACAAAAGATTTTGACCTCTGTCTTGCTAGCAGACTCTCTCTCTTTCCTTCTTGGCTTTTATTATCAATAAATCAGGCTGCCAAGTTAGAGAAGCCCATGAAGCAAGGAACCGGAGATGGCCTCTGGGCAACAGCCTGTAAAGGACTTGGGAATGCCAACTACCACATGAGCTTGAAAGTGTATCTTTCCTCAGTCAAGCCTTGAGATGACTGACCTCGAGACCCCTTGCTTACAGCTTGTGAGAGATCCTAAAACAGAAGACCCAGGCAAGCTGAGCCCCCATCCCGAACCCACAGAAACTCTGAGACTATCAATGTCTATTGCTTTGAGCCACCAAGGTTTGGATTATTATGTAGCAGTAGATTACCAGCACAAGCAGGCTCTCATCATATAGTGGATAAATGATTGAATGAAGAACATGAAGCAGAGATATTATCCTTTGTTCACTTGATAGAAACTTAATAATGGCAGTAGGAAGTCTGAGTTCAAGAAGTTTGGATAACGGTGTAGTAACAGTGTTAACAGGGTAACACTAACACTAGCTAAGCTGCTAGTGCAGTTCAGACTTACACACCTTGAATATCCTAGGTGCTCCATAGCTTCATTCTTTCCTCCTCTGCTTAAAGCAAAGCATTCTCCATTGAGGACCTTGAAATTAGATGCAGTTGGTTTTCAGCAGCAGGCTGCTACTTCACTCCCCGTTTTCTTCAGATATGTATACTTCAGGAGAGTATATATATATATATATATATATATATATAGCCAGGAGGACCCTGCAAACTCCATCTAGTTGGGCAAAGCTGCCTGCTTGTCTGATGTCTTTGTTTCCCTTGCCATGAATTAGTTCATTTCTCCCTCCTTTCTGTTATGATTAACTGTGTAATATTAGTGAAGACTAATTATTTATTTTTTTATTTAAATTCAATTTGCCAACATATAGTATAACATCCAATGCTTATCCCATCAAGGGCCTTCCTTAGTGCTCAACACCCAGTCACCCCATCCCCTCACCAGCCCCTTCCACAGCCTTTTGTTTGTTTCCCAGAATTAGGAGTCTCTCTAATTTTGTCTTCTTCTCTAATTTTTCCCCACTCAGTTTCCCTTCTTTCCCTTATAGTCCCTTTCACTGTTACTTATATTTCACATGTGAGTGAAACCATATGATGATTGTCCTTCTCCGATTGACTTATTAGTAAAGACTAATTCTAAAGCACTTCCTGAGGATGGAGAGAGGTATGACACATTTTTTCTAATATGTATATTGATCATCCAAAGGAGAAGATTGGTGCATAAAAAACAAAGGCACTATTCTCAACAGGAGCAGAGACTCAAAGTCAAGTCTGGGGATGCAGCTGAAATGGAGAAATACTGCCTTCCTCACAGTCACATTTTTCGAACTCAAAGCACTTCTGTCACATTCGCTCCTTTATCACTAAAGCCCTCTGTAGTGTAGAAAGGTTTTTATGTCAGTCCACAGATGAGAACACTAGGCAAATAGTTTGCTGACGTATATACAGCAGTTAGAGGGCTGGCAGTAAACTCAGGTCATCTAGCAACCAGATCAGTCGGCGCTGGGACCAGGGTGAGGTAGGGGAGGTACTCTCATTGCACCAAAGACCTCAATGATCAAGATAACTGAGATTGTAATGCAGTATTTCTGAAAATCAAAAATATGAAAATTTTAAATAAGAGGTTCAGGATTAGTGATTTTTCCCCCATTTGCCTTAGGCTCCAATATGGCTGGGCAAAGCACTATCTTTTCACCTTCTGTTGTTTCTCTGGGTGGCCTGCTGGTCTGCTCTGTCCTAAAGTATGTCCTGCATGCAGCTCTGTCCTAGAGTGACGTGAGCAGCCTCAGGCAATAGCAGCAGCCTTTGTCTTGCTGTTGCTATTCCAGCCAGCTCTCTTATCCTGGCTAACCAGACCCCATCCACCTGAAGGATAGTTTAGGAAAGACGTCCTTCTTCAGAATACGTTCAGGACAAACACAATTCCTGGCTCGATCTATGAGCTAGAAGTGAGGTGGCATTTCCTCTTCTTCAAGACACAGTCTTCACCACTCCATGGAACGGTGGCAAGGATTGACATCTGCAGAGCGGCTGCCACAGTTCTACAAGTAGGAGGAAGGGGACCCATGGCCCCAGGTCCCTCCTGTCTGCCAGGCACCATGCAACACAGTGGAGTTGTCAGGAGCATGAATTCTGAAGCCAGACTGCTTCAAGTTCTGGTCTAACCACTTGCTAGTCGTGGAGCCTTGGATGGAATTACTCATCCTTAAACAGGGTTATTAACCAAGTTAGGTTGATATAAATAATAAAAGATGTGAGGTGCATAGGACTAAGCCTGCCACATAATAAGCATTCAGTAAATGTCAGCAATTACTATTGTTATATAATTTTATTTTTTTTGTTATATAATTTTATGTTCATAATAACTCAGTGAGCTAGTCTACATCTGATTGATTCATGATTCAGATTTGACCAAGGAATAGTAAAATTAAAGTAACTCATTCAGGAAATTCAGGTGAAATGGAAGGAGACAACATTTGAACTAGCATTTTCCTAGAAACAAAGAAAACAGTTGATCCTTTTAGGAAAAGAGAAATGTACTTTTCACTCAGAATGTTTCAGTTTTCTGTATAAGTGGAAATTAAGTAAGGAGCAAGAGCTTGTGACAAGGCCAAGAAATTCTTTGTTTTGCTTTATTTATTTATTTTTTTGAAGATTGAGTTTGCATTTTATTTCATGAGTTCTTTTAAATCATCTTTCTCTAATAATTTGGAACCCAACGTTACTTTACCTTCAGCAATCTGAATTACTTCTGGTCCTAACTTACTTGCTGAAGTAACTTAAGTTAGCTTTCAGTCTTCTACAGACTTTTGCACTTTAAAAATTGCTAGTACACAAGTCAGTGCCCTCTCCCTCTTCATCTCTTATTGGAGCCCTGGACTGACATTGGCATAATATACACACACCTACCACCTGCTCCACAAATTATCTTCAAATACTGTCGAGTAGTTCAGGATAGAGCCCAGATGCTCTACACGGCCAACACAGAGAAATGTTGGTCTGTTTTCTGTTTCCCTTGACAGATTCTGCTCTGCCTGAAAGTCCAGCAAATTAAAAACATATATAAAAGAACTTGAAGGATTTCATAAATAAAAATAATTATCTAAATGAAACATAAAGAAGAACCCCCAACAGGAACCCACACAATTGGAGCTATATAGAGGAGAGAAGCTAGAAGCAGGGATAGATCTTGTTTTTAAAAGGAAAATTCTGCTACAAATCACTGTCCTCTTGAGGGGGAAGGAGTGATTCTATCTATCTCTGGTAAGAGGCATTTGTTCATTCATCTTCTTGTCATATTCTTTATTCCCTATAGGGTTTAAATTTGGGTAATTTGGTCTTTTTGTTTTCTCCCTTGTTTTTTTTTTAATTTTTTTATTTATTTATGATAGTCACAGAGAGAGAGAGAGAGAGAGGCAGAGACACAGGCAGAGGGAGAAGCAGGCTCCATGCACCGGGAGCCCGACGTGGGATGCGATCCCGGGTCTCCAGGATCGTGCCCTGGGCCAAAGGCAGGCGCCAAACCGCTGCGCCACCCAGGGATCCCTGTTTTCTCCCTTGTTAAAGAAGAAGTAATGCTGCTGTTAAAGACAAATGCTATTTTAAAAATGCTGTAAAATAAAGAGTTTGATCATTTGTTCCTGGGTAAGAGAAAGAAGGGTTGAGATGGCTTCACAAGGCTTTTTGTATGTGTGATTTTTAAAAATTGTGGTAAAATCCATGAAATATAAAGTGTACCATTTAAACCATTTTTAAAGTGTAAAATTCAGTGACATTCAGTAATTTCACAATGTTGAGCAATTATCACCTCTCTCAAGTTCCAGAATATTTCCTCACTCTAAAGGAAATCCATACCCATCAAGGGTCATTTCCCTTTCTCCCCTTCTCCTAGCCCCTGGCAACCACCAATATGCTGTCTCTCTGGATTTACCTGTTCTGGATATTTCAAATAAATGGAGTCTTGCGGTATGTGACCTTTTGTGTCTAGCTTCTCTCTCTTAGCAAAATGTTTTCAAGGCTCATCTATTTTGTAGCATGTATCAGCATTTCCTTCCTCTCTTTTGCTAAACAATATTTCATTGTATGGATGTACCACACTTTATTTGTTGGATGATAGACATTGGACTGTTTATACCTTTTGGCTATTGTGACTAGTGCTGCTGTGTATACTTGTGTATACATTTTTGTTTGAACACCTGTTTTCAATTCTTTTGGGAACATACCCAGGAATGGAATTTCTGGGTCATATGCTAATTCTTTGTTTAACTTACAAACTGCTTTCCATAGTGACTGCACCATTTTACATCGTCATCTTACAAGCTTTTAAAAACGTAACACCACAGTTTACCAAAGTTAAGGATATATTTGCCCCCCCCCAAATATATATTTTCCAAGGATATATACATGTCTAAAATATATCTAAAATCATGAATCAATTAGATGTAGACATTTCAGACATAGGATGAGGTTTCTAAAAATGAAGTAAAACTGATCCATCAGACTCCATACTATCCCTTGTTGAAGATCCCAATCGTGGTCAATATCAGCCAGATCCCCTTTCTGCTTTTCAAGCACCTCGCACTCTTTTGGTAGAATTTCCAGGCATCTAGTTATTCGGAAAATCAGGAAAAAGGATGCTCCTGGGATATGGACATAAGAATTCCTGTCCTAAAAGTGCTCATATTTCCCACCTGATTCAGTCTCGGTCTCGTGGGAGGTGGGTTGTTCTAATTCAGGCATCCAGAACTTAGTCAACATCTCCAGGTATGAGCTGCTAAATCATACTTGGTTTCTTTCTTTTTTTTCTTCACGTTTTAATGTGTCTGAAATCAAGAGCTTTTTAGATTTCATGAAATGAAATGATTTTGAGAAAGCAAGACTCAGATTCTTGACTCAGGACTTTGGTGGCCTCATCAGGATTTACTGAATTTATGAAGCCAGCAATAACATAGAATAGACCTACCATGGCCTTATCTGGCATATATTATGGATACCTACTTCCCCCTCATACACACTATCTTCAGCTGCCCCCACCTCTGTCATCTGGCCAACTTCTTTCCTGATCCTTCAGAACTCAGCAGTCTCCTTCTCTGACATCTCCCACTGAGTGAGGTGCACAATTTATAGATCCCACAGCATCTTCTACATGTTTCTGTATCTGATCCAAAATATCAGGAGATTATGATCCCACTAAAATTATCATAGAGCTGGGGCACCTGAGTGGCTAAGTGGTTGAGCACCTGCCTTTGGCTTAGGGCATGATCCTAGGGTCCCGGGATCGAGTCCCACATCAGGCTTCCTTAGAGGAGCTGCTTCTCCCTTGACCTATGTCTCTGCCTCTCTTTCTGTGTCTTTCATGAATAAATAAATAAAATCTTTAAAAAAATATCAAAATAAAATTACCACAGAACTTTGTCCTGTTGCACTCTATGGGCTATCCTTTCCTTTATTAGCACTTGACAAATCTGTCCTGGGAGAAGTCAAAGGGCAGAGTGGGAATGACCCAAGGAGAGCTTGTCCCCAACACTGAAAGCAATTAACAGCATCAGCCCAACTGGTGCAAGTCCATATGTGCAGGTTAGCTTATTTGGCTAACATAGCATTTGATGGAATTTTTTCCTCTAAGTTTTTAGTTATGATTCCATCAGACAAAATGACCAAGATCTTATCTAAAACATGAGCCCAAAAATGAAGAGTCTAATCTAGTATCCTCCAAACTGAGAGGTGCACAAACTTTGCTAGTTACCTGAGCGGCCTAATTTTAAAGGAATTAATTTACAGACCCTTAACTTGTATCCTGAACTACACCTGCCTGAGAACAAGCTTGTGGCAATCTAAACAACTAGTGCTTTCTCCTTTCTCAACTTCCCTTTTCACAGTTCCCTTCCTACCACTTTGCAAAAGAAAGGCATACCTCCCACCCATCTGGCATGTTTTCTATAATTACATTGTACTTTTGGACGTTCAAACCTCTAGACCAAAAACAAATGGACCACTTGAAATATTGATGTCCGGCTTTGTGTTTTTATTGTCTTATACATGATTCTTTTAAGAGAAAATCATGGAGTTAGATCATTGGTATCTTTATTCATGTTGAGATATCCAGAATTTACATACACTTAAGAAGGAGAAGGGAGGAATGCTGACTATTTTGCTCAAATAACCTTTCCTCTCCCATCTGCTGGCTATTGCTGTAGAATGAGTCTCTCTGAGGTGAGGCTCCTTTGAGAGCAAAGCAAAGACAAGATTGCTGATGAAAAGTACTAAAGGGCACTGGGCCTTATTTCATTATGGATGGGTGCCATGTTTTACCCATTAGTGGTAAAATTAGTGTTAAAAATGAGATGGTCGTCATGGGAAGGCATCTCATTGCAGTTATTTAAATTGAAAAGAGGTTAGACTTTTCCTGCCAGAAAACTAGACTGATTTTGCTGATAATAAAGACTGGCTTTTTGAATTAGATTAGGTGATGGATGTTACCTACTAATTAAATGAGCTGAATCAGCAGCTCCAAAGTTTTGATGAAAATATTTAAAACACAGAGTAAGACAAAAATGTTTTTATCAAACATATCGGACTAGTAAAGGTGAAATAAATGAAACTTTTGAATTTCCCCCACCTTTCTGAGTATATTGCAATAAACAGCTTGTCTCTCAAGGAAAGCATAACATGAAGACATTTTTTTGTTAAAATATTGATACTTTTTTTAAAGATTACATTTATTTATTCATGAGAGACAGAGAGAGAGAGAGAGAGGCAGAGACACAGGCAGAGGGAGAAGCAGGCTCCATGCAGGGAGCCTGATGTGGGACTCGATCCCAGGACCCTGGGATCAAACCCTGAGCCAAAGGCAGATGCTCAACTGCTGAACCACCCAGGCGTCCCAAACTATTGATACTTTTATAGTGGCTGGTAATATTTATCTCCCTGAATCCTGGAGTGGATCTAGTTCAGTCCCAGATCTTCCCCTGGGGCCTGGAGCCTGGAGCCTATAAGACTGCTTCACAGTCCAGCAACTGTAAGATTAATACCTTGTGCAAGAAGGAACTATATGATATTTTTGCTTTTTAAAGTAAAATTTCTTCATGTATTTAAAAATAGATGATGTATACCAAATTAATCTGGAATTTATATTCTACTAGATACATGTAAAAGACTGGTATAGTAAATTTATTTTTATCCATACACCATTGTATTGGCCTTTTTGATCTATCCTAAACAAACATTGGATTTACTGAAAGTCATTTCTGGGGTTCCGGAGGCCTGCTGTGGCTCATTGCATGTACAGCCATGAATCAGGGTCACTCAGTTTTAGGAAATTCTTCTAACATAATCTAACTCCTCATTTTTCATATACCAAACTAATGTTTGGGAAAGCTAGTTACTTATCCAATGTCACACAACCTGTATATGACAGACTAGAATCCAGGTCTTTAGCCCTTGATCTGGTTCTGTTTCTTAAACTACAATTGACACTTCGAATCATAAATTAAAGTGTTTGAAAGAATGAAATATGAGTCAAACTGTAATGAATCTTTTTAAAAAGTGTAATACAAATTAAAACCACATTTTCATTTTCAGTTAACTATTTAACGAATCAGATAAGAATATTCTCTACTGTAAAACTAGTATGTATGTATGTATGTATGTATGTATGTATGTATGTATTGAGTCTCTAGACATAATAGCAAAGTCTTTGGGAAACCCAAGGTTTCCAGGGAAAGAACAGAGGCTTTGGGATCTAGGCTTGAGTTCAATTTCTAGTTGCTTATTACCAGCTGTGCACTATTAGGCTATTTACCCAACTCCCTTGAGTTTGTTTCCTTTACCTGGAAAATGGAGATAAAAATCCCTGTTGGATGAGGTTACGATTAAGAATAAATGCAATGATGCATGTAATGTGAGTAGCATGATAGTTAGCATATGTTAGGAAAGCAAAAACTCTAGTTTTCAAGTGGCTATTTCTCCCTATTTTCTATCTCTAATTGCTAATGCATTTATCCGTTATGCTATAGCCTCGGGGCCTTGACAGTTCCTTGGACAAGAAGCCAATAGTTTAATAATTTAGAAAAGCGATTTTCAAGCTGTGAGCATAGGAGCTCTGAAGAGGCAAGGTCATGGAGATGGGGACCTGGAGGGAAAGAGAGCCTTGGGGCTCCAATTTCTTCATTAACAAGTGAAGCTTTGCTTTTCTCAATCCTATGCCCATGACTTTGTTGGGGGGAAATGCTGCCTTGGGCTTCATGAGGCATTTGAATCAGAAGCTCCTGGAGATGTAGTCTTTAGCCCAAGGCATTGGTGCTTGCAGATAGGAATTTCTTGCACAGAGCCTCTGCATTTGGGGATGTGTTTTGAAAGGCGAGGGTGTTTGGTTGAAGTCAACATTAAGTAGTGGTTTCAGGATCAACTCTAATGAGGGTATAATGCACCATACAGAATATCCATGTAAAGTGAGGCAGCATAGGATACATGTGAACAGGAGAGAAATATTTTGAGGACATTCATGGTGAGTTTAGTAACTGGTTTCAAGTTATGAGTATGGAAAGAGATGCTCTCTCTCATTCTTGATCACCTTGCCATATTATGCAAAGTCTGTTTGTTTGTTGTGCTTATTTCTATTTTTGTAGTTGGAACATCATTTCAGTTATTATCCCCATCTACCAGGTAGAAGAAGAAAGATTGAATATGATCTGTCTTCTATTATTCTATTAACTGGGAAAAATGATGTCCTGGAGTTTTAATAGAACAATTTGAAGTCCTTGTTAACTCATTTTTTCTCTATGGCTTTAAAAATATCCCCATTTTGTCCTTTTCATAATTGTGTTGTAGACATTCTCTGTACCCTTGGCCTTTTAAGAAAGATGAACTTTTGTACTGTTTGAAAATGTAATGAAAATGTTAAATAGTTGTAGACTCATCATTAAATCAGCCATGAGACTGAGTCTATCTAAGCCTAAAGGAAATACATCAGTGGGTTTTGAAAAAAATATTTCTTTCTACCTTCACCATAACATACTCTGGGGAAGGTCCTGCCCATTACAGTACTGATCATAAAACAGTTTCTGCCACTTTTTTTCTAAAGGCTCTTTGGTACTGAGGGATAATGACTATTCTATTCTTCTCTTTTGTTCTCATTATTTTTCCTATACTATTTCAAAGTTATGTAGTTGTATCTTCCCAATTCTTAAGAAATGTGGTATTTTTATAGTGTTAACTTTCTACTTTTGCAGAAAATCCAGATCCCTAAAAACAGAACCATTCTAATAGGGATGTTCCATGTAGAGCCATAAACAAGTGGAACCCACCACTTTCCTCCTGTCTTGTGTTCTTTTCTCCTATATAACAAACCATGCATTTCGATGTTAGTTGAAAGAGTTTTTCTTCTTGTTCCCTGAGCACTTGGAAAGATTGGGTAGGCAGCAGCCTTATTATCTACTCCTTAAAATCCAAGGTTCTGATTTAGTGAGGCCACTGTTCAGGCCCATCACCTACTTTGAATCAGGTGTGTCTGTGACTGGTGTGTGTATGTAAGGGGGGGGGGCACTCATGATAGTGGGTATGAGGAAGCAACAGAAGGGATATGGGGGGGACACTTTAGAATATTTGCATTTTTGTGATGTTTCATATTTGGGGTTCTTTCTTTATAGCTTTTACCTCATATACTAGTGTGTAATAAGGAAAAAAAGCATTGGCTCCCTCATTATGAGATGAATACAAAGCTGTCTATTTTGGGGAACCAAAACCAGAACACTAGCTGGAAAACAATATAAATTCTGGTTGGAGAAAGTAGAAGATTAGGGGGAGGTAACAGGGGGAGAAATAAATGTGTTTGGTGATGAGATCTGAACCAGTCAGGGTTTGGGAAGGAACACAGATGGCACATTTAAATGGAGTATAGGCAAACCTTGAAGATGTTGCGGTTTTGGTTATCATAGAGTGGATATTGCAATAAGATGAGGCAAATGAATAGCTTGGTTTCCCAGTGCATATCAAAGTTAAGTTTAGGGGGCACCTGGGTGACTCAGTGGTTGAGCGTCTGTCTTTGGCTCAGGTCATGATCCCGGGGTCCTAGGTCAAGTCCCGCAGCAGGCTCTCTACAGGGATCCTACTTCTCCCTCTGCCTGTGTCTCTGCCTCTCTCTGTGTGTCTCTCATGAATAAATAAATAAAATCTTAGAAAAGAAAACAAAGTTATATTTATACTCTACTGTAGTCTATTAAATGTGCAATTGCATTATATCTAAAAAAACAATGTACATACCTTAATTTAAAAATACTTTATTGCTCAAAATGTTAGCCATTATCTCAGCTTTCAGCAAATCATAATCATTAATCATAGATCAATCACCATAACAAATTTAATAATAATGAAAGAATCTGAAATATTATCATTTCTAAAATACGACACAAAGTGAGTGGTTACTGTTGGAAAAATGGCACTGGTGGAATCGTTCAATACAGAGTTGCCACAAATCTTCAATTTATAAAAAAAAAAAAAAAAACCCACACAATATCTATGAAATGCAATATCTGAGAAGGACAATAAAGCAAAGTACAATAAAATGAAGTATGCCTGTAATTTGATGAGGGTTAATAAAGGGACTGTATACAAGGGCCCGGGCAAGCTTGAAGAAAACAGTGAAGTGCTTCAGGGTTCGCAAGAGTGCGGAGCAGCAAACACTGCTAGGCCTAAAGGGACAAGTAGAGGAAGCAGTGACTAGAACCTGGGAAGGGCAGTTGTGTGGAGAGGACCCTTCACCAATGGGAGTTGGCCTTTGATGAAAGGACACAACCAGGCACAATGACCAGGCTGGAGCAAAGCAGGGAATGCACCTCACTCTCCTTCCACCCTCTGGTTTTCTGCTAGTGCCCTGGAAAATCAGAGAAATTGAAGAGAAGGTAAAAAAGCACACTGATATAATCCATATGACTCAACCTCCTCAGGCATGGAACAGGTGGAGAGGATAGAGTGTGAATGAGGGGAAAAGGGGTTGCAAACAGAAGATATTTAGCCAAGAAATGTAGAAACTAGAACTAAATATCTAGTTCAAATGACAAGACGGCAGACTTTAAAGAAGACCTTAGAATAGACTATCAAAAGATTAATGGGAGGATGCCTGGGTGACTCAGTGGTTGAGTGTCTGCCTTCTGCTCACATCATGATCCCAGGGTCCTGGGATGGAGTCCTGCATTGGGCTTCCCACAGGGAGCCTGCTTCTCCCTCTGCCTATGTCTCTGCCTCTCTCTCTGTGTCTCTCGTGAATTGATAAATTAAAATCTTAAAAAAAAAAAATAAAGTAATGGGATTCCAACTGGGGAATGTTAACAACAGAAAGTCTCCTGTAAGGCAGCCCAGGTGGCTCAGTGGTTTAGCGCTGCCTTCAGCCCAGGCTGTGGTCCCGGAGACCTGGGATCGAGTCCCACGTCAAGCTCCCTGCATGGAATGGAACCTGTTTCTACCTCTGCCAGTGTTTGTGCCTCTCTCTCTCTCTCTCTGTGTGTCTCTCATGAATAAATGAATTAAATCTTAAAAAAAAAAAATCTCCTGTATAAAGAGTTGACCTTTGAACAACACAAGTTGGAAGTATTCGGGTCCACTTCTACGTGGATTTCTTTTCAGTAGCTATATTGGAAGGTTTGTCAGGGATTTGTGACAATTTGAATAAACTTGAAAACTGCCTAAAAAATAATAAAAACATTAAGAAAAAGTTTGGTATTCATGAATGCATAAAATATATGTAGTTACTTTATCATTGACTGTTATCAAATATACACAAATCTGTTATAAAAATTTTAAATTTATCAAAACATATGGACACACTTATAGACTAGACGCCTCACCATTCAGTCAAAAGGAATGTCAAGATGCCGTATTAGATCCTAGCCGCATGAAGTTAAGTGCTGTACATGCTGTACCACCATAACAATCTCATAGCCACCTCCTTTTCTTAGTGCCATGAGCTCAAGTATTGCAAGTATTGGCTTAAAACGCTAGGTGACCTGAATCATCTCTAAAAAAACACTAGATGATGCCCCAGTAAAGAGTGTATCACAGCAAAAGTGATCTCTCGTGGCCCTCAGTATTGGTAGTTACGTTTTGGGGGAGTCAAAAGTTATACGCAGGATTTCAAGTGCATGAAGGGTCAGCTTCAAGGGTCAACTAAATAAACCTTTATACTTATGAAACAGTAATCTGTGAAGCAATTAAAAATATCTTCCTATTGAACACTTACAGAAAAGGTAGGTAAAGCAAAGTTCAAAGATTATTTTCCCCATTTTATGGGTAACAAACCCGAAGTAAAGAGAGCTTAAGTGATATCCCAAAGATGGTGGCTTTTCCAATTTCTAACTTCTTGTTCAGTGCTTTTTACTTTTGATTTCTATTTATACTTTACTGCACCACTCCCAGGGGACAGAATTACACATTTACTGGAAATTCTCAACCATCCAAATTTCAAAAATATATACATAGCAAGGGACACTTGCTTTTGTCTCACAGTCAGTTTTCAGTACATCGATGCATCTGTAGGAAAAGCAACCAGAATCCAAAGTTTTGAGGAGTGCTGTAGATCTTCAGTGAAGATCTGGCTTAGGTGGGAAGCAAAGAGAGAAGAGAATTGCAACACCCAATGAAAAGCAAAACCTCACTAAAGTCATGTTTTCCAACCCTCAACTCAAAACTCTACCCGAATGTTTCTTTTATCTTTTTTAGCCAAATAAGGCAACCAATAACCAGAAGTATCAGGAAGAGGTGAAGTAGTAAAGCTGTCTATAGGAAAAGTTTAATAGTTTGTCTGTGTCACTAATACCATCACTTACAGCTTTAGCACACACCACTCAATAGAAGTAACTACATGTTGGTTTTCACTCCTTAAAAGTTTTGCTGAGTTAATTCTTACTGCAAGAGTGTGTGTGCTTGTGTGCATTTCTCCTAATTCTCGGGACCAGAAATTATTTTTCTTTTTCCCTTTTCTCTCTTATCCAAGCATGTGTAAGTAGCTTAAGCCTGACATGAAATGGTCCAAATATCCAGCATTTTTATTACTAATCAGATCACTGTATAAAATCCATTTAAAAGTGTCAGCTTATCATCCAAGGGCAGCTGTCTAAAGAAATTACAAGAAATACTCATGGCCTTTTCTTTGCTTTTGCTTTTTATAATAAAAGTTGGCCAGAACTTTGGCATAAGTTTTATCAGCAGAATAGACATTTAGTCACTCATCAGAGATTGCAAAATTCACTGAGGAGTATGGGAAGATTTTAATATGCTGTTTTATTAATTTCAATATGTATTTGGCTCATGTTTTAGGAATAATGCTTGTTTTATAATCTCGTACTGCCGAGGATAGTCTTATAAAAAAGACTATTAAGGCATTTCTTTGATTGAGAAAAAGAATATATGTGAAAACAGTTTGAAAGCTACTAAATAATTCCCAGGAAGGAGTACCATGCAGCCATTAAAATCACAAATACTATTTTCTATATGATTAAACTTTAAAATATTACATATACTCCCCACACACTACTAAAGGAAATATAAAAATACTATAAATAGTATTTAATACTGGTAATGATCTTTTTTTCCTTTATTGTACTTTCCAAATTTCTTATGAGTATGTGTTTTATGACCATAAAAATGAACATCATTTATTCTTTAAACAAAAAATATAATGCACTATTCTAGAAACTAATTCCAAACCCAGTAAATGATCCTTGGGCATACAAGCAGCCTGACAATTTCACACTGAGACAGTGCCTAAAATAGGCCTGGGCAGAATTGGAAGGAGAAATAATCTCTGCTTCTGGAAGGAACATTATAATTGAGACTATTTGAAGAGGAAAGGTGAGTGAACACAGTATAAGAACATCAAAATGCTATGTTTTATGGTTGTTTGATGTAGAACAGATGGCGTTATACAGTTCAAAATATATCCTGTTTCACCACCAAACATCAAACATCTACCCTTGTGCATCTAAATGCTATTTTTAGCTGTCATATACTTAAGGCTGCATGTTCTATGTAGAGCTGCATTCTCATAAAAAAACCTTTTGGGTTTAAAGCCTCTGCTTGTGTAAATCATAGCTCTTTCCTACAGAAGCAATTAATTCATAATATTACTAGGAAAAAAAGGGTCTGATTTTACAAAATTTTAACCCATAGTGTAAATAACGGTGCTTAAAATTGGGGGTCAAGACAAAAAAAAATGACTTAGGGTGTAAAACGTTTACTCTAGACTACCCTGTAGGAAGTCAAGTACTTACGGTTAAGGCGATGTAGATTTGATGCAGAATCTGAGATGAGTAATGTGCTTCATATCAATTTACTTAAAATATTTATACTTTGGTTATAACAATGAAATTCTTAACTTATCCATGATCATACAACTAATTAGTAACAAATCACTCTATGTAGTGTGTGGCATCTTTAGTCCTTTCAAATCTGGATATTTCCTTCAATTGCCATTGATTACCTTCTAAATGGGGAAAAAAAGTCAAGGAACATGAGAGCCCAAAGGGATCTGAGGGTTATTTTAGTCCAGATTTGTTGCTCTAAAGGGGATG
Organism: Canis lupus baileyi; assembly: GCF_048164855.1. Lineage (NCBI taxonomy): Eukaryota > Metazoa > Chordata > Mammalia > Carnivora > Canidae > Canis > Canis lupus. The sequence continues at coordinate 1,696,045 of NC_132873.1, read as the reverse complement.
AGAAAACTCAGGCTCAGTATGATTTGCAGGAACTCAGTGTTTCCCCTTTTGTCCATCTTTGGTAACCAGAAGATCCAGAAGGATGAGAGCTCCCTGCTCAAGCCTACACCCAAGTGAGGCTGAAGAGACTCTATTCAGAGTGACAGGGGGATGGAATCTGGTTATGCCCAAGCCCTTCCATATCAGAGTTTGAGACTTTTCCTGAGTTTCTGCTCCTGTGACAATCGCAGCTGCCTTCAGGTCCTCTTCTTGAATCCTGATGCCTCCAGCTTTTCTCGGACTCTGGGAGCTAGTCAGTATCCTTCTACTCAATATCTTTTTTTTCCTTACAAGCCTTAAGAGTTGACTTCTGCACCTCCCAACAGAGAACCTGACCAATACACCCAGAATAGGTAATTGGGTTGCCTAGTGCTCTATAGTCCAAACTTGCTAATTCTCAAGAATCTGAACTAAACACCCTTCCTCTTTTTTTTTTTTTTTAAAGATCTTTGTGGACATACTGTATAATTAATTCTTTATGGTCTTTGCCTTATCTTAACATTGTGATTCATTCTGGAGATAACAGGTCAAATTGACACTTCAGTATGAAGAGTTTTACCCTTAACAGAAAATGTAACCCAATTAACTTCTGTAGACACCATGTTCTCTACTCTCTGAGAAGAATTTTCTCTTTACTTGGAAAATTGTTTATCAGGTCATTTCAATACTTTATGCCCTTTTCTTCAAGGACTAGTGATTCACCAATTCCTTTTGATTGTATGGAATCAATGTTCTTATAGAGATCTGACATAGCAAAAGCTCCATAAATATTTGTTGGTTGATTGATCTCTTATTACCAACGAAATAAATTTTGGGCAATTCAAAACAGATGAATGTTTACAACCATGGCAGTGGGTGATTGAACTGGCATATCACCAATTCAATTATCTTCTGCCCTGAATCTCACCAATATAGCTAGTCTCACTCAAAACACCTCCCCCTGAGAATAAGGCAGAAATGAATGCCATCAATCTCACTCATGCCACTTAAGAGAACATCACATACACATTTTACTCACATCAGGATCTTAATCAGACTAGAGAGTGATATGGTTGCTTTTATTATCTCTTGTTCATTGTCTCATTCTATCTTTGCTATCTAATTATGTACATGACACCTGAGGTACAATCACAGTGAGAATTATTAGTTAAATTCTAGAGAGTAAAAGAAAGATTTTGACATTGTAGAGTTCCTGAGTTTGGCAGTATGCAAAATTGATAATGTCAAAGATTGTTATGTCTAAAACAGTGATATTTCTGTAATTCATTTTGTTTTGTTCGCTATATCACAGCCTGGAACAGAAATAAGCAATTTTTAAAAATGTTTCTGAGATTGTAACAACTTTGTCTGTATCAATTACAGATCTTCCTTCTCATTTCCCAAATATCATATTATTTTCAATTTGAGTAGCATTCATTAAGTACCTACTATCCTACTATTATTCATATAATGGACACTGAATTACCAATATTGAGTTTAGTGCCTCTCAAATAGTAGACATTCAATAAAAAGTGATTAAGAGGCAGCCCCCTGACTAATAGGGGATTGTTCATAGAAAGGATTAGATAACAAATAATGCTAGTTAGCATACAGGGATAAGGCATGTTATAAGAAAACCATAAATGAATTTCTGAGTTTAAAGGAGAGAAAAATTCTTGGAAAAGGAGGATTTATAAAGTTGTATTATTAAGGACAGTTTAGACTATGTTATAGTAAAAATTTAACACGAAAAAATTACCAGAACAAAAGTGTATTTCTCCTTCTTATATACCCAGTGCGGATTAAAGAAAGGTTCTGCTGTACAGTCATGCAAGGATTCAGTGTGATGAAGGCTGCACCTTCTTGTAGCATTTAGGATACATGCCATTTAGGATACATGACCTCCAGGATCACTAGGGGACACACCGGATAGAGCATGGAGTCTTAAAAATCTCAATTCAAAAGTGATGTGTGCCACTTCCACTTATATTTTATTGGTGAGAACTAAGGCAAGAGACTGAAAAGTGTAGTGTTCCTTCTTGTTCAAAAAAGAAAGGAGAACCAAATATTGGGGAGCACTAGTAATCTCTTAAAAATTTTTTTCTGAAATAGGTAAGGGGGAGGGCATTTATTATGATCCTGGGAAAGAGAGTGGATATTTGAGTATTTTGGAAATAGCATAGATGTAAGCAAAGAATGGAGAGGGCATTGAAGGTAATCCTCAGAAAATTATAAATAGCCAACTTTCATTTGTGATGTGAGATAAGGAGGTAGAGGTAATGCAAGAGATTAAAATGGAATAGTTGGCTCAGTAGTGTTACAGAGGACTTTGTATCTAGAATGAAGCATATGTGACAGGTTTAGTTGGCATGAGGTAGTAATTGGGCGTATGTTATTCCAGCACAGCACAGCTATGTACCTTCAAGCATTGGATGTTCTTTAATTTAGAAGGAACATCCAAAAGGAAGAGAGTGTCTCATAAGAGGATAATTGCAAGTATTAACGAGCCTGGGTTCATTAATTGGCTGGAGGAATGTCGAAACCAGCAGGATAGGTGTACCCACGGGAAAATGTAACTGTGTTAAAAGAAGTGGGAAAATACGTGTGAATAAGAACTGAAATATCTGAAAGACGATGTCTATGCATTTTAATTTACTTGCATGGTTAGAAAATAATGTACATGATTTCAGTATTTTTACATATGTTGATACTCTTCTTATGGCCCAGCATATGGTCTAGACTGGTGAAAGTACAAAGAAGGTATATTCTGCTTTAGTTGAGTATAGTGCCCTATAGATATCAATGAGGCCAGGATAGTTGGTAGTGTTCTTTAGGCTGTCTATATTTTTACAGGTTTTTGGCCTAGTAATTCTATAAATTGCTGAGCAATGGCTGTTAAAGTCTCCTACTATAGGCATAAAATTGTTTATCTCTTTAATTTGTCAATTTTTGATTCATATATAGTAAGGCTATATAAAATTAACCCTTTTATCATTATGAAATATTCCTCTTTATATCTCATATATTTGTCTTTGAATACTTTTATCTGATATTAGTATAGCCCCTCAGTCTGCTTATGCATCCTGTTTGTATGCTTTATAGCAGACAGTCCCTCTAGAGAGTATTTCCAGCTATTTGTGTCTTTGTACTTAAAGAGTATCTCTTGTAGACAGCATATAGTTGCATCTGGCTTCATTATTCATTTTGAGTATCTCTACCTTTTAATTGGAGCATTTAGTCCACTAACATTTACATAATTATTCACATGATTGGATTTAGGCCTTCTTATTTTATTATTTTTTAAGCGGATTATTTATTTTCAACCATCACTTCCGTTTTTCACCCCCCATTTCTCTTTTTCTGACTTGCTTTGTATTATATTTTAATTGTTTTAAATTCCATTTTATCTATTGGCATTTAGCTATATTTGGTCTATGCATTTAAAATATAGTTTATGTTTTGAAATTATACATTTACAATCAGAAATATATAATCAAAGCAATATTTATGGTTACATGTCATTTCAATCTGTACAGTTTTAGAAGTGTGGACAATTTATAGGGTGCCAGCAAGAGAAGCAGAAATGATAAAAAGGTTGGAACTATAGCCAAAGAAGAAAAACAAGCAGACATAATTTAGCCTGAAGAAGAGAAAGCTCAGAGATAATGTTTGCCTTTAAATAGATGAAGCATTTTTTTTTGTGGTGACCAGCTGTTTTCATCTCTACCCCAAAGGGAAGAAAATAGCATTGATTTTAACAAAGTAGAATGTATGGGTGCAGAGGGAAAAATAACTCTGTGCCAAATCTGCAAAGGTGCCATGATGCTAAAGTCCTGAGGAATATTAAATAACATATTTATCTCAATATCTTTATTTTTTTTTCTCAATATCTTTATGAAAGCATTCTGTATATCCTTGTGATCTGTCTACCTGTCCTCATTCCTACAGAGAGCCCATGATCAATTTGGCCTTGCCTATTTGTAATTAGGTATGGATTACCTGCATGCAGAAGGAAGGATTAAGTTATATTGGGGATTTAGTAAAATACTGTAATTTTGGAACTAAATGCAAAAGTTAGTCTCAACTTGATATGCTTGAAAAAAAAAAGTCTGAAATAAAATCACAATATTATTCAGGAATAGGGTTGCAGATTTAGCAAATCGAATTACAAGATGCACAGTGAAATTTGAATTTTAGATAAACAGTTGTTTTTAGTGTAAGCATGTCCCATGAGATAACTGGGACATACTTAACCTAAAAGATGCTTTGTTGTTGATTTGAAGTTCAAATATAAGTGGGCAAAGTACATTTTATAATGGCAATGTTAAGAGATACATAAAATTAAAAATTATGATAACCCCTATTATTTAAGACACATTTTCTTCTTTTTTTTTTTTTTAAAGATTTTATTTATTTATTCATGAGAGACACAGAGAGAGAGAGGCAGACACATAGGCAGAGGGAGAAGCAGGCTCCCTGTGGGGAGCCTGATGTGAGACTCAATTGCAGGACTTTGGGATCATGACCTGAGCCAAAGGCAGACTCTCATCTGCTGAGCCACCACCCAGCTGCCCCAAGACATATTTTCTATATAGGGACAAGGAATGTGGTGTCTTGGTCAGGTATCTAAGTCGTCCTCTGGACTAAGCAGATATATTTGTAACTTCACCAGAGATGTGGGAGAGATGTCTCTGATGCAGTGAGCGGCTCTATTAATATTTTTGCCTTTATTTAGATCTCACTGGAACATCCACAACCACTTACTACAAGAAACATGATTTTTAGAACACTTTCTATCAAGTTCAAGTTGTGTGGATATAGGCAAACCGCCTGAGCTCTCCCTTCTCTTTTGTGAGGCTTCAGACATTTATGTTGTAGAATTCACTGAACATTGTACAGCCTGGAGTATGGATATTGTGGTAGTCTCCAAAGACGACTGCCATCAGTTCTTTCCCTCTGCTCCTCGTATCGAGAGGGGACAGGATGAAGCCCTTTGCCTTGAATCCAAGCTGGTCTTAGTGACTTGTTGACAAAAACACCTATTGGAAATGAGTCTCACAGATTCCATGCACATCTCTTGGAAGGCTTGATTTGGGGACACTCTCTCCAAACACAGATGCCATGCTGTGAGAAGCTCAAGTCATCCAGAGACATCATATTTGGTGATGTGACTTCCCCTGTTGGACTGTCAGCCTATAGCCAGTACTAATGGGCAGACACTCAAGTGACTCATCCTGGACATTGACTAAGACTCTCAACCGACTTTAGCCAGGGTCTTCAGAGCTCTCTTCTAACTAGGTTTCCACCATGGCCCTATCCGTGTCAGACCTGCACAGCCCAGCTATAGCAAGAATCTTGCTAAATCAGTTTGGAGAAAACCTTTTTCCTTTTTGACCTCTGATTGCTTGTGATATCTATTCAAATTTTTCATCTCTTATTCTTAACATTTGATCAGTCTTGTCTGGTTTCAGAAAAAAAAATACTGTTTGGTCAGTTTAGAAAGAATTCCCCTCGATCTTGATGCCTACTCTTACTAATTCTCTATTCATCACCACTTCAATCCTTGCTGCCAACCTGCTATTTGACTACAAACCCTTGCTCTTGTTGTTTGAGCCTCTCTCCACTGAGGTCTCTTTTCTCCTATTGCAGTAGTTCCTTAATTAAAATTGTTTTTGTTTCTGTTTTGTTTTGTTTATCAGGTTCTGGTTTTCTTTAACAACTCAGTTAAACCTTCAGATGAATGTAACCCCAGCTGACTGCATCACCATGAAAGACCCAAAGTAGGAACCTCCCAGTTGAGACAGTCAACATATAGAACTGTGAAAAATAATAATAAGTTGTTGCTTTAAGCCACTAAGTTTTGGGGTGGTTTGTTTGCAGTAGATAATTATAATATTAATCTGAGGATGTTTCAAAAGGTGACAACTTCTCATTATAATGTACATTAGTAGATAAACAGATACTGTGTGTACCTCTTTGGTCAATATTAAGTGCAATCTTTTAAAATACAAGTGTTTTCCTAATTAGATATAAATTACATATAATATTGGGTGGCGCTTAAGCTGATTTAAAATTAATGGAGTTAATACTACTTTATCTTTATTGCTCGAAAAATAGAGGAAAAGTCATTATCAATAACAGATTCTGTTTAATATTTTCTTCTCCTTTATTATTCCCATTAGCATTTTCAATACGTTACCTAATTTAAGCATCTTAATAAATGTATAATGCTGCTGTTATTATCCTTGCTTTACTAGAGAGTAGACTAAAGTCTAAAGTGGTTAAACAATTTATTCAATATTTCACAGTCAGGATTTAAATCAATGTCTTCTCATTTTCAATTCCAGGCTCTTTTCCAGGAAACTCATGCCAGACTGGAATAATAAACTGAAATCCAAATCTGGAAGTGTCATCCTGAGTTTCTGAATTCTGAGGCCATTACTGTCCTGAGGAGTGAATATTGCTTTACTTTTGGGAAATTCACATTGGGAGAGACTTGTTGTTTTCAGAGGTAATCACACAATGAAAAACTCACTTAGATTGAATTTCACTCTGGAGATGGATAGTATTAGTTTTTTCGTTTCAGTTTTGAGTCTTATTTTAATGAGAACAAAATGTGCCTTTGGAGAAGGAAATAGGAGATCCAGAGAGAGAAGTGTCTTAATCGAGTTCTCAGGATAGAAAATGGCAGAAAAGCCACTAGGACTCGCATCTCCTGACTCCCAGCCCAAAGGTTTTTCCCACCTTGTCTGAAGCCTCAGATCAAGGTCTATAATTTGGTAATAAATGTGTGAGCTTTCAAGGAAAGCTCAGTTAAAAATGTTTCTAAGGTGTTAAATCAAGACAATGCTTTGTAACCACAAAGAAAGAAGCCCGAAGAAAAAGTTCCACATGCAGCTTGATGCTGCTTGATGGCAAGGCTTCCTCCCTGGTCAGCCTCAAAAATGCAGTGCCTGATACCTCATTTTTCACTTCTCTTCTCTTCATAGGCAAGTCTTAATTAGATAATCTAGAGCATTGCTGTCTAATACGTTGTTCCACATTAATAGAAGTGCTTTCCAGTTAGCCCTGTCCAATAGGATAGCATTAGCCACGTGTGGCTATTGAGTTGCTTGAAATGTGGCTGGTGAGACTGGGGAAATGAATTTCTAACAATTTCAATGTAAGTAGCCACCGGTGACTCGTGGTTACCATGTCGGACAGCACAGATCAGACTACAAGGGGATCTTCTCCATCTTCAGAAAAATGGGAAAAGCAGAAGCATCACTCTCTTCTCTCTGGACTGAGAGGTTTCTGCTATGTGGGGTCATGATGTGGATGGTAGCCCATAGTACTAGCTTTGAATCTCAAAACCATATTCAAATCTTCTTGCATGTTTGTTTAATGTTTAATTCAACAGACTAGAAAGGAAAATCAGACGGTGGTGGTGTATGGTTCCTTTGTAGCTGCTTTATTGTTCCTCCCTCTGAGGCCTCATCTCTCCATCCAAAGAGCAAAGGAAATGCATCAGGAGTGGGGTTGTCAGGGAAAATACAAAATTCCCAATTAAGTTTAAGACACTTTTTTTTAGTAAGGGTATATCCCCCTTGCAATATTTGGGACACATTATACAATAACATTATTTATTGTTGACCTGAAATTTACATTTCATTGGGCATCTTCCATTTTTAGTTGCTACATCTAAAACAAGGAGAAGGACCCTAGCTGGGAGAGGGGCTCAGGATCAGCTTCGGGGCTTATGGGAGTTGGTTTGTATTCTCTAAACAATGGAGAAAGGAGGAGAGACTATTTGTGTCAGAAAGTCTGAGAGGCTCTAACCTCATGGGTAAGGCAGATGGAATCTGTGCACAAAGCTACTCTAAGTAGAAGTGGTTTGCAGGAAGCTTTGTTGACTCAGCTGGGTAGACTCATTCTTCTGTCAGTGAGATCTGGAAGCTTAAGAATTATTGCAATACTCTTAGTCTCATGTAACCACCATGCAGGTCAAGAAAGAAAATAATCAGCTCCTCAGAAGTGCCCCTTTCCCCTCTCTTAATCACTACCCTTGTTCCTCCTCAAAGATAATCACTATGCTGGCTTCCGACACAGTAGATGAGTTTTTTTTTTTTTTTTTTTTTTTTTTTTTTCTGTTTCGGACTTTATGTAAATGGAGTTTTGCAACTATGTCTTTTGTGGTATACATTTGTTCCTGGAAGGAGCTGAGAGCTGTTGGCAATCTCCCATCACCTAATCCAATCAGAGATGGAAATCATTCCCAGCTGGCCTTTACTCGGCAGACTGTGGACTTCTATTTATGGTTCTCTCTTCCTCCTGGGCAATAGTGTTTGTGGTCTCAGACACAATCTTGGGTGTTTCTTTCAGGCCTCCACTCCCCAGTGGAACCTGAAACTCACTCTTGGTCCACCAGCCTGTGATTCTGTCCAGTGCTTTTATCATCATCATCACAGTCTCCTAGGGAATCAGCAGAACCTCTAGGTGCAAGGTCCCTCCTGCCTAGCTTACTTCTCTGAATTTTCTTTTCTCTAGACCCTTGGCTCTATAATTCTTCACTGCTTTAGAAGCTGTTTAATACCTAATATCCTTAATGTCTGTATGTTTGTTTGTTTTTTAGAGAGAGGGATATGGGGAGAGGGACAAAGGGAGAGGTAAAGAGAATCCTAAGCAGGCTCCCTGCTCCACGCAGAGCCTGATGCGGGACTCGATCTCATAATCTGAGCCCAAATCAAGAGTCAGCCACTTAACCACTTAACTGAGCCACCCAGGTGCCCCAGAAGCTATTTAATACCTTTAGGTAGATTTCTGTTGTTCAATTTTGCTAGTTCTTAGCAAGAAAGTTGGTCTGTCTGCCATTTTTAGAAGTGGATTCCTCAACATGCGAGATCTTAATGCATTTCACTTATGGACAGGACTGGAGACCCATTCAGCCTCAGACCTAGCTGTACTTCTGTCAAAGAAGGACAAATTTCTGACCCAGAGGCACATTCTTTATGGCCTGGAAGATGAGATGTGTTTCACTGGGATGTGTACCAAGGGACCAGCAGTGATTCCTGCGAGTGTTCATGCTGCCTCCTCTGTTCCAATTAGGAAAACAAAAACTCAATAACGTTGAAATATGCTATAATGATTTTCCTAAATCTTGTTCCTAACTTGCTTTTATCTTTTCTCTGAAAAAAAGGAATAGACTATTACTGTGGAATCACACATTGCAATCATGCTGTCAAAAACCCATTTGTTAATTTAACATTCATTTAAGTTGGTGACTAAATCCTCATAAATCAAGATGCTTTTCGCTCAAAATATATCCTTAGCTTTACCTAATACTGTTACCCAGTGAGCTAACACAAATAGGGTTGTTGGTTGAATTTAAAAGGGATATGCTGCAAGTTAAAATTACAGTTTCACCCCCACATCACAACAGCAGAAATGAAAAATGTAATATCGAAGCACATATGAGATGAAGCGAAATATTCTTTATTTGTTGCCGTATCTTGTGTTATGATTGTGGTTTTAATAACTTTCTGGATGAATCACAGACAAGAGCAATGATGTGTTTTCAGTCCAAATTTCCGAAACTGTATTTTATTTCCCCTACTCTGGACCTTAATTTTCTTCCTGGCCTTTGCCATAAGGAAAGATTGTCAATAATTTTATTAGCTTTCATAGACAAAGCATGAAAAGAATATATTACTGCCTGTATGGTGTGTGGAAGCTTTGATATGACCCAGTAAATAATTTGTCAAATAGCTTTCAGAATGTGATTTTCCTTTATACCTTCAGTATAAAATTCCTATGCTTTGAAGCAGTTCCAAGGAGTGTTATGGTGATTTAACTAAAGAATTTTACTAATTAAATCTTTACTTCATTCCTTTTTCTTATAATGAAGAGAACTTTAAAACCACTAGAATGTCCACTCCATCAGGGAAGGGGCTTTATCAATGTTCTTCACAGGTATAGCACTACATGCCCTGAAGTGGCTGGCATAGTTGGTCATCAGTAAATACATGTTGAAGGAGTAGAGCCATACAACAGTCCAAGTCACAGAGGCCAAACCCCTGTTCCATCAAGGCATAGATCTCCAAGTGACACAGTCAAATTCAGAGATAGCAGAATGTTGGAGAAGCATCTGGACACCATACCTGATCTTATGATCCCTGCTGAGCACTGTTAGTCTTCTGATCTCATGAGTTCAAAACCTCATGTGATCTTGAGGTTGAAACTAAGATATACCACTCAGGTTCCACTCAAGGAAAGATTTGTTATAATAGCAGGCAAACTTCAGTCATTAATTCTTTGCAGGTCTATAAAGGACCATCTCACCTGAGGCACATTCTTCCTGGGATGTTTCTATTGGGTGGGATATGTAAAGGCCTGGCCACTTCTGCTTGATGGAGGAAAACCTGACAAGCCATACCTGTTGAGTTTGCCAATACTCTGAACCAGTTAGACTTCACCCTCTTCTCAATCCTGCTTCTTCTCCCTTCTTCCTCTGGTGTTGATCCCTAATAAATAGCTTGTATCCCAAACCCTATCTCCGTGCCTGCTTCTGGAGACCCCAAACTTTGGCAGATCCTTTACTCTGTGAACTCTGTCTCCTCTAAAAAAAAAAAAAAAAATTTAAAGCTGGTGTTTCTTTATACTGTTTTTCAGGACAATTTTCTCTCCAAACTCCCTGCTCCTCAGCACTTATATGTTGCAACCTATGAACTTCATACTGAGGTTCAAACCCTGGCTCTCCTACGCATTAATTCCAAAGGTTATGATCTTTCTATTATACCATGCTGCCCCAATAAAACTCATTTTTCCCAAATCCCATTCCTCTAGACATTATTGATGACTGTTAAGGAGGTTTTCTTTTTAATATTTTATTTATTCACTCATGAGAGACACAGAGAGAGAGAGAGAGAGAGAGAGAGAGAGAGAGAGAGAAAGAGAGGCAGGGACACAGGCAGAGGGAGAAGCAGGCTCTATGCAGGGAGCCCGATACAGGACTTGATCCTAGGACTCCAGGATCACACCCTGGGCCGAAAGCAGACACTAAACCGCTGAGCCACCGAGGGATCCCTGACAGTTAAGGAGTTAATCAAATAAATCAACCTCCACTATGTTGGCTTTCCTGATATATTATTTAATTATAAACTGTTGGTTCCATCTCTTTACCTTTTAATTATAAACTGTTGGTTCCATCTCTTTACCTTTCTTTTCCCCCTGATTCACATAATACTTACTGAAAACCTACTGTTTTCCTGGTCTTTCACAGAAGTTACTTTCTTTAATTCTATCAATGACTCTATCTGATAGATACTACTCCTGATATTTGTAGATATTATAAAACCCATTATACAAACGAGGCCACTAAGGCTCAGAGAAGTGAAAAGATGAATTCGGGCTCGCAGAGCTGGTAAGTGGTAGACAAGTTAAGACCCTCCGCTGGAGCTTCTCACTTTCCCATTCAGTTTTTCTCAAAGGCTGTAACAGAGAAACAAGTATTCAGACAACCTGTTGGCTGAGGGCTCTCATAGGATCAGTGAATAAAGGGCAGAGAAGTGTTTTTGGAAAGGCAGGTTATGCTTTAGAAACTTGTGCACGTAAGTTTGGTTGAGTTACAGGACGTTTCTCATCTTAGTTTCCTCAATGGTAAAATGGGGCTCAGAATGTCTCTGCCATACATTTGCCATGTGGGTTAGAGATCATGGATTATCACTCCTCGCACAGTGTCTGGCACATCAAAGTGAAAGATGGTTATAATTATTAGTACCAGTAGCGCCAGTCTTAGATGTAGATTGTAAGAGGTTTGTTACTTTGGAAATAAGAGGTCGGGCGCTCTTCCTTTATTCTGCTTTTACCCCGACTATAACATGGTGACTGTATTTTAGCAATGAGTTCCAAAGACCAAGTACACTTTTAGTTACAGCAGCTCTACTTAATAACCTGTATTTAAGTGTTGAAGTGGCACAAGCCACGGACCACAGCTTTTAGCTAATCTTCTTGGCACTTTATAACCAAATAATTACTCAGCTTTCACAGAAAGGTCACGAAGTGTCCCTATTTTTTGCAAGTACACTGAAGGTAATGGTGCTAATTTCACCTCAAAGAAACGTTGTGTCTAGAATAGCATCTCTGTTGAATAGAAATGATAAATAGTATTCAAAAGAGACTCAAAATGCTTTTATTTTCCGTTTAAATATGTAACCTAAAATATTTACAAACGTAATTAGACTTTAGTGGCTTCTGTTTTCCTTGAACATAACTTAAATGTAAATAATAAAATAAAATAAATGAGTAGTGAAAAATAATTTGGTTATTTCAGTTTTCAGACTGTAATATAAGTGACAGCAAACCCATTTCTTAAAACTGCTATTCTGATCATTCATAAATTCATGTAAATTCCATTAATTTAGCTAAAGTTGCCTGTAGGCCTTTATGACAAGAATATCATTACAACAGTAGATTAGCAATGTGTCATTAACATTGTAGAACTAGATTTCAAACAGGTGGTTGACAAACAAGAAATTTCATGGGGAGCAACAGAAGTAACTACAGAGTAGGCCGGATCTCCTTAAGAGAGAGTCAGGTTTAGACAGCTAGCTGATTAACTGATATGGAGTTCCCCACTCTTTCTTTCTTTTTTTTTTTTTTTTAAGAGATTTTATTTATTTATTCATGAGAGACTCAGAGAAAGAGACACAGGCAGAGGGAGAAGCAGGTCCTGCATCCCAGGACCCCAGGATCACGTCCTGAGCCAAAGGCAGATGCTCAACCTCTGAGCCACCCAGGCCCCCCTGCCCGACTCTTTCTTAATTATGTAATTAATTATTGGCACCGATGGTGATGATGGTGGCAATGTGCCCAGTTAAAGAACTGTATCTCCAAACCCTTTAAAAGAGTGCTAACTTGACTGGTGTGCACCTTTTGTCCCTTGTTCTTTTCCTTTCTCCCACCTGAAACAAGAACATGGATCAGTTCCTTTGTACCCACGAGGAGATAAACACAGGCAAAGACGACTGGATTGTAAGAGGAAAAGAGCCTGGATCCCTGAGTCCATCATGGAACTATTACAATAGCCCTGAGTTGCTTCTTCTAGATAGCTAGTTACATGAGAAAAAGACTACTTTTCACTATTTTAAAGTTTCTGGTTTCCGTAACCAGGAGCTGAGTATAATGCATAAGCCATAAAGGGGTATACTTTGAAAAGAAAACGTTGGCCATATCATTTTTTTTCTTTCTTCTTTTTCTTTTTCTTTTTCTTAACATAAACTACAGAGACTAGAATGAAATCGATCTTGCCTATCACGGAAAAGTAGAGTATATAGGGAAATCTTGAGAATTTGAGAAAAACTAGATTCTAGGTTGTGAGATCCTTGAAAGCAAACACTGTGTTTTATTTTAGAGTTTTCTAGTGGCCAACACAAAATGAGTCTTGCTGACATTTAGCGTGGCCAAGGATCCCCAGTTGCCCCAGGACTGTCCCAATTTTAGCACTGAAAGTCCCTAATCCCAGATAATCCTTCCACCTCAGGCAAGCTGAGATGGTTGGTCATCCTACCGCAGGTCCTCAATCCATTTCACAGAATGGATGACTGAAGCCAGAGGGGAGTCTACAGTTTGTGCTGCAGAACCCTGTCCCCTCTTCTGGGGCTTCATTACCTGGAGGAGGGTACTAATGGGACAAAATTCAGATTTGTATTAAACAAAATGTTGGGAGAGAGAGAAGATCTGAATTATGGAATCCAAATTATATATATATATATTTTATAATTATATATATAATTATGGAATCTGAATCCCATATTTTTACATACTAGATGATGAACAAAATTACTGGAGAATTGGCACCACCTGTGAACATTAAGGGGCGTGTGTATGAGGGGTGCTCTTAGCTGAAAGCTCTGTTCTCTCAGTAATGGGATGTGGCTCCTCAAAAGCTAAAACATCCCCAGCCCTTATAGAAAGAAACAACAAAAGGTCCAGGCAAAGAGGGAACCCTGCCTGGTCTCCGAAGTGATGCACCTTGGTGGCTCATGCTAGGGCATATGCCCTAAGTGCCATGTCAGCAGAGCAGACTTCTGTCCCGAGGACACTGATTGGGATGGTCAGGGAAACGGACCCATGACATCTGAGAAGTTGTCAGAGAACCTCGGAAGGTTTAAAGTCAGAAGAAACCTCTCAGAGGGAAGGGACAGATGAATGCTGCTCAGATGCATCAAGTGTTTCCCTCTGGATAAGAGGCTACAGGTAGGATGCACCTCATTTTCTGTGCTACTCTAACTAGTTATGTGGAAGCTACTGGCTTACAGCTGTGCACATTTATTACGGTGCTGAGGGTAACACCTGCCATGCATATCACTGGGCTAAAGTCAAGGGGTCAGTGGGGCTGCATTCCTTCTGGATGCTCTGGAGGGAAATCCATTTCCTTGTCTTTATATTTTTTAATTTTTTAATTTTTTAGCCTCCAGAGGCTGCTCACATTCCTTGGTCACAGCCCCCTTTCCTCATCTTCACATTCAGCACAGTAGCATTTCTCTGACTCTGCTCCCACCATCATCTCTCTTTCTCGGCCCATCCTCTTTTGCCTCCTTCCCCCTAAGAACTTTTTTTTTTTTTAATTTTTATTTATTTATGATAGTCACAGAGAGAGAGAGAGAGAGAGAGAGAGAGAGAGAGAGGCAGAGACACAGGCAGAGGGAGAAGCAGGCTCCATGCACCGGGAGCCTGACGTGGGACTCGATCCCGGGTCTCCAGGATCGCGGCCTGGGCCAAAGGCAGGCGCTAAACCGCTGCGCCACCCAGGGATCCCAGAACTTTGATAATTATATTGGGACCAACTGACTAACCCAGGCTGATACTCATTATCTGCTGAGTAGGAACCTCAATTTCCCTTTGCCACGTAACATACTAACAGGAATTAGGAAGAGGCTTTTTTTTTTTTTTTTTTTGGTGGTGGATTCCTCACAAAGTAAGTGTCCCAAGAGAATCAGATGGAGGCTGCACAACTTTTTTCTTCATAAGTCACACCCAGTGACTACCACTCCAGTCTATGTTTTACAAAGGAGTCACTGAAGGCAGTAGAGATTAACAAGGATGGGACATAAACCTTGCTTCTTAATGGGACACACATCAAACAATGTTTAAATGTATTTAAAGCTACCACAATATCTGATATGTGGAATTTGAGCCCAGGCACCCCGATTCCAGTGCTACCACCCTTAACCAGCACCCATATTATGTTTTATGTTGTTTTAGAAGAAAACAAACATATCTCTCTGCATTTTCTTTAGCCATTGTCAAGAAAAAAAGTAAAAGCATCCAGTCTTTTAAACTATGTAGAAAAATGTTAGGAAGTCCTTACAAAAATCAACACTAGTCATCGGAGTCAGTCCCAGGGAACTTGCAAAGATGCACTATCTCTGGCTTGTCTTCCTTGGTTGTGCCTCTGCCCACACGCTGACTGCTTCAGACCTAAGGAGTATCCTCCCCAGTTTTGCAATTCTCTTTGCCACAAGAGGTCTGTAGCTCATTCCATGGAGCCTATTTCCTTTCTGGAGGGTTTCATTGAACACTCACCTTCAATGGTACAAATTGTAGGTGTGCTATATCCTGAGCATGCCTGCATTTTAGTGAGGACTAAAGAAAGGAGAGACTCTAAAGGTGAATTTCTGGTTACTTATGGGGGGGGGGGGGTAATAGTGGAGATATTTTGGAGTTATCTGGGTGACCTTGGGCAATTTTCTTAATTTCTTATTTCTCTCATCTATAAAACAAACAAACAAAAAAAACTGAAGTAGGATATCTTTCTTGACTCAAATATTTTTATTTACTGCAGGAACCACTTGTGTGAATAGAGATATCACAGTCTCTAAGGACATCTAGAGAGGTTGTAAAGTCCATTAGGTCCTACCACAGCATCATGCCAACCTAGGCAGAGACAAAATGGCTCAAATGCAAGGAGCCATGGGGATGCTTTTCCTACAACTCATTTTTGATATTCAAGCTCTTAGTGACAGTTTAGCTCTCTGCCCAGTGAATGGTAATTTTGCAGTCCTAATAACCTCTACTATTTAGAAGAAGATTAGAGAGAAATTGCCCCATCAAATTGGATATCCATTTTCCTAATGTTCTTCTTTAGATGAAAGATACCTTATCTTCCACTACTTTAATTTGGGAGGGGAGAGAGTTGAGGTCCAGGTTTTCATTTATTAATGGAAAGAGCACATTAGCAGATTTCCTTTCATTTTTATAAAATGGGTTTTGAGTCACAGGACATCTATATCACAGGACAGCTTTCTCCATGGTGTGTGTGATATATGCAGCCATGTACATGTTAGTGTTAGGATAAAGATGACCATAGTTAGCATTTATTTAGCATTTGTGAGGACCAGATACTGAGATATGTGCTTTTCATTTGAACATCTGAAAGGCAAATAGTAAGTAGCGAGGCCAGGATTTGCACTCAGATCTGTCTGACTCTACAGCCCAGAGATGTACAGAGAAATATCTTTCTCAAGTTGTCATCGGAGATACTATTATAGATTAGGATTTTGTTGTGGATTGCTTTGTGAATTATTTACATGTCAGAGGCACTGGCGACCAGGTCATTTGTCAAAGAATTGATTACTCTTGCATCAAAAGTAATGAAATGTCTTCTCTTCGGTCTGTCTTTTAATCATTATTTTTAAATATGTGCCCAAGGTGTCCTGGTACCGTGGAATTTTGATGAAAGACTCCAGATCACTTGAGGATAGAAGGTGTGATAAGAGCTGGTAACATGAGCCTGATAATGGCTAATTAATTCATTCCAATGTCAATGTCCTCTGTAAATAAGCTAAATTCTGGCATTCTGCAGAGAAGAAACAGTATTTTAGTGGGCAAGCTAGAAGAGAATGAAAGATTGAAACTGGAAGAAGCTAGGAGACAGCAGGAAAATCAACATTACCTCAAAGCCTTCCAGGTAAATAAGTGAATACTGCTCTAGGGTCTGCTGTAGGGCAATCGCAGGAACCCAACCAACTCAGACCCTTGCTTAGAACTATTGTTAACACTGTAAGTAAAAGGCCATGACAGCAAAACCTACAGGGTGTGATTGAAGTAGCAATCTAGGAAAAGGCAACTTTTAGGATTTTTAGTATCAAAAGAGAAAATACATTAATTAATGTTTCAGACTAAGAGATAAAAAGGCATCTACAAGTTAGCGTGTCACTTCACAGAGTCTGAGCCCTGATCAATAGCAATTAGTAAGTCAGACATGGGTATAACTTCCCAGAGAATGAAATAGTCCTAAAGCAAGTGTGTTATCCAGTGTTTGAGGATGATATTAAAAAGATATCTTCTCATCCTTTTGCCTCATGTCAGGTTTTGGATCATCATGTCCCTTAATTAACAGTGGGAAACAAAACAATAGAAAAGAACATGAAAATAATGAAATAATGGTCATTCACCCCCTTCTCAGGACACAGGAAAGATTTAGCTGTGTCCCTTTTATCTTTCTGCGGCTGAGGACACCTGTATCAGGCCTTTCTACAGTCAGGGTGACTCTAGGAATTCCATTCACAGGGCTGCCATTCCTGACTCATAGCCTCAGAGAGGAACACAGACTCCTAAATTCTCAGATCCCCAAACTCTCCTGGATTTCACTGCTTCCCTTGCTTGAGGCCTAAGAAATGCTGCAAGGTGGGGCCCCGGGGCAGAGCCTCTTCTTCAACCCTTGCTAGCATCTAGCACTTTCCTTCTCAGGTCTAAAAGAGTACTTTGCTTTTTCTCAGGCTGAGAGGAGTGTTGAGGAGGTAGGAATGAAAATAAAAAGTAGACTCAGCAAGTATTCATTCAATATCTCTCTTCCACGTGGTCTGTATAACTAGGCTGAGGCTGTTGAACTGAGTCATCTCAAACATAGTGCTTTTGTTCTTGTTTCTGGCAAACCCTTTCTGGGAAGGGTCATAGAGTTAAAATGGCACCCTGCCACACCAACCAAATGTCTTCGACTAGGCAGCTTGGTTACATGAACAATGTATGCTTTCTATATAGTGTAATATTATCTATCACTGAAATTCGTGTTGTAGAAGAACATTGAAAGGCATGTGAGGTGAATTCCAATTCCTTAAAAAAATATTATATATGATAAAAAGACAGATTAACATCCATCCTCTCAGTAATTATCTCTAGGTGGTAAGATTATGCATGGTTTTAATTTTATTCCTATTTTCATTTTTAGTATTTCCAAAATGTTCTCATGAATATGCATTATTTCTATAATAAAAAAAAACACAACAGAAAATAGCGCTAAATGAGCTATGACATTTTCTGACTCCAAGGGGCTCATGACAAGGAGATATTATTTTCTCAGAACCCTGTGGGAGGTGGGCTCCATCCTGCGGCTGATTCAGGAGTCCTTGGCCTCTGCCAAGATGAATAAACCTGAGGTTATTCCTAACTGGAGTGTTCCCTGAACAGGAGCTAGGGGTGGGGAGTAGCTCTGAAAAGAAGGGAACCCCCAATGCAATCTTGTGAGTATTAATAGAGAAACAAGTACTGACTGCATTACATTAGGTTTTATAATACCATCTGTCAGGATTTTCCAAATATAGCAAGAATGAAGGCTTCAGAAGACAAATACTGAAAGTTTTGAAAAGGAAACACCAAAGATAAATGGTAAGTGCAGAAATAAGATGATTCCAAATTGCATGGCCTCAGGAGGCTCTAGGACATACAGCCAGAAATGGTAGCAAAAATACGGAACCTAGAAGCCCATTATAGATATTAAGAAGGGCTCCCTCACACCCATGCCACCTTAAAGAGCAAACACAAATGCACATCTAGCAGAAAAGCTTCCTCCAATTTTATGCTTTTCCCTTCAAGTTGTTTCTTCCTCATTTGGCCGCATCTCTGCCCTTTCTCCTGATAATCAGATTTATGCCTGGAATTTGTCTAAGGTGATACTGAAGTGATTTCTGACTCCATCTAGAAAAAGTTAAGGTCATTCTTATGATCCTTTCTAAGAATATTAGAAATATAATCTTGTGATGGACCAATGGTGTCGTGCTACAAGGTCTTTCTGAGTAGCAACAAAGTCTGCTTTATGAGAATTTGCGGCTTCCTCTGTGAAATCATAAGGATGTATATTAACACTACATTCTTAAATTGCCTTACAAATCTGTTTTGGAATTGTCTTTCAGAAAATCATCCAAAACTTCTTTGCACATAATTATGTTGTTAGGGTGAAACCTCTTTTGGGATAATGAGGTTCTGATAGCAGTGTATGCCACAAAATAAATTAGACTTAGGATCAGTAAATCAAGGTACAAAATTGTTCTTCACTACCAGCTTGGACGGGTCTTTTAATCTCTATGCATTTCTGTTATCTTATTTCTAAATGGGAAAAATAACTTCTCAACTTTTAGGGATATTGTGTAATTAGATAAGAAATTTATAAAAACATTTAACAAATATCAAACCCTCTTTTCCATTCACTCTACAAAGTAATATTTCCCTGTATTTTTCCCTAAAATCACATTTTTTTTCAAACTTAATGGAAATATATTATCAAGTGTTGTCCTTTAAGATCTGGAGAAAAAATTACCCTGCTATGCATTTAATCTTCTTAATTATACAGATCTTGAAAAGAACTTCTATCAATCTTTATCCTTCCGGGTCATTGTTATATTTTGATAGTTTATCTTTATGTAGGGATTCTTCTGTTCTTAATGATTAAAGCCAGAGCCCTTTTGGGAGACAATGGAGTAGATTTTTCTAGGACTATTCCCTAATATAGGTCCATATCAAATTTAAACATTTCCAAAGTTTTAAGTATAGTATACGAAAAACTTAAATAAGGACTTGGAGTTCAGATTAAAATTCTTCTGGTGATGTTAAGAATTTATCATCCTATCCTTTGTTACCTTTAGCTGTCTCTTGGATGTCTACTTTATTTCCTGCTTCTGCTAAGGATACGACTTATTAAAATAACAGAGAGTTTATCCTATTCTTAAAGCTTATGACCACAATAGGAAGGTGTAGCATACACAACAAACACAATAGGAACATTTGTAAGATGCTGGAAAATGCCATTAATCACAGGACATCCATCATTCTCACCTCTGTACTGTTACCCAGTGGTGATAATCTTCTAGTCACAAGATGAAGGTAACAAAGAATACAAAATCCCTATGGATATATCAGCCTTAGAGTTCTTCATAGGATAAGTCTTTCTCTTTATCATAACTTGCTTTATATTCTGCTTGGAATATAAAGTATTGTATAAAATGTAGAATTATAATTACGTATAATTATATTATGTATAAAATTCTATATGTGATAACTCCTTCTGCCAGGGGTGCCTGGGTGGCTCAGTTAGTTGAGCATCTGAATCTTGGTTTCAGCTGGGGTCATGATCTCCGGGTTGTAAGACAGAGCTGAGCAGACGGCTTGCACTCAGTGCTGAGTCTGCTTGGGTTTCTCTCTCTCTCTCCTTCAGCTCCTCCCGCCTGTGTACATTCCTTCACCTTCCCTCTTTCTCTCAAATAAATAAATAAACCTCCCTCTGACTATTAGGTAATGACCCAAATCCCATAAAAAGCAATAGAGGCTATTGCCAGAAGGGGAGAAGGAAGCA
The DNA here is from genome assembly GCF_048164855.1 of Canis lupus baileyi. NCBI lineage: Eukaryota > Metazoa > Chordata > Mammalia > Carnivora > Canidae > Canis > Canis lupus. The sequence continues at coordinate 1,675,425 of NC_132873.1, read as the reverse complement.
CTGCTGTTGGGTTTCATGATACAATCTGAGAATTTCCAGGCCCCCTGGTAGGTGGATATCTGTTATTTTAGCCAATGAAACTAGAGAATCCTCCCATCTGAATCAAGATGCCACTGACAGGTTGGTGCCAATGATGCCTCTTAGCAGACTTCTGTCCCTCTCCAACAGCTGGCATCAATATATGACAAACACCTTAGATGCATAGTTCTGATTAAGCAAAGAGAAAAATCAGAAATTCCATCACTGGTTTTATGCTTATCATGCTTAAGACTACAACAAGTTCTAATTTCAAACAGGATGCAGACTTTCACCAAGAATATAGGGTGTTTGGAAGTGTTTTAGTCACCCTAAAAGACACTTCTTTGGGAACAAAAAGGGAGAGAAATTCAGAGGATGATATTGAAAGAGATTTGAGACATTCTCTAAACCTTTTACTCCCAGAAATGGAATGCTCTCATTCCATTTCTTTGCAAGTTTCTCCAACCCAAAATACGGTGCAGTTGATGCTGTCTTGTGTGGAATAACCTGTGTATACTACGAGTGTTTAGAGAGAAGAGGCCTCAGGTGGATTGGTGAATTGAATAAAGATTCCTATATGAGGTAGGACTTGAGACAATGAAAAATAGTGAAAGATTTCAAAAAGCAAGAGAAGTGAACAAGACATTCTTCAGCCTAGAAGACATAACGTGTCTAGTGGTCACATGAAAGTAACTTAGTGTTTCTCTTTCTTTTAATTGTTTTCCATAAGGTTTGTTTCCTCCATAGTCCCCAATCTGGAAGGACATAGACATGAGGAATTTATTAAACTGACTTCTTAATTCTTAACTGCAGCTTCTTTATTTAGCTGAGAAAACAAATTTATCTTAAGTATCGAATGTCCATGTCTCTTCCTTAAGCCACACAAATTGTGCAGTCACTACTTTATGGAAAAAATTCATAGAGTATATACTCTACCTGGTTGCTTTTTAAATTAATCACTACATTTAAAGAATTGACACTAAAATCCCATGCTAAGAGTATGACTTAGAATAATGTGCTTCCCCCCGCCCCCCCCCCCCCACTGTAATCAGCTCCTGCTGGTTTATCTATTTCACAGAATTTACAGCCTGAATGTTTCAGTGTTGCTATGGTTATCTGAGCTTCTTCCCCTAGGTCTGTTAACAATGAATATTTTAGAGATCTTATACTTGATACTCTTACTGATGCTTTTTTACTTCATGATATGAAGCTAGAATCAATACCTTTCCTTCCACTTCAGTTATTTATGAGAATGTAAGCTCTCACTGATTCAAAGGCTGAAAGAAGTCTTATTGTGGATAAGTCAGAATTTTAAGACATATGGAGACAGGACCCTCAGAAACAAGTCCTTTTTATGTGTTAGGTGATGCTAGCTTTTGGTTTCCTCCAACCAACCCTTGACGATAATCTGCCCTTAACTCTTCTCACTGTGACCCTCTACACTTCTCTTCTACCTTTAATCGACCTCAGGCTAGGAACCTGTGAATCTCATTGCCTCCAAAGTCTCACCTCAAATGGAAGAAAATAAAAAATGCACACTCATGTCTGACAGCAGGGACCTCAAGAGGAGAGGGCTCAGTTCATGGGAATGGATCACAAATTATGAATCATCAAGTATTATGGAAGGATAAAAAAGAAATTACATTAAATCCTTTCTTCTACTCATCAAATAACACTAACTTTCTAAATCTAATCCTATTGAGACAATGCTCTGAATTACTGTTACCATAATCAGAGTTTAGTCTGATGTTTATGGTGTGAAGAATAAACATCGGAAGCTGGAGCAAATGTTAAGGATCTATGACCTCTGGCGTGATGTTGCAGTTTCAGTTGCAAGGCTATCCTTCATGCTATTTCCTCCTAGGTGCTCTGGGTCCTGGGACATGGGTGACCTTTGGGGTTTGAGAGAAAGTTCTCCCAAGGGCATAGATAAGTGAGTCATGGAGGCGACAACCCTTGTTAACTTGCATTTGAGTTTTGCTTACAAAAATAGAACTACAAATGGATATTCTTTCTGACTGTTCATTACAAAATGTACAAATAAGTCCAGGTCTCTAATGGAAAGGTTTAACAGCTTTTTCGTGGGTAATAAAATGCTTTTGAACTTTCTTGAACTAACTTTAGCATTTCTCAAGGACTTTATACTCTGCACTGATTGTCCTTTCTAACAACCTAACTGAGGTTGCTTTGACCAGTATTTGTCTTCTTTCCCATAGCAAGTGGCTTCACTGAGGCAGAAGCGCCATTTTAGATAGGTGTCACCAGCACTTAACAGAGAGCCTGCCAAAGCATGAGCACTTGATGAATGCTTATTGAATGGAGAATGACCATTTTACCTTCTTGGATGGCTGGAGAGACACACAGTTGTGTAATTGATCAGATTGCAGACCCTGAGTGAGGCTCCTGTGGTCCTGGGGTACAGTGTCAATATGAGGCTTTTCTTCTACCTCTTAATTTACAGGACAAGGATTACCTATTGGTTAATTTATAAATTGGAAACATTATTTTTTTGATTCATATTCATAGCTGCTATCAGTGGTCCGTTTTTTCTTTTGTCATAATAGTAGTGTTACATTAGAGCATTTATGTTTAATATTTATAACCTATCTTGTTTCCCAAAGAGATGGAATGACTTGTGGATATATTTATGCTATGTCTGACTATTTTAAAGAAAGAAAAAGGGGAAAACATAGAGGAAGAAGCATCTTGCTGAGGAATAAAATGAACAAAAATGAGAGGAGTGTGTGACCTGGTCTCTGACAGTAGTTATTATTGGTTCAGTGTAATTAGTGGCAGGGTTTAAGTGGGGTCATAGCACATGTATAGGTGATGGAAGGAAGGACAGTGCACAGAGTTCTTAGAAATGAAGCTGAAGAGATGGCATGGTTAATGCTGAAGAAATTAGGCTCAAATAGTAGAGAGATAGCAAGGAGTCCTTGAAGAACTTGAAGCAAGAGAATGAGTGAAATAATCAGATTTGTGCTTTTATTTTATTTTTAGATTCATTAAACCCAATTAATTAATATTGTTTATATAATTATAAACAATATAATGTATTATTTGCTTCAGAGGTGAGGTCAGTGATTTATCAGTCTTATATAATATGCAGTGCTCACCACAACACGTGCCCTCCTTAATGTGCATCGCCCAGCTACCCCATCTCTTCCCTCCCTCCAGCAACCCTTAGTTTGTTTCCCATGATTAAGAGTCTCTTACAGTTTGTCTCCCTCTCAGGTTTCATATTTTATTTTTTCCTCTCTTCCCCAATGATCCTGTTTGTTCCACAAATTCCACATACGAGTGAGATCATATGATGATTGTCTTTCTCTGATTGAGTTATTTCATTTAGCATAATACCCTCTAGTTCCATCCACGTTGTTGCAAGATTTTTTGATGACTGAGTAGTATTCCACTGTATATAATACCACATCATCTTTATCTATTCATCTGTCGATGGACATCTGGGCTCTTTCCATAGTTTGGCTACTTGTGGACCAGACTTGTGCTTTTAGAAAGATTCATTCTGTCAAAAAAGGCATATTGGAAAGATAAAATTGTCTGCAGGAAGGCATCAAAACTGGACATCAATCCATATGGGGATAAACTAAGGAAGAACAGCTAAAGGTGAAAAGGAGGGAATGGGTAAAGCATTTTAAAGAAAGGTGAATTAAAGGACCAGGCCACTAGTATAGAATATGCCAGAGATGGGAAAGCATAAATGACCATGTGGTTTCCAGCTTTGAAGGTGGTTGGTTCACCATGATTAGGAATAAATATAGGAGAAAGAGCAAGATACTTTTGAATATGTTGAGTTTCCTGAGATAGGGGAAATGAGAGAGTATAATAATTAAAAATATTTCAAGTCAATAAGATAGAAGGAGGACCAGATACTGTTCAATGTTGTGATGAGCCTTGATTCTCAGAGTATAAGGAGAAATTTCTATAAACTATCATCAGCCAATTGTCTATAATCAGCACATGCAGAGTTGATCATACTTATCTACTCTTCAGAGCCAAGAAGAGATCAATAAATGCTGTAAACATGATTAGTGCAGTTCCCATATCTATGCTGATGGGCTCTGGAGTGTCCCATCAAACACACAGGTGCACTGCAAGATGTTGTGCAGTTTCAATGGAAATACAACAATACTTGTAAGAGACTGTTGAACAATTGCCACCAAGTGTCTGAGCCTGACTATTTCATAAATCAGAAGTGTTAAATATTACTTTTGACCTAGGAACACCACGAAAGAATTACTGAGACACTGAGGACATGGTGGACTGAAAAAGTTTGGAAACTTCTTCACTATTATAAGATTTTTGACAGATTTCACCTTAAGTAATCATAAATTCTACTTTCTAAGATCATGAATAGGTACACACATTCCAGAATTTGTCTCATTACTAGTTCTGATTTACTATCAGAAGGCAGACACTCAACCATTGAGCCACCCAGGTGTCCCAGACAGATTCTTCTACAATAATTTTTCTTACTTGAGTTTGAGAATCTGATCGTGACTTTACAGCAGGGTTTAAATTGAGAAATTTCTCTGGAAATTTTCTGGAATTTTGTTTAGCAAATGTTTCTTTGCTTAGCCTAGAATTTCTGTTTTTAAAGATTTTATTTATTTATGAGAGACACAAAGAGAGAGAGAGGCAGAGACATAGGCAGAGGGAGAAGCAGGCTCCCTGCAGGGAGCCCGACGCGGGGCTCGATTCGGGACCCCGGGATCACACCCCGGGCTGAAGGCAGCGCTAAACCGCTGGGCCACCGGGGCTGCCCAGCCTAGCCTAGAATTTATGTCATATGTTTTATAGTTCTTATCAACTAGGTGACCCCACATTTGCCCAAACATGGAATGCATAAACATTTTACAAAATTCATGAATAAGGAGCCACCTGTGTGGCTCAGCTATTGAGTGTCTGCCTTGGGCTCAGGGTGTGACCCCAGGGTCCTGGGATTGAGTCCTAAATTGGGCTCCCTGAAGGGAGCCTGCTTCTCCCTCTGCCTGTGTCTCTGCTTCTCTCTGTGTGTCTCTCATAAATAAATAAATAAAATCTCTAAAAAGCTCATGAATAAGATGTAAGAGAGGATTTTTTTTTTTTTTTACTTACTATACCAAGTTTAAAATTTCCTTAGAGAGAAAAATCTACCAGTCAAGTTAAAAGACACATTTTATCATTTCATTCCTCTCAACTCTTCACCATCAATACTAACAGCAAAGATTAAGGTCTGCAGAAAGTAATCACTTTCTATCAAGCCAAAATATCTGCCCTGACCGTGGACTATGACATTAGCCTGATGCTTAGAGAAAGAAACACAATGTCTTCCAAGTTTTTCCTCCAGATGTGCTTCCATTCACAACCACATTTTTCTTCGTAGTCCATGCAATGAGGCATTTTCCATTAAGTGAATATCACTATTCCCCCTCAAAAAACAGGTTTCTCAGATTTTAATGTGCAAAAGAATCGCCCAAGGAGCTTGCTAAACATGTGGGTTCCCAAGGTCCACTCTCAAGAGATTCTGATTCAAAATATGTGGGGAGGATCCAAGAATCCATGTTTGAAACAAGATCCTTAGATGATTCTGAGGTGGATATTCCTTGGGTCACACTTTGAGTAACTCTGCTCTAGAAGAATGGTCCCCAGAAAGTCAGAGATCCATTGTGTTGTTGCCAAGATACTAGGATTCAGAGTTCTAAAGATAATTTTTCCATGATTTTTTTCCAGTGAGACTCTGATCAAATTTTTAGTCACAGGCATTAAGTCTCTTTGTCACTTGCCAGACATTTAGTGATTTTTACAAGTTCCGTTGTAAAAGGATAAAAGAGATGGAAATAACAGATTGTTATAGTTAGGTATTGTTCTCAATTTATTCACATTCAGACGAACTGTGAGTTTTAATTTCAATGAATGTAATGACAGTACTTTAAAATTCCTGTGTGTAATCTTTACCCAAAATTATGCTAGCTTGCTTTTATAATGTTGTTACTAGGTAACCAGAGAGGGATCTACCTAAAGAATTCTTATTTAAAAAAAAGAAAAACAATGGCATTGTGATTGGACCACTTCACTGCCAATCATTTTTGTGGGAATTGGGGAGGGGAGCTATTAAAGAAACCACACTAGGTCCCACCTTGAAAGAAAATATCCAGCTGAAAGCAAATTCTTTGGACTTCTCCTCTAAAAGTAGAGAGTTACATGGTGTCCCTTCTCTTCTCAAATAAGAAAAAAGCTTTCTGGGCACCTGGGTTGCTCAGCAGTTGAGTGTCTGCCTTTGGTTCAGGTGATGATCCCGAGGTCCTGAACTTGTGGATCAAGTTCCACATCAAGCTCCCCACAGGGAGCCTGCTTCTCCCTCTGCCTGTGTCTCTGCCTCTCTCATAAATAAATAAAATCTTTTAGAAAAAAGAAAAAAGCTTTCTCCTAAGCAAGGCAAGTGTTAAAGTCTGTATGGCAATAACTGAATGCCATGTAATGCTGTTTTTAATAGAAAATAAAAGAAAATGACCCTAGCTTTCCAGGTCTTTTGGTGCCCTGAAATTTTACCTCATTGATCATCTTAAAAGAATTGAAATTAAGTCTAACATGGAGAATAAAGGTCATTGAAATGTTACTGGATATCTAAGAAGAAAGGGTGTGCATATAGAGTATAGAGAAAATAACATCCAATTTAGAAAAGAAATCAGACTTGGAAGGAGGGGTTTGCAGCTCAGGAGCCTGGAGGCAAGCTCCTGGGATCTCAGAGACCAGAATTGCCACCCTGTTCAGTGTAGGTTGTTGAAAAGAATTCAGCTGTGAGTCAGACTGATAAGGTTTTAATTTCTCCTCCACCACCTATGCCTTGTGTATAACCTTGGGCAAATTATTCAACCTTTGTAGGCTTCAATGATCTTATCTTAAATGGGAACAACGATAATATATATTGAATTACCTCAATGGTTGGGATAATCCATAGAAATATTCCATTTGAAATGCCTTATCAGTGAAGATGCCTCACATGGGAAGAACCATCCTACTGTTAGGATCCAATCAGCCACATTGTCAGGGAGAGTCTTGGATGAGTCCTTGTCTTATCCTGAGTGTGTAGTTGGTAGAAAATGTTACTGAAGGGAGAAAAAGATGTGTATGTGCTTACCGATATGGAATAAGCAAACTCTCTGCGGTTACAAAGACAGCTGCTACGACGGAGCCGCCCTCCCTTGAGTCTTCTTCAGCTTGCCAAAAAAGAATCATAATTGCTAGTCCAGTGCCACCATCTTTTTTTAAAAGGAGGATCTTCCTTTCCACATAATAAAGCCTGGGCATGAGAAGTGGGGGAGGGGCAAAAATGAGTAAAGAAAGGTAGCAAGGAGGTTTGGGGAAACCATGAGAGAGATGGTCCAAGCAGCTGTAGGATGCGATAGGTATAAAAAGGGGGAGAAAGCAAGAGGGTTGCTATGTTGATGTCAATCATGTGCTTTGTGTTTCCTTGTGGTTTATGTGGAATATAAAAGATTTCAGGTATTTCAAGATCATTTTTGGCTGCTGGGCTGTGTGTTCTTGACTGTAGCATAACTTGAACTAACGTGATGTACCATTAACAATAATGGTTTCATGAATCCTGAAGAATGACCAAGTCTACCTTTAAAGACTTTAATGTTTCCCACATACCATCCTTTTCCCTCCTGGAAAGAAGGACAACACATGGGAGAAGCCCAACTCAGCCACTTTCCCTCAGTCCTCTGATGTTTTCCCAGAGAGGAAAAGATCCAGGGCCAAAGGGTAGGATGGTCATTCCCTTCTCTCTAGACTCCAGCAGCCTAATAAGGCATGGAATCTCCACTAAGGAGAAAATGGGGTGATGGGAAGTACAACTGGATCTGGAAGCAAAAGTACAGCCGGATCCATCTAAAGCCACACCCTGCTGGCAATGACCTCGGCTCTGACCAGCATCCCCAGCTCATCAGTATTAGAGGCAGGAAACGAGAAGACAGACACACACCAGAAAACTTTTCCTGTAATTCCATAGAGAAAGGACAATAACTAAATAAGATGTGTAGCAAAGGCAGGTGAATACAGAGCAGAGACCAGGAACCAAACACTGCTCTTCTCTTGTGGGAAATGTGCCAGCAAGGAATCTCCGTGAAAGCCAGGACAGCGACTTGCCTCAGGCTTCCTGCTGACATGGAACCACAAGGCCGCCTCTTCCTCCTCCTGTTAGGTAGCAGGCTTTGTCCTAAGTTCAATAGTTTTAAATGTTGAAATCATAGGTTCTAAAACCACATAAAAAGGCTGGTAATTATAACATGTCAAGGAGACCACTATTCCAGTATTTTCTGTTCTTATCAAACAGGTAAAATCACAAATATCCTGAGTAAATGAATTGTCATACATATCCTGAGAAATGGGGAATAAGGTACTTTATAGAGCCAACATTGGACCAGATGGGAAATCTATAAAGGGGAGATGAAGAGATAGTTTGCTATCCTTGCTTGGGTGAAGGGTGGGCTTGTACCATGGCTGTTTTTTTCTGATTATCCTCATTATGAACCAGGAGAAAGACAGAGTGAACTAAAAATTAAAACAGAAGGTGCAACTTAGAAAATAATCAAAAATAAAATGGTAAAATATTAAGATAGATTTGAAAGATAAAAAAAACTATCTGATAAAAGATTCAGAAAACTAAGACTTTATCCAAGTTTAAAAAGTAAGAAAAAATAAGGATTGACCCTTAAAATGATAGAGAATAGAGAAGACAATGTTAGAGCAGTAAAGCTTAGGCCTATGTGTTGTGTTCCAAAGAAAAGGCCCATTACTGAGCAGGTGTCCCACTTCTCCATGACCTTCGCTGGCCAATCAATACTCCTCTGAGAAGATTCTTCAAAACTGACACCATGTCAACAAAAATTTATTTCTTTTAATTATTTTTTATTTTTTTAAAGATTTTATTTATTTATTCATGAGAGACACAGGCAGAGGGAGAGGCAGGCTCCATGCAGGGAGCCTGGCATGGGACTCAATCCGGGGTCTCCAGGATCACACCCTGGGTGGAAGGTGGCGCCAAACCGCTGAGCCACTGGGGCTGCCCATGTCAACAAAATTTTAAAGAATATATTGACATGATGGTTATGTATAACGATGATGAAAGGTAATTAGAGGAAGCAGCAGAAAAATGAAAATAGAATCAAATTTAAATGAAAAGGGAGACAGAAAGCTGGAATATTAAATGTTAGGGGGCCCGAGTCAAATAATGAAAGGTTAAAGTTTTGAGTTATGATAGAAAATAAAAGCCTAGACCGTAAGAGATGAGGAGGTTATAAAATAATTTAAAATAAAATGTAATAAACTTTACATTTTAAAATAAGATGTAATAAACTTTACATTTAATGCTTAATTAAACATTAAAATTACCATGAAATGAATAAAATAATAAAATGCAAAGTTTCCATTCGAGAAACATGGGGAAATTAAAAAGACATAGGTACTAAAAAATGCAGATACCTGAATGCTATTTGTTTTATGGTTTTATTCCTTTTATGTTAATAGAGAAATCCTTGGTAGCACAAAATATAAAAACATTAATACTAGAAGCACAGAAGTTGCAAGCAAGCAAGTGGCATAAGAGCGTATTAATAACTCATGCTCCTGTAGCACAAGTCTACCTGGAGGAGTTGGGGCAAAGATGACGGCACCTTTACCTGAGTGATTCTCAGCTCTGAGTGCATACTGGAATCACCTTCTAGAATATACTTGTGCTATGGCTCACCTCACACCAAGTAATTCAGAGTATCTAACAATGGCGCCCCAAATGATTTCCATATGCAGCCAACGTTGAGAACTACTGCCTTAAACTCTTACTGTTCAACGTGTGCCCAGCTTTGAACACACTCTTCAAGTTTCAGATACAATTAAAGAGGTCAACAATATTCGGAGCAGATAGGCAAGAGTGTATTTCAAGTTCAGCGATGTGCTTGCTGGTTATGCAAATTCCACAAGACTCCCCCCTCACTTCTCAAACAATATTCCATTGTGTGTGTAAACTACAGTTTCCTTATCTGTCCATCGGTTGGTGGACACTTGGATCGTCCCCTGCTCCTTGTTTCTCTCTCTTGGCTGTGGTGCATGATGCTGCAATGAACGTGGAAGGGCCGTTCTTGCTTCAAGATTCTGATTTCACTTCCTTTGGAGATTCACCCAGAGGTAGGATTGCTAGATTGTATAGTGGTCCTATTTTTCGTTTTTTTGTTTTTTTGTTTGTTTGTTTTTTTTTTTTTTTTGAGAAACCTCCAATGCTATTTCCCATAGAGGCAGCATCAATTTACATTACCACCAACTGTGTACAGGGGTCCCTTTTTTTCATATACTGACCAATATTTGTTATCTTTTGGTTTTTGATAAAAGGCATCCTATGAGGTGATACCACAATGCGGTTTTGATTTGGATTTCCTTGAGGATTAATGATGCTGAGCGCCTTTTCATATACCTGTTAGATCATTTAACTACCGGCCATTTGTATGTCTCCTTGGAGAAATGTCAATTCAGATCCTCTGCCCATTTTTTTCCCTTTTTTTTTTAAATAAATTTGTTTTTTATTGGTGTTCAATATGCCAACATATAGAATAACACCCATTGCTCATCCCGTCAAGTGCCCCCCTCAGTGCCCGTCACCCAGTCATCCCCACCCCCTGCCCACCTCCCCCTCCACCACCCCTAGTTCATTTCCCAGAGTTAGGAGTCTCTCATGTTCTGTCTCCCTTCTGATATTTCCCACTCATTTTTTCTCCTTTCCCCTTTATTCCCTTTCGCTATTTTTTATATTCCCCAAATGAATGAAACCATATAATGTTTGTCCTTCTCCGACTGACGCATTTCACTCAGCATCATACCCTCCAGTACCATCCACGTCGAAGCAAATGGTGGGTATTTGTCGTTTCTAATGGCTGAGGAATATTCCATTGTATACATAGACCACAGCTTCTCTATCCATCATCTGCCGATGGACACCGAGGCTCCTTCCACAGTTTGGCTATTGTGGACATTGCTGCTAGAAACATCGGGGTGCAGGTGTCCCGGCGTTTCACTGCATCTGTATCTTTGGGGAAATCCCCAGTAGGCCTCTGCCCATTTTTTAATCAGCTTGTTTTTCAGCTATCGTATTGGAGGAGTTCCTTATATATTTTGGAGATTAATCCTTTATCAGATATATTGTTTGCAAATACTATCTCTCATGCTATATAGGTGGCCTTTCATTTTGTTGTTTATTGCTTTTGTTGGTTAGGAGCATTTTAGTTTGATCCCTATTTTTGCTTTTGTTTCCTGTGTTTTCATTGTCAGGTCCAAGAAATCTTGCCAAGGCCAACATCCAGAAGTTTTTTCTGTTTTCTTCTAGGAGTGTTAATGTTTCAGGTCTTATGCTTAAGTCTTCATTTTGAGTTTATTTTTGTGTATAATATAAGGTAGGGGTCCAATTTCACTCTTTTGCATGCATCTTTTGCATATCCAGTTATCCCAACATCATTTGTGGAAGATGCTATTCCTTCCCTATTGTGTATTCTTTGCATCCTTGTCAAAGGTTAGTTGACTTTATATGCATGAGATTATTTCTGAGCGCTCCATTCTATTCTATTGGTCTATATGTCTGTTTTTTGTTTTTGTTTTTGTTTTTGTTTTTACCAGTATTACATTGTTCTGAGTACTGGAACTTTGTAAAAAACATACTGAAGTCAGGAAGTTTGGTTGATGCCTCCAACTGTGTTTTCCTTGCTCAATATTGTCTTGGTTATTTGGGAGCACTTGTGGTTCTGTATTTTATCTTTTTTTTTTCTATTTCTGTAAAAACTGCCATTGAAATTATGATAGGATTATATTGAATCTGTAGATTACTTTGGGTAATATGGATATTTTAACAATATTAATTAATTATTAATGTTTCGCCTCCTTGGTTAAGTTTATTTCTAAGTATTTTATTCTTTTTAATGCTATTATAAATGGAATTGTTTTCTCAATTTCCTTTTCAGATTACTCATGGTTAATGTTGTAGATTTTTAAATTTAGGCTTTCTTTATCAGGTTAAAAAATTTCCTTCTCAGTGTATGTGTCTTTTTAAAGTCATATGGCAGTGTTGAATTTTCTTTGTGCTTTTTCTGCATTTATGATTTTTATTAGTTTCCCCCTTATCAAATATATTGGTACATTTTTAAAAACACAACACAAACTGTGAATATCTGACATTAAGCCAACTTGGTGATGATTTTATATATTACTAAATTTTATTTGATAATGTTTTGTTTAGAATTTTTGCATCTACATTCATGGGATGAAATAGACAAACACCTAAAAAGGCACAAGTTTATAAAATGGAAACAGAGAAATAAAATCTGATTTGTCCTATTGCTATTAAGGAAATTGAATCTGTAATTAGAACTTTCCCACTGGGCAGCCTCGGTTGCACAGCGGTTTAGTGCCGCCTGCACCCCGGGGCGTGATCCTGGAGACCCGGGATCGAGTCCCATGTCAGGCTTCCTGTATGGAGCCTGCTTCTCCCTCTGCCTGTGTCTCTGCCTCTCTCTCTCTCTCTCTCTCTCTGAATAAATAAATAAATCTTAGGGAAAAAAAAAAAAAGAACTTTCCCACAATGAAGCCCTAGGCCCAGATGGTTTCACTGATAATTTCTACAAAACATTTAGGGAAAGAATAACCCAAACACATCGAAGGAATAAAAAAAAGAAAAAAAGTTTCTCAACTGATTTTATAAGGTCAGGGTAACCTTGATGCCAAAAGCTAAAAAACTACCAGGAAAAAAATAAAATAAAAAATCTTCCATGAATGTAGATGCAAAAATTCTAAACAAAACATTATCAAATAAAATTTAGTAATATATAAAATCATCACCAAGTTGGCTTAATGTCAGATATTCACAGTTTGTGTTGTGTTTTTAAAAATGTACCAATATATTTGATAAGGGGGAAACTAATAAAAATCATAAATGCAGAAAAAGCACAAAGAAAATTCAACACTGCCATATGACTTTAAAAAGACACATACACTGAGAAGGAAATTTTTTAACCTGATAAAGAAAGCCTAAATTTAAAAATCTACAACATTAACCATGAGTAATCTGAAAAGGAAATTGAGAAAACAATTCCATTTATAATAGCATTAAAAAGAATAAAATACTTAGAAATAAACTTAACCAAGGAGAGAATTTAGTCCCTAAATCCTAGCAAATACTGATAGTGCTCCATTCGGATTCTCTTAAATCCTTTTGAAAGGTTTTGTGTACATATTCTCCAGTTTCCATGGGCTTTTCTTTTAAAGACATGTACCTGGGATTCCATTCAGAGGAAGGGTCCCATGGGAACTACAAAGGCTTTTTACCAGAACTGGTAGAAAGCTTGCCTAAGAGTTGATTCTTCTAGATGGCATGGCTATTACTGAGTGGACCAGATTGATTGCCTTGTAGTTGGACAAACTGCAATCTATGTTCAAGGTATCAGGCTGAAGCTGAGACTGTTGAGATGGCACCCCTTACTTGGCTTCTTCTCTTCTCTTTCCTGTTTCTCTCCACTTTCTTACCCATGAATCCTGGGAACACTTTCTTAATTAATCACTTACACAAACAAATCCCTTTCTTGGGTGTCTATTGAATCTCTCTGGGCTCTAATATATGTTAATTTTCTATTTCATAAATTCTCCCATTGTTACTTATTCTTTTTCTCCCTTTTACTCAATATTTATTTTTCTATTGTTATTTTCACTTTTTGATGGATTTTTATGTATTTTGTTTTCTTATTTAAATTCAAGTTAGTTAACATACAATGCAGCACTGGTTTTAGGAGCAGAATCTAGTGATTCATCGCCCACATACAATATACAATACCCAGCGCTCATTACATCACCTGCCCTCAACGCCCATCACTTAGTCACCCCTCCCCCCACCCACTTCCCCTCTAGCAATCCTCAGTTTGTTCCCTGGAGTTAAGAGTCTCTTAAGGGTTGCCTGCTACTCTGTTTTTATTTATTTTTTTATTTATTTTAATTTTCCTTCCCTTTCCCTATGTTCATCTCTTTTGTTTCTTAAATTCCACATATGAATGAAATCATATGGTTTTTGTCTTTCTCTATTAATATTTCACTTATTATAACCCTCTAGTTCTGTCCACATCATTGCAAATGGCAAGATTTCATTATTTTTGATGGCTGAATATATATATAAAGACACTGGCTCTTTTCATATTTTGGCTGTTGTTAATAATGCTGTCATAAATACTCACATGCATGTACCTCTTTGAATCAGCATTTTTGTATCCTCTGGATAAATACTTAGTAGTGCAATTGCTGGGTCATGGGGTAGTACTATTTTTAAGTTTTTGAGGAACCTCCATACTGTTTTCCAGAGTGGATGCACCAGCTTGCATTCCTATCCACAGTGTAAGTATCGACTTTCTCTGCATCCTCGCCAAGATCCGTGGTTTGCGGAGTTTTTAATTTTAGCCATTCTGACAAGTGTGAGGTGGTATTTGTCTATTCATCTACATTTTTAATGTTATTGGCTTAGAGTTGTTTAGAATAGTTTCTTTCTACATTTCTAAAATCTAGGGTTTCTGTGATGGCCTTATCTGATTTTTGTTATTTGTCTCTTCTCTTTTTCTCCTTGATTAGATTTGTTGAGTTTAGAGATTTCATTAGTATTAAAAATAATAATAATAACACCCAAGTGTATTTCACTGTGGTTCTGATTTGTAATTTCCCTGATGATGAGTGATGCTGAAACTGGATTATTTTTTGGATGTTGATTTTGAAGAGTTCTTGTTTAGATTTTGGATACTAACCCTTTATCAGATATGTCATTTAGTAAATATCTTCTCCCATTCTGTAGAATGCCCTTTAGTTTTGTTGTTTCCTTCATTTGCTGAAGATTTTTATCTGGATGAAGTCGCAATAGTTGATCTTGGCTTTTGTTTCTCTTGCCTCTGGAAACAAGTCCAGTAAGAAGTTGCTGTGGCCGAGGTTAAAGAGGTTGCTGCCTGTGTTCTCTAGAATTTTGATGGTTTCCTATTTTACACTTAGGTCTTTTATCCATTTTGAATTTATTTTTGTGTACAGTGTAAGAAAGTGGTCCAGTTTCGTTCTTTTGCATGTTGCTGTCCAGTTTTCCCAATACCATTTGCCAAACACCATTTGTGTCCATTAAATATTCTTTCCTGCTTTGTTGAAGATTAGTTTACCATTAAGTAATGGTGTTTTCCATTCTGTTTCATTGATCTATGTGTCTGTTTTTTTCCAGTACCATAGTGTCTTGATGATTATAACTTTGTAATACAGCTTGAAGCCCAGAATTGTGATGACTCTCATTTTGCTTTTTTTTTTTTTTTAACAAAAACCAAAAACCAAAAACCAAAAAACACTACTTTGGCTATTCAGAGTCTTTTCTGGCCCCTAAAAATAATTTTAGATTTGTTTGTTCTACTTCTGTGAAAAATGCTGGTGTTATTTTGATGTGGGTTGTATTGAATGTATAGATTGCTTTGGGTAGTAGACATTTTAACAACATTCGTTCTTCCAATCCATGAGCATGGAAAGTTTTTCCATTTCTTTGTGTCATCTTCAATTTCTTTTGTACATGTTCTATAGTTTTTGGTATACAGATCTTTTACCTCTTTGGTTAGGTTTATTTCTAGGTATCTTATGGGTTTTGGTGCAATTATAAATGAGATTGATTCCTTGATTTCTCTTTTTTCTGCTTCATTATTGGTGTATAGAAATGCAACAGATTTCTATACCTTGATTTTACATCCTACAACTTTTCTGATCAGATTCATGTATCAGTTTTAACAATTTTTGGTGGAGTCTGTCTTTCAAGCTTTATACATAGAATTTTTGATGGATATTTAGATCATGCATTTGTTTTCAGCTTTTCTTGTTTTTTTAATACTACATGCACATAAGGCAAAGCTTTATTTACGTCTTACAATGGGAGTTATGTAGTTATATTCATTATTAATCAGTTCAAAATGTGTTTGGTTTCCAGTGTGATTTCTTACTTTATCCTTGAGTTTTTTAGAAGTATGTTGCTTTGGGGATCCCTGAGTGGCTCAGCGGTTTAGCGCCTGCCTCTGACCCAGGCTGTGCTCCTGGAGACCCGGGATCAAGTCCCACATCAGGCTCCCTGCATGGAGCTTGCTTCTCCCTCTGCCTGTGTCTCTGCCTCTCTCTCTCTCTCTGTCTCTCATGAATAAATAAATAAATTCTTAAAAAAAAAAAAGTATGTTGCTTAATTTCAAAAGTATTTTTCTACCTATTGTTTTTACCTATTGTTTTTATTTATTTATAAATAAATAAATTGTATTTATTTCTTTAAGATTTTATTTATTTATTCATGAGGCACACAGAGAGAGGGAGAATCAGGCTTCATGCAGGGAGCCCAATGTGGGACTTGATCCTGGATCGCAAGATCACAACCTGGGTGGAAGGCAGGCGCCCAACCACTAAACCACCCAGACGTCCCTGTAAATAGTTTTGCAGCAACAATGCAAAGATAGCACAAAGAGTTCCCACATGACCTGTACCCACTTTCCTCTATTATTAAAATCTAGCACTAATGTGGTACGTTTATCACAACTAATGAAACAATATTGTTACCTTAGTAACTAAAATCTACATTTTACTCAGATTTTCTTAGCTTTTACCTAGTGTCCTTTTTCTGTTTCAGGATTCCATCCAGGATACCGCATTATTTTTAGTCACTGTGTCTCCTTAAGCTCTCCCCGGCTATGACAGTTTCTCAGATTTGCTTGTGTTTGATGAACATGACAGTTCTGAGGAATACCGGTTACACATTTGGTGGAATGTACTTCAATCAAAATGTGTCTGATATTTTCCTCAGGATTAGGTGAAGATTATTTGTATTTGAGAGGAAGACCACCAAGTTAAAGTGCCATTCTCATCACAGGATATCAAGGATGCATACCATCAATATGTCTTATTGTTGATGCTCACCTGGCTGAGGTAGTGTTCGTCGGGTTTCTCTATTATAGAGTTATTCTTTCCCCTCATTTCCAAACTGTCATCTTTATACAGAAGTCAGTAATTACAGCCCACACTTAAAGAGTGGAGAGTTATGCTTCATCTCCTTGAGGGTTACCTATCCCTCATTATTTATAATTCTGCATGGGAAATTTAACTTTTCTCCTCCATTTGACACTTAGGTCTATAATGCATTTTGCATCAATTTTTTTGTAAGATATAAGATCTGTGTCTAGGTTCATATTTTTGGATATGGATGTTCAGTTCCAGTATCATTTATTAAAAATAGTATTTTGTTTCTATTGTCTAAAGTCTTTGCACGTTGTCTCAAATTGGTTGACTATATTGGTATAGAGCTATTTTTAGCTTCTCAATTATGCTGCATTGATCTATGCACCAATTCTTTTGCCAACATCACACTGTATCTATCATATAATCTTAATATTAAATCTTGAAATCAGCTATTGTGAGTCCTTCAACTTCATTCTTAAGTATTGTGTTGGATATTTTTGGTGCTTTGCCTTTCCATATGAACTTTTGAATCATTTTTATGATATCTATGAGATTTTTGGCTGAAACTTTAGGATTGTTTTGAATCTACAGATTGAGTTGGGAAAAATTGACATCTTAACAATATTTAGTCTTCTATTGACTAAATATTCATGTCCCAACTTATGTGAATATGAAATATCTATGCAATTATTTAGGTTTTGTTTTATTTCTTTCATTATTGTTTTGTAGGTTTTGTTTTTTGTTTGGGTTTGGTTTTTTGTTTGTTTTTTGTTTTGTTTCGTTTTGTTTGCTTGCTTTCTTTGCATTCAGGTCCTGTATATGTTTTATTAGATTTATATCTAAGAATTCTTTCCTCCCTCCCTCCCTGCCTACTTCCCTTCCTCCTCCTTCCTCTTCCTCCTCCTCCTCCTCCTCCCCATCCTCCTCCTCCTCCTTCTTCTTCTTCTTCCTTCCTTCCTTTCTTCCTTCCTTCCTTCTTTCCTTCCTTCCTTCCTTCCTTCCTTCCTTCCTTCCTTCCTTCCTTCCTTCTTTTTGCTTTGCTCTTTTAGTGCTATTGCAAATTTTTGTTTGCTTTCCATTCCAATTGCTCATTGCTGAAATATAAGAGAACAATGACTTTTGTTTACCAAAATTGTATCCTGTGATCCTATCTTGTATCCTTTGATTCACTTATTATTTCCAGGATTTGCTGTTGTTGCTTGTTTGTGGTGCTCTACATAAACAATCATGTCATTTGTGAATAAGGGTAGTTTTATTTCTTTCTTTCCAATATGTATATCTTGTATTTATCTCTATTTTCTTGTCTTATTGCACTAGTTAGGACTTCCAGCACAATAATGAATAGGAATGTTAAGAGAGGATATTCTTCCTTTGTTCCTGATTTTTGGGAAAAAGCATCCAGCTTCTCACCATTAAGCATGATGTTGGCTCTAGGCTTTTTGGTAGGTATTTCTTATTAAGTTCTCCTCTATTCCTCATGTTCTGAGAGCTTTTACCAAGAAAGGATGTTGAATTCTGTTAAAAGCTTTTTAGGCATCAGTTGATAGGATTATATGATTTTTTTTTCTTTGGTCTATTTTTCTGATGACTACATTGATTTTCAAATTAGAATAAAATTCAATTGGTCATGGAATATAATTATTTTTATATACTGTTGAATTTGATTAGTTAATAATTTGATGAGGAATCTTGTGTATCTGTTCATGAGAGATACTAGTCTATATTCCTGTCTTATAATATCTTTATTTGAATTTGTATTAGGGTAATGTTGGCTCATAAAATTAATTTTAAGTTATTTCTTCTGTTTCTATTTTCTGGAAGAAATTGTAGAGAATTTGTATTATTTCCTTCAATAAATGTTCAGTAGAATTCACCAATGAAGTCACTTGGTCTTTTTTTTTTTTTTGGAAGATTATTAATTATTGGTTCAATTTCTAGAATATGTACAAAGCTTATTCAGGTTATCTATTTCTCCTTGTATGCATTTTGGCAGTTTGTGTTTATCAAGGAATTGGAACATTTAAGTTAAATTATCAAATTTGTGAGTACAAATTTGTTCACATTATTCCCTTATTACACTTTTAATGTTTATAGGATCAGTATGACAACCCCTCTTTTATTTTTTTATTGATGATTTATGCCTTGTTTTTTTTTTTGTTTTGTTTTGTTTTGTTTTTGGTTACTCTACTTAAATGTTTACCAATTTTGTTGATCTTTTCAAAGAACCAGGTAATGATTTCATTAATTTTCTCTATTGTTTATCTCTTAATGATTTCATTAATTTTTTTATCTAGTTTTGTTATATCTTTTCTTTGTATAAGTTATGCTTAAGGTGTTCTTTCTCTGCTTTCCTAAGGTAGAAGATTATTATTAATCTTAGATATTGTTCTTTTCTTTTTAAAAAATATTTATTTATTTATTCATAGGGACACAGAGAGAGAGAGAGAGGCAGAGACATAGGCAGAGGGAGAAGCAGGCTCCTCACAGGGTGTCTGATGCGGGACTTGACCGCGGATTCTGGGATCATGCCCTGAGCCAAAGGCAGGTGCTTAACCACTGAGCCACCCAGGGGTCCCTTTTCTTTTCTAATATATTAATTGCATGGTATAAATTTCCCTCTAAGAAGTACTTGCACTACACCCCACCAATTTCGATAATCTGTGTATTTTTATTTTCATTTAATTCAAAATATTTTAAATTTTTCCTGGACATCTTTGTTCCATGGGATATTTAGAAATGTTTTGTTTCGTTCCCAAATACTTGGGGATTTTCCAGCTCTTTTTTTGTTGATTTCTTGTTTAATTTCATTTTGGTCAGAGAATAAACTTCATATGTTTTGTAGTGTTTCAAATTTGCTCAGGCATACATTTTGGCCCAGAATGCTGTCTCTTGGTAAATGTTCCATGGAAGTTTGAGAAGATTGTGTATTCTGCTACAATAGGATGGGAGTAGTTTTAAATGTCAATTAGATGAAGTTGGTAATTAGTGACGTTTAAGCCATTTATACCCTTACTGATTTTCTGCCTGTTTGATCTGTCAATTACTGACAAAGGGATGTTGAAGTCTCCAACATCCAACATACTATAGTCTCTGCTAAAATAGTGGATTTGTCTTTTTTTTTCTTTCAGTACAATCAATTTTGCTTCAAATGTTTTGATTCTTTGTTTTAGGTGTATATAAATTTAGAATTATTATATAATCTTGGAGAACTGACTCCTTTATCATTATGTAATACCATCTTACTCCTAATGTTTTTTCTTGTTCTAATGTCTGCTTTGCCTAAAAGTAGCATAGTTAATCCAGACTTCTTTTGATTAGTGTCACCATGACATATCTCTCTCCATTGCTTTATTTTTAGACTATTTTAAGTTTCTGTGTTTAAAGTGGATTTCTTTTAGAAAAGTGTAGTTGAATTTTGTTTTATGATCCCTCTGACAATTCCTGCTTTTTCACTGGTGTGTTTAGATCATTGTTTTAGAACATTAGAAACAGTCTAGTTCACCAAACTTCTGATCACATGAAATTTG
The DNA here is from genome assembly GCF_048164855.1 of Canis lupus baileyi. NCBI lineage: Eukaryota > Metazoa > Chordata > Mammalia > Carnivora > Canidae > Canis > Canis lupus. The sequence goes on along the minus strand of NC_132873.1, from coordinate 1,654,861 downwards.
AGGGATTAAAAAAACCTTTATGTACATGTTTTTGTCTTTATCTACCTGTATAAATAATTCAACTACCTGTATAAATAATTTGTGAGTGACATTTATATAACCATATTAAAATTATAAACCTTATACAACCGCTAGATTTAGTAAGAACTGGATGAAGATTAAATACAATATTTATGATACATTAAATTATATTTTATGTTATAGAAGAATTTTTTTCTCACTAAAATAATATTAAGTATATTTAAGTGAAAGCAATAGGATTAAATATATCTTTTTTAAAATCTTGGAATAATGATTTTGATAGCAACTTAAATCTGGAAATTTATCTAATAATGATTTTAATGAATGTACAGCTAAAAATTATATCGCATGGAGAAATTTAGATACAAAAGGGGTGAAAACCACATTATTGATTGTGCTTGCTACATAACAATGTTCCCTTTAATCTTCACATGAAATTAGACAAAGGTTTTTGTTTTTGTTTGTCTGTTTTAAATTCCAAAGTAAATTTCTTTCATCCACGATGTCAATCAATTGTTCTTGAGCACTTATCAGAAGGAATTACATTTTTATATTTTTAAAATTGAGTGACGAATCCACTAAAACTCTTTGGAAAATTGTAAAACAGAAAATTCTGTTCCAAGTTTCTAAGTATTCAGATGGGAAAATTTTTATAAGTGATATTTCACATTACTTTTAGCATTATGACAAAAATATTTCAAATGTTGTTTTTTCAAAATGATTTTTCTGTTACATGTTTTTCTCTTCTGTTAAAATGTCATCTTTATCTTGAAAAGACCGATTAAGTGTGTTTATATTTTTCAGAAATACCTACAAGGTAACATACTGCTAGAAGCTATTTGTTATCATAGAAAAGGTCAGAAAATTTCGAATACTAATAATTTTGAGCAAAAGAAACCTGGGATTCACATTTAAGCTCAATAACCTTTAAGTGCTTTGCCACAAAATTAGTGGTTAACATTTTGTTAGTCCTAACCATGGGTGAGGCAGTGCACTGTGTTCTTTATACATTATATTTCATATCATTCCTTCTAATTACCCTTTTGTCATCCTTATTTTCCAAGTGAGGAAACTGGATTCAACATAATGATTAAGTTGCTTGCCCAAGATCCCTTATGGAGTATTTGAGGTCAGATTTTCCAAAAGAAGACACCCAAGAAAGGGATTTGTTTGTGTAAGTGATTAATTAAGAAAGTGTTCCCAGGATTCATGGGTAAGAAAGTGGAGAGAAACAGGAAAGAGAAGAGAAGAAGCCAAGTAAGGGGTGCCATCTCAACAGTCTCAGCTTCAGCCTGATACCTTGAACATAGATTGCAGTTTGTCCAACTACAAGGCAATCAATCTGGTCCACTCAGTAATAGCCATGCCATCTAGAAGAATCAACTCTTAGGCAAGCTTTCTACCAGTTCTGGTAAAAAGCCTTTGTAGTTCCCATGGGACCCTTCCTCTGAATGGAATCCCAGGTACATGTCTTTAAAAGAAAAGCCCATGGAAACTGGAGAATATGTACACAAAACCTTTCAAAAGGATCTAAGAGAATCCGAATGGAGCACTATCAGTATTTGCTAGGATTTAGGGACTAAATTCTCTCCTTGGGGAAAGGACAGATCATCCTAAGGGGGGTGGATAGAGACTAATGACCCTGAGTCAGGGTTATATTCCCTTTGGGTCTTCTGGGTGAGTACAAGTTAGTGAGAGCTTCAACTTTCCTCTTTTACACTAAGAATGGCTTCAGAAATTATTCTAACCATTCAATGGGGGTAAGTAACACCTTTCAGTAGACTATGAAGTGTAGGACTGGGAAAAATGAGTGGTAAAGGACAAGTGAACTTGCTCCATTCCTGCTTCCTGTTGACTATTTGGGAGAGGAATTCCTAGCTCATTAATAGAGCCAGATCAAGAACATTTAGCTATCCTAATCATTGAAAACTAACAACAGCTAACACCTATATGATACCTTTTGAGTGCCAGTGCCGTGTGTATATATATATTAAATTATACACACACACACACACACACACACACATATTCATTCCATAAATGAATTTACTTAGTAAATGTTATTATTCTCATGTAATAATTAAGGAAACAGACACAAAAAGATTAAATAGTTTGTGCAAGACTACACAGCTTGGAAGAAGGAAATCTGGAATGTAATCATTTCAGCTTTAACTACTAAGATATACTGTGCATGAGGAAAGCAAGAAATTAAGTTAGGAAGACAAATAGAGGATGGTCCTATCTATATTTATATAAACATTTGTTAAAATGAGTGGCAAATAAGCAATAATATCTTTATATTTTTGTGTATCTAAATAATTCATAATTTATAGAAGGAAGAAATTACACTTTTTACTTGTATGAAATACAAATGATAAATAACACTAAACTTTGAAATAAGGGCTTGGAAATCTAATAGTCTTTTCCCTGTGATAACTACTTTAATACACTTTTTGAAAATATCAAATTAAAAAAAATTAGGTACTTCCTTCTTGCTCTGACAAAAAAAGCAAGAGGGTTCAAAATGAAAAGAGCCTTTAATGCCCCAAAGCTTTTATGGTTATTGAGAAGGCTGAGCAAACTACTCAGTTGAAAACCCAGACCTTTCTTATAAAAACGAGAAGATGACTCAGAAAAACAGAGCCAAGAGACCAGAGGGCAAAGCTAAGAGATACCAAGAATCACCCTGAACGAGAAGAACTGAGCACTAGCTGAAGACAGAGTAACATGCACCTAGCTAGATTTTAGAATTACTATGGGTCAGTGACTGCAACATGCTTCTAGTCTTCCCCCTCTCTTTTGAATAGGAATGAATGTCTACTGCAGTTCCAGCATGTTTCAGCATCGCACGTTGAGGGTATGGAGAGCAGAGAACCTGTTTCTTAAGTTCTCAGGGCTGAGATGGACAGCTTCAGTAGAAGAGCTGTACTTACAGAAGCACAGTGAAGAGTCTCATCGACACCTGTGCTGATGCAGATAACAAGATCCTAAACATCAGTCATGAGCCAGAGACTATAATAGGATGAGATTCTGATGATCTTTGGAGGGAAATGAGGGTCTTTTGCATGTGGGAGAGTTGGGAACCACTGAGGCCAGAGGGTAGACTATTATTGCCAGCTAAGAATCTTGAATATACTTACTGTGAGATTTTTGCTGCTTCTGCATACTGGCCAAAGAAAAATTATAGGTAAGATAAGAAATATCAGATGACATGCCTGGAAATGTAACACATTAGCATTACATAAGGTTTTGGCAGGGACTCCAATAATTGCATGCATTCATTTATGTGGATATGCAAACTACCAGTTTTTAATTGAAAGTTTCCTGAATTCAGATTGAATTAGAAATGGATATTTAATGCCTTTCAATATGGTAATTATACATCTATTTTCCAATAGTACAAAAATGATTTGGGGGAAGCAGAGTTTAGATAATGCTCCACCAGATTTGTGGTCTTCTATAATGAGAAAGGGTTCCTAGCCACTTTTTCCATCAGATGGGACATTGTGACTTGGTTCTGGACAGTGGATTTGTGATGAAAGTGATATGTGCCCTTCTAAGCCTGGCTCATAAAACTTTCCAGCCTACCTTTCAGCTCTCTTCTTTCATTTTGCAGGCTGTCCTCGCCCAGGGCCATCTTGAAAATTATGTGTTGAAGACAGCAGGGGCTCCATTAGCTTAAATAATTTTGCTGGAATATCATGGATAGCATTAATAAGACACCAAGATATGGCACATGATTAAAAGTAATACAATTTTGGGATAGGGTGTTTTTCTATGTCTGGTATGATTCAATAATATTCTAAAGAACATACCATGAGTTTTCCTTGGTTCAAGATGTTAATGTTTTATCCGATAAGATTTCTTCCCCATTCCCCACTTACATGAAAATAAAGCAACAAATATATAGCCTCAGTAGCTTTGGCAAGTCATGGAAACTATCAGATTTATTCATTTCTTTCTATCTCTGTGGCCATCAACCCAACCCAAACTATAATCACCACTTGCCTGTACAGCTACAATACTTTATGTCTGTTCTTGTGCCCTCCAATCTGTCTCCAAGTTGTAGTTAGAGTGATCTTTTCAATCTGATCACAGTTCCCATCATATCCATTCATAGCTTCATACTGTTCTTAAGACAAAGCCTTTCATGTGGAAAGGTCCTCGGAGGTCCTGCCTTGTCTGACCCATGTCTACCTCTGCAGCTTCATCACAGACCACTCTTGTTCTCCCTGCTTTTTCTGGAGCTATACCTCAGTTCCTGGATGCACAATGCTCTTTCCCTCTATAGAAACTTGTAGATCAGCTTAGAAATCATTTATTTAGGGAAGATTTTGCTGATCCCAAATTGAACAAGTTTCCCTCATTTTGGGCAGCTCGGGTGGCTCAGCGGTTTAGTGCTGCCTTCAGCCCAGGGCCTGATCCTGGAGACCAGGGATCGAGTCCCACGTTGGGCTCCCTGCATGGAGCCTGCTTCTGTCTCTGCCTGTGTCTCTGCCCCTCTCAGTGTATCTCTCATGAATGAATAAATAAAATCATAAAAATAAAATTTCCCTCATTTTATGTTATAGCAAGTCTTATTTTCCTTTGCAACATTTTTCTCACCTTGAAAATGTTTCAAGTATTTGATTATTTTCTGTGATTTTTAATCATGTAGTTCAAAACATTCTTCTAGAAATACAGTAAAATAAATGTATATCATCAGAGTGAAACCTAAACATTTTGCTAGTGATCTGAAGGTCCCGATTTACCATGTACTGAATTCTTATATGTATTGCAGTCTGGTTCTGGACTTGCTATTCTGGTTCATAGGTGAGCTGTCTATTCATGTATGAGTGCCATCTGGTTCTAGTCACTAGTGGTGTGCCCAAGATCGCGAATCCGAGAAACCACCAAGAGCCAACACCGATGCAAACACACGAGGGTTTATTTACAAGCTGGAGCTTGGGTCCAACCAAGTATAACCGACCCAGCAGAGCAGCGACTTGGATCCCGAGGTGGGATTTAGCTTAGTTTTATGGCCTGGTCTAGGGGACCTCCAGAAGGGGTGGAGCAATTCCTCAAGTTCTGTTTACATATTGATATGGGGCCTTCAAGGGCATTGAGCTCTGTTCTTACTCTAATAGGGGGTTCCTGCCCTTGGCTTGGGCTCTGTTCTTATTCTAATATGGGGCTTTCTAGGACGGTTAAGCTGTAAACTGTTTTCTTCCTGTAACTGAAGTAAGGTAAAGTTCAGCTCTTATTCCCTGGGGCCTGGGATGGCTGGACTTGTGCTAAAGCTGAACTTAAAGTGGAATGGCCTTAATTTTCTCAGCCTCCACAAATAGTACTATCTTATCCTTCTTACTACTTGATTTTACACTATTAAATATTCTTATAGTTTAATTATTTGATTTGTTGGCTTTAAATGGTTTCCTTGTTTACACAACTATAACAGATGAGGCATCAGAAAATTTAATTTTTGTCTTCAATGTCTTTTCCTCTTCTCCAGTTTTTTTTTTTTAGTTGTTATAATTTCTATATAGTCAAGGCATATAATACTTGTATCCTTGTTAGTCATTTTCAATCCACGGTTTAAAAAATCTTAGTTCCATCATTAAATAACTTTGTCTTGAGGCACCTGGGTGGCTCAGTAGTTGAGCATCTGCCTTTGGTTGGGTCATGATCCCAGGATTCTGAGATCAAGTCCTCCATTGGGAGCGTGCTTTCCTTCTGCCTGCATTTCTGCCTCTGTGTGTATGTGTGTGTCTGTGTCCCCCATGAATAAATAAATAAATAAATAAATAAATAAATAAATAAATAAATAAATAATTTTGTCTTTATCATTAGCTTCTTTATCCCCCATCATCTTTTATTTGTTGCTGCTTAAGGAATAGAGAAAGACAAAGAAGCATAGATGATGAATCTGGAGGTGTGCAATAAATACATCCAACACTGTGATTGACAAAAGGATCTTGCCTTCTAAACCACAGAGGGAAGAAAGTGAAAACAGAAAGAGGTTAAAGTATATAAAGGAATCATAAATGTTTATGTATTAGGGGTTCTCATAAGAACCAAGATCTTTGGAGTAGTGAATGAGAAAGCTGAATGGAGATGTGACTATTGTCAGAGAGGGGAGTACTTGATTTTTACTTTTTTCCAATTTCAGAGAGAGGAAACTTCCTGGTGATTGCAGGATGTAGGTTATGACTGAGAGTAACTGGCCTGAATAGAATTGAGAAGAAGGTTGTTAGACATGAAGAGGTTAAGAAACTGAGAAGCCACTGTGTTAAAAGTCATTGACACAAATTGAAAACAGAGACATGTTGCTTTAAGGAAATCTGGTGTAGAAATTCAGATTTATAGCTCTGCAAAGTGGGGTGTTTGAGTTTTGAATTTTTTTTTTATTACAAAAGGACCCTTTGCATAAGTCACCCAGGAAGTCTGCATAAGAATCCAAAGGATGGTTACCAACTATCTTTAGGCACTTTAGAGTTTCCCAAACACTTCCTGCAATTGGATCTCCTTTGATCCTTATAAGAGTTGTGTGAGGAAAGAGAATGAGATCTGTACTCTTTTTTTCTATGCATGAGGCTTAGGGAGGGTCCTGTCATTAGTTTCATAAATAACTAAGCCAGGACCAGGAGACCCCATCACTTTAGCTAGAAGTCATGGTTCCTTGGCTAGTGCATTTGGCAAGGATTCGGTTGAAAAAATGTATAAAGCCTATTGTCTTTTCCAGGAGCACTTACAGGCCTAAAATCAAGTATTTCTTTCTTTTTTAAAAATTCAATTTACATATGGTGTATTACTCATTTCAGAGGTAGAATTTAGTGATTCATCAGTTGCATATAACACCCAGTGCTCTCATTATATAAAGTGCCTTCCTTAATGGCCATCACCCAGTTATCCTACTCTCCCTCCAGCGATCCTCAGTTTGTTTGCTAGAGTTTAACATCTCTTATAGTTTGCATCCCTCTCCATTTTCATCTTATTTTATTTTTCCTTCCCTTCCTTCATGTTCATCTGTTTTGTTTCTTAAATTCTACATATGAGTGAGATCATTTGGAATTTGTCTTCTGACTTACTTTGCTTAGCATAATACCCTCTAGTTCCAGCCATGTCACTGCAAATGGCAAGATTTCATTGTTTTCAACTACAATAATGACAACAACAAAAAAGATAGCTCTCTTAATCAGAAAAAAATGTCATTGTCACTATGTGGGTATCTAAGTCAATTCATTGTGTATTTTGGTAGATTAGACTCATTTTGAAAGTTGTTTGTGAAATGTATTTAATTGGTTTGTCTGTTTTGATTTTGAGTGTGAGTCTCTATAGCTGTCCATGTAGTTATGGCAGTTTTTCAACACACCACAAGGGGGGAAAACAGTTGTTCAGTCTGAAGGCAAGATAGAGATTCTGTGTGTATATTATATATAAAGCTTCTGGCTGTATTAAACTCTGGTATCATGAAGACTTGGATTTCTTGTATATAAGGCCAGAACTCTCCTTATAATGCCAGGGATCTGGCATCCTCTAAAGACTGGGAATAGCTGCTGCCAAAAATCACTGAATATCATGAAAGCCCTTGTACTCTACCATATGATTATGGAGAGAGTCCATGGGAAAGATCTGAATTTGTAAATAAATATTTACAGTCTGAGTTAACTGGGTAGCTCCTAACAGCTGGATGTGTCTATGCATGTGTGTGTGTGTACTTGCGTGCTCACTTTGATACTGTGCAGATTCCAAATCCAACTGAAAAGCAGTAGTTATACAATTTATACTGATCATTTCAATGAGAGAATTGGGAGAAGTAAAAGCTTTGAAGGCCTTGCTGTCTGAAAATAGTGTATACTGTTTTTTAAGAAAATTGTTTAATTTCAAATGACACTTGGCTGCCCCCCCCCAAAGTCATTGCCACAGATTGATCAAAGAATCCAGGGAAATGGCAAGAATTGGCATTTGGAAGAAAACTGTTGGCAAGGCACACACCCCAATTAAGGGATAATTGGTGGCATGAGCATCAAAAGAATATAAGGTTGTATTTCTTTAGGATTTTATTTTATATATTTGAGAGAGAAAGAGCATGAGCAGAGGGGAGGGACAAAGACTCCCCACAGAGCTGGAAGCCTGATGTGGATCCTGATCCTAGGACTCCAGGATCATGACCTGAGCTGAAGGCAGATGCTTAACCAATTGAGCCACCCAGGTGCCTTCAGAATGCGAGGTTTCACATGAAGGTGGAGGAAGAATTGAAAACCTTCTTGGGTATTCGAAAGAAAAGATTCATGACAGCTATACTCTTGATTTTGAAGGGGAAGAAACACTTTATTGATATTACAAAAATCTAATAGAAACAGAAGAAAAGGGAAATCTATGCATAGATGAGGGCAATAGTAAGCAGTAAAGGAGCATAAGACAGAGTTACATCAAATCAGGTACTTCTGACATCACACCTCATTAGCTGGGGAAGCCCTGTGGATACAGCCAGGCTGGGGTCCTGATGGAGAAGACAGAGCGGGGCATCCTCCCACCAGGTGAGACTTCCAATTGACCAACCCTATAAGGTCTGTATTTATAGGGAAAATGGCGGGGTTTGAAGTTAAACATCTGTTCACCTACATGCAGTTTGGAGTGCATTTCTATGTTATCATGTCTTTACACCTTCAAGAAGCCTGGGCTACGTGTGCTTGCCTCCCCTCCCAGATTCCATTCCGGGGGGTCAACCCAGCCTGGAACTGGAGGGAATATAAGGCAGAATTTGCAGCTCATGGCATCCAGACCAGAAGGGCCAATTCTGACCCGGAAGCCAGCTAATGTCAACGAACCAGGCTCCCGAGGTCACTTATGCAGCATGAGTCTCAGAAACATCATTCCTTAACCTGCCTGTGTGCTGCAGGTCTGCGTGGTCAGTTATGCAGGACAAATCACAGAAACCTCATCCATGCAATACCCTGGGGAGGGGAAAGTCAGCCTCCCTTTTCTACTACCATGGGCAGTGAGAAGGCTGCATTCCAAGAAAGAAGACAGGATGGGGAGTAGAGTCTTGCAGGCATGCTGTGTTTCATTTAAATGCAGTAATTGAGAAGAATGTGTCACGAAGAACTTAAGGTTGTATCGTTTGGGTTTGCTGATGGTGAAATGGTGTTCCAGAGGGCGTAGTTAAGGACGAGAATAAGAGAAGCAAGTTGGGTAGGGGAAGAAAACAAATAACGTCAATGGGGAGAATGTTTCAGAGAGTCTAGACACCTGGAGGGACTTCTATCCTAGACGCTAAGGACAGCTAATCAGGATATGCACTTAGGAGGTTTCATCATTCCTACCTAAATTGCATATTATATGCATTTGTGGGACGTTTCTCCATTTCTATCTTTAGGTACAACCTTGTTTTTTCCTGAAAATTTTTCATTTTTAAGTCAGTTGAAATCCACCTCCCAAAAAACCACTCACCAAGTGTAATAAATCCACAAGAGAGATGAAACGTTTACATATTTTTAAAATTTAATATTTGTCTACTAAATTATTGATTTATATCTCTTCATAATGCACCAAGTGACAAATAATAAACTTATTTACTTCTTTACAACATTCATCATCCAGGAAGAGAATGGCAAAAGCAATATGTTTTTCACAGTATAGTTTGCTCTTCGGTCTGCCAATGGTGTGGACAGTTAATATTTACCACACTAAATGTCAACAGTGTATGGGGAGATGGATTGACAACATAACAGGGCAACTCTGGGGCATTGCATCCAGGAATCTTTATATAGAAAGCCCTTGGCAGGGCATCCTGAATAAAAAGTGGGTAGTTGGGTTAAGGAAGGTGGTGAAATGTGGTTCAAGCTCCTATAATAAACTCAACAATAGTAAACAGAAAAGAGTTAGAAGCTACTCTCCTTTCTCCAACAAAAGAGGTCTGCCCTGTTTAGGCTTATCTAGATGAGGACACTCGGTATACCCTTTGGGTTGTAATGCCAGGAGGTTAATGACTGCAAGAATAAATTGTGCTTTATTGAGTCCTGTGGTAGTTCTGGGAAGGAAGCAGGGCAGCATGATCTAGAAAAACTGCATGAACGTGAAGGATACTTTTATCACTTTTTTGGGTAAGTGTGGTGTTGAGACAAGCAAGGAGCTTGATGACTTCCAAGGCCAAAAAAAAAAAAAAAATCAAATGATGTGATATTTGTGAAAATATAAATTGCACAGCCCCACATAAATGATTACCATTATTTCCTTATTATTATTGACAGTGATCATCACAGTGAAATAAGTGTTTAGAAGCACCATCAGGCTGCCAGAGTTGGCATAGAGAATTACAGAAGCTAAATAATACAATGAAACCAATTCAAAAGCTTTCTGAAAAGGAATTCCTAAGTGGCCAAAGCCTGTGATCTCATGGATCCTTTGCTTTAAAGATAAGCTCTTTTTAATGAAATAAACAACCCATGGCTTCCAAATCATTTTTCCTCATTGGATTTTTTCTTTTTTACTATAGTTATGTTTATTGTGATGGGTTTGCTTACATTGCAGTGATGGGCAAACTGTTCAGCCTTAACATGATCACTTCCGTACTCATTATGGAAAATTGGAAACAATACATTAGATTCCTAGCAGAAATAATATGTTGCTCTGGGGTGATATTTGGACAAAGATCATTACAGAAATATGGGTAAAGGCATTTGAGCTTTCCTTTGCAATTATGGCTCTTAAGACATTTGACTGAAATATACACTGATAATGAAGATGATGAATCTGTGTTTCTAATCATCACTCAAAAGATACAGCCATGTTTTGAATATTTGTTTGTTTTGCATCACACAGTATGCAAGTACAAATGCGAGTTGTACCATCCCTTATGGTTTACCCCCTTAAGATTTCTACACTGAAAAACTAGAATTGACTTACCAAACAGATGCCATACTACCAAATCTGGATAAGATGTTCACATAGCAGATACTATAGGAATTATTAAACTGCCTTTTTAAAATAATAGAATCTCATTAAACTTATCTGTTACTGGAAATTACAGGGATTATTCATGTATGGTGATTTGCTTAGGTGGCTTAGAGGACTGGGGTTTGCTACAGTTGCTTTCCACAGAAACAGACACTGAGTGGGAGTGAGGAGTGAAAAAAATAGGCATCAAAGCCAGAGAAGAGAAGAGAAGAGAAGAAGAGAAGAGAAGAGAAGAGAAGAGAAGAGAAGAGAAGAGAAGAGGAGAAAGAAGAGAAGAGAAGAGAAGAGAAGAGAAGAGAAGAGAAGAGAAGAGAAGAGAAGAGAAAGAAGAGAAGAGAAGAGAAGAGAGGAGAGGAGAGGAGAGGAGAGGAGAGGAGAGGAGAGGAGAAAGAAGAGAAGAGAAGAGAAGAGAAGAGAAGAGAAGAGAAGAGAAGAGAAGAGAAGAGAAGAGAAGAGAAGAGAAGAGAAAAGAGAAGAGAAGAGAAGAAAAATGGAAGAATTGGGCAGAGGGTAAAGCTGAACAGATGCAGACCTGATAAAGTCTCGGCAAGTAGATGGGGGCTCTGGAGTGAGTATTCACCATCAGAGTGTTCTGCCCTGGGTCAAATGCAGGTGGGTCTGGGAAAATATATCTTTGTGCAAAAAGCTCTTATGTCCGTGCAGAGCCTAATGCTGCTGACAGCTGGAGACTGTCTGGTGAGCACCCTCCTCACAGCTGCAGGAGGGTCTGAGACTGAGTGACATATCTTCCTGACAACTTCAAGCCTGGATAGACTAAACAGACATCGAAGAATATTTGGATTGCCTCCAATTTCCTATATATAATGCTGTACTATGTTTGTGTTATTATTAACTTGTTTCTCATAGATAGAGATATACTGTTGACAAGTTGCTTGATGGTGGGAAATGGACATAATTTTTTTATTTCTGACATTTGGAGAACAATAGCCTCAAGAATGAATTGGGAATCTGAGCTATCAGATGGAGAGATCATTGGAAAAGGGTTCACAAGAAGAGTACCTGAAAACAGGTAGATATTTTGGAAAATCATCAAAGGGCAAGTCCAGTACGGAACTAGGTGAGTTGCAACCTAAAAATATAATCCAAAATAATAATATAAGAATAGCTGTCTAGTATGGGGATCTAGATATAACCTTAGGTACTTAACTCTTTTTTTAAAAGGCATTTGAACTCATTGTTTAATTGCCTTATTGAAGTATAATTGATATACAAAGCTGTAAACATTTAATGTATACAATTTAATGAGTTTGGACATATGCGTACACCCATGAAACCATAACCACAATGAAGGTAGTAGACATATCCACACCTCTGCTTGTTTCCTTGAATCCCTTTGTTGTTGTTGTTGTTGTTGTTGGTGTGTGTGTGTGTGTGTGTGTGTGTGTGTGTGTGTTTGTGCTGGGGATCAGGGAGCATAAGAACAATTAACATGAGATCTCTACTGTCCCACAATTGAAGTGTACATTATAGTGTTGTTGACCATAGACCTTATGCACTAGAACCAACCTCTAAACTTACCCATCTTGCATAGCTGAAAGTGTATATCAGTCGAACAATTCTTCTCCATTTTCCCTTCCTCTAGCCCCTGGTAACAATCATTCCATTCTTCCCTTCCGTGAGTTTGACTATTTTAGGTAACTCATGTGAAATCATACAATACCAGTTCTTCTGTGACTGGCTTACATTTTTTTTTTAAAGTTTGCAAAACATGATCAAAAGAACAAAAGATTAAAAATGTATTCTTGCTCTAATGACTTATCGGATGAGTGTGTGGAGGCAGTGAATCCCCCAAACCAGAATTAGTGGTAAAAACATTGTTCCCAAGACCATCTCTGCCAGAAAGATACTTTGCACTCACAGATGGTGATAGCAAAGGCATACTTCACAACCTGCCCTGGCTATGATGTCATACAGACCAACTGCTGCCCAAGAGTAAATTATGATAATTCCATAGCTTTGTAGAAGAAGGAGCTACAGTTTACTGAGCTCTTAACTACATGCCAGATACTAGCTCAGCATCTTATGTATTATTGCTCATCTCAGACTTTCTTAGCCTGCAATTTCTTCTGCTATGGACCATGGCCAAAGTGACATCACAGTATGCAGCCCATCATGAGAAGAGCTTGCATCAGAGAAGCGTGTTGTTGACTACTTGTTGTGGTCTGACCGGTAAGCATTCATCAGGGCCTGACTCTTCACAGGACATGGTCCTTGCAACAAAGGAGAGATGGGACTTCAGGGGTAAGAGCACTGGCCATGGCCTTCCTATCCAGTTCACATCCTCCTTCTCCTAGAACGGACTTCATTGAAATTATGGTGTGCTTTTGGGCTCTGAAGGGCTTTTTAATTAAATAATTTGCTCCTTCAAATATTTATTGACTATATCACAGGTAATTTTTTTTAATCCAAATTATTCAATAGATAATTGATTTACCTTTTCCCTGAAACTAAGGGTCAGAGATATATAGGGAGAATTTGAAGTGGTTACTTGTTCTTATCTGCCCACCATCTCTTTCCCTTTCCTCTAGCAACTCAGTTTCCCTTCTCTTTTTTTCTCTTTGTGGCACCCATTTTATGTGACTTACACAGGGATCAGCACTTCTGTAAGAAACTGATTTCTTGGTAGAAATAATTCACTATTCATGGCTGATGAGAAAAGGAAAGACTATTAATCAGCAACTTCTCCAAGGCTTGGAAATGCAGATAGTGAAAAAATCCTAATTATAATCCTGCCTTTCTACTAGAACAATCATAAAAGATTCCTCATGTGGAATGACCCTATTTGAGAGATGAAGAACATTAGAGCCATGAATCCCTGGACTGAACTATGCCTGAAGGAAGATATTCCCTTCTGATTTTTCAGCTTACATGAACCAATGAAGTTTTTTGTTTGGCTTCATCTAGGTTGAGCTTTTTGTTTTTTCCATCACTTATAACCAAATGAGCCCTGACTATGGCATAGAATTTTCCTTGAAAAAGACATGGAAGAGAGCAGGAGAAAGTAATACTGTTCTAAGTGGCTATATGTGCTGGGCATAAAGTTAGACACTATCTTTTATTAATTCATACATATTTTTTATTCATGAGGGGAGAGGAGACAAAACTAGGTTATGTGATTTGTCTTATATCTCACTATAAATTAGAGATTCAGGCCCAAATTCAAATGTGACTCCATATCCAATATACCATGTTGCCATCCCATGTTGCAATTATATTTTATATTGAAATACAATCACTTATATGCAAATACTATTTGAAGAATTTAAGCAACAGTGAGAGGTGTTGCCATAAAAGATGACACAACAGATTAAGCTTGGAGAGAGATTGGAGTCAGAAGGGAATTTCCGGAGCAGTCCAGAACTGTCCAGAGTCCTGACCCTGGATATCTTTGACCATCATCCTTAAGCCAGCTCTCATTTTTCCAATACCATAGCCTTGTTCACTCTCACCCTTATAACATCTACTTCTCAGTCTTTCCCATGGAAATTTGTGAACTTTGTTAGGCTGACTTATACAAAGTGGTTTGGAGTCATCTAGACCTTATTCAATTTTTAGTACTTCTGCTTAATGAATCAAATAACTTTGAATAAGTCACATAACCTCAGACTTAATTAATTATTATGAAAAGGGGATGAACTAGAAGCTGAAGGAACTAGAATATAGCAAGAAATGTCTTCACTTTGGAATAAGACCTGAAAAAAGGGTTATTGGCAGAATGACTTTCTGAAATTATATTTGTTGTGAAAAAATTTTACCTATTGGTATTTTCAGCCCTTTATTAAAAGTTTCTAATTTCACCTACGAAAACTTTGCATTCACGGGGTAAAGTTTTGGCCAGCCTCTTATATAGATTATGCTCAAGATAGCCACACATTTATAGAAGGAAATATTCTAGCCCTGTGGAATCAAACTGATTTTGGATAGCAACTGGCAAATTCCTCCCTTTCCATCCTGTTCCCTACTTGGTAATGCTTTCACTTAAAGAAAAAAATTGGAGCAAAGCAAATTGGATTATTCCTGATAACATATACGTTTTTTTTCCCTTGGCAGGGATGGCAGCATGCAGCAGCTGGGATAAATGGGCAAAATATTCCTTCTGATTTAAACCACAAATACAGTCAGGTAGAAGATATAGAGATAATTTTCATTTTCAAAATATATATCCAAGTCAGACATTAGCTTGACAATGTGATTTGCACTTTTCAGGTTTTACATAAAGAAGTTAAATGCAAGCTCTATTTCCATAAGCCTGAGAAAAAAAGCAGATCCTGAAAGGGCACAAAATACATAAATATGTATTTGTACATATTTGAGTAAACATGTACTTGTTCTCCCATGTATAAGTCTGCTTTATCTTTTAAATCTCCTGCCCTCCTCCTTCTTCTTCTTCTTCTTCTTCTTCTTCTTCTTCTTCTTCTTCTTCTTCTTCTTCTTCTTCTTTCTTCTTCTTCTTCTCTCCTTCCTATTATTATTATTATTATTTTAGCAACTTACACTCTTCAAGGAGTTGCTCTTTGGTTCTAAACACAATTGCTATTTTTAAGGTCTTATTATGCTGGGTTATTAGCAATGTGTCTTTTCCCTAAGACTTTACTATGGAATAAAAATGATAAAACAGAAGCCATCAAAGTTACCTTGTTAACCTCACTGATAGCTTTTCAAGATCATTATGTATTGTACTTTATGTGTGTGCACCCTTAGGCTATGGGGTAAAAAAATCATATACTCTTGTGATTACACCCATAAGTGGTTTCCACACACTAGGGTGTAAAATAATTTGTTTCTGTTTTATAACTTACTTGATCTAGAAATTTTTTTTTAAGTTGTAAGAAAGTGCAATAAGAGTGATTAGAAACATATGAGACTTGGGGTGGTTTATTTCAAGCAACTTAACCTAAAATCTGTAAGCCTCAGTTTCCAAATATGTACTGGGACAATACTAAAGGTTAAATTAAGTAGCAAAAGAACTGTGGCAGAAACTGCTGCATGGCTAATCCAATGTTATTCTGAATCTTTTTTTCTTTTCTTTTCTTTTTTTTTCTTTTCTTTTCTTTTCTTTTTTTTCTTTTCTTTTCTTTTCTTTTCTTTTCTTTCTTTCTTTCTTTCTTTTCCTTTCTTCCTTCCTTCCTTCCTTCCTTTCTTTCTTTCTTTCTTTTTTTCTTTCTTTCTTTCTTCTTTCCTTTCTTCTTTTTCTTTCTTTCTTTCTTTCTTTCTTTCTTTCTTTCTTTCTTTCTTTCTTTTTCTTTCTTTCTTTCTTTCTCTCTCTTTTTTTAAATCTAATCCAATCTCTTTATTTTAAAGATAAAAAGACTGGGGCCCAGAGGGGGAAAAGGACTGGCCTGTGGTCACAGGGGCAGGGAGGGGGTGGGGAGCGGCCAGCCCATCAGATGCTCTGTTCCTCTGCTGTTCCCTGCAAACACACACTCTCGGCCATCCCTCCCAGCTTGGGTTCTTTGATGCCCAGAGTGCTGAAATATCTTCCAGAGCCCTTGAAGTGTATCCTGCTTGCTGGAAAGAAAGATCAATTCCAAAGAAGGATCATAGGTCCTCTCCTATGAATCTTTTTTTCTAACCTTCTTTTGTCTTTGAACATGGAAGTCTCCCAGGAAGAGGGTTCCCTTCTCAACTAAAATAACAAAGTTTTGGTTGTATCTCTTTCTTCCCATTTGGGAAGAAGATATGATGCCTGTAGGTAGAGCAGCCATTTTGGAGTTATCAGTATAAAACCACACAATGGCACAGAAGGAAACTAGAAGGAGCCTTGTTCCTATATATTCTTTAGCAGCTAGAGCCAAACTAGAGTCACCTTCTCAATACTTCTTATTATGTGAAATCAATAGTCCCCTACCTCATAAAGCCACTGTTTCAAATTTTCTAGTACTCAAAGCTACACCATTCTTGCATGATATGAGCAAACATGGTCCCCAGGCCATGTAAAGAAGTTCAAATAATGTTAATCATCATGTCCCCTCTAGTGGTAGTAATGGTCATATATAATAGATGAGTCATGTCTCAACACATGTTTTCCTTAAAAGCAAAATACCAATGCATTATATAACTATTGGTTTTCCTCCTCAATTTGCCTGAACCTCCTATTATCTCATACAAGAAAGTACTAGATTTCTTTTTTCTCATGCCACATTGGGTAATGCTATATTGTTTTTTTTTTTAATTCCAAAACCAAAATTATTTTGAAAGAGTGAAGAAAACACCATCTGTAACAATTGAAATCATAATAACATTTTTTTTCTATTCTGAAAGCACATCAATGTTATATAAAGAAGAAAAAATGATTAGTCCCAGGCTGAGCTTGCCTGTGCCAAATAAGTATGCTAATTTTGTTGGCTTGGTTAGAAAACCCTGAAATCATAAATTTATGCAGGGATTTGCAAATGATAGGCTATTTATGTACATCTATATCTCTATACTTCACTAGTGCATTTAAAATGGGATTGGATTCTAAGGGGAAAAAAACAAGAATGAAGGAAGAAAGTCAGTAAAGTGATAGAAATTTAGAGGCAAAAAATTGGGTATTTGATTCAAAATTACCTGAATTTTTAGATGAGTCTACAATGGAAAATAATTAATGTTGTAGTAGTAATCAAACATGTCCAGCAGGTTATGGTTTTCAAAGCATTATCACACTATTAATTTCACATAATTCTTACAACATTCCTGAAAGTTCGATAAACTAGAAAGTTGAAGTTCAGAGGCATTAGGGAAGAGAGGTGGTACTGGTCTGCAATGAGAACTTACAGAGAGGGCTTTCAGTATGCAGGGCAACCCCACCCCAGGGAGATGAGGGTGTGCATCCTTTTTACCTCAAGTCAAATGAGAGAGAAAGCATCCAGAGTACTGGTCAATAAGCTTCACACTGAGTCACGGTGCTTCTGCTTCAGATGGGAGAAGGCAGGAGGCTGGTTGGTGATGGCTGAGCAAAGAGAAGGTTACATTGGGAATGAGTGAGTTGTACATCTACTGAAAGTGGACTAGATGTGTGATTCCTAGCCACCAGAAATGGACTTGTAGACTAGAGTCTGCCTACAGTTATACTAAATTGAACCAGAGATAGATGATCTGGAAAGGTGAGACTCCAACAAAAGTGTGGGTTGTTGGAAGTCCTAGATGATATGGGAGAAGTTGGAAGTAGGCAGCTGGAGAGAGCATTGCCTTCTCTAGGGGAATAGCATTCAGAAACCCCTTCGTTAAGGTGCTACATTGTTAGTGTGGGGAAGGAAGGAGCAGTGAGTAATGAGGAAAAGAGGCAACAATATCTCCACTACTAAAATCTTCTTTCTACTGTTAAACCATTTTTCTTCAGTTTTATCCATGACCAATGCAAAGGAACCTACAACTGACTCCTGGTTGATGCTGATAGTTGACTACAGTCATTGTATTGTCCAAACCATCTTGGAAATACCAATTTTGCTCACTAGCAATAATGAACATCTTGTAATGAGAAAGACAAGAGAGTCTAATGAAAAGGGGGTTCAAATTCTGAACTTTCAGGGACGCCTGGGTGGCTCAGTGGTTGAGCATCTACCTCCCCCTCAGGGCGTGATCCTGGGGTCCAGGGATCGAGTCCCACATCAGGCTCCCTGCGAGGAGCCTGCTTCTCCCTCTGCCTGTGTCTCTGCCTCTCTCTCTCTGTCTTTCATGAATAAATAAATAAAATCTTTTTAAAAGATTCTGAACTTTCCACTAATTGTTCATGTAACTGAAGGCAATTAACTTGGCTTTATGGATTTAATTTGAGTAAAATATTCTCTAAAATCTCTTCCTACCCTAATTATAGGGGAGGGGGTGGGGGGCGGCCAGCCCTAATTATAAGATTTGGTGAGAAAACCTTTGGAATTCAGACTCTACTTTCAAAATTTATTGTAATTTTCCAAACTACTGCCTGATATTCTTGTGCTGCTTTTAGTCTGAAAAAAAGTTAGGTGGGGCAGGATTTACTCAGTAAAGTTATCATGTAAACAAGGATTTTAAAATAATCGACTGACTTAAAATATTTTAGAAGTACCAATATAGGTAAAAAATTGTTATTTTTATGTTAGTTGAATATTTCTAGTGGCAATGAAATATAAAAGAGCCAATTTTCTTCCTTTGAGATTGTATAGCATAACCTTTGTATCAATTCTGATTAGTGCTGAAGACCAAGTAGAGTTTCAAGGTCTTTTTTCCTCCAATTTCTCCTTACTGTATTGAAATGTATTTGATTTTCTTCAAATTGAATTGGAAATGACATATCAAGGTAAAGCAATTTTCAAGCCTCTGAAAAGTGAGGAAAGTATTTCTTCTTATTTGATGGGAAATGTCAGGAAGGAGAAAGTCATAGGTACTAAAACAATGTGTGTTTCTAAGGAGATTAATGGAAACTTGCAACATCCTTGAGGAAAGAAAGTACTGATATTTTTCCATCTCTTTGTGTGAAAACGAATGCACAGTGAGTTTGACTTTCTCAAGATCAAACAATAACTTTACGTCAAAGCATGGGCTGGATCTCAGATCTTGGTTCTTCCATCATCTTTCAGTTCCTTTGCTGTCTGCCCCTTTGATAGATACCAGCACATCTTGTTTTTGGCTAAATTTCTTGCTTCTCGAAAGCACAGCAAGAAGTACTCTGTCAATAGCACCAGGTTTCCTTGAAATCGATTGAGGCTCTAGGCTTCCAGCTAAAACACTGCTCTTGTGTCAAGCCACATGAAATAAGCACCTTTCTTGAATAAATGTGAACTCTGCCTTTTGTAGCAGCCAAGGACTATTCAAGACACCAAATGAAAACAGCAAATTCTCTCAGGAGGGAGAAAGGAAGTTAGCATTGTCTTCAAAAGCAAAATTGGGCTATTTCACTGAACAGAACATCAGAAAGAAGAAGCCAATTTGGTCTGCATTAAGCAACATCATTGTTTGGGTCACTGTCTTCTAACAAATCTTTATCTTTGGGTTTTGAGGTATATGTCTGCTGTGGAAGTGGAAAGAAGATAGAAAAAGTAAATGGCTACTCCCTTTAGTTGGCACCTCCCTGGCCATGCTCCTGACTGACTGACTTTACTCCCCTCCTCTTTGCCAATTTGGTGACTTCTTTCCTTTCTTCCCTCCTTTCCTCCTTCCTCTTTCCCTTCCTGTCTTCTTTCCTCCCTCTTTCCTCCCTCCATTCCTTTCTTTCTGAAGGTAACCCTGCTTCCCTGATTAGTGGCAAACTTCTTGGGAATACCCTGACTACTTTTTCTACTTTTCTTCCTCTCTCCTCATTTTCTTCTCCTAATGCCAATTCTCTCTTCTCCACAATGACTTGACTGGTTTTCTCACTTCTTTCCTGCTACAGGAGCTAGTCTTTTTACACTGCAGTCAAAGGACAGTGCTGGTGAGATTCTGTTGGCAAGTACTCAGAGCAGAAAATGAGTAGATGTGGACAATAGGTGTAGTTTATTAACAAGAAGAACTCCTGGCTCCAAGGCCAGGGGCACTTCTCGAGGAGGGGTGACTGTGAAATCTTTAAATCTGAGGACCTCAAAATTGGAGGAAGCTTGTAGATCAATGTGTCAAAAACTGTCCCATTTAAGAGATGACAACCCCAAGATCTAAAGAAGTTGAATGCCAGGCGAAGGCAGCACTGTGAATGAATTAAGGTCCCTGACTCCCAGGCCTGTGCGCTTTGCACATCAAACTACCATGTTTAGTGGTTTTT
The DNA here is from genome assembly GCF_048164855.1 of Canis lupus baileyi. Classification (NCBI taxonomy): domain Eukaryota; kingdom Metazoa; phylum Chordata; class Mammalia; order Carnivora; family Canidae; genus Canis; species Canis lupus. The sequence goes on along the minus strand of NC_132873.1, from coordinate 1,634,190 downwards.
AAAGGTACAAGTAGGAGAATGAAGCATGGATAGACTATACGATTTGGGGCATTCGTCTGTGGACCTGTCATTCATTGTGATATATTGACAAGAGTAACTTTCAGATATTCTTTTTTACTAAAATCCCCCAAGTACAATTTCATTCATGGGGCAATTTCACCTCCAAGAAATATCTTGTGATTTTTCATTTTGTTCTGATTTATACCATTGCCTACCAGAAAACAGCATTTGTTTCCTTTTCCTAAGAAACTGTGCCTTATGGCAGCCTCACTAATAATCTCTAGATTCCATCCCATATTACATACTGATTTCTGTAGCTCCTGTTTTTGCCTCTTAATCTTCTTAGCCAACTGTATTTTTAAATGATAGGAACAGGTATTTCAACTTTGGGCTAAATTTTCACTTTCAAAACTGTGTATATTTGATTGGATGCTTGCCTGCCCCTTGGAAGGGCCCGGGGAGGCAGAAATGAATACTCTAAAGAACATTATATTGTGCAACTTCGCTGTGAGATCTGGTGGTGCATCCTACAGCCTGCTCCCGAGCAACCCCTCAGGAATGTGGACAGGGAGAACCAAGACAGATGGAGCAGATGATGGAATTGTTAGTTAAGATTAAAGGCATTTTTGTAGCATAGAAAATTTGGAAAATGTTGAGACACAAAACATATACCCAGATCATTTTTTCCAAACACGAGACCAGAACACATGGTCTGACAACACCCATAGTCTAACAAAAGAAAGAAGTTTTTGAAATTAGGACCTTCCGAGAGAATCCTGTTTGAAAGGTCATTGTACACGTATAGAAAAGGGGAGACAATCTGGCAAGCGGTGAATTGTGTGTGCACTACGTATTAGTGCTCAAAAGTTAATGTGAACACAAACCACCGGGGATGGTGTTAAAATTTTGGTTTTGTAGGCATGGGGGTGTATCTGAGATTGTGCATATCTAACAAGTACCTCTCTCTGGTAATGCTGCTGATGCTGGTCTAATGACCATTGGAACCAAGTTCCCAGTGGCTCTGACTTGGCTTTATATCTAGTAGGGTTACAATAAACATAAAGATTTGGTAAACTAAGTTCTAGGCCCTTTACATACACACTAAATTATTTAATCTTTTCAAAAATAGTATAGCATAGGTATTATCATGTTTTACTGATGGATAAACGTGAGCTCGAACATTTAATAATCGAGGTCTGTATGAGTAATTCTGAAAATAACTTAGCATCATTGGTATTTAGGATTCAAAACTTGTCAATGCAAAGAGCATCTTTCCTTCCAGCCTAATTTCCTAATCTGCCAAGGTGGCCTGGAGAAGTTGTTATATTTAAGAACATGGACTCGAGGGATGCCTGGATGGCTCAGTCAATTAAGTGTTCACCTTTGGCTTGGACCATGATCCCAGAGTCCTGGGATGGAGCCATGCATCAGGCTCCCTGCTCAGGGAGTAGTCTGCTTCTCCTTTTGCCTCCCCCATTTGTGCTTATTCTCTCTCTCTCTCTTTCTCTGTCTCTCAAATCTTTAAAAAAAAAAATGTACTCGAGCTGGTCATGCTGATCTGAATCCCAATTCAATCCTTATTAGCTATGTAACCTGAGTAAGTCCATTATCCACAACAAGGCTCACTATAGTCTGTGAAATTGAAATCATAGCAGTTCTTAACTTGTAGGACTATTAGGAAAATTAAATGACTTACTATTTGTAAAGCACTTAAGACACTTTCTGCCATACATTCTATGACAAAGCATGAATCACATGGTGGATTCATTAAGGAGCCAACCACCTATTGCCTTGAAACTGACATCTACAATGCTTTAAAGATCCCTCAGAGATGTGTCTTAGAAGTTCTCATGGCTTAGAGTTACCTGGAGTAATTTGTTTCATAAGAAAATTGCACCCTTCTATCCCAGTACCCCAAATCAAAGTGACTACATCTCCATTTGAAAAATAAACTAGCTTTCATCTACTGGGAATTTATAAATTCCCTCAGAACATGATTAAAGAGGTATTGTCTAGAGTGAAATTAAAGTGCTCCCAGAAATTCTTTTTGAGAACGTGGCACATACTTGCTTCAGAATCTAATAATTTTTCCCCGTTTTGTTTTCAGAACAAGTGAGACATACTAAGTTCTCTTAAGTCTGGCAAGAGGCACATTGTATATTTCCACCCACTGGCTTTTAATGACATGCAGAGAACAATGATTCACCCCAGTCAACATTTTAATATTATTGAAATATCTCTCTTAGCACCCAACACAATTTTCAAAACATGTTAGTTGATGAGAACAAAGGGCATCAAACTGTCTTTGCTGAATCATTTTCTGTTTCTCTTCCTCTGCCCAAGTTTCCTCTGATCTATAGCTTGCCAGCCAGCAAAAGGACATATGGCATTCCTAGTTAATTAATCAAACTCAATCGATGTCATTTAGTAATAAATACCACTGGTGAGACTGGACACATTTGAGCCTAACTAGTAGGTCTTTTCTGGCTTCAGTTGTACTTTTGCTATGTGCGAAAGATGACATTAAATATATCTCACCCAAGATTTTCACTTAAGCTAATGAATCTGGGCCTCATTTGGAAATAATCCATGTTATTCTCAAGGCATTGTGAGTGTATATGATAAGGAGCAGGATGATCCAGAATGGCGCCAACCAATGGGCCATGATTCTTTGATGTTCAGCCTTTAAAATTGGATGCAACTCTGAAAGTATTTCAAAAGGAGTGCAGCAAACTCAGTTTCCTTAATTTAGCCACTGGGCACCAGGGGAAATAGTCTTTCTGCCTCCTTCCCTGATCAGCTTGTGCCCCAGGCTTAAGGGCTTTTAAATATTTTATCACTCCTCTTTTGGCTTCCAGTCCTGCAGATTGTTAATGGAAGGCTCAAGTTAACAATTAATTAGCACGGTCACACAGGACCGAAGGGGATTTGGACTAGTCTGAAAGGAAAGCAGCTGGAAGCAAGAAAAACATGTGAAAACTAGACTTTGGTGTGGCCACTGCGTTTCTCTTCCTGGGGCCTTTGATTCTATCTTTGTGATAGGGTCTTGGCAAGCCAAGGAAGGGTTTGCTCTCTTTTTTTTCCTCTCCTTCCCTGGTAAGATAATTTTAAAATTCTTAATTGGAGAGTGTCTTAGGTCAACAAAAATACCAAACTAGAAGTTTTCACAGAATTGAATTTTCTATCAATATATTTTGTAATCCCAAGTAAGTTACTTCTTGAGGCCGATTTTAATCTGAAAATGAAGGAATAGAATTAGTCTCTGAGGTCTGTTCTAACTTATAGTTATTATTCAAAGCAAATTGGGCACAAGGAGAGAGGTGATATATTAATATTCCATGGGGGCCATATTACATAGGCCATGACAATTTACCAAAGAAACAGGTAGGCCCTGTTGCCCTTGCTTATATGTTGCCATAGACAAGAATAGTCAGGAATATAGCTAAATTGTTTAAAGTCTTGGACACATGCCTCAGCAAGAATTTGGCCTGCCTAGTGTGACTTTGTTTTACTAAATCAAGAGTTAATATTAGGTGTATGGATAATTGCTCATGCAGACATTCATTCATTCACTATAATCTATGAGCCTTACTACATGCCGGACTCTCTGACCTATGCCAGGGATCCAGAAGTGAATCAATCATTGTTGCTAATGCATTTGGTAACATCTCTCGGTGAAATTTGGGTTAGGTTGTTCTGGTAACTTTCTTGGCTCCTTTCTTTCTCTGGGTCCATATAACTCTCTACGTTGTGAGAATAGCATTTCATAGAATCCATGACAACGTTTTGTGCTCAAACCTTTTAAAATTGGAGAAACAGAACAAGGAAGAATTGTCTTTCCATCTTTTTGTCTCTCAAGACCCACACAAAGACCTAAGATATTCATTAAATTAATAAATATTTATTAATATTAAGTGTCAGTTTCTGTGCTCTGTATTAATTTTTATTTTTCATTTGTTAAACTACATTGTAGTTTGACATTTTACATATAATAAGTGTACATATTGTACATAATATGTACAGTTTACATATAATAAATCATACATATTTTAAGTACAAGGTATGATGAGATCTGAGATACATATATACATATAGCCCCCAACCTGATCAACATATAGACCATTTATTCAACCCATAAAGTCCCCTCATGACTTTATAATTAATTTCTACATTTTCACCCCTATCCAATGCTCCAAGAACTGCTAATATAATTTCTATCACAATAGATGACTTTCCTGTCTAATACTAAGAAGAAAATGATGAATTCTTGCAGTGCCAATCTTAACAAAGCTCGGTCCTTTTTTGGAGCAAAGGAAGTACTTGTTGGACTATGAGGCATGGCTCGGTATGAAGCCCTTTCAATATCTACATTGATTTCGGATACCAGGAAGCTCTTGAACATCTTGAGATCATATCTATACTGAAAATCTATTTGTATCATGAAGACTTCCAAGTATGCTGCATCTGGTATGATGGCAATGTGAAAAACAAGAAATCTCAATGAAATGATTACCTCATAAACGTCAACTTTTCTGCTTACAGAATTTATATTCCTCACTTGCTCTGTTAAGCTATGCCCTTATCAGACACCAGACACCAGACACCTATATATCCAATTCAACCCATGAACCTAGCAAATACTCATTCAACTTTATCAACTAAGAAGGCAGGTCATTATTTTCAATGAAGATAACTCAACCAAATCTAATGTCTACAGAATCAATAGCTTTTCCAGACTACACACGAAGGCTTAGTTATGAATGAGCACTACTCCCAAGTTGCATTGGTGATGATATAATTAAGGGTGAATGCTTTTTATAAAGAAAGATATCCTAAAATGGTAGACACAGATGATGAAAATGTGGATAGAGAGTTCATAGTGCATTATTATGATTGCTCCTATGTTGACATTGAGGTTTCTTTGGCAATGAAAGGGGATGCGTTTACACAGTTCAAGTAGAAAATGCTTCAGTTTAACTGGTTTTGTGGCTAATATGCTAAGGTGAGGAGGTATTAAAAACCAGAAGGAGTAGCTCGTGTCTATTGTAACATAATGGTAAATATTTGGAAATCAACAACTCCTTTGCAGTCTAAGAAAGGAGTCCATTCAGTGAAACGGCAGGACACCTGTACCCCAATGTTTATAGCAGCAATGTTCACAATAGCCAAACAGTAGAAGGAGACTCGGGGTCCATCAAAAAGATGAATGGATAAAGAAGATGTGGTTTATGTATACAATGGAATATTACTCAGCCATTAGAAATGACGAATACCCACCATTTGCTTCAACGTGGATGGAACTGGAGGGTTTTATGCTGAGTGAAGTAAGTCAGTCGGAGAAGGACAAACATTATATGTTCTCATTCATTTGGGGAATATAGATAATAGTGAAAGGGAATATAAGGGAAGGGAGAAGAAATGTGTGGGAAATATCAGAAAGGGAGACAGAACATAAAGAATCCTGACTCTGGCAAACGAACTAGGGGTGATGGAAGGGGAGGAGGGTGGGGGATGGGGGTGAATGGGTGATGGGCACTGAGGGGGGGCACTTGACGGGATGAGCACTGGGTGTTATGCTGTATGTTGGCAAATTGAACTCCAATAAAAAAATATACAAAAAGAAAGAAAGAAAGAAGAAAGAAAAAGAAAGAAAGAAAGAAAGAAAGAAAGAAAGAAAGAAAGAAAGAAGAAAGAAAGAAAGAAAGAAAGAAAGAAAGAAAGAAAGAAAGAAAGAAAGAAAGAAAGAAAGAAAGAAAGAAAGAAAGAAAGAAAGAAAGAAAGAAGAAAGAAAGAAAGAAAGAAAGAGAGTCCATTACTTAGATATTGGGAGGAAATCTCTCCCTGTTGGTGGCTCCAGTTATGAAGCATCATTTTCCTGCAGATGAGGATGTGACTAAATACTATTTTGGGGGGAACAAAAACAGAGGATACACTAAGTATCCCTTAAAAGGTCTGCTTTTTTTTTTTTTTAAGAATTTTGCTCTAGCATATATGAAAGAGCTGAAAAAGTTGGCACCAGAAGCTTTGATTTCACATTCATGTTTTTTTTTTTTTTCTTACAGAAACCTGATATTTAAAAATTGTGTGAACTATTTTTGAAGGCCTTTCTGAACTCTGAAAACTGCTACCACACCTGGGTCCATGAACTCAGGGTTTAGGTAACATGCTAGAGATTTGAGAACCAAGAATGCTTTCCTTTCATTGCTCTGATGGTTGGCTTTTGCACAGGTGTGTAGAGCAGTAACCTCAAACCCCAGGTGCAGTCGAGCTTGGACAGGGCCAAGCTTTAAGGCCTTTTCCCCCAGCACAGTATTGACTGTGGACACGTAATACGAGTGCTGATTTTAGTAGTTCCCACAAAGTTTCTCTTTAAAATTAAGCTGCAGCACCAGCATGATTTGTATAGCAACTTAGGTCTGTGTAAGAACCCAAGGGCACCTTACATGATAAATGTGCTTAAATTTCTCTTCCATATTTTCTCCTACAGGCAAAGTTATGGTACTAGCTTTCAAATAAATTGATTTATTGGTTGGATCCAGGTGGAATTTTACTTCCTTCTCTTAGATCTGAAGTGCTTTGACAGGCCCTTTGGCAAATGGATAGGCAACCTCCTGTAATGGTGTGAATATGTCTTGAGACAGTCACATCTTTGACAAGCGGCTTTTTTTTATTACCTCTCATGTTAACTGGTGGAAACTTTCTGAAAAGATGCCAAGCTGAGTACTCTCACAAAACAGTTTCTCACACCAGGAGCTCTGTGATCCATGTAATTCAGAAAGATGCATGGAGATCTAAACAACTTTGGCAAAAGTTCCCCTGAGGAATATTGTAAAAGATACCTTTACTCATTCAAGATATGCCTTCAATTTTGTGATTATGGCCATTTCTTGGGAGTCATTATAAATCATGAAGAATCCTTGGTTAACTATGATATAAATTTGGATTTCACAGCCACACAAACAACAAGATCTCTATGTAAATAGCTACACTACTTCTTGGACTTCATTTGAGTGGATTGGAAAGAAATATTTTCCAAATCTTGAGTTTTAGAATCCACACACTGCATTACTGAATCTTACCCCCTGCAGAGGTTGATAGTCTGAGTCCATCTGCAGATATTCTGGAAAATGTAATCTGACATGAGACACTTGCCACGTTGGGAAGAAGTTTATGCTCATGTGTCATGGATGATGTATTAAAAGACAATTTTTTTATTTCTGTGACATATATTCATGTATAATATGAGGCTTTTTTGGAGCAATATAATGAGAAACATGTTGCCATCAACATTCACCATTGTAGGGAGGAAGTCTTTCTTTCATTGAACCATTTTTTAAACTGTTGCTAGAGCTTTATTTTTACCTTTATTTTATTTTAATTTTTAATGTAGCTGTAGGTTCACAGAAAAATCGACCAGAAAGTGCATGAGTTCCAATATGCCCCTGATCTTTATGAACTTTTAAAAAGGTAACTTCTATTTTAAAATGTTTTAAGATTCACAAAAGTACAAGAGTTCCCATGTACCTTTCATCCAGCTTTTTCTAATGATAATGACTTACAGGGCCACAGTACATTATTAAAACAAGGAAATTGATGTTAGTACCATATTATTAACTAAGGGATGGACCTCAATTCACCACTTTTTGCATGCATCCTTTCTTAAAAATGTTGGTATATAGTTCCACGAAATTGTATTGTGCATAGATTAAAATCACCTTCAACATGGTCAGGATAGAGACCTTTTCCATCACCACACACACACCTGTCCTTTATAGTAACCCTTAATAGTCACAGTGTTTTCTGAAACTTAATGCTTGGCAACCACTGCTTTCTTTTCCCTCACTATAATTATGTGACTTTGAGAATGCTGTATAAATGGAATCATACAATATATAACCTTTTAAGATGTGCTTTTTGCACTCAGTATAATATCCTTGAGATCCATCCAAAACCACTATTTCAGTTTTTTAATCACTGAGTAGCATTTCATGGCATGGATGTACCATAATTTGTTTATATATTCACCTGTTGAAGACTATTTGCATAATTTCCAGTTTTGAATTATTATAAACAATGCTATTATAAACATTCATGTACATTTTTGTGTGTAAATCTAACTCTTTATTTCTTTAAAATAAACACCCAGGAATGTGATTGCCAGGGTTATATACTAAGCGCATGTTCAGTTTTTTTTTTAAGAAATTGCCAAACTATTTTCCAGGGTAGCTGTGCCAGTTTATACTCTCACCAGCCACATATGAGTGATACAATTTCTTGACAGTAGTTGATACTTTACTTTTTATTCAAAATTTTTTATTTTGGCCATTCTATCAAGAGTGTATTGATACCTCATTGGAGTTTTAATCTGCATTTCCCTAGTAGCTAATGATGTTGAATACATTTTCATGTACTTATTTTGCCATCTGTGTATCTTTGTGAAGTGTATCTTTTGCCCATTATCTAATTAATTTTTTGTTTTATTTTTCTATTTAGAAAAGTTTTAAAATAGGTTATAAATACAAGTGCTTTGTCACATACATGATTTGTAAATATTTTCTTCTACTCAATGTATTCTTGTTGTTTTGACAAAACATCAATATGCTACCCAAATTTCTGACCCCCAAATTTCAATGTCTAGCCATGACCTCAATGCCCCATTCTAGATTCACATATACGATTTCTGGCTTTTATTTCCACTCATGTGTCCTGGACACATTTCAATTCAACATGCTCAAAATTGAACTCACCTTTTCCCATAAACCCATTTCGGTGGAAGACAATGCTGCTTGTCCTGTTGACTGGCCAAAGAAGGGGATGATTCGACTTACAATTTTAGATTATTCAAGGCTGTTGGTTGAGAATAGACTGGGAAGCAAGAGTAAAATGAGGGAGCCTAGTTAGGAGGCCCTCATAGCAGTCCAGTTGAGAGATAAGAGTGGTATGGGCCATGAAGGTCATTGAGTCAATGCTTGGCTGTTTTGAAGTCAGAGTGAACAGGAATTTCTGGCAGATTATACACGGTGTGTGAAGCAGTAGGAGGATAAAACTACTTCTTGGCTCTGAATCCTCCAAAGCCCCTGATTTCACTGAGTAAAAGCCAGAGTCCTAACAATGGCCAACAAAGCTTCACCTGACCTGATGCCTGTCATTCCTTCACCTTGTCTACAATCTATGTCAGCCAAGGTACCCTTGCTTTTCAGGATATTCAAAACTCATTCCAGTCTTGTGGCATTTGCCCAGCTGTTCCCTCAGCCTGTAACTCTTCCTCCGTAACTTCATGTGACCAACTTCTTCATGAATTCCAAGTCTACCCAAATGTTGCTTTTACCTCTGTGGCCCATCCTAAATATTCCACTTAAAATCACAACCCACCTTGACCCACACAACCTCTTCTCCATTTTACTTTACTTTTCCTTTTTCTATATAACTTACTACTTTCTAACATATCAAATATTTTATTTAGTCATTATATCCTTATTTATCTTGTTTTCTCTCGTTTGCAAGCTTCACGAAAATCAAGATTTTTCTCTACTTTGATGTAACCCAAGCACTCAGAAGGATATCTTGCATGAAGTAGATAGATGCTTAATATGTATTTGATTGATTGAGCTTGGGCAAATTGACAGCTCTGTAAACTCAGTTTACCAACTTTGAACAAATTAAAAAAGGAAAAGAATCATTACCATCACCATCACCACCACCATTTTTTTATTGATCCCACTCTAAATTAAGTAATTAAATCTAACCACTGAGTTCTTATTGTGCATAAAATTTGAAGACTGTTAGAATTTTATTCAAATCGAAAATAAATAAATAGGCTCTGAGGGCCTTTCCTTATAGCAAAATAAGGGAATTTTATTGAGAAGATTTTGTGATTTATTTTAATTTCTTGCCCTCAGAATTTTCAAGATGCATTTTCTAGTTCATGTGTATGTTTAGGTAGTTGATGTTATTAAAGAAGTGACATATGGTGAGATGCTGCTGTATCCACTTTTAGGTCCACCCCGACCATACTGAGTCTGGTAGATTACACAGACCTTGATTGATGAAGCCTTCACTGCCTCCTCTAACTAGAGGCACAAAATGGTTTTTAATAAGATACTCCCAATTCTAATAAAACTTCCATTTATATTTTGTAAGTTTTTCTTTTCCTTAATATCTTATATGAAGAGGCTTAAAAGCTTGTTTACTATAACACACTATAGTGTTTCTGCATTCTTTAGCAACATATTCCTTTATTCATAGATAAAAATGTTTCCAATTTATACAAAGTCTTCTGATAGGAAAAAAAGCAAATGTTTCTAATCTTTTTTCTTAAGTGATTCTCTTAAAAAATTAGTTAATTGAACCACCTATACTTTAGCTCCTTGTATGTGTGCTTAAATTGGAGATGTTGCCATTGACTTCAAATCTTAAGAGATATTTATAAATATTATTTGGTCTATTTGATCAACCCTAGTTCTCATTTTCTATTTACGTGTAAGTTCCATCATAGTAAAAAAAGTCAATCAATAACATAATACATAAATTGAACATACTATTGTTTTGATGCCAGAGTTGGTTTATTTTCCAGGAAAAAAAAAAAAAAAAGAAACCATGGTCAATACTTAATAAATATTTCTGATGACTGAAAAACAATTTTATTTTACTTATTTAAAAATTTTTATTTATTTATTCATGAGAGATACAGAGAGAGAGAAAGGCAGAGACACAGGCAGAGGGAGAAGCAGGCTCCATGCATGGAGCCCGATGTGGGACTCGATCCCAGGGCCCCAGGATCACGCCCTGGACTGAAGGCAGCGCTAAACTGCTGAGCCACCCAGGCTGCCCAACAATTTTATTTTAGATTTAATTAGCATTCTCCACTCTTGTTGCCATGCCTACCAATGAAAGAGATATTTTACCATTAACATATTGTAAAACATCAATTAACTAAAAACCAATTGACCAGAGCCTTCAATTTAAAAAAAATATTTTTAATTCATCATAAATTTTAGAATAATAAAGAAAACCACAAGATATTATTTTTTTAAGTCCTATCACTTTTAGGTTATTTTCTAACAGTTGTGCACATTTATTCCTATCTCTCATATTTCTTTTTAGCAGGTACTGCTATAAGGATTGGAATGATGGCCTGTGCCCTGGGAAATACTCAGTTATCAAAATTCAATTCTGTTTTAAAACTCAACTAAATTCACACTATTGTTTTACTAAGATTTTTAACATAGATCTTTTAGAAAGATCTTCATGGACAAATGTTAATCAGGAGGCAACCAAGTATATATCAGAACATTGAATTCCTTAACTTTCTTTTCTATTGGAATTAAAGAATTTTGTTCTGAAAAATATAAGGTATAAATAAGAAGGTCAAATGGTCTAAGTAAAGGGAATCATATTTGCTAAATACCTAAGGGAGGGAAAAAAAAACCCTAAGAAGTAATAATCATTGTCCTAGGTACGTTAAATAGGCTTAGAACCTCAAGTTCCTCACAATATATATGTAAGCTTTCTTTTTTTTTTTTTTATGTAAGCTTTCTAAAGGAAAGAACATCTATCTGGCACAAGAAACTTGTTTCAGAGAAAATAATTATGATGAAAGTTGATTTCCCTAAAGCTTTCTTTCAAACTTTATAATTTTACTCATGTGGTTCCCTCTCCCCTTTTTTCATTCTTCTAAACAAGAGTAAAAAGAAGTATACAGTCTATTTTATCTTTGACACATATGATGAAGATTTGATATTTTGAATCATTTCCCATCTTTTCTGGGGAACAGTTGGAAGAGATTTTGCTCTTTTAATAAAAATGAGAACTTTATTTAGTGCTTTCGCTCACAGGACCTTCAGACGTCAACTTGATGCATTCAAAGTAAAATGTAACCGTGTTGAAGTGTTTTGCTAACATAATTGTGTTTGCGGGCCTTAGTACAGAAGTGCCCTTGGTATTACTATAGCAACATGAAGGCTTATGCTCTTAACTATATACGTATGTAATCGTGTTTATATATTTTCATGGCTAACCAGAATGAACATGCACAACTATCTGTGAAGTTCAGCTTTGCAGGGTACACAAGTTTGATGGAAAATTATGGTGTTAATGACCTCACTTTAAAGAAATGGAGCACCATAGAATAAAAGCGATTTCGCTGAAGTTATTTTTCAAGATGAGGATGTGGCAAGAATCCTGAATCACAAGGGGAAGTGTGCATTGTCAAATAATTACGAATATAGAGTACTACATTTCTAAAACCTGTATTTCACGGACAGGATTATTATGTAAAAGTATATTAGGTATATATTGGTATGTGTTCTAAATATGCATTTATTTTCAAGCAATGTCAGGGTATGTGCTGATTTGTATATTCAAAGGGAAGGTAGAATGTGGCTTCCAGGTTACTAGTTCATTCTGTTCGGTGCCTTTGGAGCAGTAGTTTATGTGAAATGAAGTAAATACTCCTGAGTACATCCTATTGACTCACAAGCTGTTCATATGAGCTGGTACTATTTTAGATAAGTTTCCCTATATATCCTAACTGTTCTCCTGTTAGAACTTGGAAGAGGGAGAAAGATCTGGAAGTGCCATGGTTTCTAGACCGGGACACCAAACCCTAGAGGTGCAACTTACAGTCAAGAGCTTATCCCTTGCAGAGTCATCCAAACCTAGTCCATTGGATTCTGTGCTGTCCATGGTAAAAGTCTTGAATTCTCCTAACTGGTCCTGTTAAATCCCTCTGCTTATTCCCTTCCCTTTAGACTCAGAGTGTTTTTGCTTCACATACATTCCCCCAAAGCGTTCTGATTCATTCCTGGGTCAATGCTTAATAATTGCTGTTTTCCCTCTTGCCCTGGGTATCAAGTCTTCTAATAGCCTTGGGTGTAAGTGGACAATCAGAAGTTCCGATAGTTAGAAGTGTCCCATACTAGTTTTTCCCTCGTCCTTCTTCTAAACTTATGTTTTATCCCAGCTTCTCTGACATGCTTCTCTAAGGAGCTGGTAAACTAGAATGGTACCTTTTTTTTTTTTTTAGATAATTGATAATTTAGTATGCTGTCCCAGATATTTTGAGCTATAAAACTACCATTTTCTGACCACCTACATTTTCCTAGATGTTTTTATTGTGTCATTTAACTTATTCCCCTTGGCAAATCTACAAGTTAGCTATTATTACTGCCATCATTGCCATGCATTATTGCAAAGGAAAAATTGAAGGTCAAGAGGTTAAGTATCTGTCTCACTCCAATGGCATGCTTTCCTCTTTTTTACTAGGTGTCCTGCCTTTATTCAACTGAAAACAAAGCAAAACAAACAAACAAACAAACAAAAACTTCTTTAGATGCCTGTAATTTAAGGAATGACCAGCATTGGAATTCTAGGCAAAGGAGAGAATCCAGTAAGGGAGATCTTATGATTCAGGGCACTTTCCTCGTTGAAAGTAAACTACCCACATCACTTATATGTAAAGCTAGCCCACTGTCTTAATGGGAATCCTGATTTCCAAGTTTGCAGCTGATCATCACTTACAAGTCAACCTTAATCATGCCTTTAACTCTGCAAAGTGACTCCAACATGCAATTAGGCAGATGTGTAGCAGGAAAGTGAGGTATGATTCTAAATATCTTCTGTAACTATTTCTGATAAACCTAACAGTCCCCACCAGTGGCCTGGTGAAGCATAAGGAGAGTCCTGGTTGGTGTTCTTTTCAAGCCTTTGTGCAAATCCAGTAGGAGTTTGGACAAGTTTATATGTGTAACCTTTTCAACACCTGCCTGAGATTACAAGTCTATTTCTTTGGCATCAAATGCTCATGCCCACTAAAGAGTAAAGTTTATTTCCTCCATGGTAATATGGAGCGTTTTATCAGCAGGCACATGACATTTTGATGCTTCTATGTTTTGATGTGGCTGCTTTAATGTCAAGGACATCGTGATGAGGCTGTTTGACCCAGCTATGAGAACATTTTGATCTGGCTTGAAGATCACCTTTTAAAAATATTGGTAGTAAAAAAAAAATTGGTAGTAATATACACCCAGCACTAATTCATATTCTATTCTATTTATTTGTTAAATTAGTTTCTTAAATTAAATAAAAAGTAAAATTAATGTCACCAATTCCATAAGACATATCACTTGGTTGTCGATCTGTGGGCTAGAAAATCTGTATGGTTTCCAATCCCAGGTGACTAAAGTAATGATGGGGTCTCCCAGTTTTAGATAGTGGTAGAAAGATGTCTTCTTGCTTCTCCCTGCCGAAGCCAATCAAAAGCAACCAGGAGAACAGAAGACAAAGAAATCTCGTTATTAAAAATAGGAAGAACTCCTAACCCCAAACAAAAGAAGCCAGACAGCTACATGGTTTGGATGAGAAGGCCCACTACCTGCCACTGCAGATTTGCCTCTGACCTCAGAGGCAATAGGGAAGCTGTGAGAATTTGCCTGAGGAAAGTGTCTGAGGGAAGGAGAGATGAGGTTGCAAGAAGAAAGATGAAGACTTGGCATTGTTGCAAGAAGAAAGCTGACAGTGTAGCCCGAGAGTGGAGAAAGGGTAGTTGCCATGCCTCTGGTCAAGGCTGGCCACACCGCCTTGAATCCAAGCTGGGAAGACCACGTGCCCTGAGCAGAATCAAACTCCCTGGTGGAGAATGTTGATAGGAAAATGTCTGGAGATGAAAGACCAGTGGACCAAAGTCCAAGCTACTCGGATGCTCTGGTTCCACCCAAATCTACTTTCCTGGAAATAGTTGATCCAGGAAAAGCACCCTCGTCCAAATGTGAGAAGCAACAATCTAGAACAAAACAAAATGAAACCAAAAAATGCTTCAGACTTAAGGAAAAACATTTCAAGAAAAAAAAGGAGAAAAACAATAAACAGAGACAAACCATGAGAGACTCTTAACTCTAGGAAACAGACTGAGGGTCGCTAGAGGGGGGTGGTGGGACGTGATGAGGTAACCGGGTGATGGGCATTACGGAGGGTAGCGATGTGATGAGCGCCGGGTGTTCTATGTACCTGATGAATCACTGACCTCTGCCTCTGAAACTAATGATACACTATATGTTGGCTAATTGAATTTAAATTTTAAAAAAATTGAGTAAAAACAAAGATGCACATTAACGTTATTTGAAATGATCCGAACTTTTCAATAAATAGCTCTGCATGAAATGAGATAAATAAATTATGTGTCCTTTAAAACAAGAGTTCAAAAGGCTCGAGGAAGAAATGACAGAAGGAGATTAAATATGACCTTTGCAGATCTCAGAAGCTATTTAGATAAAGTAGGAATTATTAATTCCAGAAGGTGTGTTAAAACTTATCCATAAAAATTAGCGATGTGGCGTCTCTCTACCATGTGGCAGAAACTTTGTTTTGTTTGCTACATGATCCATTCTGTTGGTCCAGGATTTCTTACGCTAATTGTAAGACCTATTTTGGCTCCCTCTCCTATCTTTTGATATGTACTGATTTTGATGCCATTCACTTTATAATTTTCAGTCATTTCTTATGGATTATTTAGCAGTGTGAAGATTTTTAAAGATAAATGCACTGAGATTTTTTTCAATTTCTTTTTATTTATGATTTCTAAATGTACTGTAACACGCTTAGATAATGGGGCCCATGTAATACTGGATTCTTTGTTGTTAAGGATATTTTGGCCTGTATGGATAAACTTTTTCATGTGGTTTGTGTGCGTTTTTGAGGAGAGGTCTGGGGATTGCTGGCATACATCTCTCTCTCTCTGCCCATCCCTTTCTTTCTCTGTCTACCCTACCATCTTCCTTTCTTTCCCAGCCTCCAAGAGGTCTAGTTAGAAGTTACACCTGCCTTTAGCTGTGATGTGAAGAGGGACAAGGGCCAGTCCTGTGATTTGGAAGTAGCAGCAGAGCAATCAGTGCAGTTCCCCTCAGAGCCAATGGTCCCTGCCAGGTAAGGCCAGGACAATGGTCATAGGGCACAGGAGTGGTTGTGGAGTAGGTGGCAGGACCGCAGGTAGGAGCAGAGAAAGAGGAGTCAATAGTCCCTGGGTCCTGGACCAGACCTTTGGCCAACTCACAGAAGCAGCTGCGACACACATTTGAGAGGGAAAGCTTTCTGTCCAGTTAAGCGAGGTCAGGAAGGGCTTAGAGTCACTAATTTAAGAATCAAACAGGAAAAAAAAAAAAAAAGAATCAAACAGGAATGTGACCTGATTTTGTAGTTACAGGATGAAGCTCTCTTTCCTTTTCTTTTTTTTTTTAAAGATTTATTTATTTATTTATGTATTCATGAGAGGCACAGAGAGAGGCAGAGACAGAGGCAGAGGGAGAAGCAGGCTCCCTGCAGGGAGCCCAATGTGGGACTCCATCCCAGGACCCTGGGGTCACACCCTGGGCAGAAGGCAGACACTCAGCCACTGAGCCACCCAGGTGCCCCAAAGCTCTCTTTTTTTAGGCAAACACAAGCCCCCTGTAGCTGGCAGACTGTGAGCTGCATGATTTTTCCTGTCCTCACTGTGGGTCTTGAGCAAGGCTGCACCATTTCAACATAAGGGGACAACCTGTTCTGTGTCTTGCTTGCTTTGCTCCCCTTTCCCTTTTTGGGGGGAAAGAGGAGACTTTGCTTGCTCTCCAGAAGCCGAAACAAATATCCTGAGGTCTGTTTCAGTTTTTAAAAACATTATGGCTGAACTTTGCCATAAAATTGGTCCTGGAATCAAGGGATTTTTTTTTTTAAAGTAAGATTGACCTAACGTTTCTCTCTTCATTAAAAAAGATTCCTGTTTGGTTGAATATATAAAAGCAAACTCTCAGCACACGAAGGGTTACCAATACCTTTGACTAGCTTTCCTAGTTAGACAGAGGCCCAGCTTTGTCCATCTCAAAGCTATTACTCAGAAGGGAGTGAGGACCTGCATTGGAAGGAGAGGGTCTGCAGACAGGCTCAGGTATCGAGGGTTAAAGTGGTTGTGTAGAAATTTTGCTCTAGGACTACTGCAGTGCACACCTCCAAAATATGCCATCCCAAGTGGATGCTATTCACCCTGCATTCTCTATGGTTTTCTGTAAAAATGCACAGCCATGATATGACAGGCTTCCCACAGATCACCCATTAAATCAATTCTCCATCAATTTTTTGTCCAATTTCTAATGAGCACCATTTCTTAAGTTGTATCTTATTAGGTTTTCTTTGGAGATAGAATGCTGATTTAATGATTTTGCTTGTGTCAAATTGTAATTGTCAATTTGCTATAAAAGGTTGTGCTATTGTCCTTGGTTTGGATTTATGGCTTGGTCCAGAATTAATCTTTGGTACAGAGCTTTGTTGCATTCGAACTGAGCTACAGCCCACCCCACTGCAGCTTCCTTGGAATGCCGTGTCATAGAGGGCTCAGGGAACCAGGGGAAACCAGGCGTATGCTCCCGCTCCCAAGTAGAGTGTGAGAAAACATGAAAAACATGCCAAGAATCTTGAACTTATCTTTCTGGTTATATTGCAATGGCAAAAGTACTTATTATCAGTTAAATTATGAAGAATAAGGATGCCCACAGCACTGAAACGCACATCCTGGGAAGGGAGGGGGGCTGTCGGGGGTAACCCTGCTCGGTGGTAGGGGGAGTGAGGCGTGTGGTCTGCACACTTTATTTGGTAACAACACAGGGCTTCTACATTTTGAAGCAGCTGCTTTATGTAATTAAGATCAAATGATCACATCAAAATGTCATTGTTGTCAAAACGCCGTGTCAGAATGACCTAGTCAAAACGTCCTACTGCATGTCAGACTGCTCTGGTTTAGAGACTTCACTATTTTAACCTCAAAATATCACCATGTACCTGACAAAGGAAACACTGTCTTATATATGCCTTGGTTTTTAGCTTCCCTGCTTACCATTTGCCACTTAATTCACTCCCTGATCCCTAGAAATTCTCCGGTATCCACACTACGGTTAACTTATTCTTGACAACAACAATGACAAAATTAGCAGACTTGAAGCCTGTACCAAATACCAGGCACTGTTTTAAGCACTGTACATGGATGAACTCATTTAATACTGCACGATCCCTATGAGGGGGCCCTATTTTTATTTCATTGTAAGGTAAGGAACTTGAGGCAGAAAGAGTTTTGCTTGTTTTTTTTTTTTTTTTTTTTTTTGCCTAAGCTCACAGTTAATAAGTAGTGAAACTGAGACACTCTTAAATTCTGACTCCAGAGCCTGGGCTTTCTGCCACTTCTGAAAATATACTCCACTGTATACTCTATTACTCTATGATACTGATACTCTAAATACTCTGTGATAATATAACATGCTAAAAAACAAGAATGGATGATTCCTATCCTATCCTGTCCTATCCTGTGCACACACTAGCTCATTCTTAGTTGCTGACATTAGCTAAGCCTAATAAGTGTAGGCAAATTCCTTTCTTCAGATAATTGGTAACACTATGGCTTAGTGTGATCTATCGATTCATATTATGGACTAAATTGTGTCCACATATTATCTGGTCGAAGCTTTGACCCATAGTTCCTTAGAATGTGACCATACTTGGAGATAGGTACTTTATTTATCTTAAAAATTTTTTATTTTATTTATTCATGAGAGACACAGAGAGAGAGGCAGAGACACAGGCAGAGGGAGAAGTAGGCTCCATGCAAGGAGCCTGATGGGACTCGATCTCTGGACCCTGGGGTCATGCCCTGAGCCAAAGGCAGACTCTCAACTGCTGAGTCATCCAGTTACCCCTGAGATAGGTACTTTAAAGAAGAAATTAAGGTTAAATGAGGCCAGAGGGTTGGGTCCTAATGCAATCTGACTGGTGTTTTCATAAGAAGAGGAGACCAAGACCTACAGAGAGACACCAGGGAAGTAATCTCACTGAGGACACATGTCTTTTGGGGAAAAGCAAGAGTCAGCCATCTGCAAGCCAAGGAGAGACGCTGCAAGATAAACCAAACTTGAGGACACCTCGACCGGGGCTTCCAGCCTCCAGACTGTGAGAAAATAAATATCTGTTGTTCAAGCCACCCAGCCTACGGTGTTTTTTAGGGCAGCCTGAGCAGACAAATAAAATTGGAAAGCCAATTTGGGTCTATATAGATCCATATATGAATATCTTATAAGACATATTTTCTAATATTTCAATTTTAGAGATGCAGCCAATAGAAGTGAGTTTTTCAGAAAACTGGTAAATAAGGTTAATGCTTATTGCCTGATAATTTTGGTTAACTGGTATGTGTGAGCATAAGCATGTGTGTATTGTACATATAAAATTCTAACAATAGCCATTATTCTGCTTTCAGAGACTGACTTCTAATGTGTGTGGTGGATAATTATCTTAGGTGGGTAATATTGATATTTCTGAACAAAAACTGTCTGTAGCTATTTGAAACAAAACTTGACCTCATTTTACTTGTGACTCTTGATAGTTGATTTTGTTCATGTAGCGATTACGTAGTTTACATCAGTATCCTATTTTAACAAAAATAAAATAAATACAATAGTAATATGGTTTGGACTTAAATTGGCATGCTCTATAAAATGTCATTTGATGACAACTAAGTAAATTAGGTTGTTCTACTAAAACAAGATTTTCTGTGGTACATTTGACATTATGTGGTTAAAAATTCCCAGTGAACAAAACATTTTTAGTTTGAATAGAAATATGTTGATATCTAAGGCAAAATGCAAATGAGAAATATTTGGAAATTGTTTCTTATTACTATTTAAACGTATCACCAGTTAAATTAATAACAAATGTTTTTATTTGCTAAACAGTTAAAAATATCTTTTCACATCAAAAATGTCTGTACCTTTAAATAATAAAGACAATCATATACCTTATCACACCAAGAGACCACCTCAGTATCACATAGGATGTTGTAAGTAAATTCTAAATAAATGGTTTAAAGTCAGACTTCTCTTATTAAAACTTCAGGTGAAATCTGTTATAAACAAAAAAATCCTTACTTTTGATTTCAAATTAAGGATTTCCTTATTTCTCCATTACCATTAGTTTCATTTTTAACATACCAAAATTGGTAATAAAAAGCTAATACCTAGAAGAATGAATTAGTTGAGCTACTTTGGGGGGGTGGAATTTGGTAATATTTTTAATAACTATGAATTCTTATACTCTTAGACCCAGAAAAGTTCTATTCATCCTTGCATATACCCCAAAAATGTTTTCAGGAAATATATGCACAACAATATCCAATGCACCATTATATCCAGTAGTAGAAAGACCATCAATATGGGACCTTGAAAATAGAATGTAACTTCTAGAGAAGACATATATAGAGGGCCAACAGTCACATGGAGAGATGCTCAACATCCCTTATCATCAGGAAAATGCAAATCACAACCACAATGAGATATCGCCTCACACCTGTCAGAATGGCTAAAATCAAAACACAAGAGACAAGTGTTAGCAAGAATGTGGAGAAAAAGGAACCTTTGTGCACTATTGGTGGGAATGCAAACTGGGTGCAGCCACTGTGGAAGGCTGTATTGGAGGTTCCTCGAAAAGTTAAAGAAAGAGCTATCCCATGGCCCAGTAAGCCACTGCTGGATATTTACCCAAAGAATACAAAAACACGAATTCAAAGGGTTACATGCATTCCCTATGTTTATTGCAGCATTACGAACAATAGCCAAACTAAGGAAACAACCTCAGTGTCCATCGATAGATGAATGGATAAATAAGATGTGATATGCGTGTGCACGCACACACACACACACACACACACACACACACACTGGATTATTATTCAGTCATAAAGAAGAACAAAATCTTGCCATTTACAACAATACAAATGGATCCAGAGGATATAGTACTAAGTGAAATAAGCCAGTCAGAGAAAGATAAATACATATGATTTCACTCATATGTGGGATTTAAGAAACAAAACAAGTGAGCGAAGGAAAAAAAAGAGAGAGAGAGAAACCAAAAACCAGACTCTTAACTACAGAGAACAAACAGATGGGTACCAGAGGGGAGGTGGGTTGGGGGATGGTTGAAATAGGTGATGGGAATTAAGAATACACTTGATGAGCACAGACTAATAAATGGAAGTGTGGAATATTGCACACCTGAAATGAACATAACACTGTATGTTAACTACACTGGAATAAAAATTTTTTAGAAAATTTAAAAATAAATTAGAGTGTAACCAAATGGAAGAATACTATGTAATTGCCAAAAATTAGAATAAA
This sequence comes from Canis lupus baileyi, assembly GCF_048164855.1. Classification (NCBI taxonomy): domain Eukaryota; kingdom Metazoa; phylum Chordata; class Mammalia; order Carnivora; family Canidae; genus Canis; species Canis lupus. Next base: position 1,613,011 of record NC_132873.1, on the reverse strand, counting down.
GAATTAGGAATATTAAGTCCCTGTCAAAAAATTAGGCGGTGTTTTAGAAATATTCCTAAGAGCAACTGGAAAGAGCAAAATGCAAAACACTTTGTATTGTTTGATTCTTTTTATATAAATTCTTAAGAGGCAAAATTCCATGTAAATATATACTGGAAAATGCATAAGATTTTGTTTGTCTGCTTTTTCTGAAGCTGACCTGGAGACTTTAGTAGGAACTCCTTTAGAGGAGCAAGAGTAAGGCAGCAAGAAAGGAGGTTTTCTGTCTTTATTTTGTGCCTTCCTGTTATCTGTGAATGTCTCACAATGTTCATAATTTGTATACAATTAGTGAGCTAATGAGCCATTGTATATATTTTCTTTCCAATAACTTTTCATATTGGAAATAAAACTTACAGTAGAACTTCAATGTTCTCATTTTCTTAAAAAAGGTAATTGTAAGGTGATGAATGTGTTAACTTGATGGGGGAAATGCTTTCTCCATGTACAGAAATATCAAATGTATGCTTTAAATACCTTACAATTTTGTCAATTATACCTCAATAAAGTTAAAAAAAGAAAAAAAACACTTCAAAATATTTTTAACACATAGTTTACAATGAAAAGATTTCTCCTGTCCTTTTCAAAATCATTCAAAATGCTTCATTTGCTTCTTCCCAATCAATGCTTGTAGCATTCACTACCAATGTCAGCGGACTTTATTCTTTTCTGACACTAGAGGGAGTTTGGAAATGAGGTGAAATACATCAAAGACCCAAAATGGCTCATAAAATTCTATGACTGGATTTCCTTACTCCCGTTAAGAACCTCTATAGAACCAAGGCATTGCAACAACCACGGTTGACTTTATAGATATATTCCTAAGAGCTTGTGTGTAAATTGAATCATATTTTAAGTTCTCCCGGAGAGTTTGCTATTTAGAAGAGTCCTACTGTGAATAGTCTTATAAAAAAAAAAAAAAGGAGCTTTCATAAAACAGATAATCACTGCCAGTTTATCATTAGATGCCAAGATTTTTGTATTTTATTATCTTCTTTACTGGCAGATACTATAAACCTGAGGTGTGATTATATTGGTACAATCAGTTTTGTGAGGCTTAGAAGGTACAGGTACTCAATAAATATTTAATCATCTACTTCTCCCAGGATAACAGAATAGTTACTATGTCTGGGTTTTTCTTCCCCCCCCCCAACCTAATTAAATGACCCCTTGTCTGAATCCTATTGTCAGCTCTCTGTCTTCATGTTTTCATTCATTCAATAGTTTGAGTGCTTACTGCATGCCAGACAGAGTGATATCACCAATGGTAAAAAATATAAAGATTGTAACCTCAAGGTTTTTTTCAATCTAGTGAGAACTGACAAGAACCAAATAAGCAATTAGATAATAGATATGTGATCATGGGGCGCCTGGGTGAGTCGATGGTTGAGTGTCTGCCCTTTGGCTCAGGTCATGATCCCAGGGTCCTGGGATTGAGTCCCGCATTGGGCTCCCCACGGGGAGCCTGCTTCTCCCTCTGCTTGTGTCTCTGCCTCTCTGTCCATGTCTCTCATGAATAAATAAAATCTTAAAAAAATAATTTTAGGGGCACCGGGGTGGTTCAGTCCATTAAGCATCTGCCTTCGGCTCAGGTCATGATCCCAGGGTCTTAGGATCAAGCCCCACAGGGGGTTCCCTGCTCAGCAGGAGTCTGTCTCTCCCTCTCCCTCTCTCCCTGCTCATGCTCTCTTTCTCTGTCTCTCTCTCAAAAAAATAAATGACATCTTAAAAAATAGTAACATTCTTTTCTTCCTGTAGTTCTGACAAAATACGATCTCACATGCATCTGTTTCAGTTTTATAGCATCTTCTTGAAGTCGTCACATTACAACAATATCAGAGACAGATTCTTTTTTTGTTTGACTTATACAGACAGGATCAAATTGTAACGTAAGGAATATTATCTTGAGAAAGAGAAACATCAAAGTGGTCCAGAATGGTTTGTTGTTTGAATTTTAAAAGAACCAAGACCATTTGTCAAGTGCTTACCACGTACATTCAATCACCCTGCAAGGTAATATATACTTCTCAATGATATTTTGTTCTCAGGGAAATGTGGTATTTTAAATTTTTAGTTTTTTTTTCCCCCTTTCAATGATATCCTTCAAAAAATGTGTCATTTTAATAACTACATCTTTGGGGTAAATAACTTAACCAAGGATCTTGGCTATAAAATGATTGACTCTTGAGTAATTATGAATTTAGAGCCCCCATGCTAGTTTATTTTATGTATATGGAAATTGAATGACTGAACATGCACTCAAGGCTCCAAATTTAGGACTAAAAGGGAAAAGCAGGTATAGGGTGGGGAAGGAGCACTTACCATAGACAATTACTTTGTAAGATCACCTGTATTAGATGTTTTGATTTATGCTTTTCAAAGCCAAACATAAGGTACATATCAAACCTAGCCTCTTTGTAATATTGTATAAAGATACATTTTCAATATAAATGGGGAAGGAAGATACAGAAGGCAGACGGATCACGGATCACATATGTCTATCTCTGCTCCATCACAGAACTCACTTCTAGGGACGCCTGAGTGGCTCAGGGGTTGAGCATCTGCCTTTGGCTCAGGTCGTGACCCCGGGTCCTGGGATCAAGTCCTGCATCGGGCTTTCCACAGGGAACTGCTTCTCTGCCTCTCTCTGTGTCTCCCGTGAATAAATAAATAAAAGCTTAAAAAAAAAAAAAGAAACCGCTTCAATAACAGTAATGGATGCAAGGCATACAATTTTGTGCCTTTATACAAGGCAAGGGAACAGGACAAGACCCTATTGGCTACAAATAATAGAAGAGAAGCTGATGGCAGTAAATCCTATCTCCAACAACCACAAAGATGCCAGGTACGGGTATATGTACCAACTAACTATGGTGATGGTGGAGAAAAGACCAGTTCCTCAGCACCACAGCCTGGGCACTCATGAACCCCAAAGGTTTCCATATGTAACACACAGCAAGGGAGAGGGTGAATAATTCTACAAAATCCAGAGGGGCTCTACAGGATGAAACAGTAGCACTGGATTTCTAAGTCAGCTTTTTATTTCAAGTGCCAGATAACTCACGTAAAATAAGTGGATAAATATTCTATGTTGCTATATTTCCTTGGTTGAGAACATGGGAAAGACCCTGGAAATGGTAGTTTGGAGAGGACGTCTGGCCGACAATTAAAAAGATCCTTTAAATCCCATCTGGTCTTTGGGTTCAACAGTAACATTTGTTCAATTATTATTATTGTCAAATTCACCACCAGAGGGAGCCCATCTATCCCCTTTATCTAGAGACCAACAGGCTCCTAAGGAACCTGGCTTTTCCTTCAGATTTTGATATAAAAATATATTATGTAATTTTGCCTGGGATAAAAGTCGGAATTTTTTTTTTTTTAAGATTTATGCTATTGTATTTGTCTTTGAAAGCAACACAGAAACTTTAATCAAAAACAGTCGTTCTCCAATTTGCTGCTTCCTCATGACCTCCCCCCATTGGAACAAGCAAAAACTAATGGGAGAATTACATTTTCCTCGTGTACTTTCTAGAACCCTAAAGTTAATCTCTCTGTACATGCTCTGATTTAAATTTTTACTTTATTTTCCTAATGAAGCATCACATCAGAATTTTTTAGGCTCTGTGAGTCAAAGTCTAGAGGAAGCATCTTTGCAGAAAAATGATTGGCTGGTTGGTGACTCGTAAATCATTCAAAAGAAACAGGGATTAGCTAATCAATAGGTATAAGGTTTCGGTAATACAAAATGAATAAAGTCTAGAGGTCTGCCCTACAACATTGTTCCCACAGTTACGAATATGTATTGTATACTTAAAATTCTGTTAAATGGATGGGGTCCCTGGCTGGCTCGGCCAGTAGAGAGCATGTGACTTTTGATCTCTGGGTTGTGAGTTTGAACCCCACATTAGGTGTAGAGATTACTTAGGACAAAAAAAAAAAAAAAAAAAAAAAGCAGAAGTCTGTTAAAAGGGAGATCTCTGATAAGTGTTGTTATGATGATAAAAATAAATTTTAAGTCTTGCAAATCCCACATTGAAGTCACCATCTCTAATGACATAAATAAATCTACCTTTGATGCTCATAATCATTAATAGGAAGTATAAACAAGCAGAGAAAGTCTCTTAGGACTTTATTCACCGAATGATTTAATCCATAACTAATAAAACCATGTCCATCTTTCTTTGTGGAAAAGTAAATGATCTCTGAAAGTAAACTAAAATTAAGTCCTGGAAGAGTATATTTTAGTTTTCTTTTAGTGTCAGCTTCTCAAAGGCAAGAATTTCATTTATTTATGTCTTCGCTGCCAATAGCAAAAATTTGCCCTTTAGAAAACAGACCCATTTTGATATTTTTGAAAACTTGGTAAGTCTATTATATCTGTAAATATTTGAATACTATAAATGTCTTGTGCTGAGGAGAAGGATATAGTATTTCATTATTTGCTCCATTTTATAGAACCTGTGACCATGGCAACCAGGTGCTATAAACTGACCCCAATGGAGGCCACACTTACCACTTTATCTAAATTGCTACTGGAAGCACACAAGCTTTACAGATCTATCGAATTACATTAGATTATGGGCATTTTTGGAGGAGTTCAAATGGGAGAAATGGTTTGTTTTTTATCCAAGGAAGCAGAATTGGTATTTTGTACTGTTTCCTAAAGGTAATATTCACACAAACAACTTAAGGATTTAAAGAAACAATGGAAGGAAATTAACAGATGCATAAAGTAGATCCCATATGCTTATCTCTGCTCCACCCCAGAACCTCCTTCAATAACAATAAAAGGATGTAAGATAGACAGGTTTGAGCTTTCATACTAGACAAGAGAGCAGGAGAAGGATGACAACAGGCCAGATTGTCAACAGAATTTTGAAGGTTGGAAAATAGATAGATGAGTCATAACTGACTTAGCAGAGCAGAAATGCTAAAATCAAACTGTCTGTTGGGGGAGGAGGGAATGACAACAATAGGCAGGCTGATTCATGCTAGAATCCTCAAAGGCACAGTGATTGAAGGAGCTAGAATCTTCCAAATGAAGTCCAGGATATAGAGTGGGGCTGAAAACAGGACGTGTGGTGCTGGTGGATTGAGCATCCACACCCCCCAATTCACACCCCCAACACTGAGTTGGGTAACTCTCCTGGAAGCACAAGCTGAGGGAGCAACAGTTCACTGGCTTGAAAACAGAGTAATGAATAAAAACCTGAATTCCTGAGAGCCAGACACCCAGCCCCCTCCCAGCTATCAGGGACACACCAACCAGCCTGGATATTGAATGAGTCTTTCTGGGAAATGGGCAAGGTATAGCTCTGTCGTCAAATGATCAGCTTCATAATAGTATTAGACTTTTTAAACTATATACACTCGCTAAAATATAAAAATAAATTTTTAATGTCAGGGCAGAGCTATTTGAATCTGTGCCTTCACAGTGTAGATTATACACATGGTATATAGTCAGAAATTGTCATGTGCATCCCACCACTCAGTGATGCAAATCTGACAGCATGTTGTATGCAGACTTACCCTGTTGCTTTGTAATTAGAAACGGAGGGATAACAGGAGGCTCGAGAAGCTGGAAGTAAGGCATCCTAAAAAGACCTGTAAATAATGAGCACCAGACATCCTCCCCAAACCAAAATGTAGCCAAACAGACTCTGCGGCCCCCCAACCACTGTCCTATACCTTCTTTCTCTCTATTCCCTTCAAGAGATAAAAGGAGAGGACGTTTAGGGGTGGGATGGAGGAAGAAAAAAGCATTATGGAATCCTAGGCCTTGAGTCTGCTTAGGCAGAGGTCTGTAACAGTGGAGGGGATGAGCCTCGCCCTCCCTCCGAGCTAAGAGAGCGAGTGCATTATTTTCCTGTTGCTGCTGTAACAAAAAACCACAAACCTAGTGGCTTAAAACAACACAAATGTATTATCTCACAGGTCTGGAAGTCAGAAGTCTGCTGTGGATCTCACGGGGCTGAAATCAGGTTGTTGGCAGCCCTGCATTCCTTTCTGGAGGCTGCATGGGAAAATCTGCTTTCTTGCCTTTCCTAGCTTCCGGAGGCTGCCTGCACTCTCCAGTGTGTGGGCCCCTCGCTTCACAGCCAGCAATGGCCAATCGAGTTTTTCTAACGTGACCTTAGTCTTAACAGTGACTGCCTGCCTCCCTCTTCCCCATTTAAGGATCCTTGTGATTACATTGGACCCACCTTGATAAATTGAGAACAATCTCCTTCCCTGAAAGGTCATCTAATTAACAACCATAAATCCACCTGCAATTTTAATCCCCCTTGTAGTATTCTCAGGGGCTGCGAATTAGAGCATAGATGAATTTGGGGGTTGAGAGGAACCATTCTGTCTACCCTAGAGGGTTCAAGAAAACCCTCAAAAGTGAGCATATTTTCACCCAGACATATGAACTAGAATATATTACTGAACCAGTATTTTAGATATCTCCAAACCGGAAGTTATTCATTTTCATCAAAATCTGGAGTGCCTATGAAACAGTTCCAAATGGGACATAAGCTGAGACTGCTCTGATCCAATGTGAGCCACTAGGGGAGCAGATAATTGGAGATGAGTGGCAAGCTGAAGAAAGCGAAGAGCCTGCACTCTACAATTTGGAATGGACAGGATGCTTACTTCCTGTGCATTAAACAGAAAAGGCAACCAGGTTTTAAAAATCTGTCTGCAAGTCAAGAAACCCTCAGAGAAGAGGAAGGGGCCCATCACAGCTCAATCTCCTGTGCCAGGGAATTTGAGCTCTGGGAAACCCCACAGGCTCTGCACTTCCACCCTGATACACGTGTCCATAAGAGCCAGTATTTCGCCTGCTGCGCCAAGGGCATCAGGAAATATCATATTGGCCAAAAAAGCTATGGCGGTCAACAATAGGGAAGTCACACGGTCGGCTAAGGGGGAGAAGAGTTCCTCTTTCATCTCGTCTTCCCTCACCTTAATTCCAGAAGTTACAGGAAGGCGTCAGAACCTGGAGAAACTAGACCGTCTCCATTTCTACTCAGGACTTCTAAGCTCAGGTTGATAGAAGCTGGGATGGAGAAAGGATGCGGAAGTGTGAGATTGCAGTTTTCAACTAGTCTAGACCAGATGTTTTGAAAGTTTTTACTGACATGTAATAAACATACTGAAAAGTTCACTTCCGTGTGTAGATTGTTGAGTTTTCACAAACGGAACGTACCGGTGTTACCAATTTCCAGATCAGAAGCAGAATATTCTCAGCTCCAAGACATTTTCTTGCTCCCTTCCAGTCTCGCCTTGCTCCCCCAAAAGTAACCTTGCTCCCCCAAAAGTAACCAATATCTGACTTCAAACAACATAGATGGGCTTTACTGGTTTTGTGCCTTCTACAAATAGAATCCCACAGCTTATTTAGGGTCTGGCTTTTTTTCATTCAGTATCATGTGTGTGAGAATCATTCACATTTTCCCAAATATTGGTAGGTCATTAACTGTCATTACTAGGAAGCATTCTGCTGTGTGAATATGCCACAGTTTATCTCTTCTATTGTTTATGGGCACATGAATAATTTCCAGTTCGGAGATATCTTAAATAGTGCTTCAATAATATATTCTAGTACATATGTTTGGGTGAAAATATGTTTACTTTTGTGGTGGATTTGTACTCAGGACTAGGATATTTGGGTCATATTTTTGGCTTGGGGATAAGTCATCAGTCTTCTAAAGAGCAGTATGTGATCATTCCTGCTGCCCCACATCTTCATTTTCTACTTGGTAGTCTCTATTTTATGCTAGCTATTCTACTGGGTCAGTAAAACTTCTTTTAAAAATTGCGTTTTCCTGATAAATAAGGAAGTTAAGCAACTTTGTGTATGTTTATTGGCCAATTACATATCCTCTTTTGTGAAGGGTCTGTTTAATATTTGTGCATTTTTAATACAGTTTTCTTGCTCTTATCTATTTAGATGAGTTCTTTATATATTCAGATATGAATCCATATCAATCCCACTATATATAGTAAATATCTTCCCCCCCGTCAGTTACTTTTTCACCTTCTAAAATAATGTCTTTTCACGAACTTGATGTTCTTAATCTTAATAGACTCCAATTTTTAATATTTTCATGGTTGATATGTTTTTGTGTCCCATTTAGGAAATCTTTGCCACCTCCAGGTCTTGAAGTCATTTTAATTAGATTTGTTATTAATTGCAAGTGACAAAAATCTATGGGTTCTACCTAAAAGGTTGAGTCACTTATATGTGTTTGATGTCAGTGAGTGAAGACAAATCAAATCTTGTCACAGTTGTACCTCACTCAGTTTGGGTTGTTAGATAAACTAGTTATGTAAAGAAAACATAATTAAAATTTTTTTTCTGATTTAGTCTTCCTCTGTAGCTTCCTCCGAATGGGGCAAGAAAGTAATTTAAACTTAACAAAATCTCCATCTTTTCTGGTTTAAATAGTCACTTTTAGGTAAGGTAGATCTTCCTTCCCACTCCCCTACAGATGTATGAAGAGGAGTCAACTGCGTCCTTCTGTGATAGAGCCCTCTATAATCTCAGCTGACAGGAGTGGCAAGGGAAGCTTCTTAGGCCACTTTTATAAAGGTACTAGTCTCATTCATAAGGGCTCCATCCTCATGACCTCAGCACCTCCCAAAGGCCCTACCTTCTAATACCTTTACCTCAGGGGTTAGGATGTCAACATGTGAATTTTGATGGGACATGGACCACTGCCCCTCAGTAACAATGGAGACTTCCCAAGTCTACTGGTCACACTGCTCATCCTTCTGGAATTGGCTGCCAAATTCTGCAGCCTAAGGGCTCATGGTTTACCCTCCCTCAATATGGTCAGGTACTCTGGTCTCTCTGCTGAGTCTCTCAGGTACTCTGGTCACTTGGAACCTTGCTGGTGAGATCTGCTTGTGATGCTCACTTGATTCCTGGTCTTGGTAATCATCCTGCAGTCTTTGGCACAAACTCACTTTGACTCCAGTACAATGAACTGTCTGGAATGGTCTAGCACCATCAGCTGTCTTTTGTAGCCCTCAAAGGGCAGGCTGACACTCTTAGATACCTTCCACTACTGTCACCAAGGAACTGAGAGACCATTTCAGTGGTTAGACCCAGAACCTCCATATGATTCAGCAGCTAATGCTGCTAATCTTATTGCCCTGTAAGGGGGGCACCTGGGTGGCTCAGCGGTTGAGCATCTGCCTTGGGCCCAGCACGTGATCCTGGGGTCCTGGGATCGAGTCCCGCATCGGGCTTCCCGCATGGAGCCTGCTTATTGCCCTGTATGGTCCCTAAGTTGGCACTGAGGTCTCCTTTTAGAGATGTAAACATGAATCAGCACTAGGTTCTATGATTTTTATTTTCCTTTCATTTGTTCATGCACACGGTTCAACAAGAGGAAGAGGCACAGGGTGGTACAGGGGAACATGAACCTCGTGGGAAACTGTATAAAAATGAGGCACTCTTATTTCCATTCATGCTATTTGATAATATGACTTAAAGTCTTTCCCATGAAGAGGTGTGTCTCTTTCTCTACCCCATGAAACTAGGCTGGCTTTGTGATTTGCTTTGACCAACGAAATGCAGCAGAATGATGCCATGCCATTTCTAACTGTAGGCTGCAAAAGACCTTATGTGTCTCTGTCCTTTTTCTTTCTTTTTTTTTTTTTAAGATTTTATTTATTTATTCATTCATGATAGACATAGAGAGAGAGAGAGGAGGCAGAGACACAGGCAGAGACATAGAGGGAGAAGCAGGCTCCATGCCGGGAGCCCGATGTGAGACTTGATCCAGGGACTCCAGGATCACACCCTGGGCCAAAGGCAGGCGCTGAACCACTAAGCCACCCAGGGATCCCCCTCTGTCCTTTTTCTTGGTACACTGCCACCACCATATGATCAATCCCAGGATAGCTAGCTGGAGGAGGGGGGACATTGGAAAATAAAGACAAGCTGGCCCATCTCAGGCCATCTTAGACCAGCCAATCAACTTAGTAGCCAATCACAGACCTAAGAGTAAGCCCACCCAAGATTAGAACTACCTAGCTGGACTCAATCAAATTTGATGACCTACGGAATCATGAACTAAATAAATAATTGTTGTTTAAAGACAGTAAATTTTGAGGTGGCTTGTTATGTAGCAATAGCAAATTCATCTCTCACTGTTTTCCTTTCCTTCCATACTTCACCACCACATAAAGGAAGGTTTTCATCTCATCTCCTCTTCTGTCATGGACTGTACTTAAGTATATCACCGATCACCATTCATCTTACCGGAACATCAGGTCTCACAGTGCAGTCTTAATGGCAGAATCAATCTTTTCTCAACCCTATGGAAGAAACCTCGTGATCCAATCTGTCAAGCCTAGCTCCTAATATGTTAATGAAATCCAAAGGAATTTAAAAATACTTCCTCTTTCTATGAAGCCTGGGTTATAAGACAATTTGATTGTTGCAGACTCAAAAATTCTACTTTGTATGCAAGAGCTGAATGCCTCCTCTTTCTCTTTGTATCTCTGCTTTAATGATCCTAATCCTCCCAAGACAAATGAATGCCTCTGAAAGAATGGGGATGGAGCAGGAGAATGTCCCACTGACACCAATACAAAAAGAAAAAACATTGAAATATGGTTTAAAATATTATCTTCCTAGCATGTATGATCTATGTTTCCTTGGGGCTGTAAAGCCCATTCTAGAGTCCTCATCTATACGAGAGGATTGGAATTCACAATCTTCTGTGTCTAAACAGAACATAATATGGCTTTTGGGTATTTACTATGAACTAGTTGGAGCTGTAATGCAAGAGTAAGTCACAAATTTATTTACTTCATATGCTATGATGTCCAATGTAATGTTGAATAAAAGTGGTGACAATTAACATCCTTGCCCTGTTTCAGCCTTAATGGGGAAAGTATTTGGTCCTTCACCATTAAGTCTGATGTTAGCTCTTAAGTTTTTCATAGTGTCATATGACAGGTTGGGGAAGGTAGCTTTTGCTAATTTGCTGAGGAATGTTATCAGAGTTTAGTCTGTTGAGTTTAGTCAGAGCTTTTAATATGGTGAATTTTATAGTTCAGATAATATATTCTTCGTCTTTAGAATTTTTATTTATTTTTCTCACCCTCCATTTCTCTTCTTATTATCATCATGTTTCTCTGTGACTCGAAACATATTTAAACAGCCATTTAAAAATCTTTGTCATAATCCTATTAAATACCTGATTTCTGGGTTTGTAGCTTTTGACAGATTTTTCTCCTGGCTATAGGTCATAATGACTTGCTTTTTGCTATTTTTAGATTTTTTTCTTTTTTTACAAAGTTCTAGACTTTGTGATTTTACATTGTTGAATGTCTGGATTATGGTTACTATATATATATATATATATATATATATATATATATATATTTGGAAGATTTTATTTATTTATTCATGAGAGACACTCAGAGAGAGGCAGAGACACAGGCAGAGGGAGAAGCAGGCTCCCTGCAGGGAACCCGATGTGGGACTTGATCCCAGGACCCAAGGATCATGACCTGAGCCAAAGGCAGATGCTCAATTGCTGAGCCACCCAGGTGCCCCTATGGTTACTAAATTTTAAAGACTATTGAACTTTATACTTTCCAGCAATTACATTTTTGTCTATTAGCTTGATTATTTCAAGCCTTGATTTTAGCTTTGTTAAGGTGGGTTCTTGATAAGCCTTTATTTGAGGGCAAGTGTGGTTCTGGTACTGATGCATGATGCTTTGGTAGTGTCTCCGCCAAGTGCCCCAAGTGATCAGTGGGACACCTTGCTCTTGCTAGTCACAGCTCAATGCCTCCTAAGTGAGAGAGAGTTCTAGGAATTGTTCAGCTCAGAGCTCCCCACTTGTTCTTTGCTTGTCCTCAGGATATTTCATCCTTTACCCAAGTGGCTTAGTATTTAGCAGCAGATTTGAGGGAAGCCCTATACAGATTTCTAGAGCCATATCTCTCTGGCTTTATTCTCTTTGGGACTCTGTCCCACAAATTCCTACCCTCTTTAAACTCCTGAACTACCCATTTCTTCTGTGAGACCATTATAACGTTCCAATTAACCCACCTCACAGGCCAATTCATGAAGCTCTCCAGGCACAAAGCCAGGTGATTCTAAGTCTGGCCACATTGACTGTCCTTCTCTCAGGGATCCCCGTCCTGTGCTACCTATTGTTCCATTTCTAAAAATGGTTGTTTGATATTTTGTGTACAGTTTTCTGGTTGTTAAGGTGGATGGCAAGTTCTGTTCTGTCCCGCTTACTCCATTAAAGTCAAAAACAAAAGTTCTTTATTCTTACTCTTATTTTTTCCTACTTCGTCATTTACAAGAAAGGGGAATATTGAAAATCTCCAGCAATCATGGATTTATTTCTCCCCCTAGTTTGGTCATTTTCTCTTTGAAACTCCATGGAATACACACATTTAGGATTGTTGTGTTGTGTGTTCTTATAAATGAGCCATTTATGATGGAAATGTTTCTCTGTTTCTAACAAAATTTCTTACTTTCCAGTCCACTTTGATAGCCATTCCAGCTTTTCTATGACTATTCTTTGCATGAAATATTAATTTTCATCTGTTCAGTTTTAACCTGTGTTATGTTTAAAGTGTATTTTCTGGAGCTAGTATATATTGGATCTTGTTTTTTTTTATTTAGTCTGACACTCTGCATTTTAAGTGGAACAATTAGACTACATCTATAAATGAGAGTATTGATAACGTTGGATTAAAATCTAACATGTCGCTTTTTGTTTTCTATTAGTATTACCTGATTTTTTACTTCTATTACTCTTTTACTACCTTCTCCTTAATTAATTGTGTATTTTTTAGTTTTTCATTTAAATTTTTCTTATTGGGGCTTTCACAATAACTTCTGTTTATTTAGCATTTGCCCCAGGGATTAAAACATGTGTCCACAATTTATCACACTCTACTTAGAATTAGTATTGTGGTACCTCCCATAAAATATAAAAGCCATGTAGCAGTATAATTAATTCCACTTACTCTCCTACAATTTAAGCCATAATTGTCATATATTTTATAACAACATTTTAAAAAAATCTCAAATATGATGTTATAATTCTTGCAATAAACTTTCAATTCTTCTTGAAAATTTTAAAAAGAAAAAAATATTCTTTGATTTTCCCACATATAACTGATTTATTGTGCTTCTCATTTCTTTCTGCAAATCTGAGATTCCATTTAGTGTTACATTCAGCCTAAAGAACTTTCTTTTTCATCATTTCATCATTTTTTCATCATCTTGTGGTATAAATCCATGTGTTGGTAATTCTTTCAGCTTCTGTTTATCTTAAAATGTCTTTATTGACATTCATTTCTGAAGGATATCTTTGCTGGATATTCAACTCTGGGTTGATGCCATTTTCTTATTACACCTGTTGTTCTTCTGGCTATTACTGTTATGATGAGATATCAGCCATATTCTTATCATTGTTCTCCAGTTTGTGATGTGCTTTTCATTCTATGAATATTTTCAAGATTTATTTTTATCTCTTGTTTTCAGCTATTTGCTTTTGATTTGCCTAAGTATAGTTTTGATTATATTTACCAGGACTGCCTTAGACTTGTGGACTTGATTTTACACTTCGCCAGTGCAGGTCTGTTTTAATTTTCCTCTTAAACTCAGTTCTGGGAACTAATATTTACTCCTAAGATTTTCTCTCTGTGAGCATTCAGACCATAATCTAGATAATCTGGGTGGTGGACAAGAGCTGAAATTTCTACTTAGCTTTTTAAGTCATCTAATTTTTGCTTTTTGCTGTACTCCTTGAATTCTCCACATTGATAGTTATTGGGGCAGACAAATATTTGAAGAAAGCTTGTATGAATATCTGTGGACTCACCAATTTATAGTCTTTCAATAGTTTAGACTTTGTTCCCTGATACTTAAGTCAATAAGACTATACTTTTTCATGGATTCTAGTTACCCCATATTATGTATACTGGACAGAGCCTTCATAGGAAAGTGTTATAAATATAACACTTACCCATGCATTTACCTTATTTTAATGCTTATATTCTCTTCAATTTTGCCTATAATTTTTACTCTCCAGCACATTTACAAAATTTTCTTTTATATTTTTTTGCTGATAATTTTTATCCATGTGACATTTAGTTTGATTTAAGCTTTCCACCATTATTAGAACTGTAACTCCTCCTCCAATAGCTCTTTTAAGTATAAAAATGAGGCATCTAATGTTAGGAGAACTCTGTTGCTACTACTCAAACTTCATACATGCACCAGCTTTCTGGAAACTGCCCTTTGATCAATGAGTACAGTTGGTCTGATAATGAGTTCAGGCTGTCTTCTCCAGCTTCAATGTTTTCTCTGGATGGGATTCTTAACCTATTCTCTCTATCTCTCCCTCTCTCTCTCTGAACAGGAAGAATACTACCAATGCCTAGTTGCTTTATAACAAGCACTTCATTAACCATCTACTAAGCAGACTTCAGTCTTATTTGAAATCCTCTTGATTAGGAACTCAGTCATAAGTAAGACAGAGTATCCTGCCTTGCCTCATGTTTTTGATGCAAAGACTCTCTTCCCATTTCCTATTTCTCCTTATATAATTCCTGCAGTTCTTATATTTTAATTGCTTAAATGATCTATGATGATTGTAATTTTTTATTATTTAATAATTAGCATTCACAGCATTTTATATTTATAGCTGGAATGCGTTTTTCAGAACACTTTATGAATAGAGAAATATATCTTTCACACAAAATGACTGCACATGCATATAGTATTTAAGAGGTCACATAGCAAATTGGCTATGAGTACATGCTGTGACATCAGATTCTTTGATACTTAATAGCAATTTAACTTTGGGAAAATTACTTAATTTCTCCAGGTATTGATTTTCTCCTCTGTAAAACAAGAATGATAATAAGCAGTACTACTGTTAGATATAGACAACAGTTAGATATAGATACTGGGGGCTTTGCACTATGTAGTGTGGGAACAGAAAGGAACACTTTCCAGTGAGTTATTTAAAATTTTCAGAGTAAACTTCCATTGCTTAGAACTGGTCAGGGCTGACAGTGCTATCAGGCAGAGAATCCCAAATCTAGACCAGGATCCATATACCCAGCAGGCTCCATTTGTCCCCACTAGGGAACTGCCATGCATATGAGGTTGACCAGATACCTTGAGAAACTCTAGGAGTTCACCAGTGGGGGCATCTAGGCCTCCAGTTCCAGAAGGCAGGCCTGGCATGTAGATTATTCTCACTGACTAAAGCTGTATTTTCTTTTGTTAGGACAACCAGAATGAGGCTGGCTTGGTCATTTGGGGTGATTCTTATTCATATCCAACAAAAAATAAGGTAAGGACACTAGACTATGGATGGTTCACTGTCAAGCTTTGTTTTTTTGTTGTGATTTGGTTTGGTTTGGATTTTTAAAAGATTTACTTATTTATTTGAGAAAGAGAGAGAGAGAGAGAGGTTGAGCAATCATGTGCATGAAGTGGGGGACAGAAGGAATCTCAAGTAGACTCCTGGCTGAGTACAGAGCCTGAGGTGGGGCTCAATCCCACATCCCAAATATCATGACCTGAGCCAAAATCAAGAGTTGGACATTCAACCAACTGAGCCATCCAGGTGCCCCTCAAGCTTTAGTTTTAATCTCTGTATGGGGACTCACTCATCAGCCCTTGCCTATTTGTGTTTCAATCATACCATCTTTGGTCTATAGCAACCAAGGGTAGCATTGGTGGCGGCAGGCATTTTTTAACTCTTAGTATCCCCACTGACAAGGGCAATCATTTTATTCTCTATACAGTCTTCACATCATATACCAAACTGAGTTTTGGGGGTGGCCATAACTATCTCATTTGGAGACTTTTAATACAAGTCCTCTGTAATGTCAATGGATCCTACTAATTAATGTTTTTCTTGCCTTCAACCAATGTGGTAGTGTCATGTTCTCCTTGTCAGTCTTAAGTTACAGTCTATAGTATTTTCTCTGTAGTATATACATAGCAGAGATGGAGTCAGCACTAAGAGTTCACATTCTAGGAGTATATTGATTGCAAGATAAAGGGTTCAATAGGAGACATATTAAAAGATTCATCTTCTACATTTATTCTACATAATTTGGAATGATAAATTGAACATATCAGAAGATAAATTGTCATTCACATATTTTTCAGACATATTATGAGCAAGACTTGTATTTGTGGTTATCAAGCAAAGAATTTTTTAAAGTGCCATTGGAAATAACTCTTCTTGGGTAGCACATGGATGATGCAATATAATAAATAATGATACAACCAACATTAAAAGTAAATGGCATTTTGGAAGTACAAAGGCAAGATGATCTATATTGTTTTAATACAAATAGTCCCAAAGAACCATGATGATAGGGGTGCCTGGGTGGCTCAGTGGTTGAGTGTCTGCCTTTGGCTCAGTTCGTGACCCCGGGGTCCCGGGATCCAGTTCCCCGCAGGGAGACTGCTTTTCCCTCTGCCTGTGTCTCTGCCTCTCTCTGTGTATCTCTCATGAATACATAAATAATATCTTCAAAGAAAAAAAGAACCATGAGGATAAAGACAAAATTTTAACTGCCCCTGCCCCAATTTTTGCCCCTTGATGTACATACTCTGCATAATTACTAGGACTGTAAATATGATTAATTTGTTTCTATGTTAAAGAGGTTCTATGTGGTGGAGTTGATTTTTAAGAAGGGAGATTATCCTCTGTGAGCCAGACCTAAATAGGTGAATTCTTAAAAGTGACTTGGTTTTTCTTAGCACTCAATCAATCAATCAATCAATCAATCAAAATGTGAGAGGACTTATGAAAGGGGCCACTTGGGGAGGAATGGGTGGCCCCTAGTTGCCAAAGGCAGCCCCTGACTGACAACCAACAGCATGGAGGTGAGAACTTCAGTCCAGCGGCTATAAGGATTACTCTTTTTTGTGTGACCCTCGTAATAGGAGCTTAGAAGCAGATTGTCCCTAGATCCTCCAGAAAGGAATACAGCGCAACTACCACTCTGATTTCAGCATGTGGGACCTGAGCACAGAACTCAGCCATGCCTTTTCTAAACCTCTGATCTCAAGAACTGTGACCTCATAAATGGGTGTTGTTTTAAGTGGTAAATTTTGACATAATTTTTTATGCAGCATGAAAAATTAATGCAGATACCATTGCTATCTTTTCCTGTGATGAGAGATATTAAAGTGCAGAGTGGTGCATCTAACAATAAAGGACCTAAAGTGAGGGTTCTTGTAGCTGAGAGGGAAGAGAGGGTTCCTAGACAGCGCAAAGAACCTCCATGTGCTCTGATTAGGCAATCAACAGTACCTAAGTTCCTTTTCTCTCTTTTTCCCCCAAGTTCCTATTCTTTACTCCTTTTTCTGAATCTTCAAATACATTCTTTATGACCTTTGTAATATATTTTAAAAATCAAACTGTGGATTTTTACAGGGGCCCCACACATCCTCAGGAAGTCTCCAATAAGAGTATATACTTTGGGTTGTGTGAATTAGTAAATTAATATATTTAAAGCTTTTATCACAGTTACTGACAAATACTAAGGAGACAATATTAGCTACTCTCATTTGATCTTTTAATCTATCCCCAGATATAGGAAGGCAGAGGTTGTAGGAATAGATCTTACAACTGAGGAAAATGAGTCTCAGCAAGGTTAAATGACTCATTCAGGGTCACACAATAGTGTAGAGCTTGGAATCAATCCCAGAACTTAGAGATGCCAAGTCCCTTGCACTTTCTGCCATTGATTTTTTTTTTTTTTTTGCAGAAATTCCTATTAGCGCAATGATGTCAAAATTCTTTATCTTTAACAGACAAATCTGCACAAAGTCACATTCTCAGAATGACACAGCAAGTGAAACTCCTGGTGGAGAGGCAGAAACCAGCTCTCACCTTAGATCCTTGTTACTCAAAGTGTGGCGACTCTACCAACAGCATCAGCTAGTTGGAAGTGTTAGAAATCCACTACATTAGAAATACAGGATCTTGAGCCCTACCTGTGACCTACAGAATCATCACCTGCATTTGCCAAGACATCCAGGCAGTTCATATACACCCTGAAATTTGAGAAGCACATTTTAAGAATTTTGGCCTCCTTCTCCATCTACTTGGGGTCTCCAAATGAGTTCAGCTGGGTTCGTGTTTTCTGCCAAGCTAACTTAGTGCCTCTTTATACATCTTCTATCATTTTAATAATAAAATTCCTTTATTCGAGCCACTAATAATGCATTTCAACTTTTTGGAATGTTTTCCAGAGAAGGAAGGAGTTGGCTTTACTCAATATTGATTTTTCATGTTTAAACAAACTTTAAACAATTACATTTTTACAAGCATTTTTTTCCTCCAAATCCACAGTTAGGGCATTCCAGACCACAATATCTAATAATAATGTACAGCCAAAATACAGGTCTGAGTTGACCTGAGGAGAAATTACTATATGATGGAGCTTATCAAATTAGTTTTATGCTATTCTTAAGTTAATATTGTCAGCCCTTTCCCTATTCAAGTCCAATCTCAGCTCTTCCTAATGAACAACCAATTCCTTGGGCCTCTCTGCTTTCCAATGTCAAGGAAAAAGTGGGGGCTGAAACTTTCACACCTCCACCCAGAAACCCAGAGAACTTTAGATATAAATGTGTTCACTCCATATAATGGGCTGATAGCAACAGAATGCACCAGGCTGTTTCCTGGTTCTTTTATACAATCTGGTCCTTGTCAAAGAAACGGAGTCCTGATATTCCAACCAGCTGGCTGGAATACACCCTAATCCCCATTAGATGATGCATTTGATTAAAATGTGCACCAATGTATCCCTCCTCGTATGTGCAGCTTTCCTTATATCTCCCTGATTGGGCTAGACAAACATAAGTTTGTCGTCCTGGAAATTGAGTGTCCTTTGGAGACGAGAGAAGTTTTTCAATGAAAGAGAGATTGATAAGAAGTCTCCCCAGATGCTGAATGCACACACTTACATGCCAGGCTCAATGAAATAGAGAAGGATGTTCCTCACAAATGCCCCTTTCCATCTTGAGTCTGCATCCCTAGGTCACAGAGAGGTTCCCATAGAGTATTCCCAAAACTTGAAGCCTGCATGAATTCATTAAATATAAAAAATAATAAAAATGAGTAAAGCCAACAACTCTATTCCCTGAAAAATGTTCAAAAAAATTTTTGCATCATACTATTATATGCATGAATAAAGAAATTTTAAGGGTGTCTGGGTGGCTCAGTCTGTCTGCCTTCAGCTCAGGTCATGACCCCGAGCTCCCTGCTGCTCCCTCTCCCTCTCCCTCTGACTCTCCCCTCTGCTCATGGTCTGTCTCTCAAATAAATAAATACAGTCTTAAAAAAAAAAAAAGAAATTCTATTAAACAAGAGACTAATTTTATGTCTATAGGAAATGATAGCACATATCAGCTTATTTAGCTTTATTTGCCACTGTGCTGTTCTGCTTCCAAGAGGGCTCTATTTTGCCTTGTTCTTGCCTTCCCTGTAGGACTGGAATATTTTCTATAGCACCATGTATTTGATAACCCTTTCTGTTTCCAAGCTTCCACCCATCCCATATCCCCAGATTAAATATTGACACTGAATCTCCTTCTCATCTCTGATAAGGCATTAGCAACAAGAGGGTGCTTTCTCAGACCATCTGTGATACTAATTAATTGTTCCTCTAGCATACCAAAGAACCCTCTTTTTTCAACGTATTGTGCCATTTACCAGAAAGGATTCAAATCTTCTACTAGCACTCTTTCCCTTCTAGAACATGGGCTTAATTAAAAGCAGGGCTGATACTCTTATTTTCTGTAGAGTCAGTGAATGAATTGCACTGTAAGTTTATTCCCCAGGACCTACATTTCTCCTCCTCATCATCTTAATTGTCCTATTAACTACTTCTTAATCCCCAC
This sequence comes from Canis lupus baileyi, assembly GCF_048164855.1. Classification (NCBI taxonomy): domain Eukaryota; kingdom Metazoa; phylum Chordata; class Mammalia; order Carnivora; family Canidae; genus Canis; species Canis lupus. The sequence goes on along the minus strand of NC_132873.1, from coordinate 1,593,048 downwards.
ACTGCATTTATGCTTTATGTCCTGTTGGCTAGAAGACTAATGTCACAGATACTATTTTTGAATCTCCTGTGGGAAAAGTACTGGTAAATTATTTTCCATATCAGCCCTGAGACATACATAACATTAGATTTCGGGAACCATTGTTTTCAGCATGGGCACCTGCCTAGTTCCAAATATGTACTGCCTTAAGGCCATTGCATTTCTTGGAAAGTGAATTTGTCTCTTGATGGTTATGCTGGTACAAGAGAGCCTGTTTTTTGGGGTTCTTCTAGGTCCCTGAATTCTGTTTACCTTTGGGGTCTTAAGCTGTAGGTTTCTTTCTCTTTCATTTCTACCATTTCTTTGCTGATGTTCTCTTCTTGATGACTCTCTTGCCTAATACGTCAGAGCCAAGTCTTTGGCTGGAGCTCACAGCTGGGTGCAAGCAGCAGCAGGTTCTATTTGTTTAATTGTTTGTTCTGAACAGCTAGAATAATTTGTTAAATGGTCCCTCTGCGTGTCTAAGTCTCATGTAAATCCAAAGACGTGGTGTGATTTCTGCTGAGTCTGTGCAAGGCATACACTTTTAGAAATCTGAGCTACTCAAATGAAAGAAATGTAGAAATTACTGAAATCTGATAACCCTTTCCTTCCAGAGTAAACTGATGTTTTGCTCTTACGTTAGGTCCTTATGTAACTATAGCAGAAGATGTGAATATTCCCGTTGTTCCCCCCTTAGGTCACTGGCCTGACCCCCTTCTGGGTGTGGGACCTTGCTCAAAGTAAGCATGCAGAAGACCAGAAGGGGGTGTGGGTATTGGCCCAGGGGTGACTGCCAAGCAGTGACATAAATTCTCTAACTACTTTTCCCCCTGAAAATAGATTTCAAGTTATTTTTAAACATTTTCGTAAAAGGGCCCTAGTAGGATTGAATCCCAAATGCCCGAAACAATGAATCACTTATTAATTCCACTTTCCCTTTATTAATTCTCCACTCCCCAAATAAACTTCTTGTACCCAAGTCTTTGTCTCATGATCTGCTTTTAGTACAATCAAAATTATTCAAATTTATCCAATCGGATAGAAACAACAAAAGCTATCCGCTCTAACAAACCACTCCATATTTATGTCAGTAGATTGTGGGCCAGGATCATGAATCTTATTGTTAAGGGAAAAGGATGAAATTTATTGTCCCCCTCCATATGTTCTATAAAATCTGCCAGCTGTGTCCTATACATAGTCTTATGTATTCCTAATGGTACTTTCTTCATGGAGTCAGTGTAAGAATTAAATGAGTTAATGAACATAAGGTGTTTGGCATAGTGGCTAGTTAATATTTCTATTATGTGCTTTTTATAGATAAATAAAGTGAGGCTCAATGATATGGAATACATTTTTCAAGGCATTGGGTAAGGGACCGAAACCCAGCTCTGCTTAATTCCAAAGTCTACCACCCTCTATATACTGCCTCTGTTTTCATGACAGCCCAACCCATCATTGAGTATTCAAAAGAATAATTAATTTACAAATGTAGACACATCTCCTCTGAAATATCAGATACACTCCCAGGCTCCTTTCAGCATTAAAATAATACCTTGTCCTCATTTAAATAGGCTGGCACCCTTCCCATGAATCATCATGCAACATGTTTTTCTTTAAGATTTCCACTATAAAAGAGCAGCCTTCACCAAATTCTCCACTGGCAGGGATATCTTTTAAAATGTCAAATCTCTAAGGAAAGAAAATAGATCCATCTCTATTTCTGTCTCCTATCCTAACAAAATCCAATTATGGAGGCAATAACTGCTCATCTGCTTACTATCAAGATCAGCCAGTATTGGACCATTCAAGATAACAGATGATTCAAGTGTCCCCACATTACCCTTAGAAAAGAGCCTAATCTTTCTGGCTAACTTTTAGGCAAACTTTGAATAACCATTCTGAAGATATTGCAATCTACATTTACATTTTTCATCCAACAGACAGAACACAACTAGTTGATCTGATACAACAATCTTAATATGTTCTTTTTCCATACATTGGTGGTAAATTTTTAATCTTCTTTAGAGATTCTGCTAGGGAATTAGCATTAATCCTATATCTTTGATGCAAGGGATCTATCTTTTTTCTGGGCTGCTGTCATTGATTAAAGCTAAGACTTTCAGAAGAAAGGAATATATGCCTCGATAGCTTTAGAGTCTTGCCTTGGGATGATCATACTGATATTGATACTTAAATAATTTCCATTGCAAAATAATACTCATTAAAGTGTATTTGGAAGATATAGATTTCTAAAAGAAATAATTGATGGAATGGGGATGGGAGATTAATCACCTATAATCCCCTTCACAAAAATACATTCACTTAGAACAGTCTGATATGCCCCAATCAATATATTAATGCATTTCAATAATTATGCATTCAATTTTGTATTTTTCTTATTTAACTCAACTTTAGATCATAAACATTTTTAAATATATTCTTTTAAACATAACTTTCAAAGTATTTGCAAGATCTAATTGAGTAGATAGACATGGCTTACTCAACAATTAATCTATGGTTGGACATTTTGGTGGCTGCCACGTTTTTTGTACTATAAATAATGATATGAATTTTCCGTATTTGGGATTATTTTATCAGATTCAAATCTTCAAAACAGAATTACTAAACCAGAGGCATAAATAAGTATAAACTTCTTGATAAATATTGTCAACTTGACAACTCTATTTGTACATAATCAAGCTCAATTCTTGGTAAATTTTGAATTTACTTGTTTGTCCAATGTTTCTTCTAAAACTTCTACCCTCTACCTGTCTCTTCCTCCATTGTCCCTTCTCTCTCCATTTCCTACTCTGACACCACCCCTGACCTTTCCCACGCTTGCCCACTGATCTCAGGCCAACCTCTGGTTCCTCCTCCCTTCCCACTTCCCCATAAGATATCTCTCCTGATTCTCTTACCAGTCTTGAATCTCCTTCTCTTTAAAACTTGCTCTCCGTGGGTATTTGTCATAATATGACTTCAGGTATTACTCCTATCAGATAGCCACATTTTAACAAATACCTTCTATATCTTAATTCAATAAGAAGTGTGGAAATTATACACTTTGTGGTCAAAATTATGGAAAAGAATTTAGGACAAGAATCTTTGATGGTGTCATTCACATTATACTACATAGGAAATTGCCCAGTCTACCTATTGGTTATAAAACATAACCTTCTTTTCAACGAGTCAGTTTTGATGTATATTGACATTTTCTCAAGGTTTCTCTTCTAATGAGTGCACATTAGTAGCATTTAAGCTAATAGAAAGTCTGTTTCTCAAGGTGGGAAAGTGGGACATACACTATAGAATATATTATAAGTCTTTTCTGCTTTGTAGTTTGTCAAGAATAGTCAATGATTGATGTGGCTATGAAATTATCTGAACCAGCTTTGATTCATAATGTACTATTGATGGGCTTCTAAGCTCACTCAAATGTCAGGAAACCAGTTGGTGACTATTAGTATTTTCCTAGCAACAACTCATTTTTTGTTTCCCTCAACATGAAGAGAAAAATAAGAACAGGGAAATAAATATTCAGTCAACCTTTGAAATGTGTTATTATGCAGCCAAAGTCACTTCTAGTACCAGGAAGGATAAAAAAACAAACAACAACAACAACAACAAAAACCATTAAAATGTTAGGGTAAATTTCAGACCTATGATTAGAAATGATTTCCCTGTCTTTCCTAATCTAAACTATTTTGAGATCAGTTTATAGTCTAAAATGTTAATAAGTGATATGGAAGGCCATATTGAACTATAAATCATACAATTAAAGATGGAACATCCTGTGCTTATCTGATCTGGTTGCTAAGTACCCACTCTTTATGACTCAGGGGCCCACATAGATCTGAGACACCAGCTGTACTTCAATATAGCAGATTGGGGAGACGCAACACCAACCTGTTGAAAATAGATGAGAGGAAATTGTCCCAGGATTTGAGGTGGTTCAGGCAAATGAGGCGAGGAAAACTTATTTAACATTGAAACATTATGAGGTGATAGCCCAGTCAGGAACCATCTGGATTTTGCCTTGAGCTACCAAACGATATTTCAGGCACAAAACATTCATGCCCTCCATGTGCTGAGAAATTACATTTTTCCTTTCTTGAATCCTACCCAGCATCTAAATATTACCAAAAGGAGCAGATTATTTAACTCACCATGTTTTTTTTTTTTTCCTTTGCAAAAATATATACATGTAGCTATACCTAAGGCAGGAAATCTAGTGGTCTCAGTATGGATCTGGAACCTTGACTCACAGTTTTAACCAGCTGTATGACCAGGCTGATTGATAAGCTTTCATGCAGCAATTTCTCCCTCTTATAAAATAGGTTCCCTTGTGAATGAAGGTTAAACAAGATAAAGTACAGAAAGTCCTTGGCCTAGTATTTAGGTTAGGTCAAAATATATATGGACATCAATACTTACTGTTCCTACTATTCCCTTCTGGAGGCACATAGATAATGGACCTTAATTTAGAGCAGTCTCTATTTAATTCTGTTTGTTTTCCTAAACTCAGGCAGGAATATTAGAGAGAAGATACTATATATATCTACCATATTGAGAAACTTGTGCTTTAGAGGAAACATGCTATGCTCCAGGTCTATCGGAAACTGTGAATATGAGCAGTTAATGTTCAAATGCTTACAAAGAAGGATAATTGTGTAGCTAAAGACTGTGTTTCTGGAATTTCAAAGAACTGAATTGAAATCTCTGCTTTGCCATTCACCACATGGGCAAGTTACCTTACTCCCTCGTGCTTCAATTTCCTCATCTGAAAAATAGGGATGATAACGTACATATCTTTCTATGTCTTGTGAAAATGTATGAGATAATTTATTCAAGTTGTGTAAAGCATGGGACCTGGGATATAATAGATCCACCACAAATGTTAGTCTGGTTAGTTTTTAGTTAGGAATCCAATTACTGGAAGGAGAGAAGTTTAAACAAGTGGAACTATTTCAAAGAATTGCCTTCTACTTAAATGGCCTTTAAACAATGATTGTCCATCACTTGAAAAATCTAGCAATATAAAGTCTTTGTATACACATCTTTGATATGTATACAAATATTCTTTCATCTTAGATTCTTGCATATTGGACCTATTATAGAAGAGTCCCATCCTGGATAGTCTGTTCTAACATAAGAAATTATTAATATTGGTTAAAGCAAAAACTTTCATAGATATTTCACAGAATTCTCACATGATCATTATTATCTGAAATAGCACTAATCTATAATCAGACAAACTTTTATAAACTCACTTCCCTTTCCCTACCAATGTCTTGTTTTTTTTTGTTTTTGTTATTGTTTCTTGAAGGCAATTGAACTCCTATTATCTACTAGCTCCTTCTCCTGCAGAAAGAACTAAGCTATGACATTTCCAGGTGAATTCTACTTAAAACAAACGTCAACTCCAATGTTTGTCTGGCCTGTTCCTGCAGACACAACTGAATTCTCTCTGCCTCTCAATTCAAGGTGGTAATGTTTCTGCTGATAAAAACTTGGGAGGAAACTTGTGGATTTTCCATGTATGTCACAGGGATTCATGCTATCAGACAAGAGATTTCTCAACAGATCTTTCCTGGGTGATCCTTCCTGTCTTTAGCTTCTGCTGAGATGGCTGAGGGGATCTAATTTCAATTTCTTCAAATAGCCTTTTGTGTGGCTGGACGCTGACTTTTTGCAGGAAGAATTGGCTCAGAATTTTCCACACATCAATTTTTACTTATTTTTTTAACAGTTCTTCCTTCATTTTTGTCTTTCCTTTCAAATTTTACTGCAAACAATGAGGAGACAGAGGCCATACCTTCAATGCAATGATTGGAAGTCTCCTGAATTTCATCATTTATAAGTTCTGCTTTCCACAGGACTGCAGGACAGGACTGTAGGTGTCCTGCCACCATAGAACAAGGGTTCTCTTTCCTTTCATTGCTGGGAATATATTTCTTATTTTCTTCTACACATTCACTAGCAGAACCATGAGCGTTCGTGTTTCAGTTTACAGTCTACAGCATCCTTGGCATTTTTCTATCCTTCTTTTCTTTTGATCTCTTCCCCCTGCCCAATGCCAAAGCTTCTTCCACATGTTTAGGTGTTTGTTACAGCGGCATCCTGCATTCAATACCAAAAACTCTTCATATTAATTTCCTATTCCTTCTGTAACAAAGCACCACAAACTTAGTGACTTCACAATACAGATTTAATGTCTCACAGTTTTATATGTCAGAAGACTGGCAGTCTCGTTGGTCTAAAAACAATGCATTGGAAAGGATGTGTTCTTTTGTTGACTCTATTGGAGAATCTGTTTCTTATCTGCTCTAGCTTCTCAAGGCTGCTTTCATTCCTTGGCTCATGGCTCCTTCCTTCTATCTTCACCTCCAGCAATGGAGGTTGAGTACCTCTCACATGGCATCACTCTTACCTTGCTTATGTCATCCTTTTCTCACCCTGACTCTTCTGCATCCTTCTGCCTTTAAGAAACTTTGTGCCTTCTTTGGGCCCAACTGGATCATCCAGGATAATCTCACTATTTTGGGTCAGCTGAGTAGCAATCATAATTTCATCTGCAACCTTATTTTCCCTTTGCTATATGATCTAATACATTCACAGGCTCCAGGGATTAGGATATGAACATCTTTTGGAGGTCATTATTTTGCCTACCACCACTCCTATTCTGTTAAATTCCAAGTTATTAATGCCTTATAATTAATCTTCCCAAATAATTTAATTCCTGATGGCTGACATGTTCTATTCTGAGTGGAGAACTAAGTAAGATGGGGTTGACAAAGCAAGTTTACCAAGACCCAACTTTCTAGGTCTATCTAGAGATACAGTAGAGTGTTTTCAATTGACAGTTGAGGGCTCCAAACAAATTCCATTTATTTTTTTTAATTTTTAAAAAAGATTTTATTTATTTATTCATGAAAGACACAGAGAGAGAAAGGCAGAGACATAGGCAGAGGGAGAAGCAGGTTCCAGACAGGGAGCCCGATGTGGGACTTGATCCCAAGACCACGGATCACGCCCTGAGCCAGGGGCAGGTGCTCAACCTCTGAGCCACCCAGGCATCCCAAATTCCCCACATTTAAATCTCCCCTCTAATCTTCATTCTGATTTCCTGGAACATATAACCTGATTCTTTGGAGAAACACACTTACTGGGTTTCTTGAAAGGTCAATCCTAGGAGAATGCTGCATCTCAGATAACATCTAAGAATCTAAATTATTTTTATAATCTTCCAAATTCTTTCTCTCTAAAGATAGTTTGGTATGCTTAGATTTTTCTTTGTCAATATAACTGCTTTCAACTCTTCCTTGGGGAATAGTGGGATAAATATTGTCAACTTGACAACTTACAGTAATTTGATAAGTTAAGAGAAAAGGAATATTTTTTTCCTAAAATATCCCTATTTCTTTTTTATTTTACCCTATAAGAAACACTTAAAAGCCAATAGGTTTATATGGACTTTAAAAAGACAGTAATGATATTAAAGAATGACTTGTAAAAGTTTGCAAATTCAGAATGCGTTAGGTTCAGATGGGTGATAGTCAATTGGAACCAAGGTTAGCAGGTTCTAGTGAGTTCACCATGATTAACCACTCATTTCCACCAAACAAAATTTTATTTGTGTGTTCTGACACAGTATGCCATGAATAAATTTGGTCATGTTTTAGGGTACTGTTTAAATGAATCATAATATTTATCATGCATTGAGTAATATCATAAATTCTTCAAGTGAACAAGCAGTTATTTCTTAATTGCCAAAGCTTTAAGAAATAACTCAATCTTTTAACTACTATTTCATATTTAGGTGTATCCCCCACAGAATACTATATTGGTTTATACTGGTGTCTACACAGTTTTTACCTGATTCTAACAGTGAACTTACATTCTATAATCATATCACATTCTTGTTTTAAGCATCTTTCTAAAATTTTACCAATATGGGGAAATATATAAACATTTGTAATACAATCTTGGATTTGCCTCACACCTCTCCTTGCAAGAGTTTGAAGTATGAAGCCTTATCTTATTAAATTGCAGTCATCTGCCCTTGAAAGATTTTCTAGATGGGCCTACATTAATAAAGTGTAATTGTTTCTTGATTTTATGATTCTAACCATATACACTTCTGGGATGGAGATGCTGTCTATATTTTCTACCCTCACTTTCACCAGCACTTTGATTTGTTTTGATTATTGAAGGCAACTCATTTCTCTCTTGCTTCTGTTTCTATTTGCATGGAAATCAAGAAAGAGAGCCTTGAGGGGTTTACAGTAAAGGCATTTAATCTTGGTGCTTGCAGACTCACAGGAGTCACTTTGAGAAAATGATTATAATTCCTCTCCTTGAGTTTCCTCACTTTCTCTTTGCTCTTAAACTTCTACCTATCTTAAATTTATCACAAAATGACCCACAGGAGTTTCTATTCCTCACGGATTGAAGGGAGTGGAAATTCTTGCTCTATAAATTCATTTTACTGTCATATAAACCACTGCTAAATTTGTAAATAAAAATACCCTAGGGGATCCCTGGGTGGCGCAGCAGTTTGGCGCCTGCCTTTGGCCCAGGGCGCGATCCTGGGAACCCGGAATCGAATCCCACATCGGGCTCCCGGTGCATGGAGCCTGCTTCTCCCTCTCCCTGTGTCTCTGCCTCTCTCTCTCTCTCTGTGTGACTATCATAAATAAATAAAAAAAAAAATACCCTAGATCCAACATTGGCTTTCAAAAATGAATTTCTACTACCCAGCACTTTCAGAGATTTGACTGTTGCATGAGAAAATTGGTCTGCTTACTCACTGAAACATTAGGGCCCCCGAGTTAATTATTTTGTACCAAAAGGTATTGTGAAGGGGTTTTAGAATTGCTTCATTGATTTTAGCCAATATGAATTTTCTACAAAAAGCTCAATAAGTGTCTAGAAACTGGAGATCTGAATCAGGTTGGGAAATTACAATTGATGTTCTTGTAAACAGAGCAGATTTTTGGATTTTCCCCATGAATGAGAAACACATATGAGGAGAATCTAGTCTGAGCTACTTAAAATACAATTCCATGTGGTCTGGAGAACACAGCCACCATAATTTAGTTAGCTCATTAATCTTATTCAGGTATAAACCAGCATACTTGAGTCACTCAAAATAGATTTTACTTAGTTGCCAAACAAGTATCACTAGATATTTACCCAACTAAATTAAAAATGCATTCATTATTACTAATATATAAGTCCAAGAGCATGGCTTTAGGATCATAAATTTATAGAAATTAATATACTAAGATAAGTAAATAAATGAGAAAATCATATTATTCGGGGCTTCTGTTTTGAACTCTTCAAGCACCAGCAATCAACTGGTCTCAAGGCAAAAAATAGAAAACAAGATACATTAGCAACAAAGGACTTGCCCATCACAATAGTTTATAGTCGCCTCTGTTGCATCCGTAAGGCAGGAAGACCTATAGTTAGCAAATTGGCTACTTTGGCATCTTACACTGGTTCTTTGAAACACAAAGTGGGCAAATTATAGAATTGACAAACTGATGAATGGCCACTGACAATAAATTATTTTAAAAAGCATTTTTATTGCACATGTGTCACGTATGGGGATCCATACTACATGTTAGGGAAGATAGATTAATAAGAACAGGAAATTAATAATCAAAGTCACCACAAATAACTCATCTAAGGTTAAAGGGAAATGCTCAGCATGACATCAATATGCAGACTTTATGACAGGGCCCCCAACAGGGTACTGAAGTAGCGAGGACCAAGTGTATAGGAATCTGAGAGGAGACCATCCATATACAGTTGGATGAAAAGGTCAGTTTTAGACTTCAATCCAAGAATAGCAAGTTGGTGCTAAAGAACTCTGCCAGAAATTGAATTAAGTATAATAATAAGTATTCAACTCTGGCAAGAACATGGTGAGACCAATACAATCCTAAGTGATAGTGGAAATGTAAATCCACGAAAAAATACAATGTCAAAAATACTTCAGGAAAGCAATTTAGCAACGTATTTGAAAATTCTTAACAGAGTTCATATTCTTGGACTCAGTAATTCTTCTGCTAAGAATGTATTTTCATAAAATAATCTGAAATGGTCAAAGACTTTATGTATAAAACTATTTGATGTCATCATAGTATTATTTATAATATGGAAAAATTGGAGACAATTTTGAATAGAGTGGTTAAATAAATTATGGCATATCATTTATTGAAATGTGATGAAATTACTAAGTAACATACTTAAGAAAGAATCAATAAAATAAAAATGCTCAAAATATATCATTAAATTAAAAAGAAACAATACAAAACTGTATATTTAGTGTGATCCCAATTCTGTAAAACATACCCTGGGAAAATATATCAAAATGTTAAAGAATGTTTTCTTAGATCGAATTTCTAGAGACAGATTTTGCCTGCACAAAGTTTATTGGGGAGTGCTCTCAGGTATATCTGCATGGAAGTGACGGAAGCAAGATTAGCTGACTGTGGTGGCATGGGTGCTTCTAAAGACCTCAGGAGGTGTCCTGAAACTGGAAAGACCCTCAGAGTTATTCTAAATTTAGGCAATGGAGCCAGAATTTTGTATAACTGCATCAACCAGACATTGACTGGGGCTACCCCCAGAAGGGAATGTTACTTTGAGAAGGCAATGGACACCTGGGAAAAATTTCTAGCAAGGGGCAAAACTTTCAGCTATGAGGAGCCATATTCCCAATAACTGAGACATGACTACATAGCCCTGAAGAAAGGATCAGGGCCGATGACCATAGAATCTATTACAAATGATCATTTCTAATAGGGAAACCAATGATCTCTATCTTTGTTGTACAATCAAAAAATGATCATTAAATCTTAATAAAAAGATATTAAAGTATCAGGCCATTTAGAACTCTTATTTGAATTTCCTTGATTCTATAAAAACAGGGGGTAAAAGAAATCAGAGCTTGGCTCAGTTGTCTTTACCAGACATTATTTGCTTAGTGACAGGAATTGCTTCTTTTTCATAATGACAAGAACGACACTTGATGGAATATAAAAATGAGATTGTGATATGGTCTTATGTCCTTAATCACTAAATATTAGTTTCAGATATCATTATAAAGCTTTTACCTGAGATTCAGCTATTGAATACCCATTTAAGATTACGGCCTTGGCCATGAAGAACAAATGAATTGGAGATGATTTTGAAAAGTGAATTTGAGGTATCCTCCTGCTCAACTCTAACCCTCGAACACCTCAGCCTCAAGCCCTCCTGTCTGATATTTTCCACAAGTATTTGTGCCTCAATCAGTATCACCCTTCACTAAGCTTTTACGGCATTTAGGTCACAAGCTACGGTAGCCAGCACTGGAAATAGACCTGTTGTCTGTCTGACACACCAGGCCGAGAATTGGGAAGATGAATAAGAGGTGATTAACACTCATCCTTTCACTCTCCCTGTTTTTGCTAAGGATGAGCTGTGGCTGAGAATACACAGTATATTGCCTGCTAACGTTAGCTATTACAAATTTTTTATTATTCAAATGGTAAACAATGAAAAATTCTGAATTAGCAATGTGAATAAGAGTCGCCACTATATAATGGTGACTCTTTCCTATTTTCCTGAGACAGTAACCGTGTCCTTGTTAAAGAGTGTGCAATGACACTGATGAGGGCGGGCAGAGAGCCCAATCCAGGACAGCATGTCAAAAGCTCTAGGATAGATGGCAGTGTGATATAGCTCTCTTTCCAGATCTCAACCAATCTCACTTTTGACTATTTCTAACAAGTAACAACAATTGAAGATAAAAAAAATAGCACATCTGAAAATTACCTTTGATTCTCACAGTGATTCTTTTCTCTCTCAGTGTTCCTAAAGGCAATGATCTATGTATGGACAGGTGTCTGTTGGTCTCATCTCCTACTACAGGGAGGAAACAGCCCCAGCATAGCTGATATGGCTTCTTCTCCTCCCATCTAGAGGAAGGTGAATATACTGTAGCAGCTGGGCCCAAACTCTGAGGGTGAACAGCTGGTCTACACAGATGAGTCTCTGTGACCTCATGTGATACCTTCTCTTTCCTCGATGGGACTAAATGCTGCCTGAGCAGTATTTCTTTTTCTAAAAAATCATCCATCAAACACAGTATGATTAACCTTGAAGAACTGTTCTTCTTAGTTTTCACTTTTATTCATTATTTAGATGGAGTTTTGAGCCTGTTCTTCCTGGGGAGAACGTGACACTGTATTGCGACATATGGAGTGATCTTTTCCAAAATGTCACCCACTTGAAATTTTCAATATTCTCAAGCCCTTCTTTTAATGTGGAATGGTAACCAAAGGACCTTCTACCAAGAACAAAATATCAACCTGATAGTCCTGATTCTTCCTACAAGGTAATATAGAAGAGCTAGAGGAATCAGATGACTGAAAGTTCACCCACAAGGCTCCAGATAATCTTGCAGAGCCTTGTTAAGTAAAACTCATTTGGGAAGATTTGGCACCAGATGCAGCTGGGTATTATGTTCTTAATTTGATTTCTGACATGGTTTGCCCATGATATTTGAGACATTTTTGCATGTTCAAACAAGCTAAGGCAGCCTGGGGCCAAAACAATTTTAAAGAAGTGATTTCAGTTGAAGGACAATCTAATTCTGGGCAAATCTAAATGTCATAGGCTGGATTTACAAGCTTCTAAAATATGTAATAAAAAAATTCAGTCGCTATTGGCTGTTTGCTATTTTTCAGTTAAATGTTTTTTTTTTTTAAATGAAATTTTGGATGCAGTCTACTTAGTTGACTTAATATTTGGTAGATATAAATCGAGAAATATAGTAATGCCCGGTAGATGGCAGATCCAAAAAGCGAATTTTGGTGAATGGAAGACATTGATCTAATACTAAGTAGTTTTAGGAGCCAAATAAATAAAGTATTTATGAAACAGATCATTAAAGATGCCAGCTACAGGAAAGTATAGCTGACTCTTGAGCCACATGAATTTGAATTGCATGGGTCTACTTATGTGTGGATTTTTTTTTTAGACAAATCCATTACAGTATTCTAAATGAATTGTCTCTTTCTTGTGATTTTCTCATTAACATTTTCTTTCCTCTAGCTTATGTTATTTTAAGTATTGTGTATAGTATATGATACATACACACGCAAAATATGTGTTAAACAACTGTTTATGTTATCGGTAAGGTTTCCGGTTAGCAGTAGGCTGTTCGTAGTCAAAAGTTATAGGTGGATTTTTGACTGTGTAGAGAGTCGGAGCCCCTACCCCTCACATTGTCCAGGGATTAACTGTAATGTTATTATTTTTAGAGAGGGAGAGAGGAAGAGCAGAGGGAGAGAGAGAATCTTAAGCACGCTGGGCTTGGAGCCCACTTCAGGTCTCAACCTCGGGACCCTGAGATCATGACCTGAGCAGAAATCAAGCTTAACAGACTGAGTCATCCAGGTGCCCAGATCAACTGCATTTTTAATTCAAATTAAATGATAGTAGTGTTGGTCAAAAGATTCAGTTCCATGGAAACTGGGCTAAAAATAGGACACACAACTTGATTCTACATCCTGGCCCCCCTTGCATTCTGGTATGGCCATAACTCAGGTTTGATAATGAATATTAACATAAATACTATGCACACTGGTCTTGCCCATAAAACCTGTGGAATTCTTCACATTCTTTCCCCTTCTGCCTTCCCAAGATGGAAATCATAGTGACCTTGGAGGCCACTTGTGAAAGATTCTAGAACCACAACATAGAAGGACCTGGATCTTGGGAGCACTATGTGGAGAAGGACTTCCCACCAATCATTCATTTGGATTTTATGTGGGAAATACTCTATTTTCAGTCACTAAGAGCTATGAGTTTATTCTTCATAGTAGCTCACATTATCATTCATATATATATATATATATATATATATATATATATATATATATTAACCCATTTATTATAGCCTAGCAATGTTTCAAATGACAGAGCTTCTACTGGTCTTTCAATTCCTTCAATCTTCTGATGGCTGACTTTGCTGTGACAGCAGAAGTGGTGTTGTAGGTCCAGGCGCCACCAGCCACAGTCTTCATGCAAGGAGCCACAGTGCCAGATGCCCACTGCTTGCCTTTTCATCTTGGTCTTGCCACAGAAGGAGCAGGTGTACTTGGCATGCTAGCTAATCTCAATCTTCTTCACCATCTTCCTGAGGGAGGCCTCATAACGGGTCCCATATTTACCCACGATTCTGACCTTCTTGGTGCATTTGGCCATCTTGCCGCCAACCAGGTCTGAGCCCAGAGAGGAAGAAGTAGCTCACATTATCTTAATGAATATGTCCAGGGGGATCCCTGGGTGGCGCAGCGGTTTGGCGCCTGCCTTTGGCCCAGGGCGCGATCCTGGAGATCCGGGATCGAATCCCACATCAGGCTCCCGGTGCATGGAGCCTGCTTCTCTCTCTGCCTCTCTCTCTCGCTCTCTCTCTGTGACTATCATAAATGAATAAAAAAAAAAAAAAAAAAAAAAATTAATGAATATGTCCAGTTTTTCCCTGACCTTAATCAAATTACTTAACTTCACTATGCCTCAATTATTTCCTCAATAAAATAGGAATATTACTCATAAGTATCTCAAAGAGTTGTTGGTAGAATATGTGTAAAGTACTTCCACAGGCCAGCTGTGCTGTAAACTCCCAGCCAATGGCAACTATTATTAATCACTCCCATTGGATACATAGCTCATGTTCAGCATCAGTGTTAAACATTCACATATTTTATCTCATTTAATGCTCAAAAAGACATTGCAATGCAGGCATTACCACTGTCATTCTGTGCATAATAATCATTATGATAGTTTAAAAAATGGTCAATTTCTACGTGCTCAGTACTATTCCAAGAATTTCACATGCACTGAATAAGGTATGTAGGTTTCTGAGGTAGGTTTTATTATTATTCTCATTTTACAGGTGAGGAAACAGACACTGAGCTTACTTTTCATCCCCACGCCCTTACAGCTAGTGAGCGGCAAAGCTGAGATTCAACTGAGGACCTCTAACTCCAGAGCCCTTGCTGTTAACCACTGCTGTCACTGAAGTACCTGATGCTTATCAAAGTCAAGGGAAGTATTTGGAGATCCCATGTGTGAGAACCTCTGGCCCTGGAAGCCAAGGGGTCAAATGAAAAGTGAAATCAATTGCATTGACTCATCCTAACCAAAGGGTCAATAAAATGAATTTAAATGTGTCAAAACAGAACTTGACCAGTGCCATCCAGGGCCAGTCCTACAAGTTGGGCTGTTCTGGTATGGCATTATACAACAGCCATGTA
This sequence comes from Canis lupus baileyi, assembly GCF_048164855.1. Lineage (NCBI taxonomy): Eukaryota > Metazoa > Chordata > Mammalia > Carnivora > Canidae > Canis > Canis lupus. The sequence continues at coordinate 1,577,710 of NC_132873.1, read as the reverse complement.
ATGTGGCCCATTCTAAATATTGACATTACATCGAGTCTTGTTTTAAACCTGAAATGTTTCAAATTCCCACAAATTCTTGCCAACTAGGAAATGTGGATGGCATTTGCCTTTAGTGTCTGTGAATTGTTATGGCGGGTATCACTTTTAACCCAGACGGATCACTCCAGCAGCAGGACCTAGAGCAGTACGGTGAGACCAAATTTTTGCTTCTGTGTCTCTGTCATTAGGTCTAAGATGAATCATCACTGAGACCTTGCAAAGCAGCCTGGTCCTGACTTTTGTGATGGTGAGGGAAGATTCTAGAACATTAGTGATGTTTAATAATTTAAATGTAGATGTTGCATGTGCTGTCAGTGCAATCAATTAGCTGAATTTACTTTTTCTCACAAGAAATATTACGATGCCACAACAATGATGAATATCTTTGCCTTCTTAGCTCTTGCATAAAAGGTCTATTTTACTAGTAATTTTTTCTCCTTTCATAAAAGCAGAGGTTTCCTTCTGCAGAAAACTGCATTTAAGTTATCCATTGAACATTACAGACTGACCAATTCGTTATCTAAAATATATGATTGAATTTCATCATTTTAAGAGTGAGTTCATTATCTGCCTGCTGCTCAATCTCAGCGATAAAAATAGTACAAAGAAGATGTGTTGAAATAGAACACAGTATTTTTTCTGTTCTTCAGAAGCACTCTGGGAAAAATCATTCCATCAGTCCTCCAACATTTACACAGCAAAGAGTTATTATTCCACAATCAATTAAAGGTATAGTCAAGCTTTAAGGTAGATAGAGAATAGCTCCAGAAACTATCTAGGTCACCAAAACTGTATTATTAAAGGGGATGTGTAAAAAATAAGGTCATGTACCAAATACTGCAATAATTTTATTGTGTTTGTCTAAAACGGTGGGTGGGTATGTGTTTGTTTTGAGAATCAAAGACTTTTTATGATTAGAACATAGAGTTAAAACTCTAGGAGAAACTGCAATACCACAAGAAGAGCCATATGTCTTCCAGGGATGAGGAACCTTCCTTGCCTCCCCTACAGCACCCAGACTGGGCCTTTGGACACACTGGAAGTATGACAGTCACACCTCCTAGAAAAAAGCCAAATAAAGTAGGGGGCTCCAGTGCTTATCTCACAAGCCTCAAGTAATCTCACCAGGGAGCCAGACAGCATTCTTGTCCACACAAGTCCCTACAATCTTCAAGCAGATCTTATGATCCTGCTGAATCACAAGGTCCTCATCCATTGTCTATAACGTGGTGGATTGGAGTTAGGATCAAACTTCATCTATGATGGTTTGGAATTAGAAAAACTCAAGCCATATGAAAAATGAGCGAATATGCACTGCTGACAGTGTGACATTTGCTTGGTAGGATGCTAGATATCCCTTCAGGGTACACAACAGAACTCTGGAGTTGACACTTGTGTTCTGGGGCCTCTGTAACCTTTGATAAGTCACCTAGCTTCTCTGTAACTCCATATCCTCATCTGCAAACATGGAAATAATAATACTTTTATGATAATTACAGATAATAAGATAATAGTAATTCAATGTAGCTGTAGAAATAAATGGAATCAAATAAATGAGTTTAGAATAGTATCTGTCCTAAAATAAGTACTTGATGAACATGTGAAAAAGGAATAAAGGCAGCCCGGGGGGCTCAGCGGTTTAGCGCCGCCTTCAGCCCAGGGTCTGATCCTAGAGACCCGGGATCAAGGCCCACGTCGGGCTCGCTGCATGGAGCCTGCTTCCCCCTCTGCCTGTGTTTCCACCTCTCTCTCTCTGTATGTCTCCCATGAATAAATGAATGAAATCTTTAAAAAGAAAAAGAAAAAAGAAGAAGGAATAAATGTTATTTTTCTTGGGTAAGCATGCATTACTTTTTCAATAAAAAATTAAGACATTTAATTTAAAATAATGCACTAATTCAAGAGGATCCTTTAGTTTCAAAAGGTGTGAAAGAGATAGTAGGAGGTTAAGAATAAATATAGTCTATCTTCCCTACTAGAGACCATATGTTAAGGAAGTGAAAAACAAGATGGCAGAGAAGCCAATATCTTCCATTTCCCACTTGTCACCATCTACCCTGCACATGTTTCAGGGAAGAAAAAATTATCTAGGTATCAGTTCCAAGTTCTAACAATTAAGATTAATTTGGGTGAGTTCCATTTTAAACGCAACTTGCCTGTCTTACAGGAACTTACTTTACCCATTTAGCTTGTTTTAACAAACTCATTCAGAGAGTTCAGGTTGTCAAAAAATGCAAAGTATAAGTTTGCAAAGTAAGAAGTTTTAAGTGAAAATAAACTATGGGGGACTATCCTTGGGTGGCACTTGGGCAGGATGTCTGTTATAACTTGCTGCTTTTAAAACATCCTCAAGGGGCAGCCCAGGTGGCTCAGTGGTTTAGCGCCGCCTTCAGCCCAGGGCCTGATCTTGGAGACCCGAGATCGAGTCCCGCGTCTGGCTCCCTGCATGGAGCCTGCTTCTCCCTCTGCCTGCATCTCTGCCTCTCTGTGTGTGTGTCTTTCATGAATAAATGAAATATTTTTTTAAAAAAGGAAGGAGGAAAGAGGTGACAGGAGAGCAGCTTCAGTACTCAGTGTATTAATCCATTAATATGGTATAATTAGATAGGGTAAGGAGACCTCTGTGGTGGGTACCTTTGGAACTCTCTCTTTTGAGTTTTACATAATTGTATTGTAAATCTAACTAAGATTTATTCTTAGAATTTCGCCTCCTAGCCAGTCCATCTATCAGTCTGCAGACTACAGGGTCAAGACCCTTGGAAAGAGGCTTCATACACATACAAAGTTAAGGTGGTTATTAATGCTTCCAGCGAAATAGCATGAACTCCTAATGAAAACACAAATAATTCTTCAAGTCACACACACAGACAGAAAATATGACCTTCAAAGGTTTAGAAAATGTCAGGTTCTTTAAAATGAAATTGTATTGAAAGTATAAAAAGCTTGAGGTAGTCCAGGAAAAGAGTAGGGGAAATCAACAACATTTGTTAAAGTAACTAGAGATAATAATATTAATCTTACTGTAGCCTCTGGGTCTTCTCTCTGCCATAATACATGTAGATTAGATTCTCTTTGTCTCTTATGATCAAAATGTACAGAGGAGCAAGTAGAAAATCTTTAGAAGTTTGCCTGAAATGAGATGAAAACAAGAGGTGAAAACAACCCAGGTATATTAAAATCATAAAATGTAATAGCTGAAAAGATTTGCAGAGAACAGACTATCTAATCCCTTAAAGTTAAAAAACTGAAACTCAGAGAAGTTGCCTGCCCAAGATTGCACAGCAGATGGGTACTTAATCTATTCCTTAACAACTGGTTTTTCTGTACTTGCCTTGAGGCATGATCATAACTGCATAGTAAGTTCCCAGTCCTGCTCATCCAGATTTTATGATGTTATTTTAACATATATAAAATATTTTAAGTGGATTTCTTAATATTTTGAAAGATCAGAGGATTATGGGCTCATAACTGGAACTTCTGGTTTAAATCTCAATTCACCTCACCTCATAACTGAGTTTTTGCAGATGTGATTTGGCAAACTTGGGTCACTTGAAAATGCAGGAAGGCTTTGGTGTCCCTAAACATGGTCAGCTACATCTCTCTTCCACTTGAGGTCCCACTTGGCTTCAGACTAGATGAATGGGCAACAGATTCAAGCAATCACGTGAGTGAAGGGGCCTTGAACTTCTCATTTGTTTACAGGACAGTGGACACTCAAAGTTTTATTGGAAGCCCTTGAGTTGTTGATTCTGCAAGGACAAAGCCTTGCCCAATGAAGGGAAAAGTTGACTGATTATGATACCAGGCATCTCAAACCCGGGCACCTCCCATGATGTAAGGACTTCTCCCCCATACCCCACAAAAGTATAGCTCTTCCCTGCAGTAGACATGCGGTGCCAACCAGGGAAAATAAAAGAGGGGGGAGAAGGAGAAGATTGGAGAACTGCTAGGACAAGGGACAAAAATAAAGAACAAGGATGACTTGACAAGCACTTTGGGGATTGGGAAGGAATTGAGAATGAATAGGAGGAGGCAGTAAGAAGATTCCAGAATGAGGAGTAATGTGAGAAAAGGAAAATTATGTAGTATGATTATGGATTATGAATTAGTTCCCTTGGTCATTATTTTATTAAAATTGATAAATAAATAATTATTTTATGACTATTGCTTGCTGGATGTCACTTCTTTGTATGTAATATCTTTCAGACACTGAGCCCCAGCTTTTATGAGGTTATATCACTTGTTGCTTTCCCAGTCTCCAACTCTCATTTCTGGAGCTGCATTTGCTCTGCACAACCTCCTGTTCTTAGAAGTGGCTACTCGCTGTGCCTCTGGTCCCACCCTTAACTCAGTAGGGCGGTGCTGCTTCATACCTCTCTGTTGGTGTAGAGAAATGAGAAGCAACTGCATGATAGTACAGCTTAAAATAAGTACTACCACAGAAAAAAATTAAAATATAAGGATTTGGGAGGAAATACATCTGTGGCAGACAAAGGAAACGAGAAGACTGTGAAGTGCTGCTGCAATTAAAATGCTGATTCTAAATCTGTTTGAACTTAAAAACTCCTCTTCTCATTTTCTCTGAGTAATCATATGGCTCATATTCAGAATGTGTTAGCTTAGGCATCCTGCTTAAAATACACTTTGATTAATTCTGAATTATTCAGCGTTAATCAGGTATTGCTTCAAGTTATCTTTTTTGTGTTTCATGTCTCCAAAGTCTCAAAGTCGAGTTCAAACGCTTCTGAATAAAATCAGCCCTAAATGAAATGTCAACTTGGCTCTACCAACAGTTTACCAGACATCAAGGGTGTTAGAAATGCAAGGCTGGGTTGCCAAAGGACAATTTGGAAAGAAAAGAGACTATTTCTCAAAAGGTGAATGCAATCTATCTGAGGATGGGATTCTGCTTAACTGGTTCAGATGCTACGGTGCTTAAAGGCAACAGTATTAATGGGTGGTGGGACAAATGCTGTATTTCTGGGAAGTGTAGAACACAGGTTTTTGAGTAGAACGACAGCCCTGTTTTGGGATGTTGGTCCAGCAAAAATGTACTGGGGAAACCAAGATGTTTGTTATTACTGAAGGGGATTTCCAGTGGAGCAATATCATGATGCACTTATGAGTATGATTTTGGCATGGGTACCCCTGCGTTCAATTCTGATTCTACTTCTCACCAGCCATGTGGCTTGCACAAGTTGAGTGACTGAGCTTCAGTTTATATACTATTTGGCATGTGGTAGATATGTAAGCAATGATAACTGTTAATATTGTTTTTTTATTTAAATTTTAGGTAGTTAGCATACAGGGCTATATTGGTTTCTGGAATAGAATTCAGTGATTGATCACTTACATGCAGTACCCCGTGCTCATCATAACAAGTGCCCTCCTTAATTCCCATCCCCCATCCCCCATCCACATCCCTCCATCACCCCTCAGTTTATGCTCTATCGTTAAGAGTCTTTTATGGCTTGTTTCCCTCTCCCTTTTTTTTTCTTTTCTCCTTTCCCTACGTTCATCTGTTTTCTTTTTTAAATTCTACACGAGTGAGATCACATGGTATTTGTCTTTCTCCAACTAACTTATTTCACTTAACATGAAACACTCTAGTTCCATGTCGTTGCAAACAGCAAGATTTCATTCTTTTCGATGGCTGAGTAGTATTCCTCTGTGTGTGTGTGTTTGTGTGTGTGTGTGTGTGTGCACATACCACATCTTCTTTATCCATTCATCAGTGGATGGACATCTGAGTTCTCTCCATAGTTTGGCTACTGTTGATAATGCTGCTGTAAACATTGGGATGCATGTTCCCCCTTGAATCTGTATTTTATTCTTTGGGGAAATACCTAGTAGTGCAACATATGAACTATGTTGGAACATAGTTCTATTCTTAACATTCTGAGGAACCTCCCTACTGTTCTCCAGAAGGATTCCCACCAGCAGTGCAGGCGGGTTCCCCTTTCTCCACATCTTCGCTGACACCTGTTGTTTCTTTTGTTAATTATAGCCATCTTGACAGATGTAAGATGTATCTCATTGTGGTTTGGGTTTGTATTTCTCTGCCGACGAGTGATATTGAGCATCTTTTCATGTATCTGTTAGCCATCTGGATGTCTTTTTTGGAAAAATGTCTTCTCATGTCTTCTGCCCATTTCTTAACTGGGTTACTTATTTTTTGGGTATTGAATTTGATAAGTTCTTTGTAGATTTTGGATACTAACCTTTTATCAGATAAGTCATTTGTAAACATCTTCTCTCACTCAGTAGGCTGCCTTTTAATTTTGTTGGTTATTTCCTTTGCTATGTAGGTTTTTATCTTGATGAGGTCCTCCAATTTTTGCTTGTTTCCCTTGCCTGTAGTGACATGTCTAGTAAGAAGTTGCTACGGCTGAGGTTAAAGGGGCTTCTGCCTGTGTTCTCCTTTAAGATAGATCTTCAGTGCAGAGTGATGGTTTGAGGTCATGTGGTTCTTCCATAATGCTTTTGGATTGGATTGTAGTGCATGGAGGAACGCATTTGATTGCAAGGGGCACAGTATTTTCCATAAAAATAGGAATATCAGCTCCAGCGTCATCTAACCTGAACTGTCCGTATACTACAAGGAATCGAGGAGTGGTACTAGTAGCTAAAAGACACTATGTGAACATGGAAGAGTCCTGGAAAGTACAGCTCAGCCTCAGAGTCTGGGACTGGGGACAGGCCAAGCTCCAATCCATTTGCCCCATCCCTGCACAGATGCAAACAGCAGTGAGCTGACTCAGGAACAGCCAATAATGGCAACTATGCAGCTTGAAGTTAGGTTTACTTGAAAAATTCATGCTCTGGTCAGCTTTTAAAGTGGATAGCATTGGCACCAAATATATAAGATCTGCATGTTTGTGTCTGAGAATATTTCTTCTAGTCCTCTAACCCATAGAATCCTTAAAGATCAGATTCTATTTTAACTTCTTTTTCAATTTTGGCCATACTATTTATTCAGTGGAATGTGGTACAATATAAACTGAGTTTCATGGAACAAAATAATTCTTCATACCGAAGTTGTGTCATTTCAAACCTATTCCTTCCAAATGACATTTTTGTTTGACACTTCTGTCTTTATATTTCTTGGACAGTCGATTTATACTTGCCGTGTTAATCAAATTTGACTTCATTTGATTATATTTTTAAAGAGCAGTGTACACTTTCCATCATGTCTTCTAAGATGATTTTTTAAATTATTTTAATAAAACAAAGAATTCACTGCTCATTCCATTCATAGATTTATTTTTGCTGGGCATTCTTTGTCCAGCTCCATATCTGTTTCTTGGCATCTCCCCCCACCAGCCCTCTTTTTTATTCTTAAGTTACTTTGGGAAAAATATCCTCATTGCTTCTCATCGCTTATACAAACTGAGAGGCTCCAAGTCCTTCTGCTCTAACCTTTACCTTCATCCTCCACATTCGATATGTCACCAAAGACTATCCATTTTACTTGCTGAATATTTTTTAAATAACAGCTTTATTGAGATATAATTTACATAGCATAAAAACTATCCCTTTAAAGTGTACAAGTCAGTAATTTAAAAAATATATTCATAGAATTGCACAACCATTTCCACACTCTAATTCCAGAACATTTTTATTACCCCAAAAGGAAACTCCATACCCATTAGCAGTTACTCTCCCTGCATCCTCTCCCGAGTGCCTTTAATCCATTTTCTCTCTCTTTGGATTTGCCTGTTCTGTATATTCAATATAAATGGAATCACACAATGAGTGGTCTTTGGTGGTTGGCTTCTTCTAGTTAACGTAATGTATTCAAAGTTCATCCACATTGTAGTATGTATCAGTACTTCATTCCTTTTTATGCCAAATAATATTCCATTGTTTGAATATTCCACAGTCTGTTTATTTGTTCATCTGTTGATGGACATTTGAGTTTTTTCTGCTTTGGAGCTACTATGAATAACATTCATGTACCAGTTTTTGTATGAACATGTGCTTTCAATTCTGTTGGGTAGATGCCTCGGAGTGGAATTTCTGGATCATATACTAACTCTATGCTTAACAATTTTAAGGAACTGTCAAAGTTTTCCAAAGTTGCTGTATCATTTTACAATCCCACCAGGAATGTCAAACAAGGATTTGACATGATGAATATTTAGGTCTCTACACCCTCTTCTCTACCTCACTATCAATGTCTCAGTTCAGATCCCCATCATCTCCCACCTGGACCATGACAATCACCTAATTGGTTTGGTTAGTGTAGACAGCCTTCCCTATCCATCTTTCCCACTTCCACAAAGAATGGTTCTTTGTAAAACACAAAACTGACTAAGTTACTCCTTCCTATCAATCCTCACACATCTTCCTGTTCCTCTTCTAAAAATCATTGGTTATAATGAAGTATATGAATCTTTTGGGGACAACTTAAGATTATATTTTTATATTGAAATATGTTATTTGCCTTTTATAGTGTCATCCAATAAATATTTATTGAGCACCCACTACTATATTAGAAAATAAGTATAAGCATTTTTCCTCTTACGGTATCCAATATTTGGACCTAGGATTAAAAATACTAATATTTTGAATTTACCTAAAGTATTTGGTTACTGGAAAGTACTTAAAAAGCTGTACTATTCACTGGACAGGGTTTAAGATATGTTTTTAAAAATTATATTTATTTATTCATGAGAGACAACAGAGAGAGAGGCAGAGACACAGGCAGAGGGAGAAGCAGGCTCCATGCAGGGAGCCTGACGCGGGACTCGATCCCGGGACTCCAGGATCACGCCCTGGGCCAAAGGCAGATGTTCAACCACTGAGCCACCCAGGTGCCCCTAATATGTATTATTAACTAATACTTTATTATTCAAAAATATTTACTAAGGACACATGCTAGAAGCTGCTCTAGATACCTGGGATACAAAACAGGCAGAATTTCCTGTTATTATGATTTTTCCTTCTGGAAGGGAAACACAGGCAATAAACAAATATGTAAAGTATTTTAAATGTCAGTAAGTGGTATGGAGACATGTTAGGCAGGGTGCAGTAGAGGAAGCGTTCAGAGAAGGCTGTAGTTTTTAATAGACTGGTCAAAAAAGACTTCGTTGACAAGGTGATGGTGGTCTTTCTTCAGGAAAGATCTGAAGTAAGTGAGGCATTGCATCATATGGCTACTCATGAGAGGAGCAATCCAGGTAGAAAGGACCCTAAGATGTGAGAGTATTTGATGAGTTCTAGTGACAGTCAGAAGACTAGTGCACTTGGAACCACATGAATAAGAGGGTGTGTTGAATGATAAGAGTTCATTTGTTTCACAATGAAACAGAGAATGATGTAGGTTTGCTCAAGGGTTTGCAGGGCACACAGATTAGGACTTTCCCAGAATTGAACCTAGGAAATGGTAGAAGAACAAGCCTAGTTCTGTTACTGTTTAATGAACAGCAAGACAAGTTGGGTGAGAAGTACCCTTGTGAGAAGCTTATACCTCAGTCATTTCCCTGACTCCCTGTAGAAGGAAGATATAAAGAGCCCAAAACACCAATAGCTTTTCCCAAAAAGAGTTTGCTTTTTAAATTCAGAGACAGCAGGGAGACAGGAAGCTGGGGAAGCTTTCCATGTGTCATAGCAACAGTGGGGCAGTGGTGGGACCCATGTAGAGACGTGATTGTGGCAGTGAGGGAACAGTTGGACTACACTCCCAAGTATGTGGGTAAAGGAAGAGGAAATTGGATCTGGCCAAAGGAGATGTGTGAGCTCCAATATTTGGCTAACAGCAACTGGTTTCTAGCTTTTAAGGGAGATTCCTATTACATTGGTGACCCTGGTTACCTTCTGCAATAGAAACTGATTCCTTTACCGAAGTAATTAATAGTTAAAACACACTGTTGTCAGAGTATTTCAGTTACAAATTTGTGCTTAACCAGAATATTTCATTAAAAGGATGTTGTGCCTATCAGATAATTGCTTTTGTCTTTTTTAATGTATGTTTTAAAACAAAAGTAATACATGCACATAATTTCAGAAGTCAAATATTGCCAGGTTTATGACTAAAAAAAAAGTATCCTTCATAAACAAGCAAATAAACAAACAAAAAACCAAGAAGGATAAAAACCATAAACACCATATGATCATTTCAATAGATGCAGGAAGAGCATTTGAAAAAGTACAACCTTTATTCATGATAAAAACACTCAACAAGGGGATCCCAGGGTGGCTCAGTGATTTAGCGCCTGCCTTTGGCTCAGGGCGTGATCCTGGAGTCCCGGGATCGAGTCCCACATCCGGCTCCCTGCATGGAGCTGCTTCTCCCTCTGCCTGTGTCTCTGCCATTCTCTCTCTGTGTCTCTCATGAATAAATAAATAAATAAAATCTTAAGAAAAAAAAAAAAACACTCAACAAAATAGGTATAAAGGGAACAGTTTCCAAGATAATAAAGGCCTTATATCAAAAACCTGGGTCACCTAGGTGGCTTAGTCATTAAGTGTCTGCCCTTGGCTCAAGTCATGATCCCAGGGTCCTGGGATTAAGCCCCACATCAGGTTCTCTGCTCAGTGCACAACTTACTTTTCCTCTCCCTCTGCTCCTCCTCTGTATGTACTCACTCTCTCTCCCCTATCTCAAATAAATTTTTTTCAATCTTTTAAAAAAAGTAAAACCTATAGCTAACATCATACTCACTGGTGAAAAAATGAAAGCTTTTCTTTAAGACCAGGAATAAAACAAGGATGTCCACTCTCACCACTTTTATCCAACGTAGTACTGGAAGTCCTAGCCACAGCAATCAAACAAGAACAAGAAATAAAAGGCAGCCAGATTGGTATGGAAGAAGTAAAACTGTTACATTTTCAGATGACATGATACTATCTGCAGAAAACCCTAAAGACTCTACCAAAACCTATTAAAACTGATACCTGAATTCAGTAAGGTCACAGGATACAAACTCAATATGCAAAAATGTGTCACATCTCCATACACTAATAATGAGGTAGCAGAAAGAGAAATTAAGAAAACAGTCCCATTTACAGTTGCACCAAAAATAACAAAATAACTAGAAATGAACTTAACCAAGGAAGTGAAACTTCAGCGTACTCTGAAAACTATGAAGCGCTGAGGAAAGAAGTAGAAAACAATACAAATGAATGGAAAGATACTCTATGCTCATGGACTGGAAGAAGAAATCTTAAAATGTCCATACTACCCAATGCAATTTCCATATTCAGCGCAATCCCATCAAAATACCAACAGCATTTTTCACAGAACTAGAACAAACAATTCTAAAATTTGTACAGAACCACAAACAATCCCGAATAGCCAAAGCAATCCTGAAAAGGAAGAACAAAACTGGAGGCATCACAATCTCAGATTTCAAGATATGCTACAAAGCTGTGGTCATCAAAACAGTAGGGTACTGACACAAAATGGACACAGAGATCAATGGAACAGAAGAGAAAATCCAGAAATAAACCCACAATTAAATGGTCAATTAACCTTTGACAAAGCAGGAAATATCCAATGGGAAAAAGAAGGTCTCTTCAACAAATGGTGTTGGGAAAACAGGACAGCAACATGCCAAAGAATGGAACTGAACCACTTTGTTACCCCGTACACAAAAACAAACTCAAAATGGAATAAGGACCTAAATGAGAGCCCTGAAGCCATAAAAATCTTAAAAGAGAGCCCAGGCAGTGATTTCTGACATTGGCCATAAACATTTTTCTGGATATCTCCCCTGAGGCAAGGGAAACAGAAGCAAAAATAAGCCACTGGGACTACATCAAAATACAAAGCTTCTGCATGGCAAAGGAAATAATCAACACAACTAAAAGAAAACCTGCTGAATGGGAGAACATATTTCCAAATGGCATATCTGATAAAAGGTTAGTATCCAAGAGGTGTAAAGACCTTATTAAATGGGCAGAAGACATGAACAGACATTTCTCCAAAGAAGACATCCAGATGGCCAACAGGCACCTGAACAGATGCTTTGCATCACCCGTCATCAGGGAAATACAAGTCAAACCACAATGAGACAATGAGATATCACCCTCACACCTGTCAGAATGGCTAAAATCAAAAACACAAGAAACAACAAGTATTGGTGAGGATGTGGGGTAAAGTGTCGTGCACTCTTGGTGGGAACGCAAACGGGTACTGTCACTGTGGAAAGCAGTACGGAGTTTCCTCAAAAATTAAAAATAGAATTACCAGATGATCCAGGAATTCCACTACTGGGTATTTACCCCAAAATGTGAAAACATAAATTCAGAGGGAGGCTTGCACCTCTCTGTTTATTGCGGCATTATTTACAATAGTCAAATTATGGAATCAGTCCAAGCGTCTCTCATTAGATGAATGGATAAAGAAGTGATATATATTACTTAGCCATAAAGAAGGGTGAAATTTTGCCATTTGCAACAACATAGATGAATCTCATCTATCTCGTCTAACCTCTCATAATATGAGGCTATTATGCTCAGTGAAATAAGTCAGTCAGAGAAAGACAGATGCCGTGTGATTTCACTCATATGTGGAATTTAATAAACAAAACAAATGAGCAAAGAAAAAAGGAAACCATAGCCAAACTCTTAACAATAGCAAGAAAACTGATGGTTACTAGAGGAGAAATGGGTGGGGTTACAGGTGAAATAGGTGATGGGAATTAAAGAGTACACTTATGATGATGATTAGGTAAAGAATTATTGAATCATTATGTTTTACACCTGAAACTAATATAACAATGTATGTTAATTGTATTGAAATTAAACTTTTAATGAGATTTTAATTCTTCTACAAATCCTCCTACCATCTTCGATCCTCCCGAGAGTTATACTACCCTTTTGGATTAAATCAATCAATCTCACTGTTTATGTAATTATAACTATTTAAGTTGTATTAAGCCAAGGACACTTCACTCACTTCACTAAAAGCCTACAACCCTCTGAGCCCATTCTCTCCTTCTTCAAATCGGTTCTGTGCTCTGAGGCCAGAGGATCTTTCTAAAACTCCTAAACTGAAGCACATTGGGCTTCAAATTCTCCAGTGGATTCCAAATCTTCTATGGAAACAGTCCAAAATGCCTACCTCCACCCACAAAGCTGCCTACTTCTATGTGTCACTACACATTCCTTCTAAATCTCTGCCTTTTGCCATGCACTACTTTTATTGTTGCGAATTATGATAAAGTTCTTTTTTTTTTTTTTTTTTAAGATTTTGTTTATTCACGGGACACCTGGGTGGCTTGGTGGTTGAGTGTCTGCCTTTGGCTCAGTGTGTGATCCCGGGTCTTGGAATTGAGTCCCATATTGGCCTCACCTCAGGGAGCCTGCTTCTCTTCCTCTCTCTCTCTGTGTCTCTCATGAATAGTTAAATAAAATCTTAAAAAAATTTTTTTATTTATTCATTTAAAAGAGAGAGAGTGAGAGAGTGAGAGAGTGAGAGAGGAGAGAGCACACACTGGGGGAGGGGCAGAGGAGAGGAAGGAGCAGACCCCCACCTCCCCCCACTGAGCAGGGTGCAGCATGTCAAGTCCTAGCTGGATCCTGGGATCATGACCTAAGCTGAAGGCAGATGCCTAAACACCTGAGCCACCCAGGCGCCCCGATTTTTTTTTTTTAAGATTTTATTTATTTATTCATGAGAGACACAGAGAGAGGCAGAGACCCAGGCAGAGGGAGAAGCAGGCTCCATGCAGGGAGCCTGACGTGGGACTTGATCCTGGGTCTCCAGGATCACGCCCTGGACTGAAGGCAGGTGCTAAACTGCTGAGCAGTTCCCCCTGTTTCAGAATCTTCATGCAGGCTTCTGAGTTCCATACCTACCTATCACATCGCTTTCCTTCATAACGCATATCATATCTGTCAGGTTTCACAAGGGCAGAGGTTGTATCAGCCTTCTTCCTCATTCAAGCACAATTTTGAACCTTTAGTTGACTTTTAATAAATATTTGCAGAAGAAAAGAAAGGAGAGAGAAAGGAGGAATGAACAGAAAAGGAAAGAGCTCAGGGAGACAGGGAGAAAGAAAGGGAGGGTGAGTAGACTTATTAATTTATTGATTACAAATTTCATCTTCTAACACAATTAAACATTTTCTAAGTGCTTTGGTCAGCTCTGGCCACAATAAGGCTAAATAGTGAGCCACCCTAAAATACAGTGCTTACAGACCTTAAGAATTTATTTTCCTTGCTCAGTAATCCGTGAGATGGTTGATACAGCTTTGCATTGGCCTTTTAAGCCATTTGGGTTTGATCAAAAACTAGAGGTGGGGTTCACATCTACACACCACTCTCCATTCTCCTTGGACCAGTGACAATGAGGGGTATATTCTTGTGACAAATCACAGACTCAACCTGGAGCTGGCACTGTCACTTCCACTCACACCCTGTTAGCTAAAGTCAGCCACAAAATCCAACCCAACATCACTGGGTGGGAAAATAGATTCCAACCATAGTAGCGGGTCATTGCATGGCAAAGGGCACGGATATATAATTCTAATACAGAGAGTGCATAAGGAATTCCAAGCAATAATTCACCACTTTAACACTTTGCTTTAACACTTAGCTTCTCACCATATCATTCACATTGTAAAATCTATCTTTCTTCATTTCCTTCTGTTTCCATCTGCAGAAAATTACAGGAGCCAGTCTCTCTCCTGACAGCTCCTAAATAAGTTTATGGGGGAGAGGACAATACACAACACCCCCTATACTTCACCTGCACGGGTTCCCATGACTACATTTGCCCATGATTACGTTACCACCTTTGTTCTCCCTCTTTTCAGCACCATCTGATGAGAGCAGGTTTTTTTTTTTTTTTTTTGGCACATTCAACATTACCAGTGTAATAGATGATTTCACACTAGAGACACAGATGCCTAGTATCCTCTATGATTAGAGAAATTCATGAATGACACATGGATTGCAGATTATTTAGGGAAGACGGGATGTTTCAATGTGCCTAGCCTTTAAGAACAATAGATAGAAGGAGAGCTAAACTGTCTCATGCTCAGGGCCCCAGTACTTATCTAAGATGGAACATAGGTCTGGCTCAGTATGATAGAGTCCCTAAATCTCATCCTTTTATTCTAAAAACAAGGAAATCAATGTTCACAGAAGTGGACTTACTTATCTGGTGGGCAGTCCTGGGATCAGAATTCAGTCTACTGACACCAAGTTTTATAAACTTTACATTAAATGGTCTGTGCCACGATGGATGTGTGCATCATAAGGAAAAAGTGGAGCTTGATGAAAAACTCATGCCTAAGCCGTGGAAACTGAAACAGTTCCAGGGAAACCGTTTTGACTTCTTACTTTCATGATTTAGTAATTAATTGGTAGGTGTCAATAGAGCATAGAAGCTAGATTATTAAATTGTTCTAACTCTTGGCCATGTTTTTGAGTCTGATTCTTCTATTTCAGTGAATTATTTACCCAAATGGTCAACAGGTTTCAGGCAATACTACACATTTTTTAACAGTTAGATGAGGTAGTAGGCAAAAAGGGAAGAGAAACTGTAGTTTTCACATTCACCAAGTCTTCACTGAAATAATAAAAATACTTCTTTTTTAACAGGAGCAACAATAGAAGCTTTCCTGGGGCCTTCAGTCTCAGTGTTTGTCATTATTATGTAAGGAAAAACTTTATAAGCTGCTTTTCTTTAATCCTAAAAGCCCCCATAAAGATGATTAGAATTTACCTTCTTCATCATTTCAAAAAACAGCATTTTCAAATCTAAAAACACTAGGTTTATAAATGACCTGTACTGTTACTACTGTTAGAACAACTGTGTTATGGATTAAATAGACTAGCTGACCTGCGTTCAGAATCACCCTTTATGATAATTTTCATTCTGTTCTCCCACATACTGATGGTTCACGATTTAGTTCTCTCTCAGGTATAGTGGTGTGAAGAGATGGGGCGGGGGGTGGAGAGGGAGGGGAGGCAGAGTAGAATCCATATTCTTGGAATATATTCTCTATTTAAAATTTTTCCATTAATACTTCTTCATTTTAAATTTAAAAAATTTTAAAATTTGTCTTAAATCTTTGCCAACCATTCTTATCTATAATTAATTGTAGCAAATGACAAGACATCAGTGATGATTGGACAAAGGACACATGATATTTAAATGGAAAAATTATTTTCATGGATACATGTGCTCTTGCTTGTGATTTGAAATTACATACATATACTTAACTATATTTCTCACTAGTTGAATGTCACTAAATCCTATGATGGAGATAAATGTCAGTATGTCATGATGTTTTGCAAAATTACCATGCCTTCTAGATGCTCCCCACCTGAGGAAATTTGAAAATCTCCCTGCATAGCAAATAATATCTTCTGAGTTCCAAATAACTAACTGAAAAATGAATCTTTGAAAGGTAACCTGTTCACAATAATGAAGTCTTATAACATTTGTTTGTATTTTCTAGTTTCCAGACTTTCAATTTTCATTACTGCATTTGAGTTCCAATAACATCCCTCTCTTTTATACAGGGCCTGTGGACTATTTCCATTCTCTGGATAAAGAAACCAGAACACAGAGAATTGAAGTGGATCTTTCAATTCCACATAATTAGTAAGTGCCAGAGGTACAATTCAAGGTCTGCCTTTCTGATGCAAATCTAGGGTTCATTCCTACAGATTATGCTATTATTTTATTTATTATGAAAGAAAATAGTGAAAAATGTCCCAAGTACTATATAATAACCAATTCAGTGGGAAAAAATAGCAATATACCAAAAGCAAACACTAAAATCGCCAGATCCCTTTTAATACTTGGAGGTCACAGAACAATTTAAAATAATTTTATCCTTGGTAACATTCTCTCTAGAAATAAAGAGATATTAATACCATGACACAGAAATAGAATATTAGAAGGCTAGTATATTCAGATACCATGTAAAGAAAGAAACACTCTGTAAATGAAGCAATTTTTAAATCTGTAAAAATGATGCAAAGAACATTGCTTTGTTGAATTTTTTAGCAACAAATGTTATCCAACCAATAATTCTGTTCAGCAAGAACTTTCTTTAATTCCTGTTCATACCATAGTCATTCAGCAAGAGGAATGAGGGGAAACTTGACTGTTGTGTGGAGAAGATCTAGGTTAAATTAAAGCTGTATTTTTTATAGTGCTTAGGCAGTATAAAGGCTTTTATAGTGCTTTTAAGCAGTATAAAGATCGAGAAGAAATCTTTCTAACTCTTCTTATCTCTTTTGACCCAAACACGAGTCATGTCATGACCATCTAAACATCACACTGGAGAAGAGATTTGATTCTGACCCCTACCTTTACTTCCCAAGAAATTCAAAGCACTTGTTTAATTCAGTATTTGTTTCTGAAATAATTATGAGGGAACCAGTATGAAGTCTGTTTCAACTATAGATCTTGAACGTTTATTTATATAGAAGTGAATAATTTACTAAACCCTATTGGTTTAAGACAATGTGGAGGTTTCTGTGGAATCTTACAAATACATCTATACCTGTTAAGGCATAAGAAACATTTACCAAGTCAATCAAGTGATGCTGAGAATAAGCAACATTTTGTCTGTCACCCTTAAGAGTTGAGGTCAATTAACGAACTTCTTTATTTCATGAACTTATTTATTCCAAGTAGCAATATTGCAATATTTGTACCAATTGTAAAAGCAATGACATGCCTGAAAATGGAGTTATCAAGAAGTCTCTAAAGCAGAAAACAAAAATTTCTTCTCATTAAGAGACAAAAATATGCTCCAATTCTCTCTCAATATTAATATTTAGTATAAGGAGAAAATTTAAATGACTGACTTGGCTAAAGATAAATCATTTGACACCATTCCATGGATGGCTAAATGGCTTCAGAGAAGGGCCACACAAGATCAGAAGTTCTGCTTCCATGAGGCTGGAGCCACCATAATGGTGAGTCAAACAAACATGGGATACAGGACGTAACGGGGGAACCACCTGGAGATATCCTTGCAGCAGAGGATGGTGAGTAGGACATGGGTCCTAAAAAATACTTTGAGAGAGGATTATCAAGCTTAAATGATCTATACACAAAGGATTCCATACACAGAAGCCATTTAAGTATAAGACAACAAAGAGGATGTTTCTGGATGAACAAAGCATGGAATTTCCCTCCAGAGTCTATAGTATCCCTGAGAAGTTTTAAAAATAGGCAGTTATTACAGGTTCTTTTACTGACATTAGATAGCATTGTCCCTTTTTTTATACACAATGATAAGAATCTTTAGAATCTTTATTAGCAGGAGAGCCAAAGGCTGTTGTCTAGATTTCTAGTTGGACTTATATTCACTTGACTATTGACCAAATGAACATACATGTGAAAGGTCCTTGTAAACAGAAGAATACTATATACATTTAAGAGAATATTATCATTGCAGCACCTGGGTGGCTCAGTTAGTTAAGTGTCTGACTCTTGGTTTCAGCTCAGGTCATGTCTCAGGGTCCTCAGATGAAGCTCCACATCAGGCTCTACACTCAGTAGCTTTAAATTCTCTCTCTCCCTCTGCCCTGCCCCTGCTCACACATGCTCTCTCCAATAAATAAATAAATAAATAATCTTTTTAAAAATGATAATACTATCATTATTAAGATGCCAGTGCTATGGGAATTATTGGCATAGGATGCTATGGGAATTATTGACATAGGAATTATGTGAACATTTTTTTTCTGACGCACTCTTAGTCTATTGAACTCTTAATAAATTCCTTCCCATTATGTGAAACTCTTATGTTGTTTCAGGCTCATTGAGAATGTGATGCCAACTCAGCTCATTCCACTTTATTAATGTTGCAGTGCAATACTGAAGATAGGAAATAATTAGATTTCTGCATGGCTGTTGATGTGGCCTCTCAAGATATTTTCATGAGCAACACAGAAAAATTTGGATTGGTAAATTGGATTCTTAACCATTTGGAAAACGTTACGGTATGACTTATTCAATGGATTACTCTCAGCTTAGAAGTAAGTTTCAGTTGGCTTACCAGCAATAACAAATCTTTATTAGATATCTGTGAGTGCCAGGCACTGTATTTTGTGCTAAGAATATAATGCTAAACAGGATAGGAGTAACCGTTACTCTCAAGAAATTCGGAGGCTAGTTAAAAAGACAGGCAATTACATGAAAAGAAGCACAATAGTTATAAAATATGGTATATGCTGCAAAGGAATCATGCAGGGTAATGGAGATACTCCTTTTCTATATTTAGCCTACCCAAAGATCTGTTCTTGGTCTTGCCACATTGTTTGTTTTTAATAAATTTTTAAATAGCTTTATGGAGATATAATTCACATTCTATAAAATTCACACGTTCAAAGTATAAACTCAATGATTTTTGATATATTCAGAGTTGTACATCTCCAGTGTCAAACCTGGGAATATTTGCATCGCTACAAAAAGAAAATCCAGGGGATCCCTGGGTGGCGCAGCGGTTTAGCGCCTGCCTTTGGCCCAAGGCGCGATCCTGGAGACCCAGGATCGAATCCCACATCGGGCTCCCGGTGCATGGAGCCTGCTTCTCCCTCTGCCTGTGTCTCTGCCTCTCTCTCTCTCTGTGACTATCATAAATAAATAAATAAAAATTAAAAAAAAAAAAAAGAAAATCCATACCCATCATTAGCCACTCCCCATTTCCCTCTCAATTTCTCCAGAAAAACATTAATCTACTTCTGTCTCCATAGAGTTAGCTATTCTGAACAATTCACATAAATGGAATCATACACTATGTGGTCATTTGTGTCTGGCTTATTTCACTTAGCATAATGTTTTCAAGATCCATCCGTGTTGCAGTATGTGTCAGGATTTTATTCCTTTTTAAGACTGAAAATATTCCATTGGATATATATATATATACCATATTTTTTTATCCATTCTTCTCTTGAACATTTGTGTTGTTTCCACCCTTTTGTCTATAATGAATATCACTACTTTGAATGTTGATGTACAAATATCTCCATTCCTTCTTATGGCCATGCAATACGTCATCATATGGCTATATTACATTTTATTTATCTATTTGTCAGTTTTTGGACATTGAGTTGTTTTACTTTTTAGCTATTACAAATAATGCCACTATCATCATTCATGGACAAGTTTTTGTGTAGACATATGTTTGTATTTCTTGGATATCCATCTAGGAACAGAATTATAAATCATATTTTAATTTCATGGTTAAGATTTGAAGGATTTGCTAAACTGTTCTTCAAAGCAGGTGCACCAATATACACTCCCATAAGCAATATATGAGGGTTCTAATTACTCTTCATTCTCTCTAATGTTTGTTGTTATCCATATTTTTGGCAATAGCCATTTTAGTGGGTGTGAAGTGGTATCTCACTCTGGTTTTGATTTACATTTCCCTAATGGCTTATAAACATGTTTCATGTGCTTTTTGGCCATTTATATAACTTCTTTGGAGAAATGGGCATTCATATCCTTTTCCCATTTTTGAAATCAGATTATTTGTGCTTTTAGGACTAAATTGTAAGAGTTCTTTAAGTACTCTGGTTATAAGTTTATTATTAGCTATATGATTTGTAAATATTTTCTTCCATTGAATAGGTGTCTTTTCCTTCTCTTGATGATATCACTTGTAGCACAAAAGGTTATAATTTTGATGATGTCCAGTAAACCTATTTTTGCTTGTTTTACACATACTTTTGGTCTCACATTTAAGAAACCATTGCCTAATATAAGATGACAAAGATTTGATTATATATTTTCTTCTAAAACTTTTATACTTTAAAATTTTATGTGTAGGTCTATGGTCCATTTTGAGTGAATTTTTTTGTGTGTGCAGTATAAGGTGGGAATGTAACTTCATTCTTTTGCCTGTGGATAACCATTTATAACAACACTGTTTGTTAAAAAGAGTATTCTTTTCCCCCATTCAATTGTCTTGGCACTCTTGTTGAAAATCAATTGACCATAAATGGAAAGGGTTATTTATGGGCTCCCAATTTTATTCTATTGATTTATAGGTCTATCCTTATGCCAATACCACACTATCTTGATTACTGCAGCATATAGTGTACATTTTTATTTATTTATTTATTTATTTATTTATTTATTTATTTATTTTTTATTTATGATAGTCACAGAGAGAGAGAGAGAGAGAGGCAGAGGGAGATGCAGGCTCCATGCACCGGGAGCCCGACGTGGGATCTGATCCCGGGTCTCCAGGATCGCGCCCTGGGCCAAAGGCAGGCGCCAAACCACTGCGCCACCCAGGGATCCCAATAGTGTACATTTTTAAATCAGAAAGTATGAGTCTTCCAATTTTGTTCTTCTTTTTCATTATTGTTTTGACTATATTCCCTTGCATTTCTAAATAAATTTTGGGATCAGCTTGTCAATTTCTGTAAAAAGCCAGCTAACAATTTGATTGTGATTGTGTTGAATCTGTAGGTCAGTTTGGGGTATAGTGTCATCTCAACAGCATTAAGCCTTCTGATCCATGAAACTGAGATGTCAAAAGACTACATAGTCATATTTAGGTATTCTTTCATTTATTTCAACTATCTCTTGTAATTTTCAGTGTACAAAATTTTCCCTTCTTTTCTACACTTATCTTCAGTATTTAAAATTTTTTTAAGATATTATAAATGGTAAAAAAAAGAAAGATTATAAATAGTAATGTTTTCTTTTTTTAATTTTTAGAATGTTCACTGGTACTAAATAGAAATACAACAGATTTTTTTGCATATTGATCTTATATCTTACCACCTTGTTGAACTTGCTTATTTATTTTAATCATGTTTTAGTGGCTTTCTTAGGAGTTTTTTATAGCATATATTGACCATTTTTAATCTTTAATTAGTGGTACACATATAGAAAGAAAAAAGATTTAAGGGATCATGAGCAAATATTTGAAATAAACTATTTTTTGTCTCTTTATAGATCAATTTTATAATCAACAAATACATACAATGTAAAGGAAAATATATTTGGACTGAAAGTAAAAAGAAAGATTCTAATAAGTATAGCTGTCCTTGTGAGATAGTGAGCATTCAATAACCAATGGTGTTCAACCAACAGTGCAACTGATCAGGTGTTACAGAAGGAAGGTAATGTCAAAATTGGCTGACCTGCATGATTCCTAGATTTTTGCCAATTTTAGATGTATACTATTGATTCATTCTGCCCATCTTTGGCTACTTTTATGTAGATGTTTAAACAGAGAGATGTGGAAAGGATGGGTAAGAGCTATCTCACAATAAAATCAAGACCACAATGCTCTCCTCTAACTTTTTGGAGTACAAAAGTAGGTTTCTATTCTCAATCCTGTACAGACTAGGCTATAGTATGTCAGGACATCTTAAATTTTTCAGGAGCAATTCATCCCCTGATAGGAAGCATTATCAGGCATCAAAGGCAAAAGAATACTAATACTATGCTTCCCCTTTCAAAGTGCTTTCATTCTTAAAATATATCCATGAATTTCCAAAATGCAATAACCCCTACTCTGCAAGGAAACATTGGCTTAACCTTACAATTTGGCTATATTTAACTTCCACCATGTGGAACAGTTGTGGTTTCACAGTGCAAAAAACAGAAATGGACTCTTAAGCAAAGGAAGGTGATTGGGAAATTCAGAGTCCCACAAAATTGATAAAAATCAAAGGACCAGATTGTAAATGGAGCACAAAAGGGCTAGAAACTGGAAACATATAATATCTCACAGAAAAATCTATCTGACGATTTCTCCATAGTTGCCACCATAAATAATTCTATCCAACCATTTTTCCTGCCCTTGGTTCACACTATCAAGATTTGAAGTCCTGGAAGAAAACACCCTGTCAGTCAAGATTAAGTCATACCTACCTCATTGAAACACAAGGAGGAGGAGAAGACTGCCACAGTCCTCCCAGCTCCATAGTTGAAGGCATGAAGAAGGAATCATTCTCCTACCAAAAGACACAGAGTAAGGGAGAAGTAACTCTCCAAGGAGAAATCGGGATACTATCAGATTTTGATGTTGGGCAGTCAGTCAAAGAAAGTCAAATACTCTCTCCATACAAGCAATGCAGTTGTTGATTTTATTTAAAGCCTACTTTAATTTTAATCCTGGCAGCCTCAGAAATCAAAATTTCTCTTATTGAGGCACTGTGCCACCCATTTTTGTTTGTTTGTTTACAATACAAAGAAATAAAGCCAAGGTTTTTGCCCTGAAAATGTCTGTGGAAGAGCTTTGTCTTTACAACCCTTGCCCCAGTGTGAACCAAGTGACCTAGTTTCTGTTTTAGACCATTATTTAAAAATCTGACTGCTTCAATGTACTAATGAGGCATCATTATCTGAGTGCTGTTTTTCAACTGTCCTGGTTTCTCCTTTGTATTACTACTGTCATCTCTTGGCCTAAATATTTTTTATACTTAATGATGCCTTAGCTCTTGTATCCCTAGGCTTTTCAAGAAAGGCAGTTATTTTAAAAATTGAATAAGTAAGTCTTTCTGAACTTTTAATTTCTAGCTCAGGGCTAGAACTATTAGAAAATTATCTCCTTTCAGTTCAAAGTAAATAGGATATAAAGTTTAATCATTTATTTAATATAATTCAGAATATAAAGGATCAACATAACATAAAATCACTTTTTTATTGTTCCTTAGAATCACAATTAAGAATTCATTTTTTTCCCTTTAACTTTTGAATAAGAAGAAAAGGCTTTGCAATTTCCAAAGCTGAAGTCTCATGAATCATGACTTAAGCCAGTTTGCTCAGCACCACACAGGACTGTGACTCATCTCTTGTCTTTATTTCATGCTGTGATTTTTGAAGAAAGTACAGGTTGGTTAATAGATTCCATTTAGGTAGAGGATTAGAGCACCAACCAACTAAGGCCAATATAATCACTGTTTTTGTCAGCTCTCTTTTCTTTCCTTGACAACTACTAATAAGAGGAAGATGGCTCATTATTTCCATTGGTTAAATTACTATTTAACTTTGTAAGGAGTTACTATTGGGGCCAAATTTGATTAATTATCAATAGCCTCCACAATGCTACTTTTTCATTTAGCTTGCTATCGTGAACTAATAGGAATTCAATAAATGTATTCATAACAGAAGGCATTTGTAATTTCAGTGAATATAATTTTGAAGGAAGTAATGGAAACTATATGTAGAGTGAGTGCAATGATCAAGAAAATTATATACTCCTTGTTCTTTTGGTTTGTTTATATCTGTCTTCATTTCAGAAAGCATTTATGTATGGTGCCTCTGTGGCTATAACTAACAATCAGAATCCTTATACAGTAAGCGTGACTAGAACCGTTCATATTGTCTTTGGAAACAAGGATTAAAAATATCCATCAGAGCCAATTAATTCCATATTGAAGTAAATACTTAAAAGGCTATTGCCTTAGACCTGGATAAGTACCCAAAGCTTTACTACTGTCAGGCTCCTTCCCTTCTGCCTCTTTGCAAGAAACAAGCAAACCAAACCATGTTCAGCTTTCTCAAAGCACATTTTCCAATCACTAGCTTAAGTAGGCATTATCTGAGTTTTGTTATCTTACAAATATAAAAATATTTTGAATCTCGAGATATGTACATTAGCAATCAATTATCCAACTCTATTTATATATGAAATCATTTTAAAATGAATTTTTGAACAATCACTTTATATTTTAACTTTAGTTTTGCCTACCTTACTTTACTCAGGTATCTGGCTCTGTTTCTGAGAGTAATTTCCAGGGGATCTATGGCAATCAGATTTTATGTCATGGTGGCCAATGAAAAGAGGATATGTCCAAATACATCAATAGGATTGCCCAGGGAAGGCATTAGCTACAAAATGGCTTAACCCTGATATTGTTTTGTTCCAACTGTACTCTCTCCCCAGCAACCTGTGTTTCCCTATTCAAAAAAGGTATATTTTTAGGTTAATTATTTCTGCTAACTAAATTCCTTGATTGTATACCAAATTTAAACTCATATAGGTGATGCTCTCTTGAAGACATCTGAGGTTACACTAAAACAAGAACTTGCAGAGATAATAATACCAACTAGAATCCGAAAATTTACTGCATAGTCTACAGTGGTTTACTGCATAGTCTACAGTGGTTTTCACGTATACTATGCTACTTCATACTCTTGAATCACATAAGATTATTTAAATTAGCCATCTTTTACAAATGAGAGGTTTGAGGCTCAGATAATCATAGATAGGAATGTACATGTTATGCACTTAAGTATAATCTCTTACCAGGAGAACCCAAAAGTTATGTTGGAATATTTTTAAAAAATCTATCTCACAGGTGAAAGCTCTGCAGATAATACACACTTATCATCACCCATCAGTGAGATAGGTTATTGTTATCCGTATTTCATAGCTAAGGAAATGAGAATGTAGATTCCAATCATGACTGGCACACTAATTCACCTTAAGCCTTAGGCAAATCATCAGATTCTCTGGGACTCAGTGTAAGGAAGTTAAGTAGATTATGATTAAGATTTCTCTCTAAGATTAAGATGATTAAGATTATGATTTAGATTATGATTAAGATTTCTCTCTGGGTTAAAAATTTGGTTCTTTCCCTTCTCAGAATATTCTGAGCCTACCTAGATTGTACACTGGTGTCTGATTTCCCTTGGCCCATAATGGTCAGATATACTTAGTTCATTGTCTTAGAATAAAGATGTCCAGATGATGGAGATGAAAAGATATTCTTTCCAGATTACACAGGAGGTCTTATCATCAGAAATGGGAAGTGGTCCTTCAAATCCATCTGCAAATATCTGGCTGAATTGATCTTTCTTTTGGTCTAGCACAGGCAGATAAAGTGACAGAAAGAATATAAACCGTGAAACAAGAGTGTCTCATGAAAGATGTGACAGCTTATCTGCTAAAGGATGAGTACCTAAGAATGAAGGAATCCCACCTTCATTTTGGCTGAAGATGTCTATTCATTCATTCAGTTCAATCCAGAAAGACTATCCTAAAAATTTCATCAGTGCTGTATAACACATGATGACTCATTATTCTGAAGTATCCTATCTGTAGGGTTCATTGGAAATGTGAGACTTAAACAGACACTAGCAAATACCAGCTAATTAATGGTAAGCAACATAATTAAAAACAAAATA
Organism: Canis lupus baileyi; assembly: GCF_048164855.1. NCBI lineage: Eukaryota > Metazoa > Chordata > Mammalia > Carnivora > Canidae > Canis > Canis lupus. The sequence continues at coordinate 1,551,591 of NC_132873.1, read as the reverse complement.
AGTGAAAATTTATAAAAGTATTAAATAACCACAATGTTTGATAACTTATAGGTAATTACAAATTTGCTCTAAATCTCAGCCCACCTCAATCCCAAGAGTATATTGTCAATGCGGCTAGTTTCTTTTTTTTTTTTTTTCAATGCGGCTAGTTTCTAAAAATCTGTGTAACTTTTGAATTTTAGAATGGTTCACTGATTCTATTCACATAAAGGAACAATTCTAGAACCTAATGCATAATTCTATTAGCTATAGCCAGTATCTTGAAATATAACAGCTAAAATTGAATCCCTTGAATCCTAGCAAATGCATACAGAAAAGTTATGATATATTGCATTTGGCTTATAAGACTGGTATTTTTTACTACTAATGTTCAACACGGGGATTTCTTTATGTGTTAAAAAATGATTAAGAGGGTAATATCTTGGCAAAGTAGATTCATGAGCATTGGATCTGATAATCCATCTCAACACTTATGGGAAGAATTGCGTTGTTTTAGGAAGTATGAAGACATTGGGGAATAGATTGTGGTGAATCTACATAGTTGAAACATACACAGTTCATCTATGTGAGATTTAGTTAATACTTTCCAAGAGTTTACATATGTTATGAGTGGAGAATTTTAAAAAATAAAATGACAATCAATTGCAGGCCACCAGCCAATAGCTGATTCAGTGTACTACATGGTTACCTCTTGTCTGTATAGACAGTTAATGAAGTACAAATTGCTTACCTTGTCTATCCTAAAAATCCTTTAGTGTGCAGCTGTCACCTGCTCTGGGATTTTTCAGAAAGTTAGTTTGACAGCCAACACTATCCAAGAGTGCGATTAGATGGTATCCAACAGCAAGCAACAACCAGACTTAAAATGCTAGCACACTCTTGGAATGACAGAGCTGTGCAAGGAGGAAGCCCTGTGGAGAAGGTGCACCCATTGGTCCATCCACCTGACTTTCTTGGACAGCTCAGAGGATCATAACTGGCCCTATCTCTCAGTGAAATCTGCTTAACCCTGAAGTCTTGGGATATGAGATTTCTACCCCCTGACTTTTTTGTCTGTCATAAGATGGAGAGAGATCTGAAGACATCTTACCCCACCCAAGATACAGGGGTTCTTCAACTCCAGCTTTCCTATCAGGAGTCCTAATTTTACTGATGCATGGCTAGTAAACACGTGCATGGCTGCTAATGTGTGATAAGAAATGTTCTTTAGGAAGAAAACTCCAGTTGTTATTATTCAAAGATGGGAAATTACAAAGCTAGAAATCATGAGTGGCAAAGTCGGTACATAAACCTCGACTCCTGACATCCATATCTAAGCTTGCTTTTCCCAAAAAATTTTACTAGCTCTCTCATTTCTGAACACTTACCGCTTACAGAGCATGAAATCGGGCAGACATCAGATGCCTGCATTGTCCTTAACTGCCTGGTCATCACTTAAAACACCATAGGACAGAGGGGAGAACAATCTCCCACAGTGGAAGGACTGAAGGACAAAATCTTGGTATGGACTAGTAGACTGAAATACCAGCCTTTCATTCCTATAAAAGAAACAGGCTCAAAAACAAAACAAAACAAAACAAAACAAAAAACTCATAATACTGAGGCATGCATAATTGCCAAGTTTTAGAAATTCCTGTTCATGCTTGAAATTCTAAGCCCAGCTGCTTAATCACCTCTTAGATTTAGATTTTAACCTACTGAAATCATGGACATAGTGCATTTTGTTCAAGCAGACCTAGTGGATTGGATGCCATTCGTCATCAGGTAGAGATTGAGAGAGAGAGAAAGAGATTGAGAGAAAAGTAATTGCCATGCCTGAACTTTTAATTTATATTTCCTATCAAGAAGGCACCATGGAAGGTACCAAAAAGTGAAACATATACTGATGTTAAGAGTGTCATATAATTTCTAAATTTAAATACCAAAATATTTCTGAATATCTTGTATTTCCTTTTTGTTTGTTTGGAGCTACTCTTATTTTTATTTTATTTTGTTTTTTCCAGTTTATTGAGACATATTTGACATATAGCTTTATATAAGTTTAAGGTATAATATATAATGATTCCACTTACATATACTATGAAATGATTATCACAGAAAGCTTAGTTAACATGCATCATCTCATACAGATACAAAAAAAATGAAAATGTTTTTTCCTTGTATTGAAAACTCATAGGATCTATTATCTTTACAACTTTCAGATATACCATATAGCAATGTTTTTTTAAAAAAAGATTTTATTTATTTATTCATGAGAGACACAGAGAGAGAGAGAGGCAGAGACATGGGCAGAGGGAGAAGCAGGCTCCACCTAGGGAGCCTGATGTGGGACTCAATCATGGGACTCCAGGATCATGCCCTGCGCTGAAGGCAGGTGCTAAACCACTGAGCCACCCACACGTCCCCCATATAGCAATGCTAACTATAGTTATCATGTTGTACATCACATACCTATTATTTATCTTATAACTGAAACTTTCTATCTTTTGACCACCTTTCTCCAATTTTCCCTAACCCACGTTTCATAACCAGCCACAAATCTGATCTCTTGTTCTGAGTTTGAACTCTCTCATTCTCTTGTTTTTTTTTAAGATTTTTGTTTTGGGGGAACTTTTTTTCTAAGTTTTTATTTAAATTTCAGTTAGTTAACATACAGTGTAATATTAGCTTTAGGTGAGGAATTTTTTTTAGATCCCATATATGAGATCATACAGTATTTGTCTTTCTCTGTCTGACTTATTTCACTTAACATAATGCCCTGAAGATCTTTTCCTATTGTCACAAATGGCAGGATTTCCTTCTTTTTTATGGCTAAATAATATTTCTGTGTGTGTGTGTGTGTGTGTGTGTATCGCAACTGTATTCATTCATCTGTTGATAGATTCTTACGTTGTTTCCATGTCATAGCTATTGTAAATAATGCTGCAATGAACATGGAAGTGCAGATTACTCCTCAACATAGTGTATTAATTTCCTTCAGTTTCACACGGAGAAGTGGAATTGCTGGATCATATGGTTCTTCTATTTTTAATTTTTAAAGTGACCCTCCATACTGTTTTCCATAGTGGTTGTACCAATTTACAATCCTAGCAGCAGTTCATAAGGGTTTATTTTTCTCTAATCCTTGCCAACATTTATGTCTTGTTTTTTTGATGATAGCCCTGAATATCTTGTACTTCAATTAACGTATTCAAATTTATGCAAGTGATAACCAGAATAGGCCAATAAGATATCTATATTCTTCACAGCATTTGATTACATTTTTCTAACTATAAGTTGTTAAGAGTTTACTACATGCCTAGTATTGTGGTGACACATTTACTTCTATAATCTCTATAAAATCTCAATCCCCACAACATTCCTTTAAGATACACATTAATATAAATATTTGAAAAAGAAAAGGTTAAATAGTTTTCTGATCTCACAAAGTACTTAAGAATTTAAAATCAAATGTGGCTGGCCCCAGAGGCTATCCTTTAAACCAGTACACTATACCTCTATCCAAAAACAGATCTGATCATTGATATAATCTTAGAATTAATGCATTGTGGCATCACTGATTACCTGTACAGACACTTACTAATTTCATTGCTTTTCCCCAGTTAGGAAAATCATTTTATTTATTTATTTATTTATTTATTTATTTATTTATTTATTATTTTCAGTTAGGAAAATCTTGATGTCAGTTAAGAACATTGCATTTTAGTTTGTCATTTAATTTCCTCAGTAAGTAGAAGGTGGCATTGTTTCCAGGACAGAAAGTAGCTTTATTGACTCCAAAAGCTTGGTGTTAACACTGTGCTGTTAAGGATGTGTCATTTTAAAAATAAATCACAGACATAATCAAATTTCTAATCTGTACAGAAAGGAATATATGTGTGTGAAACTCTGAGCTCATTCTCTTGTACATGATCATCTGCTTTCTATCTCTTTAAATGAAGTTTTGCATTTTAAACTTTAAAAATACATTGAATTCAATAATTTTCTGACCAGTGAATTATTAGAAAAACAAGATAGAGAAACCATAATTCTTTGTACTCCAGTTTCTTTCGGCTAATGACATCTCAGTAATGAGGTCTAGATACATCGTGACACAAGTGTCCCTTTTAATTATTAGTCAGCTCTTAGAGTCAGTTACTTTGGCAAGACGTGAGGATTCTGGGGAAAGATCTCATCTCTCTCAGTCCAGTTCTAGCATATCCTCAGGACATCTCTACTGGCAGAAGTTAATGTTGTCCTAGGAAAGAAAACCAGTCTGACTATTATGGCTCAGGAAATTTCTGGACTGCTCTGAAAAACCCAAATTTTGGGTTCCTAAGACAGCATTAACTTCTGCAAGATATTCTATCTCTTTGGGTCCTTATTCTTCATTAGCAAAAAAAATACCTCCCTAAAATGCTTATGGATTTGTGAGGTTCAGATCAAATAATGAGCAGGAAATTCTTTTGAAAGGTGTCTTATATATGCTGGTTTCTAATCTGACATATTAAAAGCTTGGAAGTAGCCACTCTCTTTGACATCAAGTAAAAAGCCGAACAAACTGAAGAATCAACAACTCTTCTTAGACCTGTAAGAGAATTGGTTCACAGGGCAAAACATTGCCTCCAAAACTGCAGTGACTCACAGTCAAATACAAAGGATCCCAACTTACTGGAGCAGAAACCAATTAGCTGAAACCTCCACAGGAACCAGCGCTGGAAAAAAAAAAAAAAAAAGGAATCAGCGCTGGGGTAGAAAAACCTAAACTGTGAATGATGAATTGTGGGGGCTCAGTGTGGATAAGTCCAATAGATAAAAACTCCAGGGGGGTCCAGCCATTGGGAGGATCTTCTTTTTGTGAAATTTGCTTTCTGGAGTTCCACCATGTTCTCACAGTGAAGACTGGAGAAAAATCCATTTATGCTTCCAGCAAGGAGAGGGGAAAAGGAATAATTTTGACATATACTAGAGCACTCTGTTCGTCTAACAAGGTCTGCCTTCAGGAGAAACTATTAAACCAGAGCCTAAACAACTGGGGTTTTATCAGAACCTAACTGACTTGAGGAAAGAAAAACCTCTAACTTTCTGACCCTACTAGCTGACCCTAATACCAAAACCAGATAAAAATACTATTTAAAATGTACAGGCCAATATTTCTCATTAACATAGATGCAAAAATCCTCAACAAAAGTTTAGCAAATCAAATCCAGCAATGTGGTAAAAGAATTACAAACCATGACCAAGTAAGATTTATTTCAGGTTGAAAATTCAAAAGTAAATTAATGTAATTCATCATATTAACTAACCTGTTGCAATGTGATGAGAAGAAAAATCACATGATTATATCAATAGATGCAGAGAAAATATTTAACAAATTTGAATACTATTCATGAGAGGAATTTCTCATATGAATATCTTTAAAACTATGGTGAACATCATACTTACTGATGAGAAACTCAGCCTTTCCCACTAACATTAGAAATCACTGCTTTTCAACATTGTAATGAAAGTCCTAGCTAATGTAATAAGACAAGAAAAGGAAATAACAAGTAATAGATTGGGAAGGAAGAAATAAAATGGACTCTGTTCACAGATGACATGATCATCTATGTAGAAAACCTGAATCATCAATAAAACATCCTGCGGGCTCCTAGGTGGTTTGGTCAGTTAAGTGTCTGACTCTTGGTTTCAGCTGAGGTAATGACCTCAGGGTTCTCAGGTGGAGCCCTGAGTCAGCCTCTGTCTGACTCTCTGAATCTCAAGTCTGCTTGAGATTCTCTCCTTCACTCACACTTGTGCTCTCTCACTCGCATGCTCTCTCTCTCTCTCTCAAATAAATAAATAAATAAATAAATAAAATATTTTTAAAAAACTTCCTGGAATTAATAAGCAAGTACAGCAAAGTTGGAGAATATAATGTTAATATACAAAAGCCACTTTCCTATATGAATAAATGGAATTTAAAATTAAAAACACAATACCATTTACATTATTACCCCCAAAATGAAGTACTTGGATACATATCTAACAAAATATGTATGAGATCTATATGAGGAAAACTGTAAAATCATAATGACAAAAATCAAAGAAGTAAATAAATAGATATTCCATGTTCATGGGTAGGAAAAATCTATATTGTCACAATATTAGTGTTTCCCAACTTGATCTATAAACTCAATGCAGTCCTAATCAAAATCTCAGAAAGCTATTTTGTAGATATAAAACTGATTCTAAAGTTTATATGGCGAGGCAGAGACCCAGAATAATCAACACAGTACTGGAGGAGAACAAAGTCTGAGGACTGACACTACATGGCTTCAAGATTTACTCTAAAGCTATGGTAACCAAGACATTGTGGTATTAGCAAAAAAATAGTCAATCCATCAAAAAGAGATATTAATAAGATAGAATAGAGAGCCCAGAAATAAGCCCAATAATGATAGACAATTGATCTTTGACCAGAGAGTGAAGATAATACCATGAAACAAAGAGCTTTTTCCATAAATGGTGCTAGAACACTGGGCAGTTATATGCAATAAAATAAAATAAATTTAGGCACAAATCTTACATCCTTCATAAAAATTAACTCAAAATGGGCAAAAGACCTAAATGTAAAATGCAAAAAGTATAGAACTCCAAGAAGGTAAGATGGAAGAACATCTAGATGACCTTGGGTTTAGCAATAGCTTTTGGGGATACAATGCCAAAGGCATAAGCCATGGAAGTAAGAATTAAGAAACTGGACTTCATTAAAATTAAAAATTTCTGCTCTGTAAAAGACACTGTCACGAGAATGAAAAATCAAGCCATTGGCTAGGAGAAAATATTTGCAAAAGACACATTTGATAAGAGCTCATCCAAAATCTACAAAGAACTCTTAAAACTCAATGATAAGAAAACAAACAATGCAATTCAAAAATGGGCCAATGACTTTAAAAGACACGTCACCAAAGAAGACACACGGATAGCAAACAAGCCTATAAACAGATGCTCCATATCATATTTCCTCAGGAAAATGTGAGATATCAATACACACCTACTGGAATGGCCAAAATCCCAAATAACCCAAATGCCGGCAAGGATTTGGAGCAACAAGAACTCTCATTCACTGCTGGCGAGAATGCAAAATGGTGTAGTCACTTGGGACAATAGTTGGGTGGTTTATCACAAAACTAAACATACTCTTACCATACAATCCAAAAATTGTGCTCTTTGTTCTTTACCCAAAGGAGTTGGGTAAAGAAAACTTATGTCCATACGAAAATATGCACATAGATATTTATAGAATTCTTATTCATAATTGGAAAACTTGGAAGCAACTATGATAGTGTTCAGTAGGTGGCGGATAAATAAACTGTGGTACATCTAGATAATGGAATATTATTCAGTGCTAAAAAGAAATGAGCTATCAAATCATTAAAAAAATGGAGGAAACTTATGTGCATATTACTAAGTGAAAGAAGCCAATCTGAAAAGGCCACACCCTGTATAATCCCAATTATATCACAATCTGAAAAAGCCAAAACTACGGAAACAGAAAAAAAAAATATCAGGGGTTGCCAGAGGTTGGGAGGTAGAGAGAGATGAATAGATGGCTCACAGAGGATTTTTAGTACAGTGGAACTACTCTGTATGACACTATAATGGTAGTTCATGCCATTATAAATTTGTCCAAACCCATAGTATATACAACACAGAATGTGAACCCTAATGTAAACAATGGGTAATTTGTGTCAATGTCGTTTTATCAGTTTAACCATGTGCTGCTCAGCCCGGGTACCCTGAAAATGAACTAGGCTATACATGTGGGGGAAGAGGCACAGGAGATATGAGAAACCTCTACACCTTCTTCTTAATTTTGCTGTGAGCCTAAAACTACTCTAGAAAATAAAGTTTCTTTTTAAAAATATTTTGTTCCAGATGGTGTTGCTATCATTAGTAGCCATCTATCTGCTGTTACTGGCCATTATGTCATCCCTTTATAGGTAATCCCTGCACAACTGTGACATTCTGAAAGTTCCTGCTCTCCCCAAATCTCAAGTTAATGCAAAGATCTAATATGCATTAATTAGTCATGGGAAAAGAATCCCCACCATTTGGAGTTGCAGGCTTTCAGTCTTTCTACCATTTTGATATTTCATTAGGTGACTTTTATATTTTACATATAGCCAAACTTCTACAAACAACAACCTGGTTGTACACACATACCTTCCTCTTCCACTCAGAAAAGGAAGTAGGTAAAAGTAAATCCTTTTTATCTATATTTTTAAAAAGAAATAATTCAACAACTTTAACAGTTATTAACAGCAAATTACTTGTGATACTATTGTGTTATTAACCTTTAGATAAGATCACCGCTCTAGAAAATAAATTGAACTTTCAATTATTTCTTTCTAATTATGAAACATAAAACCTAATTTAATGCTAACTTAACAGTAATTTCATTGGTTCAGATTTTTTCTATTTTCATTTTTGTTTCCTCTTTATATTTTTATAGTTATTTAAAGGACTTAATATATACTTTTTTCATTATAAATAACTAGAGACTCTTTTTTAAAGAAAAAGTTGGGATTTAAATCTTATGTGACAGATACATATATTCTGTGATCCTCTGACTTAATAGTCCAACAGTTCATTTACTATCAATGACTTACAGTACAAATCATTTTATCAAACAGGAGAAATGGCTAAGTTTGAAATTTTCCACTCAGTATGTTTACTATAAAGGAATATGAAACTGACCATTTTCAATTACTTTGAAAACAATGAAATGGAAATGATAATGGTCTTTCCAAGAAAGAAAAGAATAAATTGTACGCTTTTCACTGTGTTTATATTGCAACTGTGAAGTAAGTCCAATATAAGTCCCAATGGAACTTGAAAATTTTCCCATGTCATCTCACACTTCACAATTTTTTAAAATGCAGCATCATTTCAATTAGAAGTGCCAGAAAGCACCAAATACTAGCTTTATAGAGTAAAAGTCTTTTCTGCTTGATTTCCAAATGTAGAAAGAGCAAAAAATTAGAATCAAATCATGGGAAGTGTCTTTTCTAAATACATAGAGATCGTAAGAAAAATATTGGTCATAAATCATTAGGCAAAATAGACTTTACTGTTCAATTATTCTCTGTAGTAGATTGTTTGGAAAAAAAAAATGGCTCCAATTCACAGTCCTCCCTGTTTCCATGCTCATTGCTAGATGACTCTGAAGTTCCTCCATCAAGAGCTCACTCCTATTCCTCTACTGAAGAATGAATGGAAGGGGTACAGGAAAGAGCAGGTGACTGTGGAGACAGGGGAAGGGTGAGGAAAAGAAAGTAATGTAGTAGAGGGGAGGAGCCATTTTGGTTGTTGTTGCTGTTTGTTTGTTTTTTAATATTTTATTTATTTTTCCATGAGAGACACACAGAGAGGCGCAGAGACACAGGCAGAAGGAGAAGCAGGCTCCCAGCAAGGAGCCCGATGTGGGACTTGATCCTGGGACTCCAGGATCACTTGCTGACCTGAAGGCAGACGCTTAGCCGCTGAGCCACCAAGCGTCCCAAGGAGTCACATTTGGGTTTGAATTTTGGCAGGTGGAAGTGACAAAGGATACAAACAGATGCAGAAGTGATCATAGCTGGAAAGGGATAGAGTTAGAGTGATGATTATGGTTCAGATCATCAATGTAACAGAGCTGGAGAATCTGGGCTGGCTTTTAACTTTATTTGATCAAATGAATGTGGAAGAAGTGAGGAGGTGTCAGTTTTGAGCCAAGGCTTCCAAAGACCTTACATTCTCTCCTCTCCCTCTTGCTTCTCTACAATTGTCTGAGAAAAGAGAATGAAATAACACGTAGAACAGAGCTGAATTAGGGATACCTGGGTGGCTCAGCGGCTGAGTGTCTACTTTCGGTTTAGGTCATGACCCCAGGATCCTGGGATCGAGTCCCACATAGGGCTCTCTGCATGGAGTCTGCTTCTCCCTCTGCCTATGTCTCTGCCTCTCTCTGTGTCTCTTATGAATAAATAAGTAAAATCTTAAAAAAAAAAAAAAAAAGAACAGAGCCGAATTCTCCTTCTGAGGCTCTCCTACACTTGTAACAGCAGCTGACCACAGATATGTGAGCAAGCTTATATGAGATCTGCTGACCAGCCAACTCATAAATAATAACAAATTCTGTTATTTTGTGATTCACACCGTCCAAGAGGTAGGAACGGCAGAAATGATTATGGTAATTTCTGATTTCAGGAATTAGGACTCAAAAGTTTTTGAGCTAATTTGCTAAGCTCTGAGCCTACCTGTGATGTAAGCTCTAATCTCCTGGATCGAAGAATAGAGCCTAAATTGAAACACAAATACACTACATTCATTTGGTGTCCCCGAATTCCATTCAAATAACATCTTCATTCAAAATATGGAAGTCCTTTTCTTAGCAGTTTCCTCTGGCTTAAAATTATCTAAGAATCTCCAAAATGGTTTGGAGAATTTCAGGTGGGAGGATTAAAATTGATTTTTCAGGGAAACAGTTGTTTTTTTTTTTAAGATTTTATTTATTTATTCATGAGAGACAGAAAGAGAGAGAGAGAGAGGCAGAGACACAGGCAGAGGGAGAAGCAAGCTCCATGCAGGGAGCCTGATGTGGGACTCGATCCCAGGTCTCCAGGATCACACCCTGGACTCAGCGCTAAACCACTGAGCCACACAGGATGCCCCAGGGAAACAGTTTTTAAGGCAATATATGCTACCTTCTTTATCATGGTTTTCAGAAAGTAAAACCATGCCGAATGATCTGGCTTTCACCAGATATGAAAAGAACCATACATTCTTATTCATTTACCTTTTAGCATCCGGTGAATGATATGGTTATGCACTTCCAAAAAAGCAAAGAAAATGCTGTGCTTTCAAAGTAGCAGAACCCCATTCAGGGTAAAATGGTGTCCTAAGACAGATCATGATTTCTCTCATCAAAAACACACCATCTGCTTTTTCTCTAAGACCAGGAAAAAAACAAGGATGTCCACTCTCACCACTTTTATCCAACATAGTACTGGAAGTCCTAGCCACAGCAATCAAACAAGAACAAGAAATAAAAGGCAGCCAGATTGGTATGGAAGAAGTAAAACTGTTACATTTTCAGATGACATGATACTATCTGCAGAAAACCCTAAAGACTCTACCAAAACCTATTAAAACTGATACCTGAATTCAGTAAGGTCACAGGATACAAAATCAATATGCAAAAATGTGTCGCATCTCCATACACTAATAATGAGGTAGCAGAAAGAGAAATTAAGAAAACAGTCCCATTTACAGTTGCACCAAAAATAACAAAATAACTAGAAATGAACTTAACCAAGGAAGTGAAACTTCAGCGTACTCTGAAAACTATGAAGCGCTGAGGAAAGAAGTAGAAAACAATACAAATGAATGGAAAGATACTCTATGCTCATGGACTGGAAGAAGAAATCTTAAAATGTCCATACTACCCAATGCAATTTCCATATTCAGCGCAATCCCTATCAAAATACCAACAGCATTTTTCACAGAACTAGAACAAACAATTCTAAAATTTGTACAGAACCACAAACAATCCCGAATAGCCAAAGCAATCCTGAAAAGGAAGAACAAAACTGGAGGCATCACAATCTCAGATTTCAAGATATGCTACAAAGCTGTGGTCATCAAAACAGTAGGGTACTGACACAAAATGGACACAGAGATCAATGGAACAGAAGAGAAAATCCAGAAATAAACCCACAATTAAATGGTCAATTAACCTTTGACAAAGCAGGAAAGAATATCCAATGGGAAAAAGAAGGTCTCTTCAACAAATGGTGTTGGGAAAACAGGACAGCAACATGCCAAAGAATGGAACTGAACCACTTTGTTACCCCGTACACAAAAACAAACTCAAAATGGAATAAGGACCTAAATGAGAGCCCTGAAGCCATAAAAATCTTAAAAGAGAGCCCAGGCAGTGATTTCTGACATTGGCCATAAACATTTTTCTGGATATCTCCCCTGAGGCAAGGGAAACAGAAGCAAAAATAAGCCACTGGGACTACATCAAAATACAAAGCTTCTGCATGGCAAAGGAAATAATCAACACAACTAAGAGAAAACCTACTGAATGGGAGAACATATTTCCAAATGGCATATCTGATAAAGGGTTAGTATCCAAGAGGTGTAAAGACCTTATTAAATGGGCAGAAGACATGAACAGACATTTCTCCAAAGAAGACATCCAGATGGCCAACAGGCACCTGAACAGATGCTCCGCATCACCCGTCATCAGGGAAATACAAGTCAAACCACAATGAGACAATGAGATATCACCCTCACACCTGTCAGAATGGCTAAAATCAAAAACACAAGAAACAACAGGTATTGGTGAGGATGTGGGGGAAAGTGTCGTGCACTCTTGGTGGGAACGCAAACGGGTGCTGTCACTGTGGAAAGCAGTACGGAGTTTCCTCAAAAATTAAAAATAGAATTACCAGATGATCCAGGAATTCCACTACTGAGTATTTACCCCAAAATGTGAAAACATAAAGTCAGAGGGAGGCTTGCACCTCTCTGTTTATTGCAGCATTATTTACAATAGTCAAATTATGGAATCAGTCCAAGCGTCTCTCATTAGATGAATGGATAAAGAAGTTATTTATATATATATAAAGAGAGAGGGAGTAGAATAATACTGAGCCATAAAAAAGAATAAATTTTGCCGTTTGCAACAACAAGGATGGATCTAAGGAGTATAATGCTAAGTGAAATAAGTCAGAGAAAGACAAATACCATATGATTTCACTCATATGTAGAATTTAAGGAACAACAACAACAAAAATGACCAAAGAGAAAAAGAGAAACCAAAAACCAAACACTTAACAATAGCAAGCAAACTGAGGTTACCAGAGAGGAAGTGGGTAGGAGAATGGATGAAATAGCTGAAGGGAATTAAGAGGACACGTATCATGATGAGCACTGAGCAATGTATAGAATGGCTGAATCACTGCATTGTACCCTGAAATCTAATACTGCATGTCATCTATAACGGAATTAAAATTAAAAAATAAAAATAAAAAATAAAGACATAGATTTAACATTAAAACAACAATAAAAAAACAAACACCATCTGCTTTAAAGGTTAGTGCCACAAAGCTCCATAAATACTTGTAGTCAGAGTGAAGCACATCTTGGCAGGTAATTGTAAAGTCTTAATTGTAAAGATGTTCTTATTTCTGTTATTTCTAATATCATGAGTCCCACCTTCCCGGTCAGCCAGAACACAGATGCCACTTCTTGGAGATGGAGGTGGAGTAGTCCCCACTGTTGTATTCAGAAGAAGGATCAAGCAGGAAACCAGAGACTCGTGATTCCTGTATTTTCTGGTTTGAACTGTGTCTCTCCAAAATTTATATGTTGTAGTTCTAACCCCCAGTATCTCAGAATGTGACTATATGTGGAGATGGGGGTATTTAAATTGCCAATTAAGTTAAAATGAGATCATTAGGGTGGGGTCACTAATATGAGTCGTGTCTATAGAAAGAGGAAGTTAAGACACAGACCGACAGAGGGAAAAACCATGTGAAGACACAGGGAGAAGATGGTCATCTACAAACCAAGGAGAAAGGCTTCAAAAGAAACCAACCCTGCCAACACCCTGATCTCAGACTTCTGATCTCCCGAATTGTGAAAAAGTGAATTTCTGTTATGAACCTGCCCAGTGTGGAGTACTCTGTTACAGCAGCCTGCGCACACCAATATCCTGGGTTTGGAAGACACGAGGAGATTGTAGACTCAACCACACCGTCATAAGGCAAGTACTTAAGGTGTGTTAAGTGCAAATAATGCTTTCAGGTAATCAGTGTCCCATGAAAGACAAAGTGCTGTGAGAATGTCAAGGAGGAAGGAGTTGGTATTTTTCCTGCTCCTGGAAAACGAAAGCCTGAAGAAAATTTAAGAAGATCATCATCAAGTTTCAGGAATTTTTCAGCCTGATGTGCGGAATTTAAATTGTTTATCTGCAGATCTGATATCTTCAGCGTTTATGTTTTAAAGTAATACAGGGCTTAGTAGACACAGCACTTGGGGAATCTTGACCAGAATGCAGAACCAGAATAGGACACAGCTTAGCCCATGTAGCTGGAAAAACACGACTTGGAGACTAGTTTTCTATATGATAAAAACAGGAGACTGCATTTATTCACTCCCCAATACAATCAGCAGCTCAATATCTCTATTGTCCCAACTAGAATAAATGAATTTTTGTCTCCTGCTATAGCACTTTAATTTAACCAATAGTTGATAGAAGACTATTTAGTTATATATCTATTGCTAAAGAAACAAAATTCAACCAAGTAAATTTGAAGATCTACTTGGCCTTTTAAATGATTCATGAATTGGGCAGTGACCCATCTAGAGGGTTCCTCTGAGGAGTTGTCTAAAACAGAAGGTTTTTACGGGAAGGTGAGTGGGGCAAGAAAGTGATAAGCAAAGAAAAGAAAGGATGTGCCAGGCACGGTCACCTTCTCTTAGGTGGAAGGGCAGAGGGCCTTACTGGGTAGATTACCTCATCTTCCTTTGGGGGATGCAGAGGGCCATTGTGACCAGTGACTTCACTGGTATTTATCAGAAAATTCTTGATTGGCAGGTAAGACTACATTTCTGGGGGAGGTTGAAACTGCCATTAGGTTAGGTAGTAAGCTCTGGTTTGGTGACTTGGTCTGGGCATTTGGGACCTGGGGTTTTCTTTCTAACACTATAATAATACTGCACTGTGCTTTCCTATTAAAATCTTAACTCTGGAATCTGAGGGGGAGTTCTTGCCTCCTTCATACAGCATCAGGATTACTGAGCTTCTTCCTTTTCAGCAGTAGTGGAGCAGACTCATGAGTAAAACATAGTGTTTAACTATGGAGCTTAAAAATCTGGTTACAAAACAAAAATGTTTTTATGTGTCTCCATTCTGCAGATAACCCTTAACTCCATTATAGGCAGAAGAGTATATGGTTAAGAGCATGGGGGCAGCCTGGGTGGCTCAGCGGTTTAGTGCCGCCTTTAGCCCAGGGCCTGATCCTGGAGACCCTGGATCGAGTCCCACGTTGGGCTCCCTGCATGGGGCCTGCTTCTGCCTCTGCCTGTGTCTCTGCTTCTCTCTCTCTCTTTCTCTCTCATGAATAAATTTTTTTAAATCTCAAAAAAAAAAAAAAAAAAGAGCATGGGCAGTGCCACTCACAAGCTATGTCACCTCAGGTCCACTTCTTTAAGAAGTGATGGTGAAAACAATGCTTTCTTCAAGGAATACACCTAGTCTTAGTTCCTCTCCTACCTAAACATTTCTCCTTCCGAGGATCATGAGTAAATAATCCTCATTTCCTCAGCCCTCACACTTTGCAATATTGCCAGTTCACTTTTGGAAACCTCTACACCTCTCAAATCCATAGCTTGCCACACTTAGATTTGAAATGCCATGTTGTGCACGGATCATTCCTGAAGGTATACACACAGCCTTCGCTTCTACCCTGGACTTCTGATCCATGACTCCACTTGGGAGGTGGAGTCTGTTTTCTTGTTCCCGACACCTGACACGCCCAAGGCAAATTCTTGACCACCTCCAAATCTATCTCTACATACTTTTCCTCAACTCCTTTATCTCAACTGCACCCATTTAATGATTACTCAAGGCAAGCTTTGGAGTAATTAATGACACTTCTCTTTCTTGTCACTTCGCTCAATCCAATCCATCAGCAAACCTTGTTGCCTCTACCTTCAAAGTGTATCTGGTGTTTGATCTCTGCTGACCACCTTCACCACTGCTACCCAGGTTCAACCCACATTATTTCTCTCTCTCTCTCTCTCTCTCTCTCTCTCTCATTATGACAATAGTCAGGAGACTATTCTTTGTCTTTCTAATCCTATCTCTTTGTTTTTTTAAAATCTATTCTCAAGAGATAAGCTAGAGGCATGTTTTAGAAACAAAGCTCAGACATAATGGCTTTTGTACTCAGAATCCTTCAACTGCTCCCATTCTTTTAGAGAAAAGCCAAACTCCATCAAATGGCTATAGGTGATCTAAATCCTGATCCTTACAGACCTCATTTATTCTTCCTTCTATATATTCCCTTTCATTCTATTCTAGGCATACTGGTTTCCTTGCTCTTTATCAAGCTCCTGCCTCAGGGCCTAGCCTTTGCTGGAATCACTGGAATGACATTGGCTGGAATTAACTTCCCTAGGACACATATGATTCACTCACCACTATTTCAGGTCTTTGATCAAATGACATCAACTCCAAGAGGCCTCCCCTGACTACAGTCCTATCTAAAATAGCACACTTCTTTATCCTGCTGTGTTGTCTGTAATTTGTTTGTTCACCTGTCTCTTGTACTCTCTCCCCAAATCTGAGATAACAAGTTCTTTGTTTTTCTCACTGCATAATCAACAGTACCTATCATTAACGCACATAGTAGGAACTTGATAAACATCAGTTAAATAAAGAACAAATAAAAGAACTCTTTTACCTCTGATAAGTAACTTTCATTGACTGAAAAATGATATACAAACTGTTCCTTTCAGCTTTCAAGACTTTCCACTATTCACCATTTTAATTACTTTTCCCTAAGTCATTTGGAGGACAATCATCATATGGTCTCACTTTTATGCAGAATATAAGAAATAGTGAAAGGGATTATAAGGGAAAGGAGGGAAACGGAGTGGTGAAAAATTAGAGAGGAAGACAAACCATGAGAGACTCCTAACTCTGGAAAATGAACACAGGGTTGCAGAAGGGGGTGGGTGGGTGGAGGGACAGAGTCACTGCGCGATGGGCACTAAGGAGGGCGCTGATGGGATGAGCAATGAGTGTTATACTATATGTTGGCAAATTGAATTTAATTTTTTTTTAAAGGAAAAACATTACTTTTCCTCACTAGATGCCAAACAAACAGCCAACTGTTTCTAAAATCTAAGCCTCTCCTCCTGTACTCTGCCCAGGAGAGATTTCCTCAGTATCTCCACATGCACACAAGCTATCGCTTCATCAAAGTATGGCCCAAATGTTCCCACAGTTCTGGCAAAGATGTTCATATCCGTATCTTTTACCTTCTGAATTCATGTCATGATTCATGCTGTCCATGCTACCGGTTGGGACGCCAATCAAAAAATAAGCACTGGGTGTTATATTCAACTGATGAATTACTGAACTCTACATCTGAAACTAATGTACATTACATGCTAATTAGTTGAATTTAAATAAAATAAGTTAATAAAAAAAGAAGTTTATTTAAGTGAATTAGAGCCAAGTGTCACTTTAGCAAAGAACCTGACAACCATATAAGCCACATTACCATTCTAGATATTATCATTCCAGTTTTGCAATAAGGATTTGAAATGTCATTTTACAAAGATACATTTTTGTTCATCATACACATACCAAGTCACTGCTCCCCATAGTGGAGGATGAAAAAAAAATCTAGTGGAATTAAAATAAGATTATTGGGTTTGTTTCAAGTGACTGGGAAACTAATTCTTATTAGTTTGAATAACTACTCAATTCATTGAATCTTTAGGGAAAGACTAAAAATCAAAGTAGAATTATTTGGATGTTTCTAAGTATCCATCTCTACCTATGTCTTATACAGAGCATAAGACAAATGTATTTAATTGAACAAGGGTTTCATGTAGCTTTAGTCATTGCCTGCTCCCCTCTTTCCTTCTGCTCTTAAGGAAGCCAAGCCCAGGACACGTGTAGTTCCCTAACCATTCCATCTAATTATAAGCAACAACACCTCCATCTTCAAAATGCCAGCTCTGCTGAAGGGTGAGCTGAGTGCTTTACTCAGATTGATAGTCGGTCCTGCCCCCATGGATGGGACTACAAACCAGGCCATGTCCCAGGTGACATCCAATTTCCAAATGAGGCCAAGAATATTTAGAAGTTGGTTACAGCTCTGACTTGGGACTTGTCTCTCAGAGATGCCACGATGCCTTTTTAATTTCCTGACATTTTCAGACGTGGGGAAAGGATCCAGCTGATGAGTCACCAATATTAATGGGGGTTTGAATTCTATTTGCTGCAGCAGCTGCCTCTCCATTAGTCTTTCACAAATATATATATCAGGCAAACTCAGGGGAAAAGGCAGTGCCGACAGCCATTCGGTTGCCTTTTTCATTATCAGACTTTTGCTGTTGCTTCTTGGAGAGGAGAGTTGTTTCCTTGCCTTGTATGTGTCTGTTTAAGAAGCCAAAAATAACTGTTGTTTACATACTACCTTGAGGGAGAGGGTGTCATTTGTTCGATGGGCAAAAAATACTGTGAATCTGCTTAATCATTAGAGGGTGAGAGTTACATAATTCAGTACTTTTTGTTTCTCTGGTTCCTGGATTTTATATATTTGCATGCCTTAATATGGAAAGGAGAAAGGATAAAGTGAAGCATTTATGCTTAGAGTAACAAATTTCATTTCAGAAATGTCCACAAATATCTAGTTTAACACTGAAGTATTAAAGTCGATGCATCCTGGCTACTTGCGTGGTTCTCCAACTGCCAGCACGCCAGGTGCGCTTGTAAAAGCCACACCAGCTGGCTCCCAGCAAAGACTGAGTTTGCTGAACAAGTCGCTTCATCCTACTTGAAAAATATAAGTATTGCCTGTCTTTCTACAGGCATATGGTGAGCACTTTTCAATTTCCTGTACTTGTGCTTTTCAGACTAAAAGGGGTGTGGTGTAACCAGTTCTAAAGAATCCCCTTTGTGAGTGAACAGAGGAAATTTTTATTCAGAGAACATCTCTTGAGTTCTCTATCCTGAATCATGAGCCCGTATCAGACTCTCAGCTAGTTGTTCTCAAATATTAATGTGCATAAGAAGTGCCTGGAGAGTTTGTTTACGATCCCTATTTTTGAGATACAACCTAAAGATTCTGGCCACCAATTATGATATGTATTTGTGGGGAAAGTCCTACTCCAGCAAGCAATGCTCTAACACAAGCTGGGTGTCCTATAGTTCAACATAATTCTGACATTATCCACACAGAGATAGCATCAGATTCCATGGATTAAGGGCTCAGTCTTATAAGATTGCACCCCTCCCCAGTTTCAGATTATCACCCATGCTTGTGACTGATTGGTTTATAAATTGGAGGTTCCAAGGATCCTCTCTTTGGGCTTGATTAATTTGCTAAAGCAGGTCACAGAACTCAAAAAAATATTTTACTTACTACATCACAAGTTTATTATAAAAGGATGTAACTCAGAAACAGTCCAGTGGAAGAGATACATAGGGCAAGGTATGGGGAAGGGGTGCAGAGCTCCTGTATCCTCTCCAGGATGCCACTCTCCTCGCACTCCTACGTTTGCTAACCTGGAAGCTCTCCAAACCCGGTACTTTTGGGTTTTATTGGAGCCTTCATTACATAGGTATGATTCATTAAATCATTGGCCATTGGTGACTGATTCAACCTCCAGCCCCTCTCCCCTTCTCAGTCAGGGCTGTGGAACTGAAAATCTCAATCCTCCACCCAGAGTTGGTTTTCCTGGCCATCAACTCTCATCCTAGGTACTTTCCAAAAGCTACCCCGTTAACACAAAGCTAGTTGTGTTATTTCTTATAAATCATATTGAACATCTCCAGTAGCTCTTAGATAAAGCCCAGGAATCTGTAGTTTAATAAGGATATTGGTGATCCTGATGAAGGCAGTCCACAGTGCAAATGTTGGTCAATGCCAACAGTATTTGCAGTTGTAGAAATCTGCCGTGACAGAATGTGATCATCTATTTCTTAGTCAGTACTTCACTAATTAATAGTAAAGCTGCCATTACCAGTTTAACTAAGAAAGGTGAATGTCCTACAGCAAAACCCAGGTTGAGAGTTCCATATCTCCACCCTAAATCCATAGCGCTCCCAGGAACTCACTCAGCACAAACCCAGAAAGCAAATATCTGTGCCCTCGGACTGTAAGAGGAATTAAATATCCCACCCGCACAGCTGACCTGAAAAACTACTTTATCAAAGGCATCCACTTTGTTCTAGGGCTTCCTAGGTTCCATATGATCTTGTCAGAAATAAGCAATGCCTTCTTGTTTACGTTGATTTCTTTGAGTTCCACCATGAACTTCTTCTCCAAGACCAGGAAGAAAATTCACTTCTTTCAACTTGCTTGTGGGGAAGACAAACCAACTGGTGACACTTTCTGTTAGATCCTGCTCATGAAGGAAAGGGAACATAGACATTTAAGCATCCCTAAGAGAACGGAGTGCCGTTTCCACTATGGAGGGTACCACGGTTACCACCAAGAGCCACATCTTAGGTGGGAGAGGACCATATATCCTTCCTTCTCCACTGCTTCCCGTAGCAATGAGGTCCTTCACTTCCTCAATGATTCAAGTCTGCAAGGTAGTTTACAGTGGAAATCTCCAGCGAGGCTAAATGGAATAAGAGGGATGGAGCATGTCAGAGCCCCGTATAATCATAACCCCAGTTGAATCAATTGCCATGCTGCTTCTTGCCCACCTGCACTTCACCATTCCCTAAGAAGCCTACAGCCATGCATGCCTACAAGCTCATGTACCAAGCATTCTTCACAATTATAAGCACTTTATATTAAGACTTCCAGGTTATGGAGAAACTCAACCCAAAGGAAATAAGGAGAGGAGTGGTGTTTATTGCTTAAGGCATGGCTGGGCCAGAGTTTGAATGATGGCACCAACTAAACCCCCTCTCTGTTGCACTATTACACACCACTGTTCTGCTTCTCCCTGCAAGAAAGCATCATTCTACAGTCATGCTTTCTTAATGCAAAGAGAAATGTGTGTGCTGCTACTCACAAAACTGCATGATCATGACTTCTAAAAAGAGAACCAATTATATTAAATTTCAGTAAGAACTGTGATCAGCACTGCTTGAGCCCGGTCTTACCCCCGAATCAAATGTTGTGCCAGTGGCTTGACTTTCCCTCATCATCAACCTTAAATTATGACCCACACTTGACAGGAGACTGTGGGGGTAAGTTAGGGGCCAGGGCATGAGCCAGAGGAGTGAATGCAAAGGCAGGAGTGGGGGCGGGGTCAGCATGCAGAGCTATCTCTCCTCTCCTTCTCTCTGCCTTTTCCATCTTCTCCCCCTCTCAGTCGTTCACTCTCCACTCGGATATCACCTCCTGGGAGAAGGCTTTCAGAACTCAGAACTCCTGAGTGCCAGCTGCTCTTCACAGAATGTTCATGTCCCTGACCCTCCCACACAACAGACTTCCTTAAGTACGAGAAACACAAACACCTACCTGTATCTTGAGCATCTGCATCCTGGAACATCATTTACTAATTTTCTCCTAAAGCCAATATGAAAAGTAAACACCTTGTGGCAAGAAGCAGTGAGTCTGGGATTTGCCCCCTAGCCAGAGCACAGATGGTCCCAAGCATCCCTCCCGTGGAACTTTTCTCAAACAGGATTGGTTCCAGATCTTTTTTTTTTTACCACTTGTAATTTATTTATAATTTCTTGAAACAGCCTTATTAGGGGTATAATATATACCCTAAAACTCATTCATCTTCAGTGTACAATTCAGTGATTTTAGTAAACCTACGGACTTGTGCAACCATCCTTATAATCCAATCCTAGAACATTTCCAAAAACTTCGAAAGACCCCTTGTGCCCATTTGTGGCTCCCTTCCCACCTCAGCCCTGGGTGAGCACTAATCTCTTTTTGTCTCCACAGATTGTTATTTCTAGACAGTTCTTATAAATGGAATCAAATGAGATGGAGTGTTTTGTGTCTGGCTTTTTCCCCTTAGCATAAAATCAGTTCATCCCTGTTGTAGCAGGTACCAGTATTTTATTCCTTTTAACTGCTGAGTAGTATTTCTTCTGCAAGGATGTGTCACATTGTTTATTCAACTCCTGTTCATTATCCTGATGAGAGGGACAGAGAGTATCCATGGAAGAAGGAGGGGGAAGCCAAAGGGGCCACAGCCTTGTTGACCCTGGGTTTCGATCCTTTTGCTGTGGTGGTCTACACTCTTCTCCAAATGACTGTGACCCAGTAAAACAGCCCCAGTCTAAACTGTGGCCTCTCCTGGCTGAAAGCCAGAGACAGATTGAGAGATCATGGCAAGAAGAGCAGAGGAACCCAGAAACCCAGAGCTTTCTTCAAGGTGTTTTAATCAGGAGCACACGGGTGGCTTACTGGTTGGGCGTCTGCCTTTGGCTCAGGTTGTGACCCCGGGGTCCTGGAATCGAGTTCCACGTCGGGCTCCTTGCATGGAGCCTGCTTCTCGATCTGTGTCTCTGCTTCTCTGTGTCTAACATGAATAAATAAATGTTTTTTTAAAAATGTGTTTTGATCAGGGTCCATCAGATGTGACTACAGAAAAGGATAGCATTTATAGGAAAAAGATCTGGTATGAGCTCAAGATTTTTGCATATGTAAGGAGAGGAGTATGTCAAACTCAATTTAAATAGTAGTTACCCTAAAAAAGATGCTTATAACCTGCATGTCTGTACTTTAAAAAAATTATGTATGGGTCTTAGGAGCATCTTTTGGGTAAGAATTATAGAAAAGAAGCACTTTTTTTTTCATCTTTAAAGTAAAGAACAATAAAATCAATCTCTTAGGAGACAATAATATATACTTTCCAGTACTAATTTTTCAAAAATGTTCTTTCCTGATATATCAACACACACACACACACACACACACACACACGCCACACCACGCCACACCTTTTTCTTTGCTTAAACATGCTAACATCCTTTACTTTTCAATTCTTCTCCAATTAGTGCCAGTTAAACTGAGCTTTGCTAATTAAATAAACAGTTAGCTCTGAGGTCACATTGTAGGGATAACGGCAGAGAGAGTATTAGAAATTAGCTCACACATTATCTGAGATTTTATTTCACAGCACGCATACAAAGGAGCTCTGCATCCAGGGCACGAGAGATTACTCATGAAAGACATTTACAGTGAGAGATAATGAGGGAGCTTTCAGCAGGCCCTGGGTCTGCGGCCTTCCCGGAGGCCCCTGGACTGTCAGAACACAGGCGGCGCTGAATGAGAGCAAGGTGACATTTAGAGTACATGGTTCATTGAAAAGAGCAAATGTATGCAAACTCAGGAATGTCGTCTTGGGGGAAAACAAACCTTGCTAGTGCGAACACCATTGTTGTAGCCGGTGAGTCCTTCCCAGCTTTCAAAGACCCCGGATTCCCTTGCCTCATCCACTTCACACTCCGCTATATTTTTTTTTCCCTGCATAAGATTCAGTATGAAAGAACTGTGGGTATTCTTCGAATTTTAAAAGTTGGTTTTAGAGAGGAAAGGTAATTACTGGAAAAAGACTGGGTATATTGTTGTTTCATTAAAGAGAACTAAGTCTTGAAATGCTAATATCTGTATCTCCTCTAGGGAGGAGGTGTTAGGGAGCACTCAACTATGTGACATGGAATCCCCAGATCCCAGTGATGTCCCCATATTTTAACCTGATTTCTTGCTTACGCCTCCTTTACACAAAAATAGAAGTTCACTATAGAAATTTCTTTGGGGAAAATGTCAAGAAAAGTTTGAATCTTCTGTGCTGCTCTCTATCAGTGATGACCACTATGAACATCTTATCTATAATATTCTAGACTTTTCTTAGTAAATGTAAATGTATACATATATGCATCTAACTGGACATATATATATTTATATATTCATATTCTTTTTATAAATGGAATGATCCTAAAATAGATTTTGTAACTTTCCTTCCCTCAGCAATAAGAAATGTACATATTAAACACAACTAAATATACATTTGCATTTTCATTCCAAATAGCTATATTGCATTTCATAGTATGGATGTCCTAGAATTTATTTAAACCCAGAATCAGGAAAAAAAAAAAAATCAGAAGCATGACAGAGAGAAACCATGATTCTAAACTTCCCCATATACCCTACTCAAAATACAAGTTGATGCTTATTCGTGCACACTGAGCATTTTGTGGTGTAGCATTATACTAGAGAAGGCTACGGTGAACACTGTAGTTGCAGAGATGCTGGAAGGATTAAAAAGTATAACTAGTGCTGGAAGCATGTTTCAAGACTCTCTGGAGTGTGAGTGAACCATAAGCCATCAGTGATGTCCTTCTGATGTCCATCTACCATGGTTTTTTTGCACACAGTCAGCGATCAAAAAATATTTGTTGATTGGAAATTAATAAAGAAGAGGTGGAAACATGTGACCTTTGCCATGAGCTGGAGGATTCTAACGTAAGTAGTTGCTCTTTATGTCCTCGTACAACTGAGACTGAAGTATAACTCTTTGGAATAAAGGCAAACAGGGATGACTGCACATCCCAGAAATTACTGGAAGATTCCAAAAGGAAGTGTAAGACACAAAGAAAGCAAGCCTTCTACTGTAAAAAAAAAAAAGCAAAACATTGGAGAGAATGTGAGAGCTGGTTTAGGATGTATGAGCCACAGTTGAGTCCTTGAATATCGAGTTGCAAGTTCCCAAATGTTAATTGAGACAAGCTTGTCTTTCTGTACAAGAAAAAGGTTGTCTGGCCAAAGTATGAATGGCTACTAGCATCAGTGAAAAAAATATGTGGAATTGGCAGGTGAAGATTGCAATCTCTATTTTACCGAGAAAAATAGGCAGATGCATCTGTGCCTCTGGAGAATGTATGATGACCATAACTGCCAGTGCAGCTGATTGAAAACTCTTTAAGGTCCCTGCGCTTGGTGGCAAAAACCTAACCTTTGGTTGGCATGATCCACCATCAAGCCAAGCCGAGCCTTTCCACATTTCTTCCTCATAACAGCCTTTTTTTCTTTGCATCTAAAATCTAACAGGAATCTCACTTTTCATGCAACCCATAGCAGGACTCCAGCTGATTTTACATCATCCTTTTATTGGAAAATGTCTGCCAACCTTCCATTTTATACAATAGCTCCTATATTCTTTTCAGTAAATTGGAATATTCTTAAATGCACATCACTATGGACAGACTTCAAATATTTTTCCACCGCAAGTGCCAATGGCAAAAACCTCAAAGCCAGTCACTGCACCTTTAAACCTTTGCCACACAAAGGTTTAAAATGTGGCTTAAGTTGCCAATCTGATCCCAGTACACTCCTGCCTTCTGCTTGGTGAAAAGCAGCTGCTCCTATGTCAAGTTCATCTGTTTAAAATATTTACTGTATGTAATCCTCATTTAGCTGGTGGGCCTTTGCCATGGAAACTGTCTTAGCAACCGAGATGAGCACCAGCAGGAAAATGAGCAAACATTTGAAAGGGCAGAAGCACCTCCGCAAAACACCCTTGGTCCTGAAAGGAACAATTTCCACATGTGAAACACTGGGGAAATGAGTGCTGGTTAAATACACAGGAGCACACTGGGATCAAGTGCTATGCCAGCCTTCTGTCATTATGCCTGATCTTCAGCACAGAAAGCCAGACTGAAGATGCCAGCCTAAGGATGCTCACCTCAATCTGTAATTACACACCAGCTGGAATTACAATTATTGGAGCTTGTCAGTCTTCCTACTCAGCCTTGCAAGCTTCAGGCATAGTAACCTACAATAAGCGAACTCAGTCCCATCCAGTTTCTGAGACAGTCCATTTATGCTTTCAACAATTATTCATTAAGCACCAACCAACGTCAGGCATTCAGCTACAGGCTGAGGATAGAGTGGTGAATGAGATGGCTAGGACCCCAGTTTTCACGAAGCTTGCACTCCAGTATATAAAGATAGTAAATCCATCCATTCACCTAGCCATCCATCCATTCATATACACATACATTAGACATAAACAAAGAAGTAAACAATCTCGGATACTAATAAGTGCTATGAAGAATCAAACTAAGTAATGAAAGCAGAGTAGTGGGGGCTAATTTAAGTAACTTGATCAGTGAGGTTCTATTCATGTGTCTCCAAGCAGAGAGGAATGCCAGAGCATAGGCAACAAGGTAGAAACCAGCTTGACATATAGCAAGAACAGAAGGAAGTCCAGAGAGTCCAGCAGGTAGTGAGTGGAGTCCTGCCTTGGTTTCTTGAATTGAGCTGGATCTTGACATATGGTGATGCCTCCCTCGGGTCAGACCCTATTCTTGTGGTTCAGGAGGCTGGCTGTGTCCTGTTTTGACCACGCAGTAAAGCCATTCCTATTCCCCCATTGAGAAGGTTCCCTCTGGGTGTCATCACTGTCTTGAAAGTCTCAGAGCTAGGCCTACAGCCTCCCCATACGCATTCTTGGAAATCTGATCATATCACTTTACTCAACGCATTTTAGACTGTTAGCCAATCACCCCAGACCAGTTGTTTAAGTCTTGACTATCTCTGATCAAATCTTACTCTTTTTCCCACCAGCCTGGGATAGAATGCTAACACACTTTACATACAGCAGGTTTATTAAGGCGTATTTTATATTTTATTGGATAATAAAATTCTTTCGTTTTAGTGAACATTTCTAAGATTTGAACAAGCATATACAGTCACACAACCATTGTCATAATAAAACTATAGAACATTTCCACCCACCCTCCCAGTTTTTGCCTGCCATTTTGTAGTCTCTGGCAATCACTGATCTGTTATATGTCACTAGTTTGGGATTTTCCAGAATATCCAATAAATGGGATTACAGAGCATGTAACTTTTTTAATCTGTCTTCTTTCACTTAGCATAATTCATTTGAGATTTCTCCATGTGGTAGTGTGTATCAATGGCTCTTTTTATTGCTGAATAGCATTCCATAATGAGTATGTACCACAGTTTGTTTTTCTTTAAGTACCTGAATGCCATTTGGATTAATTCCAGTTTTTGGCAATTGTGAATAAAGTCTCTATGCATATTTATGCAAAGGTTTTTATGCAAATATATAGTTTAATTTTTCTGGGGTAAATACTAGGGATGGAATTTCCAGGTTATATGGCAAGCATATGTTTAACATTATCAAACACATTTTTAATGACACATTTTAATGACTTTTTAATCTGAAAAGTACACCCTTGTATAACAGAATGAAGATTAAACCTGGAATCTAAAGACCTTATTTCAAGCCATACATTTGGAACTAATAATTTTCATGACTTTGAGAAAGCTATTTCACTATTTTTCCTGACTCATTTCCTTGCTATGTAATGTGGATGATCATAATTTACAGAACATATTAGCGTAACATAACATAAACTAACCGGAAAAGCTTTATAATATATAAAATATTATATTTTATTTCAAATTATTATTATATTATATTATTATTACATTCTATTGCAAATCTCTTACAAATGAGA
Organism: Canis lupus baileyi; assembly: GCF_048164855.1. Classification (NCBI taxonomy): domain Eukaryota; kingdom Metazoa; phylum Chordata; class Mammalia; order Carnivora; family Canidae; genus Canis; species Canis lupus. The sequence continues at coordinate 1,524,362 of NC_132873.1, read as the reverse complement.
GGTCATATTAGCGTTTAATGGATGCTGCAAGTGGCTGGCACAGCTAAGTCACAGGCATCCACAAGCCATCCATTTTACCCTTTAGAATATAAAGTTCTAGAGTTGCACTGTCCAATACAGTAGTCACTAGCCACGATGTCTATTTAAATTTAGATTAACTAAAATTAAATACAGTTAAACATTCAGCATTCTCGCTTGTACTAGCCACATAGCAAGTGTTCAATAACCACATATGGCCAGTGGTTACCTTATCACACAACACACGATAAAACATTCCCTTCATTGCAGAAAGTTAGAGATATGTACTGATTTAAAGGGCAGATTCTATGCTGTTGTTCTCAGAAAACAATATAGCAAAAAAATCCTAAAACCCATTTATAACCCAGTATCAAAAATTTTGCAGTGATGATCACTACCCATTTTGAGCTTGAGACTTTAAACCAGCCCTATAAGCCCACACACCAGGCATGCACTTGCTTATAAAGGTAAACCCCAAATACCTACCCATGAGTAGTGAAATCGTCCTGTAGAATTCTGATCTGCTCTTGTTTTGATCCCAACTTGTTTGAGTACCTACTCCTGACTGTTTCTGATTTATTATCTTGTTCTTCCTCCTTTGGGCTTGGCATTTGCTTCCAATCTCACTGGCTTAATTTTGGATTCCTCCTGTACTCTTCTGGAAGTATCCACCCCTAAAGGGTACATTGAATAGTTGGTTTCCCCAAGACTAATCCAATTTATGGTGCTGACCCACCCTTATCATCTTGACCCACCTGATGCTGTGTTGGATAGTAGAAATGCACACACAATTATGTTATGAGGGAAGCAGCTGATCAAATTATGTTAAAATTGTTGACTGTTGACAGGGTCATGTATTTGAATGCTTTCAGGAGTCAGACTAGCAAAATCATGAGTGAAGTGTTCTGAGTTTAATAGTAGGGGTGGAGGGTATTAAAGCAGACTAGAAGCCTATGCTTTATTGGGACACCTGGGTGGTACAATTGGTTAGGCATCTGACTCCTGATTTCAGCTCAGGTCATGATTTCAGGGTCGTAAGATGGAGCCCCACGTTGGACTCCATGCTCAGTGGGAAGACTGCTTGGGATTCTCTCCCTCTTCTACTCTCTCTGTCCCTGCCTGGACATGTTCCCTCTCTCTCTGAAATAAATAAACAAATCTTTAAAAAAAAAAAAAAACATATGCCTCACCATGAGAAGCTCAATTAAAAACTAAAATAAACATTGTATAAGCAATTGGAAGTACAGAAATTGGAAGAGATAACATTATTTCTTTTTTGCAGATGATGAAATAGTGTCCTCGAAAAACCTAAAAGAATCAATTGCTAAAACTAACAAAAACAGTAAAAAAAATTCAGTAAGCTAGAAAGATATACATAGTACACAAAAATTAATACCTTCATATATAGGAAGCAGGAGAGTGAGGTTCTTGTCTCGTGGAGTAGAGTCAAAGAACGAATCTCAGACTAAAGAGAGTGAGCAAAGTAAGAATTTTATTAAGCAAGGATAGAGAAAAGGCTCTCAGGAGTGAGAGAGGTCCAGACAAGGTTGCCACTGGGAGCTTGTAGGATTGGTCTTTTATTGAAAGTTGACCAGAGAAACTAAATCCTTTTAACATCTCTATTGATAACACCATTGAGTAAGGACTAGTAAAAATAGCCTTACTTCCTTTTGAGGGTCCTGTAATTCTTTGTTGGTCGCAAGTAGCTGTTCTAACAAGACCCCACCCACCTCTGACAGGTAGAACAGGATGGTCTGGTTTGTTTCTTTATCTCTGGTTTTCTTACACCTCCACATTCTTGGGATTTTTGCGAGCCTTATCCCATAGCCCCCTACTTATCTCTCCCTACCTAGCCCCACCAGCCCTTTACTCATATACAAACAATATAATAATAATAATATCAGCTAGAATATATAATAGGAGAGCAGATTTTATTTACAAGAGAGAGAGAGAGAGAAAAGAAAGAAAAAAAAAACTTGAGCAAGAAGTTGAAAAATTCAAATAAGAAAGGCTTTAAAGTGTTCTTCAAACAAGATAAAGTTATTTGGAACAACAGAAAGACACTATCCTTTCTGAACAAACCCATTTAACTTCAAACTTGTCACATTTCCCCAAGGTAATATATAAATAAAATGAGATCTCATAAAAAACTTAAAGTTTGTTTTTTTCTAGAACTAAATAATTCTAAAGTCTGCATGCATTTTTAACCATTCAAGAACATCTGAAAAGAAAACCCTAAAAAAGAAGAGCCATGTGAGGGGACAATTTCTGTTAGATTTAAACACAGTTTTATAATAGAATGGTCCTGGGACACCAATTAAAGGGAATAGAAAGTTCAAAAATGGAAGGAGGGAAGGAAGGAAGGAAGGAAGGAAGGAAGGAAATTAATTTACTACAGAAACTTAAAGTAAACTCTTTTGCATGAAAAAATGCCATCAGGAAAAAAGGAAATTACAAACTGGTAGAAAATATTTGCCGCCTAGAAAAAAAGGAGTAACCTTCTTAATTTATAAGTAACTTAAAAATGAGAAAAAAAGAAACACCAAAAACTTGATACAAAAAATGGACAGAAATTAAGACACACAAATTAACATGTAAGGAAGAAAATAAGCCCAGTTTTGTTTACAATAAAATAAATGCACAATACAACTCAGATACTATGTCTCACTGCTCAGACTAGCAAAAATCAAAAGTTTGAGGAATACCCTGTTGACAAGGCTGTGAGGGGACAGACACCACAGCCATACATTGTTGGTAGTTGTATGAAATGGCGTAAACCTAAGTGGGGCAGTTGGAAGTATCTTACAAAATTATCTGCCTTTTACCCTATGATCTAGCAATCCCCATTCTAGGAATCTACCTTAAGGCATATGTCCACAAAAGGAAACAACACATACACAAGGTTATGCACTGAGTTATGATTTACAGTTGCAAAAGATTGAAAACAATCCAAATAGTCAACTGGGGAGCTGTTGTTGAATAAACTACGGTAATCCACACAATGGAGATTTGCAACTGCACAAAAAAAAAAAAAAAAAAAAAAGGAAGAACTTCATGAATAGGTATGGCCTGGATTCCAGTGTCTATTGTAAACTTAAAAGAGCAAGATCATGTATATGGCAAAATAGGCTACTTTGGGTTTTAAAAAAAAAAATAGCTCTATTGCAGTATAATGGATATACAAAGAACTGCATGTATTTCCTGTGTACAATTTAAAGAGTTTGGATATATGCAAACGCCCTTGATACCGTCACCACAGTCAAGGCAACAGACATATCTGAAACCTTCCAAAGGTTTTTCTGTCCATGTGTTCTTGTTTTACTGGTGGCAAGAACACTTAACTTGAGATCTGTCCTCTTAACAAATCTCAAAATGCACAAGACCGTATCGTTAACTATAGGCACTATGTTGTACAGCATATCTCTAGAGTTTCTTCATCTAGCATAACTTAAAGTTTTTTACCCATTGAGAGACAATTCCCCAGGTCCCTAACCACCCAGCCCCTGGCAACCGCTACTGAATTCTCTGCTTCTATGAGTTTGACTATTTTAGATATCTCATGTAAGTTGGAATCATGCAGTATTTGCCCTTCTGTAACTGGCTTATTTCACTTGGTATAATGTCCTCCAGGTTCATCCATGTTGTCGTGAATGGCGGGATTTCCTTCTGTTAAGACTTTAAGACAGAGTAACATTTCACTGTATGTATATGCCCCATTTTCTTTACCAATTCAGCTATTGATGGACTCCTGGCTTGTTTCCATGCTATTTTTTCTTTAATTAAAAAAATGGCTAATTTATTTTTATTTATTTATTCCTTTTCATGCTACTTTTGTGTGTATGTTTTAAAAAAACTGATCAAACAAATGAACTTGATTACCTGTAGGGGTGCGTGGGAACTGGGTGGGAGGGATGGGGATAAAAATAAAAATTCTAAGGGTAGACCTTTCTTAATGTCTGCTGAATTGTGGAAGTACTTTACATAGTCCAAAAATAAAGTTAAATCAAAAAGGGAGGAGATTCACAGGATATCAGCCCACAGCACTGACCCACCTGTTCCCCCACTGGTGACCCATGATCACCTGCAGGCTTAAGGATTTCCTCAGCTTACTAAGGAGCATTCTGAGGCTGAGGATAGAAAATACGTGCTTGGGGAAGGAAAACTGAGATTTAAAATTAGGTTAAGCTAATTGTACTCACCTTCTTAAAAACTAATGGCCAGTTATATTATAATTAGCTATTCAGTTCTGTTACCTTCATAATGTGTAGAGAGATAGTAGTCATAAGTGTTCATTCTGGCTTATAGTTTTTTCCCCAAAGTGATTCTGATCACAGACCAAGTTCAAAAACTTATTATTCGGTTTCTAAAATTTCAGGAAACAAGGCCAGCTTTCCCTAATTTCCATCATCTGACTCACACACCAAGCCCCTGAGGCAGCAACAGCAAACATATTGGTGTCAGCAATTATGGGCTGACTCATCCGAGAACATGCACAATTAACCTATTGAACATTGCTCTGGCAGCCCGTTTCATCCTCAGTAGGACCATCTGCATTGCATTCACCCAGGGCAGAAGCCCAGCCAACCTGTCGTGCATCCCACGCGTTTCCGCTCTGACGCCTGGCCAGAAGCAATTCATAACCCCACAGCGCGTGCTGCATTGGCCTCGGAGCTCACACTCAAAGCATTCCCTCTGAGCTGAACAGACTGAGTTACTCTGTGCTCACGGTGCTGACCCCGAAAGCTCCCCAAGCTTTAGAAAAATGATTCCCTACTGTTGCAGGAACTTCACCTAACAGTTCACAAAATACTACAGGGATTAGGAGTCTACCACTTTTTGCTTGAATAGAGATGTAGCTATTTGGCTTGCTGAATGTCCATAGGAGAAACACTTGATCTCTCTAAATTTCAATATCTTCATTTGCGGAAAAAAAAAAAAGTACCCAGCCAACAGGCTTTTTTTGTAAGAATTTAAGGAGATACTTTAAGAGGGAAGCACACAGGACCCATTATTCAATATGCTGGGAAAAAATTAGCTCTTATTTCTATAACTGATTGAAATCTTCTTCATTAAGGATCCTCCTCCCCCTCCCTCAACTCACCATGAGTAAGTGAGGAAAAGTACAAAACAATAAAATACTAACATCTACTATAGAAAAGATCTCAAAAGATCTCAACATTATTTGTCAAATCGTCCCTGCTACTCTTCTTCCACAAGATGGATTTCTAGGGATACTTATGCTGGTGGAGAAGGGGAAGATCTGGTATTCACTGATCTTCCCCTCTTTCAAAATGGCAGGTCTGGTCTTGTCCAAGGCTGAGCTCTGTGGAGATACAAGTGACAGGGTCCCTAATTGGGTGCAGTTCTTCTACTGTTGTCCACTGCTCAAGTCTGTAGCTGACATATTTGTGATGGATTTCTTTGTATTGGTCAAGATTTGTTTATGGGGCCCTGCTTAAGTCTGCAGCTTTCCTGTAACACCCATTTGTTAAATGGGAGTGGGGACTCCCATTTTTCTCTGTCCCTGCAACTGTATGCCCAGAAAATTCTTAGTTGTTCTTACCACCACCAATATGAGTTTGTAGAAACTTTCAGGTCCTCCACAATCCCTCCTGGAGCTGAGTGCAACTCAAGAAAGCTAGCTCCTCTGGCTAGCACTCTACTCCCTTGTTATGCCATCATTCTCTTGAACATATGTGGGGCCAACCACGTAGCAGTCTCCTCCCAGGGGTTCAAAAGAGAATAAGATCAAATCCCTTATCTCAAATTTATCTCATCCTATAGAACACCCTTCTCACTGTGGCCTCCCTGGAACACTGGTCCAAGGAGAGCTCGAAAAACACATCATCTTCCAACAATGTTGTCTTCACACAGGCTCTTTACTTCTTTGTCTGGGATGTAGCAATTTCATATTCTCCTTCTAAAAGTGGCATTTAACTCACCCATTCTCTGGGACCTAAAGGTGATGAAGAACAGGATGAGAAACCAGTTTGCCAATAAGGGAAGCTCCCAAGTAAAGATTCTTTGTTACACATGTAAAGCATGAAGCAAGAATGTTGATTTTCTTCCTTGGCGCTCAGAACAGAACTACAGAGCTACAGAGGAGAACTGGCCATCCAATAATACGCAGTTTTCAATTTGGAATCCAAAACTGATCACACTGTAAGGAAGCATGGTATTTGAAGAAATGAGTGAGATATAATTGTGAAAATTTGGGATGGGGGTGGGAAGCCACAGTCCTACTTCCAAGGAGATAAAGATCACGAAGAAAAGCGAAAATGAACAGGGATATGTGTACAGGCTAAGCTGAGAAAGAAGGCTAAACAGATCTTTAATGGAGTGGTTTTGTTTCTCCATGACTATCTGAGAAATGTGGACAGGGGGAGGAATATAATGAAAGAGAAAAGACAAATCCTGCCTGAGGGAACAATGTGTCTCCACGGCTAGGTATTAATCTCATCTGAGAAAGTTCGCGGTGGGCTACATAGCAGCTGCTGCGTGGTAGTCACAGATGGCCAGTTCAAGACATCTTACTGAACTCATGTTCCTCTTTCCCAAATCCCATTACAATCACAAAAGAAATACAAAAATATAGTCACCAAAGCTCCAAAAAGGCAGAAAGTTGTCAGAAGAAGATGGGACAGTTGATAGTGATCTGCAAATTTACTTACCAACAAGTATAAATGCTTGCCATGTGCCAGGCGGGCCCACACCCCTCCCCTTATGAATCTGCATTCTTGTGGGAGAGAGCTCCTATTCTAGCGTAGCCGTTCACATGTGAAGGAACCCATGCAGCCATAAAAGATGTTCACCAGGAAAATAGATTTTTCCCAGCAGAATCACAGAATAACTCAAGTCTTAGAGACTCTATTGGCATAGGTAAGAATTCTTAAATTTTAAGACAAGGGGTACATGGGTGGCTCAGTTGGTTGGGTGTCTGACTCTTGATTCTGGCTCAGGTCATGATCTCAGGGTCGTGAGATTGAGTCCTGCTTTGGACTCCAAAGCTGCTGGGACTCTGCTGGGAAAAGCCTGCTTTCAATTTTCTCTCTCTCCCTCTCCCTCTGCCCCTCCCCACCTCTAAAAAAACTATAAGACAAAATAGGGTACAGAGTTACGCCAAAACTTTTGAAAATATGCATGAAAAGGATACTTTTCTCAGAAAGGTTAAAATATATATATTTAACTCAATAAGAGGTAGAAAACATGGATAGATGAGTAAATGAAAAGTTGGTCAAATGACTACTATACAATGTTTAAAGGCATCAGAATCATAATTTCATAGCCAGATTTTTCCAAGTCTTCATAGAAAACAGAATATTTGTGTTCTATAAATTTCAATATTCTGTTCTACAATATAAAAAAAGATACAATATTTTCCAAATCATCAAACAACATTGATATAACCCTAATACTAAAAACAAATAGGAATTCAGGAAACACAAACAAACAAAAATCTATGGAACTAATTACATTCATTAATAAATTAAGGGAGACTTTCATGTAATCATTTTAATAGATCTTAATAGATTCTATTTAGCATTTGATACAATTCCACGTTTATATTTTTTAAAATATTATTAGCAAATGAAGAATGAAAAAAACCTTAACCTATTTTATAAGTGTTGTCCAACAGAAATTGAGAGCAAGTACTTTACCTAATGGTAAAATATTTGTAACATGCTCATAAAAGTAGAAAAGATCATAAAGATGTCCACCATCACCATTGCCTTTTGACATTTTGTTGGCAATCCTGGCCAATAAAGAAGATAAGAAAAAAAAAATAAAAGGTATATATTCATTTTGGAAACAATGAAATCAAAACCTCATTATTTTAGATGATATGACTGTCTACCTGAAAGACCCAAGAGAATCTAATAATTTTTAAAAGCCTATAAGAACTAATAAGAAAGTTTCAAAAGTGGACAGAATTAATTGCTTAGAATTACTGCTAATTAGAATAGCAATAGAAAATAAGAGAATAAAAAGATTTTAATCATAATCATAACAGAAATTATGAAAACTGTAGAAAAATCCCATTAAACGTGTGCACTATTTTTATGAAGAGTATAAAAGATGCTCTAAGGAGATACATTATGTTTATAAGCAGGATGTGGAATTTGCTTGGTAAGCAGATTCTCAGATTCACCCAGAAGAGAAAAATGCATAGAAATGGCCAAGACATTTTTGTTAAGGAACAGTAAAAGCATGTAGTCACTTGGTTAATAGATACCAAAGAGAATTATAAGGCTGTGATCATTTTTAAACTATAAGTTTTACCCAAAATAAACAAATAGATCAAGTCCACAAAATAGAGAATCCAGAAACAAGCATGCATGCCTACGATAATTTATAATTAGTGATATTTCAAATCATGAAAAATGAAGGCCTCTATCCTAAAAATGATGTTGTAGCCATTTCTGTTTGGAAATACATATGTGTGTGCACATGCATGCCAAAAGAGAACTTATGGATTTTCTAGTTCTACCTGAGAGTTTTACAGAGCATCCATTGGCCTAGAAAACTGATTAACACACCTCAAAGACATGCAACTACCTAAGGGTACCCTGGAACAAGACTTTTTTAATTAAAAAACTAATGTGATCCAGGTGCTTTCTTATATATTTTATCGTTTATTCGTCATTTCAACTCTGCAAAAGGCTCACGATTATCTCCTTTTTTACAGAGGAGGAAAGTAAAGTTTGGATAGTTTATGTAATTAATTTCCCTGAGGACTGTACCTCAGTTAAGCAAGGAGCCAGGATTCAAAATTTGATCTATTTGCTCTAACTTCTTCCCACTTCATCATGTTGCCTCCTACGCAAGTCCTTGTGCAGAGCTTTTAAAGAGCAATGAATCCTAGCCGCTCCCAAGGTAACTATTCCCCATTATTATTTATTTGCTGAGTGTTTATACAACAGCCTCCAGAGACCCCCATCCCCAGGGACCCTGTCACACTAGGTTGCCCATGTGGGCTGTTTGATTTAAAGTTGATCTCAAATTGCCAAAGGAAGATGTCAGTTGTTCCATTAATTGAAATGGCATGACATAAAATGTCAATGATGCGTGGCCAGAAGGCCCACAGAAAATAAGAAAACATTAATGAGATATAGGCCAGGGATTTCAGAGTTTCAAGAAGCAGTATCCTCCATTGAGGTTCTCTTAGCCAGAGAGCCCTTGCTCATCGAGGGAAGTAACAACTGTGAGACCACAGACACGCTGATCCTTTTCTCAGTGGATGCCAATCTGAGGACAATATGAAAACATAACAGGGCAAAGGAGAATCCTGGTGGGAGAGAAATATCACATGCCCTGGAAAGAGGATCCCGTAATGCAATAAGAAATCTGTGAAACTGAAATTCATTGAATGTATTTTTTTGTCCTAGGCTTTTTTCCATTTATATCTGGGTTTCTTCTAATATCTTGAAAAGCTGTCCTTTTCCAAATCTTCATCCAAAATTTATGCCCTGAAATAGATGTCAGATTTTCCCTTTGGTGTTGAGTCTCCACAGCACACTCAGGAATCTCTTGCTGAAACATTGGGTTCTCACTGAGTGTAAAAGGTAAACTCCTGACCACAGGACAGTTTATGATATGACTCCTGCCTACACTTACAGTCTCGTTTTCTCATTCCTTCCCCACACTCTTTCAGTGTGCTGTGTGATATCCCCCTACCATGCCATTCCTCTTATTCCTCTGCACCTTTTCCATAGTGTCATCATGCCTGGCACACCCTGGTCTCACAGTCTCCTGTTTACCTTCCAAGATGAGGCTCAGGTGGCACCTTTGCTCTTCCCAGCTTTCCCAGATGTAACATAATATTCCACAAGTCTTATCTTGACCCACTTTTGAAGTCATGGCTACAGACTCTCAATTCCTCTTCCTGGGCCTTTACCAAACCCCCAACCCAATTAGTCCCATTTTAGGCCCTAATACTCTTGGGCCACAGTAGTCACATACCCACCTGCCAGGAGCCCCCAAATACCCGAGGGATGACACCTTCTTCTTTTGTTCTGCAGAACTATTCAAAATATCCAGTCCCTAAAAAGTTCTTGCAAAACCTGGCTAACTCCACCTCACAGATGGTGCCTCCTGCAGTCCCTGTTTGCTGTTACCCTGTCCCCAGGTGCAGCCCTCTTGTGTGGCAGCCTTCTCTTGTTAAGAGCTGCAAAGAACAAAAAGTTCTGCTCCTGAGCATCTTTGTGTTGTGTTCTGCTATCCAAAGAACCAATAATAATACCAAATATAAGGACGCCTGGTGGGATCCCTGGGTGGCGCAGCGGTTTGGCGCCTGCCTTTGGCCCGGGGCGCGATCCTGGAGACCTGGGATCGAATCCCACGTCGGGCTCCCAGTGCATGGAGCCTGCTTTTCCCTCTGCCTGTGTCTCTGCCTCTCTCTCTCTCACTGTGTGACTATCATAAATAAATAAAAATTAAAAAAAAAAAAAAAAAGGACGCCTGGTGGCTCAGCTGTTGAGCGTCTGCCTTCGGCCCAGGGCATGACCCCGGAGTCCTGGGATCGAGTCCCACATAGGGGTCCCCGCAGGGAGCCTTCTTCTCCCTCTGCCTGTGTCTCTGCCTCTCTCTATGTGTCTCTAATGAATAAATAAATAAATAAAATCTTTAAAAAATACTGAATACATGGGGATCCTTGGGTGGCTCAGCGGTTTGGCGCCTGCCTTTGGCCCAGGGTGCGATCCTGGAGGCCCCGGACTGAGTCCCGCTCAGGCTCCTGGCATGGACCCTGCTTCTCCCTCTCCCTGTATCTCTGCCTCATTCTCTCTCTATATATATATCATGAATAAATAAATAAAATCTTAAAAAAATAAAAAGAATACTGAATACATAATTGTGAAATGCCAGATGAGCAAGGCACTCAGGCTCTCCTTTATCTGTCTGCCATGTGCTTGAAGATCAGAACTGTTGAATTTATCGGCCATCAGGATCAGCTGTGACTCAGCAAAGAAGTTGATGATCGTGGTCAACACTTCCAGCCTCTCTTTATGAATCCTGTTTTTCCATTTTGGTGTCTCTTTGAGGTAGGAGAACAAACTTCTGTTTTTGGCAGTATGCCCATCAGATACCTTTTAAGTGAGATTCCCCAAATGAGAGCCTTTGAAGACACAGAACTGGAACAGAGACTTCTAACCATTACAGGAACCCTCTCCAGACTGAAGAAAAACTCACCTGCCTACCAATGAAATGTGTCTGTCCTGCTCTAGCTATTAACCGCAGAGGGAAATCTTTGAGAATTCATTACCGGGATCCCTGGGTGGCGCAGCGGTTTGGCGCCTGCCTTTGGCCCAAGGCGTGATCCTGGAGACCCGGGATCGAATCCCACGTCAGGCTCCCTGCATGGAGCCTGCTTCTCCCTCTGCCTGTGTCTCTGCCTCTCTCTCTCTCTCTCTCTCTCTCTGTGACTATAATGAATAAATAAATAAAATCTTAAAAAAAAATCTTAAAAAAAAAAAAAAGAGAATTCATTACCATGAGTTGCCTTCACATGGGTTTGCTGTTAAGATTACGCTCTTTGCTTGGCCTGAAAAACCCCAAGCCAATTCTTATGTTGGTAACCCATTAGGACATTGGATATAACAAATAAATTCCCTCTTAAGGATACGCCCCCCTCCCCACCCGTGGCAGAGTAGGTAAATTCACACTGCCTATGAGCTCTGAATCTAATATTTAAAAAAAAAAAAAAAAAGGAAATATGACATTGCCTGGTGTGAGACTAATTAAAGAAAACAAGCAGCAGAATAAAATCCCCCATGAATATGATATTGGAATTATTATATATAGAACATAAGTGTCTAAAAAATAAAATATAAAACATGAAGGAGTATTTATACCCCCCCAAATCAGGCATAATTTAAAAAGAAGAAAATGCTTAAATAAAAAATATAATAATTGTAATAAAAACTCATTTAACAATTGAAACAGCAGATGAGATATAGCTCAAGAGAAAATTAGTAAACTGGAAGATAAATCTGAAGAATTTACCCATACAAAGTGCAGAGGCAATAATAGTAAATATGTATATGGTACTTTTTATGTTCAAGTATTATACAAAATTCTCTAATTGTATTAACTCTTTTTATTCCCAGTAAACTCTTATAAACTCTTCTGTTCTCATTTTACAAACAGTGGAATTAGGACAAAAAGAAATGAAATACCCTGCCCAAAGTCACACTACTAGAAAATGGCAAAACTGCAATTGGTACATTTAGGCTCTAGAGTTTACAATCTTAACTGTTAAGAGACATGAAAAGAAGAAAGAAAAATTCTAACATTTATTTATTTATTTGGAGTGTGACACATGAAGAAAGAATAGAGGAGAGGTATAATTAAAGAGATAATGGCTGAGAATTATCCAGAATTGATAAAAACAATAAGTTATCAGATTCAGGATATTCCAAGTCTCAAGCAGGGTAAGTAAAAAATAATTCTATGCTGACACGACAAAAATAATTCATAAGTATTGTTTTCAGATAACCATTCTATCAAGTATCAGTATATTTCATCTTTATGCATGAAAGGAAGAGAACTAAATTTCCAGGTTCCCCTGGCTAACAAACAAAAAGAGCTACTTAACATATCTCCCCAAATTATAGGCATTAATATGTATATTGTTATTCATAATAAACAATTAACACAGCATGACTGACAAGCCTGAGCTAATGAACATGCCTGGAACCCTGAAGAAATAGAGAATAAAATTCTCAAAATTCTCAGCCACAACATAAATCCCAATAAAGGTCAAAAATTGCAGTTTCATTGCAAGGCAATAAAGTTTGAAATCTGATTTTTTAAATGATAACTTTTTAAAAACTTTAATATTTAGACACCTTAAAATACATTTATACATAATTAATGGCTCAAAGAAGAAATCATAACAGACAGTAGAAAATATAGAAACTGAAAAAGAAAATACAGAAAATGAACTACAAATGTCCCAGAGCTCTACCTCTCCTGTATCCACACCTTCTTTTTGGGAAGAAATTGATGTAAGTTTTTGGTGTAAATCTCAGACCCTGAGCTCTCTGCCCTGGGGAAATTTCCATTTAAAGTACATCGAGGTGGTGAGAACTTCAATGGGACAGTCTTAAGGGATCAAATTCTGGTCCTGTCCCTTACCAGTTGTGTTTCTCAGTTGTGTCACCCATAAAATGGGAATGACCATAACTCTATATAAAGTTATGATCGTTGAATATATGTATTATATATGTAAGCATATATGCACATACACATATGTACAATATATGCTGCTGGAAAGTTACTTGACATAAAGTGAGCAGCATGTAAGTGTTGGTTGCACTTTTTGTTGCTAATAGAACCTCAGTGAACAGATGGAGGTAGTGTTTATGGAACACAAACGTCTTTAACAAAAGTCCTAAAATCATGTTTCTAATCAGTGCCCTTCTCTGCCTATGGTTGAATCCAAATCTACTACTTAGTTCAACCACAATTAACCTTCAGCACCTTTCTCTTTCTCTCCATCTCATGCTACCATAGACTTTGTCTAGGCCATCTAGGTAATGTTTCCCTTGAATTATTGTTACTTCTTCCATTCTGGAATTTTCACCTGCTTGCTTTCCTCAAGTCAGAGCAAAAGGAGACAGAAACCTGGGGAATCCTAGGATCATTACATTCCACTGTCTTCCTCAGCAATACATTGATGCTCCATGAAAGATTCACCTCTTAGAAAGTAAAAAATTATATTCTAGTCAAATGGAATTCAAAATCAAGTTTGACAAAACCAGGTTGATAGTTCAAAAACTACTATATAATATGCATTGTTTTGGGTGAGAGTAATAAATCTTCTGCTTAAAAGGAAGGGGGTTCAGATTATTCCCTTGCTTTGCCATGCCTGCAGAAAGAATGAAAACCTGCAGGGTCCAGAGGAATGGATTGATTCTTAAATTCTTTAACATGGGCCATAAAGGGCTAGACTTCCATTTGAAGGTGACAGAGCTTTCTCTCTTCTCTCTGCAGGTGGCATGTTAAAGCAGACATTTCCATCATCTTGTTTATCAATTATTCACTGCTTCCCATGTGTGGGAGGAGGAGTAATTCATCTGATTGTTTAGAGAGAATCCAGGACAAAAGAGCAGATTCCGTGCCTTTCCATCTACCTTCTAGAAAAAGCCTGCTATTCATTTCCCAACCCCATCTCTCTCCCTCTCCTCTTTCTCTCTTTCTGTCTCCCCCCACCCTTTCTCCTTTCATCCTCTTTACCCATAAACTAGTGACTAAATCAACCTGTCTCTGCCCTATTTGTCTGGCTGTCTTCTATTTGAGGTAGAAGCCAGGAAGGAGGACCCTCCACCTTTTTTTATACAAACAGAGACCTACTGGATTTTCTGTTCTTTGTGGGCACAAATTACCATCTACAACTGGAAAAGAAAGGGGCTGAGTCTGAAGTCTCTTTACCTCTGTATGTACACACTCATCTCTGATTTAGAATGAGAGGTACTGAATAATTTATACTAAATGTGTTTTCTTGCCAACATACAATTCTTTGACTTGTAATGTTGAGAAGATAAATCAATAAGCAGCTTGGTCGCAATAACCTTTCCTAGGAAGGTCTCTATGAACTCAAGATTTTATTAGCATTATGTTCAATGGTTTCAGTAATTTCAGACCATTTCCTCCTACAAGTGAAAGAAAACTTTTCATGGATCAAGCGGAATTAGATATTGGCATTTCTTAGGGAAATATGAAGAAATTGTATATGAAGAAAAAAATGCAAATGAAACAATAGGTTAATACTCAGACTGATTACAGGAAGCCAAAGTACCCAAAGAAGATAAAATGGGAAGCATGGAGAGTCTTTTAAATGAGGCTTACTTATGCCTCAGGTCCTCCTCAAAAAAAAAAAAAAAAATTAAGAAGACACTATGCAATTGAATCAAGGCTTATGGAAATGTCCTCTAATGGAGCAATTTTTTTTTTTTGAGTAATTGCAAAGAAGGCAATTTGGTGGATTTTGCTTGAATAGCACAGAATAATTTAAGGATGTAAGAGCACACACCCTTCATATGAGATCGCCTTCTTACTGGAAAGACTACCTCTGCAATGCAACCATAGCTTGGGGCATTTCAGGCACCCACTACAGCTTTGATTAATTACTTTCCTTGTATTTTATTTTATTAGGTAGTCACACAGTGAGGAATGAGGACTGATTTGATCAGAAAACAGCTTCTGTTGAATCAAAGGTTTAAAAAAGGTATTGAAATGTGGTGAATCAGGCTAAACAGAAAGCAAATGGCCATCATGAGACGCTCAACAGCTGTTTGCATAACATGGGGTCTCCTAAACCTTGTGTCCTTCACCCCCTCGCTTCGGGGTAAATGCAACCCAAATTCAGTTATTTTTCAACAACATGATTTGGTACCCCCCTCTACGAACAGAGAACTTAAACAGAAAAAACCACTAAGTAGATGTTTTAACACTTCACATCCTCTGAGCTGGTTAGAGTAGTTAGAGAAGGCAGTTTGGGATGAGCAACATTACAGGTAGTGAGGGACAGGGCTTGCATCATGTTTTTTTTTTTTTTTTTTTAAAGATTTTTTAAATGTATTTGTTCATGAGAGACACAGAGAGAGAGGCAGAAGGAGAAGCAGGCTCCCTGCAGGGAGCCCGATGCGGACTAGATCCAGAACCCCAGGAACACGACCTGAGCCAAAGGCAGATGCTCAACCACTGAGCCACCCACGTGCCCCAGGGAAGTGTTTTCTTCAGTATGATTTATTTTGTGCATCATACATTCAGCCAGCATTTATTAAGTTCCTGCTGTAAAGTACCACATGAAAAGTTTTATGATGATTTCCATATGAAAATGAATAGGGGCTCTTTAAAGACATATTTTATAGAGAGCACAACATCATTTTATCAACACCAAATCCTGAAATTGTATAAGGAATTGTATGTTAATTTTCAGCTTCCAGAACAATCTTCAGGTGTCACCCCCAATCTGTCAGAATGAACAATTTATCTCCTAAAGTTGAATATCTAGGATGGGAGATAAAAAAATTTAGAATCATTCAAACATGAGGATTGAGTCCTACATCAGTCTCCCCACAGAGAGTCTGCTTCTCCCTCTGCCTCTCTGTGTCTCTCATAAATAAATAAATAAATAAATAAATAAATAAATAAATAAATAAAATCTTTAAAAACAAAGCAAAACAACGCTTTGCTAATAAAATTAGCATATACCCATGAAGTCCTCACTCATAGATCAAGAAAACTGGAGAAACTGAGACAAACCTATAGGTTTAGCTTAAAAAGTATTAACTACACAAATATTCAAGGGCTTGATTTTACATGACTTATTTGACTTCAACCAATTTAATGTTGTTTTTAAAAATTATTTTTTAGGGGATCCCTGGGTGGCTCAGCCGTTTAGCGCCTGCCTTTGGCCCAGGGCACGATCTTGGAGTCCCGGTATCGAGTCCCACGTCGAGCTCCTGGCATGGAGCCTGCTTCTCCCTCCTCCTGTGTCTCTGCCTCTCTCTTTCTCTATGTCTATCATAAATAAATAAATAAATAAATCTTTAAAAAATTAAAAAATTAAAATTATTTTTTATATTTGCATGTGTTTTATAGTTAATATACAATGCAATTTACAGTTTCCAATCAATTTTTATATCTTTTTTTTTTTCCTTTTTTTTACAAGCAGGTTTGGCAGTCAGGTAGGCAGGTAAAGTATTTAGGTCTGTGGTCTTGTCTAGCCTAAAGAATTGCACACCTCTGGACTTCCTTTTTCATTTCAAAAGTGGAGAAAACCAGGAAGCCCTGTATACCATTTGTTCTTTTCTCTTCTTGAGGCTCTTCTGTAAACATCCCCAAATATTTACTTTGTGAATAATATTTTCTGCCAATCCTTGATTTTCTGAAATCCTCAGGAAAAATTAGTTTAATCAAAGATTATCAAACTGTTGACATACTAGAAGTCACCTCCGTCATGACTCAAGAATTCAAATGACGCTAAAGGAAAGACAGTAATCCAAACAAACTCATTCTTTAAGGGATTTGAATTAAATTTTCAAAATTTGAGAGATGGATAATGGAATAGAGAACACTTAACCCTAAATTACAAAGGTGAATACTGACATCAGTAGCAATAGGAGATTTACAAATAGATTTCCTTCTTTTCCAGAAGGCATGAGTCTTCTGGGAGTCCTCGTGTCCAAGCTGTCTCTATTTTCTCTACTATTTTGTGCCACAAACTTGAATTAAAAATCAAAAATCTGTTGAACGTAGGAGAATGTGGCTGGTAGGCAACTGTGTCTTGCCCTACTAAAACCTAAGGAAGGAAATTATAAAGAAACGTAAAAGTCGACATTATAGTTTAGTTTGACTTCTAGAAAATCTGTTCAAACTTTTTTTTCAGTTTATTTTACTGGGTAAAACTTAAGAGGAATTTTCATGCCTTTGTCAGATAAAAATGGTCTAAATCAATGTTTCATAGAATTGATATTCCTTTCACATATCGATGTTTTTAAAAGACTTTGGAAATTTGGATTATCCTCCTGTAAATAAAAACGGATAATAAGCTATAATTATATAATCTTTTTTTAACAAAG
This sequence comes from Canis lupus baileyi, assembly GCF_048164855.1. NCBI lineage: Eukaryota > Metazoa > Chordata > Mammalia > Carnivora > Canidae > Canis > Canis lupus. Next base: position 1,506,759 of record NC_132873.1, on the reverse strand, counting down.
CACTTTCATATTTATTGATTCTCGTTGCCCCTGTAATAAACTTGTCGAATAGCCAGGATATTTTTCTTATTTAACTAGTAAGAAAACTGAGAGTTGGCAGAAAGTGAAATGCATGAGACAGAGTTGTATAAGTATTTTCCCTCTTTCCTCTATCTAAGTCCAAAGGAATCTAATTTTCCTCTGATTGACAGCGAAGCCTGAAGTAGAGCAAAATACTTTTTTGCCAATGTCATTTTAATTCAGTTTGGTGATAAATTAAAATTATTTTGCACTAAGGAACTAAATTTCTACAAAAAGAAAAGAGATGGTTTCTCTTGCTCAAAGATGGAGTGCAATGAAAATGAAACTCTAGATTCTTTCACCTTAAGTTCCTTGAAGTGAGCTAGTTGACTCCTCAGGTTCAAATGTGTACCCAAAAAGCACGTCCTGCACATCCTAAGGAATCCTGGTTGTGCTTCAGTGCATCTTGGATTAATGCCATCAGACCTTTACATTGTTCATTCCTATGCAAGACTTCTATGTCCCTTGAAGTTAAGGCATCCCAAATAGCTATTTTTGGTCTCCTTTGATCAGTGCTTCTGATGCTCTAGTGGGAAGGGAAAAGGTATTAATTTTTATTTTTAAACTACTCAATTTGGGAAAATCTGACCCTTAGAGACAGAATTAAAACATAAATAAGTATTAAAAAGGAGAATTCCCCTCTTATCCTCTGATTTCCATGAGTAGGAATTTTTCTTAAATCCTTTAAGCCTCTGTCCCAAAACTTACTGTTGGAAGTAGATCAAGTTACTCATGTGTGAGCAAAACCCATTGGTCCTAAGTGGAGTTAACTTATCAAAAGCATGGGAATTTGGTTTCTTTCTTTTTCTTCCTCCACCCTATGTCAGCTGAGGCAATGATTTCCTTACAGATTAAAACTTGCTTTTGGACAAGTAGACCCAAAGTCAACTGGGTGTGCTCATTTGGTTCTGTCCCTGAACTACATTCCTACCATTAACTTTATCACTAATAAAGTTTTGCTTATGCTGGCTCTTTTGTTTACTTTCTCATTTTTTTTTTTTTAAATCAAGCAGAAAGGAAGTGTTCTATGTATTGGGTTTTCCTCAAAAACCCTGCCAAGGATAATAAACTTTACTCAAGTATTCAAAACAGGGGAAGTGAATTTAGAATGCAAGCCTACTGTGGTATATGGAATTTCAAGATGGCCTCCAAGGTTCCCTCCACCTTGGAGTTCTCCCCCTGTATAATCCCCTACCCTCGAATATAAGTGATATAGTGAATACTATAGGAAATCACCCCTGTGATTTGGTTACTAATAAACTGACTTTAGGTTGACCAAATAAAATAAATCTTACAAATCAATACCTAAAAGACAGATGATCCTATAAGAAATTGAGCAAAAATATAAGCATGAATTTCTCAAAAGAGAAAATTAAGTGACCAGTAAACAAAGAAAGTATTTCCAAGTCACCCATGACATTGGTGGAAAAATCACTAGGGTTTTGGTGGTGATTAGGGAAATGGAATCACACATTGTAATAAGACTGTAAATTGTTCCAACCACTTTTTTAGAGCAACTCTTAGAAGTTGAAGATGTACATAACCTTTGACTAACCAGTTTAGTTTCTATTGCTTTCTGGGAGAAATATACTCATATGCACAGAGACACATTCATAGATGTGCATGTACTATTTATGATATCAGAACAGTGAAAACCACCTTATTATCCACCAGGAAAGGAATGGAAAAATTACATGTAGTCTAAATATATGGTGAAATACTATAAAATGAGTGAACTAAGTAGATGAACAAGGTAAACCACAAAACATAAGTATAAGGGGAAAAGTTGGAAAAGGCATTCTGATAGTATATCATTTATGTAATATGTCATTTAATATAATTTATGCTAAGTTCATATGTTAAGCAATATAACTTAATGTACAGAATATATGATATATCCTTTATTAATACATATAAATATGGTAAATATACAGGTAAACACACTGATAAGGCATACATTGACTTGATGAGTAGAGCATACAATCAGAAATTAGACTGTATATTTCATGAGGACAGGGACTTATTTACAGCTATTCCCCACACCTAGAAGAATATCTGATAAGAATTCAGTAATTATCTTTGAACAAATGAATGAATACATTTTTATATCTAGAGGAGAATGAGAAGAATGGAACAGGGGAGATTTTAAGATGTATAAGATATGCATATAACAAAATGACATCATAAATTAAGTCTGGAGGATGAGTTCTTCTAATTTTTTGAAGTATTAGATCATTTAATATTAAACATTTAAAAATATGTCTGTGACACTTTTTTTCTTATAAAAGAATTACTACCCTTTCCCTCTGCCACCAGAATATCTTTAGAGAGCCCACATACTATTCCATGGAAAAAATCCCTCAGTACACAAATCAAAGGACTGATCTGAATTTTAAATGTTGTAGACTAAAACTTCAGCTAATAGTTGCACTACTGCTCCACTTACAAGCACAAGTAATAATCTTCTTTGTTGAAAAATAGGATTATTACCTTGTTTGATAAATTTTAAATGAATTTCTAGAAGCAATATAATTAATTACAGGAGACAGACTTGGTAAACTTCCAAAGCAGAGTTAATTTAAGTTTTCTACCTTTTGTGTAATTACATGTATTCTAATTTCATTTCTCTATGGAAGAAAACACAACAAAAATGTCCCTCAAGCGAGACACTATAATAAGAACTAGATAATCAGATATCTGGGATGTAGTTCCTGCCCTCCATGATCTCAGAGTCTAGTAAGCAAGTTAGAAAAGTAAACCATTAATTGTGATACGGGGTGACTACTGCAACCATATAATTAATCAGATTGCCAAGCACGTTGAAAGGGTTCTCACAATCTAGGGGTATAAGGAAGGCTTCCTGGAGGAAATGACACATGAATTAGACTTTGAAGGGTGTTTGCCAAACAGAAAAGTTAGTGGAGTTAGTGAGGGGCTGGGGAGACTACAGAATTTTTTCCCCTAGACAACAGGACAGTATTTTTAAATTTTCCATAGATCAAGAAGTGTATCTGAGAATTACAAGGAAGATAATAAGCTGTCGACTAAAGAAGCATTTTGGAGAGTAGCAGAAAAGAACTTGGAAAACAGAGACAGGCGCAAGACCATGAAGCACCTTATAATGCCAATACATCTTGGGACACCCGGGTGGCTCAGCAGTTGATCATCTGCCTTCGGCTCAGGGCGTGATCCCGGGGTTCACGATCGAGTCCCTCATAGGGCTCCATGCAGGGAACCTGCTTCTCCCTTGGCCTCTGTCTCTGCCTCTCTCTGTGTGTCTCTCATGAATAAATAAATAAAATCTTTAAAATAAAAATTAAAAAAAACCAATGCCGAGACATCTCATAGATTCAGAACAACTTCAAATCCTAGGTTATGAGGAACCACTGAAAAGTTTTAAACGGTGGAGTGATATATTCAGATTAGATGTAATTCAGATTGGAGAGGATGGTTTGAAGTGGGGTCAAATTGGATGCAAGGAGAATAGGTAAGAATCTATTAAAAGGAGATATGATGAGGCTTCCCTACCCTGTGATAGCACCATGGGAATGGAAAGGGAAATATTAATTCAAGACACATTTCGGACACAGAATTTATATTTGTAAGCATTACTTTCAAAAGAGGAAAAACTATGGCAGTTTGATAAACAGCCGCAATTACTATCTTCTTTTCTTCCAGGTCTCCTTGCAACGTGACTCTGCAGCACCTTCCATCAACCATGGGGCCTCTTCCTCCACCCCCTTAAACCCAGGCTGGCTCCATGCCTTGCTCTGACTAAAAGAATGCTGCAGATGTGACACTGAGCCACTTCCAAACCTAGACCTCCTTGCTCTGGAAACTGATATGCTTCTGCTTCGCTCTGTTCCTTCCTAAAAACAACAGTGAGTGCTTTTTTTTTTTTTAATCTTTAAAGGTTTTATTTATTTATCCATGAGAGACACAGAGAGAAAGAGAGACAGAGACACAGGCAGAGGGAGAAGCAGGCTCCCGCAGGGAGCCCTATGTGGGACTTGATCCCAGGATCCCAGGATCATGACCTGAGCCAAAGGGGGATGCTCAACCGATGAGCCACTCAGGCACCCCCAGTAAGTTTTTTTTTTTTTAAGCTTAAATACTCATGGGCATCAAAGGGGACCAAAGCATCAGAAATGACAAAAATACTGGAATTAAACTAGTTAACTAGTTTTCTATCAAAATACCTAGTAACCTGGACATTAAACTGGCATAATTTGTTTGCAAAGCCCTTTGGTTCACGGAACTGACAGATTAACAACTATTACTTGGAAGTAAAAATGAGTTAAATTAATTTATAGATGCAGCAGCTTGATCTAAATGAAAAGTCATGATATATAACTTTCTACAGCTACACCTATTAAACCATGGTCTTTGAGCACAGTGTCAACAAAATAATCACCAATTTTTGAAATAGTTGCTGGTGTTCCTTCAGAAGATTTTGGTCTTCTGGTTTCTTATGGTCAGTTTTCTTACTAGAGCTCCCAAGGTGGATGACAAATGTGGGCAACATTTTGAGCAAATTAAAGTTATCAACGTTCTTGAAAAATAGAGATTTAACAATTAATTTATTCTTAAGTACTTGCTCTTATTCTTTAGCTCATTTCTGTTGTAAAGGTTTACTGCAAAAGTTTAAAAACATCATCAGACAAAAAGAGCAGCTGTTGACCTGCAGCATGCAATAAATTATAAACAATAAATCATGGCAAGAACGTTCTGATGACTTTCTGAGCACTCTGTGGCAGAAGAACTCTATTTCCCACACATGGTTCACCTAACCTATAATTTCTGGTTTCCCACTGATCCCAAATCACACCAAGTGGCAGTCTGGCAACTTTCTGGACCTCACAGATCACAGCCAAGACCATGGCATCCCCGGGTAGTGCAGCTAAAGCTAGCAAAGGCAAAGAATGGTTCTTCCACCACCATCTGAAACTGAGAAGATTTGGCTTCCCCTAACTTCTTATGTGTGTGTACTTGGTTTACCTGCAAGCATCCTCCATATTGTCTTAGAAAGGAAAGTGGTTATCACCTTACATCTAGAGAGGGTTGGAAAAGAGAAGTGAGTTACCACTAATCATCTCTCAGATTTAACCATGTGTTAAAGAATTCTGTTGTCTACACAGGAATCTCAAAACTATGTTACCATGGTGGAAGGTGGAAGTACACAGTAGAGGCTTACTGAAACCCATCCCAACTTATTTAAATGTAACTTCCGATTATAAGTTATAATTTATTTAAAAAATGAAAAATTCAAGAAAATGTTAAACAGAAAAGACACCAGGACCAAAGGCTTAAACCTATACTGCTCTCAGTAAGCTGGCACCTAGGGTTTTGCATTGTAAGCCGCCTATTGTCCATCCCCAGCTCTGGATCATTAGCGTAGATCAAGGACTCAGACTCCAAGGATAGGAAGCAGAAATAGGCAGTAAATGCCATGAAAGCCACTAGAAGGAGAATCGCTGGTGGCTCTCACACCTACGCTCTCTGTCCCCGCAGCTACAGCTACTTTCTCTTTGATGACTAGCAATTAGGCTACATAGATTATAGGCCCTCAGCATCAAGGTATCCCATTAATACTTCATTGCATATAAGATATTTCAGAACCAGGAGCCCCTGGGTGGCTTAGCAGCTGAGTGTCTACCTTTGGCTTAGGCCATGACCCCAGGATCCTGGGATCGAGTCCCACATAGGGCTCCCTGCATGGAGCCTGCTTCTCCCTCTGCCTGTATGTCTGCCTCTTTCTCTGTGTCTCTCATGAATAAATAAATAAAGTCTGTTTTAAAAAAGTGTTTAAGAACCTAATATGTTCAAAGACACATATAAGGCACACTCATTGTCTTAGAGGCACCTCTCAGTCCTGTCTTATGGGGACAATATATATGCACCCAGTGGGAAAAGAATGGAAACAAAAATTCGGGACACCTGGGTGGCTCAGTGGTTGAGCGTCTGCTTTCAGCTCAGATAGATCATGATCCTAGGCTCCCGGGATTGAGTTCCTCATCCAGTTCCCCGCAGGGAGCCTGCTTCTCCCTCTGTCTGTGTCTCTGCCTCTCTCATGAATAAATAAAATCTTTTCTTAAAAAAAATTCTTCCTCCTTTATTTCCTTTTTAAATCAATATTTCTTCAAAGTAGATAGCCCCATATCCTCACTCTTCTCATCTCTGGAAGAATTATGTGTTCCCATTGATCTCAGGAAGTTGCCGATCAGAATGAGGTACAGAGATCATGTTCACAGAGGTGTGATTGAATTAATTTTGTGAACTTTATAACAGAAAATGCTATGCTTTCTGATGCCCAATAACCTAGCAAAGATTTCATGAGTCACCTATTTGCTCCTTTTACAATTAATAGATTTGATTCTCATAGGATCAAGGATGTCATTCCAGAACCATGGATAGGTGCCCTTAGGACCTTTGCACTTTCACATCCAACATCTCTCTAATGCTCTTAAGGAAGCCTGAATGATATTATTTGTGAAGAAAGAAAATGCAGTAGAATTGTTTCCTCTTTTCTTATTCCCATCCAAAGCCACCAACTATACCCTTTGGAGGAAGGGGTAGCTTTTATACAGAAAATTTAGAGGCATTAAGAAAGGCATCTATCTGCACTCACTACATATTTGCTGTCAAGGCAACCCATTTTCAGGAATTTAAACCTTTCATTCCACTTTAGAGATAAGTGTGAATCCAGTGCAATCCTCCTAGAGAGTAATGGATACAACAGTGTACAAAGACGACAGTGTCCTCATAGACAAGACATTCATAGATGTGTAAATACTTGTGGGTGAGTCTGGTCCCTGATTTTTTTACAAATGAGGAAACTGAGATTAAATGTAAAAGCGCCCAACACACACATTTGTGACCAAGACATGGACTCAGGTCTTCTGATTGCTCACCCATTGTTCTCAGAGAAAGAAGAAAAAGGAGAGTGTAGAAGATATTGGCAACAGTGGAAGACAGAAAGGGATCCTAGAAAGAGAAAGTGCAAAAAATAAAAAACCTAGTGATGCCAAAAAAATCCATTTAGGTCTCAACCACCTCTGACTAATATAGGGTCAGCAGGAGAAATAGGGTCACTGGAGCACATATATGCTCTCCCCCACCCAACCCAGAAACGGTGTGCTCCTGGGCCTCGCTGTTCAAACTGTAGGACACTGCCCAGACCAGCCACCACATCAGCCTCACCCAGGAGCTTGTTAGATGTGCAATCTCAGACCCCACCCTAGACATACTGACCCAGAATTTGCGTTTTAACGAGATCTCAAGGTGATCCATGTGCACATCAAAGTATAAGCAGTACTGGACCAGGACACAGGGCGAGATGAGGTCCGAGAGCAGCAACTCAGGCTTCCCATACACTCTGCTCCCCGCAGCCTCTGTGAGCAGAAACCAGGGCCAACCTCTGGGCTGACTCAGCACCTCATTGTTTTTTTTAAGATTTTTTAAAAAATACATTTATTTGAGAGAGGAAGAGAGAGTGAGAGAGCATGGGTGTAGGTGCAGAGGGAGAAGGACAGACTCTGCTGAGCACAAAGCTCAATGTGGGGCTTGACCTCAGGATCACAACCTGAGCCAAAACCAAGAGGCTTAACCAAATTCACCACCCAGCCTCCCCAGAGTCTCATTATTTTAAGACCCCAATTTCTAGGATTTTTTTATATTTCCCCACAATCCTCAAAGAAGATAAAATGAGAGTCTTGATGAGTGAAGGTGGGAGAGGCCACTAAAAACTGGAGAGTTTGAATAAAAGCTGCTAGGATTTTAAGGTATGTCTATAACCTACTTCTGTTTTGATCTAGTTCTGTTTTTGATTTGATTTGATGTGTTTTCTTTTGTTGCTTTGTGTATTCATATCAAGTTTCATGAAGCAGGCAAATAGAAACTTTCACAGACCATCCCTTAAATGCCTCATTTTCCTGTTCTGCAGTATATATAGTTCTATTTTATTTTGTTTTCCAAATAAGCATTTTTACAAGGCAGTTGTGCTAACTAGATTGTGAACTCTTAAAGGCAAAATTTTGTTTTATCTTCATCATCCTAACAGTTAGTGCCCTACATTTAACAAACAACCAATGATGAATGATTTTAATTGCAAGATAAAAATGAATGAATTAACGAATGGATTGAAGCAGAACAAAGTAGAATGAATGAATGAAATAGGAAGCAAAGCGCCCATTCTCCTAGATTTGGCTCCAATATCCTGCTATCATTTCTCCTGTAGTTTGTGACCTTGTCCCATGACTCCTGAGCTTCAGTTTGTTGCATGCATTACAGAGAATCAGCGAGGCTGTCTAAGCATTACTGTGTCCTGGGATGCAGAAAGAATACATGAGCTACAATCTGTAACATGCAATCAATAAATCACATTACTTTGAAATCCTCAGGTGAGAGTCACCATCCAATAGGCTTTCACTGCAAGGGCCCAATTTTCTTTCTTACACTCTGTTCTTGATTTACAATATATATGCATGGGAGGAAACGTATTATCAGAGGAAAGGGAAAGGAGGTAGCAATTTTTTTTCCCTTTTCCACCACACTCACAACCACCAAAAAATAAAAATAAAAATAAAGAAGGTAATAAAAAAGTAAAATCTTAAAAATAACCATCTCCTGGAAGTACTTTGACAAACTCATGGCGCAAATGCTCTTTTTTGATAGCCATGTGCTAGCAGGACATCATGACTCTAACAGTGATAATAACACCAATGACTGGATCACAAAATTCAACTTACATTTATATATGATGAGAAAATATAAAATCTTTATTTTGCTGATGATATCCCACTCATCCTCCTGAGACCTCATCACTGGATTACTAGAAAAACAAATTAACCTAATGTCCAACACAATAATTTAAAGTCTTTTCAGGAAATAACCTTCCATTTGTTAAAAAATATTAGATGTCTTAGATCTTCTCCTCATCTCCCAAGCTTTTCTCCCTAAAGTAGTGTTTTGTTTATAGGGTAGGAGGTAGGGAAAGACCTGAGTGTTCTAGGAGCCCCAGGAAAGAATTGGGGTCCCCTGAAGCAATGTCATCATCTCCTTCTGGTCTGTTGCAGACATGGAGTACGTCTCTCAGATCCTGCTTCATAAAACTCTGCCCAGTTGTCAGAGATTAGATGTCAACTATTAGCTCCTATGGAGTCCACCTCAACTTTAAAGCTAGGATCATGCTTTTCTTGGGTGGCTTTGACCAGAGTCTGAGTAAAGGTATGATATGATAACCTAGTGGTGGTCTTCTTGTGGTGGCTCCTTGCCACAGCATGAGCAAGATGGTATGGGGTCCTGGTCATTGCTGCCTATGCAGGATTACTTAGTCTCAGCACTTCCCCTGCCCATTCTGCTTCCTCCCTGCTGGAGGAGGTAGTTGAGGGGTCATAACCACAGGTAAACTCATGAATGGACTCTGCAATCAGAGGCTCCTCACTTCCCCCCACCCCTGACCTTGGAATGTATGCTTTGCCTACTGTTCCCACAATGGGAGCTGTTCCCAGGACATAGCCTTCAGAGAGTTAGGCATTGTTAAGACCATCCAGACTGAATGTAACTGAACCCAGTCAAGGCCTCTACATAATATTTTAAGATTCAGACAGGCAGATGCAGAGATACTCATTTTACTGCCCAAGACAAGCCTCAGACGCAAGCTTCCTTGCTTATTTAGTCTGCCATGTACCAGTTTGGAGTGGCCCTCTTTCCTCCGTTTCTCCCTGCCCTGCATGTACTAAGGCCGGTTTCGGATTTTACCCAGGAAGCTCCCAGAGCGCAAACCAACACTTTCTTTTTCTTTCAGAGGTATCAGCCAACAAACATACTGCACCCTTCCTCCATCTTGGGATCTGCTTCTTGGAGCACTCTACTGGCATCTCAGGACAAAGTCACTTGTCCAACCAAAGGCCACTCGCCCTGCTGGTTTTCCAGGCTGCTCTAACTCACAGTCTGAACTCTCTAAGTTTGTTAGAGATTAATAATGGCCACGGTATATTCAGTCTCATCTCAGCTTTCCCTGGACTGCCATGTCCCTCATGGCCTCAAGCCTGGCAGTCCAATAACGGCAATAGATATGCACAGGCATGAAATATTCAAAGTCCCAAGAAATTCTTTTCATAGCATCGTATATAAATTCTTAGGGGAAACACTCTGATTAGCTCGGGTTGGATCACATGCATGTCCCTGAACCATCACTAAAAACAAGAAGATGGGGTATTATGATTGATCAAACTCAAAACTCCACATGGTTTTGTGGTTGCAGGTAGGGAGGTACCACTGTTACTAAGCACAACACATACAGAGGAAATGGGGAGAGGCAGTCCCCAAAGCAAGGTGCGGCAGTGTGACCAGAAGAAAGAGGAAGTGGGATGTTGAGCGTACAAAAAACAAACAAACAAACAAAAATACAGTTTCTCACGCTGTGTTCCTGTCCTTAAGATTCAGTATTTTATCATAGACTTACACATAAACAGATAATTACAATAGTGCGTGGTGGGTGCTATTGAAGGAGTAGTTACTACAAAGGAGAAAAAGACTAATTCTGGGAGGGTGGTGAAAGCAGAGCGTACAAGCAAGAAGAGCAGTACCTGAAAAGTCTTCGCAAAGTTGCATCTCAAAAGTTGAACAAAAGCTTGGTAGAAAAACAAGATGGAGGACGAGGATGGAATGAGGTCACTGAGATGTGAAACATTGTGGTGGAACATCCTTCCTCCACGGAAACCCCTACTGGAGCATCTCCGTGGCACTCTGTGGATTCAGAATGGCCTAATTCCCACACCTCTCTAGCCCTGATGCACCCCTAGTCCCCAAATGCTTCCAGTTTATGGCAAATAAGAAACTACCGACTTAAGAAATCAAGTTGATCTGTTGGTTTATCTATCTCTTTGTAACTATTTTTCTTTTAATTTTATAGTCACAGCTTCATCCATAGGATGCAGGTTAGTATTTCAGTCAGGCGAAGGAGAGAAAACCATCCTAAATGAAGAAAGAATGCAGAGGGCATATTAGGTAATATTTGTGATTTGTGGATTTATTCATATATTAAATATGTAGAATAGGGGCAGCCCGAGTGGCCTTCAGCCCAGGGCCTGATCCTAGAGACCAGGGATCGAGTCCTACTTCGGGCTCCCTACATGGGGCCTGCTTCTCCCTCTGCTTGTGTCTCTGCCTCTCTCTCTCTCTCTCTCTCTGTCTCTCATGAATAAATAAAATCTTAAAAAATATGTAGAATAAATGATCAGTACACTTATGTGTATTTTACATATGTGAACATGTGAGATTAACATAGTGGAGTGTATCACATGAGTCTGTTCATGATGTGAATAACGCCTTTTTAAAGCACACATATGGGATCCCTGGGTGGTGCAGCGGTTTGGCACCTGCCTTTGGCCCAGGGCGCGATCCTGGAGACCCGGGATTGAATCCCATGTCAGGCTCCCGGTGCATGGAGCCTGCTTCTCCTTCTGCCTGTGTCTCTGCCTCTCTCTCTCTCTCTCTCTGTGACTATCATAAAAAAAAAAAAGCACACATACTATTCACATGTATTTTAACATATTATATATCATATATTACAAATATTTTTATATATCATATTAAAAAGGCATTTTTCACATAATGGATAGACTCAAAGGTGAACATTTTATACTATATTGAATTCTGTGCTTCAATGGTTCCAATTATAATGCAGTCTGAGTATATCCAAACATATACATTTTTCAAATTAAACCGTTAATTTAGCTCTGACCAGACATGAATAGAAATATAGAATGCAAAATTAGAAACTCTTCTAATTCATTTTTTGTGCGTGCAACTTTCCATAAATAGTGAGTCTTATCAGAATCAAATTTTAAGCTCAATAAATAAAAAGCACAGATGATGCTTACTTTATCCAGAACTCTGGAAAAGCAGCTAAGCCACCACAGAGGCTCAGGTGGGCACTGCCACCTTCTTATTTTCATTCTCTTAAAAGAGGCAGGAAGCCTGAAGTTTGAAGCACAAAATTGCTTCCACCAGGCTCATGAATTTTGAAGCACCTCCTGCTTTGTGCTGATTTCACATTGCAGAATGGTTCAATGCTGTAACCCTGACTCTCCTGCTACCATAGCAACCTGTTGGTTCAGAATGAATTGAACTGTGGGATTATCACTAAGGGGGAGAGAAGAGGGGTTTCTACCTTATTTATTTTTTAAGCAGTGCGCTGTGCAACACCTATGAATGGAACAACCAGAAAGGAATGATTTTCTTGTTTCTTTTAAATCAATGTTGCATTCTTAAAACGGCATGATTTTTAGATATTCGTGTAATGTCTACAGGGGTTAATTTATCATTACATCATCATTGGGATGTAGAGGACAGATAAAATCAAAATTAAAGTCTTTATCACCTCATTGAAAATTCATTGTAAAGAAAAGATGGGATTTGGGATCCCTGGGTGGCGCAGCGGTTTAGCGCCTGCCTTTGGCCCAGGGCACGATCCTGGAGACCCAGGATCGAATCCCACATCGGGCTCCCGGTGCATGGAGCCTGCTTCTCCCTCTGCCTGTGTCTCTGCCTCTCTCTCTCTCTCTCTCTCTCTCTCTCTGTGTGTGTGTGTGTGTGACTATCATAAATAAATAAAAATTAAAAAAAAAAGATGGGATTTGGAGCAATGTGTAGAAAGGACAATCATATGAAATTGGAACTTGATCTCATCAGTTTTCCCTGAACTTTAGCATGAATTGGGATTTTAAGCTTAAAATAAACCTGAAGTGTTGGTCTATGCCACCTTCAGACTTCTGAACATTTCAATTCCCATGAAATGGCCCCAGTTAAATTGGAACCCATGACAGATGGAATCAGAACTTGTTGCTTCATCACAAAGCACTTTTCTAAAATAGCTGCAGCATGAGAAGTAACCCTGTGTTTGTATATGGAGGAAAAGTGCTTCACAACATGGTCCATTTTTGTGGAAACACATAATGTGCATCTGTTGTATCCCTCTTTCCACATAATGTCTAATACTAGGTTGCAACATTGCAAACGGTTAATAATAGCTGTTGATTAATTGATTGGGAAGTTCTGTCTTATATCTAGAAACTACTTTATTCTGGGCACTGTAGAGCCACTTCACACACTTTACCCATAATTTCTTGCAATAGCCCTATAAGGTAAACATAGTCCCTACCACAGATCCAGGTAGATTAAGTGCCTGACCAAATAAAATAGCAAAGCCAGGATTTGGTTCAGTTTTGTTTTGTTTTGTTTATTAGCCTGAAAGCCTCTTCTCCAAGTAAATGTTCCATTGCCTTAGGTAGGTCAGAGGACTTTCTAGAACTGAAATATGAATGGTCTTTGAGCTGTGATACAGGAATTGACAGTCCAGCCAACATTAGAAAAGCTAGATTAGTAGGTGGTGGTCCAAACTCACCCTATCATACATGTGTGAAAACTTAATTGTTTGAAACAGAAACTCTTGAGTGTCTCTAGATCTCAGGATTAGAGAAATGTCGGCTAAGAAGTGATGCCCATCTAGGGATGCCTAGAAGGGAATCTAGGGTTGGACTCACACTCAAATCAAGGTGAATATTAAATAAGATACTTTTTAAAAGCATAACTCATGGCACCATCCTGAGATTTCAAATGTGCTGAAAACACCAAGGTCAAAGAACCCTTTCAAACAACCATGTGGGATGCACAGTAGGCAATTCACTTCACTCTTTCCTATTATATGAGCTGAGGGTAACAGGAGCACACACATGAACTCCATAAAGCACGAAACAACAAAGAAGAATGTATGCTTGATAACATCTGCTCGTTTATTTGCTACATGTCCATTGAGTAGCTCACTTAAAAGAGACAGAGGTTGGGCATCGTAGAAGATGTTGAGAGGATATTCAGAGCAGGTTTCTGATTTCAGAGTTTATAATTCAACAGATGAGGCAGACAGGTTAGATGATTAACCACGGCTATGTGGCATAACAAGAGAAATAAACAGTGCAGTGAAGGTAAAGGAAAATCCCTGGGAGAGCTGAGGAAAAGGAGTAATCAGTACACTCTTAATGGAGGCAGCAGCATGTCCACTAAACCTTGAAGAATGACTACAATGTTGGAAGAGTCCATCAGACTGAGGAAGCAAAAGCATCGTTAATAAATATGTGTTGGAGCCACTGGGTGGCTCAGCAGTTGAGTGTCTGCCTTTGGCTCAGGTCATGAACCCAGAGTCCCGGAAGGGAGTCCTACATCGGGCTCCCCACAGGAAGTCTGTTTCTCCCTCTGCCTGTGTCCCTGACTCTCTTTCTGTGTCTCTCATGAATAAATAGATAAAATCTTTTTTAAAAAATGTTTTGGAGCAACAGAAAGAACCTAGGTGGCTATTACACCATTATTTCTTAATCACAAACTGTAGCCCATTCTTCACCAGATCCTTCCAAGAGCACCATCCACTGTTCCCCAGTGATGTCCGGAAGTCACAACAACGATAATGAGTTAATGAAAGGACTTCAAGGAAAAAAAAAAAGGGTCTGACAAAGAACAAATTTCAAGGTATAAACAATACATTTTTTACTTGAAAATGTCCTAAGAATGGTAGACAGAGTGGATATGGTCATATGCGAATGATATATAAATTAACTATAAATACATATGTGAGTTTGGCCCTCCAGAAAAACTTGCTGAAGATTGCTACAATAAACCCTCTAGAAGGTAGATACTGTCTGAACACTTGCAGACAAATTGTCATCTTTGTTCCAAATCAAAAGACTTCAACTCGCCAGGAAAACTCCACTGGCGTTTCAGTCCCTGGTTCTTTTCAACCTTCAGAAGTTTCCTGATCAAAACCCACGGGGATTCTTAGCCTTCCAACAGTCAGGAATAATAGTCACAGAATAAATAGCATTAGCTGTAGTAGCTACATATTCGTGTTGGCATAGCTTATATCAGCATGTGACTAATCTCCACAGCATTTCTAATAACAGTAATCTTTTTCTTCTATGGACTAAAATAACTATAATTCTCACCTATATTGATAAAAATACCAAAATAACTATAATTTTGTAGTGCTAGAAAACAACGCCATCTTAGAGGATTGCCTAATCATGGCATAGGCCCTTCTGGTAATGCTTAAGTTGGAAAAATATCTGGAACCACTTGTCAGAAGCTGACAACTTCTACCCATCCCTTCCTGCTAAGTCACAGAGGTAATTGAGCTTCAGTGCCCCTGCTATGTTCCCTTTAGGTAAAGATGAAAGACTTGGTAAAGGAGGATATTGAAATCTGAATCAGGAACTTTATTTCATTAATTTCATTCTATAAAAATTTTAAGTGGTTCTTAAATCTGTATTGATGTAATAAAATTGCTGTCTCTTTATTCTTTCAACAAGAATTTACCTTGTTTTACTGTACAAGACTTTGCCTCTCATTTTCAATTCATTAATTTCATTGATGACTAGTTTCTATGCATTTTCTATGTTCCAGTTACTAATCTAGGGAGCTAGAGTGCAACAATAGATAAAGCAAACAATAGCGACCCCCAGAGAGATCACATTATAGTGGTGGAGAAGTGGGCAATAAATAACACTATAAATAAAGAATGCTAGAAATAGGACATGCCTGGGGGCTTAGTTGGTTAAGGTCCAACTCTTGGTCTTGGCTCAGGTCTTGATCTCAAGGTCATGAATTCAAGCCCCACCTTGGGCTCCATGCTGGTGTGGAGCCTATTTAAAAATAATAATAATAATAATACTAGATGTAGTACATGGTAAAGAGAAAGAGTTAAGCAAGGAATAGAAACAGGAAAAGTGAGTAGGAGTTGAAATTTGAGGAGGAGTGGCATGGAGAAGTCAATATTTGCACAAAATCTTGAAAAAAGGTAAGGGAAAAATCCATGCAGATATTTTGGGAAAAAGCACTTCTGAAAGAGGAAATAGCAAATGCAGAAGTCTTGAGGTGGGAATATGCTTGGCATATTCAAGAAACTCTGAGGAGGCCAGTGCCCATGGAAAAGGGGGCGAAATGGGGAGCGTACTAGGACATGAATTTAGAGCCAGAACATGTAGGTGCCTGTAGATCCTAGCAGTAACTTTGGCCCTCACTCCTGGGTATCATCTGATCTGGATTATAATTGGGTCATGTTGGTTGCTGTTTTTAGGTTGTAGTGAAAGGAGAATGAAAGCAGGGAAAAATAATAAGAAGATATTCCAATAACCCAGATGAGGATGATCATGGTTGGTAGCATGTCGGTAATAGTGAAGGTGGTAGGAAGATGAACTATGGATATATTTTGAAGTTGAGACAACAGGATTGGATGCCAGTTCATGAATGAGTTATAAGATAAAGGGAAGAGTCAGAAACAAAACCATGGGTTTTGGTATGAAGAGGTCAGATGGAAAAGTCTGTGAAAGGAGATGGAAATTCGTCAAGGAGTGGGAAACCAAGGGTTCTACTGTCAAGTTACAGGTGAGATACCTATTGAATATCCAATGAGGATGTCACATAGACAGTTGAATTAATGAGTGTGGAGTTCAGGAAAACATTATGGACTGGACATATAGATTCACCTAAGGAAAGAGAAGGATTCCAAGGCCTGAGTGCCAGCCTCCAATGTTCAGAGGTTGAAGAGATTAAAGAAGGGACAGTAAATGATAAGAGAAGGAGTAGCCAGTGAAGTGGAGGGAGAGCCAGGCATGTGCAGTGGCCTGGATACCAAGAAAAAGAAGGTGTTTAACAGTCCCAAATGCTGCTAGAACAAGTTAAATAAGGACTTGGAACTGAACATCATACCCAGCAATCTGGAAGTCATTACCAAACTCAACAGGAGCCATTTCGGTGGAGTAGGAGTAAGAACCTGATTGAAAAGAGTTTGAGACGTGAGAAAAGAGTTCGGTTAAGTGCACACAACTCTTTATTGAAGATTTTTTTCTTTAAAGGGAAGAATAGGCATGAAACATCGGTGTAAGGGAAGGCAGAGTCAGGAAAGATTTTGTTTGCTTTTTAGTTGTTTCATTGGTTTTGCAGATGAAAGAAATCGGAACCTATTTGCACGCTGCGAAAGATCATCCAGTAGAGAGGACAAAGTTGATGCACAAAAAACAGAGAATTTCTGAAGCAAGATTCTCGAGTAAGCTAGAGGGCAGAATTGAGTGCACAAGTGGAGGGATCGGTGAAGACAAAAATACAGTTGTCCACAAGAATGAGAAAGCAGAGAATATATCCCCACAGAGGCAGGTGGGTAGGTAAAAATGCAGCTGGGCCTCTAGAGCTTCTCTTTAGATGGCTTCATTTTTCTCAGTGAAACAGGAAGCAAGATAATCATGTGCATATGAATTGTGAAGGTAGAGCTGAATATTTGTGGACAGAAGGAAAGTATGAAATTACTGTCTAAGGGGAAAGAGTCCTAGTACAGGAATATATCAGAATTCCCCCATTATGGGCCATGTGAGGTCAGTAGGCATGAGGTCAGTATAGTTGTGTGTCTTTCTCCTGTTATGTTCAGTTGTAAGAGAGAAGGTAACAGTGTGTGGAGAAGTGGACTTTACTATGAAACACGAGAGACTGAAGGAAGTTAAGAATATTTACAAGGAGTGTAAGGACGAACTGTGAAATTTAAGATTGGCATGGTGGGTGGTGAAGAATAGAGAGGGTGAGAAAGAGTGGAAAGATGGTAGGGTCCATGGATACCATCTCCTTGGTGGATGTGGGTGATGATTGGAATTCAGTTCTAGAGGAAGTGCACTGGAAATATAGAAGGGAGTTGTTAGAGTGAAATTTAGATTTAGATTCAGGTTAGGTCATGGTTATTGACCTAATGGTTATTGCAAGTGAATAGCTGACAGAGGATGGCTCCTGGAAAGGGTTAGGAAGACCATCTTCAAGAATGTTAGAATTGACAAGTACTTTGAAGGAGCAATGCTGAAAGGAGTGAAGTGAGGAGGAGCAACTATCTTTAATGAGTGAGGGGGAAGTGACCTGCAACAGGGGATGAGTGCAACCGCAAGGGGTAATGGGTGTTACTGAGCGATGCCTGACACGCAAAGTACCAAATCAATACATTGTACACCTCAAATTCACACAGTGTTATTCGTCAAATATATTTCATTTTTCTAAAAAGCCATTAGTCTGGCTGTTCTAGGTGTCCAACATTTTAGCTTGACCTTTACTTGGATTTTGTGACCCTCTACTTAATTTAGGTTTTAATATATCTCATTTGAATCGGTTTTACTTTCACCTGCATATAAAATAATTTTCACTGGTAATAAAGCTGTGTAATGCCATACACCTCCCCCCACCAAAAAAAAGTTGAAAAATTAAATGTCCCAGAAGCAGCAAAAAGAAGAAAGGAAGAGTTTCAGGGGCAGCAGCAATCTCGGAGGAGAGAGGTATCTTTCTTCTAGAGCAAGAAAGTAAAGAGACTATTCAGAGAATAGATTAAGGATGCAGGGGATTTTTGCTGACAACTGACCTTGAGTATCAAAGGGCATAATACAAAATGCTATGGGAATATGGGAAAGAGTAGGAACTAGGGTAAAAGAAAGGTGTTATACAAGGTTTAGTGGGGTTGGAGTGTGGGAAATGAGGAATAACTTGGAAGTTTTCTCAAAGAAGGCACAACCAAATTAGTCCTAATTGTTCCCAAGGTGGGTAGGGTGGAGCAGCTGTGAGTGCTAAGGGGACAGAAGGTTGGTAGTGGGGGCCTTGACAAGAGACTCCCAAGCTTCCAATGGAGGCATGGAATCCTATGAGGGATGCAGTCTTCATGCCCAGGCAGTTTCTTCTCCTTGTATTGGTAGCCTACAGAGGGCATCTGTTTGAGGGTTCAAGCTACTCCCTGACTTCTGCTGAAGGAGGCTTCTAGCCAGAGAAAGACGTTTTGTTTCTCTAATCCCAACTAATTTGTCATTTCCATCCTTAAGTGGGCTAGAGCTTTCTTTCTTATGCTAGAGAGCAAATGCACTAAAGCACTTATGAAAAAAAATCATTGGATCAGAAATAAGTCTGATGACTCAGTAGCTGGGGATATGGTGGTATTGCAAAAAAGAGGGAGATACTTGATGACTGGTGTTGCAGAGAAGTCAGGCAAAGAATACACATCCCAAATTAAAGTAGCTCCCCAACGGCTAATCCTGATGCCTGTAATGTCATCCTTAGAGAATCATGGAATTTCTAGTCTGTGATTCTATGAAAAAAATGTCACACTTTACCAGAATGAGTGCAAGGTTTGACATACACAGATCCACTGATCTGTATGTAAATCCCAGCCAGGAGACTCATCAGCTGAATCATGTCCATTAACTTCTACTCAATTCCTAACCTCTGGGTAGAATGTCCAAACATCACAGTGAGGGCTTTTCTGTTGGGTGGAGTCATGTGCCAAGTTCTCATTTCTGCTTAGGGTGGCATGAAAATAGTCACTGGGTTGATTTGGGATACTAGGAGTGACTTTCTGTGTGAAACAGAAAGATAAAGAGAATATACACAAAGGGCAGAAGATATATGTGGACATCTGCCGAGCATGGTATATAATATGTACCTAGACCTTAAACTACCCAAGTATCCTGGATCTCTCCATAATCTTCGATTCATAGTACTGTCTAGTGAGGTAGTCTCTATTTTTAAAGTATTTGAGTATTGAATATTAATTAAATGGGTATTAATTAGAAATGCTGTAGAGCTTATTTACCTCTAAGGTCTCTTGCACTTAACAGATCCTAGAATTCCACAAAATTGTGTGATAATTAGAAGAGTCTAGGCAAAACCATAAAAGTAGAAAAGCTTATATTTAGTGTTCTCTCTGAGGCATGCAGGCCCTCTCATTTTGCCTTCTGACCACTCAAGTGTGGCCTCCCCTCCCTACCCCTGGTACACCCACCCACAAACACATAGATGCCATGACTTGGAAGTAACCCGGTACCGAGACCTCACGAGCCTCTCACCATCCCACTTCCGAAGTCCCAACTCAGCTGACAGGGCACTGCCCATAAAGACAATGTAGGGAAGTGGTGAAGAACCCAGGCTTCAGTAACTCGTAACGCCAAGTACCTTTGAGAAAGTTATTTAACCTTTCCAAGTTTTGCTTTTCCTGATGTCAAACAGGGATAATAAGAGACTTGTGACTGTTACAGTACAGACTAAATAAGGTGAGCTGTTTGGTATAGTGTCTGGTGTGTAATAAGCATCCAGTAAGCAGTAATTATTTCCTTGCTTCTTTTTAGGATTATCACTGTTTTGTTGCTATATAGATTTTGTTGTGGCTGCTGTTTTTGCTAATGTTGATTCCCCCTTGATACGTTAGGATGCTGGTATCACTCCTCCAACACCATACGCATTGAGACAATCACACACTGCCTAGCCCCATCAGGATCCTCTGAGCCCCATCAGGATCCTCTGAGCACTTGCAAAAGAGAATGCAACTGGAGTTTTCCATGTGCTTGTGCCCATTCACTTACCTGACAGGTTGAGAGACCATTAGCCCCTCTCAAGTCATACAAAAGAGGCATCAGCCTTGTCTTCTGAGGACCAGGGGGATCTGGAAATAGGTAGGTTACTTACAAGTCTGTAGTTACTTCTGAGTACTCTGAACATAGCTTTTTTTTTTTTTTTCAATTCTGGTTATGGATATGGAAGGTTTAAATTTATTATTTATTTATTTATTTATTTATTTATTTATTTATAAATCAAAGGTGCAAGGTATAATTCTGACAATAAAGGGCTTATAACCATAAATCATATATGTGAGAAAGCCATAGGCAAGTGTTAAGCAGTGGGCTGTTAGAGGATTTTGCATTCTATAAGTATATAGAGCATAATAATATATTTACACTTATTTCTTACCTGCGTTGGCTGTGGAAGGTAAGAATTTTCTCTTTGGGCTCCATAGTCATCTCCAGAATGAATAGTCCACAGTTGTCAAGAAATAACATTTATTAATCAACAATAAAACACACAATAGAAAAGGCCTTATGAATAAAACTATATATTTATAATGCTTTATTTTTTTGCTCCAGTACTTCACAAAACACTACAGACAGTAACAAAATAATTCAATAAATATTAAAAACTGTCAAGAGAATCATAGGACACTCTTTATCATATGTGAGCATCAACAATGCCACGGCCATTAAATACACTATTAAACACTATCACAGATATCTTTCTTGAATAAGGGATATGATTAATTTTTTATATCCAGAAGTCATAACATTGACACATATCCATACACAAGAGAACAGGTCAGAATAAAGGAAGCAGGTACCCCAGTGAAATGGAATCATCTGCCTGTACATCATTTAAAGATATTACAGTGTTAACAGGATAGAAGTCAACACACTAAAGAGAAATGTTGGGGTTTTCTTGGGGTTGGAGGAAGAAAGTAGGGCAATTGATGAAAACTCTTACATATTTTCCATTGCTCTTTTAGCAATATGCTCCCTTCCCTTTTCTGCCTTTTCTTGGTTGAGGTATTCCAGCACTTTCATTAACAGATCTTCATCCAAGTACTGTCTGTTTGGGGTATCATCATTCTTTGGGGGCCCCACAGGGAGTCTTTTGCTTACCGAGGCCAGCTCCTGAGAGCTGCCTTGGTTCAAATGCTCTTTGATGGCCTGTTCAATTTGGTCCTCGTCTTGTAGGTTATCTTCAGATGAGACTTGACTTGGAACTCGCTTCACCTGGTTTGAATTCATGATCTCAGGGTATTTCGCTAGCATCCTGGCCAAGTACTCTCCTAATTCTTGATCCTTGTCATTCAGGTTTTCATACGCTATTTGTCTGTTCTCAATATCCGGCATCCAGGTACCTTTGGGAAGTTGGTTGGCTCTAGATCTTCCAGGACCATAGGGGAGTCTCGGCAGAAGTTTCTCTCGGTTATACTGACCAGAAAAATATGGAGGCTTTTGGTTTGCTGGACTCTCCATCCCTAAAAGATTTAGAATGTCCTCAACAGTGAGCCCATCTGGTAGGGCCTCTGCCACAGCACGACCAGGTGTTTTGGCATAGCCATTCTTGGAGAGCACTTTATTTTGGAACAGGTCTGGGCGGTCTACATCAACCTCTGCGATGTCATCTAGGTCAACGGGAAGTTCAACCTCCTGCTCGGGTTCCACTGATCCATTTGGCTTCTCTCCAGTTTTCAGCATATCAATTAAGTCTTCAGGGGGTATCTGTAAATTCCTTGAGATTTCAATCAGCTGATAAATAGACTGAGAATCAAGTGGTTTCTCAAAAAGCCTGGTTGCTCTTTCCCCGTTCTGCCCATTCTGTGACCTCCCACTACCCGCAGCATTCACTAACCTTTTCAGGTATGCAATTACTTTGGAGACATCATCTGAGAGTTGGTCTTTACTCTCTTTCCGGAGATCTTCATCTTGGAGGCCCAGCTGCCCTGAACGCTTCACTTCGTCGTTGATCTGTTCATTTTTTTCTATATTCTCTTTGTTGTCTTTTACCTCTTCCTGGGTTTGATCCTCTATCTTTTCTTCTACTGGGTTCCAATCTTCTCCCCCAACCACATCTTCATAGGCAATGTTATTGGCCTTGTAGATGTCATCTTCATCATCCGTGTACAGTTTTTGCTCCTCATCAACTCTCTCACGCTTCTGGTTGTTTGGTCCTGTCAGTTTCCCCAGCTCTTGGAATACAGATTCTAGCGTGGCAAGACTTTGAGGAGTATATTGTTCCTCTACTATTTCATTTGTGCGTTTAAAAGGGTTATCCCTGGAATTTTCTTCATACATAGGAGGGAATCTCATGTGCTTGAGCTTCCTTTCTGGCCACTGTTGAGTCTCATAATCATCAGACATGTCCATTGGAAAGTTCTTTTCTGAATTCAAGCCATAGGGCTTTTCTTTTGGTAAAGACTGAGGCTCATTCTCAGCCTGTCTCAAAGCTTCAAGTATTATCCTCATCCACTCATCTTCACTCAGGGAATCCCTTGTATTTTCTGGCAAATGATTTTCATCACCATTTTCTTTTTTCTGAAGGGGAACAGAGACACCTTGGTAAGGATTGTAGTCTGGGCTGTTTTCTTCCTTGTGAGCTTGTTGTCGGAGTTTTTCTATGTATTCTAAAGCTCTGATCATTTCAGGACTGGGAAACTTTTGGACATTTTCCAATCTGAGATCTGGTTCCTTTTGAAGCAGCTGGTTTCGCTGAAATGAAGCTGCTTCATCCCCAGAGATGAGGAAAATTAAAGGGATGAGACACAGGGCTGCTCCAAACCGGTGAGTCTTAGCTTCTGCCATGTTTGAAAGATGTCCTTAAAGCATAGAAAATATGAGTTAATAGAAAGGAAAAACTAGAAGACACTATAGCAAAAGAGGTAACTGACCATTGAGGGAAAATATATAGCAGAGATTATTTCACATTACATTTAGGATGACTCTTTTTTAAAGCCATACATATTTCCTATATAACTCCCATAAGCTAACTACAAGAATCTAGCAAAATTGTTACCCAACTGCATCAAGTTTGCATGGCATTCACTCTGCTAAAATAATAACAAAAACACTGATGTGAGGTTTCTCAAATTTTATTTTTTAATTTGCAAAACACGTACTTTTTTTTAGTATGCATTGTCTGTTTAAATAAAAAATTTCCAAGCTGATTTTTAGTTCCCTTATATAGCACTGCTATTCAAATCATTGGTAAAAAAATTAGCTGGCTTAATTGAAAACATGCATGTACACACACACACACACACACACACACACACACACACACAATGATTTCCTTGATGTTGTATCAAAAATCCTGTGGTTTAGCTCCTGACTTGTACATCTGACTTTGTTGTAGAAACACCACAGCAGTGACATTATAAATGATGAAGTAACACAGCATCTTAATGTCAATCATACTGAATTGCCTTGTGGATGAGTTCTATTTACATACATTTTTCAGAAATAACTTGTTCTCACTCTGACACCAAACCCAGCTGTCGGTTTTAAAAGTTCTCTACCTTAATAACATCCAGAACATTCTCTGGCCCCAGCTAGTAGGCTAACCTAGTGAAGTTTCTGTGTAAACATATTAAAAAGGAAACTTTTAGGGATCCCTGGGTGGCACAGTGGTTTGGCGCCTGCCTTTGGCCCAGGGTGTGATCCTGGAGACCCAGGATCGAATCCCACATTGGGCTCCCGGGGCATGGAGCCTGCTTCTCCCTCTGCCTGTGTCTCTGCCTCTCTCTCTCTCTCTCTCTCTCTGTGACTATCATAAATAATAATAATAAAAAAGGAAACTTTTAAAATATCTGTGCTCCAGGCTTCTAATCATTTTATTTGTGACTGTCTTGCAAAATGCAATCATGGTTATATTTTTCATCAGCCTTCAAGAATGCATAGTAAATAATAACAGATGCTACAGAGAGAACATAAGTTTTCTTAACCAGTCTATTTCTGAACTTGTGAGTGTTCAGATTCAGCTTGACTTATGTCTGTGTCTATTTTGGTGTGGACCTGTGAAATCTTAAATGACTCATACTGCTAGAAAATCTTAAAATAACCACTATGTAATTCCCAATTTAGATAAACACAGACGATATGTTGAATTCTTCCTACTTAAAAATCTTCATTCATTTTTTTTTCCTCCAATGCCTTATAATCTCACATATGAATTAGCAAGGGGATTATTTTTTTACATGTTTTACATTCAGCATTGCTAACATTGAAAACCTATTTTAATATTTGCAATTTTTGTTACAAATAAATGTAAGAAGAGCTCACAAGTTTATTCATGATATCTTATTTGCATGATTTTGTGATATATATATATATATACTGTTTTGTGGGTATGACATTCTATTAGTTATCAATTATAGAAAATATCATTTTTCATCATTTGGTATTTTAGTAAGCTTCAGATTTTAGAACTAGCAGTGGTTGTAGTTATAGAAATTTCTTTAGCATAAATGCATATATTTATTAAAATGATCCCTATTAGATCACTTAATTTACTGAAAGAGAAAAATCTTTAAAGGCATGTCAGAGAAAACTTCTGAAATATTTACTATGAATTAATGTTTACTATAAGAAATTTTATTCACAGATTTTTAGATTTAAATAAAAGTACATTATAATTTCTTCTTTATATATATATTTATATATATATAATTTCAAGATTAATTTAGCTTTGATAATCTATTTTCAACATTGGCATTTGAAATAGTAATTTTAGGAACCTTAATGAACTTATTTACTTTGAAACCTTTATCCTGCAGTATTCTTAACATATGAGTTATGTGCTTGTCTTTAAAATCATTATCCTGTCGATGAGCTTACTGTGGAATTGGGGCAGAATTTTTAATGCAGGTATTTAAACCACAGCCTAACACATGCTATTCCTTGGTCATTTATAAGGTTTCAGTTTGGATGACATAGTTATTGCCTTTGAATAAGACTCAAGGGATTTCTTTCCCAGGTAGCAGTTTTTCTACATGCAGAAGAAGGTTTCAACAGCTCTAATATCCTATGTACAATTTGAACTAATGTCTCATAAGCTAAAATGTCTTTTCTACTGAAAGTAAAACTAGGAACATTGACAAATACAGGTAGATATATCTAATTTGAGAAATTCCACTAATTAGGATATAGAAAAAAACATGTCCCATTAAAATTTTTCAGCAAAATATTGTACAACCTCTTTCACTCAAAACATAATAATCATAGCTAACACAATTGCAAATGTTTTCCTCATGGTAATTCAAAATTATCAACTTTCATATCCAACCTATAACCCAGGATAATATTCCTCCTTGAATAAAAGAAAAAAAAAAAACAGTACTCAAGATAATTCTAGTCTTACTTTCCTGGGGCTAAACCTAAGAAATAACAATGTAAGCCTTTCAGAGTATACCAATTCAGAAAATAATTTTATATAGGTTATTAATTTTGAGCTCTCGTAAGGTAAATGTCAAAGGAAAAGAAGAACTAGTTCCAAAATTGGTTGCCTCTGTGACTCATGTGTTTAACAGCTTCGGAATGATTGGAAACCTACTGCTAAGAATATTAAACAGATAAATTATATCTCTGGCTTCGTATCTAGTTTTTAAGAGAAGAAACAACACATGAAGGAAAGAAAAATATCAGGGCTAGTTAACTTTACATTAATTGGGTATTGACGTTAAAATCCTTAACTTTTTCACACTTCTTACATATGGTTATCCAAATAGCATGGTGGTCATAAAATACCTAACAGCAAGTGGTATCGATCCTAGATTAACTTCTATAGGTACATATCGTGTCCTTACATTGGCTGAAGAGCAGCAGGTTGCTATTCAGTGATTCTTTAGATATAAGGTTGCCAAAGGGTCTTTTTCTTCTCAGCTAGGAATTAAGGAAAGAAGACGCAATTTAGAACTTTCCAGTAAATCCAAGGGAAAAGCGGTCTTACCTCCTTTTTACAAGGCAGGGGAGGTCCACAGCATGTTCCTGCGGGTCCGCCTGGCGAGCTGCTCGGGCCGCTTCAGCACCCGGACAGCTCCTCGGCTTATAGGGAGCCGCCGGCCCGGTCCGCACTGCCACACTGACGTCACCCGCTCAGCCACAAACCCGAGCACAAGCGAGTTTTTTCAAAGAACCCGAGAGAAAATAATCACTTTATATATTTAAGGGAGGGGGGGAAATGCTGCATGCTTACGCCACCTGCCTTTCCGTGGCAAAAATTGCAGTTTTCTTTTTTCTTTCATCAAAATTTTTGAGGCTTGGGATAAAACGCTCTGCACTCATTCCCCTTAGAAATAAAGAAATCTGCCAGACGGACATGGCTAATTGAACTGTAATCTCATCCGTGTTCTAATATCTGGTGATACGTGTTTCTTGATGCTATTGTTTTTGTCGTTGTAAAAAAGTTTTACACAAAAGGACTTTTTTTTCCTTCATTGCCCACAAAGAAATCACATTCCCGTTCCCTGGTATACTCCAGGAGGAATGGAAGGCACCTTATGAAAATGAAAGTCGTATTTTGTAACATGACCAGAAGCAGCATTGTTTTTAAACTCAAATTTATTTGAATAAAAAGGAAAACTCTCTCCTCTCCTCTCTCTCTCTCTCTCTCTCTCGTATGAGAATAAACTTTAAGGCTCTAAGGAGTTGAAATTTTGCTTTAGAGCTACAATGTAATTTTGAAGTGGTATCCCTAAGATTTCAGGTCTACTGGTTGATGATTCTATATGAATCTGTTGGTATCTTTTACAACATCTGTCTCAAAAAAGGAAGCTTAGAAGTTGAGTATTAATGAAAATACTCCATTAAATTAAAAAAACAGATTCTTTAACTGTTAGAGAAAAATATAACACATATGTAATGGGAATTCATCTGCAAGTGAGAGGAAGTTGAGCTATAAATATATTCCCCCTATGGAATCAGATGAATGAATTGAATACCCAGGGAATAATATAGTCGTTAACTCCCAACCTTTCAGATTTGTAATTCATGACCACAGCTCTGCTTTGCCAGATAGCATGATTATTTATTTTAATAATTTATATAAGTCTAAATTTTTAACTATTTTATTAAAGATATGTTTCCTAAAAACTATGGTTTGAAACATACTCTAAATATTAAGGATGAGCACTGGGTGTTATACTATATGTTGGCAGATTGAACTTCAATAAAAATAAATAAATAAATAAATAAATAAATAAATAAATATTAAAAGTATCTTGCTGTATAAGAGATCCCTTTAAATCTCAGTTAAATAAATAACCAGCCACTGATTTATCCATCCAATAAGTTGTAATGCCTACTAAATGCCAGATACAAAGATGAATTATATATGTGTGTTAGCTTTTGTATGATATCATATATATGTGTGATAGCTTTTTATGATATCACATATATATATAATATATAAGGTCCTAGATAGATAGATAGATAGATAGATAGATAGATAGATAGATACTTTTAAGGACCCATAAGCTGGTGGGAATGACAGACTAATTATTTTGGCATGAATTGGAAAGCACTAAGAAAGAGGTTAGCCAGATGTGTTTGGGAAGCATTGTGGAAAGCTATTTGGTTCCATATTCAAATTCAAGGGAAAAATTCAGGGGGGTGGAGAGCCTCCTGGGAAAAGAGCCTTCACTTAGATATGTCATTATCAGGTTTTATTAAAATGGTTTCCAAAAAATAAAATAAAATGGTTTCTAACTATGTTAGGTAAACCACAGTTCTCTTGAAATCCTCAAGTAAATAGGAATAGTTTAAATTTTAGGAAAAAAACAAGGGAAAATTAAAATTACCCTTGATTTTTCCCTCCTTATTCTCCTATTGAAAATATTTGATTTTTCTAAATGACCAGACCAGCATCATCTATGGATTGACATGGAACTGATACAGGCTCAGACTGGAACCCTAGGGCCAATTCCCCAAAATTTGTGTCCTTCATAATGAGTTTTGAGAGCAACGTCTATTGCTAGGTTGAAGAGAAAAGGTTGAAAATCCCATTTTTCAACCACCAACTCAAAGTTAGCTCTTTTGCTGATATTTTTGTTAGCTATATACACATAATATTTTCTTTAACCTTGATAAATATTTAAGCCACTTTGAGTTTGACCTAATTTGTTTTCCAGGAGTTCTGTGTGGCCAGTTGAACTAACCAATATCAACAACACTGCCCCCAGAAAATTCTGGAAGTTTAATCTTAAAGGGTTGAATTGGTTCAACATGGTCCCAATAGCTCTCAAGGAAGTCACTCTTGATCAGGCTAGTTCAGGAATTGAACTTTTTTGGCAGGGACCAGAAGCTATAGTTCTTTTAAGGCCCCAAAGTCAATCTCTTTCTTGAGATTAATCATGCAAAACCTCATTCAAAAACTCCAATGGAGATGTTAGAAGGCAGCTGCTGGGATGAACTGGCTCCATCAGCTACAGGTGTGGGTAGAATAATGAGCCACATGTGGATAACTGAATTTCTGCCTACTGTATGATACTATGATAAATACATTTATTGAGTTCCATTATGTTCCAACCACTGTAGTTGGAACTTCTACAACCTAATTTAATCGTCCTGTAACTACAATAGATAGTTATTTTTATCTCCATTTTGCAGAGGATGAAACTTAAATTCAGAAATAAGTAAGTCAGCCACAGTTGCCTCACTCATAACTGGTAGAGGTACAATTTGAATTCGTTCTTTCCAAAGCTGTTTCCATAATAAAGACTATGATTTAGGTACTCTGCTGGGTTACAGGAATAGAGAAATGAGTATGGCAGGGATCCAACCATTAAAGATCCAAGTCCAGAATGTAGCCACTTTGACCAAAATCCTCAGGGGTTGTCCCAATTGCTTTTCTTGATCACTGTCCAGATGGCCTACGCCCAGACTCCTATCTGGGGCAGCAAAAATAGAAAACAAGAGTTGACATTAGATCGCTTTATTGATGCTTTGTGGCATATTATAATGTCTTCCAAACAAGAGAGTATTTACTGAGTTTGAAAATTCTACTCACCAGCAGCCTGTGTTCTATAGATTTTTCCAATGAGTTATATTTAATATAACTCTAGAAATCAATTATTTTTCCCAGTAGTTGTTTGTTCTAAAGAAAACTATTTTCTGAAATAGAAATCTATTTGACAAAGTTAAAACATAATGTATAGAGAGAAAGCAGTGCTTTTGTTGACGTGAGATCTTTTAGAGCATGTATATTACAGATAACCTATACATCTTTTTATTACTAAGCCTGGATAAAATCATTTTAAATGTTCCTTACAAAATTTTAATTTTCTGTCAGGTCCAAATTGCCAACTATCATTGCCTCCAAGAAACAAAGCTCTATATCCTGAACATTTTCAAAATAATTATGTACTGTGTATGATAATAGTCTTTACTAAATTAGCTTGAATCTTCACCATGTGCTGTTAAGATCAAGCCAATCATTCACAATTCAAATCTAAGTAATTTGAATGAACTAATTTGTTTCTATGATCAGAATTTCTTAAATCTTAGTCATTTCATTCTTTGTTACTCAATTTCATATTTCATTTAGACCAGACTTTGATATTTTTTTTGTCGTTTGTACAAGCAATCTTAGTAATCCCTCAATTTGAAATGTATCTCTCTTCCACTCCATTACGTTTCCCATTTTGTTTCAATTTATAAGAAAGCAATTAAGATTCAGAAGTCAATGTGGCTTCTTTCTCCTCATTCTCTCATCTCCTTCTCCCGTGTCTCTTAACTCCCTTGTCCTTCTCTCCCTTGGAAGTTAAGACTCATGGAGGAATCCAATCTGCAGCAGGTATGGCCTGAGGTCCTCCAGCATTTACCAGGGGCAGGGGGTGGTGTGCACTGTCTTCCCCAGACTCCTAAAGGCCTGAACTACTTCTTGCTCATTCCTCCCACGTCTGCCTCCCTTCTCTTCTGTTCACTTTTCCTTCTTTATACGTCTTGTTTACTCTTTGCCTCCCTGATGCACTGCTTCCAAATTTTATTTAAATTTCTTTTAGCTGTAGTATACTTTCTTTATTAATAAATGTTCCTGTCTTGAGATGACTTAAAAAAAAAAACACTATCAAAGAAGAATGAAATGTTTTACCACTTTCCTTGCAAAAGCAAAACCTGCCAAATTGCTTTCAGAAAACATATAAATCAGGAACCGGGTACCCTCAGTACTGTTTCTCAGACAAAATCCACCAGTTCTAGGAGGCAGAAACTCAGTTTTCTACCACTGTACCCTCATGCCTGCCCCATTGCCTTTTACATAAGGACTTTTACAAAACGATGCTGTGTTGAATTAAGTTAACATGTCATCATTGTGCTGTCCAAGCTCCAGCTTGGAATGTTTTTGTTCCCTCAGTGCCCTTCGGCAAATGAACTGCCTTTATATGTGAGCTTCAAATTATGTTTAGAGTTTTTTTGCTAGCAAATTATGTTTAGGGTTTTTTTTAAGGAAAATTTTCTTTCACTCTGTTTATCTACTCTTTCCCTTATTTTGTAAAACATATTCCCAGTAGTTAAGCTAAAGTTTGAGATCGCACAATCGCACATAAGAAAAGTGAGCTATTTATGACTAGTATTTGTTTATTCTTTGTTTTTTGGGGGGTTTTGTTATTGTTCTTTTTCTACTTCCTCCTTCTCCCCCCCCCACTTCCTCTTCTTATCAAGGTACAACATTGCTGGTGGCTCCAGACAAACTAAATAAACATTTAAGGCCTCTTTTAATCCTTGGACGCTATGCCTCTTTTCTTTGTGAAATGGGATTTGGTTGTGAAATTATTTTTGCATTTGCCTACTAGGTATTAAAATATGATTTTTCTCATAAACTCTCAAAGAGAGCCACTTAAATAAATTTGGGCTTTATTTTCCATTGCCTTTGGATTCTAGAACCATCTGGTGCTTGGAGGAAAAGAAAGTACCATTCCCTTAATCTAATCCCATGCATGTTTGAGCATCTGCTCTCTCAATGGATTTTGGGAAAAGAAGTTTGTGCACTAGAAGTTAATTACTTTGTTGAAAATAACACTGAATGTCTCAATCTTTCAGATTCTCCTGACATAATTGTTTTGTGAATCAACATTTTGAGTATATACATGCAAACATTCTAACAAGGATATTTTCTGTTTGGAAATCACCCAAGTACACATTTCTACACCTCCTTTTAACCAGAAGCCCAAGGAGATGTGGGAGAGTCTTCAAGGTCAAAGTTTAGCATCTTCATGGTCAAGTTTAGCATTTTGTGTCCAGTGCCCCCACTGATTCACCAGATGACTTTCACAGTTCACTTAGCCTTTGTTGGGATTTTAGAGTGCTATTTTGGTGAAACGAATATATCACTTCTGGAGGTAGGGCACTTGCATGTGTGATATGAAGTCAGGAACTGTAAAAAGGCTCTCCAACCTAAAATCTCTTCCCCCAAAGAAAGCCACCGAGGATGTATTCCATATCATCTACTACTTTGACACTGAAGAAAGGCGGAAGTGCTGTAGGTAGGGTGATTTAAAGCACCTGTTAAAGCAGTGATTCTCAGTGTGGTTCCAGATCAGCAACATCAGCATTTTCTGGAAAGTAGCAATGCAAATTCTCAGACTCCACTCAGATCTACTGAATTAGAAACTCTGGGATGGAATCCTAGTGATTGATGTCCTACAACCCCTCTAGGTGATTCTAATGGATGCTAAGTTTTGATTAACAGTGAGTTACAGCATAAGAACGCAAGCCTGGAGGGCCCAGTTGGTTAAGAATCCAACTCTTGGTTTTGGCTCAGATTGTGATCTCAGGGGCATGAGATCGAGCCCCACAACAGGCTCCTTGCTCAACAGGGAGTCTGCTTAAGATTCTCTCTCCCTCTCCCTCTGCCCCTCCTGCCTATGTCCTCTCTCTGTCTCTCTCTCTCTCTCTCAATTAAATATAAATCTTTAAAAAGAATGAAAGAAACCTGAGAAAAGGGCTCTAGGGTGGACCTTGAAATTCCTCAAAGGCCAGAACAAAGACTGTAAAATAGAGGTAAGAACCCTGATAATGGGTAAGGTGGGAGCAAAAAATGAAGTAAAGAATAACAAAGAGAGGGCAGCCCCAATGGTTCAGCAGTATAGCGCCGCCTTCAGCCCAGGGCCTGATTCTGGAGACCTTGGATCGAGTCCCTCATCAGGCTCCCTGCATGGAGCCTGCTTCTCCCTCTGCCTGTCTCTCTGCCGCTCTGTCTCTCTGTCTGTCTATATCTGTCTCTCTCTTATTAATAAATAAATAAAATCTTTATAAAAAAGAATAACAAAGAGAGTCATGGCTAATAAATTTACAGTTTTGCTTTAACTAGCCCCTTTTGAAGGTTTCTTAATAACTCTAAAGTACTTAGAGCCCCACAAGCAAACATTAACAAAATGAAATGCATCTGTACCACTAGTCCTCTGTGAGTATTTGGGGAAGTTGCCTCAGCAGCTTTAAACATGGGGAAATGGGGATCCCTGGGGATCCCTGGTGGCGCAGCGGTTTGGCGCCTGCCTTTGGCCCAGGGCGCGATCCTGGAGACCCGGGATCAAATCCCACATCGGGCTCCCGGTGCATGGAGCCTGCTTCTCCCTCTGCCTCTCTCTCTCTCTCTCTCTCTCTCTCTGTGACTATCATAAATAAATAAAAATTTAAAGAAAAAAAAAAAACATGGGGAAATGAAATAGCCCCAGTATTGCTGCCCAAGGGGCTTAATACTAGAAGCAGTTACTCCAGGGCCATTTCGTACAACACATCTGATATAAAGAAGAATACTAAAAATTTAATTAATTAAAACAAGTCATAGTAAATTTGATTCTCTATCTCTATCAAAAGATATGGTATTTTGGGGACACCTGGGTGGCTCAGTGGTTGACCATCTGCTTTTGGCTCAGGGCATGATCCCAGGGTCCTGGGATCAAGTCCCACATCTGGCTCCCTGCATGGAGCCTGCTTCTCCCTCTGCCTGTGCTTCTCTGCCTTTCTCTGTGTTTTATTTATTTATGGATAAATAAATACAATATTCTAAAAAAAGATATGGTATTTCTATGCCTTTCTTAGATGGCATAATGAAACACTAATTTTTCTTCCTACATCTTTGAATTGTTCTCATATCAGAAATGTTCATTAAACATAAAACCAAATTAAAATCTAAATACATTTGACCTTAATATATTTGACCTTCTTCTACAGTTTTTCTAGAGACCAGCTCGCTAATCCATTATTTATTCCCACTATGGAAATCGTACTGACATTTGTAAAGAATATCTCTTTCTCAACTTAAAAAGATTTCATTTCAAATTGATTCTTGAATAAATACAGATGACTTTATCTAAATATAAACTAGCTCATAGATTATTATGATTGGAAAGTCTATTGCTTTCATCTACTCAGTCACATCTCTAACAAACAGCCTTCCAGCATATACCTAAATACCCCTAATGATAGGCAACTCATCTTTTAATGACATTTTTGTTATTCCATCTTTGAACAACTTTATGCTTAAATTTTGAGTTTTTTCCCTTGCAGTGGCCTGAACTATGACCTCTTATAGGCTTCACTATGGATCCCAGTTCAGAATTCCAGGGCTCTGTGGAGCTGGTCTCAATTTTCTTCCTATGAACAAAATCATGCCTCCTCCTCCACTCTGTTTTTCCTAAGTGAAATATCTCTACTGAATTTTCTTCATGAGTCATGGTTCTAGTCCCCATCCCCAAAGCACATTCTTTGTCTTAATTCAAAACTCTAAACAGCATCTAACTCAGAGCAGCCATCCTTCATCCCAGTCCCTTGGCCTAGAAAATCTCCCCAAACCTATACTGCCTGCTTTTCCCATTGAACCTCCTACTTCGGAGGAAGCTAAGTTACTATTTCCTGTGGGAGAACCTTCTTTGACTTCCCTGACACAGCAAATTCTTTTTTTTTTTTTAAAGTTTGCTACTTTTCTTTTTTCTTTTTTTTTTAATTTTTATTTATTTATGATAGTCACACAGAGAGAGAGAGAGAGGCAGAGACACAGGCAGAGGGAGAAGCAGGCTCCATGCACTGGGAGCCCGACGTGGGATTCGATCCCGGGTCTCCAGGATCGCGCCCTGGGCCAAAGGCAGGCGCTAAACCGCTGCACCACCCAGGGATCCCTGACACAGCAAATTCTTTCCAGAATATTCTCTCATGGACCATATGTCTCTCCTGGTTAGTACTTACTGTGGTTGT
Organism: Canis lupus baileyi; assembly: GCF_048164855.1. Classification (NCBI taxonomy): domain Eukaryota; kingdom Metazoa; phylum Chordata; class Mammalia; order Carnivora; family Canidae; genus Canis; species Canis lupus. The sequence goes on along the minus strand of NC_132873.1, from coordinate 1,472,104 downwards.
AATGTAGCATTTATTTGTGAGATTCTTCACTTATTCTCTTCCCAATTGACTGTAATCTCTTTGAGGACATGAGATCAGGGATCTTGTTTTGTTTCTTCCACTCTATGCCCAAAGCCATCCAAGCCAACCTTAAAAATATCACATCTACAAATAAACATACCAAGACCAACCCCATCACCCCCCAGTCTCTTACCTCCTTGTCAATGTCCTCACATGATCAATTATAGTCTCTGACCCTCAGTTCCAACCATGGAATCTGAATCTCAATTCATTCCTACACTCCCTCGCCCCACCCCTCCTTCCCTAACCACTGCTAATTCTTCATGTTGTTCCTTTATTATTTATCCATTTACACAGCCTCTTCATGTCCCCTAATGTTTGATTTTTCTCAGAATCTGTTTCCTCTCCAGTGTTTATCACTAATCTTCGTCACATGTCCTTTTCTACCAGGAAGTTGGCAACTTATAGGAAATAATTCCTACTTTTATTCTGGGCCACCACTCAGAAAATACTGTTGACTGAATGACTGGAGTGTTTGATTAAAAAAATCACAGTCAATTTATATTAATTGTCTACTGCATACAAACCATGGGGCTTGATCTTTTAAAATACAGTAGCAAATTATCTTTCAACATTTTTCTATTATGAGGCTCCTCTGCTGGAACCTAGAACTAATTGGATTATCTTTCCATAGATAGTTCAAGGCCTTTCAATAATTTTTCTTTTCTTAGTGCTCTCCTATACCTCTCCCAACTTGTTGGATTTTCAACTTCAATTGTATAAATTTCTCTACCAGAAAATATACTTATTCTCATCAGATCCATCTTCAGCCACGTCATTCTCCTTGCCCAGAAAATGGTCTACCTCTCTTTTACACCATTGTGATTCTTTAAAAAAAAAAAATTTAGTTGACTAATATCCTCAGGGAGGCCTTCCTCAATCAATCCCTAATCCTGCATGCAGTTACTCCATTTTTTTAGAGCATCGATTTTTAACTGGAGGTCCACTGAATCCCATGAAATTGAATGCAAATGTTTATGTCCGTATTACAGTGTGCTTTTTATCAGACAGCTCCAGAGCTATAAACAGATGCTCCAGTGAGTATGTAATCTTAAAAATTTGTCATAACACTTAGTATTATTCATTAAGTATTTTTGATTCTCCCCTTTCCTGGGCATATGATGAAACTACATTTCTTAGACTCATGATTGGGTAGTAGCATGTGACAAGTTCTAGCTTATGAGTTTAGGTGGACATATCAGAGTTTGCTTTCCTTCACTACTGTGGCAGGCAAGGTTTGAGATAGTGGCTGCCCACACAGCCTGGTCTCTGAGGGACTAACTGCAATGTGAAGTATTGTCTTCCAGAATTTTCAGGGGCATACAGTGTAAGCAAGATGTAAAGTTGTTTTAGGCAATTGATTTGGAAGGATTTTTGTTACTACCTATAACCTAGCCCAAACTGGCAGATACAAATACTGAGATCAAGTGTTTTCAAATATTACTAGAACTTGTATTATGGTCATTGTCTTATACAGAAATGAATGGTAAGACAAGTTAAGACAAGATAATGAGGATTTTGTCCTGCTTTCCCCTAGGGGCTCCTGTTATGAAGAGAGTTCATCGAATCCATCTAAGTCTCCCAAAGTTTAGCATGTATATCCATAGCACCACTGTGAATGACTTGATGTCAGCCATCAACATGGCAAAAGTAAAATTGAGTTACAGTCTGAAATTTCTTCCTTGGACAATTCTCCTGGTTATATAAAGATGAAATTCTCAGCAGGGGGCTAGTATGTTTTTAACGCTTTTCTGATACTTGAAAATCTTCCCCTTTTGGCCGTAGGCTCAGAGCTTTCTATAGGCTGCAGGATCTAAACAGAAATTTATTAACATATTTATATTTTTATTGAATTTATGATTTGGGATGCCTATTTATGTAGCTGATACAATTTTCAAGTTGAGGCAGTAATACAAATTCCTTTTTATTTAGGCTTAACAAAAGACTCAATATAGAAAAAAATATTAAGAAAATAGTAATACAGATAATGCTTAAAGATAACAAGAAAACTCTTCAAATGACTCATTTTTTTAGACATTTTGTGTTACGTAGTAGTTCAACCTTGAGTGGGATTCAGTTGTCATTTCGGGGTCCAGAACTATTAGTCACATCTCCCCCTTCTCCTTCCCATCTCCAAAAATGCTATATTCAATTTACAAAAAAAAAAAAAAAAAGAAAGAAAAGAAAAGAAAAATAAAAATAAAAAATCATTTAAGTTTTAAAACCATTTTAGTTCCTCAGCAAAACCTGCCTCGGAGCAAATTCAACAGGCAGCAGCTATGTATGGGGGAAGGTACAACCCTGGGCTCCTGCCTGGCTGTGTGACCTCAGGGAAATTACTCCACCTTTCTGAGCCCCTGTTTATTAATTTGCCAAATGACGGCGATGTTACCTGGGATAAGGGCCCAATATATAAGAGTTGTAGGAATGCTCTAGAAAGTCTGAGCCACTCTGCAGATGCGCCGCCTAATTAGCATTCGCCTCCCAGTCCCTGGGAATTCACTGAAACAGGACTAAGCCAGACCTGAATGTTGGAATTGTTTTTTTGTTTGTTTTTTTTTAATAATAAATTTATTTTTTATTGGTGTTCAATTTACCAACATACAGAATAACACCCAGTGCTCATTGTAATCAAGCTAAAAGATCATTTCCCTTACTCCGATGTGATGAGAATGGATTTCAGGATGCCCCTGCGAGGCAGGTCATTAGCCACCTGCACGCACCTGGAGGGCGGAAGAGAGGCCAGTGTGCGCGGACCTCGGGGAGCCTGCGGGCGGGGGCGGGGCTCCTGGGGGGCTCCTGGGAGGGGGAGCTCCGGGGGATGCTGCTCCCGCCACACGCCCCGGGCTCAGACCGAGCGAGGCGGTTAGGGGACGCGAGTCGGGGTCCGCGCCCCGAGGCTCCGGCGGCCGCAGCGCTGAGCGGGAGCGAGCAGGTGCCCCCCGCCGCCCAGGTAACTGGTCTCCCGCCCCCAGCGCAGCCTGCACCCCATCCCCGCCCCCGCGCGGAAGCCGTGGGCACATTACGCATTCACGAAGGCCCGCGTGACATTCATCCCCGGCTCCGTCCTAATGAGACTCGGGAACAGGGCTGAGATGTCACGATGCTCGGCGTCCAGGACGCGAGGCTGATGATGCGCGCGCGGGGAGGAGCGGGGAGGAGCGGGGAGGAGCGGGGAGGAGCGGGGAGGAGCCGGGAGGAGCGGGGCTCCAGGCTGCCCGGGTCCGCCGGCCCCAGTCCCCCGAGCTGCGGAGCCAGCTAGAGGGCTGGAGCGAGGGAGACTCTCCCCAGTCCCCCGCCCCCAAGCCGACCTCAACTCTGAAATCCCTAAATCACTGGCATCGCCTCCTGGTACCCATCAGCGCGAGCACAGGTTGGGGCCTTTTAACAAGAGCAATCAAAAGCCTGGGAGATAAAAGCCTCTTTTTCTCCCACCGCGTGAATTCCTTCCTTCCTTCCTCTCTCTTCATCTTCGCCAGAAGTCAAGAATCCTCCGTCTACTAAAAGGAGTGAGATGCAGTTAATGCGCACGTTCTGGCGCCAGACTGCCTGGGTTTGAACCGAGCCTCTGCCACTCGCGAGCTGTGGGAGCCTGATCGGGTTATTCTCTCTGCTTTTGTTTCCTCCCCCATGAAATAGAAATCATCATAGCGGGTATGGCTTCTGTGCAAATTCAATCAGAACAATAAGCATTCAATAAACATAGTGCTCTAATTATCAGCAAGCATTTATTGGATGCTTTCTGTGTGCCAAGCACTGCATTAGGCATCAGTGTTAGGACATGAACAAGATTCATGAGACGGCTGCCCACAGAGTCTAGTGGGAGAAAATGGCTTTTGGGGAAACCACCTGTACAAACCTAGATGCAATGGGCTGTCAGAAATGTGTAGTCAAGGAGCAGGGGAGATCTCGATGAATTCTGCAGACAGGGGTGCAGATGATGTCAGGTAGCAGGGGAACTTTGAACTTGGCTGTCTAAGATGGATGGCGGCCGCCAAGAGAAGAAGCATTTGTTTCATCTTAACCCCCCAGGCAGCCGAGATTCTACACAGCACTTTCTTCACTTGTCTGAAGCTCAGACTGGTCCTGAGCCCTACACGTGACTCACAAGACAGGCAGCTGTTCTGGATGCTGGTGCTCCTCCAGACATTGGGTGCCCCAATGTCTGGGATTGGGAGCAGTGTCTCCCAATCCCAAAGATACTAAGCCTGGTTAAAGAATGGGTCTATCTTTAAAACAAGTAAGAGACTTGCTAATGGCCAAGATTTTCTCAATTGTCAGGATATCCTGGTCTTTGGATTCTGAAATAGGATCTCATAGCTCCTATCAAGTAGCCCCAGTAGAACGATGAGACAACCACTTTTCAGAATTCTAGGATGAGAAAAGTTAAAGCAGGACCTATTAACCATACACCCACAAAGATGGCTCAAGTGGGATGAATACGGTCATTGGTCACAAATGACATTCACTCTGAAATTCATAGAATCCAGCACAAGTTTTGTGGTTTGTTTTTTTTTTGGGGGGGGGGGTTGTTTTTGCCAATTCAGTCAAGTCCAATTCAATTAAGTAAGTATTTATGGAGTTTTTACTATCTGCCAAGTGTTAGAGACACTACTATAGCTATGACACGGGAAGCAGAAGATGGCACATACACAAAGCACACGGTACAATTGTAATAGCTAATGTTAATTCAGTTTACTACAAATCACACACGTGACAATTAACTATATCTTTACAACTAACTTATAAAGCAGGGAATATTGAGCCACCTGCAATTATCATTTTTATATTGAAAATGGTTGAATATAGACTATTTCCTGTGATTCAAACTAATCTTATCACCATGTGGTTGACAAAGAAGCTGAGTCTGGGGGTGTCATAGATAAACACAGGTGACCTATGCTCAGACTACTTCTTAGTAATACTTCCTACCCTTTCAAGGATTAAGTGGAAAGTTGTAATAAATGTTAAAGTTCTTAATAATTTTGTCTTCCATAGCAACTTAGCTCCCCCGTAAGGGAGAAAAAGAAAACAAATAGACTCCATTTCCTGGGCAACCAGATGACTGGGGTTGAGGACATGGCCTCCAGGTACCCTGGTACCCTGATCTGGCCCCAGCTCCTGAATCTGGAAACATGGACACATTTGAAGGTAGCAGTTGCACACAAGGCTGGATTAGAGCCAAAAAAAAATTTTTTTTTATTAACCTAGATCAATCATGAATGCCAAGGAACTGGACAGGAGAGAGAGTTGAGTAAGTAGCTAAAGACTCTGATGGGTGGAACCTGGAGCAATCACGGACCTCAAGGTCAGAAAACTTGGGCGGGAGGCCCTTTGTTGGGTTTCTGGAGACTTGGGATGAGCCTGCTAGTTTCAATTAAAGTGAAACTACTGGAATGGAGCGTGAAGAACATAGACAATAAAAATGATAAAATGTCAAGAGCATCCTGTTGGTTGTGTCATTGATGGCCATTTCCCAGAAGCCATGACAGTGCAAAGCTTTCCAAAGACTCCCCCAAAATCTTCTTCCACTGTTCTCCCCACTAGACAAATCTAAAGCTAAATGGGGATTGCTGGAACCCGGTTTTGTAAAATTGGGTCCTACACAGGCTACATGGTGTGTTCTGCCTCAGTCTCCCACACAACTCCATTAACCTTTGGTAGAAGCAGTTCCCTCCTTCAAGAGCTACTATTACTCAGGGAGTTTTAACTGGAGGTGCAAAATCCAGCAAGATGGATGTGGACTTTGCTATATTCAGATTTACATCATTTTGTGCTTGTCTATTCATCATCTCTCATGTAATTACTTGTCACCATCAACTCAAACCAAGGCCCCAGAGCTTTTTTTTTTTTTTTTTTTTTTAACTTAAAAAGGAAGTAGCATTTCTCTGGGGGCCCTACACCTTCTTTGGTCTCACACAGGCCTGTCTCTCCACAGCTGCATCACAAACCTCAAACCTTAGCCCATGAACACCAACCATATTAGAACTTAAGTTTCTTGAAGTCCTGCTCTCTGATAGAACCAATCTGTAATAATGACAGAAAGAGCCATTTGAGTGACCTTCCACTCATGCATTCATTCAGCCATTTGCTTGTTCATCAAATGTTTATTGAACAGATTGAATTATTCAAGACGGAATGAGCTGTATTCCATGCCCTCTTAGAGCTCACAGGCTAGTGGCTGGGAATGAGGGCAGTTGCATGGAGATGGGGTGAAAGAGGTACGTGCATAAATCACGGTCAGATGAGGCAGGAAAAAAATACATTCTCCAGAGAGGTCCAAGAAAGGGGCCAAGAGGGAATAAGGAATTCATTCTCCCAGAAGCTTAAGAAAGCCTTCACGGATATGGTGGCATTTGAACAGGACCTTGAAGAAATATTTCAGGTAGAAAAAAAAAAGGTGACCTAAGAACACGCTCTACTGAGTGAATGAAATAAGCAAGGTGCAGAGCGGGGAGGAACTAGATCTGTTGGAGGAAAGGGAATTCGGCTTGCCACAACAACAATTAACATTTATTAAATGTTTACTTTGTTCCAAGCACAGGGTTAAGTGTTTTATTATTTTTTTTAAGATTTTATTTATTTGTTCATGAGAAACACACACAGAAAGAGAGAGAGAGAGAGAGGCAGAGACACAGGCAGAGGGAGAAGCAGGCTCCATGCAGGGATCCTGACGGGCTCGATCCCGGGTCTCCAGGATCACGCCCTGGGCCGAAGGCGGCGCTAAACTGCTGAGCCACCCGGGCTGCCCAAGGGTTGAGTGTTTTATTTAAATAAATTATAACACTCATCCTTGTAATAGCCTATGAGATATGTGCCCTTATTATTCCCTCTTTGCAGAGAAGGAAACTGAAGGAGCAAAATATCTCATAATTTTGCCAAATTCAGGTGTGTACTAACAGGAGCTGAGACAACCACAGGCCAGTTTGCCCTCCCACCCACGCCCCCCACACCTGCCTCCCACCCACCCACGCCCCCCACACCTGCCTCCCACCCACCCACGCCCCCACACCTGCCTTCCACCCACACCTGCCTCCCTCCCACACCTGCCTCCCACCCACGCCCCCACTGCCTTCTGGATAGTGTAGAGCAAGGTCCGGGTCTTGATGGAGGTGCTTTGGGAAGCCAGGTTAAGGAGTTTGGGCTTCATTACTGTCACACTTTCTAAATGGAAAAAGGAAATAAATGACAGCACAAGGAAAACTAGGAGGGCAGCTGTGTGGAATTAATTTGCATTTTAATGAGAACGTTAACCGCCTCGAGTTAGAGCCTTTAATGAAGAGCTTCCAGATGAAGCCGAGGGCAAGGGCGACCTGGGTGTGAAGAACCCTCCCCGCGGCTCTGCGGCCCGGAACCCCTGCCCACTCTCCCCGCACTCAGGTGTGTGTGTGTTTTGTTTATTTCTTCAAAGTTTGGACCAAAGCCCGGAATCGAAAAGTCGTGGGGGGAGAGTCACAGGACACCACTGAGGTTGGGAAGGCAGGTGAAGCAGATGCAGACCGTCACATTCCTGCTGTATTTTTTTTTTTTTTAATTGATGCGTAGAGGGCGCCGAGCGTCCCAGTGGTCCAGGTGCCCGAGGAGGAGACTGCGCAAGGCCACAGGCTCTGGGCTCGCAGGTTTGCCACCGGCCCGACGGGTTAGCATGCTGCTGACTCTCTTCCCTGGGCTGTGCCTTTCATCCCTGTGACTTACTCATTCCCTAAATTTCTTCTGAATTTAAACACAGAACTCCAAGAATGAGAAATTAATCCCAAGACCACTGGGGAACTAATTCTCCCACAAATTCATAATTGGACACATGGAGCTATTTGCCTTGCACCTAATTGCTCCAAATTGGGTTTTGTATATTCGCATTAATGCCTTGCTGAGTCGTCATTCCTGCATTTTTTCATGGGCAGAAGGTGGCCGTTCAGCTCTGCACAAGCCCCCCCCCCCTCCCCGCCCCCCGCAGACCTGTCTCTCATTCATCAGGAGGAAAGTGTGATTCCCGGCAGCGGAATCCCTTTTTCATCAAATTTTTGCAAAATTTGGCTAGAGTAAAGCCCACTAGAATGCTGCTGCCTTCACAGGGACGAGAGGGCAAGAGAGGAAGACCTGAGCTGGAAGGTGGGCACCGAGGGACCCCGGGCTGCGAACCGCGGCCGCTGGCACCACTGGGCAGCTGTCTGTCTGCGGAAGTTCCAGCTGCTGGAGAGGGTTGGGGGGCAGCGATATGCCAAACCAGGGAGGTGGCCACATGGATGGTGGCCCTAGTAGCCAGGGGGCTTGCAACAGGACCCACGTTCCACTCATGCCCAGGCCAGGGGTCAGGGGCCAACCACGCCGGCGGGCTGTGGGTTCTTGACCACTGTCTACTTCCAGTCCCTCAGGGCTAGCTACTTTTTTCAGGTTAGGACCCCAGTCCCTAAGGCTCCTCATCTGTCCTTGGGGAGCCTGTCTCTGTTGGTCTCCCGAGTCCCACCTCCTTTGGCTCTAGTCTTACCTTTCAGTTCCTCAGTGCCCCTTGGGGCTTTCTACCACCCCAGGACCTTTGCCAGAGGTGAAGTGTGGCTCCTCACCCCTCCTAATGAACTTCCATTCAGTCTGTAGCCTTTGCTTTTCCCATCATTTCTTCACAGAAGCCATCCCTGACTTAGGTTAAAGTGGTTCGTTTTTTTTTTTGTTTTTTTTTTTATACAGACTCTCAAAGAACTTAATTGCTGACTGTATTGACTATATTTTCTTATTTTCTGTATCCTTGATGCCCGGGCATTTGAGGCCTTGGCCTTCAAGTAACTGGCTCTTGCAAGGCAGACCTTTCCCTACAGATGGTAAGTGACTCCCCTTGCAAGCTGCCTTTGGAATGGAAACCAACCCACCCAGAGCCTACGACGCACTCTCTTTTACCAAACTTTCACACACCAAACTCCCCCTGCGCTCGATGACCCCAGAGCCAGGAAGCGCACAATTAGGGACCTACAGTCCAGAGCCCGCTGAAAATATTCCAACTACCCAATCCTGAGTCTACTTAGAATACCTGCCCTCTCACCCACTCGTTCCCAACAAAAGCCCCATAAAGGCCCTGGGCCATGTTCTGACCTTTCCCTCTCTCTCTGCCTCCTGACTGACCCTGATCCTTCTCCAGGTGGCCCCACGTGGTGTGTGGTATCTCCTATTTCTGAAAGTATAAACTTCTTATATTTTTGAAAAAAAAATTCCTATTTAAATTTTTTTTTTGTTTATTTATGAGAGACACAGAGAAAGAGGCAGAGACACAGGCAGAGGGAGAAGCAGCCTCCATACAGGAAGCTGAATGCAGGACTTGATCCCAGGACCCCAGGATCACATCCTGGGCAGAAAGCAGACACTCAACCACTGAGCCCCCCAGGCATGCCTCTTTTTCTATTATTATTTTTTTTGTATCTGTTTAAGATGATGGCTGTTAACTAAACTTGTTGTAGTGTTAATTTTATGATAAATACACATCAAATCTCTATGCTGTGCCCCTTAAACCTATACAGTGCTGTATGTCAACTATATCACAATAAAACTGGGGAGGAGTAGTCTTGTCATGATTATTGTTTCTTTTTAAAAAAAAATTTTTTTTTAATTTATTCATGAGACACACAGAGAGAGAAAGAAAGAGGCAGAGACACAGGCAGAGGGAGAAGCAGGCTCCCTGCGGGGAGCCCTACGGCGACCCATCCGATCCTGGGACCCTGGGATCACGCCCTGGGCCCAAGGCGGCTGAACCGCTGAGCCCCCGGGCTGCCCTGATTACCGTTTCTGTGCCTGTCATCTCGCTGTACCTGATTCAGACAAATCCCTGATGGACTTCAACACAGCGTCACAGGACTTTCTCCAGGCATTTCTAGGACTGTTTTATGTGCTCCCCCTACCACTAGATTGTGAGCTCCTTGAAAGAAGGTTCCATTTTTGTCTGTGCTGCACCTAGCTCTTGACAGATGCTCTTAAAAAAACAACAAATAGGGACGCCTGGGGAGCTCAGCGGTGGAGCATCTGCCTTTGGCTCAGGGCGTGACCCCAGGGTCCTTGGATCGAGTCCGGCATCGGGCTTCCCGCTTCTCCCTCTGCCTGTGTCTCTGCCCCTCCCTCTGGGTCTCTCGTGGATAAACAAACAAAATCTTTAAAAAGAATAATAAAATAAATAAATAGAAATAAAGCAGTCCTCCCATGAGCACTACTGGAATCACACAGGAAGAGTGAGGCAGAAACCTGTCATAACAACCAGGCTGTCACAGCCGAGCGTGGGAACAGAGCAGGCACCTAGGACAGGTGGGTACACAGAGCACCCCCCTTGCCAAGGATCCCACCTTGCCAAGGGAAAGCTCTGAGTGGTCAGGAACTAACTTTGGGCGTATGTGTTTGTCTTTACTCATCTATTTTTTTTCTGTGATGTTACTGATATATAACATTGTGTAAGTCTAGAGTATTCCACGTATTGATTTGATACATCTAGACATTTCCGTGGGAGGAGCAGCACTGCCTTAACTCACACCTCTATCAGGTCACCTAATTATCATTTCTTTTTTGCGGTGAGAACCCTGAAGATCTAGTCTCTTAGCAGCTTTGAAGGTGAGAATACGGTACTGCAGACGACCGGGGGAGCTTACTTTTCGGATTTGTCTGAAGGAAGGCATCTGTGTTCTCAGCATGCCCCGAGGACGTTGCAGAGCCTTTCTGGAAATACGTCCGTTGACGCCCAAGGGCACAATCCGAGGGATGGCTGACATAGCTATAACTGTAAAATAGCAGCACCGATAGCCAACGCCCCGGGCTTAATCACAGGATGCAAGAGTGTCACCGTCGCTTCTCACTTTCTCTCTGAAATGAGTCAGAGGCTCCCCATGCATCCTGTGCATTGTGTTGGAAGCCCCTGCTCTGCTCTCCGACACACGTGTCCAATTAGAAGCCCAGCATCCAGCACCTCTGACCCCATCTGTGGGAGGCAGGCTGCCGAGCTGTGGATTCTATTTCCAGCCTCGGAGCTGACGAGCCCAGGGCTCTGACGCATCCAAACACCTCGCCTGTTGTTTCCTAATTGACAGCCGGAGAGCATCGCATCAAATGATCCTCCCTCCAAACCCAATTAAGTAGCTTGTCTGTCCCGGAAGGCAAGTTTTTAAAAATTCCCTTTTATCCCCGTTCTCCATTCTCATTCCCCAGCTCCTGACCACCTCCCCCAGGCCAGCATGCTAATGTGTTTAATGTGGATCTTTTTTGCTTGTTGGTATTCTTGCAAAATGGGCTTCCTTGCTGTTCTTTGTGTGTGTGGTTCTAATTTATGTAAATTCCATTGTGTTAGATCCCTCCTTTCACTTACTGTGCCTTTTGTCATTCGTCACCGTGCCTCTCTAGCCTACTTGCCGGGTGTACACCTCCTGTGCGTGGTACGGATGTCCACACCTTACCTGGCCACTGACCCGGCGATGGATTTCTGATTGCTTCCAAAGCTCCATCATTGCAGCAGACATCCCTGTGCAGGGCCCCTTCCATATGTGCATATTCTTATTTTCTAAGGGCCAGATGGCTCTCCAGAGGCTCTTGAGAGATCCTCTGTTCTGGAATTCCCATCCTGGCCAACCCTTTAGCATTTTCCAGCCTCCTGCTTTTTGCCAAACTAGTATGTGTATAGTGATATCTCGTTCCTTTAATTTGTATTTATCCAATTGCTGATGAATTTGAGCAATCTTCCGTATGCTCGATGGCCTTTAGGACTTCCTCTTCTGGTTAAATTGTCTATTTATATCCTTTGCCTATTTTTCTTTTGTGGTTGCTTTCTTCTAGAGCCTTCATATTAATTCCTTGTCAATCTTAGATGCTGCAAACTACCTGCTCCCATTCTGCCGTCTATTAAGTTTGTCTATGACATCTTTTATGGAACAGAAACCCTTAATGTGGATGTATGAGATTTATCATATTTTATCCTAATCATTCAAGGCTCCATTTCAAAAGATTTTCCTTACTTCCGTGTCACAGAGATGTTTTAAATTTGTTTACTGTTAAGCTTATAGTTTTACTACTTGCACTTAGGCCTTTGAAATTCACTTTTAGTTGTAGTATTAGGAGAAGTCTAGTTTTATTTTTCCATATAGTGAGCCACTTCTTCCAATCTCACCTAATAGACCAACAGTCAATACCCTATTGACTTGTGGTGCCACGTTTATTGTATATGAAGTTCTGTATATTCATAGGACTGTCTCTGAGTTCATTGATATGCATTGAACATACACCATACTCCTTTATTTTAATGGCTTTGTAGGCTATTTTGATTTCTGTAAGGAATAGTATATATTTTTAATGAGTTTGGGGGACATGAGAGTTGTTTGTTTTGGTTGGCTAAACAGTTTATTGAAGGCAAACTGTTGAGGCCATGGAGAGTACTCGAATGCATCAGACAGACACCACGGTGAATGAAGGCCTCAGTGGGGGACACACCTTTGAGGAGGGTGGGTCTGTGATGGTGGAGCAACACCCAGAGGCTAAAACCTACATCGCAACCGTAGCATGATGCCAGAAAATCTGGTGTTCTGGTGGATGCAAGGAAGCAGGATCAGGGGTTGGGGTAGATCCCTGTGGTCAGAGTGCAGGGGTGAGGCTTGTGTGAAAGTGGCTCCAGTGCTTCATAGTAGATGTTTCAAGAAGGAGCCTTAGATACTCCACCACCGCTCACCAAGCTCATGTTGCATCCTTTTTGACCTTCATCCACTCATCTCAAAATTGAAAGTCCCCCTGGGGCAGTTTACTCCACTGCTCCCCAGTAGAACAAGGACCTTGCACTAGAGAACTGCTCTTGAGCCCCTGGGCAGAAACTGCTCCCTACCTAGAGCGGGGACTATCATCTTTGCTTTGACTAGCTTTGCTCATCTAAAAGGTGGGGCACACTCCTGGTCAAACTCAGCCCACACTGGTTGTACACACAACTGGTCTACCATTCTGTCTATAGGTAGGGGGGTGGTTGATCCAACCCTTGAGGGCAGTATTGTTATTCCAACACCACATGCACGCCATAGGTTGGCACTTCAAAAGTTTCATTGTTGCTGCCTGAGCCAACTCCTACTTTTAATATTTTTAAGGTTAGATAGTTTTGGATCTTCCTTCTCCCAAATAAAGTTTAGAGATGTATCAAGTCCTTTTTAAAGTCCAGTCGGGGGATCCCTGGGTGGCGCAGCGGTTTGGCGCCTGCCTTTGGCCCGGGGCTTGATCCTGGAGATCCAGGATCGAATCCCACGTCGGGCTTCCGGTGCATGGAGCCTGCTTCTCCCTCTGCCTGTGTCTCTGCCTCTCTCTCTCTCTCTCTCTGTGTGTGACTATCATAAATAAAGAAAAGCAAAAAAATTAAAAAAAAAATAAAGTCCAGTCGGAATGTTGAATGATGTTCATAAAATTTAAAGATTGATTTTTTTGAGAGTTTAAGTCATCCCATCCAAATAAATGTCTCTTCATTTATTTATATAACATTCAATGTACTTAGAGTTATAAAGTTTATGTCTTCTTGCACAAGTTAATTCCTGAATACATCATGGGTTTTGTTGCAATTATAAATGATATCTTAATTTTCATTATGTTTGGTACTAGTATAGAGAAAATCTATTGCTATTTGGGATTTAATTTTATATCCTTAAACTTACTGAATCCCTTTGATAGTTCAGAGTTTGTATGTTGATGTTGGTTTATTTTAGACTTAGAGGTAATATCACTTGTAAATAACAGCAGTTTTATTTGTTTTCCTAAATCCTTATATCACTTTTACATGAGCCAGGACCTCCAGTACACTGAAAACAGAAGTGTTGGCATAAAGATCTCTTTTTTCTGGCCTCAAACATAATACGTTTTAGTTTCTCTATTAGATATAATACTTGTCATAAGTTTTTGGAATATAACGTGAATCAAATTAAGGAAATTCCTTTATATTTCTACTTTGTGAAGAATTTTCCTCACAAATAAATGTTAAATTTCATGAATTTGTGTGTATAAAAAATGCAATACTTATAAGATTTTTCTCCCTTAGTCTATTAATGTAGGCATTTCATTATTAGATTTTTAATGTTGTATATTCTCTATGTTTGAGGAGAAATCCCTAGTTGATCATAATGTCTTTAAAATACGTTATTAGGGAGACACCTGGATGTCTCTGTCAGTTAAAGCATTTGCCTTCAGCTCGGGTCATGGGCCCAGGGTCCTGAGACTGAGCCCCACTTTGGGGTCCCTGCTCAGTGGAGAGCCTGCTTCTGCCTCTCCTCCACTCGTGCTTTCTCTCTCTCTGTCAAATAAATAAATAAAATCTCTTTTTTAAATAATAAAATATATTATTAGATTTGGGTAGGCTATTTTTTATTGAGAAATGAGTCTATTTTTAAATTTTTTCTTATTTGATTTGAAATCCAAATTAGACTAGTCTCATAAAAATAAGCTGAGTTGCTCTTGTCTTATTATTTTCTGGAAGTACTTACATAAACTAGGAATCTAGTGCTCCTTATAAGTTTGTGGAGCTTCCATGAAGGCTTCTGTGCAAAGGTTGGGTACAGGGAGTGGGTGGAACCCTAGAGGAAGTTCCTTTAATAATTGTGGGTGCACTCATTTCTCTATTTCTTGTTTATATCCGTTTTAGCATTTGATTTTTTTTAGGAATTCATTGACCCCATTCAGTTTGCCAAATGAATTAGAGGTAAATAGCATAACAGTTTTTTATTATTTTTAAATCTCTGTTGTGTCTGTAGTTCCTTCTCCTTCTTTTGTTGTGCATTTTAACTTTTTGTAGTGTCCCCCCCACCCCCCGGCTTTTTAAAAAGATTTTATTTATTTATTCATGAGAGACACAGAGAGAGAGAGAGGCAGAGCCACAGGCAGAGGGAAAAGGAGGCTCCATGCAGGGAGCCCGATGTGGGACTCGATCCCAGGTTTCCCGAAGGCAGCGCTAACCCGCGAGCCAGCCAGGCTGCCCATTCCCTTTTTTTTTCTTAATCTTTCTTGCCAAAGGTCTCTGTCGAATTATTTCCAAAGAACCAATTTTGCATTTACCTTTTTTATTATTCTTTATCCTCATTACACTGATACCTGACTTATTTTCTCCGTGCTTTTCCTTTCTTATTTATTTGCTCTGCTGTTCTTTTATCAATGTCATATGCTTAGCTCATTTATTTTTAAATATTTCATATGAAACATTAAACATTTCATATTTCCTGATAAATGTATTTGAAGTTATATATTTTTCTCTCAGTGCTTCTGTAGATGTGCCTGACAAATTTGACATTAATGCTTTCATCATAATATAAGTCAAGGTGACTTCCTTTTGACTCCATGATGAATTACTTCTTTTACACCAAGGTATTCAGTCTCCCCATATGTGAGATTTATTTTCATACTCTTTCTTATTAATTTCTCATTTTATGGCATTCTTGTTGGAATGCCTGGTCTGTTAGACATCAGTCAAAGAGAGTTTACTCAAAGATGCCATAGTAGCTACTCTAGCCATGCTTCCTTAACCATGAATGTCTGGAATGCACTCTACTTCTTGAGGATATCTGCTTCTTTCCCGGAGAGGAGGGTGCTGCTGAAAAGGTTGGTCACCCAGCAATGAAACATCCTTACCTTTTGAAAGAATTCCCAAATAAGTGGGAAGCAGGCTTGAGAAGGAGCCATATTTTGCAAAACAAGGGGGATGAGACCTATCTCAGCTTTGCCCTCTGGCCTCTGGGTTTGGGGCATGTGACTGAACTTAGCCAATCAACATGGAGCACTTTGAATCTTGGCACTTCAACAAAGCAGGAATAGTTGGAGGCTTTCAAGGGTGTGGAACAGAGTCCAGTGACATAATAACAAGTGTCTCTCTGGGAAGATGCCAATGCTGGCTATCCACACTAGAACTTATCTTCCAAACAACCCTACTTTTGCTCTTTTGCCAAACCTGCTCCTGCAGCCCTCCATTGTTTAATGGATCTGCTTTCCAATAATGGCTGCTTAAGTTTACCAGCTCTGGCATGTGTTGGGGAAACCAAGAACACTCACTGGTATACTCATTTATCCACTCCATCCTTGTGGGTCTCCAACGCTAGTGACCCTGAATCTCTTTAGGCTCTGAGTTTCCCTCTATCTGGGCCCTAAGAAAGCTCCCTGTGCTGTGCTTCCTTGGCACCGTGTGCAAGGCTTTACTGCCCCACCTGTAAGCCTCCATCTGCCTTTCTGCCTTCCCAGCATGACTGTGAACTCTTGAAGAGACAAGAAATAACTAATATTTGGTTTTGGAGCCTTGGACTCAATCTCATTAGCACATGGTTAAAGTTTTTTAACATGCTTATTAATGGAGTGGTCTCCTATCTACTTTAAACCTCTTCCTCAATTTTGCCGAGTTGAGAATAAGGTTCTGAGAGGCAATGTAGGAACAGCATATGGAACACAACCAGGAATCTTCAGGATTTCCTAGGTGCTCAGATGCCATACTCTTGAGCTGGCTTGAGGCTCCAATCCTGCCTACCCTTAGCCTAATTTTTCTGCTACTTTTGATTATGTTTATGTCAGCTTAACCATTCCTATCAGTCTTCCACTAAGAGATTAAAATGTATCATATTCTACTCTTTTTCTTTTCTTTTCAACTAATTAACTAGACCCTCCTAAGGCAGTGGTAAACCTGCTAAGACTCCTACTTAGTTCCTTCCGCAGCATTGTAAGATCATGAGATTACATTAACATGCCCTTCCCCCACCCCCCAACACACACTTTTTTGGCCCTCTTAGACTTCCATTTACCCAGTTCCTCTTTGCTTCCCAGAAATGCCATCTCCAACAGGCAATATTACTTAATTAAGGATGTTTGTGTACAAGCTTTAAGTAAGCTTTTCTAATTGCAAGAGTTTCACATCACTTTTGTTCATGTTGATAGTTATTTAAACATCATGAATAATTCAAAATCAGGTTTTGAATTGTTAATCAAAATAATGATAGCTGCAGTTCAACACTCCATAACAATTTGACTTGCAGTCAGCTTGAAAAAACCATTTCTGAAATCATTTCCTTCAACACTTAAAGCTCTGCTCCCAAAGCAAAATGAGATCCAAAATAGAGGCTTCTCTGATCCTCCGAGATAGCCTCTCCCCTGTGGTGCGTATATATGTGTTGGTGACTTTAGATAAACGAATACAGTGGAGACCTGAGTACATGTCCCAACTGCAAATATCTTTGCATTCTTCTTCCTTTTGACTGGCAATCTTTCAATTAGTGGCATGCCACTGAGAGACAAGGAACAAGTTCCTTTCTGCCTAAGGACTGTCAAGTAGGTAGAATTTAACAAGTATCCCATTTGAGAACAGTTAAGATTTGCTCTCTAGGCAAGATACCCCTTGCTTCACTTACAACCTCTTGGCAGAACCTGTAACTTCTGAACCTGTAACTCCAGGTTCCTGCTCTCAGTACAAGCCTCAGCCTGCATGCCAAAGTGACCACTTGGTATGTCAACTTGGATGTCCCGTCGTCTCAACAGACCCATAGCTTAACCGATTCCCCACAGCTAGCTGCTTTCTTTTCCAAATGCTGTGCATTGGTTGATGCTAGGGAAACAGGAGGGTATAGTGGTTAAAAGTACTTACTACTCAATTGTAACTCCTGGGTATAAATTCTGACTTGCCACTTGAGGCTACGTGAATGGAACAGGCTTCCTACCATCTCCATGCTTTGGATCACTTTGTCCATATAATGAACATGATAATGCTTATTTCATAGGGTTATTATAAGGACTAAATGAAGTTAGCATTTCTAAAGCATGTAGATGAACTCCTGGCACATTATAGGCATACAAACAGTGTTCATTAAATAAAAGGCTCTTGAATCCCTGGATGGCTCCAGGAGCTACCTTCTCTCCATCTTTCTTTGCTGGCCCATGACCTACCTCCCCCATGAATCTCTTCTATATCATATCAGCACAGACTGGTTCTTCTCTTTTTTAGTTGCAAATAACACATGAATTGGTGAAGTTTGATACCGTAACTAATACATATCTGCTGTATGCATTGTGTCTTCCAACACATGTCATTCCCCTGGTGTAGCCATCCTTGTTACAGACTTTGTTTCTTTTATTAATCATCAAAAATCAGGGCATTCACAATACCCAGGCATCCAGTGCTAATCATGTAGTAGGCATTGGGTAAATATTGATTAATAACTCAGGGCATTTGAGTGCAAGAAAAGAGACAAAGGAATAGGGATCCCTGGGTGGCGCAGCGGTTTAGCGCCTGCCTTTGGCCCAGGGCGCGATCCTGGAGACCCGAGATCGAATCCCACGTCGGGCTCCCGGTGCATGGAGCCTGCTTCTCCCTCTGCCTTTGTCTCTGCCTCTCTCTCTTTCTCTGTGTGACTATCATAAATAAATAAAAATTAAAAAAATACTTTAAAAAAAAGAGACAAAGGAATAGACTATGATAGAAAAATAGAAGACACATCGAGCCTGAGAAAAGAGGTCATATTCCCTAGCCCTCTGAATAACTCATTCAGACCATTCCTCACAATTTTAGTTACTTATTGAATGATTATATCTTTTCTAAAATGTAACCTCCATGAATGGGAAGGTCATGACAAAGATTGCACGGGAAACAATATTTTAGGGAATGCCTTCCCATTGACTATGGTTCTTACCTGAAAGAATGTGGCTATCACTCTGATGATGCCTCTGGTCAAAGATAGTTAAGATGTTCATGTGCTGGCTCAGAATAGCCTGGATGTGAGAAGAGTTAATTTACTATTAATCACCAAAAGTCACTACAGTTATATTTGTGTAAAGAGAACTATTTACACAGGATTAATAAATTACCCTCTGACAATAGTTCAACTCCAGAAACTTTTTATAAGGTAGACTTGAAAATCAGCATTAAAGAATTGACTGCTCCACCTTAACTTCACAAATTTGTTTCTTTTCTGATACACACCAGGAACCTATAAATTCATTTTGGTAACAAAGAATGAAAGGGGGAAAAAAACCCTAAAATATCATAATTTACCACATCACCAAACATTACTTTTCTCTGCAATTTATCCTGACAGGCATCTCATAGCTTGACTAAGGTGGAATAAGGTACCTAAAGGGTGGCTGACATTTGATTTGTTTCTGTTAATTTGTGGGACTAGAGAAATAAAAAATTTAACAACCACAAATTACTCTGGTGACATTTTATCTGTTAAGCATTCTAGGAGACTGGCAGTGAATAGAATGTCCTATTTCAGTACATTCAATCTAATTTAAATCTAAATTCATTTGCCCTGAAAAGAAACAACCACTGATACAAAGGTGATTTTTCAAAAGTCAAAAAGCAACTGACCCACATTATTGCCTATTGGAGAATATGCCTTAATGACCCAGATTTTTATTCCATGCTACTTGAAAGAAATTCTCTAGTATGGCTACAAAGGTGCATGAAAGACACTAAACCATAAAATAGAAAGGTAGAAACCCTTCAGGAAGAATCTTGACTGTTACAAGGTCTCTTTCTTATTATGATTATCAAAGGGACAACATATTTTACCCAGAGATTTATTGTTCTCTAAACACTAACTCATTAATGCGCCCATAATTTCCAAAAAAATTAATACATGATTTTCATATAAATACAAAATGAACACGTGTCAAGTATTCCATCCAACTCATTAATTAATAAGCAATCAGGTCAAACAGTAAGGCTGGTTCAAAAGGGAATTCAAGTCAGACAGTCCGCGCAATGCTGAATTGTATTTGCTAATATTTGCAAAACTGGTAAGTGTCCTACTTTTAGTCAATAAACTGTAACGATTAGGGTAACCTAATTTATGGATAGGAAGTATTTGTTTTGCCCCCAAACAAATGTAATTTGCATTGCTATTAGTTTTCCGATTTAAGCTAATTTCTACATTTACAGAGTTGTGAAGTTGCCTAATCAGTTGTAAATAGGAAGTCAAACAGGATATAACCCCCTGAAAAATTAGATGATCTGCAAGATGTGTGGACCTGATAGAAAGATGCAACATTTCACTGAAAGAACACTTGGTAATGTTGAGTGGGAAAGAGAGACAAATTCAGGCACAGACTGATGGCTGAAACTACAAACATTTATTTCTTAGGTTCTTGAGGCTGTGGGTCCAAGATCAAAGTGGCAGCAAGGCAGGTTTCATCTGGGCGCCTCTTCTGTTTTCTTGACTTGTAGGCGGCTGCCATCTTGCTATGTGCTCACATGAGCTCTTTCTGTGCATTGAGGGAAAGAGAGAGCTCTTTGGGGACTCTACTTACAAGGGCTAATCCCACTGTGAGGGCACTCCCTTCATGACCCCATCTAACCCTAATTACCTCCCAAAGGCCCCATCTCCAGATTTCATCACATTGGGAGTTAAGGCTTCAACATATGAATTTAGGCAGGGCAGATGAAAACATTCAGTCCATAGCAAATGCTTTTTGTTTATTTCCAAGTTTTAGGCAATTTTCTTAACTCTCCAAGCACTTCAGCCTGATAAGTGGAAAGTACTCTCTGATCCACTTCAAAGGTGAAGAAATTAAGACACTGGAAATAGTTGTAAGGGAACATGTTGGAGGAAGGACGCTCTGAGCAAACACAGAGGAATTAAGTACAACATAAGAGATGGTGAGTTTATGAGTGAGGAGGGGATGAAGCAAACTGCTAAGAATCCTTACTTCCTGGCCAGCTGACAATCCTGGAGTTTCCTGGCCTTTTATCTGATGTGGAAAATCAATTAAGTGTTATTAACAAACATAGGCTGCGTGTTGGTCACCTCATATCTATTGCCTTGACAGCACACCATCATCCTACAGTGTTCTTCTCATTAGTCAGGGAAATGACTTGGTCGTGAAGGTCTGGTGACTTGCTCAAGACCATTTCTAACAGATGACAAAGTCGAGAGTAAGTCTAGTTCTGTCTGGCTCCACTGAACTTGATTCATTCTGCAATACAGCCCCTTAGAAGTGGAGAAATCATGGCATCAAAGATATACCAGGTCCCTAGCACCATTAACTGAGATGAGAAAGACAAGGAGAGGAACAGGATCTCTGCAGGGGAGATCAAGAATTCTGCTTTGGAAATGTTAAGTTTGATATGCCCGTAAGACATCCAAGTAGAGATGTCAAGAAGGCAGTAGAGCAGAAGGGTGCTGGAGATGTAAATTTGTGAGTCATCAGCATAAAGAAGTTATTTAATATCATGAGCAAATTCATGCCTCCAGAAGAATACTCCTCTGCAAGGATAATCACCAGAATAACAACCAAGCCTGACACCCAGGGGTATGCTCATGCAAGTCATTAAAATATTTAAATACCTCCACACTAGTTGAGGAACAGTGGCTCCCTTGAGTCTCCCGAAGGTTTTCTGCCTCAGCCCTACCCCCAGTACTGCTAGGCCTGCTCACCATCCAGTTACTAACATATAACATCTGACACGGTGGGAGCCTCCAGGTGGCGACCATTCAGATTGGTCTCTACTCATGCCCTCCCACTTAGAACATTTCAAACATCACTCCTGACTCACAACTAATATTTCTTTAGGGCCTCACATATGCCAGGCACTATGTTAAGCCCTTTATTTTATTCCCTCACTGAGTCCTCACTCTCACCCTTTGTGGAAAATATTAATATCACCCCATTAGACAGTTGAGAAAATTGAGACTCAGAGAAGTCAGTAACTAGTTCTAGGCTACAGAGTGAGTGATGAAGCCAGAACCTGAGCCCAAACTGTCCCACTTGGGAGCCTCTACACCACTCTGCTTCACCAGTTCTGGAGAGCCTGTGTCCACGGCCAGGTGGCATGACGGGGGCACCTGAATATGTTCAGCTTGTAGTCCTAACTTCCTGTCCAGCCAGGACAGTGAGTGGACAAAGCTCTCTCCTGGCACTGAGCTCAGAGTTGCTGCTTGCATTCGATACTGAAGAGTTGCTTGTCTCCTTCAAACTGTCTCCTATACGGTGTGACAAGAATGGGAAATTGTTATATCACTCTTTCATGCCAGACTGTCTAGATTGTTTGTGTCACCCATATGTGTTCACTAAATAACCAGTCTGTTTCACATGTCACCCGTGGTAGCATCTACTGACATGGCTACATTCATTCATACTTCAAGAATAGTGTTTGAAGACACAGAAAGCATGGTCTTGTGGATGATTTTTCTCGATTTCAGTCTTAATAATTCAATAGTAATGATGATATGATGAAGATGAAAACATAAAATTTGACAGCAGAAAGTCTCCTTGGAAGATGCACCTGTTGAATGTGCTTCCCCCTGCCCTCCACCCGGCTCCCCACCCCATTCACATGTTGAAGCCTAGTCTCTAATGTGATAGTATTTGGAGGGGGGGTGAGTTTGGGAGGTGGTTAGGTCGTGAAGGCCTATGGGCAGAGCCCCCTCCATGGGACGTCCAGCTCAGGAGGACTGTGGAGACCCATCAAGAAAGTGGAGCATGGAGTCAAGGAAGATGATCTCAAGCCTTAAGGTTTGATGTAGTTTGCCCCTGTATGTTTTAGACTTAACTGATAACTGTTATCCCTTTCTTCTTTCCAGTTTCTCTCTTTTGGAATGGAAATGTCTCCACCGTGCCTGTCCCACAACTATATTTTAGAAATATGTAATTCGTTTGGGTTCCCAGGTTCACAGCTGAAGAGGAATTTGCCTCGGGATTAATCTTACCTCCAGTTTCACCCACTTTTGACTTAGAGGATATTTAGATAAGACTTTGAACTTTAGACTTTCCAGTTGACGTTTGAATAAGTTTAGACATTGGGGTTATCAGAGCAGAATGAATGTATTTTTCATGTGAAAAGGACATGAATTCTGGAGTCTGGGGATGGAATACTATAGACCAAGTGTCAGTGTCCCTCCACACATCCACCACACACACAATTTTTAAAAAATTTTTATTTATTTATTCATGAGAGACACAGAGAGAGAGAGAGAGAGGGAGAAGCAGGCTCCATGCAGGGAGCCCGACGTGGGACTTGATCCCGGGACTCCAGGATCAGACCCTAGGCTGAAGGCAGACGCTAAACCGCTGAGCCACCCAGGAATCCCCCAACACACACACACAATTCATGTGTTAAGACTTAGTTTCTAGTGACGGTGTTTGGAAACGGGACCTTTGGGAGGTGATTAGGTGAGGAGAGCACAGCCCTCATGAATGGAAATGATGCCTTTATCACAGGGAACTCCCTCCCCCCTGCCACCATGTAAAGATGCAGTAAAAAGATGGCATCTAGGAATATGCAAGCCTTAGCCAGACTCTAGATCTACTGGTGTCTTGATCTTGGGTGTCCAGATTCCAGAACTGTGAGAAATAAGTGCCTGCAGTTGTAAGCCTCTCAGTTTATGGTATTCTGCGTTAGCAGCCTGAATAAACTAAGTAACTCACACACACACATGCACACACACACACACACACACACACACATATCTCCCCATAATAGAGAAGTCCTGACACACGTCACATCATGGATGAACCTTAAAGCCATTATGCTATGTGACATAAGCCAGACACAAATGGACAAATAGTACAGGATCCCACTTACATTAAATGTCTAGAATAGCCAAATTCATAGAGACAAAAAGTAGAATGGAGGTCACCAGGGGGCTGCAGGAAGGGGAGAATGGGGACTTGTTGCCTAATGGGTAGACAGTCTCTGTTGGGGGCGACAAGAAAGTTCTGGAAAGAGTGGAAATGGTTTAACAACACTGAATGTACTTCATGCCACTAAATCGTATGCTTAAAAATGGTTAAAACTATAAGTTTTGGGATCCCTGGGTGGCGCAGCGGTTTGGCGCCTGCCTTTGGCCCAGGGCGCGATCCTGGAGACCCGGGATCGAATCCCACGTCGGGCTCCCGGTGCATGGAGCCTGCTTCTCCCTCTGCCTGTGTCTCTGCGCCTCTCTCTCTCTCTCTCTGTGTAACTATCATAAATAAATAAAAATTTAAAAAAAAATAAAAGCTTTAAAACTATAAGTTTTATATCAAGTATATTTTTATCACAATATTTTTAAAAATCCAACCATCTACTCATACCAAAGCAAGGGATGAAACTTGGCCATTTTAAGAAAAGAGATAGCAAAAAGAGAGAGAGAGAGAGAGAGAGAGAGAGATAGCAAAGGCAAAATAAAGATTTTATTTTTTTACACTTACAAAAGCTGAAATAACTTTCCATCAGCAGACCCTCATTAAAAGAAATGTTAAAGGAAATCTTTAGGGTAGAAGGACAATGGTAACAGATGGAAATGTGCAAGAATGAATCCACAGAAAAGAATAAAAATCCCCAAAATAGTAACTACGTGAGTAAACACACAACACATATTTTATTTAATTTAAGCCTCTTCAAAAGATAGTTGATGTTTAAACAAAAACATCAACAATCCAGTGCAGAGTTTATAAAACACATAAAAGTAAAATGTAGCAATAGCACAGAGGTCAGGAAGGAAGAAAAAGAATTATGCTATTGTAAGGTTCTTCTACTATGTGTGAAGTGGTATAATATTACTTGAAAGTGGACTCTAATAAGCTAAAAATGTCTATACTATAAATGCTAAAGAAACCTGAATTATAGGTCTAGGTTCAGAATGTTGGGGGAAACAAGGATTTCACCAAACGGAAAGAAATTGGTGAGAACATCCTAAGAAATTTTATTTAACACACATGTCTTAAGCACCTATTACATGAAAGACATTGTTTCAGTTGCTAAGAAGGACAAATGAAGTTTTTTTTTTTTTTTTTCAGTTCAGTTAAGGAAATCTTTGCATGAATTTAAAAAACCCTGGGTGGCAGGGTTGATTGAGCATCCAACTCCCGATCTCATGGTTGTGAATTCAAGCGCTGCGTGGGGCTCCAGGCTGGGCGTGGAGCCTACTCAAAAAATTAAATTAAATTAAATTAAATTAAATTAAATTAAATTAAATTAAATTAAATAATCAAATTAATTTAAATTAAATTACAAAACAAGGCGATGTAAAATATATGCTATAATATATAGAGAAGGAGATGCTGTTAAATAGGGTGAGAAATCCGTATACCTAGAGAGGCCAGGTAGAAAGCTTGCATTAGGGAAGCAGATGAGATTGTTGAAACAGCTATGACAGGCAACCCACATGGCTCGGCGGTTTAATGCCGCCTCCAGCCCAGAGCCTGATCCTGGAGACCCGGGATCGAGTCCCACTTCGGGCTCCCTACATGGAGCCTGCTTCTGCCTCTGCCTGTGTCTCTGCCTCTCTCTCTGTGGGTCCCCCATGAATAAATAAAATGTTTAAAAGAAAGAAAGAAAGAGCTATGAGTAGGGGGACTGCTACAAACCAGAGGGCATAAGTCCTTCTAAAAGCAGATTTTGCTACTTAGCATTAGCCAGCTGTTGCTATGATGCTTCACACTCCTTATCTCAACCTGCAAGACTCCACACCACCCTGCCCCTCCGTATCTGGCCTATTTACACTCCTACTGCTGGCCTCCATCTCACACTGTCCAGTTCTATTGGCTTGCTTGCTTACTCCCATTATGTGTCAAAGGTCTTTGACACACAATCTTTATTGTTATCTCCTCCAAGATGCTGTTCATCTTGACCTCCGATGACCATATGACTCACTCTCTTCACTCCTCTACCCAGTGAGGCCTTCTCCAATCACTCTATAGACTAAGAGAACCCCTCACTCTCACCCAGTAATGTGCTGGTACATATTTAACTATTGGCTCTCTGAAAAAAAAAAGAAGAAGTCTTGGTTTCTAGTATTTGTTCATTTCTGTGCTGTACATACCGCCCCCCCCCCACCGCCTCCCGCATGGACAATACCAGTTACCAACCTGATACCACTGAACACTGACTTGGGAAGACACGTGTCTTAAGAGCCCATGCATGTGATTGTAGCACATCATTGCACTTAGCACTCCCTTTCCCTTTATCCTGCTCAGTTTACCCTGCAGTTACCTACACTCATCTGACATATTACATATTTGCTTGTTTACATATTTATGGTCTGTTTTCCCCTCCACATGCACTAGAATGCAAGCTCTGGGAAGGTGGCAATTTACTTTTGTTCACTCACGTATCTTCAGAACCTAGAATTATTCCTGGCATAGAGTTGGTTGGGTCTTAATAGATATTTGTTAAATGAATAAATGCGGAGGTAACAGTGGTTCTTGGGGGTGAGAAATTAAGATTATTAAGAAGGGGATATTCTATTGGGATAAAAGCCATACATTACTATATAAAAGATAAAGTAGTGGGCCAGCAGAGATTGTCTTCTGAGGCCTGGGTTTCCAAAGATAGCTGGACATATCCAAAACTGTGTATGAGACAATCAATTAGCACTTGGAGGAAAAGATTAGAACCTCTATTTACACATTTTTATTTAAAATAATATATTATGATGTATGGAATTGTTGAGTTATCATACAGTGTACCTGAAACTAATATCACACTATATGTTACCTAACTGGAATTAAGATAAAAACTTAAAAAAAAAAGAAAATAAAATAATACATTACACTTCACTAATAGTTGATAGGAGAATCAACTGTAAAATTCCATTTTGGTCAGATTGAATGCTGGTTTCTGTTAGCAAATACGAATTTTCAAAACCAAAACATTTTATCTATTCTTCAAATTAAAAGTGACATTTTGCCATCAAAGAAGAAAATGGCTGCTTAAAACAGCAACAACGACAAAAACAATGGAATTTGCACCACAGGGACTGTGGGGAGAGCATTTTGAAAGCAGATGCTTGGAAATGATCATCAAAGAAAGCCCTTATTTCCAACAATATCCCAGCCATGTACCCTTTCACAATCCCATAGCTCAGTGCAGAGGAGGCCATGTAGTGCCCTCTGCTTCTATGTGCCCTCTTACCCGAGCCTAGTTATTATATATTTTTAAAGTTTGGTATGTGGACCACCTGCATCAGAATCTCCTGGGGGTGACTGTTACACCGGCTAGCTATTATTGTAATTACTTGCTCACTGGGCCTTCTCATGAGATTGTGAACGGTACATGGTCAACGTCTATTACCTCGTTTACCACTGCATTTCCAACCACTAAAACAATTATCTGACAAAGACTAAGAATTTAGTAAGTAATTTGTGGAGTGAATGAAATCAAGATAAAGGGTCTAAGTGCTATCAGTTCCAAATACACAGGAGGGCACTCTCAACGAATTACACAGGCAGGGGCTCTACACATTCTTCACGGCATTTTGAATGGCTTGGCAGGTGACGTTCATGTAATTCGTCCTGTATACAAAGGACAAATTCAGGATATTGCATTGAATTGTGCACAGGTTACGGACATGACTTGATGTTTGTTATCAAGTCAAGATTCAGTGCAAAAGACAGAAATTACCTACTTAAAAAGATTAAGTGCTTTAAAAAAAAACAGTTTAGAGGCACCAGGGAGGCTCAGTCAGTTGAGTGTCCAACTCTTGGTTTTGGCTCAGGTCATGATCTCAGGGTCCTCAGATGAAGCCTCATAGCCTCGGGCTCCGAGCTCAGTGGGGAGTCTGCTTGAGGATTCTCTCCCTCTGCCCCTCCTTCCACTCTCCCACACACACTTTCTTTCACAAATAAACAATTAAATCTTAAAAGAATTTTTTTTAAAGACTGGAGAGGTTTCCCTCATAAATAAATAAATTAAATCTTTAAAAAAAAAAAAAGACTGGAGAGGTTTGGTTCTAAGTTTCTATCACTGTAAATGTGATGCAATGGTCAGTAGTTCCATCGCCACAGCTGCTAATTTCAAAGCCAGTGACCAGGATGAGATGGGGAATCCTGCCATTGCTAAAATGTATTCCTGTTAGATAAAACTGCCCCTGGACACTCTGCTGAAAGATGACATGCTCCGTCCTCCTGCCTGTCCAACCTCACAGAAGTCCATCAAATGACTGAATCCATTCTGCATTCAGGACCCTAGCTGCGAGAGACGCAGGGTAGTGGCATATTTTCAGCTTTATAACTTCTGTAAATAGAAGGAGTATAAAATGAAGACTTGGAGAACCAATCTAAATAACCATAAAAAAATAACCTTAGTCACTTCAACTATGAGAATATCTTGACCCCATATCTGAAACCATGCATTAAAAATAAAAGCATACTATCTATTTCCATTTTACTTGACAGTTTCTCAGTTTATAAACTGATAGCTCTTTAAATATAAATATGGATGTTAAGAGTCTAATACAAAAACCCAACTGCAAACACATTTGTTTATTTTTTGCACTTCATTAAAAGAGTTTAAATCAGTATGTTGCACCAAAAAGAAACTGATGTTCTGAGATGTTTTTTAATACTATTGTACCTGTTGCATATTGTTTACCTTGATTATAATCCAGTAATAAAATATACTGTTGAAAATAGCTTCTGGCTGCTTTTCATGGTCACCAATGCTTTGTTCTCTTTCAATGGCTAAAACAACATGGGATTTGACACCCACAAAAGAAAATGACACATGTAAAGAGAAAGATAAGAGAGCCTAACTATAAATGCCAGATGGGTTCTCCGTTCTTTGAATGAATCAAAATGTCAAAACATGTTGAAAATGTGCATATGGCAATGAAAACATCTATTATTCCCCAAGTCACTCGAAGCAAAACCCCAAGAAAAAATCTTTTAAGGAGCTTATTAAAATAGTCTTTTCAAACATTTTTTGAAACTTGACTCTATTACTTTTGAGCCCCGTCAGGTCACCAAGACTGGATCAGGTAAAAATGACCACTGGTCTCAACTGTGGTTCTTTCACTGTGTCTTAGTAACCAACCAGCAAACAAGCCTTGCAAAAAAATATGTTTATGATACCAGAAATGTGGTGGTGTGAGTTGGCCAGGCTCTTGAATCCATCTTTTTTCCTCATCGGAACCCAAACTATGGTATTCTTTTTCTTCTTTTTTTTTTAAAGATTTTATTTATTCTTAAGAGACACAGAGAGAGGCAGAGACACAGGCAGAGGGAGAAGCAGACTCCCTGCAGGAAGCCCGATGTGGGACTCGATCCCAGAACCCCCGGGGTCACGACCTGAGCCAAAGGGGGATGCTCAACCGCTGAGCCATGCAGTCGTCCCTCAAACTATGGTTTTAACAGCCCAGGTGGTCTGAAGAAGAGTCAGAGTAGCATGGAACTGTGGGCTCACGCTTTATGTTCCTCCTCAGGCCAGATAGGTTCAGGTTGGGGAAAAGATGTGTTGGCACTTACAGTCTAGTTCATTGCCATATATATTTGTAATTTTTAGAAGAATATGGCATCTAGTAGGCATTTTACAAATGTGGTTTATAAAAACTCTTATCAGTGGGTGCTATTAGATCCCTGCTGTACAGATACAGAGACTGAGGCCCAAGACAGTGAAATAATTTGGCCAAGGTCTCAGAACTGCTAAGTGGCAGAACAAGATGCCCCACCCAGGCACTGTGTGTCCAGACTCCACTGTGCTGGCCCATAATTACTCCGGCATGCTGCTTCCATGAAGGAATATTTTACAGTGCCACATTATATACTTCCAAGCTAAATTTCTTGCTGCACCTTCAGGACTACTTGAGTTTTTGGTACCACAGGCCTAATAAGGGAAATAGTATTATTTATTCTCCTTAACTCAAGTCTAAGCCAATGATTCAAATTATTCTCTGGACCAGACAGAGTCTGTCCAGCTGTTTGCAAATGCGTCCGACTGTTGGCAAATGAACGGATTTCTATATTTGAGCCACTAGATGTTTACTTTTAAAGCATTTGTTTAAACCTATCAAGTTCAGAGAGTCCGCCAAAGTTGGTTACAAAAACACCAAACCCAAGCCTAATAAGCTTACCGACGGAATATGTTGACTCACACAATGAAACAGTTCCAAGATTTCAAGTGTTCATCCAGGGTTCATATGAGGTTCCACCTTTCAGCCCTACAGACCCAGGGCTTCTCCCATAACACAAACGATTCCCAGAATTGAGTCCCATTAGCCCTGATTGGCCTGTCTGGAGTCATGGGACCTGTTGTGCGCAGCATTGCAGTGGGGTGGGGGAGCCTACAGTCTGCTAAACGAAGTAACAAGGACCTCAGGCTGTAAGCTCCTAATAAGCACTATCTCTGTTCCGTCCCACATTTCCTAACTGCATATGACAACCAGGAATTAAATGCATTTCAGCTTTGCACAAAAAAGGGATATATCTTTAAAAAAAGAAAAATACCAGGCACTCACTGTCCTTCACATTTCCAGAAACGAAGTAGGCCATGTGCTTAGAAATAGGAGGTTTATCAACTCAGTATGTGCACTGAGTTGTCAGGAGATTTTATCAAAAAATCCTCTCAGACCCACAGAAAAATGCATTTCATTACTAAAACAAACATGTTTGCCAGTGTAACTCTTTTCTTTATAGTTTTGTTGTTTTTTGTTTTGTTTTGTTTTTGTATATTTTATTATTGGAGTTCAATTTGCCAACATATAGCAGAACACCCAGTGCTCATCCCGTCAAGTGCCCCCCTCAGTGCCACCCCATCCCCCCGCCCACCTCCCTTTCCACTACCTCTTGTTTGTTTCCCAGAGTTAGGTGTCTCTCATGTTCTGTCTCCCTCACTGATATTTCCCACTCATTTTCTCTCCTTTCCCCTTTATTCCCTTTCACTATTTTTTATATTCCCCAAATGAATGAGACCATATAATGTTTGTCCTTCTCCGATTGACTTACTTCACTCAGCATCATACCCTCCAGTTCCATCCACGTTGAAGCAAATGGTGGGTATTTGTCGTTTCTAATGGCTGAGGAATATTCCAGTGTATACATAGACCACAGCTTCTTTATCCATCATCTGTCGATGGACCCCGAGGCTCCTCCCACAGTTTGGCTATTGTGGACATTGCTGCTATAAACATCGGGGTGCAGGTGTCCCGGCGTTTCACTGCATCTGCATCTTTGGGGTAAATCCCCAACAGTGCAATTGCTGGGTTGTAGGGCAGGGCTATTTTTAACTCTTTGAGGAACCTCCACACAGTTCTCCAGAGTGGCTGCACCAGTTCACATTCCCACCAACAGTGCAGGAGGGTTCCCTTTTCTCCGCATCCTCTCCAACATTTGTGGTTTCCTGCCTTGTTAATTTTCCCCATTCTCACTGGTGTGAGGTGGGATCTCATGGTGGTTTTGATTTGTATTTCCCTGATGGTCAGTGATGCGAGGCATTTTCTCATGTGCGTGTTGGCCATGTCTGTGTCTTCCTCTGTGAGATTTCTGTTCGTGTCTTTTGCCCATTTCATGATTGGATTGTTAGTTTCTTTGCTGTTGAGTTTAATAAGTTCTTTAAAGATCTTGGAAACTAGCCCTTTATCTGATGTGTCATTTGCAAATATCTTCTCCCGTTCTGTAGGTTGTCTTGTAGTTTTGTTGACTGTTTCTTTTGCTGTGCAGAGCTTTTTATCTTGATGAAATCCCAATAATTCATTTTTGCTTTTGTTTCCCTTGCCTTCATGGATGTATCTTGCAAGAAGTCGCTGTGGCCGAGTTCAAAAAGGGTGTTGCCTGTGTTCTCCTCTAAGATTTTGATGGATTCTTGTCTCACATTGAGATCTTTCATCCATTTTAAGTTTCTCTTTGTGTCTGGTGCAAGAGAATGGTCTAGTTTCATTCTTCTGCATGTGGATGTCCAATTTTCCCAGCACCATTTATTGAAGAGACTGTCTTTTTTCAAGTGGATAGTCTTTCCTGCTTTGTCGAATATTAGTTGACCATAAAGTTGAGGGTCCACTTCTGGATTCTCTAGTCTGTTCCATTGATCTATGTGCCTATTTTTATGCCAGTACCACACTGTCTTGATGATCACAGCTTTGTAGTACAACCTGAAATCTGGCATTGTGATGCCCCCGGCTCTGTTTTTCTTTTTCAATATTCCCCTGGCTATTCAGGGTCTTTTCTAATTCCACACAAATCTTAAGATTATTTGTTCCAATTCTCTGAAGAAAGTCCCTTGCACCTAAAGGAACTGGAGAAAGAACAGCAAATAAAACCTACACCAAGCAGCAGAAGAAAGTTAATAAAGATTCAAGCAGAACTCAATGAAATAGAGACCAGAAGAACTGTAGAACAGATCAACAAAACCAGGAGCTGGTTCTTTGAAAGAATTAATAAGATAGATAAACCATTAGCCAGCCTTATTAAAAACAAAAGAGAAAGACTCTAATTAGTAAAATCATGAATGAAAAAGGAGAGATCACCACCAATACCGAGGAAATACAAACAATTTTAAAAGCATATTATGAGCAGCTATATGCCAATAAATTAGGCAATATAGAAGAAATGGACGCGTTCCTGGAAAACCACAGACTACCAAAACTGGAAGAGGAAGACATAGAAAACCTGAACAGGCCAATAACCAGGGAGGAAATTGAAGCAGTCATCAAAAACTTTCCAAGACACAGAAGTCCAGGGCCAGATGGCTTCCCAGGGGAATTCTATCAAATGTTTAAAGGAGAAACAATACCTATTCTACCAAAACTGTTCTGAAAGATAGAAAGAGATGGAGTATTTCCAAACTCAATTTATGAGGCCAGCATCACCTTAATTCCAAAACCAGACAAAGACCCCGCCAAAAAGGAGAATTATAGACCAATATCCCTGAAGAATACAGATGCAGAAATTCTCAACAAGATACTAGCCGATAGGATCCAACAGTACATTAAGAAGATTATTCACCATGACCAAGTGGGATTTATCCCCGGGATGCAAGGCTGGTTCAACACTTGTAACACAATCAATGTGATAGATCATATCAGCAAGAGAAAAAACAAGAACCATATGATCCTCTCAATAGATGCAGAGAAAGCATTTGACAAAATACAGCATCCATTCCTGATCAAAACTCTTCAGAGTGTAGGGATAGAGGGAACATTCCTCAGCATCTTAAAAGCCATCTACAAAAAGCCCACAGCAAATATCATTGTCAATGGGGAAACACTGGGAGCCTTTCCCCTAAGATCAGGAACGAGACAGGGATGTCCACTCTCGCCACTGCAATTCACCATAGTATTAGAAGTCCTAGCCTCAGCAATCAGGCAACAAAAAGAAATAAAGGGCATTCAAATTGGCAAAGAAGAAGTCAAACTCTCCCTCTTCACAGATGACATGATACTATACATAGAAAACCCAAAAGACTCCACCCCAAGATTGCTAGAACTCATACAGCAATTTGGTAGCATGGCAGGATACAAAATCAATGCCTAGAAATCAGTGGCATTTCTATACACTAACAATGAGACTGAAGAAAGAGAAATTAAGGAGTCAATCCCATTTACAATTGCATCCAAAAGCGTAAAATACCTAGGAATAAACCTAACCAAACAGGTAAAGGATCTATACCCTAAAAACTACAGAACACTTGTGAAAGAAATTGAGGAAGACACAGAGAGATATTCCATGCTCATGGATTGGAAGAATTAACATTGTGAAAATATCAGTGCTACCCAGGGCAATTTGCATATTTAATGCAATCACTATCAAAATACCATGTTTTGTTTTGTTTTGTTTTGAGAAACAGAGCCTGCTAGGAAGATGAGGCTCCCACTCCCATGCTAAAAGCTAGCCTTTGCATTGAGCATCAGTAGCTTCAGGGCACCCACCCTAGCAGATTTGTTAGCTTCCCGAAGAATGGCACGGAGTCTTGCTCACAGCTGAATATTCAGTACTTACCACAGGGCCTAGAACATAGAACAACATTCTTTTAATGCTCGAAATATGATTGAAGGAACGATGCGTAGTCAACACTTAGTGCTTACTGAGTGCCAGAAACATTTAAACTGTTCACTCTGTCCTTGCAGAAAGCTTACGGGGCAGCCCGATAGAGCTATTAATTCCACTTGTCAGATCAGGAAACTTAACACATGTAGTAAGCAACAGGCCTGTGTTTTAACCAGCCAGGCCTGGTACAAGCATCCACGCCCTGCACCGTGGTTATGCACTGCATGAGCTCCGGGACACCGACACTTGAGTGATGACTAGACACACATGTCCTGGACATGGACGTGGCCTGGGGCAAGGAGTTTATTTCTGCTGAAAAACAAGTTCCTAAATAGTGCTGGTATTCATTTGCTTAATCCGTCTGTGCCTCATTTCTCTTTCTTTGATTGCCTCACATATCCTAACTCACCAGTCTCTCCTACCTCTAAAATCCCATATGTCCCATATTTTAGATGTTCCATTAATAGCTTATCCCATACTAAGAAACAGGAGTTGCAAACCCAAATGTTCCCTTCGAACAGGTAAAGGAATTCTGAAAACCACTGTCAACCATCAGTGGCCTCTCCCACCGAATGGCATCTAAATGTAACTAGTTACTTTTCAGAGAGGTGGCCAAACAAAATTGTTCAGGGGGCTGCATTAGGAGCCGGCACTTTTCAGCTGAGGTGGTCTAAGAGAACTCTGGAGAGAGCCTCCATGGTCTCAGAGGAAATCCCTGCAATAAAACGAGAAGATAAAGCAAGAGACTCTTGAAGATGAATCCAGTGGGGCGGCCCAGCTACTGCAGTCGAAACCTGTGATGCTCAGCGTTGATCTTTCGCTGCATTTTTTGTTTCTCAAAACTGTCACACCTTAACCGCTCTTCTTACCGATCTTTCTTTTATCAATGTTATTTCACCTTTTATAAAAGTGTGTATTTAACAACAACAAAAAAAATTGGTTTCTTTGTTTTAAGAAATGCAAAAGATTCAAAGGTAAAAGAATAAACTTTCCATGAACTTTATCAATCACTATGGAATCTATTAAATATTAATGGAGTCAGAGTTTCCCCTTGACAATGAAAACATCTGTCAACTTCTTAAATCTTGTTCTTTCTTTGAAAGTCAGGTGCTCCACAGGCAACCCCCCAAGGAAATTTCCTGACTATAAAACAATAAGGGAGCCATCCAAGAGAAGACAGGACACTTTCTGCATTTGAACTGGACCAGCCTTGCATAGGTCCAAAGGAGATGGACAGTGACCAGTAAAAAAGAAAAACAATAATTAGCAAGAAAGAAAAATACACTAGAAATAAACTAAAAGTTGTAGCTTTGTGAAAATAGGCTCACCAAAATATGCAAGTAAGAAGTTAAAATGTATCTGTACATTTAAGAAAGAAGGGGAGTGGAGAGGAGGGGTGAGGAGGGAAGAGAAAGGGAAGGGATGGGAAGAAAAGAAAATTTTAAAAATGATGCTTCACACCCAGACCTCACACCCAGCTCCGTTTGGGGAATTTTCTTTTTTTCATTTTTATACCTCATGTCATCTAAAGACACATGACTTGGAATACTTTTGTTTCTGAAATGCTATTTTTAAAGAAAAGTAACTGCTAAAAGTGTTATTACAGATTTCTTTAAAATAGATTTCAGAGAATCTCTTCTAGTAGTTCGTATTTATTCATCTTGGTTTTCTACACCTACATTTATACAGTTGTTCAATGAAAAAAAAATGATTACTTTGAGATAAAGCTCTGAATCATCAAGGAAAGATTTAATTTGAATGATTACACTGTTTTAAAACTAAGGCAGAAAAGCAGGCACACACTTTTATCCACATGAACTTGAGAAAGATTTTTGTAGTAAATTCAAGTCTAGTAAACAGATTACTGCATGCTCTGGGTGTCCCAGTTAATAGAGATCTTAAAATAAGCCAAACTGAAAGTAATAATTAAGACTTGCATTCATATCTGAAATTTAAGAAACAAAACAAAGGATCATAGAGGAAGAGAGGGAAAAATAAAATAAGATGGAATCAGAGATGGAGACAAACCCTAAGAGACTCTTGGCCATAGGAAACAGACTGAGGGACACTGGAGGGGACAGGGGTGGGGAGACGGGGTCACTGGGTGACGGGCATGAAGGAGGGCACGTGGTGGGATGAGCTCGAGGTGTTATATCAGACTGATGATATAACACTGACCTCTGCCTCTGATACTAATGATACAGGATATATTAATTAATTGAATTTAAATAAAATAGAATTTTAAAAAATAAAGAGAACTGGAAGAGGAGGAAAAGAGAAAAAAGGACTTGATCCACTTTCTGTGACTATGAACAAGAGGCCACACGGGAAAGGGTGCGGGCTTATATTTTTCTTTGGGGAAATAGCCACAGGCCAGGGACCGACAGCACAGATTGGTGGGGGGGAGCGGTGGGGGGAGAGGAGGCCCCAACACAAAAGCTGTATAGTTATCTTTTTTGGACTCGGGAGCTGGGAAGAGGGAAGGAAGGTCTAGAGGTAGAAAAGTGTCTAGACAGAGTGGAGAAAAGTGTTCTGAAGCTCTGACCCCTCTCGGGGAGCCCTTCGAAAGACAGTGCCGAGGCAGGGGATGTGGATCTGCCTAAAAGCAGGCCTTAGTCCTGGATGAGCTCCCTTCAGGGGTTGCAGCGCCTGGCTGTGTTTGCACCGAGGGTCGAGGGTGGTGTGAGGAGGGCCACCCCCCCACACCCCACCCCTCCACGCCCCCCGCACACACCCACACCGCAGAGGCCACCCAGGTAAGACCTTTGTGGAGCCAGCGGTCGGGCCAAACCATCACGTGTGGGACTTGGGGCCAAGCTGGGCCCTGCAGGGGGGTCAGCCCAGAAATGCCACGTCTGGGCTCCCGCTGGGACCACGGGCCGAGACGTAGAGAGGACGGACGGGATCCCCCGTCTGGGTTATGGAGGAGAAGGACAGGCCTGGGGGGACGGGCCACCACAGGCGGGAACACGGGCAGAGCCCGCGCCCCGACCCTGGCCTTTTTTTAAGGCAGAAGGGGGCTCTCTGGAATTCTTGACCAGCTTCATCATTTAAAAAGTAGATCCTGCTTGGCTCCTGGGCCTGCCCTGAATTAGAACCTGAGAGACAGAGACAGACACAGAGAGAGAGACAGAGAGGAAGGGAGGGAGGGAGGGAGGGGGAGAGAGAGATAGAGGGAGAGGGAGGGAGGGAGGTAAGGACCGGTTGGCCTCCCGTCGCCCACCCACATCCAGCAGGGGCCGCAGAGTTCAGTCTTGGGGTGGGACAGAGTTGTCCCCTCTGCCCAGGGAAAGGCTGTGCCCCACCGGAGGAGGAGCAGCTCACATTTCGGAAAAGAAACCAAAACTACCTCTGAGCCATTCGGCCTCCAGGCCACCTTCCGAGCAGGCAGAGCAGGAGAGGTGACACCGAGCTCATCCCAATAATGTCCAGGTGTACAAGCTCTTCGACAGATTCCCATGAGACACTCCGGAGAAATCATCCATCTTCTGGTCCAATTAGACACGAAGCAGCGAAGCCAGAGGCGCAGATGTGGAGGGTGTTGCGGGGATGAGAAGGCCCGTGGCTGCAAGATCCACCTGCATGAATGGGGGGGGGGTGGTGGTAACAAACACGAACCCACGTGGGGAACGACGGCATCACTTGGGGTTCCTGTGGGGTGCATTCCCTCTCTCTCTATCCTTCTCTCAATTCTTCTCTTGCTTTGAATTCTACGTTTCCCCTTTTGTTGACCAGGACATAGCCAAATGTTTGAGGCAGAGAAACAGAACACTTCCCAGGTCACCAGGGAGTGTTGCGAGTGGGGAAAACATTAACTGCAGTAACTCAATTATGTTCAACAACTTGTGTTCCTTTGGAAAAACAACAAAACAAAACAAAAAGCATTGCTTTCTGTTACACAGAATATTAGGATTGCAATTATGTAAGAACCAAAGTGTGTAGGTGGAAAAATCCCTCGTGGGTATTTTAACAACGTATTAACCAGTGTTGTCTTTGGAGGATGAGATTTCAAGAGAGGCTTCCCCAGGTAATGGTGCCAGGGGAACACATACCTCTGTTGGGGGGACCCAGGGATTCTATGACTTAGACCAGTTTTTGCACTAATTTCTCTGCTCGGGGTCCTG
Source organism: Canis lupus baileyi (assembly GCF_048164855.1). Lineage (NCBI taxonomy): Eukaryota > Metazoa > Chordata > Mammalia > Carnivora > Canidae > Canis > Canis lupus. The sequence continues at coordinate 1,434,245 of NC_132873.1, read as the reverse complement.
AACAAAGAGGGAAGTAATATCAGGCCGCGCCTATGGCACAGACTTTCCATTCGGTACTGGACAGCCTGTATCCTTGTCACTTAGCCAGTCTGATGGGTCAAGATCTTCTGTCCTTTTTTCATGGATAGATTTAGACATGGTACTACTTTCAAGTCTTGTCTTCTGTTCCCCAGTGGGCAGCAAATCCCAAGCCCCAGCCCTTTGGGCTCCTCTCCAAGGCTGATATCATGTCTGGGAAATCAGTGTCTCTCTTTGGTCTTGAGTTCTCTTTCTCTCTATCTCTTTGTTTCTCCCTCTCCCCACCCTTGTTCAGCTTTTCCAGGCATCACTGACAAATAAAATTATGATGTATTTAGGATACACAACATAATAATCGGATCAGCAGTGTATGAGGGTTTTCTATTCTCCACAGTCTTGCCAGCTTTTGTTATTTCTTGTCTTTTTCATAATAAATGTCCTACCTGGTATGAGACAGTATCTTGTGGTTTTGATTTGCCTGTCCCCGTGGTGAGTGATGTTGAGCACCTTTTCATGGAACTGTTGGCCATCTGTATGTCTTCTTTGGGAAAATATCTATTCAGATCCATTGCCCATTTTTAAACTAGGTTACTTGTTTCTTTGCTATTGAGTTATTTGACTTCTTTGTATATTTTGAATCATAATCCTTTATCATATGTGTGCTTCATGAATATTTTCTCCCAATCCATAGTTTGCCTTTTCCTTTTGTTCATGGTTTACTTTGTTGCACAGTTTTTAGTTTGATGTCATCTCACTGGTTCATTTTTGCTATTTTTGACCTCTGCCTTTGGTTTTGGTGTCAATTCAAGAAAAATCATTACTGAGACCAATATCAAGATTATCCCCTCTATACTTTTCTAAAAGTTTCAAGGTTCCAGATCTTGAGTTCAAGTCCTTAATTCATTTTGAGTCAATTTTTACGGATGGTATCAAGTTAAATAAGATCATAAAGGTAGAAGCTCTACTTGGATAGGATGGGGTCCATGTAAGAGATTCCAGACAACTCACTGTCCCTCCTCCCACCTCCTGCACACACTGAGGAAAGACCACGTGAGGACATAGCAAGAGGCAGCCATTTGCAAGCCGGAAACACAAGCTCTCATCAGGAACCAAATTGACTCATACCTTGAACTTGAACTTCACAGACCAGAATTGTGAGAAAACAAGTATCTGTTGTTTAAGTCACCCAGTCTATGATATTTGGTTTTGGCGGACCAAGCAGACAAAGACAATTTGTTTTTACCTATTTTTCCATTTCTTAAATTTTCTTCACCACCTTCTGTAGAGGTTCTTAGTCCTGTTCATTCCTGCTAATTTTTGATCACAGGTTCTTCTATCTGCATACATTCCCTTGCTAAGTAGCCATACTCCTAAGAAGAAGAACTCACTATAAACTTGTTCAACAGGAGTAGCTTAACATGAGTACATTCTGGGCCCCTTTATTGCTAAATTACTGAATTTCTTGGTGGTTAAGCAGACAGGCAAGGTCACTGGGCGGATAGCTTAAATAGGAGGGTTGAGGACACATAGGATATGAATATCCTTGGAATAAAAAATTGAAAGGTGATTTAAGAAGAAAACCAAAAAGTCTTCACGATGTTAAGAAAGATTCCAAGTCTGTCCAAAAGAGTGTTCTGAATGCTCCTGACTATGGAAAATTACCAGGTCTACTTATCCATCTTGCAAATCAGAGAAACCCAGAGGAAGAAACAGGGCGTGAGACGTGCCAATTATAAGGAGGCAGCCAAACAGCCGTGGGAAGATAGAAAAGGCTGCTCTGTGTCACACGGTGCAGTTACAGGATCGCGTCAGAAACAGCACAGCTTCCCTCTGAACTCAGCATTCCTTGCCTCACCTAACTTATGAATAAAACATTGGGCGCTATTTTCAGAAGAAGCACCTGTTACAACAATGGCATCAGTGAAAGGGATGGGGAAGGCGGGGACGGTCGGCCAGTGAACGCATGAGCGCCGGCACACCAGCTTCTCCATCAAAAGTAAATGCCCCACACAAAAATATTCCGCTTCACAGCAACTACTCTGTTTTGTAGCTTCTGTGAATCAAGCTTGGGTTATTAAATGCACAAGAATAGACAACAGTGTGCCTTGCTAATTACCGTCTCCTCCGGTTGGCATGGAGCCTGGGTGGGAAAAAAACACAATTTGCAGCTCCCTAATAAAAGCGCATCTCCTACAAATGTTCTCTGAAATATACCATTTTCATCTTTATTTCTCAAACATATTTTTTAAAAATGCCAAGATACTCTTGCCTCTCCCCCTTCTGTTGACAGGAGCCCATATTAATTCCTTTGGAGATACTCACAGTTGCTGAACAAGGAAGCCAAATAGATCCTAAAAATGACAACATTAGGAAAATCCCAAAGACTGAGTAAGTCCAGTTCTTCCCCTCTCTCTAGTTTCTCCCTTTTTCTTCCTCGGCTGCTCCTCTAGACATTATTTCTTTGCCTTCTTTGTGATTTGCAGGCCGAGAGCCCTCCACTTTCTCTATGAGTCACCCCCTCCTGTCACCATTTCCATCCTTCTCTGTTTTAAACTGGAGGGTCAGTCATCTCAAGCAGGATTTAACCAATATCCCCAGTGCCTTTTTGACCATCCTCTTTCCAGTATATAGGTTGGGTGCTTTTGGATTCATATAGCAAAGCACCTACTCAAAGTGACATAAGCAATGGGGTGATTCCGCCACGTAACAAGAAGACCACTAGTTCCACCTTGTTGCCAAGGGCCAAGTTCCATCTTTCAACTCTACATCGTGATATGTCACCTTGTCCTTGGACTAGTTCACTGTCACCTACAGACAGGACAGCCTCCCAAGTTGGAAAAGAGACCATTTCTTCCTTCTATCTCTTCTTAGAAGCAAGAAGACATTTCCCCATCTGTAGAATCCCCCTCATTGCCTGGAATCGTATCATACGCTCAGGTCCTCGTGCCAATCAGTCAGTGGTAAGAAGACCATTACGGTTGGCTGAGATGAATCACGGCCAGCCTCCCTAGATGGCGGATGGGCCAGCGTCCCTTGAGGAACATGTCTAATCTGAGGAGAGTGGTGACTGAAACAAAAACAAGGTGCTGTCAGGAAGGGAGAAGGGAGAAGGGTGGTGAGTGTGAAGTAAGCAATCATGTTTAGTGCAGCCCTAGCATCCACCTTTTCTTCAGCCTGACCAGTAGGTTCTGCTGGCACATGTGAGGGATGCTCACTAATGACAATTTGATAATTAGGACCCTAATACCTTTTGACAGTTCATCTCATTATGTTTTCCCAGAGGGCAAGGGATATTTTAGGCTTCTACGTTGCTCCATCCCGACACTCACATCTTCCCTCGCTCCCTGAAAATCCAGGGCAATTGGTGATATCAGACAAGAGCTCTGTGAATTTTCTAAATCAACGCTACAAACATCTGACCCAAGCTGTTTTTTCTTCCTTCTTGTGATGATGGGGAAAAAATTGTTCCTCATCCTAAATGCAGTAAATCCATTTATCTCTATTATGAGTCCTGTCCCTTCTTTCTCTTCCAGGGTCCTCCTCCCAGTAGGCCCTCTCTCTATTCTACTTTCAACCTCTCCTTTACTGTCAATTTAACCCTAATAAAATACCTGATTATATCAGCCTGTTTAGTTAACCCTAGATAAGAAAAAAATTTAAGAAAAAAATACCTTCTTTACCCTATATCCTCACCCCTTTCATGCTACCTCTGTTCTCCCCCTTCGTAGGCAGACTTCTTGAAGGACTAGTGTCCTGTCTCTTCTTTCTTGCTTCCACTCACACCCCAGACCATGAACTCTGGCATTTACTCCCTTGGCTCACTGAAGGACTCTGTCTGTGCTCACTAATGACCTCCTCATCACTTAATTCAGGTCGCCTTTCAATTTGTCTCCTCCCCGATCTCTTGGCAGCACTGGGTGCTCTACTGTTCACTCCTTCCTCAACAAAACATTCTGCTTTTGTATCTCATGGCACCACCTGATTCTCAGGTTTTCATTCACCTTCTGCCCATCCACTTCGAAGCCACAACGTTCATCCTATAACATTACCCTGAGCAATTCTTACACCCACTTTCTCCCTTGCCCTGCCTTGCTTTACCCCAACTTCCAGTATATATGAAGCTTTTGTTTCTTGAATATACTATGCTTGTTATGGCCTCCTTGACTTGTCTGACACTCTTCCCCCTCCTCAGCCCCAGTCTCATGCTGACTCTTAATTCCACATTCCCTATAGTCCCATGTCCTCTGGATGTCCTCCCTCACCCCAACCCTTGCACATACAGACACGCAGTAACTGAGATGGTCCTGCCACTTGCTGCAGGCACACCACCTGCTACTGCTTCTTTTGTAGTGCTTGGATCATCGATCTTCCTCACTAGGCAACATTAGTGAGAGTAAAGTCCGTGCTCACCCTTCACCTTTTCTTTAATTTTTATCCTGCCTCCCTTCCATCCCTCAAATCCACATACTCAATTCCCCTTTCTTGGTCCTACCCAAGCACTTCTTAGAAATGTTCCTTTCATCAGATCTGACTTCCTTTTCATTCCCAAAGCATGTGGCACTAACATCATTAAGGATCTTTTTACAAACAGTTTCCAGGTCCTGTTTGTAAAATGGGAACCTCCAGGAAGTTCTATTTTTAACATATCCCAAGTGATGTTGACAATCACCTGGTGTGGAGAATCCCTAATCTATATAATCCTGGGAAGTCCTGGCTTCTATAGGAGCGTTTCTGTATGTAGAATCGCTCAATCACACTGACTAATCTCAAGTGATATATAAATGAATTAGTATGATACCCTTCTAGATTCCCAGGGAATCTAGAACAACATTGTACCTTATTCTAATCAAAGCCACTGTCTCCCAAAGCCCCTGTAAGATTTGAATTGAATGGAGAGATTTTTGGAAAGATTGGTGAGAGATATTCCACTCAACATTTATCTGAGCAACTCCAATTTCTTCATTTCTGAGTAAGTCAATCAGAAGCAGAGATACACCAAGTGTGGGGTTTGAGGCCTAGGGAAGAGAACTGTATGTGTGCAAGCAGGCGTGCTGTAAGGTAAAAAGGCCAGAAGAAGTAAAGAAAAAGAAAAAAAACAGCAATTGAACACAGAAGTGATATTTGGGCTGAGCCTTGAAAAGTTGGTAATATTTAACATGTGGATGGACACTGAGATGCCTCGGTAATTGAGCATCTGCCTTTGGCTCAGGTCAGGATCCCAAGGTCCTGGGCTCAAGTTCTGCATCAGGCTTCTCCCTCTACCTGTGTCTCTGTCTCTCTGTCTCTCTGTCTCTCTCGAATAAATAAAAATAAAATAAAATCTTTGAAAATACATATTTAACATATGGATTGGGACAAAAAGTATTCCAGGCAATTAGAAGGACATGAGCAAAGATCCGGGCAGTAGATGAGCACATTCCAAGAAGAGGAAGGGAGAAGGGCCTGACTGTGATGTCAAGCTGGAACATGGAGAAAGAGAGTGTAAGTGAGATGAAGTGGAGAATATGACAGATGAGAATGAGACTAAGTATTTAGATGGAGTTAGATCAAGTTTGGCCTAGAATTCTGAACCAAGGATTTAATTATACAAATATAATGGGGCAACATTAAAGTTTGGTGTTTGGGGGCAGCCTGGGTAGCTCAGCAGTTAAGCACCATCTTCAGCCCAGGGTGTGATCCTGGAGACCCGGGATCGAGTCCCACTTTGGACTCCCTGCATGGGGCCTGCTTCTCCCTCTGCCCTCTCTCTCTCTGTCTCTGTGCCTCTCATGAATAAATAAATAAAATCTTAAAAAAAAAAAAAAGTTTGGTGTTTGGGAAGGGGAGGGGTAGGTGAAGGACTATCATAATTAGATATCCTTTTACTGGAGAAAACATGCTGAGTACCAACGCTGTACAGAACTATTCTAGGTGTTGGGTGTATAGTGGTAAATAAGACAAAATGCCTGTTATATTACCACATGTATCAAGTAAGTCTAGTTTGAAAGAGGTAAAAACTAGGATTACTTAGTAGATCATTGGTAGTCTTACCTACCAAGTAGTCAAGGTCTGAGTTAGGGCTGGGAGAACAGCTTAAAAATGAGATAAGGATTGGTATTTTAAGAATTCTTAGAAAGGGTTCCAATCAGTCAAAACCAAATTGTTCAATGTTTCCTTAAATGTGATGTTTGAATTGATTACTATAGAATTTAACTATCGGCTTTCTGAGCCAGAGAATATTATTCTAAGAGGTAATAGACATAGTAACGAGGTTATAAAATGAGTCAAGTTTTTGAATAAAGACAAAAATATATAACTTTCACTTTCTCTTTGGAAGTTAGAGTTCTTTTTCATTTTTTAGGCTGCTCTAATGGGTGTGTACTAAAGCACCTAGGAATAAAAATGCTTATTGTAGCCTACTTTTTACACTATATAGGTGATTTTTGCAATTAACAATGAAAGAATTTCCTTCATTATTATATTCTCTAATCCTTAGAGTGACATCACACATACCTACACAAAATATGAAATATGGGTCATTTTTAAAGATCTAACTTTAAGTAGAGATGTTGGTCACTTGTAACTGAATCATTCTAACAAATCTGATCACTACTCTGCTACTAATATCTGCCTCAATCTCTGGAGAAAATTAGTCATGAACCTGAATAACCTGACTTGAGCATACTTTTAGTTAACACGTTTTAAATGCTTGAGCCAAAATGCAAATGCAGAAGTGTGCAAGATTTCCTAGATATAAGTGAGAAGGATAAGGACTATCACAAAAACCCTGTGTATGTCTGGTTTCAGACCCAGATATATATCCAACATGGAATCAATCCATGCTGACTAGTTAGTAGGTACATACATTGCCCTGGGCTAGCCTCTCATTCATTAATGTCTCTGCGATGAGCAGAGAGGCTAGTGACTCTCCGTGAAGTCTTCACTTCAGCTCAGCACGTGTCTGCTGACTGTTTCCTCTGCTCAAGCACAGGAACATACCTTCTCAACCCTTTTAGTAACAAAATCCATTGTGGGTTTGATGAAAAGTTTCAGCTACTCTCTTAAAGAAAATTAGCATGACTCCACAGTATTCCCAACACTCTCCTAATTAACTTTTTCCCCAAGCAAGCTGGGTAAGAATGGGGGCATACCTGTTTGAGCACAAGATAACCCAACACTTTCTAACCACTCCTTCCAAAGTACTGGAGCTTAATAATATGGTCTTACAAGAGAGATCCTCTAGTATTCCCAGAACACTGTGAGCAAATCCCAGAGAAAAATCTGGATTTTTCAGACAGATACGACTATCTAGGCAGAATGATAGTATGAGGTAGGTACTATTTTGTTCCCATGATATTGATGAGGAATCTGATCCTAGGAGAGTTATATATCTATCCTAAGGTCACAACTTGCTTACTTTATACAAGATGTGACACCTTGAACACGTCATGTAGCCCCTTTATCTTTACATGCACACATTGTATATAAAAAAAATGTGATAGAAAAAAAATGTGCTAGAGTCTCAACTAAATAAAGGACTAAAGAAGTCTTCACAGGGAAGTCAACAGCCCTCCCCCTGTCATTCAAGACGGTGCAGAAGATTCCAAGACCTATGGGAGGGAAGAATACAATCTGGAAAGGACATTCCACCAATCTTCCCTTTGGTCTTTGAAAGACCTCAGCAGCCCCCATCCCTGTATGACTGGCTGAGGTTGGCTCAGAATTCTTGGCTGTAAGTGCTATAGAGCCATATTTCTTTAAGGATTTTTTTTTATTTTTTATTTTTTTATTTTTATTTATTTATGATAGTCACACAGAGAGAGAGAGAGAGAGGCAGAGACACAGGCAGAGGGAGAAGCAGGCTCCATGCACCGAGAGCCCGACGTGGGATTCGATCCCGGGTCTCCAGTATCGTGGTCTGGGCCAAAGGCAGGCGCCAAACCGCTGCGCCACCCAGGGATCCCCATATTTCTTTAAAACAGAGAGTTGCATGGCTTTGAAGAGAGATGCAATCAAACCTCTGATGAACAAAGGAAGACTTGCTTGCATTGCTAGGGACCCTGGAGAACAAACATAATTAATTTGCATATTGATTGGATGAGCACAACTCCACCAAATGGGAAGGGGGAAAAAAACTCCCAAAGAGGAAGAAAACCATTTTTTTTTTTTATTAATCTTCAAAACTCAATGTGTGACTTTGGTAAATGCTAATAGATTCATGAGACGCAAGAATCACAGGCAACATACTCAAAGGAGCGGCACCGGGGGTGGTCAGACCACCAGAAGAGTATCACAGAGCTGCTATAAAGGACTGCAACCATGGTGGGGTTCAACACGAAAGGGAACTTACTAGGCTTGTTTTGTGGCCCCAAGATAAGTAGATCTCTGCTGCTGTCACCAGAATCTTAGAGTTTATATAGATGCCTTAGCTGAGCTCAGTCAAGTATACTGAACAGATGGCCTGTGTCCAGCTCTTGTGTCAACCAGCCTTCACGTCCTCTTGATGACCTCCTCCATCATGGACTCTCCAAGACACTCCCCTTTGAGACCAAGGGCACAAACCTGTCTTTGGCATTTCTATCAACCTCCTTGTGTAGCCTTGTGTTTGCCCATGTTTGATTCTGTGGCTATCTGCCCCAATTCCCTGTGAGCTCCTTCACAGCCAAGACTTGCTTTAGAAATGTTCGATTTCTCAGTGTATGCATAACATATTGCTTCTCACACAGTATGAGCTCAACAACCGTTAATGGATTATGGAGCCAATTTTTATTAAGAATACATCATTTATTAGAAGAAGTGAATGAACTTAGTCCATATTTTCCTCATGACTGAGACAAGGACCACAAGAGAGACTCAGGGAATTTGTGTTTTAAGAAATAAAGGAAATTTGGGGGTTCCATTTCTAACATTTAAATTTGGAAATGTGACTGTATCCAAAGGTGGCTCACAGCATAAATCCAAATGTAGCCCATGAATTAAGGTGCTAAAATCCTCACCTGAAACTGCAGTGAAATTAGAATTTGTTTCTTTAAAAGTGGCTGGAATAATTGAAAAGCTGCGTAAGACAAATGTGATGCAGTCAGGAAATAAGAGCCTTAAAACTGCCTTATTAACCACCACTGAATTTTAAATAGTTTAAACATTAACTCTTTGCTGCAGGGGGTCTCAAACGCAAGAGATCTTGTAATGCTAATTGCTAAAATACTCCTAATTTGTTTCTAAGGGTTTGAAACAGCTCTTAATTGCTGCTCTGTCTTTGATCAGAGCAAAGGAAAAAAATCATTAATGTTAAATTCATTCAGCATTCCCTGTGCCCAACAAAGGGCATATATGTTAGTTTTTCAACTATAACCAAAAATTGAAAACTGGACAGTTGGCAGAGATTTTAGTTGCCAGCAAATGTAAAGATTCAGTTGTCTCTTCCAACTCTAACTCTTAGAGAATAAGGTTCTCAGTCTGGTATCTCCTTATCACTGAGTTTAATTTTGCAGAAGTTACAAGGCTGTAAATTTTACTCACCTGAGTAGTGAAAATTATTTCAAGACCATTATATATTTTCATTTCAGTACCTAAGCTATGTTTATTCGCATCACTTAAAACGATACAAATAGCAAACAGAATACCATGGGATTACCCAAAAATTTTCCCAAAATAAAAGCAGTATGAGTTTCACCAAAAACTATTGATTACTTTTACAATTCTTCATTTTAGGTCAGGAAAATATTTTTTTAAATTTTTATTTATTTATGATAGTCACACACAGAGAGAGAGAGAGAGAGGCAGAGACATAGGCAGAGGGAGAAGCAGGCTCCATGCACCGGGAGCCTGACGTGGGATTCGATCCTGGGTCTCCAGGATCGCGCCCTGGGCCAAAGGCAGGCACCAAACCGCTGCGCCACCCAGGGATCCCAGGAAAATATTTTTGAAATATATTCAGACTAACATCAGAAAAAGACATAATTTACATAAGTAAAAATTAATGGGGAAAATGCTAGCAAAGACTGTATATTAGATTATAGCACAAATCCAGTAGAAGCCAGAACAGCTATAAGAAAAATAAGGGCAAAAAGAGGAAAACAGTTAGCAGTGAATACTAAAAGGAGTTCTTCTAGTTCTATTTGTGGAGGCCGAGAAAAATTAAGGCCATCCCACCTAAAGTTTAGCATTAGCACAAATACAGCCATCTTAGGGTCCCTGTGAATAAGAGCTGAACTTTACGGGAAAAACTGCAGAATGTCCTCAGTGTCCTCGGCAGGTAATCCCATATCAGAAAGACAACAGAGCCCACGCCCATGGTAGAAAGTCTCATATTAGAATGAGAACAGAGCTCAATGCCCTTGAAAGCCCCACATCAGAATGTAAACAGAACTTGGAGAAATTCTTGCACCCCTTCTGAAAATCCCCTAGACCAGCCTATAAAAAAACCCAGCTGTAACCTACTTCGAGGCCCAAGTCCCTGCTCCGCTGTGTCGGGTACACTTGGACCCAAGCTCGAGCTTGCTAATAAACCCTCGTGCACTTGCATCGGTGTCGGCTCCTCGGTGGTTTCTCGGATTCGCAATCTTGGGCACAACACTGTTCTTTTAGTTTTAAAAGGATTCCACACTTCTCTGAAAACACAATAATTGCACTCAATCTCAACAAGTACCGATAGAGGATGAAGACATTTGTAACAGACTACTGGTTGTCCCTCCAGCATTCGTCCTCCAATTCTGTCTTGCAGAGCATCCACCCTCTTCTGTGTATATGCTCAAGGAAAATGGCCCAATCCCCAGAAGAGGGCAAATCTAGATCAATCTTAGCCTTCCATAGCAATCCCGTTCCCTTAGCTGGTGATTCTTTTATGGGTGGGCATACGTTCATCAGTTGATCAAGCAAAGACAGTTCCTCTTCTTTCCTTGGAAACTGTCGCGTCAGGACCTCGTGCATGGAACTGTAGTGGCCATCCTGCAACATGGGGGTGGAGAAGCTTGAAGACAGCTGAATAGGCCAACAAAAAAGACCCAAATCCTGAATGACAGGGTGGAGCTCCTCAGTTAGCAAACCCTAAGGTTATCCTGCCTCAGATTCTTTGTTCTATGAGATGTTAAATTTCCTGTAACTGCTTACGTTATCTGGTCTTGAAATTGTCTGTTTCTGGCAGCTGGACACCTACTAAGTGATACGATATATTAGCAAGGCTGTGAACTACCCCAAGACCCTGTCAGGCTGCTCAATCAAAATGAGACTCTTAGACTTCCACTTGCCTGAAAAACTGTGAAGTCTTCCGAGCTCCTCTATGTGCCAATTACAAATAAGATAAAAAAAGAACTCTCAGAACTGAAGAGGCTTTGAGGGATGTGAGAGGGGAGCTGGCCTCCCCCACGTGTCTGAGTGTCCCTCTTTCCCAGCGCTTCTTCCAGCTTTTCCTGTCTTCTGTTTTGACTTCTGAGCATTTCCTGTACTTGGAACACGCACCTACAGCTCCGCCACTTACCAGCTTTGTAATTCTGGGGAAACTAGATCATTTTTCTTGGCATTGGCTTTCTCATTTATAAAATGGGAGAAACAGTAGTACCTAACTTACGAAGTTATTAAGCATATTGAATCTGGTAATACATGGAAAAGTACTTCTCAGAATAATGCTTGGTACCTCATGTGAACTATTATCATTATCATTATTAATTCAAATTTCCCCTTGACTAGGATGGCATTGTTTACCTCCATATGAGCAATAAGGAATACGATAAGAATGGACAGGTATTCCTTGGTCTTCAAAGTTTGTGCTATGCCACTTTGCTTTTGTGAAAGATTTATGTTAGGATCTGTTTTTGCTAATCAAAAGAAACCCAAAAAAGAATGTTTGCTTTTATGAAAAAAAAAACAAAACAAAAAGCAAAACCAGCATTCAGCATCTGCTTCAGAGAACAGTTATAGAGACAGCACATACTCAGAACAGAATGGCCCTGCCATTCTTTGTCCCCAGAAACTGTACCCAGCATCGCAGCATCAGTCCGCCAGAGCTTTGAACTGTGTCTTTGAGCATCCATGTTTTATTTCAATTTATTTTGTGTATCTGTTAGCAAGATGTGTCCTAAGGTATCAGGAAAGCTTAAGAGAGGGTATTTTGGGGGTCTGAGAATGCTCAAAGTTTTTTCCATATATTAATGGTAAGTGCTTCTTCACTTCATGCCATTTCTACTTATGAAAGTTTTCATAGAAAAGCTCTCCTTTTGGATAATGACAAAATTCTGTATTCATCCTGAACCAAGACAGATTATTATCATTATACAAATAATGCATTTTTATTTATTTAATATATTTTAAAGTGTTCAAATAGCTATGCTCACTCTATATACTATGAAAATACTCACAGGAGCATATATTAGAGACAGTAGGCAGAAAAATATAATTTGGAAAAATGTCTTAAGCATTTTCCCAACTGGGTTGAGACTAATGCCACAGTCACACACACACACACACACACACACACACACATACACACACACATGCACGCATGCATACATGCATGCAATATTTCTGTGGCCAAATAAGGAGGAAACACATTAGGTTAAACAGCATTAAACAGCTTCATAATCAGGTTTGCAGATTCAGTAAACTAAACTTGTATTTGTAGCAGCACATTCATCTGTTTTGTTTAGTCACTATTGAATTCAAAACAAAGTAAATAATGGAGTATTGGAATCTACAGTCAATTAATATATCTTAAAATATCCATACTTCTTGGACAAAATTTTAAATCAATGTCATTAAGCCAACCCTTCAATTGTCAGGTTAGTAAAAGTTCAGGGAATTTAGATGCATAGATCTTTTACGCATATGGGAACTTTCCAAATCCATTTTAAGAGGTAAAATATATTTTATTTGGAGCCCATGAGAGTCTAGAATTTTTCGTTGATATTTGAGGTAATTTAGTAGACCCCAGAATATTACCCTATATATAAAATTGCCATAAAATTGACTAAAGGTTTAGGCCACAGTGATATAAATAAATTATTAAAGAATAAATAAATGAAAGAGGAACCAATCTTCCTTACAGAAGAATTCCAAATAATACATGAAGCTACACCCTCCTCCCCCTGCAGAAAGTGGAACTTAATTTCCCTTTCCTTGAGTGTAGACTGGTCTTAATGACTCACTTCAAAAGAATGGAGTATATCAAAAGGAAAAGATAGTAAATTGACAGTGGATAAACTGGCAGGAACCACTAAAACCACATGGTTGGGAGTAAAATCCCAAGTCCTAAATCCCATGATATCACGTAGCCTATTACAATGCGATGAGAAGGATATTTCACCTCTGTTATATTCCTCTCAAAAACCCATAACACCAGGCTCATCGTGCAAAAAACAAGACAAACACAAATTGATGAACATTCTACAAAATGCATGATCCGTGTTCTTGCAAGCTGTCAAGGTTTAAATTGGCAGTTGGCTGTCAACTGCTTCTAATGAAATTAGAAGCAAGATAGAAATGGATGGAGATGGTGAAATGCAGCAAAATTCCCACTGGATTCTGAGCCAGGAAAAGGTGTTAGCGAAAAAATGAGTGGAAGCCAAAGAAAGTCAAGACTTTAGTTAATAGTATTATACCTCTTTTAATTTCTTGGTTTTATGACATGTTACTCTTAGACAGGATGCATGTGGATATAAAGCAATACACTGTACTTAGGGTTTGGAAAGAATGAAAGATAAATTGTAGAAAAAATAGGTAGTTATTAAAATTAAAAATTCAGTGCGCAGATTCAATGTCAGGCATAGCTAAAAGGAGTATTAATGAACTAGAATCAGAGCTGAGAAAATTAGCAATAAAAATAATAACAATAACAATGAAAAGACCAATACTATCTGACCGTATACTCTGTGCTAGTCACTGGAACTGCTAGCCCACTGGAGGTGGGCAGGGGATGGGATAACTAGGTGACGGGCATTAAGGAGAGCACGTGATGTGATAAGCACTGAGTGTTAAATGCTATTGATGAATTATTGAAAACTACATCTGAAACTAATGATGTACTATCTATTGGCAAATTGAATTTAAATTAAAAGAAAAGAAGAACTTGGGTAAATGATACCCCAGAATCCCCTGTGATATGTTTGCCATATTTCTGTAAATCTAAAATTAGCCCAAAATAAGAAATTTATTTTAAAAAATTGAGCAGGGACAGCACAAACCTAGCTTAACTGCCCAGAAGCTGACCATATAAAGTCCTATTAATATCCCCATTTCATAGATGAGAAATCAGAGGAAAAACAGATTATGTAAATTATCTAAGGTTATTAAAGGAATAAAAGTAAGAGAATCTAAATTGGAATGTAGGTAACTTGACTCGAGTTCTAACTTTTAATTTTTCCTTAAATTATTTAGAATTTCTTTTCTATACATCTTTTCCTCTTTTTTAATCTTAAAGTTTACAATACTCAGGCTTATGGATTTGGGTAGTTCAAATAGAGAGCTTTTCTGGCCACAACTATTGTTACTGCTCATAGTCTAAAATTTTACTTTTGGATCATAATACATCTCGAATTTATATTTGTATATTCCTCGATTAAGCTAAAACTATTACATCTGCTATCCCACCCACCTGGATCCTTGTGCTGCTTTCCTCAAAGAATATCTGTAAGAATTAAAAAACTTAGCCACAAAGCAGTTCCAGTGACTTGCACAGAGTATGCAATCAGATAGTATTGGTCTTTTCATTGTTATTGCTATTATTTTTATTGCTAATTTTCTCAGCTCTGATTCTAGTTCATTAATACTCCTTTTAGCTATGCCTACTCTGACATTGAATCTGCGCACTGAATTTTTAATTTTAATAACTGCCTGTTTTTTCTACAATTTATCTTTCATTCTTTCCAAACCCTGACTATGTACAATGTATTGCTTTATACCCACATGCATTTTATACTTACTGTTTTTCTCTCTAAATCACTTTAAATACGTGTCATAGTTTGTCTCATTTTCTAGTCTTTCCAGTCCCTGTAGGAGACATCTTTATCCTCTCTCTTTTATTTTTTGCCATCTAATAAAAAAAATAGAGTGTTTTTGCATGATTTCTGATTTTTATTTTGCCCTCATTTAAGAAACACTTGTTTTTCTCTGTAGTGTCAGGGTTATTGAAATGTACCTATGGGGAACTTTTCATCTTATTTCTACTTCTTGTCCCAGTGGAATCTCTGCTCTGAATCTAACTTTTACTGTTAATCTTTTATCCTGAGATTTCTTCAACACAAAGGTAATTAAAATTCAGACTCTAAATCTATGAGATCATAGGTTTTACATTTCAAGGGAGGCTTATCTTTTCCCCACTCTGATCTATACCTCAGATAAGCTTTCTTGTGGCCTTCCAGAGTGAATACATGGCTTGTTTTTTTCAAAGTTCTACTTTCCTTAGAACCATACCCATCCAGACTTAAGCAGGAGCTTCAGTTTCAGTATTTAATCCATACCCACTCAAGATACTGTCTCCTCCAACTGTGTCCTTCTTTCTCAACCTTGATCTGGATATTTGGGGGTTTTGTGCCTCCACATGAATTTTAGAATTTTTTTCTTTGTCTTAAAAAAAAAAAGTATTGGGATTTTGATAGAGATTGTCTTAAATCTGTAAAGTAATTAATTAAAATTGTATGGTACTGGAATAAAGATAGACATATAGAGAAATAGAACAGTATACAAAGCCTAGAATAAAACCCCACACATACAGTCAACTAATCTTCAACAAGGGTGTCAAGAGTACACAAAGGGAAAATATAGTTTCTTTAACAAATGGTACTGGGAAAACTGGATATCCAGGTGAAATTGGACCCATGTTTTACACCATACACAGAAAATGAACTCAAAATGTGTTAAAGAGTTAAACATAAGACCTAGAACTATAAAATGTCTATGAGAACAAACAAACAAACATCGGGAAGATCTTCTTGGCCCGTGATCTCTTAGATATGACCCTAAAAGCACAGTCAACAAAAGCAAAACTAAACAAGTGAGAGTATATCAAATTACAAAACTCTGCACAGCAAAGGAAACAATCAACAGTGTCTAACGGCAATTTACAGAATGGGAGAAAATATTTACAAACTATCTGATAAGTGGTTAATATCCAAAATATTTAATAAACTCCTACAACTCAATAGCAAAATATAATAATAGCAAAAAATAAAATAAAAGTAATAATCCAATTAAAAATAGGCAAAGGGGGCACCTGGGTGGCTCAATCCATGAAGCATTTCCAACTCTTGACCTCAGCTCAGATCTTGTTCTCAGGGCTGTGAGTTCAAACCCTGTTGGGTTCCATGGTGGACAAGAGGCCTACTAAAAAAAAAAAAAAAAAAGAGGAAGAAGAAAAAGAAAAAAAGAAAGAGAAAGAAAGAAAAAAGAAAGAAAAAGAAAGAAAGAAAGAAAGAAAGAAAGAAAGAAAGAAGAAAGAAAGAAAGAAAGAAAGAAAGAAAGAAAGAAAGAGAGAGAGAAAGAAAGAAAGAAAGAGAGAGAGAGAAAGAAAGAAAGAAAGAAAGAAAGAAAAATAGGCAAGGGACCTGAATGCATGTTTCTCCAAAGAGGGCATATGATGGCCAACAGATGTAAAAATTGCTCAACATCACTAATCATTAGGGAAATGCAGTTTAAAATCACAGTGAGATATCACCTCACACCTTAATAGGTGTGACTACTACTTAATAGAATGACTACTACTACTTAATAGAATGACTACTACACAAAAAAAACAAGAGATAAATGTTGATGGAGAAATTGGAATACTTATACACTGTCTCAGGGATATGAAATGGTGCAGCTGCAGTGGAAAACAATGTGGAAGTTCCTCAAAAAATTAAACATAGAATTACCGTATGATCCAGCAATCCCACTTCTGGATATATATCAAAAAAGAAACCAGACTCTGGAAGAGATATCTTCATTCTCATGTTCGTGGTAGCATCACTCCCAATAGCCAAAATATAGAAACAATCTAAGTGTCCCTCAATGGATAAATGGTTAAAGAAAATGTGGTGTGTGCATGCAGTGGAATATTATTTGGCCTTAAGAAAGGACATCCTGCCATTTGCAACAACATAGATGAACCCAAAAGACATTATGTTAAGTGAAATAAGCACCATGAAAGGGCGAATACTGTATGATCTCACTCACACGGCAAGTCTAAAATAGTAAAATTCATAGAAGTAGAGGGTGGAAAGGTGTTGCCAGTGGTTGTCGGGAGAGAAAATGGGGAGTTGTTTTCAATGGGTTGTGCAAGATGAATGCATTCTAGAGACCTGCTAGAGACCTAGCATAGTGCCGGTGGTTAACAATAGTGTATTGTGCACTTAAAAAAATTAATAGAGTAGAGCTCATGTTAGTGTTCTTAGCACAAAACAAAAAATAAAAACAAAAACAGGTAAGCATGAGAAAATTTCTGAATGTGATGAATGCGTTTACTACTTTATACTGATGGTTTCATGGGTATATGGACATGTCAAAATTCATCAAATTGTATACGTTAAATACATGTGGTTTTTTGTTTAACAATTAGATCTCAATAAAGCAGTTTAAAAATTAAATGGAAAAATGGAATTAAAGTGCAGCAAAAAAAAGAAGAAAAGAAAAGAAGAAAAGAAAAATGAAAAGAAAAGAAAAAAAGAAAAGAAAAGAAAGAAAAGAAAAGAAAAGAAAAGAAAAGAAAAGAAAAGAAAAGAAAAGAAAAGAAAAGAAAAGAAAAAAAAGCACTGTCCTCTGTCTCTGCATAGCCTATCCCATGACCAGGACTAGTCATACCTACCAGGTGGCTTCTATGCTGTGGTGATCAACATTCTCTACAATTCTAGTGTACATGAAATTCTGTTTTTCCTCTGGTAAAGTCAGCCATTGTGATGGTTAGTTAATGCAACATGTCAACTGGCTAGCCATGGTACTCAGATGTTTGGTCAAACACGACTTCAGATGTCACTGTAAAAGTTTTTTTTTTTTTTTAAGATGAGATTGACTTTTAAATCAGTGGACTTTATAACTTGACCAGAAAAGAGCAGAGACAGTATACAGAAACAGTGACTTTACAGGTAATATAAAAGGACTAAATTCATATCTTTCAAAAGTTATTCTGAATGTAAATGGGCTAAATGCCCCAATCAAAAGACACAGGGTATCAGATTGTATAAAAAAGCAAGACTCATCAATATGCTGTCTGTAAGAGACTCATTTGAGACCCAAAGACACTTCCAGATTGAAAGTAAGGGGGTGGAAAATAATTTATCATGCTAATGGACATCAAAAGAAAGGGGGGGGTGGCAATCTTTATGTCAGACAAATTAGATTTTAAACCAAAGACTGTAATAAGAGATGAAGAAGGACATTATGTCATAATTAAAGGGTCTATCCAACAAGAAGATCTAACAATTATAAATATTTATGCCCCTAACGTGGGAACAGCCTGTTGCATAAGCCAATTAATAACAAAATTAAAGAAACACATCGATAATAATATAACAATAGTAGGAAATTTTAACACCCCACTGACTGCAATGGACAGATTATCTAAGCAGAAGATTAACAAGGAAACATGGGCTTTGAATGACACCCTGGACCAGATGGACTTCATAGATATAAAGCATTCCATCCTAAAGCAACAGAATACACCTTCTTCTCAAGTGGACATATAACATTCTCCAGAATAGATCACATCCTGGATCACAAATCAGGTCTCAATCAGTACCAAAAGATCGGGATCATTCTCTGCATACTTTCAGACCACAGTGCTTTGAAACTGGAACTCAATCACAAGAGCAAATTTGGAAAGAACTCAAATACATGGAGACTAAAGAGCATCCTACTAAAAAATGAATGGATCAACCAGGAAATTGAAAGAAAAATTTTAAAATTCATGAAAACAAATGAAAGTGAGACCACAACTGTTCAAAATCTTTGGGATGCAGCAGAGGCAGTCCTAAGAGGGAAGTATATAGCAATACAAGCCTTTCTCAAAAAAACAAGAAAGATCTCAAATATTACAACCTAACCTTACACCTAAAGGAGCTAGAGAAAACATCAGATAAACCTGAAACCCAGCAGGAGAAGAGAAATAATAAAGATAAAAGCAGAAATTGATGAAATAGAAACCAAAAGAACAGTAGGACAGATCAATGTAACTAAGAGCTGGTTCTTTGAAAGAATTAATAAGATTGATAAACCCTGGCCAGACATATCAAAAAGAAGAGAGAAAGGACTCAAATAAATAAAATCATGAATGAAAGAGGAGAGATCACAACCAACACCAAAGAAATACAATTATAAGAACATACTCTGAGCAACTATATGCCAACAAATTAGGCAATCTGGAAGATAGAGGTACATTCTCAGAGATGTATAAACTACCAAAAGTGAAATAAGAAGAAGTAGAAAAAAAAAAAAAAGAAGAAGTAGAAAATCTGAACAGACCTATAACCATTAAGTAAATTAAAAAGTAATCAAAAACCTCCCAACAAACAAGAGCCTAGGGCCAGGTGGCTTCCCAGGGGAATTCTATCATACATTTAAAGAAGAATTAGTAGTTATTCTTCTGAAGCTGTTTCAAAAGATAGAAATGGAAAGCAGTTCTTTCTATGAGGCCAACATTACATTGATCCCAAAACCAAAGACCCCACCAAAAAGGAGAATTACAGACCAACAACCCTGATGAACATAGATGCCAAACTCTCACCAAAATACTACCCAGTAGGATCCAACAGTACATTAAAAGGATTATTCACCATGACCAAGTGGAATTTTTCCTGGAGTGCAAGAGTGGTTCAACATCTGCAAACCAATCAATGCGATACATCACATTAATAAAAGAAAGACAAGACCCATATGATCTTCTCAATAGATGCAGAAAAAGCATTTGATAAAGTACAGCATCCTTTCTTGATTAAAACTCTTCACGGCGTAGAGATAGAGGGAGCATACCTTGATATCATAAAAACCATATACGAAAAGCACATAGTGAATATCATTCTCAATGGGGAAAAGCTGAGAGCCTTTCCCCTAAGGTCAGGAACACAGTAGAGGTGTCCACTATGCTGCTGTTCAACATAGTACTAGAAATCCTAGCCTCAGCCATCAGAGAACAAAAAGAAATAAAAGGCATCCAAGTCAGCAAAAAAGAAGTCAAATTCTCACTCTTTGCAGGTAACATGATACTCTATATGGAAAACCCAAAAGATTTGACTCCAAAATTGCTAGAACTCATACAGGAATTCAGCAAAGTGGCAGGATATAAAATCGATGCACAGAAATCAGTTGCATTTCTATACACTAACAATGAGACGAAAGAAAGAGAAATTAAGGAGTTAATTCCATTTATAATTACACCCAAAACCATAAGATACCTGGGAATAAACCTAACCAAAGAGGCAAAAGATCTGTACTCAGAAAACTAGAACACTCATGAAAGAAATTGAGTAAACACAAAGAAATGGAAAAATATTCCCTGTTCATGGATTGGAAGAACAAATACTATTAAAATGTCTATGCTATCCAGAGCAATCTATACATTCAAAGCGATCCCTATCAAAATACCATCAATTTATTTCACAGAGTTGGAACAAATAATCCTAAAATTTGTATAGAACCAGAAAAGACTCTGAATAGCCAAAGGATTATTGAAAAAGAAAACCAAAACTGGTGGCATCACAATTCTGGACTTCCGTTCTATTATCAAGCTGTGATCATCAAGACACATAGAACAATGGAACAGAATAGAAATGGACCCTCAACTCTATAGTCAACTCATTTTTGACAAAGAATAACCCATGGAAAAAAGACAGTCTCTTCAACAAAGGGTGTTGAGATAATTGGAGAGCCACATAGAAGAATGAACCTGGACCATTTCCTCATACCATACACAAAGATAAATACAAAATGGATGAAAGACCTAAACATGAGACAGGAATCCATCAAAATCCTAGAGGAGAACACAGGCAGCAACCTCTTTGACCTAAGCCACAGCAACTTCCTGCTAGACACGTCTCCAATGGCAAGGGAAATAAGGGCAACAATGAACTATTGGGACTTCATCAAGATTAAAGCTTCTGCACAGCAAAAGAAACAGTCGACAAAACCAAAAGGCAACCAACAGAACAGGAGAAGATATTTGCACATGACCTATCAGATAAAGGGCTAGTACCCAAGATCTATAAAGAACTTATTAAACTTAACACTCAAAGAACAAATAATCCAACAAACAAATGGGCAGAAGACATGAACAGACATTTCTCCAAAGAAGACATACAGCCAACAGACACATGAAAAATGCTCAACATCACTCATCATCAGGGAACTGCAAATCAAAACCACAAGGAGATACCACCTCACACCAGTGAGAATGGTGAAAATTAACAAGTCAGAAAACGACAGGTGTTGGCAAGGATGTGGAGAAGGGGGAGCCCTCTTACACTGTTGGCGGGAATGCAGGCTGGTGCAGCCACTCTGGAAAACTGTGTGGAGGTTCCTCAAGAAGTTAAAAGTAGAACTGCCCTATGACCCAGCAATGGCACTGCTGGGGATTTACCCCAAAGATACAGATGCAGTGAAATGCCGGGACATGTGTACCCCAATGTTCACAGCAGCAATGTCCACAGGAGCCAAACTGTGGAAGGAGCCCACATGCCCTTCAACAGATGAATGGATAGAGAAGCTGTGGTCTATATAGACAATGGAATATCACTCGGCCATTAGAAAATGAAGTCTGGCCATTTGCAATGACGTGGTTGGAACTAGAGGGTATTATGCTAAGTGAAATAAGTCAATCAGGGAAAGACAAGTATCATATGACCTCACATGTGGAATTTAAGAAACAAAACAGGATTACAGGGGAAGAGAGGAAAAAAATACAAGACAAAATCATAGATGGAAACAAACCATAGTAGACTTTTAATCACAGGAAACAAACAAGGTTGCTGGAGGGGAGGTGGGGGGTATGGGGAGCCAGGTGACGAATGTTAAGGAGGGCACGTGATGTAATGAGCACTGGGTGTTATATAAGAGGATGAATCACTGACCTCTACCTCTGAAACCAATAATACACTATATGTTAATTGAATTTAAATAAATTTTTAAAAACTATTCCTTTCCTTCATATAGTACATATTTTTGAGATTTTGTTAAGCAGAAAATCATGTATACCTAAAAGTTAAAGAAATAAAACTGAAAATAAACCAATCGGTGAACTTGAAAAAGAGAAGTTTATCCTCCATAATGTAAGTGGGCCTCATCCAATCAGTTGAAGGCCCTATGGAAAGATTGACTTCCTCCAAAGAAAAGGGAATTCCTGCAACAGACGGCCTTCGCATTCGAGCTGCAACTTAAACTCCTCGCTGGGTCTCTAGCCAGCCAGCCTGTCCTGCAGCCTTTCAGATTCGTAGCCTTCACAATGGCCTCAACCAATTTTTTTGAGAAATGAAAACTCACATGCATTCACATACACACACACACATACACACACACACTTACACACTCTCCTGGGCCTGTCTCACTAAACAACCCTGACTAATACGGCCGTGTTTAGGTTTTTTTTTAAGGTTCTTACTTTAATTTTATTCAAAAGCTCTGGATGTTTACAGAAGTTTCTGCATTAGCCTAGTGTTTTTCTTAAAGAGCCACCCATATGATTCTTAATATTTGTATAGAGAACTTTATTCACAAAACAAAGGTATTGTGATTTATTTCCCTTCTCTTGTTGAAAAGCTATAGTATGAAAGTTAAAATTTATAAGTAATAATAATTTGCCTGGAAGAAAACCTTCCTGAGGTAACACCTATAACAAAAACAAAAAAAATCAAACTCAGTCAACTGGCATTACACAACACATTTTAATTATCTGAGGAGGATGTTTAGATGGGGCACTTCCAGCTTTCCATGTGAAGTGACATGCTGCTTTCATTTCTAATTAATCCAAAGGCTGTCACTTCAAAAGACCCATCAGCCGTTCAGCCATGTTGGAGTTGGATTTTTCAGATTTGATTGTCAGTAGGCAACAGTTCAGAGATTCCTCATAAAAAGCAAAATAAAGACAGCTTTTTGTGGAGATCTACCAGCGTTTAAATAATTATAATTATTAGGAGATTGCTACTGGATACACACCGATAGTTTCCTGCCTCTGAATATTAATGGAAGGCAAAGTTCACTGTTAACTCCAAAGCATTCCAGCTAAAATCACAACCTGAGATGCTGGAAATCTAATTAAGCTGACCAGCCTGACTATTTTGGCCATGCCATGACTTATTTGCTCATCTCCATAGGCCACTAGATATATTCTTAGTGTATGGGAGCCTATATAAATATATTTATACATATATATATATAATATATAGTCATATTTATATGGAAGTAAAAATTATATCAATTGTTAGCACAAACACATAGTATTTCCTCCCTGATAGTCACTATGCTAAGTACCTGACATGTGTTTTCTCACTTAAAGCTCAGTACCACTCCTCCGGGATGCCTACTTTTGTTACTCTACTCCTCTACGTGAGGGAATCTAAGGTTCCCAAAGGTAAGGAAATTACACAGTGAAACACTGACTAGATGTGACCCAATCCTCGGTCTAGGGACTTCCTCACTAAGCGTCAGGTTTCTTCATGTAGAAAGGTAATGATAATAATAATAAAAATAAAAATAAATAATAATAGAGTGCCTGAGTGGCTCAGTTAAGCGTTTGACTCTTGATTTTGGCTTAGGTCACGATCCCAGGGTGGTGGGATTGAGCTCTGGGTTGAGCTCTGCACTGGGCATGGAGCCTGCTTAAGAGTCACTCTCTCCCTCTCTCTTGTCCTTCTCCCTCTAAAAAATAAAAAATAAAATAATAATGAAGCTCTTGCATATAAGTGCTTATATTTTGTCAAGGATTGTTTTATATGTTTTGGATATTTTCATTGGTTTCATCCTCACTACTATAACCCTCATTTTAGAGACATGGAACTGTGGTAAGAAATGCAAAAATAACTGGCCCAGGATCACACAATGAGTAAACGGTGAAGCTGGGATGAAAACCCAGGGATCTGGCTACCCGGCAGCACCAGCCCTCCTTCTTACCCACTGTGTGATATGGCAGTGATTCTTCAGAGAAATACAACAGCTTTTCAGAGGTTCTGCAACATCAAAACTATTTTAATAAGAATACTAAGATAATACCTGTCCTTCCTACTCTCATTCTATCATGAATGTGCCTCTGGGAGATTTCCAGAGGCTATGTGATACTGTTGCAGATTAAATGTAGAAAAAATCATGAGAACCTGCAGTCCTTCTATGAAAGCAGCCATTAAAGAAACACTGAAAAAATGAAAAATAATGTCATCCTTTGGGAAGGCATGGTTATTTTTTGCTTGAAAAAGGATATACAGGGATGCCTGGGTGGCTCAGTGGTTAAGCATCTGCCTTCATCTCAGGGCATAACCCCAGGGTTCTGCAGTTGAGTCTTGTATCAGGCTCCCCACAGGGAGTCTGCTTCTCCTTCTGCCTGTGTCTCTGCCTCTCTGTGTCTCTCATGAATAAAAACATAAAATCTTTTAAAAAATGTATTTAGGTTGACAAATAACAGATATATTGTTGTTCTTCCTTCTTTAGAGGAAACAGTAAATAAATATTAATTTTTCACTTTTTAAACATTATATTTTATTTATTTATTCATGAGACACACACACAGAGAGGCAGAGACACAGGCAGAGGGAGAAGCAGGCTCCATGCAGGGAGCCTGATGTGGGACTCGATCCCGGGACAGGGATCATGCCCTGAGGTGAAGTCAGATGCCCAATTCTGAGCTAGCCAGGTGTCCCATACTTTTTTCATTTTTAACATGGTAAATATTGATATCTATAGCCCGTAAACAAAAGCTTTTTGGGGTCTTCAATAAGTTTTAAGAGTGTAAAGGGAGTGTCAGAAACCCAAAAGTTGGAAAATGGTTGTTATGCTGTATACTATGCATTTCAGTAATAATGTCTACTCCTGGAGAGATTTTGTGAGGATTAAATGAGACAACCAGTTTTAAGCACTTAACATGGAGCACGTGGGAAAGGTCAGCATATGTCAACAGTTATCGTCACACTATTAGGGACAGACCAAGAATTTCCAAAATGCAGTAATTCTCAACAATAATGTTATAAACTGCATTCAATGATGATTTAAGAAAATAATTGAATTCACTTCCAGTAAGTAATAAAAGTAGCACAGAAAACCAAGAAGCAAGCTAATGGGGTATGAAGAATTCTGGACAGATGACTACAATCTAGATTCCAGGCCTGAGTCTGCCATTAGCTAAATTTGTTACCATTGGCAAATTACTTGAAATGTCTGAGTTCCCGTGTTCGTATGTATAAAATCCAAGAAATGACAGAGCCCTCACCTGCTTCACAAGTCCAAAAGATCTTAATTTATATTAAAATGCTCTGAAAAGTATAAAATGAGAAAAGTTTCCTACCTCACTTCTCATACCAAAATAAACCCCAAAAGACAAAAATATTAATGTCAAAAACACAACCAAAAATTACTAGAAGAATATATAGGAGAACATTTATATAATCCTAGAGTGAGGAGAGACTTTCTTCTAAATTCTGAGAATTTTTTGCCAGCAGAAGCAATCTCTCCACCCTGAGTATCACCCCCTCCACTCACAGGGGAAGTAACTTCTCCACCTCCCTCTGAAGGGACTAACCCTGCACTGCCTGAGGGAAGAGTTATGCCCTCCCCTGAGGTCAATGCCACGAAGGACGATGCTAGGTCTGCTCAGGATGCACTGCCACCCCCCTTCTTTGCCTCCAGACTTGTAACTAGACTCAAGCCCCAGCAGATGCCTAAAGATGAGGTACAAAGTGTGAGGAAGTAGGCTACACTCCAAGAGAACTACTTAAGTTTTCTAATTTATACAAGCAGAAATCTGGGGCATATATGTGGGAATGGCTACTAAGGGTGTTGGATTATGGTAGAAGGAATGCAAAGTTGGATGGGGACAAATGTATCACTATGGACTCCCTAAGAAGATTCTACGTTTAATGTTGAATCTCAAGGAATTAGAAAGGGTTCCAACAGTCATTATTTCTGAATGGTGAGATTGTGATCTTTCCCTTTATGCTGATTTTGTTTACTGTTTTTTGGTACAAAATGGATAACTTGCATAAGCTTTTTCTTACATAGAAGTATATTTGGATGTCAGAGCACACGGGAGAAACAACATGCTTTTGACCAAGGAAGTTTGCACAAGACCTAGCTTTTCTCAATAACCTTTGTTTACAATGACCTTTGGATGATGAGGAAGTCACTCAACCTCCCCAAGGCTCAGCTTCCCCAGTAAGCACTTCACAAAGTTGTGATTTAGGAGATAAAATGTTTTAGGGCCTTCACATTGTACCTCCATATCATAAACACGTGGTAGATGCTTTTCTTATGATTATTTTTATCATTATCATAATTATTAAGGAGAGTGTCCATCATTTATAGATACAGGGCATTTAAATACCTACACAGATCAAGGGCCAACCCACGCCACGAGGAGAGCTCCCTTTGTCCAAAGAGCTAGGCATCTGTCAGTTCCCCTCCAGAGGAAGAAATAGTCACCAACCACCACATCCCCTTGTCACCGTAGGACATTTTTCATTATAAGTCTCCAATAACTGTTGATTCTATACATCGAAGCATAGTTAGCTTGTGGTTTAACTGTGCTGTTAGGCAGTAGAAATAAATAATAAAGAGAAAAATGTTACTGCCAAATATAAACAAAAATCCATTGCTATGTGAGCTAACCATGGCGCTAGCCACTTTTTCTAATGTCAGAAAACAGTAACATAATGATATGTTATCACCAAATATAAATTATTACATAATTTAAGATGCAATATAGTTTTCTTATAATGTAAAATATACAGATATTATAATATAATAATAAGTAATATAATATCAGAAATCATGCATTTTTCCAAGTTCCAAATAACTGACTTCCAAATGAAGTTGTGAACTGTTAACATATTGGGGATGGAATAATGTCATATTACACACACACGTATATATCTTGTGTTGTATACCTTATGTAATATAAATAATATTAGCTTATATATAACCTAGAGTTGTTATTTTTATATGTATAATCTCTAGGTTAGTAATGTAAAAAAATCAGGGGTTCTAGCAAACATTTAATTACTGTGGTGTTGCCGACTTTTAAAGAAAAATTGAATCCTGTGAATCAAACCGTGCCTGAGGAAGTGACTTACCTGGTTCTAAAATATTAAGCCGATGATTGAAGATTCTCCTCTGATATCCTTGAAAGAGTCAGGGAAGTTATAGGTGTGAGCTGCTTTTCATTTCCCTCATGAGGGATCCTATATGTCTCATCTCCCTAATATGGAAAAAGTACCAAAAAGGCAGAAAGTAGCAATTTTGCTAAGTCTTAGGTAAAAGGGCAAAGCTAAATTGCTGGGCTGATTATGTCGATTTCACTCATTATAGTTGCCAGGGAAGGTATATGTCTTTTGGATGAAAGTCTCATTTCCCAAAATTTTCCTTCATTAATCTATTTGGTCTGCTGCGCACAGAAACATATGATCTTCTTTAAATTCAAGGGAGCAGCTGAGCTGTGCATGTTAGTTCACAATGGGTCACTGCTACTGGAAAAGCAAAATTAGAGTTTGGGGGATGGAAAAAAATAAAAAGCTGCAACCTTTGCTCTGAAGGAGGGTTCACATACTGAGACAGAATCTAGGTAACTTAACCTCACAGGTAAATATTCCAAGACCTCAAAGGGTGATGCTGTCAGCCCTTTGGGTCACTAACTTACGGGTGGGTGGTAAGGCTGTGCGTGAGGGCTAAATTGCCCTGGATAGCAGATTACACTGCAGATTCCCAAAGTACACTAGGGAATCTACATATTTTTTAAGTGCCTCAGCTCCTAAAAAACTGATGGAAGACCGATTTGGAAACAGTAACAACTCAGGAAGTAAAAAAATGACAAGCGAATCAACTTTTGGTAAACTAATCTGCAGCTATCCAATGACATTTCAGCAAGAAATCAAAGTATGGTAATTTTTACTTTTAAGTGATTTTGCCACATGCTAAAATAGCCATATTTGAAATTTAAACATTTAAACATCCATCAGAAGGGGGGCCTGGGTGTCTCAGTCAGTTAAGTGTCTGACTCTTGATGTTGGCTCAGGTCATGATTTCAGGGTCATGAGATGGAGCCCCAAGCTGGGCTCCGGGCTGAGTATGGAGCCTTCTTGGGATTCTCTCCCTCTTTTTCTCCCCACAACCTAAAAAAATAAAACAAAATCATCCGTCAAGTATTTTTGCCTTGGGATTACCTGATCGACATTTTTATTGCTCAGCTGCCCCACCTAATTGAGCAGTTGTTTGGAGTTAAGAACACGACGCATCCATCTCAAACTCTAATGACGTATAAAATTGAGGGACAGAAATAAACTGGTACCGTGGACTCTATAATGATATCACAAAGGTTAACATTATTCATTACTGAACTAATTAGGCTAATTGCCTTCCCAGAAATCTAGATTTGAATACGCTGTAAACAGTGGCAGTTTATTTCCATATAGCTAAGGCTACACGTGGAGCTCAATCAGCAAGTCCTCAATGCTCTCAGATTCAATCTTCGAGTTCAGGCATCTCTCTGGGCAAAGCATTAGCAGGTCTGCAGAGTTTCAGCGATGTCTCCTCAATCACTTTTCAACTTTCATTGACAACATGGCCTCGTGGCAACAGTACTGGGAGCGTTGCACATAATTCCTCCAGTGCTATTCTTTCACTACTAGACGGGACTCACCCCAGGACCATGGGGGAGGGGGGCTTGAAACCTGCATTTTTACCAGCTATACATGGTGATTCTGATTTGAACACGTTGCCTAAGGTTCTAACTTTATCACCAAGTGTACTGGCCAAGATCGACACATAACCTTTTATGCCTTAACTGCCGATCTATACGGCAGGATAATGGCATTTGGATCTTCCCTTCCACTGGAAATATTAGAAAGATGACATTAGGGAAGTTACATTTGGGGGGAGGGCAGAGGGAGAAGGAAAGAGAGAATCTTAACTGGGCTCCACACTTAGCACGGAGCTCAACTCAGGTCTCAATCTCACAACCCTAAGATCATGACCGAAACCAAGAGCCAGATGCTTAACTGGATGAGCCACCCGGGTGCTCCAGTGCGATTACATTTAAAAACTAAAACCTGAGGGTTATGTTTAAAAAGAGTAGCTTAACAGTAGTTAGAAATAACAGGTTTAGCATTAGAAAGATCTGGATCCCAAACCAGTCTACCACTTACTCACCGAACCTGTGTCTCAATTTCACATCTGCAGAAAGGAAATAGTAACATCAACCTGTTAGAGTTACATGAGATTTTGAAAGATATTATATGTAAAGTACTAGTCTTGTGATTGCCACATTAAAGACACTCAATTTTTTCAAAAAGATATTACTATTGGGGGAGAACGGCTATAAATTTGCCAGATTTTTGCCAAGTAAGAGTGACAAATAAAATTACATTGTCACAGCCACCAATGTCTGGGGGATGTTTGTTACTGCTGTATATCTTAGCTCTCCTGATTGATACATAGGTCAGTTGAGGATAGAATGTTCTACTTTTTTTTTTTTTTTACTTTTTTTTTTTTAATTTATTTATGATAGTCACTCAGAGAGAGAGAGAGAGAGAGAGAGGCAGAGACACAGGCAGAGGGAGAAGCAGGCTCCATGCACCAGGAGCCCGACGTGGGATTCGATCCTGGGTCTTCAGGATCGTGCCCTGGGCCAAAGGCAGGCGCCAAACTGCTGCGCCACCCAGGGATCCCTACTTTTTTTTTTTAAGATTTTATTTATTTATTCATGTGAGACACAGAGAGGCAAAGACACAGGCAGAGGAAGAAGCAGACTCCCTGTGGGGAACGGACTCGATCCCAGGACCCTAGGACCACAGCCTGGGCCAAAGGCAGATGCTCAACTGCCAAGCCACCAAGACATTCCGGGTGTTTTGTTTTTAAGGAAAGGAATTGTCAGGTATTGCTTTCTCTATGAACTTTGGTCACTATGCATATCAAACTCTGCAAGCAGTGGACCATCTGCAGGGATGCTAAGCACAGAGCTTCTACTCATAGGTACCCCTTGCAAGAGCAAACACAAAGAGCCCCTGGCAGGAATAGGCTTCTCGCCAGATGTTAGATTCCATGTTTAACCAGATGCCCGGTTGCTTTTATTTTCTAGGCACAGTGCGTCACTAGCATTGGGGAGGATGAGCTCTTCTGGCAACACCGTAAGAGAAGGCCTCCCTGGGCACCTTTAGGCGCCCCCTTCCCTGGGACAGCCCTGCGGGAGCCTCGATCAGCTCAAGTCCCTCACCGCGGCCACCCCTCGGTGACCCCATGGGCCCTGGGCGTCGGTTCTGGCCCTCGGGGGCTGTCGGCTGGGCCCCGGCCCCGGGCAGAGCTCGGCCCCCGTGCCCGCTGCCTGGTCTGCCCTGGTCTCTGGGGCCCGCGAGCCTCCCGGGGCGACCCCGCCCGGCCTCCCCTGGTGGGCCTGCCTCCTGGAAGGACCCCAAACCCGTGGGATCAGCGACCCACTTTACTTCGTTATGACGTCATAGCCAATTACATCTGCAACCATCCTACTTCCAAACAAGTTCACGTTCTGAGTTGCTGAGGCTCAAGATTCCAACATATGAATTTGGGGGAGGACACCGTCCAGCCCATCAGGTCAGGCCTCAATTCTTACACCCAAAACCACCACTGCAGGGGCGCCTGAGTGGCTCATCTGTCCTCAGCTCAGGGCATGATCTCGGGGTCCTGGGATCGAATCCCACATCAGGCTTCCTGCTCAGGGGGTAGCCTGCTTCTCCCTCCCCTCTGTCCGCCCCCACCCCCACTCTCTCTCTCCAATAAATAAATAAAATCTCAAAAAAAAAAAAAAAAACCAAACTACTACTTCATTTAATATCATCTCCAAATGCCAAGGAAGGATCTAAATGTCTCTCTTCTCAACTTACAAAGACGATTTACGTTGAATGGCTTGCGCATGTCTCGGGGCAGCTCCCTGGTACTGCTGTGCCTGGTGGGCACCTCGTGGTTTCTCCTGAAGGCAGGGTCCACCTCTCCTCCATCTCCAGGTGCTCTTCTTGGACATTCCCTTGACCCAGCTCCTGCCTTATCCATGCTTGCAGAATAGAATTTAATTTCCTCCTCTAGCTTCTGCTCGTGTCCCCACGTATTCATTGTTTTCCCATCAGGAAGCTGCGGCTGCCAACACTCCATGGGGTATTCCTTCCCCGCACAGAACTGGCCTGGTAACGGGTGTCACCTGCCGCGCGCTCCTCAACGCTTGGGCTGCCATTTGGAAGCGTCAGTGGATCAGCACGGACAGCATTTCTCACAAATAACACCCTTTCTAGAACACTAGGCTAATGTTCTACATATGCAGAATGTTATATATATGTGTGTATATATATTATATAATTTCTTTTTATTCTTGCTTCACTAGCCAAATGCTACTGGATTCACTGTTAAGAATTTGAAATTGTCCTATTTAATCTGCTAAATCTGCTGCTGAAGACCAGAGTCTTCAGATCCCAAGGAGCTGGTGTCCTGCAGCTTTACCTGGTCTACACTAGGTGTCATTGTGAACAATGTCTACGCCTAAAGATTGAAGAGGATTCCAGAGACTGCCATTCCTTATAGTATTTCTTTTCCCTGAACAAACTGAGCAGTTAATCACAAGATCGACATAATATCAACAAATTTGTGCTCGTGGATGGATCACACCAAAAGTTATAAAGCCTTAAAAGCAGTATTTAAATGCCTGCATCTAAAACCAATATTTAAAATCAGTATTTAAGGACAAAAAAGACTGAGCTACTTGAGACGCCTCACATTTGCTATGATTTCTTGCATTTCGGTTGCCCTTTACCTTATCTAAGGTTGCCAGCCTGTTCTATTCTTTCGTCTCTATCCATCCCTCTCAAAGATTTCCAAGAGCCAGCACGGAGAGGTTGGCATATCTTTCTGCCACCCGGCCCTCCCTGGCTTTCCTGTTTGTGCAAGAAGCTTGTTCGGTAGAATCTTGAAGTCGGCGATGCTCATCCCTGACTGCGTATTAGATTCACCCTGCGAGGTTTCGGATGATGCTAATTTCTCAACCTCAGATTTTCTGATTGAAATAGTTGGGGGAAGGGCCCATGCACAAGCATTGCTTTGATCTTTTTAAAACGCTTCTGATGATTCTAACATTCAGCCAGTTTTACAACCGCTGAAACAACTTTAGCCTAAGTCTCAAAACCACTGTTTCTGAATGTGTGATCCACAGACTTCCTACATCTTCCAAAAAGACCAATAAAAAAAAGGTAAATATCCAGGTTTTATCCCAAACCTACCGAATCAGAACATGGGGACGATGGAGGTCCAGACATCTGCTTTCAACAAGTCTTACGTGATTCTCACGACTTGGGAACTACTGCTCTAAGGCAATGGTTCCCCAATTTCTTTTGCAAGGACTCATTTTTTGGTTACTTTTCGTCACCAAGGACAAACCCTGTGAAGCTGTGACACGCCATGACACACTCTGTTGGTTGGCTTACTCAGAAGTGAATTCTAGCCTTTTTCTCCCTCCTTATGTTTCACAGTAGATGCCAGAAAAGCTAAATACCCGCTTCTGTGAACTCCCACACAGCTACTAGCAACAAGGCACCATGACCCAGTTCGGTGAACAAGTCCAGGGCATGTGCGCTAGTGGGACTGGCAAACTCTGGCTTCTTTATAAAAGGGACTGTATAAGCTGCATGCTCCTGGCTTCAGCCCTTCCCTACTCTTAACGCTTTGAAGCTGGATGTGATGCCATCAGGTGACCATAGAGGGACGGCAAGGGCAAAGACAAAGGACCAACACGCTATGGCTGACAAAGTAGAACCCAACAACCTGGATCATTGCCTTTGTCAAGAAGCCCACCATTGCTATTGCCATCAGCATTCCTAACTGATGAGTCCCCCACTGCCCTAATTCATTCCAGAGAAAAACAGGACCTAGTTGGAAGTCTCCATTTGTCTTCCTTCCCAAACCTTTAATATCACCCAAGAATTTGTCTGCAAAACTTAATATATAAAGTCTTGAACCCCAGGCTCCAACTCCACTTCCACCGTTTAGCCCTGGAAGTCTTTCATTCTACTGCCCTCCACCCAAAAGAAGAACCCTGTCACCAGCTCATCCTGCCCACCACCGAGGTGCCTTGAGCCCTTCTCTCCTCCCAGGACGCTCCTCCTCTCTCTTCCCACAGTGCTCCTCCTCTCTCCTCCTCCCACAGTGCTCCTCCTCTTTCTTCCCATGGTGCTGCTCCTCTCTCTTTCCAGGATGCTCCTCCTCTTCCTCCTCTCTTCTCCCACAATGCTCCTCCTCTCTCCTCTCACCATGTTCCTCCTCTATTTTCTCTCCAGATGCTCCTCCTCTCTCCTCCCTCGATGCTTGACTCTCCTCCTCTCTCTCCAAAGAGGATGCATGCTCATGAGTTGTTTCCTTTCTCACCTCAGAGTGAGAGAAGCAGGCAGAAGTTAAGCAGGGAAGAAGGCTGGGCAAACATGGACCCTTCACACTGATGACCTTTAACCCCTCACACAAGGAAACCCAAATATAAAACCCCACAGATATATTTGTTCTGGGACAAAAGGCAAAGGGGCGGGGTAGTAAGCCTTTGCCCACATCCATCCCCAAAACTCCAGGGACCCATTTTCAACCCAGGCTGCCCTTCTGAAGCATGGTTGGAGCTTTCCACATTACAGAACCCAGATTCTATGACCCAAAATTGGGGCTCTTGCGTGGCTCAGGGGTTGAGCCTCTGCCTCCAGCTCAGGGCGTGACCCCCAGGTCCCAGGATCAAGTCCCACATGGGGCTCCCTGCACGGAGCCTGCCTCTCCCTCTGCCTGTGTCTCTGCCTCTCTCTGTGTCTCTCATGAATAAATAATATGTTAAAAAAAAAAAGACTACCACTCAGAATTTAGATTCCACAGATCTGAGTGGGACGCAGACATCTGTGTTTAAAGCTTCATGGGCACCTGACAAGATCCAAGGCTGATGATCCCAGACCACAGAGGGCAGCGGGGAGGGCAGCCCTCACTGCGAACGGTGACTCTCCGTGAAACGAGGAAGTGTTCGCCCTTCCTCTTCTCTGTGTTACATGTCAAGCGATTCAAACAATGACTGAGGCAGTGACCCTGCCCTCTGGTCACTGAGATTTCCATTCTACCTAATTGGAAAGCACTTGAAACTTCATGTGGGTCCCTTCTTAGTTTCCTCCAGACCTTTCTAGCATAAATGACTTAGACAAGGCAGGTCTAGTGCTCCTGTACCCAGTCATGCGATTTTGTCCAAATTGTTTACCCCCTGCTTCTAATAGGCTCAGTCACCTCTTAGACCGCCCATGATGGACAAATACTTCTCCAAGTATTGGAAAATTGAAACTTTTTGACACCTCCACACATTTTTGAAAGGACAGAAATAGAGCCGCCGTATGCATCGTAGTTCAGGCTGTGTGTCCGGCCACTTTTTTTGCTTAGCATTCCAGGCTTACCTGTTCCAAAAAAGCACGAGAACACGCTAAGTATCTTAGTCTATTTCTTATTATGAAATTTTAGTTACAGAGATGAAAATCCCTTTCCTTTTGGAAATAGTCTTAGCATCTCCAAATGCAAGCTGGAAGGATCGGTGCACAGCAGCATGACCTAACAGCAATGTGTCAGATGAAATGGGTCTCGTCCCAAGCTCTGCAGGAGTCCGTGGAACTCACAGCCGTTATATCCTAGGCCATCCCCGAAATGCCACTACTTGATAAAATTTTCCCACATTCTTTTTTCTTAGACTCTTAGTCTCTAAAATAAGAATGAACATCCATCATGGCTTCCAATGTCACCAGCACTTTGAGACACTGAATACTTTTGGGGAGTGTAGCCTGTTTTTAGAACTGACTGAAGGAAGAGTATAATTTCCACAGCTGAAAGGTACTTGTCTGTAGCACTAGTTATTAGTTCACCTATTCAAGTGAAATGATTCTCCATAGAAACTGATCTTTCTTCATTAAATATGCTGAACCCAAATGAAATCGAGGCCTTGCAATTATCAGGGGGAAAGATAAATTGAACTGAAACTGTTTCATAAGGCTATCCTTTTCATTTATTTCCTGTGAATCATATGAACTTCAAGGAGATCTCACACCCATGCTTTTCATCAAGGAACAGGTAATGCACTTAACATTTTTTTATGACTCAGGCCAGGGAACACTGTGATCTAGCCCCTGGGGTTTCAAAATAAACAAACTACTTTCTCATCAGTATTGGGATAACCCCAGAGAAGCTGAGAGATCAGTTTCACTCAGAAAAGAAAAAAAATGCATTTTACAGAATGAAATATATATATATAGGTACATACAAATGTATATCCATCTACGACAAGATGATAGAAGTTATCTGCCAAGGTGTATGGCACAACACGGGCCTGCAGGCTGGGAGAGTAAGTCCCTTTGACACAGCACCTTCCAGGGTCAATTCCGAGAGGGAGGCCAAGGACTGCTTTGCCACTTGCGCTTGGGGTACCGATTCCTACTGTTCTCCTGATGGAGGTGCTAGATTACCTATTGCTTTATGTACCTACATTGTCATTAAGGCACACTTAGATCCTAACTTCAAGGTGAGTGGTACTTGGGATCAGGTGGGGGTGAGGGGCAGGGGATCTGTGCCCTTGGTTGGTGGAATAACATATGGATGTCCCGCATCCCCAGAACTGCCTTGTATTACCCAGTCTTGCTTTTTCTACCGTGTTCTCAGCATAGGTGTCTCTGTTGAGTTCATCTGTTGCTCTTTTTTTTTTTTTAACAGTTTTTTGGAAGACTAATTAATGTACAAGAAACTTGCATGCGTTTAATGTATACAATTTGATGAGTTTGGACATATGCATACACCTGTGACACCATCACTGCCATCAAGGTAATAAATATATCCATCACCTCCAAAAGTTTCCACCTGCCCCTTGGGGTTTTGTACTTTGTTGTTAGTGTATGTGTGTGTGTGTGTGTGTGTGTGTGTGTGTGTGTTTTAAGAGCAGGTTACATGAGATCTACCCTCCTAACAGATTAAGTGTATGATACAGTACTGCTGACTTTAAGCATATACTCCTTATAAAAAGGTTGCTGGAACCAAAAACTACATTTGTAGAATGTGCTCAAGGACAAAGATTGCTTATCCTGATCTTCTCCTGGAATTGCTTCTGATTGTCATTCACAGATTTTATACAATACTAAATAAGGTCATGACTATCCTAAGGAAGCAGAAACTGTAGGCTATATTTCAAAATGACTTTACATAAACTCTTAGAATAAGCCAAGATCTAAAGTACAGGGAGCCAAAGTCATTTCCTTTCCCAGAGATTATTTCTTACCTCCAAATTGCATTCATCCTGATTAAGAAGGCAAGTTTTTGTTGTTGTTGTTATTCATTACAAACAAGCACTAATACTATTACAAAATATGTCCAAATCCGGTTTTAGCATTCCCTGAGGTCCCCCAATTCCATAAAATCCAGCACACGTTTTTTTCTACTTTTTCCTGGTTATTCAAAATTCCTCTAAGGTTTCCCTCTCTCCAGTCAAGGAAATGGAGATTGGTCAGAGTAATGAAGTCTGTGAATGCCTTTATTATCCTGATTATAGTAGAACAAATTCAGGTAGTCTCCCTCTCTGACTTCCCCCTTGGTGCTTGAATCTGGTCACCACATGCTCTTGGGAGTGGCTCCATCATCCCATCTCAGCGACTAATGCTTCTGGCTGATGGAGGTGATTAGGTTGTGAGAGAGGAGGAAATTATTGTTTTGGTGCAGATAATAAATCTGAGGAGTGGGTGGGATAATCATCAGGTAGCTAAAAAAAAAAAAAGAAAAAAAAAAGTAATCATTGAAAGGAAGGGGATTTGGGACTCTGTTTCCAAACTTGATCTCAGGCATGAAGAAATTTCAAGTCAGTTCCAACCAACAGTTAGTTTACTTGGATTATGTTAGAGGCAGAAGGAGTGATGTAAAGACTAGAGAAAGTTTATAGGAGAAAAAGTTTACAAGAAAGGAAAATGAGACAGAACATGAACCATCTAGTCAATACTTAATGGTATCTCATGTGGCTGCCCGTCACTTAACACATATTTGGGGAAAAAAAATGAGAATGTACTTAGATACTTCCCCACCTTGTTAAGAAGAACATGAGGTACTTTGGAGTTCATCTTAAGACCTTTTGCGTAGATCTGATGAGCAAAGATGAGTTATGACTCAGTGACTAACTAGAGGAAATGAGTCATAAGATGGTGTATTTAGCTGTTTGAGCTTCAGCATCACACTCAGCCCATCTGACACACAGTTTGTTTGAAAGTTGAGAAGTAAACTTACTGAATACTATTTTTATTGTTAGTATATTCATTTCCCAACATAAAATATATTTCTTGGTCTCATAACTTTGGATAGAACCTTAAATGAAGTTCAGTCTCAAAAGCCAAGAGGTTTAGATTTTCTTTTATTTTTTTTCCAAGTAAACATCTGCATTGATCATGAAACTTATTAAAATAACAGGAAAGTCATAAACACGATGATATAATCTATGCTCTCTCCCTGTGGGGCACATAAATTCATATGTATTAAAAAGAAGTTAAATTAACTATTTGAAAAATCCAATTATGGGAACTATGCAGCAGCCACATCATAAAATATACAGCCTCAAGGTTTAGAAAGTGTTCGATAATTTTTCCAATGAAATACAAAACATCAAATTTTTCATGCTATAGGGGAAACTAGTTTTAAATTTCTACTGCATTTGGTTCTCTTCTATCCATCCAAACACTTGGATTTGTATTCATGATGAATAAATATCTCTTTTTAAAGCAAAGTAAGACCATGAAGACAATGAGAGGGTTTTTCTGAGATAGAATTGAAAATAAAATTGTACATATTTAACGTGTGCAACTTACGGAATTGGTATATGTATACATTGTGTAATGTTTACCATGGCCCAGATAATTAACATATCCATCACCTCAGCTACCTTTTGTGTGTTGCGTGTGTGTGTGTGTGTGTGAGAGAGAGAGAGAGAGAGAGAGAGATGAGAATGCTTAATATTTACTCTCTTAGCAAATTTCTAGTATACAACACTGTATTATCAGCTGTAGTTACCATGTTGTACATTACAGCTCCAGAACGAATTCATTTTATAACTGAAACTCAGTAGTACCCTTT
Organism: Canis lupus baileyi; assembly: GCF_048164855.1. Taxonomy (NCBI): domain Eukaryota; kingdom Metazoa; phylum Chordata; class Mammalia; order Carnivora; family Canidae; genus Canis; species Canis lupus. The sequence goes on along the minus strand of NC_132873.1, from coordinate 1,395,995 downwards.
GACCAGTATCTCCCCATTTCCCCTCCTCCACCCTTGAAAACCACCATTCTACTGTCTTATGAGCTTAACTTTTTTTAAAGATTCTTCATATAAGTGAAATGATATCATGGTTGTCTTTCTCGGTCTGGATCATTTCACTTATAATGTCCTCCAGGTTTATTTATATTGTCAACAAATGGTCAGATTTGTTTCCTTTTTCAGGCTGAATGATATTCTATCTATCTATCTATCTATCTATCTATCTATCTATCTATCATCTATCTCTGTATCTACATAGTTTCTTTATTCATTAATCCGTTGGGAGACACTTTGGCTCTTTCCATATCTTGGCCATGTGAATAGTGTTGAAATGAATGTAGAAGTGCAGATCTTGGAAAAACTGATTTTTGTTTTCTTCACCAATATACCGAGAGATGGACTGCTGGATCATATGGTTGTTCTATTTTTAATCTTTTGAGGAACCTCCATTCTGTTTTCCATTACAGCTGCACCAATTTACATTCCCACCAACTGTGCACAAGGGTTCCCTTTTCTCTACATCCTTGCCAACACTTATCATCTATTTTTGATGATAGCCCTTCTAACAGGTATGAGGTGATATTGTGATTTTGGTTTGCATTTCCTTAGTGATGAGTACTGTTGAGCACTTCATCGTGTATCTGTTGGCCATTTGTGTATCTTCTTTAGCTAAATGTCTATTCAGTTTATTTGACCATTTTTAATGGGATTATTATTTTACTATTGAGTTGAGTTCTTGATATATTTTGGATATTAACCCCTTAGCAGATGTACGGTTTGCAAATATTTTCTCCCATTCTATAAGTTGCCTTTAAATGTTATTGTTTCCTTTCCTGTGCAGAAGGTTTTTAGTTTGATGGACTCACAGTTGCTTATTTTTTGTTTTGTTGTGTGCACATTGAGGGTCATATACAAAAAAATCATCACAAAGACCTATGCTAAGAAGCTTTTTCCCTAAGTTTTCTTCTAGGAGTTTTATAGTATCAGGTCTTACATAAATAATTACAGTATTAGAAAACTCTAAATCTGACCATATACTTACTTTTACCAGTGAGTTTGATACCAAGTTTTCTTATTAACATCCTTTCATTTTAGCTTGTCACTCCCTTTAGCATTTCTTATATGTTAGGTCTAGTGATGATGAACTCCCTTAGCTCTTGTTTGTCTGGGAAAGTCTTTATCTCTCCATCATTTTTTGTTTTCCCTAGGCAGTGCCCTGAAGGAAGGTGCTGGTCACAAGTGAGGAAAGACACTAATTGCTGAAGCTATATGGAAATTGAGAGTTTCTGCTAGGAACTAAAGGGACAATATTGTAAAGTGACATTAGCAAGATGGCAAAATAGGAGTTTATTACCATCGTCTTTCCACAGGACATTACATTCAACATTCACTCACAGATAAGAATAACTTTGTGGGAGTTTGGGAATCCAGCAGAGAATATTCAGCGCACCACTGAAGCGAAAAATCTGAGAATATATCCATTGAAGAGGAATATTGAGGTGATCTTCATGACTGAGGAATTGCGAGTGTCTAGAAAAAATAATATTTATTACCCAGAACTTCTTCATATAACCTATGATTGGGTCCTTTTATTCTAAATCTAACTGATGAAGAAGTTAAGTATCAGAGAGTTAGATGTGATCATGGTTATTAGCTAATAAAGGATATATTGAACTTGGTATGTAGATCTTTTGATCCAGGTCCCACATACTTTCTACTATCAATTATTGCTATATAAGGTCTTAAATATAATTGTAAAAGGAAAGAAGAGTTGGTTTTGAATATATTCATTCATGTTTGTTGTTGCATATTGAAACCCATATTTATTTAAAATTCTTGACCAACTGTCATCACCTAAAGGTGTTGGCAGGATATACAAGTTACTTTTGACAGGTAGAAAATCAAATAGATATTCAAGATTTAGATTTTCCATTGATGATCTTCATGCCTTGACATCCTCTGAGAAATGTAACCTCATCTGATATACAAAAGAAAATGACCCAAAGATTCACCAAGTTTTTTTTAAAGATTTATTTATTTATTTTAGAGAGCATGAGAGCATTAGTAGTAGGGGCAGAGGGAGAAGAAGAAAGAGAGAGAAAGAGAGAGAATCTCTGCACTAAGCGTGGAGCCTGACATGGGGCTCAATCTCAGGACCTCAAAGATCATGACCTGAGCTGAAACCAAGAGTTGGACACTTAGTCCACTGAGCAACCCAGGCATCTCAGATTCACTATTTTTTTATACTGAAAATTCACTATCTTGAAAGTATTACCACACTTATTCAAATCAGGCTGATGCCCGACTGGCCTTTTCTGTGAGAGATCAGATAATAAATATTTTAGGTTTAGTTGGTCATACAGCCTCACAACTACAAACTCTGCTATTGAAATATGGAAGCAGCCATAGGCCATATTTAAAAGAATAGTCTCATCTATGTTTCAATAAACTTCATTTTCAAAAACATATGATAGGCTAGATATGGCATATAGCATTAGTTTTCTGACCCCTGCACTAAATTATCACAGGGCATTTTATATTTCCTACTCTTCATTAATGCAGATAATAATGAGGAAATGAAAAATATAAAATAGTAAATCTTAGGCATGGAATCATTCATAGGCTTTAATTTTTCAGAGAACAACATGACAAACATTTTTCCCTCCGTATTTACAACTGCTGGTAATGTCTTGGACTGGTAGATGGGTTCAAGATATATTTTCAAGGAAAAGCAACAACAAACAGAATACACAATGGGTTGGAAGTAATAGAGGAATCCATGATGACTCTAGATTTACCAGCATAAGTAAATGGTGATGCGATTTGTTGAAATGGGATAGACTGGTAGGAGAGTATTTGGAGATGAGGGGTAGAATTAAAACTTCTGGATTGAAATGTTAATTTTGAAATGTTATGAAACATGAAAAAAGAACTGTCAGTTAGGGCTCTTTGAATATACTCAGAGAATGGGTTTTGACTAAAAAGATAAATGTGGGAGTCATCAGCTCATCAATGGCATTGAAAGCCATGGAAATGGATAAAATTACCTAGGCAGAGAATGCAGAAAGGGAAAACAAGACAAGGAAAGATCTTGATGTACTTTCTGAATCATCCAAGAATGAACTAATCATGTTCAGCACAGTTAACCAGTGCTAAGGGGACTTTCATGTACTTTCAATCTTAGTAAATCTATAATTTGTGGGTGGTAATAAACCCACATTCCTACTCCCCAGGGAGTTTTTTTTCAAACTTATTCAACCCCATAGCCCTTTTTAAAAGAAATTTCTTGAGGTACATGTTCATCTAAACAAAATTTGGGAAATGCTATACAAGATAACAGTGACTAGCGTATTGTATAATTCTTTTATAAATTCATTTTCTTATATTCATCACTGTGGTTTTCTAGTCAAAGAGATAATATTAGCCTTCACAGCATAAAGAAAAACAGATTTCAAATCTCTGCATTTCAGACTTGCACTCCATTTTACTTCTATCTGCCTGATATACTCAATGCATTCCCTCTTAAGGTATTACCTACTCAAAGATGTAGGCAAATTCTCTGCAGTTTATGGTCTGGAGAGAACAGGAACTCACAGAGTGGATGCTTTCTTGTCATCTGCTCAAACATTTTGTTCTTCTCTTATGCAAGACCACACTCTATTTTCAGGAAGGCAATGGGGGAAAAAAATGAGAGTTCTCAAGACAATGAATTAGTGGAAATAGTCATTCTATTTTCAGGAGAGTGGGGACAGAGGTGGTGTACTTCAACTTCTGCTAAGGTTGAGTGGCTTCTATCAGACTGAGCCTCCAGTAAATAACAACTATAAACTCTGGACAAGATATAAAAACACCCAACTAAAGGTACTGAAGGGTGAACAAAAACAGGGAGAAAATGGAGTGGAGACAGTATTTATTAAAACATAGTGGCACTGGGTAAATTTCCAGTTTTTATAACTTTCCAATGGAACGCAGCCACAAGGACAAAAGAAGCAAGTTGATATCTGAGCTACCACCTACTACAGAGGAAACAAAAATTTTCAATTTCAGCTCAGCCAAGTTACAGCCTGGTTTTTAAAAAAATCTATATTTTTCAAAGGAACATAATAGAGCCAAGAGTTTCTATAACATTTTCCACAATGTTGAGGATACAATACAAAATTGCTCAACAAACAAATAAATAAGAAAACATGGACCATTCTCAAGAGAAAAGACAATCAGTGCAGACCAATCCTGAGATGGCACAGGTGTTGGGCAATTAGCAGACTTGGATTTTAAACCAGCTGTTACAATTTGCCCTAGGACATAAGGAGAATATTCTCATATTGTGTGAAAATTGGACTATCTCAACAGAAAAACAGAAACTCTAAAAAGGAATCAAATGCTAGAAAATGCTATCTATGAAAAAAAATGTTACTGGATGGGCTGAGCATCTGAGTGGAGCTGACAGAGGAGAAGTCAGCTAACTTGAAAATAGATCAATAGAAATAACCCAAACAAACAAACAAACAAACAAACAAACAAAAGAGTATAAAAGAAGATTGAAAATTAAGAAAGGAACAGAACCATAGGGACCAGGTGGGATCATATCAAAAGGTCTACTCTGTGTATAATTTGAGTCCCAGAATAAGAGAAGAGAAATGATGGGGTAGAAAAAAATTTCTTAGGAAATAATGGTTGAAATTCTTACAAATTTAATAAAAGACACAAACGTACAGTGAGCACCAAGCAGTATTAATACAAAAAGCCCTATACCTAGATACTTCGCAGTCAATTTGGCAAAAACCAAAGATAAAGAAAAATATCTTAACAACAGACAGAAAAAAGCAATACATTGTCTACAAAGGAGCAACACTCAAGTGACCACTGCCTTCTCATCAAAAGTAATTATTTTTAAAGTACTGAAAGATTTTTTAAAAAAATAATCAATGTAAAATTTTATCTCCAGCAAAATTATCTTTCAAAAATCATGGTAAAATAAAGACATTTTCAGATAAGAGAATATTAAGATTTCACAATATCCAGACTTGCCCTACCAAAAATGCTAAAGGAAGTTCTTCAGGCTGAAGGGAAATGAAACCAGATAGAAACCCAAATCTTCAGGAAATAGTGGGGAGCATCAGAATCAGTATAAAGTAAATATACAAAAGACATTTTCCCCTTAATTAAAAAAATATATGACTATTTAAAGAATCCCACTGATCCAACTATTTGAAGACAGGCTCAATTTTTCATTTTTCACCTGAAATGAAAAATATTTCATTTTAACATTTTGTCCATGTTATCAAGCTTAGATCTTAAAGGTCATCAAATTTTTCCTGGCATGAAACTGACATTTGGATATAATGTGATGATTATTTTCTGAGGTTAAATATATATTTTCTGTCAGCATTTACTTGTCACATTAATTCTATTTGGATTCTTTTTCCCCTTTGTAGAGAAATGTGTCTGAAGTTGATAAGCTTAGCAGGCTTCTAGCCTAATAGGATTATTCTCAGAACATCTCTTAAAAGGGAGACATTTTCTTAATGGACTTCCATTTTGAGAGATTTCTGTATTGCTAATCCATGAACTCCCTCCGGTGTAGTTAGAATTCCTGGATTCCTGAAAGTGTACTTCATTTATTAAGTCTGCTAATGCTTAGTTAAAATAATCAAATAATCAAAACATGTTCAGAAAAGGGTAAAAATTCTTAGGGAAAAGCAATTAAATCCTGTCCCCCAAATCATAATATAAAACTCCTCCAAAAAGAAAAGCATAATTGAAAAATTGAGTTAAAAATGCCTTCAAATGCTAAACAGGAAAAAGACATTGCCTGCTATTAAAAATCGAGGGCAAAATCTTCAACATAATGTCATCAAAGTCATATCCAGATTTTTAAGGTAATTTCTACAAGTAAACAAAAAATTTATTTTCCCAATTTTTTCATTTGCCTGCTGGACAGTTGTTCCTGATGCTCCATCACTGTCTCTACATCTATATATCAGCAATTAAATTCCTCATCTATCTCGAAGAATTTTCCTCTCCTCCCTAATACCACCATCTTCTTTGTCTCTGAAGTTTTCAGCCTAATAATTATCTTTGGTTTCACTCTCATCTCTCATAAAAGGATTTCCCATGCGCTGACAACCCTCACTGCAGTCTCTGAAAGCTAGCCTTGTCTTTCCCTTCCCCTTGCCTTCAACCTGATTGAACTTGGGGTCAAGAAGCCTGGGTTCAAGGACAAAAAATATAAAAGTAAAGAAGATAGAGCTTCCATGCCTTAATAATAACTGGTGAATTTTGAGCACTCAGATGCATTTGTCTCATCCTTATTACAACTCTATGAAAGAGACATCATCATCCTAGTTTTAGAGAGGAGAAGGCAAACATAGAAATGAAGTAGCTTGCCCAGGTAACAGATATACGTACAGTACAGAGGGGCCTCCACTGAATCAAGTCTGAGTCTAAAGCATAAGTCCTAACTGGGGTTAAATGACATTTTCCAGGGACCAGACACTGAGGCTGCCGGCAGCTTGATGGCATTATTGTGCCTCTGCTCCAGGGCAATTCTCAAATCAATTACGTTCCATGTGCAAAAACACGGTGGTCACACAAATGTGTTCCAGAAATCAATACCTGGTCTATTCTGCTGTGCTCTCCTTCACCCACAGCGTTAGAGGATAGATAAAAGTGGAACCGAAGTAGCTAACTGGTGATACTTTCGCCAACTGGTCAAGGGAAGACTTATTTGGAATCCCAGCGGGTTTGGCTTCTTCTGGGTTGGCCCTATGTATTTACAGCTGCCCTGCCCTCTGTCGCTAAGACCATCCCTCTCCATAGGAACAAGTACAAAAATGCATGAAAAGCAACTGGAGTTTAAGAAGAAATGGCCCTGCCAACCCTGGAGGGAGAGAGAGGGGCAGCTGCTGTTAAAAATACCCGGGCACGAGCAGAAAGCTCTTCCTGCATGAGCCCGAAGGTACAGGAAGGGAAGGGCCAGAAGGGAAGAGAGAAGCTGGAGGGCTGCCAATACTGCCTCCACCACAGGGCCTTGGCTTTGCCTTGTGGAATGAACCTCCTTGGTACGAGATCCATCTTCAGGTGTGCATGAGCCCTGGGGTAACAGAACACTGGTCCCTCTAAATCTGATTGTCCTCTTGGCACAGATTGGAAAGAGGCTCCCAGACACTGGGCTGGACAGCCTGCAAGACCAGGAGGGTTTGCTCTTCTTGAGAGCCCAGGAGCCCTCCATCCAACTATCCATGTCATCAGCTAAGCTGACGTGTTTGCAAGTGGCTTTCAGCCGCAGGCACAGCTTATAGGGCCACCCTCCTGCCAGAGCCTGGCAGGATCGGAGCCGTCGGCCTGTCAAGATCTGTGCTGGCTGGCGCAAGAACAGAAATTTTTTTAAAAATTGAATACATCAGCCAAATTAATCCCATTAAACTCTAAATGACATCCTATTGAGGAAAACTAATTAAAAGAAGGATGTTGCTACATTACTATTCCTTCTCTACCATAGAAATCTTAGGAAAACAAAAATTTTTTTAAACGTCATAGAATGTCAGAGATGGATGTAATCTTAAAGATTATAGTCTACCTTCGAGATCATCCCATCCAACTATCTTATTTTGCAAATGCTTGGCAGAGGGAGAATGAAAATTCACCAGAATATGCAAATTATCTGAGGGGTTTTTTTTTCGTTGAAATACAAAATACATGCAATATATAATATCTCTAACCCGGTTTATGAAATAAAATAAATTTTGATGACTTCTTTTAGTCCCTTAAAATAAATCTTAATATAATCTAATCCAAAGCCTCTTCTAAGGATAACTTGTAATAGCTCATTGTGTAGAGTTCTAAGTTATACTATTCCTATGTTGACGCAAATGTCTCCTCTGGCTGGACTGAAATTCTCTCCACCCCTAGAATAAGCCTCATAAATCACTTTCTTTCTAAGCCCTCACTCATTCTTGGTATGTTTTCTCAGGCTTGAATCCACTGCCTCCCCTTTATCTCTACACATCTTGACTTCCTTCTTTTTGTGTACTTATCTCTCCGTTGAACTTTCAACATGGTAAAAGCTCTTGTTCCTCAGGTTTTGAGTTTCCAACATCAATTAGAGTTTTTAAAAAATAGACACACTGTTCCTATTAGTAAAACAAGAGCTTATATATGGAAAGTGCTAAGTAAGTGGGGCAATGTATGAAGCGGATTACCTTGTCCCATCACGATGATTTTTATCAGGAGGTTGGTGATATAGTAAAACCTCCATATTACAGACAAAAAAAATAGGCTTAGAGTTAGGAAAGTAGCCCCAGATCACACCAGCAGGGTATCAGTCCCTGAGGTCTGTTATCAAAGCACTCTCTCTTGACTACTACGCCATCCTGCCTATGAACCTGTGATGGATCACAGTGAGGGACAAAGCTAGATACTAATTTGGAACTAGTTTTTCTGGGAGGCTATGATGGTAGGGATGCCTGGGTGGCTCAGTCAGCTAAGCATCTGCCTTCGGCTCAGATCGTGATCCCACGGTTCAGGGATCAAGCACTACATTAGGCTCCCTGCTTGAGCTCCTGCTGCTCCCCCTGCTTGTGTTCTCTCTCTGTCAAATAAATTTAAACATCTTTAAATATATATATATATATATATATATATATATATATATATATATATATAGGCAGAATTGAGTGCTTGAATGCTTTTGACATACAGCCAGAGCTATAAGCAAGGGAAGCCCAAAGAAGACTCACTGTCCCTTTTAATTCTTTATGATGATTGAAACACTACAGCTCAGAATCTATGGGATATGGTTAAAGCTGTTTGTAGGGGAAAATTGGTAGCCTTAAACACTTTATCAATACATAAAAAAGAATGAAAAAAGAAGCTAAATTCCGGACTCATAAAAGCCAAACGAAACCACCGTCAGTACCATAACAAAGCACACCAAAATACAACACAAGGAAATAAATAATCAATATGAAAGCAAATTCATGAGAAAAACAACAGAAAAACAGCAGATCTCATTAATAAAACCAGATATGGATGTTTTTAAACAACAAAATAAACAAAGCACTGGCTAACTAAATTGAGGAGGGTAGGCAGAGAAAGCACAAATATACAAAATTAATGACATTGGGAGAAACGAAGTCATTGCAAAAGAAGAATTTTTCCTTTTTTTTAAAATAAGACTACTTTGCAGGCCTTTATCTGAATACACTTGAAACACTGATGAATGGATAATTATCTAGGAAAATATAGTTTTCAAAAATTGACCCCATTAAATATATAGTTCATAAAGATAAATTTCTGTAGAAGAAACAGAGAAAGTCCATAAATTGCTTGTATAAATTAGAATTTGAAAACTAAAAATAGAAATAGAAATTTTAAGAAAACATTTGAAAGGTAGAGAGGGGATGCAAGACCACCTATTCTGCAGTTCTTCACATTTTGATTTATTTTTTTCCTGTCTGTTACTCTTTTCTGCTCTTTCCCTCCATTCATACAGGTCCCTATTTTTTAGGTTGAATACTGGTTCAGAAAGAATTTCTTATGTAACTTCTCCTTGGGGCTCCAACTCACATTAAGAGATCTCTGGTAACTTCATCGATGATGTAATCTCAGTTTATTGTTCTTATACCTAATCCCAAATGGTAAATATACCTCTCCTATACCCGTCTGAAAAATCTTATCCTTGCTTGAAATATTAATTTGCTAAAGTCAAGGAAAGAAAATCAAATTCCAGGGGCACCTGGGGGGCTCAGTGGTTGAGCGGCTGCCTTTGGCTCAGGGCATGACCCCGGGATCCTGGGATCGAGTCCCACATGGGACTCCCATAGGGAACCTGCTTCTCCCTCTGCCTGTGTCTCTGCCTCTCTCTGTGTCTATCATGAATAAATAAAATTTTTAAAAATAAAAGGAAGAAAATCAAATTGAGACAAGAGATCTGGCTTTAAATTTGAAATAAGTATCTTCACAGTAGGACTTGACAAGTGTCCTCTGAATTGTCTTTGAACTCAAACCTGTTACATTTCCTTCTGAACCAGTAGTGCAGTGGGACAATCCATGGCTTCTTTTGGTGATTTCCCTACTTTTGCCATCTCTGAAGATCCCGTCATCATTGTGAGCCGGTTTTGTTTTGTTTTCTCTGAATTCCATCAGGCTTCCAGCTAATTTCATAATCAACCCTAGAGGAAATTATTGACGTGAATAATCTAAAGTTGTAAACAATTTGTATGGTTCATGCCGAATTAGTCATTCTGATTTTAATGAGAATGATAAAGTACTGAATGACCTTTGTTATCAAGTGAAAATTAAAACTACTGCTACTTGATGGTTCTTTTTTCTTGAATTTCCTTGGGTTTTTGTTGAGTCAGACTCTTAAGAAATAATATTAATCAGACCGGCGCTATTTTTTCATTGATAAATTTGATGATATCAGCAGAAGATTGTTTTACTACCACCTAAAATTAAAAGGAAATCAAGGTTTCTTCTAGAGGGGTTGTAATGAATGTGCAGATAACTCTGTACAAAAGTCAGATAAGACCTGTCTATTTTCAAAGAGGAAAATGCAATAGCTTATAATTTTTTTTCCGAAATATTCTCAATAGAGTAAAAGTTGAAAGATGCTAAAAGAATCCTGATTTCATCCTTCATTTGCCACGGCTCTCTTCAATTTCCTTCTTTTTGTGACTTCTCTTTCTTCTAGATCTGAAGACAAATTTTCTTTTTCATCATTATCTCAGGTTAAATTCAATTGGGAAGGAAGAAAGAGAAGCATGGGAATTCATAAGCAAAAAAATTCAATTCAAGTGAAACTGGCTTTTGCATTTTTGAACCTTCAAAGAAGAGTCATGTTAGGTTTGGGCGCCTTCATTCTGCTGCAGTATTAAGGCCCACTTACTTATTCAGCTAGTATTTCCTACGCACCAAACTTTGGAAAGGTTGCTGGGTTCTGGAGATACCATGGTGAGGAAAAACAAGACAGAGACCTGGCCCCCACAAAGTATAGAATCTAGTCAGGAGGACAGATTAATTAAATAATTGTGTAAATTAATGTAAGCAATGGTACATGTAAGAAAGGAGAAGTAGGTGGCATGATGAGCATATACTACAGGGAGATCTAGAACATTCTATCAGGATCAGAGAAGGCCTCTCCAAGGAAATGGCATTGTAGGTGAGAGCTGAAGAAGGGTACTTGGTAACTAGGCATGAGGGTAGGGGATGGGGGGGGGGGGGTGATCTTGCAGGAGAATGGACTGTACCCAGCTTTTGCACGAGGACGAAGGTTGGTATAATGAAGAACCCTCAGAAGTGCTTCATAAGAAAGCTTCACAGCAATGCTCAAAAACTTTGAGGAGGAAAAAATGGAAAAAAAAAATAGGTCACTGTACTTAGCACAGCATAAGTACTAAGTAAACTCTGGCTTCTATTACTATTGTTTTCCATTTCAACATGCTACCCCCACCTCTCTGCACAGCGGCTGCCCACCCAGCCAGCTTCCAAACTTATCTCTCAGCCCCCAGGTAGGGGCCCCTTCAGTGCATATTCTATAATCTGATCTGTGACACAGCAGAAGTATTGCTCAAATACATTAAATTAACGTATTGGCCATTCAGCAAATGCATGTTAAACAGTTTTGTAATTAATAATAATGACAGCTGACAGTTGCTGAGTACATACCATTGTGCCAACAGTGCCGTATGGATGGGGAGCTCTTCCTAACAATTTTATGAGGCAGATATTTTTACTGCCATCATTTTACCTGTGAGAACATAGAGGTTAAACAACTTCCTTGGGCTACATGCTTCACAAGCTGGGTTTTTAATTCAGCATACAGTGATACATGTCAATTATTTCTCATTAAAACTGGGGAAAAGTAAATTAAAAAAAAAAATCTGAGATCCTTGGGTGGCTCAGCAGTTTAGCGCCTGCCTTCGGCCGAGGGCCCAGGGTGTGATCCTGGAGTCCTGGGATAGAGTCCCACGTCAGGCTCCCTGCAGGGAGCCTGCTTCTCTCTCTGCCTGTGTCTCTGCCTCTCTCTCTCTCTCTCTTTCTTTGGGTCTCTCATGAATAAATAAAAATAAAATCTTAAAAAAAAATCTATCTCTAGAGTGTGAGAGTTCAACCACTATTCCATCTTGTCTCTTTTAAGACAGACAAAGGCTTGGATGCCCACGTGGCTCACTCGGTTAAGCGGCCCTGGCTGTCTTTGGCTCAGGTCATGATCTCAAGGTCCTGAGACTGAGCCCCACATGGCATTGGGGACCCTACACAGCGGGGAGTCTGCTTTTCCCTCTGCCCCCTCCCTCTCGCTCCTGCACACACACACTCTCTCTCTCAAATAAATAAAAATCTTTTTAAAAAGGGGGCGGGGGCTCTTGCTCACATAGAGATTACAACCTCCTTGGAAAGAGGTGAGGAGCATGGTGGAAATTCAATAAACCAGGAAAGAAATACTCGAGTATTTCGTGATTGACTTTACAAAGGAATTAAACAGTGATGTGACACCTAAGGAATGGGAATGAGCAGAGAATACCACTTTTTTTTTTTTTTTAGAATACCACTTTTGAAAGGGTTTTTCAGAAATGGCTTTTGTGGGGAGGAGCCCAAGCACTGAGATCTAAAAAGTAGAAAAGAGAGTTCTGTGAAGAGGTAAGGAAAAGATTTCCAGCAGAGGAAACAGCAGAAGTGCACTGACCTTGCAGGAAGGCAAGACTGGTGTGCAGGAGGAACAAGGAAAGGTCAGAGCAAGGAGGTGAAGGTGCAATGAGATAAACCAGATCTTAAGATCTTGGGCCCCAGTGGGAGGTCTGAATGTCATCTGAAGGACAAAAGGAAGCCAGTGGACATTTTAAAACCAGGACCAGAGTAAAAAAGGATCTGGTTAGTATTTTTTTAGAATTTCACATTAACTTCTGTTTAGAGAATAGATAATAGGCATCAAGAGTGAAAGAAAAGAGACAGAGCGACTGCTGTCAGCGCAGAAGGGACTGTGGTTTATAGTAGAGTGTTGGCATCGGACGTGGGAAGAAGGGAATAGAGAGATAGAAATGAAAAGTCTTGCGAATGCATGGGATGTAGAGAATGGGAAGAACAGAGGAACCAGGGGCAACTCCTAGGCATGGTGGCTCAGGTGACTACCAACGGTGGTCGGTCCCCAGGGAGGGAAGGAAGGAGCACAAGTGTGGAGGGGAAACTCATGAGTCCCAGTTTGAATGTGAAGTCTGACCTACCTCTCACCTTCGTGTGAAGGTATAAAACACAAAGTTGTATATGTGAGGTTGGAGTTTGGGGATAGAGTTGGGAACATAAGGGCCATGGACGTGCAGATGGTCTGGAAAGCCATGGAGATCACCTAAGAGGAAAGAAACAAAAAGGCCTGGGCCATAGTTCCTGGACGCTGCTGCTGATGCATCACCCCTCCTGGGGTCTCGGACTCCCCGTCAGCTAAATGAGAGCGGAGCGCTAAAGATACTGCCTGCCTCAGGCTCAAGGACGCCAAGGCCAACCCTTTTCTTTTCCTTCATTCTGGCAGGTAAGGAAGTCTTTTTATTCTTTTTCCTAATAGGTTCTGAAATAGGTTGGAAGATTAGGGAGGGCCTCCTAAAGCAAAACAAAGCATAATTCTTGCAGCACAGTTCACCCTTCCTTGTGCTGAATCCCACATGGACCCTTAAAGATGAAGCTTTGGAAGGGGCCCTATTCATTTTCCTTTCAGGATGTTCATGGGAGTGGGGCCAGCAGGGTTCCTAACCTCTTTATGTAAATCTGATCAATGAGAGTTGACATTCCACAGTAGGGTGGAGTGAATAAGCACAAACTTCTGTATACCAACCACATAATCATATGTGACAATTCAGTTCAACATTCCGATTTACCAGGACCCTGGAGATCCTTTGTCAATCAGTCAACAGGTATTTACTGAGTGCCCTCTGGGCGCCTGGTACTGGATGAAGCTGCTTTTGTGAGCAAGCGAGCGGATTCACTGCCACGAAAATAGAAATTTAATCACTTGCTCGTCCAAGCATTTCCCTTCAGCTTTTCCAATGCGCTTTTTTGTGAATGACTAACAGAGTAGCTGCTGCAAAGGCAGCCTTCAGATCCCAGCCAGAGCCCTGAGAGGAAGGATGACTCATCCGCACCTGACGCCTGCCCTGTTGCGCTCCAAGGAATAGGAAGAGAGGGGGTAGTGGGGAGGAGAAGGGCCCAGACACCCCTGGGTGCCACGTGGGTTGTGGTGGGTCGTGGTGGGTCATGGTGGGTCATGGTGGGTCGTGGTGGGTCATGATGAGTCGTGGTGGGTCGTGGTGGGTCGTGGTGGGTCGTGGTGGGTCATGATGGGTCATGGTGGGTCATGGTGGGTCATGATGGGTCGTGGTGGGTCGTGGTGGGTCGTGGTGGGTCATGGTGGCCCCTCCCTGCTCGCCGGGCAGGGCTGACTCCAACCCTGAGAAAGTCTAAGCTGTGAAAATGCCAATCCCCTTGTCAAGCTGACTGAAAACTGGCAAAAGGAGTCTTTCCTCCTGTCAAGCAGATATCAGATGTTCGTGGGGTCCCCCTCCTTCGGAGAAAGCGGAAGGCGCCGTGTTGAGCTGGTCTGGGAGCCGGGCCGCGGCCCATCGGGGAGCCCTCCTCTTGGGGGGCCCCACCCGCACCCCGGGCCTCCCCATCGGGACCTAATCTAAGCTAAGGAAACTGCCAGGCCCCCTCCAAATGCCATCACATCCACCTGTGGCTCGGGGAGCGGGGGACCCAACGCGGGCCCCTAACAGACCCGCCGCCTGGTGCCAGGGACGCTGCCACCGCAGAATTCCCAAGGACTTTACCGGCCCACACGTGTGGCTGCGCCACCCCACACTCTGAGGCTTTGTTCAGAGCTTCCAGGGTGCGGTGCATCCCCGGGCACGGTCCCACAGAGCTCTGACACCCCCGGGCAAATAGTCAAACTAACTTGCCCTTGGAAACCTTTTGGCCAAGTTCCGCCTCCCAGGTCTCTGTCCGAGGGCTTCCGCCCAGGCTTGTCCCACTGCTCCTCCCCGGGGTTGTGCCGTCTCTTCTCTCCAAGGAGACTGGAAACCTGCCTGACCCAGAGCTGCTGCCTACTAATGGTTCCCCTGGTCTTCCTGTGACGCTTCGGTCCAGGCCGGGTCTGGCAGCTGCAGTAGCCACTGATCACTTAGTGCTTCGAGTTGTGGTTGCAGAAGCACTGTTACCACCTTTTGAGTATTTTTTAGTATATTAACTTTCCATCATATCTCGTGATTTGTTCTGTGGCTCTTGAGAGAAAGCCACTTATTTTATCATCGTCTGAACTGTATTTACTCTTTTAATTAGAGCACCCCTCGCAATGCTTTGCACTAAAGTACGACTCTGTGAAACTGGATTGAATTTATATGACGGTAACTTCTGGAACTGTAGTCTAATGGTATAAATATACTGGTAGCATTTCAGATATTATAGCAAGTGGGTAGGAAAGATAATTTAGGGTTAAAGGATTATGAAGCCCTTTAACATAACCACATATATACCATTGATGCAGAAAACCTCATTAGTGCTAATTTTGCCCCAGCTCAGCCCTGTGTGACATCATCACCCAGGTGCACACGGGACTGATTAGTAAACAGGAAACAAATGATTAATTCACTAAATTATAGTGAGAAGAACCTGGCCTCTGAACTTGGCTCTAGCGGAGGGCACTTCCTTCCTATGGTAGAAGTCTGCCAAGGAAAGCAATTAGCATGAGAAATAGATGCCTGATGAATATTGAATAAGAGCTCAACTGAGATGTTTCCAATGGACTTTTGACAGCTCGTGCATGGTCCTTTCCTTCTCTAGAAGGACCACGTGGTGGACACTTGGAATTGGAACCCCAATCCTTGGGGTGCCTGGGTGGCTCAGTCAGTGAAGTGTCTGCCTTCAGCTCAGGTCCCGATCCCAGGGTCCTGGGATGGAGCCCTGCATCGAGCTCCCTGCTCGGTGGGGGCCTGCTTCTCCCTCTTGCTCTGCCTGCTGCTCCCCCTGCCTCTGCTCTCTCTTTCTGTCAAATAAATAAATAAAATATTTTTAAAAAAATAAAGGAACCCCAATCCTTTGGGGAATACATGTATTTGCATCTTCTGAATACTTTATCTTCATCTTATTTCAAAACTCTCTGCCTTTCTTCCTTGTTCCCAGGACAGCATTTCTTTTTTTTTTTTTTTTAAGATTTTATCTATTTATTCATGAGAGACACAGAGACAGAGAGAGAGAGACAGAGAGAGAGAGAGACAGAGAGAGAGAGGCAGAGACACAGGCAGAGGGAAAAGCAGGCTCCATGCAGGGAGCCTGATGTGGGACTCAATCCCAGGACCCTGGGGTCATGCCCTGAGGCGACGGCAGATGCTCAACCACTGAGCCACCCAGGTGCCCCACCCAGGACAGCATTTCTGTGCTAGTTGTTGCTGTAACTCTCTCTGGGATTCTGGAGGACATGTGCCTGATAGCCCTCTCTTTCCACGTTCAGCCTGGAATCTCTCAGATCTGGAGCTACATCGAGAAAGTGAGGCAGTTCTGGAAGTTCACACTAAGAAGATCCAAACTCCAGGCATCTATTGGAGAAAAAAGGGAGCATCATAGATAATTATTGGAGATCAGAAGTAGGCAGATGGTGTATGGTTATTGAGTATAGAGATTTAGGGTAGCAGGACGCCTAGAGGGAAGCATGCATTAAAATAGGAAACATAATGTCACTTTGATTTTAACTCTATAGAAGTCAATGTGTGATGGTGTAATAATAATCCCAATTATTAAAAAAATAACCCAAGATTCTGCTTCCCATTGTAGGCTGAGCCCAAGGGTTGCTGCCTATCAGCTCCAGGATTCAGCCACTATATTCCTATTGACTTTCTACTGGTTTTCTGTAGGCTCTCCATCTTTGCCAATACTGATTTTAAAGTGAATAGTAAAAGTCAGAGAAACACTTGCATGAAATATATCCTAAATTTTCTTGAAAGTTATCTCATCTTATACGTTTACTTCCTTCTCCCCTTCTTAAAATAGATCAAGTCAAATGAGCTTCCCAAAATGATAAGTATAACTCATGTTCCTATAGCTTGAATGAACTTTCATTTTCTTGCCCCACCAACCATCCAACATAGTTCCTACTGTTCTTTCTCTCATTCCTCTCTCATCAGAGGTCTGAATGCCAGGAACTCTGCAGGAGCCTCTCCAAGTTCTGAAACTCCTCAGAGGACCCAACTCAGTTCTGGAAGCTTCCTTCTCCAATATTCTAGTTTCTAAGAACTCAAATGTCTTTCCTTTGTTCACTGGGAGTGGTAACTACTTCCTGAAACTATTCATTGCAATTCCCTTTTAGCCTTTTCAACTCTCCATCCTGTGTAATGACAGAGAAATTGACACCAGAAGTTAGAATCTTTCCCACCGTCTGGCTCACTTGTGTCACATAAGGCATCTAAAGTAGGTGGTATCCCTGCCCACCGAAGTCCAATCAGCACAGCACCATCAATGTCATAGACTAGTGTGTTAGTCTGTGGAGGGTCAGTCAAGACGATCGACATCTCTACAGACTACATTGTGTTGATAGTAGGAGACTTGACACAGTCCTGAAACGAAAGAGAGAGAGAGAGAGAGAGAAAGAAAAAAAGCAAGAAAGAAAAGAAAGAAAAGAAAAGAAGAAAAAAGAAAAGAAAAGAAGAAAAAAGAAAAGAAAAGAAAAGAAGAAAAAAGAAAAGAAAAGAAAAGAAAAGGAAAAGAAAAGAAAAGAAAAGAAAAGAAAAGAAAAGAAAAGAAAAGAAAAGAAAAAGTGACAAGAAACAAAAAACCAACCCTGCCTTGAATACATTCTATATGGTAAGTCACAGGTAAGGGATGCTTTTTGACCTTAAATAACGATTATCTTTAATAAAATGTTCCTTGCTCCTGGTTTATCCAGATAAAACCAGATAAGAAGCCAATACAAGAGAGATGAGCCCAAATGGGAGCTTGATGGAAAACATGAGACAAACTTTTGGCTTTGGCTCCTGCAAATTGCCTGGGGCTCTTGCTGCTATATTTGGTCTTCTGAATTCAAGTCCACATCATAAACACGGTAACTGCGAGGAGCCTGATGGGACTGATACGCAGGCAGCCGCTGCCTTGCAGGGTGTAATTCACACGTCAACACCAGTTATTCTTATTTTTCTGCGTCATTCCCTCTCCAGGGACAACTTTAAATTATCTGTGGGTAGACAGTTCAGCCAACTAAAAGTAAAATTGTTAAATTTTCATAAAATGGATCCTGTACAAACAAAGCAAGTGGGCATAAACACACCTTGTTCTCCTTTTGGGGTATATTTATTCTATTTGCTTCTTCTCTTAACACAATAGCTAAAGTCATTCAACCCAGAACAGACTGACTCTGTACTGAATATAGGCTCATACCTTCAGAAAACATTTAGTGACCATTGCCACGTTCCAAGCCTTCATACTAAGCTCTAAGGACAAAGTGACGAGGACGGAGCCCCAGGCGTTCAGGAACTGAGTCTAGAGAGAAATACAGATAAATAGGCAATCATAGAGGGTATGAAAGTACTAAGCCTGAGTACTCAGCACTGAGTGAGGGTAGGCAGCCTGTCTCTACAGGCTCCTGAGGGTGACACATACACTGAGATAAAGACTTTAATATCAGTCTTTTATTCAAATATTTACTGAGTGCCTCATCTATCTACACAAGCATCATTAGAGACCCTGGGGAGACAGTAATGAATAAGACAAAACCCCTGTAGCTTACTGATGCAGATATATATTCCTGACTGAGCTAGTGATAATGGTGAAAAGAAACTAAAGCAAAGAAAGTGAAGAAATAGGGATAAAATGATAATATGTATAAAAATCTATTTATTTGTATTTTTTTTATTTTAATTTATGAAAGACACAGAGAGAGAGGCAGAGACACAGGCAGAGGGAGAAGCAGGCTCCCTATGGGGAGTCCCATGTGGGACTCAACCCCAGGACCCTGGGGTCACACCCTGAGCCAAAGGCAGCCGCTCAACCACTGAGCCCCCCAGGTGCCCCTGGAATTTGATTTTCTTTCCTTGACTTTAGCAAATTAATATTTCAAGCAAGGATAAGATTTTTCAGACGGGTATAGGAGAGGTATATTTACCATTTGGGATTAGGTATAAGAACAATGAACTGAGATTACATCATCGATGAAGTTACCAGAGATCTCTTAATGTGAGTTGGAGCCCCAAGGAGAAGTTACATAAGAAATTCTTTCTGAACCAGTATTCAACCTAAAAAATAGGGACCTGTATGAATGGAGGGAAAGAGCAGAAGAGAGTAACAGACAGGAAAAAAATAAATAAATCAAAATGTGAAGAACTGCAGAATAGGTGGCCTTGCATCCCCTCTCTACCTTTCAAATGTTTTCTTAAAATTTCTATTTCTATTTTTAGTTTTCAAATTCTAATTTATACAAGCAATTTATGGACTTTCTCTGTTTCTTCTACAGAAATTTATCTTTATGAACTATATATTTAATGGGGTCAATTTTTGAAAACTATATTTTCCTAGATAATTATCCATTCATCAGTGTTTCAAGTGTATTCAGATAAAGGCCTGCAAAGTAGTCTTATTTAAAAAAAAAAAAAGGAAAAATTCTTCTTTTGCAATGACTTCGTTTCTCCCAATGTCATTAATTTTGTATATTTGTGCTTTCTCTGCCTACCCTCCTCAATTTAGTTAGCCAGTGCTTTGTTTATTTTGTTGTTTAAAAACATCCATATCTGGTTTTATTAATGAGATCTGCTGTTTTTCTGTTGTTTTTCTCATGAAGTTGCTTTCATATTGATTATTTATTTCCTTGTGTTGTATTTTGGTGTGCTTTGTTATGGTACTGACGGTGGTTTCGTTTGGCTTTTATGAGTCCGGAATTTAGCTTCTTTTTTCATTCTTTTTTACGTATTGATAAAGTGTTTAAGGCTACCAATTTTCCCCTACAAACAGCTTTAACCATATCCCATAGATTCTGAGCTGTGGTGTTTCAATCATCATAAAGAATTAAAAGGGACAGTGAGTCTTCTTTGGGCTTCCCTTGCTTATAGCTCTGGCTGTATGTCAAAAGCATTCAAGCACTCAATTCTGCCACCATATATATATATATATATATATATATTTTAAAGATGACATTTATTTGACAGAGAGAGAGAGAACACAAGCAGGGGGAGCAGCAGGAGCTCAAGCAGGGAGCTTAATGTGGTGCTTGATCTCTGGACCGTGGGATCACGATCTGAGCCGAAGGCAGATGCTTGGCCGACTGAGCCACTCAGGTGTCCCCTTCCTCTAGATTTTGTTGTAAACCTAAAAATGCTCGAATAAAATAGTTCTTATAAAATAGTAAAATAAAAAGAATAGTAAAATAAAATGAGAGTAATAGTATCCACTTTATAAGGTTGTTGTGAGACTAAATGAGCATCTCCCGTGGGTCACACTCTCCCCTTGGAGCGCCACCTTTACATGAAGTGGAGGGAGCATTCTCCTTCAGTGACTTGAATATGTCCCACCTGGGATGTACTGCAGCAAAAACAACATATTCCAAGGACCCCTAGTCAACACTCAGCAGAAATAACCGTTAACCTACTCACGTCTCTAGAGGGAACTGAGTATGACTAGGGAGAGGGTGGGTGGTAAAAAGGAGTGGCTCTGAGGTCAACTCCAAGAGGTCATATGCCAAGGATGGTGCTAGAACCACGTGGAACTGGCAGGACAGTGTAAGCAGGGAGTCTGAAGTCAGAGGTCAGAGGTGGAACCCCACCCCCAGGAGCCCCAACGCTAGGGGTAGAGGGAGATTGGAGGAGTGTTGAACACAGGCCATCAGAGATGGAGGGAGGTCAGTCTAGCCTCATGGCCAACCTTGAGACTACGGATCTGGGGCCCTGGGGCCCACCCCCTATCTTTGGTTTGGCATCTTCTATTTGGACTAAGGGCAAGGTCTTTTAGAGGCAAGGACCGATTAGATGATTAGGGTGTTTGCCTGGATTGGCCAGTGGACAGAAATGGGTCACTTTGCATCAAGGCAGGTGCAAGGCAGGTGCCTCTTTTGGAGCAATGAACATGTAGAGACCCCTTGGAGAGTGCTGGGAGGGCAGGGCTCCAGGCAGGAGCATGCGGAGAGGAGCCAGAGATGGACCTTGACGGTGAGTAGCTTCTTTCTCCGTGTTGTGCAGGCTCTGCTGGAGCCCCCCCACCGTCCGCAGATTCTCTCATCCTAGGTCACGAGTTCGCAGAGGAACCCCACGCAGGACCTGGGTGTCTCCAAGAGCATCCCGAACTCTGAAGCCCCTGAGAGATACAACCACACTCCTTCTTGCGCTCCTCCTGTGTTCAAAGCTCCATTCTTCCATTTCGAGCACATTCTTGGCCAACCTAGGAACACACAGAAGTCCATTTTAAAAAACATCATGAGCCAGGAATTTGGCCTTTCATTCAGCTGTTTCTTTGGCAGAGTTCCTCAACGCATTTCTCATCCACCCACTCACCAGTATTGCAAATCAATTTATTTTTCGACTGTGCTGGGGATGTCTCAGAACGGAACGATGTCACTTGCCACCGCTCAATCCAGCTCATTTAAGTACCCATAATTGGGTGCAGTTGACATTAATTGAGCATTTTCTAATGCTCAGGCATTGAACCAAGCTCTTACAAGCCTTACTTTATGCAATTTCCACAAGAATCTTAACAATGAGGAGGGGATTTTCCCCCAACGCCCCCTAATTTTCCTGATGAAAAATCGAGACATTGGGCAAAATCCAAGGTCCCACAGAGAGTAAGTAGCAGAACTGGGATTTAAACCAGCTCCAACTTGACAGCCCTGAATATGACCTTGAACAAGAAATTCTTTTCTTTTTTTTTTAATTTTTATTTATTTATGATAGTCACAGAGAGAGAGAGAGAGAGAGAGAGGCAGAGACACAGGCAGAGGGAGAAGCAGGCTCCATGCACCGGGAGCCCGACGTGGGATTTGATCCTGGGTCTCCAGGATCGCGCCCTGGGCCAAAAGCAGGTGCTAAACCGCTGCGCCACCCAGGGATCCCCCACCTTTTTTTTTTTTTTTAATTTTAAGAAATTCTTTTCTAATTGCAGTACCAAAGCGGGAATCTAGAGATGTGGATTCCAGGTCCAACTCTGCAATTCATTATCCAAATAGGAAAGTCACTCGCTGAAAATAAATTTATTTTAAATTTTAAAATTTTCTCATTTGTAATGAAGACAAGGGATTACGAGATGATCATATTTTAAAGCCCCATCAACTACAAGAGTCTGTTGTCTTGGTGCTTTTTTTTTTTTTTTTTCTAAATTTAATACTCAGATAAAAGGGTACCTATTGCATTTTTCTTTCTGAAAATATTTGCAATGAAAGATTTTGGATTTTTTTTTCCCCATTCAGCCCTTTGTGGCAGTCTCAGACATTTCTCTGGGACCATCCTGTCCCTTGCCTTTGTGCCCAGAGTCCATCCCCCTTCTCCAAAACTCTTTCATTCCCCTGCAGACGATTTGTAATCTGCCGTGTGAGACCCAGGGCACAATCTGGGCTCCGTGATTCCCAGCAGGTGCTTCCCACCGTTGGGTTCTGCGCTTGCCCAGCCTGGTTCCCTGGGCTCCCCCCAATACAGTGTGCTCGCTCGCTCGCTCGCTCATGGTCAGCCACTCGTTCTCACTCCTCCCCTCTTCTTTCTTTTTCCTTTCTGTTCTATCACTTCTCTTTCCACTCCTTTCTCTCTTTCTTTCTGAATAAATGAATCTCTTGAAATCCCTTTGAATTGGGTTCTTAACCAAGAAAACCGGTCTCAATAAATCAACATGCCTTATTTTCACCCACACGGTTTGTACCTAAGTTGACCCTCCACCATATTCACCAGACCTGCCATCCAAAGACTTCCAAGTACCAAATTGCTGACCAGTGATTCTAAATCAGAAGATTTGGGAAAAAGTCCCATTTCCACCTCCTGACACCTGTGAGACAGCGCTCAGGTCAACCACTTCCTGTGCCTTGGTTTTCCTAGCTGTAACATGGGCACAACACCGGCTTGGTAAGCCAGCGAGGGCACCAACAGCTGTCACGTGGTGGGAGCTCGATACTCATTTGGTCATTAAGTGGCGGGCAGTGTGGCATTCTGGAGGTGAGTTCTGGAAGAGAAATTCCAACGTGGGCATGAGCAGCAGCAGCAGACTGGACTAAGCATAGATCTTTCCAGCGTGAAGCCAGTGTTCATTTGGATGTGATGCTCTGGCATTTTGGCTTTAATAGCAGTCATAGACTAGAGGATGTACTGAGTGGCTACTGAGCCCAGCTCTGCTAGGCCTTTCACCCGGCTGGCTCCTTTCTTCTGGGTGTGCCACACCCGCTGGCCGGCAAATGGAGGGAGAATGTTCTGTGGTTGTTTCTTTGGGACAACTCTGCTTTGAAATTGAGTCCCCTGTGGCCTCTCCCAGCCCAAGCCAGTTGCTCTATTACAAACTCCTTGATTCTTGCCCATGAGCCTAATTCACTCCAAGTTCTTTTCGGAGTTAAGTGAGGTACTACTGAAAAAGAGGTGGGACGCCTGGCTGGCCCAGCAGTTGGGCATCTGCCTTCAGCTCAGGCCGTGACCCCAGGGTCCCAGGATCGAGTCCCACATTGGGCTCCCCACAGGGAGCCTGCTTCTCCCTCTGCCTGTGTCTCTGCCTCTCTCTCTGGGTCTCTCATGAATAAATACATAAAATATTAAAAAAAAGAGGTGTGGGAATAGGTAAACAGATGAGCAAACAGAGACATGAATCGGTGAACAATCTTCCTATATTCTGTGGATCTTCAACATTTGAACAGTGTGTGCCCCTGAGCCCCCTCGCCTTATTGTCACCACTACGCAGCCCTGGCTATGATTAATTCCGATCTCTCTGTGCGTGAGGTACGTGGCCCGAATATAGTCTCATCTGATATAATCATGAAATGAAATGAACTCTTTGCAGCTGCTTCACAAACTCTATTTTCTGTCACTGTAAATATGGGGGAAAGAGGTGAATCTAGCAAAATAATAGCCAGAAGTATTATGCCTCCATATGATTTCTAGAGTTTTCAGTTGTCTGTCAAGGTTAGGAGAAACAAAGTCTTTAAAACAATTTTTTTTAAAAAAAGGCTAAACCAAATATAAACCACGTTAGCATTCACCATAAAGGCACATAGTTTTAAACTTGAGTAAAAATATTATATTAATAAATATAGCATGAGGCACACCTGGATGGCTCAGTGGTTGAGCATCTACCTTTGGATTTTATTTATGTGTGAGAGAGGCAGAGACACAGGCAGGGGAAAGCCCAATGTGGGACTTGATCCCAGGACCCCAGGATCACGACCTGAGCCGAAGGCAGACCCTCAACCACTGAGCCCCCAGATGCCCCTAATTAATTAATTAAAGCATGATATTAGGATAATAGATATGGCAATGGGTGTTTTTATTTTTTTATTTTTTTGTTTCTTTTTTAAGAAAGAGGAGCCAAGACATCGTGGACTCAAGTCAAATGATAACAAGTACTAATTGGGAACGTGCTGTGGATTTATTCGTTGCCCAATCAGGAGATAAAAGCCTGCCCCTACTCGATGCCAGACTGCAGGCTCTGGACACAAAGGGCCAATCTTTGCCTTCCTGGGCTCCTCGCAGTTGGGGGGATTGGATGCAAGACCTGACCGTGCAGCTCCCCAAGGGCTCTGTTGGCAGAGCACAGAGGGTGAGGCATCCTCCTCCACCTCGGAGGGCCTGGGAGGGCAACACTTGGGTCCTAGAGATGAGGAGGTATCCTCTGGCACGTGGGGGGAAGCAGAAATGTGGGGAACCCACTGCATGCCAAGCTCTTTTGAGAGCCGTGTTCTCGGGCCGGGCACACACGCCCTAGTGAGGGCCCGGGAGAACAAGCGCACACGTGCACGCAAACGCGGGTAAATAGCCAACAGCCAAAGCAAGTAGACGATAATTTCAAATCATGTGAGTGTTAAGTGGAAGATAAAGCGGGTTAGTTAAAGGCTGAAAGTGACAACGGGAGTGATCTCCTCTCTGAGGAGGCGACATAGAAGCTGTAGGATCTAAACCTGCAAAATCGCAGAAGGAAGCCAGAGCCCATCGCTGGTTGGGGGCCCGGCTGACCGCGGGGCCCAGGGACGGGGCGGCTGGAGGGGCCGTGGCCACACCTCGTTCCACACCTTCCAGCTTGGACATCACCTTCCGGGCACCGGGGCGCACCGCAGGATTCAGGGCAGCCGGGGACAGACCGACCGGTAGCTCAGCTGTGCTTTGCTCAACCACGAGGAAATCGCCGGTGCGGGGCCTGGGTCAGGGGATCCCGCTCCATCTGCGTTAGAAACAATAATCCACTTGAGGAGAGCAAACGGGGTCAACGAGACCTGACGTCTTTAAACAGAGTGGAAACAGGCCCTGATGATGCTCCCGGGCAAGGCTCGAGCCAGACTCTAGGGCCGTGGCCCCAAGCCCCACGGTCGAGGCGGCCAGGCCCCCAGAGCGTGCCGAAGCCCCCGCGCCCGCACCTGCACAGTGCAGGGGTCCTGGGGGCCCCCGGGGAAGAGCAGCTCTGCAGGTGGGGAGGACAGAGCGCCCTGAGCTCCCGGTGGGGGGGTGACCCCGAGTGTAACTCCCCGCCACAAAGTGTCCTAAGGGCCAGACGCAGCCGTGGGGAGCCGGCAGGCTCACCCCGGGGGGAGGAGAACAGGGCCCGTGAGCCTGGCGGCCCACCACGGCCTCCTTCGGGCGACTCCGCGGCCCTGCTGGGGGAGGCTCCGCGCCACTCGTGGTCAACGACCCTCTTCGGCGACTTACTTAATAGTCACCAAACTATTCTTCTGTCCCGGGGCTTGGATTGTTCTAAGCACTTTGAACCACGGCCACGACCGCCCTTGTTCGTGCAGACTGCCCACGTTTTGGGGTGTCCCGCACGTAAGATGGCTGTGCAAAGGGCCAGAGAGTAAACACGCCGGGCTCCCCCTCTTCCTCTTTCTTCTCCTTCCCCTTCTGAAAATAGGTTAAGACCCTGCAGACCATCCTTACTTTGCCGGCCACACAAGAACAGGCCGCAGGTGGCATCTGGCCCCGGGGCCAACTTGCCAAGCCCTGCATTTGACCCCCAGAATCCCTGGACCAAAGGACCATCGCCGCGTCGTGTATACACACCAACAAACTCCTCCTCAGCACTCTATGCTATTCACCTGGGTCACCCAACACCGGGTATTATTTTTGGTTTTCCTTTTTCTGCTAAATATAATTTGAATTTATGTGGAAGAATTTGCTGGGAAATCTTATTCGTTTCTTTAAACCTGCCAGTCTTCCTGAAACTTTTTAAGAGTCTGAAAATGGAGCACATAACCCTAGAGAATTAAAATGCCTCATTATGCCTTTTTTTTCCTTTCCTTCTTTTTTTTTTTTTTTTTTTCTGTTCTGTGGAGGGACAGCCTTGCCGTATCCTACAAGGTATCATGTCACATCAGACCTTCAGCACACTGAGGATACATGCTCCAGAAAACACTGGCCTGTGGCCTTTCAAATGTGTCCCAAAATAAGCTTTATCATTTGGGGATTATCCTGAATATGTCAAAGAAAGAGACTATTTTAAACCTAGAGTTTGTCTATGATTAAAGTTCTTATTTTGTCAGTTTGCCCTCTTGGCCTCGGGGGTGATATTGGCTGCCTCCTCGCTTTGTCTGCTGAAGCAAGAAGTTGGGCCTAGCTGGCAGGAGTTGGGAAAGGAGCCTGAGGGAAAACGGGGGGGAGGGAGCCCCCGGGGAGCACCCCCCAACCTGTCTTCCAAAAAAGAAATCATCTTCCCTGCATAGAATATCTAAGAAATAGTATCCGGGCGCAATCTCTGTCATCAGCTCACAAAATGCCCTCTCAGCCCTAGGCCCTTTGTGCTGTTTGGCCCCAAAAGCTATTTTAAACAACACGAACCCTCTTACCAATGACAGTCAGGAGAGCTCTTCAGCTGCTTTTCCGATAAATCCAGAAAAGAAACCAACAGCACTTAACATGCAATGAGCACTTCCCAGGCTCCAGGCCCCATCCTGGGCACAGATGAAGGAACTGAGGCAGGCAGACGTCTCCTGCCCAGAGTCCCCGGCAGGCAGGTCACAGCAGCAGGATAGGAACTCTGAGACTCTGGGTGCTAAACCCACCTTATATATTTTTTTAAAGATTTTATGTATTTATTCATGAGAGACAAGCAGAGAGAGAGGCAGAGACCCAGGTAGAGGGAGAAGCAGGCTCCCTGCAGGGAGCCCGATGCGGGACTCGACCCCAGGACCCCGGGGTCACGACCTGGGCTGAAGGCGGACACTCAACTCCTGAGCCCCCAAGTGTCCCTAAAACCCACTGTATTAGTCAACTCGGTGCTGATCTCAGGAGTCCGCTGAACGGCCTGTGTGAAGAAATTGCCCTGGTCTTGGCGGACGCGCCCGCGGGGCTGAGAAGGGCCCCTCCCGCCACGGCCTGCAAGTCTAGAGGGACCCGCGAGAGGGACAGGCTGCCCGGGGCAGTTAGAGCCCCCAGGTCTCCAGAGCCGCTGGTTCTATCCACACACTCTGTTCACCTCATTTCCTTCCCTTGGGAACAGGGAGATCCGTTTTGTGCCAAAGCAACAAAGCGAGCGTGTGTTCCCTGCTGCCCGTTCTGGCTCGAGGCAGAGTCCCCGCAACGTGCAACCCATTGCGTTCGGCCCCAAACGCCTTCCGGGCGGCGCCCTCTGTGGTCTCCGTAATCACTTGGTGTCACATGCCTGTGCCCGATGACGGCTCCTGAGCGCGAGCGGGCGGCGCGGCCCCAGGGTGGTGGCGCAGGCCTCACGGGCTCCGAAGGCCTGCAGCCCCGGTTGGAGCTTCTCTGCAGTAAGTGGACACAGCATAGGGTCGGGAAGGGACGGGCCCGTGGGCCGGGTCCAGGAGAAACCGGGCGCAGGCCCCTGGGTGTCCCGTCGGCGCCGTCACAGGGACCGCCGTCATCTGCCGGCGACAAGGTGCCCAGGCCTGGGGCCCCGAGGTGAGGGCTCGGCTCTGGGGCAGGCAGGGCCCGCGCGGCTGCTCTCGGCCCGGGCTCCGGCCCCTCCCCCACAGCGGGGCAGGTGTCCACCGTAAGCCACCGCCGGCCACACGCGGCCCAAGGCCTCCGTGGAGGCACTGTCCACGCAGAGCGTTCCAAGGACGCAGGCTCGGGCGCCAAGAGCCGGCGCAGCAGGCCGCACGGTGACCCTGTCCTGCACACGTTATGGTCCCAGAAAAAGTTACACCTCCTGCGACAGGTCTGTGCGTGGCATCGAGAAATAAAAAGGGACAGTGCGACCCTGAGTCTGTGCTCAGCTGTGTCCAGGGGGACGAGCCGGGTGCGAACCCCAGGACCGAGGTTTCCGGCTGCATCCTTCCACCTAAGGGATGAAAGTGTGACGTGTGTGTTTACGGAACGAGCCGCAGGGTGCAGCCGTGAGCCTGAGCCCCAGGAAGCTCCTGGTCGGCAGGGCAGGCTCCGGGCCCATGGGCAGGGATGTTCTCTGCCCTGTAGCCCCCCATGGATCCACCTGGGGGTGGGGGCAGGGGCAGCTCCGCGGGATGTGGCACCTGACCCGGGGCCTACATGGTGGCCAAGGATGGCCGGGTCGGCAGCCAGCCGGGCGCTGTCGCGCGCGAAGGGGAAGGTAGCGTACTGCAGGTCAGGGCTGCGGCCCGTGGATTTAGGGTTTCTGGGTGGGCCCCTGGCAAGGGCTCCCCTCTAAGTCCTCCCTGCAAGGTGAAGTCTGTAAGGCTGATGGTCCCCAAGGAGTTGCCGGCGGAGGGGCCAACCTGTACATGTCATGGCATTCATGAAAAATAATCCACTTTGGCTCTCGGGCCTCCTTGACGGTGGCTGTTCCTTCTAAATTCTTGTCTTATTACTTCTCCATCTATAAACCCGAGCATGAAATGAATCAATAAATGCAGAATCTTTACAGCTGCCAGCGGAAACCCATCATGTTCTCCTTAATGGCTGTCGGTGCTGCCATGCCCCCTCAGCTGCTCTAAATTTTAAAGATCTTTTTAAAATGGAAACTGCCTCGGGACGCCTGGGTGGTTCAGCAGTTGAGCATCTGCCTTGGGCTCAGGCCGTGACCCTGGGGTTCTGGGATCGAGTCCCGCATCCCTGCAGGGAGCCTGCTTCTCCCTCTGCCTGTGTCTCTGCCTCTCTCTCTCGCTCTCTCTGTGTCTCTCATGAATAAGTAAATAAAATCTCTTATAATAAATTCAATAGAAACTGCCTTTCTTGTCTCTTCTGAGCAATACCTGGGTGAGGTTTGGCGTGATATGTCCTTGGTGGTCGGTCATTCCTAGGGCAAATACCATTTTCTGCTACAGTAAGCGTCTTTAAACCGTGTTTTTATTTTCACTTCTGCTTACAAATGTGCATCCTTAGCTGTGTTTTCACATAACTTGAATTCGCACAGATCTTACACGGAGTCCAAAAAGCAAATCAACTCCTTTCAGCGGCGGAGGGCAAAGGGAACGATGAGGCAGAGGGGACTTAGCATGTCACTGCAGTCTGTTGCGAGAGTTAGAAAAAAAAATCCTCCGGTGGGAGGCGGGGGACCTGGGTGGCTCAGTGGTTGAGAGTCTGCCTTGGGCTCAGGTTGTGATCCCAGGGCCCTGGGATCAAGTCCTAGATCCCTGCAGGGAGCCTGCCTCTCCCTCTGCCTCTCCCTCTGCCTCTCTCTGTGTCTCATGAATGAATATATAAATAAATCTTTTTTTTAAGGAGTCTTAAAAAGAAGAAGAAAATCCTGGCAAAGGGACCTTCCAATAACAGAAAGCCGTTGCCTATGGCAATCGAGCAGCTGAGTCATAATCCACGTGACCCAATTAAAAAATCCAGGCAGGCCCTCGTGGGGGCAGCGGTGGTTCCCTGGCCGTGTACCTGCAGACCCCGCCCGCGCACCTGCCCGCGCCCCCCCCGTGCACCTGCCGCCCCCCTCGCGCACCTGCCCACGCCCCCCCTCGCGCACCTGCCGACCCCCCAGCCCGCGCACCTGCCCGCGCCCCCCCCGTGCACCTGCCGCCCCCCTCGCGCACCTGCCCGCGCCCCCCCGTGCACCTGCCGCCCCCCTCGCGCACCTGCCGCCCCCCCAGCCCGCACACCTGCCCGCGCCCCCCCGTGCACCTGTCGCCCCCCTCGCGCACCTGCCGCCCCCCTCGCGCACCTGCCTTCCCGCCCCGCGCCTGCGCACAGGCCTGCCTCCCCGCGGCCGCAGCGGCCGGGCGCACCCCGGGGCTTGTCGGGTTTCTTCCTTCGGAGGCGCCGAGCACATGGCGAGCACGTGGCGAGCACACGCGTGGCCCCGCACGGGGCTCGGCCTTCCTCCCCGGCCGCCCTCCCCGGCCCACGGCGCCGCCCGGCTCCATCAGCTTGCTCGGCGGGCGTCATCCTCGGCGGCGAAATCCAGCGGGTCACCTGGAGCTTGGGGATCCGGTCGT
The DNA here is from genome assembly GCF_048164855.1 of Canis lupus baileyi. NCBI lineage: Eukaryota > Metazoa > Chordata > Mammalia > Carnivora > Canidae > Canis > Canis lupus. The sequence continues at coordinate 1,365,484 of NC_132873.1, read as the reverse complement.
ACATCGGAAATCTTAATTTTAATGTTATTTCCAAATCCAGGACAAGAGATGGCGCATAGGCCCTGGGCCGAAAACACACCGTGGTGGCGACGCGCTCTGGAAAGGGGCAGGGTGCTCGGTGCCCAATACACTCCTTAGGTGCTTCAGAATGTTCCAGTGAGGGAGTGCTGAGGCAAACGCACCTTCTTTAAAAAAACAGGTTTGGGGATCCCTGGGTGGCGCAGCGGTTTGGCGCCTGCCTTTGGCCCAGGGCGTGATCCTGGAGGTCTGGGATCGAGTTCCGCGTCGGGCTTCTGGCGTGGAGCCTGCTTCTCCCTCCTCCTATGTCTCTGCCTCTCTCTCTATGTCTATCATAAATAATAAATAAAAAAACAGGTTTTACTTATTTGACCCAGAGAGAAACAGAAGACAAGCAGGGGGAGAGGGAGAGGGAGAAGCCGACTCCCGGCTGAGCGGGGAGCCTGACAGCGCCCATCCCAGGACCCCAAGACCATGGCCTGAGCCAGAGGCAGGCGTGTGACTATCGGGCCCCAGGTGCCCCGGAGATGGGCCTTCAACAGCGGAGGCTTTCATATCTGATGCGACGTGTGTCAGTGACTGTGTCTGTGTGTGTGAGACACCAGCCGTGCTCTAGGAGAGCCAAAAAACTGCTCGCTCACTCGCTCTCTCTCTCTCTCACACACACACCCATCTTGCTCTCAATTTTTCAACAAGAGATAAGACATGTACTTAAACATCCATAATATAAAATTAAAACAACAAGTGCCCTGGGAAGAATGGACGTAATGCAAAGGGGCCTCAGAGATAGGGAGGAAGGAAGGATTGACAGGAGAGCCAGGAAGAAAGTGACACTTGGGTTTTGTAGTGAAGAATCCAGATACGGTTGGAACCAACAACCCTTACAGGTAAAAGAGTAAATAGAACGAGCAACAGCAGAGAAGACAAGGGTAACACGCTGCCCTGTGAGGGAGCACGTGGGTTAGGAGACTCCAGGATTCAGGAGGGGTGAGATCATGAGAGGTTCCAAAGGTCAGACTAAGAAGCGGCAGGGGTGGGGATCCCTGGGTGGCTCAGCAGTGTTTGGGCCTGCCTTTGGCCCAGGGCCTGATCCTGGAGGTCTGGGATCGAGTCCCGCGTCGGGCTCCCTGCGTGGAGCCTGCTTCTCCCTCTGCCTATGTCTCTGCCTCTCTCTCTCTTTCTATGTCTATCATGAATAAATAAATAAAATCTTTAAAAAGAAGAAGAAGAAGAAGAAGAAGCAGCAGCAGCAGCGGCAGCGGGGGTCCAAATGAAAATGTCCCCAGCTGGTGGAGCCTGTGGCTGAGCGAACGGGCAGGGATAATGGTGAGGACGGACGCGGAAAGTGAAGGGCACGCCCCGGGGCTCCAGCTCACTCGCCCAGGCAGGGGTGCAGGCCCAAAGCGGCGGCTCTTACAATTCCCCGAGCAAAGCGGAGTGAAGTAAAACAAAGCAAAATAAAAATAAAATAAAATATAAAAAATAACTCTAATTTTCATATGCAGTCTCTCAACTGATTTCGTTTTCTTACCCAGTAAGAGCCAAACAAAACCCGCATGCAGGCCCCGGGTGCCTGCCCAGAGGACCTGTCTGTCCCCCTACAAAAGGGACCGATGCGCGGGTGGCACCCCAGGATCCGCTCTCCACCCTCTTCTAGATAATCGGTCGCTGGCATCGGCTGTGAAGGGGCCATGCATTTCCCTTGCGCTCGGTGCCCACCCCCTTGGCTCTCGGGGAGGCCAGGCTGGCCGCGGGTAGAAGTGGGGCCCCTCCCACGCTCCGGGCTCCGGGGTCTGGCCTAGGGCGGCACTGGACGGACAGTGGCCGCAGGGGAGCCCACCGCCCCGCCGCACCCCTCTGGCTGCCGCTCAGCCCAACGCAAAGGCCTTGTGTCACAGTTGGGTGTAAAGAGGGTTGAAATGATAAGCCGGGCAACATGCAGGAAATTGTCACTGAATTTAAGGATTTTTCCAGATTATCAGTTCCTTTTATTTAAGATTAGCAAAAAAAAAAAAAAAAAGATAAATGTATTCCTCCTCTGTCCTCCCCTCTGAAACAGGTAAGAAGTTCCACCCCCAAAATTACACAACAGACACCTGGCGATCCCCCCTTTTCCTATATTCCAGCACTAGCTTTCTTTCTAGGCCTCTCATGGCACCCCTCATTTGGAGTACACTCCCTATACCTCATCTGTGTCATTTAAAAGGGTGATTAATGAAAGGGAATAAAGGAAAAAAAGAGAAAATGAGTGAAAATATCAGTGAGGGTGACAAAACATGAGAGACACCTAACTCTGGGAAATGAACAAGGGGTAGTGGAAAGGGGGTGGGTGGGGGGTGGAGGTGACTGGGTGACGGGCACTGAGGGGGGCACTTGGCAGGATGAGCACTGGGTGTTATGCTGTATGTTGGCAAATTGAACACCAATTAAAAAAAAAAAAGAGCAACGGGGGAGAAAAAGAGAAACCAAGAAAACAGAGTCATAACCACACTGATGGGACCAGAGGTAGGTGGGAAAGTGGGGATGGGGAAACAGGTGATGGGGATGAAGGAGAGCACCTGTCTTGAGGAGCACTGGGTATTCTTTGGAAGAGCCAAGTCACTATACTGTCCACCTGAAACTAATATTACACTGTATGTTAACTATGCTTCGATGAAAAGGGAATAAATAAATAAAAATAAATACTTTTTACAATTTGTTATAAAAATTCTGAATATTAAAAAAATTAAAATAAAAATAAAATAAAAGGGTGAAAAGATGTTTAAATGTCATTAGGCTTGTACTTCATACCCAGAAAACAAGCTCATCCAATACTTTCATGGGGTGACACCTTTGAAGAAGACAAGGTTTAATTAAGCAAACGATTAGCACGGAGACCTGATCAAAGCATAAATGTTGATGCGCTGCCTACGCTTTTTTTTCTTTCTATAATGAGCAGCATAGACAGCCTCACTTCCAAAATCCTATCTTTTTTTTAAAGTTATTATTTATTTATTCATGAGAGACCCAGAGACAGAGGCAGAGACACAGGCAGAGGGAGAAGCAGGCTCCCTGCGGGGAGCCCAATGCGGGACTCGATCCCAGGACCCCAGGGTCACGGCCCTGAGCCCAAGGCAGATGCTCAGCCCCTGAGCCCCCCATACACCCTAACTTTCCAACCATTCCAAAGGGCAAGCGGGACATCCAGCCCCAGTATAAAGGTCTCCAATGTCTAGTCCATTCTGATGCTCTGACCACAAATACGATAGAGTCTTAGGGTTCAAAAACTCCCAACAGAAAGTTATGGTCTCCACCAGTGAGTGGAGCTGTTTGCTCCAAGAGACTTAATGCTGAAAAGTTTATATAGATTTAAAAAAAAAAAATCAAGCCATATTTCCCACCAATTCAAAAGCTCACAACAGTCAAAATTACATTTGTTTTTTTTTTTTTTTTTTTTTTTTTTCAAAATTACATTTGAATGCTATTTGGACGGCTGCCTCAGAAAAATCACTTCAGAAATATTTAGTAATTATGTATTTGGGCTCCTACAATTTTGAAAATAGAACACACGGGCAAAAGGCAGGGGGGATGGAATAAAAGCATCTACACATGTAGCACTTTCTAAACTAATGAATTTGTGTCATTTTTACTTTAGGACTTATGCTTGAGGTTGGGTATGCTGAAGATGTAAATTTTCTTCCAACTTAATCTGCTCTATACTGTTAATTCCTTTTAAAGTAAAGTTTCCAGCGAATACACAAAGTCTGTACACATTGCTTTCTTTACAACTGTTAGAGCTGTCGGATGAGAGTAGGTATTCCAAGTAGAACATAATTGATTTTATTCATTTTTCTTATTATGTACCTCAGTTTATGCATTCATCCATCCCATTGTGTCAGTTTTGGCCTTTTTTTGTTGTTGTTTTTATTTAAATTCCAGTTAATTAACGTCCAATGCAATATTAGTTCCAGGTGTAGAATTTAGTGATTCAGCACTTCCATACAACGCCCAGTGCGCATCACAAGTGCATCCCCATCACCTAGTTCCCCCAGCCCCCACCCACCTCACGTCTTGTAACCATCAGTTTGTTTCCTAGAGTTAAGAGTCTGTTTTCTGGTTTGTCTTTCTCTTTTTTTTTTTTCCCCTATGATCATTTATTTTGCTTCTTAAATTGCACACGAGTGACATCATATGGTACTTGTCTTCCTCTGACTGCATTATATAGCATAATACTCTCTAGTTCCACTCATGTCATGGCAAATGGCAAGATTTCATTCTTACTTATGGCTGAGCAATATTCTGTTGTGTGTATACACCATGTCTTTTATCCATTCATCAGTCCATGGGCACTTGGGCTCTTTCCATAATTTGGCTATTGTAGATAATGCTGGTATACACATAGGGGTGTATCCCCTCAAATTAATATTTTTGTATCCTTTGGGTAAACACCTAGTAGTGCAATTGTCATACTTAGCCAAAGTGTGATTGTTGATAAAGTATCATTAAAGACATTTTTCCAGAAATAAAAAGATGTCAGAAAATTGTAATTTAATCAATTCATCAGTTTCTCCAAAACATAGTTACTCCTACATATGTAAAAGTAATATTTATATTTTAAGATGTCTTTAGAAGTTTATTTCATTAAAGGAAAACTAATATTTCAATACCTCCAATTTTACAAAATTAAATTAGCACACTTTAATTTTGCAATCTAGTTTTATACCATTCTAAAAACTGCAAACGGCTGAAAATTTTTTTGAGACTTGATGTTTGGATCACAAACCCCTTCGGGTCCACTAGTTCTTTATTTTTCACATTTATATAGTCTTAGATTTTGCAGATATTTTTCCACCATATTAAAAAAGATGTATTAAACCTGGAGTCTTCCCAAATTCAACAGATTTCTCCCCCTCCCAAACACAGTAAAAAAAAAAAAAAAAAAAAGATTAAGCTACTACTGAAGCAGAATGAAGATTATCTCACATTTGAAACCAAACAAATTGGGAACCCTGGGTGGCGCAGCGGTTTAGCGCCTGCCTTTGGCCCAGGGCGCGATCCTGGAGACCCGGGATTGAATCCCACATCGGGCTCCCGGCGCATGGAGCCTGCTTCTCCCTCTGCCTGCTTCTCCCTCTGCCTGTGTCTCTGCCTCTCTTTCTCTCTCTCTGTGACTATCATAAATAAATAAAAATTAAAAAAAAAAACAAATTCATTTCTTTCCTTCAGCCTGAATATCTTATTTACTTCAAAACATTACCAAGTAAGGGCACCTGGGTGGCTCAGCGGTTGAGCGTCTGCCATCGGCTCAGGGCGTGATCCTGGGGTCCTGGAGTCGAGTCCTGCATTGGGCTCCCTGTAGGGAGCCTGCTTCTGTCTCTGCCTATGTCTCTGCCTCTCTCTGCGTGTCTCTCATGAATAAATAAAATATTTTTTTAAATTATCAAATAAATTATCCTGGCATCCCTCTACTGAATACTCATTTTACACACAATAATAGCATTTTTAAAAAAAGATTTTATGTATTTATTCACGAGAGACACAGAGAGAGGGAGAGAGAGGCAGAGACACAGGCAGAGGGAGAGGGAGAAGCAGGCTCCATGCAGAGAGCCTGATGCGGGACTTGATCCCGGGTCTCCAGGATCACACCCTGGGCTGAAGGCAGCGCTAAACTGCCGAGTCACCCGGGCTGCCCCAATAATAGCATTTTAAACATGTGCAAGTATCAAGAAGCAACGTTCTCTTATAACAAGATCAGGTGTAGTTCAGAGTCAGCTGGCAGGTGGTGCTAACCATAGCAGAAGCTCCCAAACTCACACAATTGCAGAACCACACCTTTTACCGGCCTCCTGGAAACCCTCAACATTTTCTAAAGGAAAGACAAAAGTGTTTTTTAATAATACTATCAGTAAACAGATAAGAGGATGTGTCAAACTCATGGAAATAATTCGAATCTAGAATATGGTTAAATCATAAGCCTATCATCTCAGATTAATCTGCCTTTGTTGGGAACTATGCTGTTAATCCAAAGAGAGAGATGCTTATGAAGTCGCAAAACAGACTAGTTAACAAAATAGTAAATGAACACTTTGAGGCAAATAAGTTGAGAGGAAAACGACCTAAAATATTGATGGCACAGATGAATGGGGAAAGCTAATTGAGATTCAGCTAATAGGTGAATTTATTCACAAAGAATTTATCAGAAATAAAAGTACATCTGTAGGTCTGAATTCCATATTAAATAGTACTACCTGGGGCACCTGGGTGGCTCAGGGGTTGAGCATTAGCTTTTGGCCCAGGTTGTGACCCCGGGGTCCTGGGATCAAGTCCCGCATTGGGCTCCTGCAGGGAGCCTGCTTCTCCCTCTGCCCGTGACTCTGCCTCTCTCTCTCTCTCTCTCTCTCTCTCTCTCTGTGTGTGTGTGTCTCTCATGAATAATAAATAAAAATAAAATCTTTTAAAAATAAATAACAACTAGTACTACCAACAGGTGGAGCTGGTGTGCCTGGGTGGCTTAGTCGGTTAAGTGCCTGATTCTTGATCTCAGCACAGGTTTTGATCTCAGGGTCGTGAGTACAGGTCCCACACTGGGCTCCACGCTGGGTGTGGAGCCTACTTTAAAAAAAAGTGTGAAGCTAATAGAGCCCTATTTGTTTCAGTCCTTCCTGTTTTTAGTTCTATGTGACAAAACAGATTATCACGGTTGAATACCAAAGTACATTGTCTACAGGCAGAGTTTTTTCAAGTTTGTCAAGAGCTGAAATAAGAATTGAAGAAAATTTTAATGGTCCTCCCTTTGTTAATTACTAAAAAATGGTCGGTGGCTTATTTTACTTACATCCCCGAGCATCTGATGGGACTTAACCCAAAACTGCAGGGACCATGTGGAAAGAATACATTAACATTTACCAACGACGTTCATTGATTAAACCTTAGAAAAGCAAACACAGTTCCTCAGTGATGTTTCAAACAATATGAATCCTAGAGAGGAATCATTAGGTCTAGAAGAACAGCAGCTGGTGAAAAGCTTTATCATTATTTTAGGAGACTTGATTTGAGCAAAAAAAAAAAAAGATTTGAACAAAGTAAAAATTCACTTATTTGGCCACAATAAATGCCAATTTTACATTTGCTCATTAAAGAAAGAAATTACTAGATTTAAAGAATGACTGTATCACTAACTACAGGCAAGGAGATCAGACTATCAAAATGTGGGTGGATGATGAGAAAGAAGTCAATAGGAGCAAAGCAGCAAATATTCCTCTTTCATTTGCTGTCACCTGCTTGTGAAGTTGCTCGAAGCATCAGGAAAATAAAGAGATCACATTAGGGGCGCCTGGGTGGCTCAGCGGTTGAGCATCTGCCTTCATCTCAGGTTGTGATCCCGGCGTCCTGGGATCAAGTTCCGCATCTGGCTCTCTACAGGGGACCTGCTTCTCCCTCTGCCTGTGTCTCTGCCTCTGTGTGTCCCTCATAAATAAATAAAATCTTTAAAAAAAAAAGAGAGAGATCACATTAAAGGGACTCCACCAGGAATTATGAGTAGCAATTTCAAGCATATAATTGGATTAAAAAACAATTATATTCATAAAAACACACTCAAGTTCCTCATTAAAAAATTTAAAAACATTTTATTTGTAAGTTTTATACAAAGTTAGTATTTATTATCTTTTGCTTGGTAGTTTTATTACAATTATATAATATAAAGAAAATATAATGATTATTTTCCCCGAGACTCACATAAAAAGTCCTCCAAATCTCTCAAATTTACAGTGTGCTACATCATTATGTTCATTTTCTATGTGAGGCACTGACACAGAGCCTGAAAAGCCCTACATACAGCTCAGCAGGGTCCGAGGTGGAATTATCCAATCTGAAAGAATCATGAATAAATACCTTCACCTCAAAACGGTGGAAAACTTCAAAAGAACCAGAGAAACTGTGTTGATTTACATAAAGTCCATCTCTACAAAACTTTTTTAAAATAAAGAATTCCGCTATATTGACAAGAAAAAGCAAAACCACAAATCCGAAGACATAAAATAAACCTAAGTGATCAAAATGACAGTTAAACTTTAATCCGAGGCCATCATTGCCATCACATGATTAATTTGAGTAAATATTAGATATTAAAAGCCCAATAATTCTGTTATATACTAATCTGAGTTATTTCTTTTTAGCAATGGCTCTTCGAGGAATTGGTCCATGTTTTCTTCTGTTCTTGTGGTCTTGTCTTATTTTCCCCTAAATCTGGCAAGATGAATCAAAGAGGACGTTTTTCCCTCCAAGAAGACATTTTTCCTTCATGGCCTCTAAAGATCTACCATATAGGATCATTTAGAGAAAGAATACAACAGTGAGCCCACTCTTCTCATAGGAAAAGCATGAGGGGCCCCTAACCCCTAACTCAACAGAAATCATATCAGGCCTCAAAACTGGTAATGAAAAGGCACAGGTAGGACGTTGGAAGTGGAAACCCAAGACCGAGTATTAGGAGCTATTTCCCTATAATGCGTGATCACATTTACTACTGGTGTAGACAGAACGTTCATTCCAGGAAGCACGAATACAACATATTCACGATAATAATGGTCAGCAGCAAATAATTTGGGGGCATGAAGAAATTAGAAAGAAGGAAGAGCATCTACCACATAGGCTGTAATACTATTCAATTCTCTAAGTCTAATAAACAATAAGCCTTCAAATATAGGAGATGCACATTAAAACACAGTTGAAGCAAAATCTTTCAAGTAACGAGTTCTTGGAACCTTAAAAATTATTAAAATTGAAGTAAAAATAAGAATTGCTGCTATTGGTATTAGTCTTCATTATACTGTTTTCATAGTAAGGGAAGTCATAGACACTGTATCTCCAGAAGGCGCAAATCCTTAATAAATACATAGAGTTTATAGGAAACATGGCCTTATTGGAATGCCCTTTACATTCAATTAAAAAGTAAAAAATCAAAAAAATTAAAACCTCAACTAGATAGCAGCTTCCAAGATAGCAAAACCATTTAAGTCCCTTGCTATCTTTGGTTATTTTCCTTAATTCCAACCTTGAAAAAAAAAAAAAAAAAAAGAATTCAGGACACTAAAATCAGATACATTGTATCTAGACTGGAATTACGTTTTACTAAGTATATGAAAAATGCCCAGCATTAGGTATGAACTCTGAACTATTAGCATGACTTGGAATTATGACACAGTTTAAAAAGCTGAACATTTAGAAAAGAATTATTGGTGGGACATATATTTTACATTCAAAATCATGGGTTACTATGATACAGTTTTCGGCTGTCAGTAGAGGATCAAATGCAACAACAACAAAAAAACATACTGCAACGCGTTTATTTAAATTAGCTTAGACATAGCACGTGGAGTTCAAACATCACGAACAAATATTCCATCAGTGGAGTCACTGCAGCAGTTATTTTAACACCCAGAGCTACACCAAGTAGGGGTGTGCAGTACAACACAGACATGTAATAGTGCTAAACATGTTAAACAACTTGCTGCTAGTTAACAAAAAATCCCTTTTGAGTTATTTTTGGCATCATGCCTGAGACTGCGAAGAGCCGTCACGGGCGCTACTAGGGTTCAGGCTCGCAGCGTCTGGCACGGGGCGTCTTCAACCGTCGCGCAGCTAAAACGTAGGCTTGTTCATATATTCTTCCATTGTCTGAAAGAGAGCAGGAAATTAGAACAATTTCCCCTTAAACCACAGCCTCTGGCAGAACGGGAAACCTTTTGCGTTCTCTTACTTATTTTCTGCCGCACAGAAGTTTCCGAAACACATCTGGACATACGTATCTTTGCATTCGGGCGGAGAACGGCGATGCAAAGCTTGAGGATGATTTGCAAACGTGACCATATGGCCGGAACTAAATAACTTTCAACAGGCTTGATCATAAAAGAATGTCTGATAAGACAAATGCTAGAGCCACAGCTGCCAGTGTATGACCATTGACCTCAGATAAATGTGCCCACTAAAATGATCTGTAACCGCCTCCAGGCACAGGTATTAGAGCAATCTCCATGTATTCGTGTAACATACGCCTCATACGGATTCTGTGCAAGACAAGACCTCTTCGTGCGCTTATTGGCAAGCTACAGAGGGTAAACAGACCACGACTCTCCAGAATCTCCTCCATGTAGTTTGAGGCTTTCCTCCAAGTATGCAAACTGTCTCCATCCCCACAGTTAGCTCGTTTGCTAGCACGCCACGGGACCGTCATCTTTTCCCAGCACTTTAAAAAAAAAATGCTTGGACAGATTCCCAATTACAGGTAAGTCAAAATATACAGCGATGCTGCAAGCGCTTTACCGTGCAAGACAAGCGGGTCTTCTCTTGCACTCTTTCCTGTTGTGAACTTAGGTATTTGTATTACGCCGGGCTCCAGGATTGAATCAGTAAGAGGGTTCAGGGGGCAGCCTCGGGCAACGGCCCTGCCTCTCCTGTGCCAGCCGCGGAATCGGCGATGCACAGCCCGTTCTCAGGCTTGGGGCACGGGGCGCGGGGCGCGGGATTCGCTCACCTCGGCCAGGGGAGGCATTGACGGGCAGGGCCCAAACAGCAAGGCCATGGCTAAGCAACATTGTTCACAGGATAATAAAGTTAAAAATCAAAACAAAAACAAAAACGAAATAAAGTTAAAAATCAGGTGTTCAACTGTTTCTCACCAGCTCTGTTTAGAATTCCAGGGCTCCTCTGCTGCAATACCAGTGCCCAGTCACCCACACTTCCTCCTAAAGCTCTTACACCTGCTGGATGGGCACCGGCCAAGAGAAGCCCACATCCTGCGGCCTTTCCCCTGCCTCCTCTTAACGGACGCCGCCAGTGTCTTCATCGTCAGCGGGGGTATCACGCTGGCCCGGGGCCCGATATTCATTGCGTGTTATATCCACTTTGCACGGAGATATCCTACCTTTGCAAACCTGACATACGAGCCTGCAGCCTTGGAAGGGTCTCGGCCCAGCAAAAGGCTCTGGAATTGTCACTCTACTGGCTTCCCAGCTCACTGGCCCCTAGTCACCGGCATGCCTCACGGCCCTGGCTCAGTCTAAGCGCCGCCCTGACTGCTCCCCCTGAACCGTGCTCCTCCTCAAAGCACAGAAACCAACAGCACCCAAGATTAATATTTTCTTGAGCTCGCACTTCAAAGGTTGGAACAGAGTTTTAAGATTGACACGACCCTAAGAGCCCTGCCCCGGCCTTTCACAAAAGGACCCAAATCTATCCCTGGGACCCTTCCGTTACCCGTCTCGCACCACCAAATTTCTCGTGGCTTCAGCGTGGGCTGTACAACAACTTTGTGCTGCAGCTCGGCGTTGCTCGGCTGTTAACAGGGGTTGTGTTTTACAGGGTGACGATGTTGGGGTGCCCCCAGGCGCTTCTCACCCATCCACACAGACACAGGCAAGGTAGCCTATGGTTCCCTGCTAACGAGGTAGCATTTTGACCCACGCTTCTCATTCTGCGCTGGAGCCTCTTCTGTCGCCCCTGGCAGTGCAGCCAGGAATTGCAACCCCCACAGGTAACCAGCACCATCTTCCCATTCGGTTTCTAGTCCCTTCTTCTTCATTTTTTTTAAAGATTTTATTTATTTATTCATGAGAGACAGAGACACAGGCAGAGGGAGAAGCAGGTTCCCTGCGGGGAGCCCCATGCGGGACTCGATCCCAGGACCCCAGGGTCACGACCTGAGCCGAAGACAGATGCTTAACCGCTGAGCCCCCAGGGTGAGCTCAGTTCATATTCCCTTCTCCTCTGTCCACAGGTTGTTGCTCCCAAAGTAAGGCCCCTCCTAAGGTCACCCCCCAACCAATTAAACTGTTCTCTTCTTAATCCACATCACTCATGTCAAGCCCTGGGATGCTCAGGATACCTGTCGAGCATTTGGGAGATTTAAGACTATGTATGTATCTCCTTACTAAGTATGTGAGGACAGGCCAGCCTTCTTTATTCTAAGAAACCTTTATTAGGTAAGAGTCGGGAAAGTTCCAGGGGCTAAAAGCAAACCGAATATTACAAAGGCCTCCTTCAATCTTTTGTAGCTACAGATAGTTGCGTGGGTCCAAGGACGGGGGAGAAAAGAAAGCAGTCATTCTTTTTGTCTTACATAATTATATTACTGGTGCCTGTTCACGCTAAACCCTGGTTCATCGACTCAGTGACCGAGCTGAGGCCCCAGCGCCCAGGAGAGTGCTGATGACGCGGTGTCCATCCGGCAGGTGCTACGGCTTCCCCGTGGCCCTCACGACATGGCCCACTCACGCTGGGGCCTCGGCGCTCACGAGGGCCCCCGAGGCCTGCCCCTCGCGACCTGGCACTCACGCACCAGGCGCCTCAACCAGCAGTGAGTGTTTCACCGTCAGAGGGGCTCTCCCTTGGAATCCGCGCTCCCCAGAGTTCAGAGCACCGGCACCAGCTGCGGCACAGGCTCTTTACGAGTCCCCATTTCTTTCAGAGGAGGAATTCAAAATGACCCAGGTGTGCTTGGCCCCAGTTCAAAAAGCTTTCATTACTGTAACTGCCAAAGACCCTGGTTAAAAAAAAAAAAAAAAAAAAAAAAAAAGTCCCTTTCTTCCGTAAAGCTGAGATTCCACAGCCAAGGGCCCCGAAGATAGAATTATAAGTATTCTAAGAAAGGTTCTTCTGTGGAATTTCCAGACCACTGAGTTCTCAAGGACCCCGTTCAATTCCCTTCCTGCGCATTTGGAGAGAGCCACGCAAACACCAGAGTTTGAAAGCATTTATCGAGGCGAGAACACCTCTGCAAAGAAACTCCCCGGCTCCTGAGAGGCCTGCGCCTGCCGCAGAGGGCTTCCTTGGGTCCGTCCGTTCACCTGCAGGTCCCCTGCGCGGGCAGCAGCAAGCCATTGGTCGGCTAGGAAGAATGGCTTTAATGCCAATTTTTAAAAGAGAGTTTATCATCCTCTGGGATCTCCTGACCCGAGACTATAAAATAGGCAGGTAGGGCGGCCCGGGTGGCTCAGCGGGTTAGCGCCGCCTTCGGCCCAGGGCCTGATCCTGGAGACCCAGATCGAGTCCCACGTCGGGCTCCCTGCATGGAGCCTGCTTCTCCCTCTGCCTGTGTCTCTGCCTCTCTCTCTCTCTCTGTCTCTCATGAATAAATAAATAAAATCTTTAAAAATAAAATAGGCAGGTGGAAAAACCCCAGGATGCTGTGTGAAGAAGCACCCAGTGATGGTGGAGCTGGGGTACAGCTCAGCTTGCGCTGGAGCAGGTGGGGTCGCTCATCAGGGAGGCGGAGGGTCAGAGAGGACGTGCCCCTTCTGGTGTCCTTGGAGGAGTGACGGGGCGTCGCAGGGAAGCTCCCTTACTGGGCATGAGGCAAATCTGCACTGTGCCCAAAAGACCTGCTGCAATTTATATAAATATCACAGAGGCAGGAGCACGACCCCTAGGATGCTTCAGGGCCCATTTATGCCTCGGCAAGCAAGCCACAGTCTTCCCAATTTACTTCTGCAAATAGGAGCACACATGCAGCCTCACCGGGAGGTGCAAGAAATTTTAATTAAAATGATAAATGCCATCTTCAGTAATAAAGTTCTAATATCCCCCGCAAATGAAATAATGATGTCCTCCTCTTCTCCATTCCCAGGGGAGCACAGATATTTTAATGAAAATCTTTTCATACCTTTCATGAAATTCTGGAAAAACATAGCACTGAGCTTTTGGTACCTTTCTGACAGTGAGGGGACCTCACTAAAGAAACTCAACCAAACAGAAGGAGCGAAGACTCTGGAGCCCAAGGTTCTGCCATCAAATCTCCATTCCACACTTGCTGGCTGTGTGACATCAGGCGGACTGTTTGACCTCTCTGTGTCTCAGTTTACTCATCTTCAAAATGAGGGTAAAAATGCTACCCACCTCTTAGAGCTACTGTGATAATTAAATGAGTTGGGATCCCTGGGTGGCGCAGCGGTTTAGCGCCTGCCTTTGGCCCAGGGCGCGATCCTGGAGACCCGGGATCGAATCCCACGTCGGGCTCCCGGTGCATGGAGCCTGCTTCTCCCTCTGCCTATGTCTCTGCCTCTCTCTCTCTCTCTCTGTGACTATCATAAATAAATAAAAATTTAAAAAAAAAATAAATAAATGAGTTAAAACAGGTAAGTCACAGGGCAACCGGGTGGCTCAGTGGTTGGCATCTCCCTTCGGCTCAGGTTGTGACCTTGGGGTCCTGGGATCAACTCCCACATCGGACTCCCCGCAGGGACTCTGCTTCTCCCTCTGCCTGTGTCTCTGCCTCTCTTGCTGTGTCTCTCATGAATAAATAAAAATCTTTAAAAAAAAACATTTTAAATACAGTTAAGTCACTTAGAAACTGCATGCTGCCCAGAGAACGCGCTCAGTAAGTGTCAACCGATATATAACCATCACCACCACCATCATCGTCTCTCTCCAAGGCACAAGCACTGTGTACTGACCTCCTGTAACGTATCAGAATCTTCAATGGCTTTCACAGCAGACTTTTTGGACGTTTCCTGAATTTCTCCACCCATTATGAACTCGTCAAGAATAAAGTAAGCCTTTTCAAAATTGAAGATAATATCCAGCTCACAGACCTGGTAGGACAGAAACAAAACATTTCGATAAACTTGCAGGGTTATCGGGGCAAACGTACGTCAGCGTCTCAAGCTTTTTCAACACTTACACCCACGTGGGACCCCGAAGGCAAGGCTGTCAGATGGTGCTGTGAGGCCAGAGACACAGAAGCAGGGACTCCCAGGCCTTCAGCGAAAGTAAAACCACATTCCATTAGGCAGACAATTTCCTTAAATAATATTCTTTTTATTCACAACAAGAAATTTGAGAGTTGGGACAGGCATCAGGCAGCTTGGCTCATGTTTCCTTCGGCACAAATGGAAGCCAAGTCCCCGCTACGACGCCTCCTTCCTCCTGCTGTCCTGTCTGTAAATCTTGGCTCGGAGCGTTAGGACCCTCTGAAGCTTCCTCCTCAAAGGCGAATTAGCTCAACTGTGCTAATTTTTCTCAAAATTATGTCAGTCACAATCCAGTGGTTCTCAACCTTCAAGAGCATATGTGAATCACCCAGAAGGCTCCTTTAGGGACTCGCTGCTGGGCCCCAGCCCTGTAATTTTGTGACTCAGTGGGTCTGGGGAAGGCTGGAGAGTCTAAACTTCTAACTGGTTCCCTGGTGATGCTAATGATGCAGGCCTGGGGACCACCCAGGGAGAACCACTGTCCCAGTTTGAAGCAGAGGCTGAGATGGGGTGCCTGGGTGACTCAGTGGTGCCTTCGGCTCAGGGTGTGACCCCAGGGTCCTGGGATCGAGTCCTGCATCGGGCTTCCTGCAGGGAGCCTGCTTCTGTTTCTGCCTCTCTCTCTGTATTTCTCATAAATAAATAAATAAATAAATAAATAAATAAATAAATAAATAAATAAAATCCTAAATTAAAAAAAAGCAGAGTCTGATAGATTTTGCTGTTTAAGTGAAGCAAGTGGCAAGAGCAGCCCCATAATCCAAATAGGCCTTGTTTCCAATTCCCTACCAAAGGCCACTCACTCAGGCAGTCTGCTGGTGTTTTCCTCCTCACTTACCCCTCAACTCCCAACACTTCCCTTTCCTGTTCCACACCCGCTTGAAGGTTTCCACCGTCAACTGGAAGCTTTTAGCCCTCCCCAACCTTGACCTCTAAGCAGCACTGGATACCCTTCCCCAATCTTTTTCTTGAAAATTCTCTCTCCCTCTTGCTCCCCAACGTTGGCAATACCATCCAACACCAGCTCTTGTCCTGCATCTCTGGTGAATCCTCCTCAGGTTTGTCAGATGATCTCTCTCTCCGTACTTTGCATTTGGCTAAGATGTATTTATGGAGTGCTTGGGGCATCAGTCAGCAAACCAACATCACTGCTGCATGTTGCTTACATTCCAAAGACCCAGCTTCTTCTTAAGCACTGGTGTTGCTCATGAGAGCCTCTCCTCTTTGCAACGCATGTGTTATAGACAATCCCATGGATGCTCTAGAGCGTGTCTAGCACTCAGGTGTCTTAGCAGACCTAGATATCTAGCCCTGATCTCCTGCTAGAGCGAGTCCAATACTTTCACCTGCTCATTAGACATCTCTGCCTGGAGATTCCTCGGGCCAACCAAGTCACCATGTGCCAAAGTGAAGTGAAGCATATTCTTTTCCCAGTAAAAGATGTTTTGCTTAGTAGCTGCAACGTCTGTCTATCCGTGGTTCAATCAAATTCATCCCCCGGGTCCACTGATTTCCCCTCCCCCTCATCCCTTTCCATCTTTCGGCGTCATCCCTCTCTGCTTGATCACCGATTCCTATTGATTCTATGGTGTAAATGAATCCCAGCCTTTCCCGTCTTCCCCCTATTGCACCACCATTGCTCAGGCCTGCACCCTCTCTCCTTAAGGCCATGGCATTGACCCTCTGGGTGGTGTCCGTCCCCACTCAAGCCCAACAACCACTAACACTCTGATGAAGTGACGATCTTGTGACTGCCCCGTGTGAGGTCTTATGTTCAGGGCAGAGCAGTAATTCTTCAGCCTGGCACAGAGAAGTCTCACCACCCAGCCTGGACGGGCTCTCTGGCTTCCTTGTGTCAGCGCTCAGCCTACACCACCACACTCCACTAACTCACCATGTTACCTCTTTACCCTTTGCACATCCCAGCAATTCCTGGGATGGCCTCCCAATGTCCTTTCCTTTATTCTGCTGGCAAAATTAAGCTCATTTTTCAAGGCCAAATTCAAAAGTCAGGGGCACGCTGTTTCCACCAAAACCTCCTTTCCCCCATTTCAGATTTCCCACCACTTGCTCTGTGGTCTCTCTTGCATCTTGTGAGCCCGAGTATATGCTGACTTACCATGCTCTCCCCCAGGACTGCAAGCTCAGGCACAGACCTTATCTTAGTCATCTTGCTATGCCTGGTATCTAGCACACAAGAGGACGCGATATACGTCCGCAGGATAAATGAGTCATCACCACTTAGGCCTTGTTTCTATCATGTTGGGCACTAATGGCTTCCCAGATCCGCAATTCTCTGATGCTACCGAGTGCTACCACTTTACATAAAACGGATGTCAACATTTTAGCAAACTGCTCCATATCGTTAGGAGTTAGGTCAGAATCCACAAGGTAAACGGTTAGGTAAATACCACTATCGTAAAGGGCCAGCTCAGAAAAACTCATCTAACTCATCTGCAAAGGTCACAGTCTCCTCATTCGTTAGAAAGCACCATCTGGTGGGTAAATCAACAACCAGCAGGTGTATATGTCCACAGCTACCTTCACCCTCCCTCAACAGTCTGCCTGCCTCAGTCTGCCGTGACAACATGGAAATTCCATGTAGAAGTTGGAAAGAATGACACAGATTTCCATAGACAGTCGTGGAAACTACTCCAAGATACATTTGTAAGGAGAGGGGGAAAAAAAGAAAGTTGCAGAATAATATGCATAATGCAATCCCATGTAAAAATAAAACCATGTATGTCTACAAGGATATGTAAAAAAATGCATTCTTTTGCAATTTTTAAACAGTACAGATAAACAAAAAGAAACACAATACATCAGACATCCATGCGTATTAGAGAAGGAACAAGAAGCAAGCAGTTACCAGAGGTCAGAAGAGGCGAGAGGTCGGGAGCTAGAGTAGCAAGAGCTGAGGAATCTCAGAGGCAGGCGGAGACCAGGAGTCGAGACAGACAGGAGCCTCGTGGGGAGAGACCAACAATCAGAATCCTGCAAGGTGAACCTGGCAGGCCCTAAATCCAGTTCTCTAGGACCATCTCAACCCCCCCTCAGAGCAGCGACCAGTCAGGCTGGCTGACAGCCGTGGGGCCTTCGTTCACTGCATCCAGTTTCAAGGGATGGGAATCAAGTAACATGGGATGTGCACACAACACACACACACACACACACACACGCACAGGCAACCTGGATATACATTTACTATCTCCGGATCATGAGGAAATGGACCTTCTATTGGAATTACAGAGAGTATTATGAATGAGCCACCATTTCACATACAGCAACTCCAAGATGCTGCTTTTATGGTTCTGCTTTGAGCCTAACCTCAAGGGGTATCTGCAAGTAAGAATGGGAATCACCTCCCAGAATTCCTTAGACCAAATGCAGACCAGTTACTCAAATACTTGTGGCTCCGCCTCTAGGGTACCGGCCCAGTACAGCAAGAACGTATCCCCCGTGCTCAAATGACTGCGTTTCATCTAATTATGCAAAAACAAATAGTGTCCGTGTTTATAAACACATGAGCCTATAGATTTTTTTTCCTGCTTCTGTGTATCTATACCCTGGATCTCTCAGCCTGCGCTTCACTATAATTCAGTTTGCAGGTCTTCTCTTATAGCAGAACACGTGATGTAGAAATGGTTTCTGGTATTTGAATAACTAAATACTTTCAGATGGAGTCTAAGAACCTTCTCTTACTAAATTCTCTTCTAAAGTAAATACAGGGGTGCCCCAGTGGCTCAGTGGTTGAGCGTCTGCCTTCAGCTCAGTTCATGACCTCAGGGTCCTGGGATCGAGTCCCACATCGGGCTCCCCACAGGGAGCCTGCTTTGCCCTCTGCTTGTATCTCTGCCTCTCTCTCTGGGTCTCTCATGAATAAATAAATAAATCTTTAAAAAAAACAAATATAAAATATTTAAATTACATACAGTTAAAGTATCAGAACATACATAAAATAATTACAGTTTATGGTACAATGACATAGCAATTGGCAGTTTGTAATGTATTATTAATTACAC
This sequence comes from Canis lupus baileyi, assembly GCF_048164855.1. Classification (NCBI taxonomy): domain Eukaryota; kingdom Metazoa; phylum Chordata; class Mammalia; order Carnivora; family Canidae; genus Canis; species Canis lupus. Next base: position 1,346,718 of record NC_132873.1, on the reverse strand, counting down.
AGTCTCTTTGATCCTCACAACAGCCCCATGAGATTATCAAAGTAAATATTTCTATTAGCCTGTTTGAGTGTTATTTTTCTTATCTGTAAATTAGAGATCTATTCCGAGCCAAAGCATGGGTCTAGTTAGTGAGTGAGTCAACACCAGACCCAGTAGGACTCAGAAGCCTCCTCCTCCTCCAAGAAAACTTCCTAAATCAAGATCAAATGTCTCTGGGATAGGAACACCAATACCCTCTGAGCACATCTGTAAAAACTCATACTATAGTCTATGTTGGGAAAATATGGCAGCCGACTAAATTCTCAGACAGACCTTTATCTACTGGGAGACTCTGTTGCACCTCCCCTTAGCCTCTGTAAATTGGGGTTAATGCTGTTGACTGAAGATTGAAAGATTAACTAGCTAATCCTTGTAAATCTCCCTGGAATTAAAAAAATTCTCAAAAAATGCATAAATTAGAAGACAGAGATTTTGATTTCTCTCTCGTAGAAAGGTAATATTTTCCAGTGTTATAAGAGAAGCTCAGTACAGAGTTTTCTCTTCAATAATATTAAGGACAGAGTTCCAGGAAACCTTCAGTATTAACACAAGGGAAAAAGAAAGCCAAAGAGAAATATATTATTCTGAGATGATGTCAATGAGCATGAATACTGGTAGCTTTGCTCATCACAGTTAATTAATAAGAACTGAACACCTACTGGGCAGATAGCCTTGAATTGCTCTTAGCTGTTCTTAGCTTAATAAAAGATTCATTGAATTTTTTAGCAAATTAAATTTTGGTCCATGGCAAAGACAGAGCTTCTAGAAGTATGCCAAAATAGGATGAAAAATTAATGTTGGAGAAATAGGAATTCATTCTGATTCTCCTTATATCTTAACTAGGTTTGGCATTGGTGAAGGTGATTTAGATTCTCTTAAGAAAGCAACATGTTCTGAAATAGCTAAAATCTGTCCAGATAAGATTGAGATCAAAATTTAACCCCAATTCACATTACCACAGTCGGGTAAATCTAGAAAAACACAAGAGGCCAAACCAGAGTGCAGAAATTATGGGCAGAAGCAGGTCCTAGGAAAGCCTGGGCCTCAGGAAAATCAATCCTTCAGGACTTTCTAAAAGGCCACATCTGCAGTGGGTTTCAAAATGTCAGGCTTCATTTGAATAATGGAAAGCATAAAATTGAGTAATCTCAAGTTCAAAAACATGCTATTACACATCTGCACACCTCTCTTTAAAAACTAAAAATAAACACGGAGAATCAAGAGAAAGAGAAAGAAACATGGTCCAGCTGTCTCACTCTCTACACTGACCAATGACCTAAAATCTCCAAAGCAACGTGTAAGGTCATCTTCTAACATCACTGACGAAGGAAAATGGAGGGGAAGAAATAGGATGAAAGGAGGGAGGGAGAGAAAAATCCCTTCAAAAACCTTTCAAGTACTCACCCTGTGAAAACTGTTCCAAGAAATCTGATAACACCTCGGCCAATACTGCAAATGCTACTTACTCCATGGAACAGAGCACAGAAAGTCTTGTGGAAGCGAACTCTCCCAACAACACTTAATAGAAATAAATCTTCCGTGAGCCAGGGAACAGAAAAGAGAGCATCACTGAGAGAAATTACATCCCAAACCCAATGATTTATTTCTGAAGACTGTGGCCTGGATGACATGTTTCTGGAATGTTTGTTAAAATCTGGCCCAGAGTTGCTCACAAGTGTTGAAAAATCAAACAGCTAAGTCCCAGGTCATTATCTCGAGAGACTTGGGGTCTGATGGTCATACAAAGCCGGCACAAGTTAAGGGTAATACCGGGCTGTTCCACGCGGCTGGAGTGCTGAGCATGTCGGGGATAAAAAGAGAGGGCATGGCAACAAGGTTGGAGACGTGGCCTGGGACTGATGTCTAGAAAGCTTAGAGGTTTGGCTTTTATTCATCTTAGATGATGGAAAGTGACTGGGGACATCTGTCACCTGGGTCCCTGCACACCAGGAGGACGGTAACTAACCACCCAGGAAAGGGTAGCAGAGATGAGCTCAGAGGCAGAAAGAGCCAGAGGTGAGGTTTCAAAGGGAAACCACGTAAACCTGTACTAGTGGGAATGGAGGGGAAGGGGTGGATTTTAGTCCATCTGAATAGATAAAGGCAGCCTTTAGTGAAGGGTGGAGAAAAAAGAAAGAAAGAACCACTGAAGGATCCTGGGACATAATAAACTCAATCGTAAGACAGAACAGGTTTGCAGAAGAGGATTTTAGTTCTTGACATGTCAAGACTGAGATGGCCGGGAGAAGCCTGGAGAAGCCCGTCCTCTGCAGAGGAAGAGACAGCTATCTGATCATGGATTCCAGAAGCGGAAGGCAGGTAGACACCCAAGGAGAGTAGGAGGGGTGGGGGGAGGAAGGGAGTTCGGGACAGAAACCAAGAAGAGGCCTTTAGAAACAGGCTGAGAATCAGCAGAACTCAGCGATGTGGCAAAAAAATAATAAAGAGGATCAGTGACAAGCAAGGACCAGTGATGCAGAGAGGTGAGGTGGGTAAAGACTGGTGTTGACCATGAGGAAGGGGCCACTGGGAACTATGATTTCCTTGGAGGCTGAGCTGTAAGCTGCCACAGTGCGTGGGTTCTAAGGATGGCGGCACCTCATACAGGATATTACTTGGCACTAAATGCATGGAGATTAAATACCAATAGGAAAGAAAGGGATTTTGGTATTCTTGTTTATTTGTTTGGCATTTTTTAAATGTATAAATAATATTAAATAACCTTAGTAAAGAATCCAGAGGGAGGATTAAAAAATAAAAACAGAAAAGAGATGATACACAATGAAGAATGAGGAGGAATCCTTCACAATTGGGGCATCTGGGGGGCTCAGGCAGGTAATAAGGTCATGATCCCTGGGTCCTGGGGTGGAGGCCCGCATCGGCTCCCTGCTCAGTGGATGGCCTGCTTCTCCCTCTGCCTCACCCTTCCCTTGCTGGTGTTCTCTGACTCTATCTCTCTGTCAAATTAATAAATAACATCTTAAAAAAAAAAAAAAAACAGGAATCCTTCACAATTAAATTCTTGATCATTGAATGAGGCCTCTAGTGTGGTTGTGGTCTGAAGATGGAGGGGACACGGCCTGCCTCTTGAAAGCTTTGGATCCTTTGTTTACAAAGAATTATGGGAAGTGGGAGAAGGTCTCATATTCTGATCCCTGCACAAATGTTTATTTTAGACACGACAGAGAGAGGGAGGGAGAAAGGTTGTGATAAAGACAGAACTGACGTAAGAGCTGAAACAAGGACTGATTCTAAATACACCCGAAAGACACTTACATTTCCAAAGTATTTGTCGAGCAACTCCACGTAACGATGCACAATCTCTAGTGTCAGGAGCTCGTTGTCCTGATTTTCTACTGCACAGCAAAAATACAAACTAGCATACCTTGAAAAGAAAAATTGAAGGAAGAAAAGTAAAATATGAGGATACATCAACTAACCTGAAGTGGGTGTTTCCCACAGCGCGTATGCAGAGTTACCTCTTCCCCAGGGACTCTCCCCACCAGCATCCGAGAATGAAATCATCATTTGTCACCTCCACAGCCTCCCAATGTTAAGTCGAATGCATAAAAATATGGTGGCCATTGGGTTATTTCTGTTAATTACCTGAAATATTGTCCTCCGAGACCGCACGGTGAGACAGGGCCCGGGCCCGCAGCAATTGGAGGGTCTGCTCACGCCCCTCTCCTGCTTGCGACCGTCCTTTCTCCACTTCACCCCCCACCACGGCTCTCGCTTCACACTGTGCTGCCCCCACGCATCTGTGTCCCACGCTCGGCCCCAGCGGCCCATCCTCCTGCGGCCTCTGCTGCCCAGGATACTCTACCCCATGGCTCGGGCCGCTCCACGCCTCCCGTCCCGGCTCGGAGCTGGGAGGCCACGTCTTCTGGGAAACCTCCAACGCCCCTAACCGCACTGGGCGCCCGGCTCTGCTCGCCTGCGCTTCTCCCTCCGAGCAGGCCGGGCTCCCGGGCAGATGCTGACGCTGCCTTGCTCACGTCCTCCCACGGCGCACCCCGGAGCTGCGGTAGCTGCCGGGGACAGCGCGGGCCCAGTCTTTACACAACGCTTCACACCGCAGAGGAGCTCCAAGTCTGAAAATCCCAGCAGGTGGAGAGCAGCAGGGACAAGCTCCTTGCAGACAAGTGCTTCCTGGGCCTTCGCCTCCCGTCCCCGGGGCGCCTGGTCCTAAGGGGCCCTTGCCGACGTCTCCCCAGACGCTAGTACTGAGAGCTTTGGGCCCAGCAGAAGCAGCTCTGCCCAGGCACTTCCTGGCCATTTGCTCTGTTAAATACCGCCTGCCAGGCTGCCTCCGCTTCTCCCGCTCAGGTCTTACAAACGGCCTCGGCAGGAGCCTTCCTAGTGCGCGTCCTCACGTGGGAGCCGCAGCAGGATGCGGAGTGCAGGGCCAGCTCGGCAGGTTCGGGTCCTGCCTTAGACATCAGTTACCTGGGGCTTTTTGGGGGGGACTGCCCTATGTCTCCGGGCCTCGGTTTCCTTACCCATAAACTGAGGATGCTTGCCAGTCCCATCTTGCGACGGCAAGCCGCTGTAATCATGAGAGATTATATAGGCTTTAAATCCAGAAGGAAGGGTGCCTGGGTGGCTCCATAGTAAAGCATCTGCCTTTGGCTCCAATCATGATCTCGGGGGTCCTGCTCAGCAGGGAGTCGGCTTCCCCTCTCCCTCTGCCCCCCACCTCCCACTCACGTGCTCTTTCTCAAATAAATGAAATCTTTAAAAAAATAAAAATTAAAAAAGCCAGAAGAATATGGATTTGAATCCTGGCTCTCCCAACTGCCATTTAGCTACTGCCCACTTAGAAACTCTCTGTGGCTTCGGTTGCCACCTCTACAAATATGAGTAATAATAGTAATGATAAGAGCTGCCCATGTCTCCAGCATTTTATCCTGCATTTTTTTAAAAAGATTATTTATTTATTTGACAGAGAGCACAGGCAGGGGGAGTGGCAGGCTGGGCCCCCGCTCAGACCCAGGCCTGAATCTCAGGACTGTGGGATGATGACCAGAGCTGAAGGCAGAAGCTCAACTACTTACTGGACTGAGCCCCGCAGGTGCCTGCGTTCTCCCCACAGCAGGTGTCACTACCGCATAAGGTCTTGTTTGCCTAACCAGCGAGCACGCTGCCCAAGAGCTGCACTGTGGTGTCTCACTTGCTACATCATCCACAGTCATTAGAAGGGCCTAGAAGCAATGCCTTGGATGCACTTATACGTAATCCACACATAGAATCCATCCTGGCACGTGGAAAGCCTTTCGGCGAATGAGAGCTCTTTTCTGTTAGCCTATTGGGACAAGTATTTGGGGTCCAGACTCCAAAGACTTCAGTAAGAGACAGAATTGGGTGTTGTGTTGTAGCTGAAAACATTCAGATTAAACAGCCCAAAGCAATGATGAGAAAGACCGTTCTCATAAAGTTACTCACACCTTTTATAAACGAGTTTGAGCTCCTTCCAGTCAACAAAACTGCTTGTCCTCTGACCACGAGAGAGGATAATCTGAACAATCTCCCGGGTGATCTTTTTCCTTTCTTTGTCAGGGAGCGTCGTGTACCATTTCTGCAGCCGTAATTTCCCCTGTCGACTGAAAAGCAATATGAAATGTATCTAGAACAAATAAAGGACAGAGAAAAACAGAACTTGATCAGCTAAATCATTCTGCACAGACACTGGAAATTAGATGGCAGGGTTTACAAATGATGGTAACTCTGAACAAATGAAAAAATTCTCACCAGCGTGAAATGATCTCATCCAAAAATTCCATTTAACTCATCTGAGAACCAAGAAACATGTGCATCGAAAACACAGCTTATTGATATTAGGGGGGAGAGATAAGAGTTCAAAAAACAGGATTCCTTTTTTTGGAGTCATGAGGCAGAAAAATCATATAGAAGAAATACGTAACTCCTTTGAGAACACGATAAAATGTTCCTTCACGAGGCAAAAATAAAGGGTTAAAAACAGTGGAAGAGTTTACTTTAAAAACTACAGCCAAGTCCCCTGTCACAACTATGGCAACATGATGACAAGAGAGGAAGAGAAGAGAGAAGGAGAGGAGGACACGGTGTGGGCGACGGTGGGAAAGCAACACAGGACCGATTCTCAGTCCTTCGGATCGAAAATCGTCCACCCCGAAGGCGCACCACAGGGATGTGATACGGGTCCGCGGCGGGGTGGCTGCTGCCGTCGAGCCCACCGACGTGTCACCGCCTCACACGGTGGCCGCGGCGCAGGCCCACAGCTCCTCACGTCTGCTCCCAGCAGGTCTCCAGGACTCACCCCAGGGTCACGGCCTGCACTCAGCGTCGCCAACGGCAGCCTCCAGACACGCACAGCTGCGCCTCGTGCTCCTCACCCAACCTCTCCCTATCTTCCCCCTTGTCCCCCCGCTCCCCGCTCCCCGTGATCTCCGTCCTCCCCGACGGGCCTCCGTGACTTTGACATTTCAGACCCCACATGTCAGTCAGATGGCGCAGGATTGGGCTTTCTAGGCCGGCTTGTTCCAGTGAACACGAACCCGGGTTCACCCAGGATATCACGGACGACAGGATTTCTTCCTTTCTTATAACTGAACGTATTCCATTGCACACACACACACGCACACACACACGCATGCACGTGTATTCCACACTTTCTTCATCGGCTCATCTGTCGGTGGCCATGCGTCTCGGCGGCTGTGAATGAGGCTGCCACGACTCGGGACAGCAGGTATCTCTGCAAGACACTGATTTCATCTCCTTTGAAGACGTCCCCAGAGCGGGACTGCGGCCGTAAAGGAGCCCTCTCTGTCATCGTTGGAGAAAGCGCCGTAACGGCTGCACAGTCCGCACCCCCACCAGCAGGGCTCCGTTTCTCCACGCTTCCACCAACGCTATTGTCTCTTTGGTAACAGTCATTCTCACCAAGGCGAGCTGATCTCCTACGGTTTGGATTTGCAGCTCTCTGATGATTAACAATGTTGAGCATCTTTTCGCGGGCCCGCTGGCTATCTACATGTCTTCTTTGAAGAAATATCTGTTCAGGTCCTTTCTCCACTTTTTTTTAAGATTTTATTTATTTATTCATGAGAGACACAGAGAGAGAGAGAGAGGCAGAGACACAGGCAGAGGGAGAAGGAGAAGCAGGCTCCATGCAGGGAGCCCGACGTGGGACTCGATCCCGGGACTCCAGGATCACACCCTGGGCTGAAGGCGGCGCTAAACAGCTGAGACGCTGGAGCTGCCCCTTTCTCCACTTTTTAATCAGGTTATTTATTTTCTTGCTATTGACTTGTCTGAGTTACTTGTAATTTTGGATATTAACCTCTTAACAGATATATGGTTTACAAAGATCTTCTTCCATTCCCAGGTGGTCTCTTCCTTCTGTTGATTGTTTCCTTCCCTGCGAAAAAGCTGTTTAGTTTGCTGTAACTTCATTTATTTTTGCTTTTGTTGCCCTTGCTTTTGGGGTAATAACCAAAATATCCCTGCCCAGACCAATGTTATGAACCTATTTCCTTACACTTTTTTCCTTTCTGCAAATTCTTAGATTTGCAGTTTCAGTTACATTTAAGTCTTAATCTGTTTTGAGTTGATTTTTTTTTAATATGGACAAAGGAAGGGAAGTAGGTAAGGAAAGTAAGAGAAGGGTCCAATTTCAGTCTTTTGCAAGTGGATAACCAGTTTTCCCAATGCCATTTATTGAAAGAATGTCCTTTCTCTGTTGTGTGTTCTTGGCGTCTTTGTTGAAGATCAAACTAATTCTTTTTTTTTTTTTTTTTTAAGATCAAACTAATTCTTAAATGTCTTTACTCCACTTTGTGGGTAACTTGGCTGAGAGCTTTAAAATAGATTATCTCACATAACAATTGTCTTTGTCATCACAATAGATTTGTAATGATTTAGATGGTGTATTCATTATATTTGGAAGCAACCCAATTTCATTTCCAATTAAGTTTCAAAATGTGTATTTTAAATAAATGTTTATATTTCAATGCATTTTAAAAGCATTAAGCAAATGGAAGACACCATAACATGCAGAAATTTACTTTGGTACTTTACAGGTAAGTAGATAGGTTTTTCAGAAATTATTAAATGTTAATCTCTATTTGATGGAAGAATAAGTTTTCTCAAGGTACCATGTGAGAAGTTTAGAATCATAATGTATTTCATAGGGTTTTTCCTTGGTTTCGTTTTTTTAAAAAATAAAGTTCATTGTAGAGGTTAAGTGTGTTATGGAAAGAAGAACAATATATACTGAAAGCCAAAATAATTACAGTTTTATATTTCATATTATTTATTTTGTAAATAAAATATTCACCTCCTTTTATTGAAGAGGTTTGGCTTTGAACATCAGGGCATAAGTCATAAAAACTCACTAGGTGGTGATACCTGAGGACCAAAAGAAACCAGGTCTCTTTCCTCAGAGGTCCCCCTACACCAACCTATAGAATCTGAGGTCTTCTTAATAAGGTTATATTCTGTCTTAGAAAGAAAACATCTCTTAGAACAAGGATTCGAAGACCAAGGCATCGCAAGTGAGGAGAAAGCAAGTGTAAAAGCCCTGCTCATCTAGCAGCTTCAAGAAATATCACCCTGAGTCTGGAATTTAAATATCTGCTGAGAACATAGCATTTTCTTAAATATCAATTTCACTATCAGCATAGGTATAAATAATTCAGTAATGGAACACAGTGACTATTTTCTAAGAATTAGGTTGAGAACAATATTCTTACTTCCAAGAAGGCATCATCCTAAAAGTGACATTCTAAAAGTACAAAGTTCAACAGTGAACCATAAAACCTGGGGCAGCTGGGTAGCTCAGTGGTTGAGCATCTGCCTTTGGCTCAGGGCGTGATCCCGGGGTCCTGGGATCGAGTCCCACATCGGGGTCCCTGCAGGGAGCCTGCTTCTCCCTCTGCCTGTGTCTCTGCCTCTCTCTGTGTCTCTCATGAATAAATAAATAAAATCTAAAAAAAAAAAAAAAAAAAAAAGAACCATAAAATCTCAGGGTCTTGAGAGCAAGGCTCAGCTTTGGATCATCACCAATGGATAAGTCTATTCTATCCAATGTCCAGCAAATGGCCAGACTTTCACTAGAGAAATGAAATCCACACATTTTCTTCATGTTCACTTTGCATTTCCTGTCAGAAAATGTCTTTCTTCCCATCTAACCTAACCTCTTCTGTTATAGTTTAAACCAGTTTTTCCTGATTTTATCCACTGTGTCTATTAAAAGATAGTAAGTCACTGCCCCAAGAGTAATAACCAACTCCACACGTATTTGAAGACAGCCTTTCAGTCTAAATAACCCTGGTTTCATGCTATCTTCTTCTTGGTTCTATTTCCAGATCTCAAAAATCATCCTTGCTTTGATTCCTCAGAATGCTAAATGTTACTAAATGCTACTTTTAATTGAGGGCACTCAGATCGATGCCCAAAGTTCCAGTGAGAGACTGGAACTTGGGCTGAGTTTAATTGTGGATGCTTTGGAGTTCTGCATCGTAAGGGTCTCTCAAGCTCAGGTGCCTCCCTTCTTGATCTTAAACATGGATCAAGAATGTAGGACAATGAACAAAGAGCAACTCTATGTAGCAGTGAGTTCAGAAAGGATCATCAGGAACATAATACACACGTCTGTAAAGGCCAACATAAAATACAGAAATACAATCTAAATTCAAAAGAAACAACAAATTGCTTCAAATTTAGCCCATGATTGCCTTGCCTAAGACAGTGTTGAGAGATTCAGCCCTCCTGAGTTCTGCTCGGAGACAAACCTCGTTCGTGTGGTGTCTGGTGTCTGTCACGCCTCCAGAGTCAACGGTGTGGCTTGAGAGAACCAGCAGACCAAACTGCAGTGATGCACAAGAGTTCCTCACCTCTGGCGATTAATTTTACCCAATTTATCAGTTTAGTCAGTCAAGGCAGATTTGAATAATAGGTTTCAAGAGGCTAATCAAACACCTTTATTGATTAGCCTTAGCTTGAGAGTAGGAAAAAGGCCATTGGAAGAGTTTTTTCAATATTTACAAAGAGCCAACTGACATTCAAGTTGATGTCATAAACAATCCTCATATGACTTCAGAAAACAACACCCAGACCTCCTTCCATAATATTGCTGAGACGAGAGGAGTAATGGAGAGGCTGACCGGTAATACTCTTCTAGAAAATGCCAGAAATAACCATAAAATCCAATGAAGTGTGTTGAACAAGGCTGACTTCTTACATTTCGCCCAAATGCTTTGGCCTCAGGTGGACACTTAGCTTCGCCAAGACCTCCCATTCCTATCCCAGAAGCCCTTCCAAGGGGTCTGGTTCTGTACCAGATAATCCTTTAAATCCCAACATGTCAGGTTTGGAATCCAAGGAATCCATTTGGAATTCCCTGTCCTCAGAGCTTCCGCTAGTATAACCCTTGACCTCACTGGGTACGGCACGAATTTCTCATTTTGACCCAGAATGCAAACTGCTCGGGGCATTTTTGTGATTCTATTTCTGAAGCGTGTCCAGGGAGGTACCGGTAGGCCTTTGCAGGAAGCACAGAGCAGACCAATACCAATCTACTTAGTCCGACGCTTTGAACCAGCATTAGCATCTTCCTTCTCATTGAAGATAAAAGGTGAAAGCAACTAGCAGCACCTTTGGTTCATGATGTTTGCCAATCTCCCTGCTGCTGACCTGAACTCATGTATTAGACCCACAACTCCCTTCCAAGAAGAGAGGAATCCAGGAATCTTTCCCTATCCCCAACACTGTCACCTCATGAACACCACCTATTCCAGCCTGGCTTGTTTCAGGATCTGAGCGGCCAATACAAACGCACAGAATATGTTCCTTCCCTCCGATTCCATCAACCTGACAGGCCCAGCCTCTGGTGCCCTGGATCCCACGACACATCAGTTAAACAGCACTAATGCTAGAGTCCTCCCCCCCTTAGCCCCTCTTCCAACTTCTGCAGCCTCTCTACCAACTCCCAACCCGGATCAGCGCGTCCACCCTCATCTCCGCGGCTACACTGAGGCACCACGTACTGCTGAGAAAAATCACAGAGGACTTTGCAGATTGGAACTACTTTCGATGGATGATGGTCCAGCTCGGCGAAATCTCCAGTGTTACCTGGAAACTCTCCATCTACCTCTTCACGTCAAGGGTTGCTAAGCAACTCCCCCTTCTATTCCCTGCAGAGGTTATTGCAAGTCACCACCAAGCCCCTCCTATTCCATTCTGACTCCCTGCTCTGGGAAGATAAAAGTCAAGAGGATAAAAATCATGCTGCAGGATTTCCTTTACTCCTCCCACCACCCGCACACCGTGTGGCACAAATCCAGTCACCCCCACCTCCACCCTCGCCAACGTATTTTCTCCCTGTGTCAGAGAACACACATCTTTCTCTGCCCTGGCTTTCCACCTCACCTATGTCTTCAGGAATGTGGATCCAGCATCCTGACACCCACCCTCCCTTTGAGACTCCGTACATATAGACACTGAATAATGCTAAGTTGCTCTCGTGTTTAAAAAACAACAGTCCCGGGATCCCTGGGTGGCGCAGCGGTTTGGCGCCTGCCTTTGGCCCAGGGTGTGATCCTGGAAACCCAGGATCGAATCCCACGTCGGGCTCCCAGTGCATGGAGCCTGCTTCTCCCTCTGCCTATGTCTTTGCCTCTTTGCCTCTCTCTCTCTCTCTCTCTCTCTCTCTCTGTGTGTGACTATCATAAATAAAAAAAAAAAAAAAACAACAACAACAGTCCCGGGGCACCCCGGGGGCTCTGCCTTGGGCTCAGGGTGTGATCCTGGGGTCCCAGGATCGAGTCCCGCATTGGGGTCCCTGCATGGAGCCTGCTTCTCCCTCTGCCTGTGTCTCTGCTTCTCTCTCTGTGTGTCTCAGGAATAAATAAATAACATCTTAAAAAACAAAAACAAAAACTAAGAAACAGTTCTCTCTAGAATCTCAACCTTGACTTACACTGTCGAGTCCAGAAAGTGCCCATACATTCTGCCCCAATAAGCCTACTGCTTGCATCTATATTAAGGATGGCCTTAAAATGCAGATATTTAAGCATTAATGCTCACTGTAGAGTTCTTTATAGTAATACAAAAAAATAAAACTGCAAGCTACCTAAATTGCCAATAAGAGGAATTTTAAAATGCTATTTGTTAAATGATTTCAGTAAGTGAGAATGCCTACAATATAACGTCACATTAAAAAGAAACGGAATATAACATAGGACACGGAGTACGACAGCAACACTTTGAAACCGTACTTACGAAGACATTATATAAAGGAAAGACATGAACTTGTTCATACTGTTCATCCTGGAAGAGGGAATTATAAATGTTATCTTCTTCTCTGCACTCGCCTGGAATTTCCCAAGTTCACATACACGGTTTTAGAATTAGAAGGAAAAAGGGCTTATTGAAAAGGACGTTCCCAAGTTCAGCAGAAATCAGGGGACGTTCAACCTGAAGGCCAAACACCAAGCAAATGCCAAAGCGCTTTCAACACATAAAACTACACCCGCAGGAGCCGCGGGCTACTCCCTGGCCTCAGGGCGGGGGCTTTCTAGAACATTCTGGTTTTTCCGGAGATGACCTCTGAAAAGCCTGGGGTTTTACTGAGCACCCCACGAGGACAGGGAAGGGTTTTCCTCCAGCTGCAAGAGACCTCGGGCCGCGGGCCCAGAGAGCTCGGCAGGACCCACAGACTGGGACCGGCGGCTGCTGCGCGGACCTGGGGCGCGGCTGCACAGGCCGCGGGGGGCTCGGCCTCCTTGGGGCCCCGCCTGCGCCCCTGCACCGCCCTCCCTCGGGCCGCCCCTGGGCAGCGCAGGGCTCTCTGGAAGGTGCCGGACAAGCGCGACTCCCTTCCCCCCCAGGGTTCCCCTCCTCGGGCCCTAGGGCGCTCCCTCCGCACCCCCAGTGTGCGCAGACCCTCCGGGCTCCTGGGGGGCGGCTCCCCCCAACACCCCCAGTGTGCACAGACCCTCCGGGGTCCTGGGGGGCGGCTCCTCCCAACACCCCCAGTGTGCACAGACCCTCCGGGGTCCTGGGGGGGCAGCTCCTCTCAACACCCCCAGTGTGCGCAGACCCTCCCGGCTCCTGGGGGCGCCCCCCCCAACACCCTCAGTGTGCGCAGACCCTCCCGGCTCCTGGGGGGCGGCTCCCCCCAACACCCCCAGTGTGCACAGACCCTCCGGGCTCCTGGGGGCGCCCCCCCAACACCCCCAGGGTGCGCAGACCCTCCCGGCTCCTGGTGGTGCCCCCACAACACCCTCAGTGTGCGCAGACCCTCCGGGCTCCTGGGGGGGCGGCTCCTCCCAACACCCCCAGTGTGCGCAGACCCTCCCGGCTCCTGGGGGGCGGCTCCTCCAACACCCCCAGTGTGTGCAGACCCTCCCGGCTCCTGGGGGGCGGCTCCCCCCAACACCCCCAGTGTGCACAGACCCTCCGGGCTCCTGGGGGGCGGCTCCCCCCAACACCCCCAGGGTGCGCAGACCCTCCCGGCTCCTGGTGGTGCCCCCACAACACCCTCAGTGTGCGCAGACCCTCCGGGCTCCTGGGGGGGCGGCTCCTCCCAACACCCCCAGTGTGCGCAGACCCTCCCGGCTCCTGGGGGGCGGCTCCTCCCAACACCCCCAGTGTGTGCAGACCCTCCCGGCTCCTGGGGGGCGGCTCCTCCCAACACCCCCAGTGTGCGCAGACCCTCCGGGCTCCTGGGGGGCGGCTCCCCCCAACACCCCCAGGGTGCGCAGACCCTCCCGGCTCCTGGGGGGCGGCTCCCCCCAACACCCCCAGGGTGCGCAGACCCTCCCGGCTCCTGGTGGTGCCCCCACAACACCCTCAGTGTGCGCAGACCCTCCGGGCTCCTGGGGGGGCGGCTCCTCCCAACACCCCCAGTGTGCGCAGACCCTCCCGGCTCCTGGGGGGCGGCTCCTCCCAACACCCCCAGTGTGTGCAGACCCTCCCGGCTCCTGGGGGGCGGCTCCTCCCAACACCCCCAGTGTGCGCAGACCCTCCGGGCTCCTGGGGGGCGGCTCCTCCCAACACCCCCAGGGTGCGCAGACCCTCCCGGCTCCTGGGGGGCGGCTCCCCCCAACACCCCCAGGGTGCGCAGACCCTCCCGGCTCCTGGTGGTGCCCCCACAACACCCTCAGTGTGCGCAGACCCTCCGGGCTCCTGGGGGGGCGGCTCCTCCCAATACCCCCAGTGTGCGCAGACCCTCCCGGCTCCTGGGGGGCGGCTCCTCCCAACACCCCCAGTGTGCGCAGACCCTCCGGGCTCCTGGGGGGCGGCTCCTCCCAACACCCCCAGTGTGCGCAGACCCTCCCGGCTCCTGGGGGGCGGCTCCTCCCAACACCCCCAGTGTGCGCAGACCCTCCCGGCTCCTGGGGGCGCCCCCCCCCAACACCCTCAGTGTGCGCAGACCCTCCCGGCTCCTGGGGGGCGGCTCCCCCCAACACCCCCAGTGTGCACAGACCCTCCGGGCTCCTGGGGGCGCCCCCCCAACACCCCCAGGGTGCGCAGACCCTCCCGGCTCCTGGTGGTGCCCCCACAACACCCTCAGTGTGCGCAGACCCTCCGGGCTCCTGGGGGGGCGGCTCCTCCCAACACCCCCAGTGTGCGCAGACCCTCCCGGCTCCTGGGGGGCGGCTCCTCCAACACCCCCAGTGTGTGCAGACCCTCCCGGCTCCTGGGGGGCGGCTCCCCCCAACACCCCCAGTGTGCACAGACCCTCCGGGCTCCTGGGGGCGCCCCCCCAACACCCCCAGGGTGCGCAGACCCTCCCGGCTCCTGGTGGTGCCCCCACAACACCCTCAGTGTGCGCAGACCCTCCGGGCTCCTGGGGGGGCGGCTCCTCCCAACACCCCCAGTGTGCGCAGACCCTCCCGGCTCCTGGGGGGCGGCTCCTCCCAACACCCCCAGTGTGTGCAGACCCTCCCGGCTCCTGGGGGGCGGCTCCTCCAACACCCCCAGTGTGCGCAGACCCTCCGGGCTCCTGGGGGGCGGCTCCTCCCAACACCCCCAGTGTGCGCAGACCCTCCCAGCTCCTGGGGGTGCCCCCCCAACACCCCTACTGTGTGCAGACCCTCCCAGCTCCTGGGGGGTGGCCCCCCAACACCCCCTGTGTGTACAGACCCTCCGGGCTTCAGGTGGGAGGCCCCCCCTGCAACACCCCCATCTAGTGTGCGCAGACCCTCCGGGCTCCTGGGGGCGGCTCCCCCCAACACTCCCACCTAGTGTGGGCAGACCCCCCAACACCCCCAGTGTGTGCAGAACCTCCCGGCTCCGGGTGAGCGGCTCCCCTCCACACACACTCCCCCCTAGTGTGTGCAGAACCTCTGGGCTCCTGGTGGGCGCTCCCCCTTCCCCCCCACACCCCTGCCAGGCCCTCTTCACAGGGGCCACAACCCCCCAGCAGGAACCAGGGGGCAGGTGCCACCGCCAACCTGCCCTGGCTCCCCTCTGGGGCCCTGCGTCCTCACCTATGAAACAAAAGGGGAGCAGGGTCCCAGACTCCCATCCCCTCACGGCTGACACAGGGCAGTCACCTTGCACGGGAGGGTAGAGGTCCCGGGTGATAGAATAGAGGGAGGAGGGACAGAGTGGCCCGGAATGGCTCGCTGTGACTAAGGGCACAGGCACAACCAGCCCCGCCAAGGGCCCACCAGCAGGAAGTACCAGCCCGTGTCACTGGGTCTTCAGATTTTTTCTTTTCCAAAAGAAGCCTGAAATCCGGATGCTTATGTAAAATATTGGGATTATTCTAATGTTGGCAACTAATGTTAATAATAATACCAACAAAAGGGCCTTCAAGCCACGCACAGGTGAGTGGCCACAGTCTGGGACCCGCTGGGGCTCGGCCTCGGGCAACCACGACCTGCTGAACGAGGGTCCGCAGAAGCCCCTCCTGCCCGCTCTTTCTGTGGCATCTGCCCCGCCCGGCGCACTTCCTTTGTTGTGACTCCTGAATCTGTCTGAGGAAGTGGCCCCGGGCCGGGAACCTGCTCCCACGTCTCAGCCCAGGGTCACCGTCCAATCTCTCGTGAATCGGAATCCCCTATGAACTTAAGGCATCAAATCGTATAGGTTTCCTGTCCCCAAGATTTCTAGCTCCGGTTACTGTTCCTACAGTAGGAGAAGGTAAATCTAGCGCGGAGAGTGCAATCCACGCCATCTCAGAACCTCATTTTGGATGGTTGTGTCAGCCTTTCTGCTGAAACAAAAATATTGAAGAGCAGCAGCTGCATAGGCCAACATCTTCGATTCTTTCCCCGATCCTCGCACACCACCTGGTGGCAAGACAGTCGGCTCAGAAGGCCTGAGGTGCCCAGGGAGGGCAGCAGCCTGGCGGCAGGAAGCACTGAGCATCTGCTCAGGGGCAGCGAGAGAGAAGGAAGAAAGGAATGAGATCTGAGATCTTAGAAACAGAAGGTAGAGATAATCCACAAATTAAAGGATTAACTGCTGAGAATTAAAGGATTAACTGTGGAGAATTAGCTCCTGACCATTTACATAAAATTTTAGAGGTTCCTCTGCAAAGAGAACTCCTCATAAAACTGCCTGGTATCCACCTACCTGTACCACACCGCACAGTAATGTCCACTGGAGGGAGGAGGGGAGGGAGGTGGGGGGGGAGAGGGAGGGAGGGCCAGGCAGCAACTCTAGGACAGGATAAGCAGCCTATTATGGGTTGCACTGCATCACCCTAGAATTCATATGTGAAGGTCCTGACCCCTAGTAGCCCAGAATGTGACCTTGGTCCCTGCAGATGTAATGAGTTAAGTCGAGGTCATACTAGACCAGGGGAGCCCCTACCCCAATAGGACACGCATCATTCTAGACATTTGTTGATTTGTTGACTTAGCACAAGCAGGGGGAGCAGCACCCAGAGGGAGAGGGAGAAGCAGGCTCCCCGTGGGGAGCCAGATGTGGGACTTGATCCCGGGACTCCGCGGTCACACCCTGAACTGAAGCCAGATGCTCAACTGCTGAGCCACTCAGGCGCCTCCCTTTTTTCATCTCAGAAGGCATCACTGCTGTTGTCTATGCCAGCAATACCTGCCATAAAACCCAATCATCTACGTTCTAGAGATAAGGTGAGCAGATTCCAGTCAACTTTGCAAATATTTATTCGGTGTCTACACAGTGAAGTATTTAAAATGAAATAATCCCTCATTCCTGGACTCTTAAAATGCTGATGTGAGAAAAGACAACAGAGCTGCTTCGGGGCAAACCCTGTCCTCTGAAGAGAAGGAACTGCAGACCCTGCAGAGAGCTGATGGCTGGACCCTCAGTTGGGCAGAGTTAAAACAAGCTCCTGCTTCCCAGCCCATTTTTCCCCATTTTTTCTATTTATGCAAATAATTATAACTGAGCCTTATGCTAACACCAGACCTGCTTTTAATGGTTGATGTATGCTGAGCATGCAGTAGGCACACGCTAAGCACTTCACCTGCAATACCCCCGTGTCATCCTCATCAAAATGTTATTCCCACCCCCATGTAATTGGTAAGGAAACTGGGGCCCCCCAAAAAGCGAAGCACCTGCTCCAGGTCAATCAGCCTAGAAGACTCCAGAGCTGGGCTTTGATTCTAGAGCCCACTCTTGAAGTGGTTATGTAACGTCGCCTCCTTGAAGGGAAAACTAGCACCAGTGGGGCTGGCCTCACCACGTTTAAAGTCCCTATGATGTTGAACCTCCCTTTGTAGCCAAAAGGCGACATTTTCCCTCGACTGTTTGAACTGTGTTTAGGGCAACTTGAAGCCGCAGCGATGTTATCAATGGCGAACAAATACATCCACCAGCAGCCAAGTTTCTTTTTTCTTCTTGTAAATCACTGGTGCTCAGTGAAGACAATCCATCCCAAGCCTCAGACCTTCCATCCTCAAATACATCAGGAGTTCACTTCTAGGTCTTCCTTGTCCAGAAAGATAAAAGCCTTATTCAAACGTTGATTTTTAAATTTATATCTCAGATGAATCAAGAGGAGCCAAAATGGCATGCAAAAATTAGACGCTGTGGAGGCATCTAACGGCCCCCATTTCAGTTTTTAAAATGCAGTTTTAGTGTTATGAAATGTTACCTCTCGGAACGCCCCGTGTAAGTGCTGTTCACGTCACGCAACAGTTAAGTGTCTTCTCCTAACAGCAGGGCATCCAGCCCGAGGGCAAGGGGATGGGTGCAGCCGTGCTGTGTCCTCAGGCCAGACTGCTCTGGAACGTCTCAGGACGGCAGGTCACCCACGACCACTGGCGTGCAAACTGTATGCCTGAGTTCAGAAAACACGCGGGGAAGGTGCTGTGATTAGAACCAGAGAGATGAGCCTCGGTGACGGCAGTCTCGGCTCCAAAAGACACTTAAGAAGGACTTTCGTTTTCCTGGCCTTTGAGTTGAAAGCCAGCAGAAATGTGGGATGCGAGGCTGTCAGAACTCGAACTCGAGTCGAATGCTGAATCCTGCCTCCCCTGCCCCGTATGTCTCTTCCCACAGGCTGAACAACAGCCCTTTAAAAACAAAGCAAACAGAACAAGACAAAAAATAAACCCCCCAAATTAGATGACAGAGCCAGGGGAAGTTGGACACGCAGCCCCCTCAATCCATGTCTCTGTTCCTACTCCGGAACGTGGGCCCCCCCAGAGCTGAGGCACGACCGCAGGGCCATCAGGCCCCGGCTGAGCTCACATCCCAAACGCTCCGAATTAGTGACTGCGGATCTGTGCTGCCCACACGGAGGCCAAAGCACTAACTAACGTCACCGTGCGGGTGCCGTGCACATGGCCAATGGCACGGTCCCTCTCTCCAGTTTTCCAGCTCACTGATTCCGACCTGTGGGATGACAGAAAAGATCAGGATTTGGGGGGCCAAACGGAAAGAAGGGAATTGTGCCAGTTGCGTTTGCACGTCCCTCTGGAACACTGAATCTTAGGGAAAGACGCAGCCCTGCAGCAGGGTTGTGGGCAGGGGACCCTTCGGTGCTGGCTACTCAGAAATCACCGTCAGCCAACACGTGAAATGACGCAGGCTTGACACCTGTACAACGGTGAGTCATGGAAAAAGAACCTGGGAGAAAATATATAGGGAGAAGCCGCCACAGAAAGGGTTTGCCTCTGAATGGCCCAGGCAGGAAAAGGCCGGCATCCAACAGAAGCCCGGGCCACCCGTCGGTGGGCTCAGGAAGAAGGAAGCAGTGACCAGTGCAACTTCACACACATTTACGTGCGATTTCCTGAAATCCTTGTGAAGACCGTGTTTCCTCCCATTACCATCACGACACACGGGGCTCCCCTTCTGAAGTCAAGACAAAAGCCCTCAGTCCCCACATTGATCCTGCCAACTAAGTGATCCATACGCTCCTTGAGATGTGTAGCCAACGTGTTCTAAACTACTCGGAGTAATAACACACGCTCAGTACATGCTAACACCTTATGGTAGCTCAGGGTTATATCCCCCTTCTACATACTTGGGGGAAAATGTAGTTTGGAATATTACTCGGCCATAAAAAAAGAATGAAATCTTGCCATTTGCCATGACAGTGATGGAGCTACGGGGTATGATGCTAAGTGAAATACATCAGTCAGAGAAAGACAACTACTGTCATTTCACTCTTACATGGAACTTAAGAAACAAGACAGATACACAGGGGCACCCGGGGGGCTCAGCAGTTGAGCATCAGCCTTCGGCTCAGGGCATGACCCTAAAGTCCTGGGATCGAGTCCCGCCTCGGGCTCCCCACAGGGAGCCTGCTTCTCCCTCTGCCTGTGTCTCTGCCTCTCCCTGTGTGTCTCTCATGAATAAATATAAATAAATAAATAAATAAATAAATAAATAAATAAATAAATAGATTTTAACAAACAGATAAACATGGGGAAAGAACAAAAAAGAGAGGGAGGCAAATCATCAGAGACTCTTAACCACAGAGAATAAACTAGGAGGTCCCTGGAGGGGAGGTGGGGGGACAGGGGCTAACCGGTGACGGGGATTCAGGAGGGCACTTGTGCTGAGCCCTGGGTGTTGTATGTAAGGAATGAATCGCTAACTTCCACTCCTGAAACTAATAACGCACCATATATTAACTAACTAGAATTTAAGTAAGGACTTGAAACATTAAAAAATAATAATAATAAAAATTTTTAGAAATGTAGTTCGGCATCTCATAGGCTGACCCTTACCTATTTCGTGTTCAAGTTTCCAGGAGTCAAAGCGTTTGTTTTCCCTTTTGCTCTACGCCTTTTACCCAAGGAATATACATGATTTAGTTACAATGGTTTTCAGAACTTTGGCAGGCGACGATGACTCTAAGATTGACCCTCTTTCTGTGCCTTCGCTAGTCTGCGCATGGCAGAAACCTCCGTGTGTAATGGGGACCGACAACCACAGACGTCACAGGAGAATTGGTACCGTAGTAAGTAAGGGTTAGAGAGAGAAAGAATGTCAAACGTGTAATGTCTGGAAGAAGAAAAACACAGACTTGACTATAAACACCAGAAAAACCGCGTAGCTCTCCAGCAGGCGTGCTTGCCAAGTTTAAAAGAAACCAGACAGGTTCCGAATGACCACGTGCTTTCCTTACTGACTGTGCCAAACCCAAGGAACCCCTCCCCGTAACCACTAACACATGCCTTATTAAATTCACAGTCACACTTCCATTTTTGATACAAGTAAAGGATTATTCTATATCACTTTACGTACATATTTTTATATCATGTAGCTGACTATTTTTATATCCTATCACTTGTGTTTTAGCTACCTATTTTTGCTGCCTATCATTTTGTATCATTTTTTTCCTTTTTTTTTTTTTTTTTTAAGAAGGGGAGGTGGACAGGCAAAGGGAAAGAGAGAGAACCCCAAGCAGGCCCCACACCCAGCAGGAAGCCCAACACAGGGCTCGATCTCACCACCCTGAGATCACGACCTGAGCCAAACTCAAGAGTCAGATGCTTAACTGACGGAGCCACCCCGGTGCCCCCATTTCATATCATTTCAGATTCTCCCTTTTACCTATCTTACTTTTGAAAGTTGACTTGATATTTTCAGTATTTAAATATATATATATATTCTTTTATATATGTGTGTGTATGTGATTGAGACTCTAAATGTTCTTTCTTGGGGCCCCCATTTCATATCATTTCAGATTCTCCCTTTTACCTATCTTACTTTTGAAAGTTGACTTGATATTTTCAGTATTTAAAAAATATATATATATTCTTTTATATATATGTGTGTATGTGATTGAGACTCTAAATGTTCTTTCTTGGGGCCCCAATAATTTCAGATATTGTTCATGTTAACTTTTTACACTATTTGGAGGAAAAAGTAATCGTATAAACAATATCGGAAGGCTCGCTCAGGCATCATGTCAGGTGGTTTGTATTTTCCTCTTTGTATTTGTTTTCTCCAAATATTCTGTAATAATTATGTATCAGCTATAGTTTTTAAAATGTAAGGGGAGATCGCTATAGGGAGCTATAGGATACAGTAGCTGCCACATAACACAGGGAAGGAAGAACTGGGTTTTCTGGGACGCCGGGCAGCTGGAAGCAGAGCTGTCACTCAGGGGCACCAGAGCAAGCACTCACACACCCCAGCTCCCTGCCCAAGAAAACACGGCTTTGCCGACGTGAGCTTGAGGTCAAGAAACAGCCCAGTATTTGTAAGCATCCCCTTCATCAAAAGTGAAAATAGACTTGACATAAATTCTTCCCAAAGGGCAGGTAAGCCCCAAAACACAGGGAGGTAACAGAGCTAGAACTGGGCGTCAAGGATTTGGGGAGCACCATCTTGCTCTGAGGGCATCGTCGGCAGCTTCCACCCAACACTGTCCATGAGGTCCTGGGGACCCAGGCTGGGAAGTGCTGCCTCTCATCCTCGTCGTGTGACCGTCTCTCCCTTTGGGATACATTTTCAATTCTAGGCTATTACTGAGAATTTAATGGAATGCAGCATGGAAGGGGGCGTGGGTGGGGGTTGTTTCTCCTTTCGGTTATCTCGGTTATCTCGGTTATCTCGCAAACTGGGCCACAGAAGAAGGGCTCTTTGCAGTCACATTTACATTAGAAAGTTGCATGACAAATGATTTCTGCTTTAAATAGCTTATCTTTTTCATGAAGGCAGACCCAAAAAGACCTCTACACTTCGATACTTTGATGGTAAATCAACCAAGAGGCCCCGGACTAATAGGAGCGCAAGAAAAAGACGAAA
Source organism: Canis lupus baileyi (assembly GCF_048164855.1). Lineage (NCBI taxonomy): Eukaryota > Metazoa > Chordata > Mammalia > Carnivora > Canidae > Canis > Canis lupus. Next base: position 1,324,488 of record NC_132873.1, on the reverse strand, counting down.
CTAAAGTTCCTTAGAATGCTCAACATTTTCTCTTCAATAAATTCTAACAGGTGGTGAAGTTTTAAGAGACTTGATTAAACAGGTCCTGACAATGACTTCGTCCACTGCTCCCTTACCATCTGTTCTTAATATCACAGCCAGATTGAACGCAGGACAGGTCACTCCTCTGCTCAAAATGTTCCCTCCAAGAAAAAGCCATGACCAAGTCTCCACCATGACCGAGATGACCCTACTCACTGTGCCCGTCCCTCCGTTTGATGTCACTGAACACTCTTCCCATTCCTCACCCTGCCCTAGGCGTACTAGGCACCCTACCTCAGGGCCTTGGCACCAGCCCTCCCCGGACTCAGTGCATGAGTCACTCTCTCCCCCCACGTATCTGCATGAGTCACTCTCTCCACTTCCATCAAGTCTATTTGAACATCCACTACTTCTCAGTAAGGACTGCCCTGACCACTCTACATGGAATGTGCTACCTGCCATCGCTGGCCCGCCCCAAGACCCCTAATCCTCCAACCCTACTCCAGTATTTTTCAAAGTATTTGTGACTTAACATTTTACTTTATGACTGTATTATCATCACTCCACAGTATACAACATATGCTTCATGAGGTGGTCATGTAGTCTCTTGTTTATTGATGTGTCCCAAGCTTCCAGAATAGTGCCCGGCACATAGTAGGCCCTCAATAAATGCTTTTTGAATGAATGAATGAATGAATGAATGAGGCAGATCTGCCTCTTGTAAGAAGACAATGAAGCAGTCATTTACTCAATAGTATTCCCATAATACAAAAAAAGAGAGAAAAGCTAACGTGTAAATGTAATCAGTCAACTCACAATAGAGCTGTGAGGATTTAGGAGATTAATGCTTAGAATAATATTGATAGGTTTTGAATTATGTCTAAATCAACCACTGCTTTACACCATAACAGCAGAATTTTGCCCATGGGAGAGAAGACAAATTAATTTCTCTGGGCAATGTTGATGTACTATCAGCACACAAGTATATTTGGTGTCAATCTTTGGTGGATAAATCTAGAACAACAGATGAAAAAGCAACATGAAAACACGATGAATTTTTCTTCCTATAAGTTTTATAGTAAAAAAAGGAATAATCCATCATATATAGTCAAAGAAAATCTCTCTTAGCCCATTTACTGGCAAGACTAACAATCATGAAGTAATTGCCAAGAGGATGTCATGTTTAGTTGATTCACATTGAACTTTTCGACTGGATGCCAAATATCTCTTCTTTCAGAACATTCAATATCACCCATCCCAGAAAATGAGACACCCAACTATCAAAGGAACTTACAGCCAAAGGGAAAATCCTGGCAACACAAGAGTAGGTGAGGCTTTGCATCTGGCACATCCCTACGTTACCTGAGTGACCACCGGACAGCAGGTAGAAAGCAAGCCGGTAAGGGCACCTGAAACTTTAGCTAAGCAGCCATTTCACTTATTTTCCTAGGAAAACTTTGTTTTAATTCCCAAGCCACTATTTTCAGATGGGGATCCAAGTCTGTCACCTTCCATTCCCCTCCACGTTCTCGTGATCTTTCCAGGTAGTGTATGCAGCAGGGCGGCGGCAGTGCCCACCAGAGGCCAGCTCCAGAGAGTCAATGGCAGATTCCATCAGCACCAATGTCAAAGGGGCTCAACAGTGGTTTTCACAGAAATGCTTCTGTAACAACACTGAGCACAATGGATAGAACGCCACCTGGCGTCACGATGCTTCCGTCTTTGACCGTGGCTCTTCTCGAGTCTTGGCTATTAACTGAGTCTACTAGGTTTTCTACATTTTCTTCAAAAGCAATCTTCAAGGACTCTTTTTGATTTGGGGAATGAGAAAAGAGCTGTATGGATCAAGAGCCAAGAGCAAGGTGTTTTAAAATCTGTATATGCACTAAAAATCCCAACATGTGACCAGAAAGTTCACAAAATGCTAAAGCCAAATAGACCACTGGACATGATCTAATAGAAACCCAATTCCAGAGGAGAAGGTGCTACCCAAAGCCTTAGTAGTAGTAAGGTGTTGAGTCAGAGCGATGGCCTGTGGAGCCTGACCTCAAATATCGTTGTAACGAGCCCGCGCGTGTGTGGGCATGTGCATGCACGCATGTGTCTCTTTTAAATTCCAGGTTACACCTGTCTTTTGACCAAAGCAAAATGCAGCTGGGCTGTAAAAATTTAGACTAAGTGGCTTAATACAAAACAGAGGGAAAATATATGATACCTGACTCCTTTCTTTTATAGTTTTTGAAAGTCACTACTCTTACGTTTGCAGCTGCCCAAGGAAGCATTGTTATTTCCCTTCTTGAAATAACACATGAAGTAATGTCTACTTTACCTAACTGCAGAGATCCGCGGTTCCACTCACCAAAAAACACTGTACAGAAAATGCTCAACACATACCGCGTGATGGCAAGAAAACTCCCAATACGTTAGACAGCCCTTGTGTAGAACAGACCATTAAGATTCCTCTCTTCCTGGTCCATTTGCTGCAATAGTCTTTTAAGAAGTGTCTTATCCTTTTATTATGGTTTAAATTTTGGCTCCATTTTAAGGGTATCAGGTTTTTTTATTGTAGTAAAATACACGTGACATCAAATTTCCCGTGTTACCCATTTTTAAATGTACAGTTCGGCGGCATGAAATACATCCATAATGTTGCGCAGTCCTCACCACCATCCATCTCCAGAACTTTTTCATTTCCCCAGACTGAAACTCTGTACCGCACGGGACAATAGTTTCCCTGCAGCCCTTGGCAACTACCATTCTACTTTCTGTCCAAGAATTTGACTAGTCTGGCTACGTACGTCATATAAGTGAAATTATGCAGCATTTGTCCTTTTGCGACCGCCTTATTGCACTTAGCACAATGTCTGCAAGGCCCCTCCATGCTGTAGCAGGTGTCAGAATGCCCTTCCTTTGTAAGTCTCGGTAATACTCCTTGTGTGGACACACTGCACATTTTAGCCATTCGTCCATCAGTGGATGTTAGGGTTGCTTCCATTTTGTGGTGAGTAATGGTGATGTTACAAACATGGGTGCACACATCCTTCCAAGTCTCTGCTTTCAATTATTTTGGACACGTACCCAGAAGTGGAATTGCTGGATCATATGGCAATTCTACGGTTAATTTTTTTGAGGAGCAACCATAACTGTTTTCCATAGCAGCCACACATCTTCCATTCCCACCAGCAGCGCCTAAGAGTCCCAGTCTCTCCACATCTTTGCCAACACTTGTTATTTTCTGGTGTTTTTAAATAGTAGTCATTCTAATGGGTGTAAAGTGCTATCTCATTATCACCCTGACTTTTTTTTAAGATTTTATTTATTTATTACTGAGAGACACGGAGAGAGGCAGAGACATAGGCCGAAGGAGAAGCCTTCGGCCTTCCCTGCGGGGAGCCCGACGTGGGACTCAATCCCGGGATCCCAGAGCCATAACCTGAGCCCAAGGCAGACACTCAACCGCTGAGCCCCCCGGGCACCCCATCATCCTGAATTACATTTCCCTAATGAATCATGACATTGAGCATTTTTTTCCATGTGCGTGTCATTTTGATGTTTTCTCTGGGAAAATGTCTATTCAAGGCCTTTGTCCTTTTTTTTTCATTGAGTTGTTTTGGTTCCATTTTAAACAATTCCATCTCTATACAATGGTAGATGCTGGGGGCATTCTGATTTGATGGCTATTTGGAACTTGGGAGTCGTGCTTATGTGGTGGGGGCCTCTTGGACATAAGTTGTAGAAACTAGAATATGTGATTTGATAGTTCTTAGGTGTCCTGTGAGTAGTTTGAGGCTTGCTTATTCTCTTCCTATTTACTGTTCAGTTAGTAAAATAATAGCCTTAGGAAAAAATAACACAGCCTAATGGCGTAAACTGTGGTTACAATTCCGGATTTTACCAAGAACCAGGTCCATGTGATTATGTAATTTGGCCAGCATCTCTGGGGTGCTGGGTCTGGAATAACTTCCACAGTTCCTTTCAAACCCAACAGTCTGACACTAGGTATCTACCGCACGAGGCAATAATAACCATATATTCTTCAAAATAATGGAAGGCAGAGGGTGATTCTCCGATGGGCAGTCATAAGGCATTTTTTTTGTACTTCTCAGATACCAAATATGATAGAAAAACACAAGTATCACATTTGCTGACCAGAGTCTTCTCCCCCAGGTATGTGAGCCATTGCTTACCTGGTGTAAGGCAAGTTCAATAAAACTTAGTTCTCTTCTAGCCTTTGCCCTTAGAGAAGGGTTTTCAAGTTTGAGGGACTTTGTTTTTTGTTTTTTTTTTTTTAAAAACACAGAATGCCTATATCTAAATAAAAGTGAATTACAAAGGGTAAAAAGTGAAATCTGAGCAGCTCTGATTAAAGAGATGTTGGGGGCTTCAGGATCTCCATGGAGCCCTGCTTGCACACCATTGTCCCAGTGTTCAAATAGTGAAAAGAGAGGGAGGGATTAAACCAGAAATGTGCCATCAAGTCACAAAAACAAGTAAACTGGAATCAAAACTAGTAATAAGGCTAATGAAAAAATTTACTTTTCGGAATGCCTGTGTGTCTCAGTGGTTGAGCGTTTCCCTTTGGCTCAGGGTGTGACCCCGGGGTCCTGGGATCAAGTCCCACATTGGGTTCCCCGCACGGAGTCTGCTCGTCTCTCTGCCTGTGTCTCTGCCTCTTTCTGTGTCTCTCAGGAATAAATAAATAAAATCTTAAAAAAATAAAAAAAACTGAGGACAGTCTTTGATTCTCCTTGTGTGGTAAATTTTAGTCGTGGGCTCCCGTGTATGACACATATTCTTTGGGGGGAAGAGTCTGGAGGAGGGAAGTCTGGGAGAATCTGTCCAGGGTTGGTTTTGGATACAATCCAGGGAAAGCAGAGAGACTGGGTTAATTAATTCCAGAAAGACCTAAATAACAATTCTTTTAGGTTCTGATTTAACCCTCAGAGAACAATCACCTTCCCTCCAAAGTTTATGAACCAACCTCAGACCGTGTTAGTTGGGCACTAACTAACCTACAAGGAATGATGCACAGGCTTGTAAAACCAACCTAACCCGTGAACCTTGCAAGGAAAACTAAAGCAACGGGCCTAGCTTCCTAAGAAATCTAAAAAGGTTTTAAGTCCACAGCAAAGAATAAAAGCACATAAACCTTTCTTACGTGTATATTCCACAGAACACAATACTAGCAGAACAAACCTGACCCTCTTAGGTTAATTGGCTTGATTAGGAAAGTCAGGTGACCTGAGCGGTGATGATAAACCTCTGTGACAGATGCTGGGTAGTTATTCCTTTCATCCCCATACGTTTGGAAAAAAACACTTCAGTTGGTCACTTGACCAAAACAAATCAAGAGATCACATGGCCCTTCAGGAACAAAGTCAGGGCTCCAGGCCACGAACACGCAGCATTGCTAAGAGAAGCAGGAAGCATGAGCAGCCACGAGCTGTCACAGTCATGACAACCACAGCAAGGACCAGAGAGCGCACATTCATACGAGGCCCCGGAGAGACCTCCTGGAATAGCCGTGCCGGGGGCCAAGCTCACAGGCTGGAGAATGGCAGAGAGGGATTCCGACACAGAAAGCCTGCGGTCTTCCCATCGCCCACACACCAACCCTTCCTACCAATCAAAGGTAGCTCACTATCTCTCTCAAATAGATATATAAAATCTTAAAAAAAAAAAAAAAAGAAAAAGAAAAAGAAACTGAGACACCCAGGTGGCTCAGTGGTTGAGTGTCTCCCTTCAGCTCAGGGCGTGACCCCGGGGTCCTAGGATCGAGTCCCACATAGGGCTCCCCGCAGGGAGCCTGCTTCTCCCTCTGCCTGGGTCTCTGCCTCTCTCCCTGTGTCTCTCATGAATAAATAAATAAAATATTTTAAAAAACAAAAAACGACCCATTGCATGGCAGGCACAGTTTGGGGTAAATTTATATGTTATATATTGTTTAATCCACATACTTAGGCGATGTATCATTTTGAAGATAAAAGAAATTGAGTTGTTGACACTTAAAAGACTTTCCTGGAGTCACAAGATACAGGTGGCAGAGCTAGGGTTTGAATTCGGGTAGGATTCTGTATCTTCATAATAAACGCCCAAGACCTAAGGATGACATAAAAGGGAAAGGGGTGCTGGTAGACTTCTCAAAAGTCTATGCAAAATTTTAGAATCATGAGCAATTGCTCTAGGGAACAGGTCCAGAAATTTTAGCAGACTTTCAAAAGGGCTTCTTATCCCAGAGGACGTCGAGAACCACCAGCCGGGTATCTTCTGCATGCTCCACGCGTCACGGGGACCTTATTTCCTTGTCACAGACGTAAGCTTCAGGCATAGGTACACCATTTAATGCTATTTTAATTGCCATTAATGTGACCTCAGGGCTAATTATTTGATAGTGAATCTGACGTCCTGCCCGAATCTCATCATACGATGCCTTTCCGGGAGATGTGAGTGACCGAGGGCAGGAGGTGAAATAAAGATGCACTGGCCAAAGCGCTTCCCCCCTACCCGGTGGCCTCCAGGGCCCCCCCGCGAGAATCTGGGGAGCGGCACACCTCACCCTGCCGCGGCCTGGCCCCGGGTGGGGTGGGGTGGATCACGGCATCCGCCCTGTGCCCACGGGGCTGAAGATGCGCTCCGCATCCTCAGCCCTGAGCCCGCCTCCCTCTCCTCTGCCCTCCCACATAGCATGAAGTGCTTTTGAAAGGGAGGATACATCAGATGTTTTGGGATCACGTTTGCTGGAAATAACCATTCTTTACGTCACCCAGTAGAGGAGCTGCCAATGTCAGAAGAGTACCCTCTATTTTCTCACTCCTTTTCCTTGCACAACATGTTGAACAGTTATTTTAAAATTCAGAAATCAAATCTAATTTTAGCAACGTGTAGCTGCAGAATAGACTCTCAAGCCATTGGCACCCAAACATGTGTGATTTGGCAGGAAAGCTGATATTTAATTATAAATCTTATCCAATTATAAAAAAATACCACCCCAAGATTTGTTGGTCAATTACATCTCAATAAAACCGGGGAGAAAAAAAAGATGCTTTGTAAAGAAAAGGAAGTCCTGTTCTGTTTATTATTGTCTTATTTCGCATGAATAAGAAAAAGAACTTTATATCTCTTGGAGGCCACTTTCATTCAAGGTCTAAAATTTTTAGCTCCCAGAGTTAAGACTAGTTACAGAATATGATTCTAAATTAGAAGTATTTTTTTTAAATTTTTATTTATTTATGATAGTCACACAAGGAGAGAGAGAGAGAGGCAGAGACATAGGCAGAGGGAGAAGCAGGCTCCATGCACCCGGAGCCCGACGTGGGATTCGATCCCGAGGCTCCAGGATCGCGCCCTGGGCCAAAGGCAGGCGCCAAACCGCTGCGCCACCCAGGGATCCCAGAAGTATATTTTAGAAACATTCATGTTGTAGACATTTGCTGGAAATACAATGATTATTGCAGATCTACTTATCTTAAATCTTCTATTCTTTGAACTCTTACTGATAAAATATCATCATATTCACTGGCTATAAGGAAGAGCTCAGGAAAATAGGATTTAGAAGCTGGTTTTATTAAAAAGTCTTAATGCCACTGTGTTAGGAAAACTTAGTGTGGTCTTTAAAACATCAGCATTTTGACCTTGAAACTGATCTACGTGGCACAAAGAGGACACCGACGCAAATTGTACTGGGATAATGTTCGCTAAGCCAGTTGCTCCAAAAATTACTTTCTATCATGATTTAACAGACACTTTTGATATTGATTTTACTCATAAATATGGATAAACATCACTTACTCAGACAGGCCCATTACTTCAAAGAAGGTCACTTCAAAAAAACTTTTTTCTCAGAGCACAACTTGTTTATCTTGCAACAACTGACAAAAGGATAACAGTCTTTTCCAACGTTACACAAGGAGCCAAAGTTGGAGTTTTTAAGTAAGTCTAATGTATGAATTTTAATAGGTATTGACCTAGAGCTGCTCAATAAATACTGCCTAGATTTTGTTTATTTTTTTTTTTTTAAGGTTTTATTGATTTGAGAGGAAGGGGGAGGCAAAGGCAGACAGAGAAGCAGACTTCCCCCTGAGCCGGGAGCCAGATCAGAACTCGATCCCAGGACCCGGCATCATGACCTGGGCTGAAGGCAGACGCCGAATGGACTGAGCCACCCAGGCGCCCCTGAATTTTGTTCTAAAATGATCATAGGCAAAGACAGGCTTAAGTTTTCCTAAGAAATGGGTATAGTTGTTCAACTCACATCCCATAAAAAAAGATGAACATAAAACTTTAAAATTTCATCTTAAAACTTCAAATCAGTGCCATGTACAGACTACCCTATACAATACTCTATGTAATACTGCAAAGGGGCAGAGGTTTAGTCCAGGTGTCTGTCCCAAGCGGAGCCCATCATGCGACCCGTCCCCATCCATGGAGTGACGCTCCTGAACAGGAAACTAAAAAGCCAGCCCCTCGGACTGTCTCCCAGATGACGGACACGGAGAAACCCTCCTGTTTCCCAATATCTCCCACCAAAGTGCTCCACCTTGTGAACTAGATATCTGGGTATTTGGGGAGAGAGAGAGAGAGAGTGTGTGTGTGTGTGTGTGTGTGTGTGTGTGTGTGTGTGTTTTCCAAACCCACTCCCCCGTGGGCCCTGTCACCTGCTTGCAGGCCCTGAGACCCCTCCTGCCGGGGCCCACCTGCCACCCGCTCCTCCTCCCTGCCCACGTCTGAAGCACTCCTCCCCGATTCTGGACCCCCCTTTCAGGACCCACCTCAACTCTCCCACCTCCCCGTGATCCCGAGCCCCTGCTGAGCACATCTTCCTTTTCAACATTCTCTGAAGAAACCCCAAGTTGGGGGAAGCACGCAGGCTGCTCTACTTAGCGGTCCCCACGGGACTCTTAACAATCTCCAATTCTGGGTTCAGACCACAGTAGGCGCCCAGGAGGCTGGTACCTAAAGCGCAAGGGCAGCGCTGGGCTTCTCTGACCCCCGCCCGGCCTGAAGCCCAGCACACACGCACATCACTCTGCAGCCGAGCAGCCGAGCAAGCGATGCGATGACCCGCGATGCCGAGCCGCGCACCGTGGGGACGGCGCCCTCGCCTTGAGGCCAGTGGCCGACGGGCACCGCACCTGCCCGCTACACCCAGGACAGGCCCAGGGCACCGCACCCACCCGCTGCACCCAGGACAGGCCCAGGGCACCGCACCCGCCCGCTGCACCCAGGACAGGCCCAGCTCCTCGTCCGCAGGACACAAGGCCGTGCGGGTCCACCCCTGAGCCCCGGGCCGGCCCTGCCTCTCATTCTGGCACATTCGGAAAACAAGCATATATCAGGTTTGCAGAGGCCCGGGGTCTTCTCACGGCTGAGGACGCTCTGTGAGAGCCCAGAAGGGCTGCGGACACCAGGCCCCAGGTCCAGGCCCCCGCGACAGCAAGATCCGGCCGGAAAGGTGGGGGAGCAGCGCAGGCGGGGATGGCTCCAGGGCCCCTCACTCAGCGCAGCAGCCACGCCGAGCGTTAGGCTGTTCGGTCTTCCTAGCGCTGGCCATCCTGTGCTGCCGCTAAATTGATCTTTCCCTTTTTTTTCAAGATTTTATTTATTTATTCCTGAAAGACACAGAGAGAGGCAGAGACCCAGGCAGAGGGAGGAGCAGGCTCCCTGCAGGGAGCCCGATGCGGGACTCGATCCCAGGACCCGGGTTCATGACCTGAGCCAAAGCCAGACGCTCCACCGCTGAGCCCCCCAGGTGCCCCTAAAATGACCTTTCCTTTTCGAAACATATGTGAAAGTGGGAGAAGAGAGTTTGGGGACAGACACACAGGGCAGTAGAGGGAAAGAACAGCAGGCGGTGTTTGAGAGAGAGATACACGATGGAACTCGCCCACCTGAGACAACACATGACACTGGAGACAACACACGACACTGGAGACAACACACGCGCAAGCACACCCCTAAATACACCTGCAGATTTCAGGGACGTTGTACCTTGGCTGCCAAGAAGGCAGAACTTATCTCCAAAACCAAGCAGTGGGAAAAAAAAAAAAAAAAAAAAAACAAAAAACAAAACAAAACCAAGCAGTGGGATGAAGTGAGTCTGCCCCTGACTTTGGACAAGCCTCAAGATACTTTTGATCTGTTTCCCCCAAATACTTGAGGAGGGTATTGGCCTTTTTTTTCTCTAAAATTCAAACACACACACACACACACACACACACACAACGCTGTGCTCTTGAGCTATCTGGAAACCTACTTGTGAGAAGTATGGCTCTGGGATGACACTGGAGGAATCCTGTCCTAGTGGGGTCGACGGGAGAGCAGAGTGAGACAACGGGGTGCGGGGGGCCAATGGGAAAGCAGGCTCTCCCCCAGGATCGGCACTTCCTCACCACCGGCCTGTCTCTACGGTCAGCTTATTAACCCTCCCCACTCACACGCACAGTACAGTGTCTTCTGAGGGGCCCGAGACAGGATCGCACTGCCCTTCCGGACTCAGGCCTGTGGCCTTGAGCCCTCCCGGGTCCTGCCTCACAGAATTCCTGCAGCCATTATATAATCTCACCCACAGACTTTGGTGCTGTCACTCCCGCACTCACCTAGATTTGCTATGCACGTGAGAAATTTCTTCCCACCAACACAAGCTTCTTGCCCTCAAGAAACAGATCTGACACGTGTAGGTTTTTCTTTTCTAATAACCTCCCCGGTTAAGAACTCAAAGAGGAGAACAAGTGAAGGCGGGGGGTGGGGGGGGGGGTACCCAGCCTGAAACGTGATTCACGTATTATTTCTCCACGTATCACTTCCTCTGGACAGAGTGATCGATTTGGAATATCCCAACGATACCTGTTAATCATCTGATTTCTGTCTTCTGGTAAATATGCCTGTAATTAGGATTTTTTTCTCCTGGAGTCTTCTGAGACACAGCCTGGCCTTTGGTTCTGTTTCAAATCACTTAAGGACCAAAAAGATACTGGAAATAGAGGGTAGCATTTCCAGGCGACATTTCCCTATGACTTTGAAGCTGCATGAAACATTAAGAACTTGGGACCCTATTTGTATTTCACAGTGATGCTTATTTGGTCTTTCTTAATATGAATTTTTCAATAATCAGGAACAGTTTTGTTTAAGAGGCTGTGCTTGCGATGCTGCCCCCAGCACCCTGCCTGGTGATGACCACTTAAAATGTTTATTAAGAACTTTCATTTTCTCCCTAATGCAGCCTACCTGGCACTCATTAAAAAAAATCTGTCCCCGGGGCCTTTATGCCTTGGCAACGACGTCTACAGCTGTGAACGAAATTTGCTAGGAGGTGGGAGATGGCACATCCATCGTCCTCTTTGAAAAGTTCAAGTTTGGAGCCCCAGGGTGGCTCGGCGGTTGAGCATCTGCCCTCCACTCGGGGCGTGACCCCAGGGTCCCAGGATCGAGTCCTGCATCGGGCTCCCCACAGGGAGCCTGCTTCTCCCTCTGCCTGTGTCTCTGCCTCTCTCTGGGTCTCTCACGAATAAATAAATAAAATCTTTTTTAAAAGCTAAAAAAAAAAAAGTTCAGGTTCAAGCTGAGAGATGGACCTCCCTTGTTATATAGTCGCTTCCCCCTTAAGATTTTTACCACGATTGTGGATGTAGAGTGGATAATCTGAACCCTTCAAGCATGGATGTCATGAGGCCCAAAGCAAGTCTGAAAGGTAGGCCTCATCCGCAGTGTACTTAGATCAGAGGACTTGGCTTCTTCATAAAGAAACTGAAAATACTGGTCTAAGCAATAAAAAGAAAAATGTCCCATCCCATATACACGCCTGGCTTTGAACCACAGTGGAGAAGCACCGTGATAGTGCAGTAGCCCTGACACCTTCTCTCACCTCCCTGCTGCTTACAGTCTAGGCTGTTTTGTTTCTTTCAGTTCATTGGTTCAAATAAGTTTCCTAGGGCGTGGAAAACACAACTGATGAGCCATTTTTAAACATCTTGCTGGGTTTGGTTTTTTTTTTTTTTCTTCTGTTTCTCTTTAAACAAAAAATCGCCTAGCTAATGTGGATGGAATGTGCTCTAGGTGCGAGGCCGCATGCCAAGGGCTTGCACTGGGTTATCTTGTTCAATCTTCAGGTAAATTGAGGAAGTCGGGCCCGTGCAAGGGGGCCAAGCAAAGCGCCCCAGGTCACAGGGCTCACACGCGTGCCTCTCGTCCCCGGACACACCGCCGGCCGGCCGGGGCTCTGCGAGGGGGCACCTGGAGGCGCGGGCCGGGCTGCGAGGCGCCGGGTGCCCCTTCCGCGGGGAGCAGGGGCCGTCCTCCCACGGCACACGCTGCCGGCCCGCGATGACATTCCGACCCTTCTCTCAAAAGAAACATGTTTCCAAGCCTTTCATCGTTTCACCTGCATCATGAAGAGCGGATGCCTTTTTTCCCTTTTTTAAGGGAAGGCAAGGAAGCTGGTAGGGGGGCGACCCTGGAACTGGGGGCAGAACAGTTGGGGGGTAATCGGAATCCGATGCCCCATGCGGTGGGGCCTTCCTCACTTTTTCAGGGACGTGACTTCTTAAAGTCGCTGGAACGTTTAGCTGCTTCTGGAACAGAAGGCCGAGGGCCGGACCCCGGGGGTCTGAGAACCATCTCGTACTTGAACGGCTGCGTCCTTGAAGGGACTAGAGTCATTCCACATTGTGACCAAAAACCTCCAGGGTTGGGCAGCCCGGGTGGCCCAGCGGGTTAGCGCCGCCTTCAGCCCAGGGCGGGATCCTGGGGACCCGCGATCGAGTCCCATGTCGGGCTCCCTGCATGGGGCCTGCTTCTCCCTCTGCCTGTGTCTCTGCCCCTCTCTCTCTCTCTGTCTCTGTGTCTCTCATGAATAAATGAATAAAATCTTAAAAAAAAAAAAGTTCAGGGTCGCTGAAATGAGAAAGATGAAGCACATTTTCTTCCCCTCGGCTATTCTCGGTTCTCAGATGAGAGCAAGGTGCGAACAGAAACATACACGTCTAGCCCAGAGCCCAAGTTCCAGAAGCCTCTGTGCGCATGCGTGTGTGTGTGTTTATTTTCAGGGAACTACTTCAGCTTCCATCCCGATTCTAGACACATCCGACCTTCAGAAGTTACGAAACTCAGGGGAAAACAAGACAGAGAGTTTTGCTGGAGAAGTAATGTAAATGGCAAAATATTTTAAAGTCATGTTTCACATAATTCAGAAGAGACAACATTCACATGGAGAAAACTGCATGGTCTGATAGAACATGTAATAAAAAGGGAAAATTAACCACACCAGATGCTTAGAGCCCTTCCCAGAAAGAATCGCTGCTGCTTGCATATCCTCCTGGAAGCCTCCAGCTTAGATCCTGGCACATCTGCCTTATTTCACACAGATGGGGCCCTGACGTACAGGATGTACGCTGGCAAATTACACCACACCTGGATCCTTAGGGCGAACCTGCGAGGGGCTGGGGAAGCCAGGGTGTCCCGCCCCCCAGGCTCCGCTCTGGGAACAAGGCCTGGGATACGGATGCTGGACTCTCTCCAGCCAGGTCCGGGTCACAAGGTAACCGAGGGCGGAAATGAAGGGACCCACGTCCCCAGGCCACAGAGCGCTGAAATGGCAGGGCCTGAAGTAGCCACCAAGGCGGGTCTGCCCCAGTCCACACGCCCCCACCGGTCCCCACATCGCCAGCCTCAGAAATGCCTGCGACGTCCGTGCAGTAAAAAATGCAATGACGATGACTCGCCAACGCTTTATCCTTTCTTCTTCTGTGTGATTGGCACAGAGTATTCCGAGAGTTTAGAGAACTTCCCGCCGAGAACACAGGCTCCTGGACAGCGTGAGCTTCTGGTGTGCGTAACACAACGCCTGGGGCGCAGGCCCAGGGCTAGTTTCCATGAACACAGGGTTCTTACCTGGAGCCCCCAGTTCAGAAGGATCCTAGACTTGGTTTGATGCTCCGCAGTCACCGTGATCAATAATTTCTGAACAAGGGGTCCTACATTTTCATTTTGTACTGGGTGCCATCCTCCCCGGAGCACGCCTACCAGAGGGCGGGTACCCGATTCATTTGCCAAATCCACAGTGAATTCATGGAAGTCACCTTAGGACATGGGTCAGCAAACCACAAGGGAGAGCCCAGTGCTGGCCCTCCACCTGCTCTTAAAAATAAAGTTTTATGAAAATATCGCCACACCTGTTTGCATCTTGCCCATGACTGCTTTCACTCTGTAACAGAAGAGTGACAGGGACACAGACTCTAGGACCCACAAACCCAAAATACTCACAACCCAAACCTTTTCCAGAAAAACTTTTCTGACCCCTGCCTCAGAACACCATCTCTCAACTTTTTCTACCGCAATAACGGGAACCGCATAAAAAGGCAGGTAGCCTTGAGGTGTGGTGCGCTGGTCCCAGGCAGCTAGCCGTAAACAAGCTATTTCTGAGGTTTTTATCGTTAAGGTTGGTAAGCATTTTGCATCTTGGACCCAAATGCACTCTTGGTTTTGTGTAGAGACGTTTCTTAAATCTAAATCCATCTGTATGAGTCGCATTTGTCCCTTGCTGTCTCCTCCCTACAGGAATGAGTACAAGCTCCTCGGCTTCAAGCCCCGCGCACAGCCTTAGTTTCCCCTCTTCAATGACCCAGTGTGGAAAGAAGGTTCCTGTAGCGTTTCAGCCAGCATCCACTGACCCGCACCGCACTGCTCTCATTTCTTACCAGCCCTGAAGTCCTGCTAGAAGAGATCCAGCAAGGATCCTAAAACATAGAATCCTGAACGCCCTCGTTCCAGACCAAAGCGACTCTAGCTCTGCGCCCCGTCACGCTGAGAGACTAATGAAGGCCTGTATTATTTTCGCCCAGGCACAATTCAGAAACCAGGTAGGGAGCCAGTCCAGGTCTGAGTGCTCAGGTCTGCGGCTCTGTTGGAGATTTCTGGAGGCCAGCTTCCTCGTGATAGTCAGGGGCCCTGCATTCCTAACGTAAATAGTTTGCAGCACTCCCGCATCACAGCTCAAATGCACAATGTGTCCTGCTTTCGGGGCCCTGGGATTCACCCATTTCCCCTGGCTGCTCGGTGCGGGCGAGGATCAAAGGGGCTGTGCCTCTGGTTCCTGCACCCTCCTCTCAATCACACCATCTGGGGGATCCGGGCGTCAAGGGGGAGTTGCTCCTTGGTAAATAGCGAGGATACTTTACAGAGAACAAAGAATTTTCCATCAGGGAAGAATAAGATGTGCCAGAAAGGAGACCTTATGAGGGGTCAGTAGGAGTCCCAGGAAAGAAGTAACCCCTGTGACGTCTCTCATTGGGAGAACCTCTGGTCGGGGTAACAACAAAATAATATCGAACAGATGACCCCCGGAGCTATCCCCACGTGCTCATCTCTGGGGCTCTTCAAGGAGTCTCCTTGTTTGTGTTGGGGGGATGGAGAGGAGGGGGGTTAGTGTCATCTATTATGTCTTAGTCCATAATGACGTCATTCATGGGGCCCAAAAGGACACACACGGAATCACCCTGTGCCAGGGGGCTGGGGGTCCGTCAGCTAAGCCTCTGCCTCGCCTGGGTCGTGATCCCAGGGTCCTGGGGTCCAGGACCGTGCTGTCCTGCATTGTCAGGCGTTGTCATTGTTGGGCTCCCTTTCAGCAGGGATCCTGCTTCTCCCTCTGCCTCTCCCCTCGAATAAACAAATAAAATCTTTTTTAAAAAAATTTATTTATTTATTCATGAGAGACACAGAGAGAGGCAGAGACCCAGGCAGAGGAAGAAGCAGGCTCCCTGCAGGGAGCCCGATGCCGGACTCAATCCCAGGACCCGGGGGTCATGACCTGAGCCAAAGGCAGCCGCTCAACCGCTGAGCCACCCAGGTGTCCCTAAATAAAATATTTTTTAAAAAATACCCTGTGGCAAATACACAATCTGCTGACCATTTCCTTCCAGCTGCTGTTAGTGACCTGCCGTATAAAAACTGTGAGCTGTTGATGGGACTCGCCACAGAAGCCAGTAATGGAAACTCGAAAGCAACAATCCCAACAGCCAGGGGTAAATACAAGTCTCACCGGTGTTGTTGAGACACCTTTCTCCCTCTGGGGACAACCGAACACCACAGAGGGACAGCTCCCTCTATTCCCAATCCCCTCTACGCCACACTGACCTCTGGCCAGCAGCCCAACCCAGGCCTCAGAACAGGAAAGGACGCATTACTGCAACAAACTACCTCACCCTCGACCTAGACCTTAAATTGCCAAAATAACTACACACTTATGACAATTCACTTAAGCCTTGGACAACTACAGTGAGATACTGGTGGGGAGAGGGGGATCGTTGCAGGATCGACGGGTTCACAGTTAGATTTCTCCCACCCTCTACAACTCCTCTTCCTCTTCCCTGTTTCCAGGATCAGGAACGAACATGAACTTTGAATTTCTTGATTGAGGAGAAGGGCACTCATGCTGTTTCAATCAAGATTTAAAATCACACCAGAAAATCTTTGATTTTTTTTTTTTTTTTTTTTTTTACTGTAAGTCTATCTCACTTTAGACAAACAGCATACATTATGAGAACTGGATCTGTATGTAACACAAGAAGATGATGATTCACATTTCAGAAATGGGGCACCACATGAGTGTCTTTCAACCGGTAACTCCACTCTTGTTCACAATGTGGTTTTAAGAGTCACTTCAACTTTTCAGAAGCATGCAGCCTGCATAAAGCAAAGTCCACTTGCATTTTTACTAAAGGTGTCTTCAAAGCCTTTCAAACTTTACCCTTTAAATCCCCACTGTTATCTTCTTCCAGGAAAACAAAATAAAGAAACAAATAAAAGAAAATCCTCCTTTTTCCATTGACATTGTTCACCATTCAATGGTAAACGCTTCCCACTAAGATGTTTAACTACACCCGGGCTCAGAAACCACAGGAGTCCCTGAAACACAATAGCCCTACATTGTTTTCCATGGCAGAGGTTTCTAAAACAAAGACAGGGTGCAGAAGTACAAAGTTGATTCCTACAAAATAATACAGATACAAACACAGCCCCAAGAAGCACGAGGTCTGAAATCTCTGGGCTGGAAACCTGGACCACTGTCACAATGGAATGAAGAACCATTTCCTGTGTGGAGGTACCAGGCGGGATGCTGCGAGCGCTTTTCAGTTTCCTAGAGTCTTGAGAGCTGGCAAGACCCAGGAACAGAGCAGGGAAAAAGACAGAAAGTCACAAGGTGGTCGTTGCCCAAAAGTCAAGCCGCTGGGCAACAGGGAGGGTCACTTGTTCTCCCCTAATGCACGGCAGGAGTAACAGATGAGGTGTCATATTCTTGAGGTCTTACAGTGGGCAAAGCTCTACATGCATTCACTTGCATTAACTCACCAAACCTGTGACTCCTTTACACTCTTAAAAATAGCCCCAAAGGCCTCTATTCGAGTAGGCTGTGTCCCTTGGTATGTATACTGTAATATGCATTTAAATAACATTAAATATGCACTTAAATGGTAAAAAAAATTTTTTACATATTCACCAACTCATTTTTAAATACTATTACATGTTAACAGAAATAACTTTTTAAATGAATAGTAACAATATTTTCTAAAGCAAAAAAAAAAAAATTACTGAAAAGAGTGGCACTATTTTATAATTTTTCAAATCTCCTTAATGTCTGGCTCAAGGAGACCCGGACACCCCTAGCTGCTTCTGCATTCACAGTGTCACACTATCCCAGGGCGTGTGAGCCTCAAGCAAGGTCCACATACAGTCACAGGGGAATGAATGTGGAAAAGGCAAAAAAATCTCCCAGTGCTATTAAGAACCGTTATGAAGATACTTGGACCTTGTGGACCTGTGACAAGTTGTAGGGATTCCTCAGATCCCTCGGACTGCACTTGGAGAACCCCTTCTTACCCCTTCTTTGGAACAGTTTCTATCCCCATTTCACAGAGGAGCAAGCTGGCGCGCAGGGAGGTCAAGGGGACTGTCCCGAGACACGGGCTGAAACAGGCCGGAGCAGGTAACTGCAAGGAGCTAACCCTGGTGTCATCTGGTTGCTGCAAGGTTGCCTGAGAGGGGGTCGGGGCCGAGCGCCCGGTGGCCTCCAGAAGAGCCCAGGAACAGGAGCGCTGCTGTGGGGGAAGGCCTGGGGGCCAGGCCGGGGGCCTCCACACTCCTCTGGCCACCTGATCATGTGACACCCGCAAGGACTAACAACCCTGCGCAGCCAGTGCTGTCCGGAGCAAGGATGCTGCCCCTGCTGGAGGCGGAGGCCGCGGGTGGCTGCTCGGCCATGCCCCGGCCCCGACCCTCCCTCGGGGCAGTGGCCGGCCGCGCGCACGGTCACCTCGCTCCCCTCCCCGGGAAACCCGAGCAAGCCCAGCAAGGCGCAGAGCTGCTCCCTTGGTCACGGCCTCCTTTCGGCCTCGCGCTGTCCTCCAAGGAGGCCTCCGGGGCAGCAGCGGCCCTGGCCGAGCAGCAAACCTCCAGGAGCGGAGCGAGCCCCCGTGACCCCCGCGGCCCCGTCCCACCCCGCGGCCCTCCGGCCCCGCCCTGCGCCCCGCATCTACCCCGGACGCGGGCGGTGAGGGGCCTCGGAACCGCAGCCCCAGGGCAGCCCCAGGGCAGGCCGAGGCGCCCCAAGCTCCGCTGGGCCCGTGAAGCGGGGTCCCTGTCGCCGGGGCAGGACTCACACCCGCCCCGCCCCAGGCCCCGCCCCAGGCCCCGCCGGGGGTCGCGGAGGCTCCGCTCCGTGGCCCCGAGACCCACCCGCCCGCCCTCGAGGTCCCGCCCCGCGGCTCGGGCCTCGGCCTCGGCGCGCCCCCCGCGGAGCCCCGGACCCCCGGCCTCCCGGTGCCCAGGGGTCGCCTCCCCGCGCGCTCTGCAGGTCGCCTGGGCGCGGGCTCGGGCGCTCCGTGCGCCCCGGGAGCCCTTACTTTCCCGGTAGACCACGCGCCGCCCGCCGCCCGCGCCGCCCGCGCCTCCCTCCTCCTGCTGCGAGGACGCAGCCCCCGCCCCAGCACAGGTCCGCTCCGCCCCCGTCCCGGCCCCGGCCCCCGCCCCGACCCCGGCCCCGACCCCGGCCCCGACCCCGACCCCGACCCCGACTCCAACCCCGACCCCGGCCCCGACCCCGGCCCCGACCCGGACCCCAACTCCAACCCCGACCCTGGCCCCGACGCCGGCCCCGACGCCGGCCCCGACCCCGACCCCGACCCCGGCCCCGACCCCGACCCCGACTCCAACCCCGACCCCGGCCCCGACCCCGGCCCCGACCCGGACCCCAACTCCAACCCCGACCCTGGCCCCGACGCCGGCCCCGACGCCGGCCCCGACCCCGACCCCGACCCCGGCCCCGACCCCGACCCCGACTCCAACCCCGACCCCGGCCCCGACCCCGGCCCCGACCCGGACCCCAACTCCAACCCCGACCCTGGCCCCGACGCCGGCCCCGACGCCGGCCCCGACCCCGGCCCCGACGCCGGCCCCGACCCCGACCCCGACCCCAACCCCGACGCCGGCCCCGACGCCGGCCCCGACGCCGGCCCCGACCCCGGCCCCGACCCCGGCCCCGGCCCCGACCCCGACCCCGACGCCAACCCCGACGCCGGCCCCGACGCCGGCCCCGACGCCGGCCCCGACCCCGGCCCCGGCCCCGACCCCGACCCCGGCCCCGACCCCGCGCCCGCGGACCGCGGAATGAACGGAGGAGCGCGCCCACCGGGGGGCGGCGAGCGTGCGTCCCGTGGGGCGGCGGCTCCCGCGGCCGCAGCAGGTGCCCCCCGCCCCCCCCGGCACTCACCATGGTGGCCGGGCCTCCGCCCCAGACGAGCGCCGGCGGCCGGGGAGGCGCGGGGGCCCGGGGCGCAGGCGAGCGCGGGAGCCCGGCCGACAGGTGAGCGGCCCGCAGACCCGGGCAGCTTCCCACAATGCCCTCGAACTGAAAGTTGGCGACTCCTCCCCGCGCTCCCCCTCCCTCCCCTCCCCTCCCTCCCTCCCCTCCGCTTCCTCCACCCCCGCCCCCCCCCCCCCCCGCCTCCTCCGCAGCTCCCGGCGGCGCCCCGCAGGCGGCAGCAGGTGCACTTGCACCTGCCGGGCCTCTGCACCGCGGCACCCGGCAGCCCCGAGCCCGAGCCCGAGCCCCGAGGGGCTGGATTCTGCCCCGGAGCGAGTCGTCCCTTTATCTGAGAATCGTGTGTCTGCGCGGGCACCTGGGGAAAGTGGCGGAGGCGGGGGGCGGGGGGGGCCTAAACCGCCAGGGGAGCGGATGGAGAGCGGAACCAGAAGCGACGCAGGCCGCGATTTCTTTCTTCCTTTCTTCCTTTCTTTCCTCTCGACCCTGCAACCCAAGGACAGACGGTTTCTAGGGCCTGGTCTTAAGATGCCTCTCCTAAGACTTCGTGGCTTCCAGGCTCCAGTCACTTCATTTTTCTTGAGCCTCCAGTTTTGACCTGTGGCGGTGGAAGTCTCCAGAACCCCCACCCCCACCCCCACCCCCACCCCGGGGCTGTAGGCAGAGTCTTGAGTGTATACATCCGATCTTTGGGGAGAGACCTTTGGTTTCCCCGAGTACCTAGAGATCCCTGCCTGCGGGAGGGTGTAAAGGCTTCACCTGGGTGGTCCCTGGAAGCCAAAACGGGTGGAAGCGCTTCCTAGGACGCGCTGTGTAAGTTCCGCGGGGTGGGGGCCGAATGAGGCGAGCTCCACCCACCCAGGCCCGCATGCCCCGCACTCCGTGCCCCTCCCACAGAAGGAGATGGGGGTCCGGTTGGGCACAAACAGGCAGTCTTTCTCCGGAAGCACGCAGTTTCTTGTGGGACAGCAAATAATAAACAGGTAAATAAATAATAATGATTTGAAATAATAATTATCAAGTAAGATGAGCATTAAGTAGGTGAGAAGATTATAAGGAAGGTGAGCGCAGGTGGCAGGGATGGGCTGAGGGGAAGCCACCTTGAGGTTGGTGGCAGCAAAGGCTGCCCCTGAGGCAGTGACGCAGACCTGGAGGTGAGAAGCCAGTGCTCAGAAGGAAGAGAGTGGCATTTCCCGAAGAACCTAGACTGAGCCTCTGTGTCAGGACTTGCATGATAGGACGTCAGAGAGCTGGCCAGAGCCAGAAGGCAGAGGGTGTTCTCCGCAGCAGGGCACCGTGCACACTCAGAGCCCCCACGACGGCCTCAAAGTTCTCCCAAAGCTCCCCTCCAGGTTGCTGCACACCTCCTGCTGGCTCCCGCCCCGGGGGTTGGTTCATCTTCCGGAGAGTTCTGGAAGAGGGTGCTTAATAGTTACACCCCAGCCAGTGGGGTGTTTGTCTCTTGACAGATGATCCACAATGTACCATGAATTTAGGAGACCTGCTTTCTAAACTTGTCATTGTCACCCAGGGTGCGTTTGCTCCCTATCTCTGGCCTTTGACTTTACCCAGTGCAACTCTAACCTCTGTGTGTCTTTTTCTTTCTCGCTCCAGGCTCCAGTGAGGGACCCAGCCCTGCCCCACCTGCCCTGCCGAGCCTGTGACAAGCCCCCAGGGCCCTCTCTGCTTTAAGGGTTTTATTGCTCAAGGAAAGAGCTGGGATGCTCAAGTTGTTCTTGAAAACTCAAGACATCTCAGTGCTGGAGATGGTTATGGAAAAGAAAAAGCGGGAGGAAGTTCCCTTATAGTGTGACCCATGCTGGGGAACGTTTGATTCAAAAACAAGGGGAGTTTAACTTAGAAACTATTAATATCCGGGGTACCTGGGGGAGCCCAGGGCATGACCCTGGGGTCCCAGGATCGAGTCCCACATTGGCCTCCCTGCAGGGAGCCTGCTTCTCCCTCTGCCTGGGTCTCTGCCTCTCTCTGTGTCTCTCTGATGAATAAATAAATAGGATCTTTAAAAAAAAAAAGAAAATCTGTTTTCTTGTCAAAACAGGATATGTTGATTCCAAGTGGAAGCACCTTACCCAATATATTTTAAAGAATATTTTCAGAAAAATTTTCAGTTAAGGATAATACAGGTTCATTGGAGATGAGGAAAACCAAGAAAAGTGTTGCTTTAAAATCCCATTCTTGATCCTACCCTCAAGAAATAACCACTGCTCTATGTGGTGTAGTTCCTCTCAGATTTGCAGTTCCGTGGAGACAGAGGAGGAGAGGGACGTGGTTTTTTAAAACGAAAACTGGAGTCCTGTCATGTGACTCTCTTACCGTCTGCTGTGGGCTCTGTTTGGTTTTTAGAACATAGTTAATTGAGCACGTGCTCTGTGCCCAGAGCTGTGCTGGCGGCGCACGAGGACAGCGAGCGGAGGAGACAGGGTCCCTCTCAGGGTGAGGGCAGGGTGTTACGGGAACGACAAACCCCAAGCAAATAATGGCATTCAACAGTTACAGGCCCCCAAACATCACGGATGCCACGGAAGGGAGGGATCAAGTGCTCAGCAAACGTGAAGTAAGAGAACTCCCCGTGAGACATACAGTGTTTGCCTCTTGAGGACCCATTTCCCCTGCTTCCTGCACTCCTAGTTTAGGTTTGGGACCCACCCCACCCACGAACTCTTTGTCTGAGGGGTGGCCCTGGCCTAGTCTCAGCCGATCAGAGCATCGCCCATCCACAGTGACCACGACTGGTTCTGAAGCAGGCGAGTGCCCCGAGTCCGTAACCTGAGCCCACAGGACTGAATTCCGGGTCACTCTTGGAGAAGTAGGTCCCCTCTCCCCACTGGGGCTGAAGGAGAATGAGGCAGCAGGAACAGCTGCAGCCATCTCAGTCCCAGGAGGCCTCAGCTTCTCTATGGAGCCGACGCCAAGCAAATGGGGTCTAGAGGTGGAGACGCAATCAGCTCTGGTGACTTGGTCTGTCTTGAACTGAGCCTGAAACTTACCTCGGGGTTGGCAGGCGTCTGAACTAGTTTGCACGGTCACAGCTCGGGGACATGAAGGTGACTGGGGATGTGAAGGTTCTCCTGAGGCCGGGAGGTAGAAGAAGGTGAGACCGCGGTTGGCCTGGCCCGGGAGGGAGCTGAGGAGCACAACCGAAGTGGGGGGAAGAGCCCGGGCCTGGTCAAGGGCTGGAGAATGTGGGAGCCCGAGAGCCTGAGTGTGGGGCCGGGCAGGTCACGGCCCCGGAGGGCACTTCACGGGGTCAGACTATGCGGCCAAGAGATGAGAAACCATTCAAGGCTTACAGGCTGGGAGTGCCCGGGTCCTGCTGAAAAGGTCACCCGTACCCCGCGTGCGCAGACTCCGGAAGAGCCGTGGAGGCGGACGGGAGAGGACGCAGGGGACTGCAGGGGCCCGGTGACATTGTGACTGCGACCAGGATGCTTACCATGGGCTTTTTTACTTCATGTTATTTTGTGGGAATTTCTCAATATCGGTTTCTAATGTGAAAATGATACTTAGAGGCCATACGGATGGAAGCCCGTTCTTGGGCCTATTCTGTGTCCTTGTAACCGAGACGTGAAATTCCTGGAAATCTAAGTCCTGACGACTAAGAACTGAGATTGTTTCTGGGTTTTATTTTATATTTATCACGATGGAAATCCTGTGCATAAAATTTTGGCCCACACTACTGATTACACGAGGATGAATCCGTAAAATTCAAATTATTGGTGGGGCGGCTGGGGGGCTCAAGTGGTTAAGCGGCTGCCTTCGGCTCAGGTCTGAGGGTCCTGGGATCCAGCAGCATATACAGTTCCTGGGTCAGAGAGGAGGCTGCTTCTCCCTTTGCCCCTCCCCCTGCTCATTCTCTCTCTCTCTCTCAAGAAAATAAATAAAATCTTTTTTAAAAATTGAAATTACTGACTGAAGGAGTAAACCATGTCCAGGCCTCTCTCTCTCTATACGTACATCCATCAAGAAAGGCTGTAGCAATTTACACGGAGACAGTTCCCAGCAATAATACACAAGCCCATGTGCCTCTGGAATTAAGAATATATTTCACTGCCCTCTGGGTGGCTCAGTAGTTGAGCATCTGCCTTCAGCTCAGGGCGTGACCCCAGGGTCCCGGGATCGAGTCCTGCATCAGGCTCTTCACAGGGAGCCTGCTTCTCTCTCTGCCTGTGTGTCTATGTCTCTTTCTGGGTCTCTCAAGAAAAAAATACATAAAAATCTTAAAAAATAAAAATAAAAAGAAATTCATGCCCACAGATTTAAATAGGCCCAGGGCAGGCTCACCAGCCACCTGCCCTCTCCTGGAGGACTACTTTCCACATCCCTTCCTGTCTCCCCTTCAGCGCCGGGGGCCTCCCCCTCAGCCTCTGTTGTGCTGAGAAAATGGAAGCAATCAGAGCGGAGCTTCCTCATCCTTCGAACCGGGTTGGCTTCCCGCCTTCCCCCACCTGGGCTACAGCTCATCCCTCCCGGCCTCCCGGGGTGCCCACTGCCCCTCACCCCTCCTCCCGTCCCAGGGGCACTCCGTGGCCCTGCAGGGATACCCTGCATCTTGCAGAAAGAAGCCAAGACATCTGCTGGCACCCCTTTCCCCCCTTCCCTTGTGTCTGCCCCCGTGTCTCTAAGTCACACTCGCCGTTACTCTGTCTTCCTTTCCGCGCAGCCCACATTCCTTTGAACTGACTACCTGGGTTTGGGCCTGGCCAAGCTGCTCCCATCCAGATCCCAGTGAGGTCCCAGTGCCCACGTGGTGGGGCAGCTCTGATCACGGGCTCCATCCGCTGGCAGTCCTGGACCCCAACCACTCCTGACCCCTGGGAGCCTGGCTAGTCCGCCTCCGGGACAGCACTTTCTGGGCTCTGCTACCTCACTAGCCCTGTCCTTTTCCCCTTTGCTGAATCCCCCTCACCTTACAGCCCTCTACCCCTCGGCCTACCCAGTGGCTCAGCGTGTGCAGCCCTCTTGTCTTCACACTCACTCCCCAGTTTAGCTGAGATGCGGGGCACATTAGGACAGTGGGTGTTTTAAAGTGGCAAACGGACCAGTTTTTAAAGGGCACTGGTGCCAGTCAGTGAATGTACACCTTACTTTTAAACAATGAAGAGCTAATGGTTTTCTCAGGCAGGGTGAGAGCACGGTGCGGGGAGTCCAGGAGTGCAGGGGAAGGGGCTAGTGTGTGCTGGAGCACAGCGGTGCTTGAAGGACACTAACCTGGGGACATGTCCAGCTGCAGGCATAGGGCACGATGTCTGAAGGAACTGTTCTAACAGCTCCGTGCTCCATTGGGTAGGATTTTTCGATGTACTTTTAGAGATTTGAGAAAAATGAGCGATCCTGGCCAAGAAATTCAGAGTGTAGGTGGAACTTAATTCACAGACACGCATGCGTGCGCGTGTGCACGTGCAGACACACAGATGCACAACGTGCAGGCTCCTGCACAAGGACACCGTTCCTTTGTGGGTTTTATCACTTCCTGAAATAAGTCACCAGGGAAGGCAACGCATGAGCTGTCAGACTGTTTCCATCTACGTCAACAGACTCCCAGCGTGGTTTTCATGCAGTGGGGATTCATGGGAAGCTGCCGTGGGACCGGGACACATCCTTGAGAAGGGGGAAAGCCAGCAAGTGAGCTGCTACAGATACACCTCACCCCCACCTGTTCTTCTGGGCAGATACCTTGAGTAGATCCCTGCCTCTTCAGGTAGGTTCTGGAATGCCAGCCAAGTCCTTTTGGTCCATCCTTAACCCGATTGTGTCTATTATCTCTAGAGACCACAAACTGGCTTTAAAAGCATCACTACATGCGTTGTACCAAGAGCGATCTGGCCTGTCACCTCCTCTGGGCCTGTTGAAGGATTCTTGCATGTATGTCAAACCCTCGAGAATGTGAATTGATTCCAGAAGGAGACAGATAACCCTGCAGAGACCTGCATCCCTGCCTTAGAGTTTTTAATCACCCATCCAGACGACGTATATGCCAATGAACACTATTCCACTGTTGTTCCATCACACGGCAGATGCCGTATTTTCTTTAGAAAAGACAAAGGTGCAAAGTATGCCATTTTCTGTGTGATTATGGAAAGCACTTCCTGATGGCTCCTGCCTTCAGAACCATAAATCTTTGTGACTAAGTAAGACTTACTGATACCCAGCAACACGTTTCAGGAAATGTGCAAGGCCTTTCTTTCCGATCGATCGTAATGGCAATCTGGTTAAAGGCTAACTAAACTAAAGATAAGTGGGGAGGGGAAGAGCAGCTCCTGGGTTTCTCATTTGATTCGCCAAATATGAGATACCTCAGCAAAGCAGGCCGATGGTTATCACCACAAAGTGGAATGCAGACACGCTCTGATGTGGGCCGGCGGCTGCAGTCACCATGAACAACGCAGGAGGAGGTACCTGGGGCGTTAAGTGTCTGACTGGACCTCAGCTCCGGTCTTGATCTCAGGGTCATGAGGTCAAGCCCCACACTGGGATCCATGCTGGGCATGGAGCCTACTTTAAATAAATACATAAACAAAATAAAAATAAAAATGCAGAATATGGTGGCGTCGTGGGTAAGACCAAGTACCTTTGAAGCAACCAAAATGTCTCATACGTGAGGATTAGCCTTTGATTTGATCCGTCTGCATTCCTCGGCTCACCTTCCCCACTCTGGGTCCCTGTTGAAATGGGTTGGCACCGTTCCAGATTGCCGCATTCCACTTGTGTCTGGTTTCTGCTACCATTTCCTTACGACTCATATCCACCCTGCTTTGGAATTCTGGAGACTCAGACAACAGCCACACCCCAGGCTCCTGAGCATATACAGTGTTGGTGCTGATGAACTGCCCAAGACACAGATGTCACATTGAGGGGCCCCGTCTAGAGCTGGGTAGGAGACACCTTCCCGTTTGAGAGGCTTCTGGTTCGGTCTGCAGCTTGATGCCACATTGGTATATACGTTGCCAACCTCTTAAGGAATGTGCTGGAATCCCTGGTTGATGCTTAAATTCCAGCATCAAGCAGAGAAGTGCTGGCCCAGGGCTCCCAATGAACAGCAGTCTTTGCTTTCTGTAGGTTTTACTTGTGAAGCCCCCGTGCAGCCCCGTGACCATGGGTAGCTGAGCATGACAAGCACAGGGTCCCTGGATAAACGTGTGTGTCAGGCAAGGAACCAAACCTCTCAGCTGGTGATTCAAGATCTGGAAGAGGGACCAGGAAGGGTGATGGAGAACAGAATCACCTAGCTGTGCCCTGGGAAGTGTGGCCACAGACCTGTCTCGGTGCTGGGGTTGCCTTAGATGACGAGAGGGGCCTGCAGCCAGAAGCCCTGAGTGCCGGGCCGGTTTCTCCTCCAATAGGTCATGTGACTTTGGGCAAGATGCTTAACCTCCTTGTGACTCAGTATTCTCATCTGTAAAATGGAGATGATCATTCTTATGCCTCCTAAAGACACTGCCAGGATTTAAAAGTCAGTACTTGGGGCCCCTGGGTGGCTCACTGGTCAAGTGTCTGCCTTCGGCTCAGGGTGTGACCCCAGGGTCCTGGGATCGAGTCCCGCATCAGGCTTCTCCCTCTGCCTGTGTCTCTGCTTCTCTCTCTGTCTCTCATGAATAAATAAATACAATCTTAAAAAAAAAAAAGTAGTTTTCTTCTTCTGTCGAGAGAGATCAAGAACGTTGACTTCTATTTCTGTCCGTACGACACCACACCGCCATAAACCTGCGTTTCCACAGTGGCTCTTCCCGGTGTGGGTCAGAGTTCTAAAGCCAGTGCTCCCAGGCGACACACTAGCTGTTAACCTTACCTCCGAGGCGACCACTCCAGCCTCTGATGCTGCATCCTGAGAGCGGAGTGAGCACACAATCGCCAGCTGTGCATCCGACGGTGGAGGTTTCCCGCAGGCTCCTTCCCCCCTTTGTCGTCGTTGTAAAGCACATTCTTCTCCTCCTCTACCTCTCGTTTCCTCTCTGGTCACACATTTTGGAAAGAGATGCTCCAGCTGTTCTGGGTAAGTCACTAGCTCCCTTGCACAGACGAGGAAACCGAGGTTCAGAATGGTTCGGCTTGTGGAAGGTGCGCAGCTGGGATTCAGATGGGCCTCCCTGCCTGCACAGCCCGCTGCCCTTCCAGTACGGTTACCTTTCAGCCCCCAGCATGTTTTAGACTCTGACCTTTCCTTTATCTCGTCCTCTTTGCTCCCAGCTCTCCGGGGCATTTCTCCGGCCAAACCTTGCAGCATTTGTAAGATTCTGAAGAGGGTTCCCTCTCCCCTGCACAGCAGCGCCCACACCCTCCTGCAGTCACCACCCTCCACGCGGGGTGGCTTCCCCCTAATGAGGAGGGGGACATCACACACCTGCGAGGAAAGCCCCGCGGAGACCGTGGAGGCCCCCAGAGCTCTCGACCCCTCTCCCTAGGCCCGTGGCCCTCACGCTTCCCCGTGCGGGGCCTGCTTCCCCCTCTGCCTGCGTCTCTGCCTCTCTGAGTGTCTCTCATGAATAAATACATAAAATCTAAAAAAATGAAAAAAAAAAAAAAAAGGGAAAGTCTGAACGTTAGCTCAGAGCTGGATTTCCGGGAAAGTGAAGCTCTGGAGCAGTGAGTAACCGTGAGGGGTGGAGTAAGCCCTTCAGGAGGAGCAGAAACCCGGGCTGGCCGGAGGCCGGACGGGGCGGTGGAGACCCCCTGTGTCCATCCCGAGCAACAGCTCCCGCGCGAACCTTCCCTTCTTGGGAGGAAAATTGACCCACTGAAGTGGGAAAACGCTTAATGCGCCCGGGGCCGTTCCTCGGGCCTCATCCATCCTTCACCAGAGGCCACCTGCCAACCACAACTTGGTCAACGAGAAGCGAGCTTAAAGGCGGTGGAGCTGGGACGGGGGCTGCGGAGCCTTGGTGTCAAAACAGAAGGTTTGGGCCCAGCACCGCCCAGGCCCTTTCCAGCTCTCTGGTCCAGGGGCCGCGATGAGGGCTGGGGACCCGGTCCTCGCCTCGCCCGTTGCCTTGCCCTTGGCTGGCGTGGCCAAGTCCCTGGGCCGCACCACGTTCCGAGGTCACAGCCCAGGCGTGGGGTCGATTCCGCGCCCTCTACTCTTGTCAGGACTGTGGACTCGCTCCTTTCCACATTCCCACCCACCTCCCGGGCCTGGAGGAGTCGCGGCCGCCTGTGCAGGGCTGCGGCCTCCCGGCCTGCGCTCGGGCTCGCCTTCCACGGCCGCCTCTGCCCGCAGGAGACCCGCGCGAGTCCCGGGGACCAGTCAGGCAGCGGACAAGGAAGGTTCCGGCCCAGCCACGGCCGCGGGCCTTGTCACAGCGCCAGCGGCCAGGGCTGCCTGACCGCCCCCCCGGGGGGCAGCGACGCTCGGAGCCCTGCATAGTCCTTGAAACTGTGCTGTTCCCGCCTAGCTTGACGGAGGAGCAAAGCTCGGATCTACTGGGCGTCGAGCAGGGGGCGGGCCGCGGTCAAAACCCTGCGTGAGGGGGCGCCCGGGGCCCGCGGGGGTGGGGGGTGCAGTGCCTGCTGCTGCTTTCTGCGCAGGTTGTGACCTCAGGGTCCTGAGCCCCAGCCCCGCAGTGCGCCCTCCCAGCAGGGACTCGGGTGCCTCTCTCTCCTTCTGCCGCCCCCCCTGCACCCTCTCATGCACTCTTTTTCTCTCTGTCTCGCAAATAAATAAATGTATCTTTAAAAAAATACACCGTCTATGTATTAACTCATGTAATATTCGCTATGACAGTGTCTAGACGTATTTACTGTCACTCCTTACAGGTCAAGACATCTGAACCCAGAGGTCACAGAACAGGTCTGCGGCCACCAGCTACCCGGGGGGTTCCGGCCTAGGGGCCGCCGCCGCAGCGCCAACACACGCCGAAGGAACCGAGGTCCAACGAAGGTTTAAAGCCAAACGGAATCACCTGAAGATCCCAGGAAGAAAGGTTCCCAGGGGCCAGAGCCCCTAGCACCTGCCCTGTCTTTCTAGACCTTAGGAGGTCTCGGCCAGCAGCTCCAGCCGGGACCCTTGCAGGGATTCTCCCCGTGACTTCGGAGCACTCGCCCCCCTGGGAGACTGCGGCCCACCCACAGCCCCAGGGCTGCTCTTTCAAGCCCTCTGTGTTCCTTCTTAAACTGGCAACAGGCCCCCAAGGGGCTGGGCCAGAGAACACCTGCACGGCACTGCCAGCTATCAGCCTTTCTAAAAGGCTGTGAACCAGGGGACGCCGGGCTGGCTCCGGGGTTGAGTGTCTGCCTTCAGCCCAGGGCATGATCCCAGGGTCCTGGGGTCCTGGGATCGAGTCCCGCATCAGGCTCCTCGCAGGGAGCCTGCTTCTCCTTCTGCCTGTGTCTCTGCTTCTCTCTCTGAATAATCATGAATAATTAACCACTAATAAATAAATAAAATCTTTTTTTTTAAAAAAAAAAGCTGTGAACCAGGAACTCCAAATGGGATCAAGCCACACATCCCAAGTCTACCCCAAAGTGAGCTTTGCCTCGAGGGAGGCACATGCCACACAGCGTTCTCCTCTTCTCCATCAACCTCTCCAAAGCAGGTTCAATCCCTGCTTCATCTCTGTCACTTATAATTGAAGGGGGGAGAAGAAAGGTACTGATATTTATTATCTACTACGGATACTAGGTCACCTACTTTAAATGCCTTAATCTTTTTTTTTTTTTTAAAGAGAGAATCTTAAGCAGCCTCTGTGCCCAGCACAAAGCCTGAAGCAGGGCTCCATCTCACAACCCTGAGGTCATGACCTGAGCCGAAATCAAGAGTCAGACTGACGCTTAACAGACTGAGCCTTAAGTGCCTTCATCTTTATATTCATGATATAATTGTACTTATTTGCCAAGTAAGGAAAGCAACAGGCGCCCAGAATGTTTGCAATAGCTTGCAAGTGTTAGCTTGGCAGGTGAGCAGCTGCTTTGGAATTCAAACCCAGATAAGTCCAGGGCCAAAGTCTGTGCTCTTTCTGCCCCGGGTGTCCTGAAGGTGGGCCTGAGCACTTCCTGCTGGCCTCCCGTGTGGGTCTGTAATCACTGTGTGGGAAAGGAGTGAGAGGGTGCATTTTATTTTATTTTATTTATTTTATTTGATTTTTTATTTTTTTATTTATTTTTATTTTATTTTATTTTATTTATTTTATTTTATTTTATTTTATTTTATTTATTTTTATTTTATTTTATTTTATTTTATTTTATTTTATTTTATTTTATTTTATTTTATTTTTTTGAGGGTGCATTTTAGAAGCAGAAAACCTGGAATTTGAGGACCGTTTCTACAGAGCATGTTTAAAAGGATTAAATCAAATAACCCAGGTGAAGAATTTGGCACCAAGGTTGGAAAAGAACAGGCAGGCGGTGCAGGTGAGCGATCCTGCTCCCCCAGGGCCAGAAGGGGGAGCGTGGGGAAGATACTCAAAGGAACAGTTAAATAAACAGATGAACCCATATCTAGATCCTCTTCCAAACGGTTCTTCAACGCTCTACGTTTTTATTTGGTTTTGTTGAAATAACCAATTGACTCTAAGAAATAACCCACTTTTCCCTAAATTTCATCAGAGATACCTAGAAAAACATAACGAGGCATATGTTTTCGTTGAATTGGCTCTAACAAAGCCCCTGATGCCAGAAGAAAGGCAAGGGCTGTGAGCCTCCCACGAGGTGCACACACTTCCTTTTATGTTCCTTTCAGTATTTGCTGCTCAGATCCTGAGCGCAAACACCGACACCAAGTCTCCAATGGTTTTCTGTGTTCTGAGATGTACGGGCCCCTCCGGATCCTGCTGTGACTCGGTTCTGAGACTCAGGTCACAGACATAAACAACTCCAGTGCTTAGGCACCTAAGTAGAAGCTTCCCCGGCATCCATTAGGAGGCAGGTCAATAAAGAGGTGATCAAAGGGCGATTGAAATGATGATAGGAACCCAGAAACATCCTTGCAACTGGAGAGAACTTTCCTAAATTGCGTTTTTCAGCACAACTAGGTGCTTATTTGTGTCCTATCCTTAGTTAATGCATTTTAACACGAAAAACATTAGATTTGTTTTTGTTTTTTTTTTTTTTAATTTTTTATTCATTTATGATAGTCACAGAGAGAGAGAGAGAGAGAGAGAGAGAGAGAAGCAGAGACATAGGCAGAGAGAGAAGCAGGCTCCATGCACCGGGAGCCCGACGTGGGATTCGATCCCGGGTCTCCAGGATCGCGCCCTGGGCCAAAGGCAGGCGCCAAACCGCTGCGCCACCCAGGGATCCCAGATTTGTTTTTAAAGCTACTTTTGTCTACTTACTGCTTTTGGAAATCAGAAAATAAATACATGAAGACTCCTTCTTACACTCTCCCCAATACGTTACTAAAGTTTTAAATGGTTCAAATCCACTCACGTGTAATTTGCTTAATGTTTGGGGGTAATTTTTTAAGTTTCTCTAAGACATTTGTACAGTGCCATGTGAAAACATACACTTCACCTTCCCAGACACCAGCCACAATTTGACTCAGCTGCATGATGAGGACTTTGGTAATTTTTATCAGAATTAAATATGAAGATTTGAGATAACACACTGTACACTTCCTCGTTTTCATTTATGCACTTTCACAAATTGTGGCTGAAATGTGGCAGAAAAAGTCTTCAAATAATTCGCGATCATTGTGCCACTGATATCCAGGTTTTATGAAAAGTATAGTTTCTCGGGACAAAGAGGGGAACACAAAATAGTAAGAGCACTCAGCACTCAAGCAATTAAGGAATTCAGTCAAGAAGCAGGATATAATTTCAAAAGACAAAAAACAAACACAAAACAAAACCCAATAACCTTTGTTTGTAGGATTATCGGTTCAAAAATCCCATAGTAGGCAGATGTCTATTTACCACAGCAACAAAAATAGAAAAAAAAATCACTTGGGAATAAATTTAACATGAAATGTTGGAAACCTCATTTGAGAAAAAAAAAAATTTCCTGAAAGACACAAGATGTAGATTTAAACAAAAGTGCACACATTCTCGGTTTTGCATAGGATTACTCAACAGTATAAAAGCATCAGTTCTAGTAAAAATACCAAGACATTGTTTAGGGAGCAGGGCAAGTAGGAGTAAAGATTATATGGAAAGATAAACGCAGGAACAGTCTGGAAACATTTAAAAAGAAGCGCTTCAGGGCAACCCAGGGGGCTCGGTGGCTTAGCGCCGCCTCCAGCCCAGGGCGTGATCCTGGAGACCCGGGATCGAGTCCCACGTCGGGCTCCCTGCATGGAGCCTGCTGCTCCCTCTGCCTGGGTCTCTGCCTCTCCGTCTCTCTGTGTGTCTTTCATGAAAAAATAAAATCTTTAAAAAAACAGAAATTAAAAAAAAAAAAAAGAAGCACTTCAGCATGGGACCAGGCCTGCTCGACGCGGCCACGTACACGAAGTCACAGAAGCTCTAGAAAGAGCCCCGGTGCCCTGGCAAGTCCACGACCAAGCTGGCACCTCCAGGAGGGACGGGGCAAGGACGGGCTTTTCCAATAGATGATGAGGGGACAGTGATTCACCATCTGGAAAAAGATAAAATTCGATCCGCATCTCACAGCACAGAGGAGATGAACCACCAGGTGAGTCAGGGATCTGAGGGACGTACTTTGGGGATGTTGGTGAGGTGCGGAGGCCGCAGAGGCCACGGAGGCCACGGAGGCCGCGGCAAGAGTTGGCCCGACGTCTCGGGGGCAGGCAGGGGATTTTCTGACGGTGGGAGGCGGGGGGCGCTGATGACACACCTGGGGGGCGGGGAGGCGAGGCCAAGGGAGGTGTCGGAGGTGTCCGAAGTGACTGCCGCGTGCCCCAGGAGACCCAGGCCCCGGAGGCCGGGCTGCCGTCCAGCCAGGGTGGGGTCTCCCTCGGGCAAGGCGCCCCGCGTTGGCCCGGGGCGGGCTGGGGACTGGGCAGTCGGGGCGGCGGTGGGGCCTCGAGGAGAAGGTTCCCACCCGGAGAATCACGGAGACGTTGGTAAAGGGCGGGACACTCCGGGCTGGGAGCTGGTTAGCTGCCCCTTGGCTTTCCCTTCCCCCAGCTTCAGGCAGCGGGGTGCGGGGTGCGGGGTGCGGGGTGCGGGGGTCCCCGCTAGTGCCCTGCCTCAGCTAGCCCGCTGCTCCCTCACCATGAACGTGGGGGGAAGAAGAGGAAGGGAGGGCCGCCTGGGGCTGGCGGTGGAGCAAGGCCTCGGCCCAGGGCGTGACCTCAGGTCCCGGGATCGAGTTCCGCAGTGGGTCCCTGCATGGAGCCTGCTTCTCCCTCGGCCTGTATCTCTGCCTCTCTCTGTGCCTCAGGAATAAATAACTAAAATCTTAAGAAGAGGAAAGGCCAAGTCCTTGCCAAGGCCGTCAGGCCCTGCACACGCAGCCCCCACCGAGCTCTCCCTGTGCTGGAGCTCCAGCCTCCCACGCTCTGCAGCAGCCGCTCTGGCTCCTTGCTTTGCCTCAGACACAGGAGGCTCACTCCTGTCTTGCAGCATTTTGGCTAGAGCTATGGTCTCTGCCCGGCATCTCTTTTCTTGATTTTCACTCAGCTAAATTTCTCACCTCTTTCAAATTCTTTGAATGTGCATCGTCCTGATGACTCCAGGATGAAGTCAAACTGCCCCTTGCCCATGTGCTTTCTGTGCGTGCAGTAACCTGCTTTTTCTTTCCTCCACAGCACTCATCACCTTCCAGCATACTGTGGAATTTATCGTTTTTAAAAAGATTTTATTTATTTATTTATTCGTGAGAGGCAAAGAGAGAGGCAGAGACACAGGCAGAGGAAGAAGCAGAGTCCCTGTGGGGAGCCCAATGCGGGACTCGATCCCGGGACCCCAGGGTCACACCCTGAGCCCAAGGCAGGCGCTCAACCGCTGAGCCACCCAGGCATCCCAGAATTTATCTTTTTATCAGGCTTATGGCTTATCGTCCGGCTTCCTCTGCAAGAACGTGGATTCCACAGGAGGGGAGATTTCTGTTTTGCGCTGATGTTCTTGAAGAATCTAAACTAGTATCTATATGTGATAGATATTCAATACACGCATCCTATACAGTGTAGTTATGTCATCAATGCTCGGGAATGGAAAATTCTGTTAATTCCAAGCTTTCCACGCCCTAATCATGTTGCACCGCTTGTGTTTACATAAGGAGCAAAAACATGGAAAAATCTGAATACCTTTCAATGTGGCCAATATAAGAATCTAATATGCTTAGTCCAGGCTGGGTCAGTTCAAACCAAATTCAACGTGGCCAGAGGGAAGACCTCAAGGAACAATTTGGAGAGGAGGCAGGGGTCGGCAGTGGTGGATAGAACCACGGAGGAAGTCGGAAGAAAATCATGAGAACCATGACTCCTTGGCTACAGGCTCTTCACGCACACTTGTGGGAGAGGAACCTGCTCGTGAAGCTCACCGGTAGGACACTGCCTTGTGTCCACATCACTTCTGTGTCTCTTGTCTCAGGAATAGACACACAAGGTCCGCCCTTTGGATACCAGGTGGGAACGGAGTCCAGTGGCCCACTGGCAGGTGGCTGTCGCGTGTGGCCAATCACCCTGCAGCTTAGCAGCTGATAGCAGCTTTTTTATTTTGTTCAAAATTTGGAGGGTCAGAAATTCGGGAAGGGCTCACGTGGGCAGCCTGGCGTCTCACCGGGGCCCCGGGGTCTGGATCAGACCTGTGGAACCGGTGCCTGAGTCCCGGAGGCCCAGGGCATTTCCTCACGTCACTCCTGTGCGCGGCCTCCGAGGCCTCCCTATGCCCTCCTCCAGCCGCTCCTTTCAGCCCCTGGGAGCGGGACAGTGGCCTACAGGTGGGATGGGACGGGCAGGGCTGGTGGCGGAGGGACAGCCACCCACACCGCACACTTGCGCTCGTCCACACGAGCTCTTTTGAGTTGACGCACATAGGACCCAAACTGCACAGACGAGCATCATTTATTAAGCGCCTACTATGTGCCTGACACGGAGCTCAGTGATCGTGTCAACAACTTCCTTGTCCCGAGAGCAGTTAGAACGGGGAGAGCGACAACTGTGAGGGCGGACGGGAGTACGCAGGGAGAACACGGACCCGGGGGGTGGGGGGCGGGCCGCGTTGGAGCGTGGGCCTCTAGTGAGCGGGATGAGCTGAGGGTTTTGTGCACAGGTGTGCTGGGAACAGGACCCGAGGGGCAGGGGCAGAGCAGGGATGGTTAGGAGGCTAATGGAATCTGGGACGCAGGGTCAGGTCGTGGTCCCGGGGTCCTGGAATCGAGTCCCACGTCAGGCTCCCTGCTCAGCAGGGGCCTGCTTCTCCCTCCCCGTTGGCCCCTCTCCCCTGCTCATGCTCTCTAATAAATAAAATCTTAAAAAAAAAAAAAAAAGGAGGCTAATGGAATCATCCAGAATGACACTGACCTGGACCATGGTAAGGGCAGCTCGGTGGTGCCAAGGGGCCATGTTGGGGGACATTCGGACGGTGGAGCCCACAGGCTTGTACTAGGTTTGTCTGCAAGCCTGCGTGTGTTTTCAGCACACGTGCTCCTGGGACCCATTGGACAGACCAGCGAAGGCTCCACGTGCTGCCGCACGGTACGGGCCGTCACTGCCTGCCGCGGCTCCACGGGAGCTCCGGCTGTGGGAAACGTGCCACAGCGCTCCTGCTGTAAAGAAACGTCCACTACCCTGTCTTTCTCATAGAACGTCACACTCAGGACTTAAAAAAAGGAGCATGGGCTTCGAGGTCAGACAGACTGGGCTGGAACCTTCAGTCTCCCGTGTGGGTTTGACCCAGGAAGTAGTTTTAGGCCTGTTCTACCCTGCAGGTGACCACACTGACGGTGGTCCTGGAACCCACTTCTCCGCTTTCCTGAGAAACCGTAGGTGCTGACAGGTAATGGGCTTCCCGAGGGAGAGTTTGCTGCACAGTTCAAGGAGAGACACCTAAGAGAGAGAGATCTAAGAGATCTAAAAGATCTAAGAGAGAGACCTAAGAGAGAGATCTAAGAGAGAGACCTAAGCCAGAGACTCAGGAGCTGAAGGGGGAAGAGAAGGAAGCCTGGGACTCACACACGTGAACCACTCACCTAAGAACATTTCCTCTTACAAATGAACACTAAGCTAGGTGAAATCTCAAAAGGGAAGGCGAGAACAAGAACTTGCTCATGTGTTTCCACTTTCCAAGTGAAAAGGGGTCGCCTGACCGTCCGGCAACCTCGGCAATGAGCACATCAGGCTGTCACGATGGCATCAGTCATCCAGTCGGCCTTTCTCCCTCTGGGTCCTCGGCTGCTCAGGAGCCTTCCGGTGCTGACCTGGGTTCTACCTAGACTGTCCTAAAGACACGTGGTCTGGGGACGCCTGGGTGCTGCAGCCGGTTAAGCGGCCGGCTCGGTTTCAGTTCAGGCCGTGATCTCAGGCTGGTGCAATCAAGCCCCACATCAGGCTCTATGCTCAGTGCAGATTCTGCTTGAGACTCTCTCCCTCTTCTTCTGCTCCTTCTGCTTGTGCCCTCTCTCTCTAAAATAAATAAATCTTAAAAAAAATCAGATATGTGGTCAGGTTGGGAGATACAATTCTCATTTAAAATAATAAACTGGAATTCCATATGTTAAGGCATTAAGATATGTCCTTTTATTCCCTGTTCAAAGTAAGAAAATTCAAGTGTTTGCAACGGTGTGAAGGTATCAGCAGTAAGAATAAAAAACTTAAAATATGCATATTCTTTTTTTTAATTATTTATTTATTCATGAGAGACAGAGAGAGAGGCAGAGTCGCAGGCAGAGGGAGAAGCAGGTTCCCTGCAGGGAGCCCAATGCAGGACTCGATCCCAGGACTCCGGGGTCACACCCAGAGCCAAAGGCAGATGCTCAACCGCTGAGCCACCCAGGTGCCCAAAACATGCATATTCTTTGACCTAGTAATTCCTAGTAATGTTAAGATTTATCCTGTGAAAATAATTGGAAGAGTGGGCAAAGGGACGCCTGGGTGGCTCAGTGGTTGAGCGTCTGCCTTCAGTCCAGGGCATGATCCTGGAGTCTGGGGATCGAGTCCCACATTGGGCTCCCTGCATAGAGCCTGCTTCTCCCTCTGCCTATGTCTCTGCCTCTCTCTCTGTGTCTTTCATAAATAAATAAAATATTAAAAAAAAAGAGTGGGCAAAGGCATGCTGAGTTTTGTATTCTTAGTCTTTTAATTAAAATTATTAATTTAATAATTAATAAATTAAATATTAAATCACCTGGTGCAGGCTGGGTGCTGCCGCAGTGCACACACACATGCTCACCCTACCTCAGGGGACTGAAACTACAAAGCCTTACTGATTCCCCAGGCAGGGTAGTCGGGCTCTGGGGCATCTTCTGTGTCTGGGGCTGTGGGAATCCCACGGGGGCTAAGCCCCTCACCTGCCAGTGACGGCTTCCCCTGCACTTCTTTGGCCAAAGCCAGTCTTGCGGCCTCACTGACCCTCAGGGCCCCCAGGGCAGGTCCCACAGCACAGAGTCGCATCCCTAAGCTCCTGTGGAGCTCTGTTCTTTGATGTGGGCCAACAACCCATAATACATCAGGTGGGGGCAGGGGGAGTACAGCCCCTTAAAACTGTATCCACAGGCGTTTGTTACAGATGCGCGCACACATTTAACAAAAACACTGCGAAGACCTCAGCCCGAGTTGAACAGTGTTTTCTCTGTGTGGTGGGACAGAGGGCCTAAGACTAATCTTAATACTTTTTGGTATTATCTTTTTATTTTCGCTTTCTTTTTATTCTTTATTATATGTTATTTTATTACATATTATTTATTAAATAAAGCGAGATTGCTTTGCGGAAACACAGTAAACTGCCATGCTGGTTTCTAAGAAATCAACTTCTTATCAGCTGAGCAGAGGAATCAGTTCTCCTGGGTCTGAACCACCCTGTGTTTATCCACAGAACTGAGCGTCTGATGTGGAGAACGCGGCACAGACGCCCAAGTCTCCGTGGGACTCAGGGAGCCTAGGCGTCCAGAGCCATCGGGCTTCGAGGCTTCACCAACCTCCAAGGAGGTAATAATACTTGACCCCTAACCCTGACAGGAAACACTCATTACATGCTAGCGCGTGAAAGCAGGTGGTATTGGAGAAGGCAAGTGCTTTCGAGTCAGACCGACGGACAGACGGGATTGTCTCGGTTTTCTCATCTGTAAGACAGAGACAATGATGCTCTGCAGAGGAGCTGCCAGGACTGAGGAGTATCATGCAGACAGAGCCCCGGGCACAGCTGGTGGCTCTATTACTGCCTTATGTCCTATCAAACGTAACAGAAGCTGAATTAAGCAACAGAGTAACAAGCAAGGAACATTTTATTGTGTATGTATATTCTCAAAAAAACCCACAAAAACTGAACCCACAAACAGGAGCAAAGAACAAAGTTTTCTAACTCTCTGGGATACACAGGGCACCGCATCTTATAGAAACAGAGCTAGTACAAGACAAAATGTACTAATCAACACCGCCCTTTGCTTCCCCCCGTCAAAAAGGCTATAGAGTAAAACACTTTAAATTGTATCCTAATATAAATTTGTTGCACAATTAATCGATTTACTCAAAGAGTTACTGTACAGTAAACTGCAGAAAATAAGAGTAGGTGTTCAATGACCTGCTCATAATTAACAATTAAGCAATAGACACTTGAATAAATATAGCATGTATTACTTATTTGTTAGACCTCACATTTATAATGAGCAGATGGTTATCATTAATAGTAACTGGTTCCTTACATTTTAGAAGATATCAGATCCAGTAACAGAAGTAGGAAGTAAATGAACGAAACCTCTCATTTTAGAAAATATTGCCTCGGGTCTGAGTCACTATGGAATTTATTATATATGCAGGTAGGCCAGTTTCAACCAAGTGCCACATTCTAGAGCCCTATTTTTTGTTCATATCCTGCAGGCAGCAGGCCAGAAATAGGACGTGGTGAATAGAGGTGTACAGTACACTGAATAACCTGTGGCCAGCTAATGCCATGGGGATGTTTTTGCCATTTGCACTAAAAAAAAAAAAAAAAAAAAAAAAGGCAATTTTAGAACATGTCTCCAATGAAAGATTGCATTTCCTTATTGCATCTGTACTAGATCTAAAGCCCAAGAATCTTCTCTAACATTCTGTACTTCTTAACCCCTAGCTATAGAAATCCACGTTGAGTATTCAGGAATGGAAAAACCATGAACTGTTAGTTGAAGAGCTATTTTAAAGGACCCGTTTAAGAGTAATGCAGACAAAATAAGGCAGGACCTAGAAGTCTAGCTGGGTTTTCCTTATGTGTCTGGTCAGCAGAATTCAGAAAATAATTTTTGCCCACCTCTATAAAAAATATTACCCCATTTGCTCCCTGGTGTGTAGTAGAGACAAGACTGTGTGTGTTTTTAAAAAGCAAAGTGCAAACAGGCTCTGGTAGAGAGAAAAGTCAATGAAAACATACTTGCCTTTTCTGGATACCCTTCTCCATTCTTCCTTCCCTGTGCCTTTCCCTTTTGATTTATATTAGCTTAACCCCTAATATTAGGAGGCGCTCTCACGACCTTATGTTCCCTACAGAATACTGGGTCCTTCATTTAGAATTTTTTAAAATAAAAGAAAGTAGAAAGCTACGGCATGATATTGTGCTCAGTCTACCACAGATTATAAAACCACATTTTCCAGGAGTTAAAGGCAAACAAAACCACAGTTCAGTACTCATCAACAAGGCAAGAAACAGATCCTGTCCTATTTTCCCTTCAGGACGTTGGTGAAATCCCAGGAGAGCACCTGTGTACGTGCCGGACCATTAGCTGAACAGGAGCTGCCCTGGAAGGTCCCCTTCCTCCCATCTCCTTCCAGCCTGTCTTAGCATCAGTCGTTTTGCAAGGATTTTACAGACCAGTCTTTTTTTAAAGGAACCACCCTCCTCAGGTGGTAGAACACAAAGGTTACACGGAGCGACAAAACCCTTCCGTCTTATTTCTGAAAACAAGTCCATTTTTAATGCAGATCATTCTAGAATATGAGCTGCCTGACCTCCTTTCCTTATTGTTTGTGTCACTTGGTCAGGAGCACATCTCCGTTTAATTACCGGTCTTAAACACGATTGTCCGTCTCAGTCGTTAAAAACCAGATTTAGTCCCTTCCTGCTACCGCACGGAGCCACCACGCCGCCTTCATACGACCTCGGCACAGTGACGCAGTAGTGAGTTTTTCTCAATTTCCACTAGGAAGACTCACAAAAATGTTGCTATCTACTTTAAAATTTGTCATTAAGACAAGTAGGCCTCTCTCCACTCACCTGCATAGCCCTAAAGTAATAGGTACGTGGACTGCCGTTAAACAGAGAAATAAATATTGGAATATTAAAGGACAGGCTCCCCGTCCCCCACCGCTTCCCCATCCTGGTACCTTCCCCACTTGGTACCAAGTGGCCCAAAACTCTAAAAATGCCATTTGCTACGGGAGCAGTTTACAAGGTAGCAAGGACCGTGCGGGCCCGGTCAGGGATTAGCGCTCCAGGTGACTCACTCCCGTCCGTGACACGGTCGTGATAGTCCTTACAACGAGAAGTCAGCAGAGTTTGGAAAGCTTTGGAGTCGTTCTGTTTTGTTCTTCTGAGGCGCGTGTCACCGAGGCCACCCCCGCAGGGGCCCGCCTGCCGCCCGCTCGCCGCACCGAGCAGCAGAGGACTCAGGCGGCGGCTGCGGCTCCCACCTCAACAGCACCAGGAACACGTCGTCGTCGGAGCACGTGCGGGGAAGGGGCCGGCGAGGGGCCGCCGGGCGCGGGGCGGGGAGGGTCCCACGTCCAGGGGCGCGAGGCCTCCCGCAGCGCGGCCCAGGGGAAGGCGCCGGCCCCGAACTGCTCCAGGGAAGTCGGAAGCACGACGCCCTCGGGAACGGTTCTTTCCTCACAAAGTCGCATGGGCCAAACGGCTCCCTCAGCCCACGGGAGCTCGCTGCGGGCGGCGCGTCTCAGCCCGGTCACTCCTCGCCTCAGGGAACCGCTACGGATGAGCTTTCGTCCCATGCTCGTCCCCACGGGTAGTTCCACAAATGCCCCCGACACACCTTACGTTTTTTGGGTTTTTTTAAATGTCGTCGTGTTCTGTTCTGTTTCAGCGGCCACCGTCCATCCAGGTGCCGAGCGGGGAGCCCGGGAAGGGCTGCGCGGGCAGGTGCGCGGGCAGGGGAGACCTCGGCCGGCTCCCGGGTCAGCGAGGGGCGAAGCCGGCCGCCAGACTGCAGCCCACCACGGGCGTCATGTCCCATATCTGCAGAGGAAGGACGGGCCGCAGAGGGCAGCGCTCACCGCGGGGTCCCAAGGCAGAGCTCACCCCGAAAACAAACGGAGCTAAACCTGAACAGGGGCCCGAGGGCTCACTCGGTCACTCGGTCACTACAGACCCTCCTCAAGACCGACACAGTGAGGAAGCCCTGGCGCACCCACACGTGAGTAAAGCTTATAGGTGGTTACCTGAAGGTTACGTAGCATTTGCCATAAATTTAATTCCAATTTTAATACAAGGCCTGCTGGGAAAAGCCCCTCTTTAAAATTAAGCGTGTCATGGTTTCACAACCCCAGAGCCGCGCTCAGTGTAAAACCCCTGCTTTTAGCTTCTGTGCTAGTGGCCGAGGGACTGAGTGAACTGAGTGAGAACTGAGTGTGGTTATTTCTGACAGTGAGCAAACCCGTCCAGGACGACAGCCACACCAGCCAGGAAAGGGGGACCAGGGAGGGGCTGGCTAAGGCCCAGATGGGCCGGGGGGGCAGGAGCCCCGGGCGGATGCAGGGCTCTGAGACCGAGCTGGTGCAGGAAACCCCCTGGAGTAAGCAGCCACGGACCCACGGGGACTCAGGGTTTCCAGCCGGCCACAGGTCACAGGCTGCTTATAAGAAGGGAAGGCGGGACACCTGGCTCAGCGGCTGAGCGTCTGCCGTCGGCTCAGGTGGTGACCCTGGGGTCCCGGGATCGAGTCCTGTATCAGGTTCCCTGCATGGAGCCCGCTTCTCCCTCTGCCTGTGTCTCTGCCTCTCTCTGTGTGTCTCTCATGAATAAAAAAAAAGGGGGAAGGTAAGGACCTCCTGGGTGGCTTAAGGACCTGCCTTCAGGTCAGGTCGGGAACCAGGGTCCTGGGATGGAGCCCCACCTCTGGCTCCCTGCTCAGGGGGGAGCCTGCTTCTCCCTCTGCCCCTCCCCCACTCCCCTTCGCCTCTCTCTCACCCTCTCTCTCTCAAAAATAAATAATAAAACCTTAAAAAAAAAAAAGAGCGGGGAAGGCAAGCCTGCCCATCAGAAGCTGAGACTGCAGCAGCATCCAGCCGTTCGCGGCACAATCACGAGTGATCTACACACCGCGCACGTCGGGACAATGGAGCAGGTTACCTTTACGATGCGGTCGGTCCCACAGGTCACCATCAGTCCCCTGGCTACGTCCATGGACATGTGGGAGATGTTATGCTTTCCTTCGTGAAAGGTTGCTAGAGAAGTCCGGCTGACAAAGAGAAAAGAGGAAAGAGACGGCTGAGAGCTCCCCCGCTTCCAGGGCCAAGGGAAGACCTGACCATAAAGGAAACGCCGACAGTGCTAAGATTTACTTCTAAAAATGGGGCTACAGTTTGGAAAACTTCATAATTAGAAGGCAGAAGGCACGACCAGCTGCCAGGCTGCTTTACGTAAGGTTGGACAGAACTCCCCGAGTAACTGCTTCCCGTGGTGTCAGTGGAGAGGCCGCTATATCCCCGACACAGGGCAGGGGCCTCGGGGCGCTGCAGGGGACCCCGCCCGGGGGAGCGAGGCAGGCCCGGGGCCCCAGCGTGCCCAGACCGTGTCATGCTGTGCGAGCTTTCCAAGTTTGGCCTCTGCCAAGGTTTGCCACTCTAGCACTTTTGAAGAGGATTCGAAGGGAAGGAAAAGAAAATTAAACTTTCCATGCGGGTGTGCAGAGGCTGGTGCACTGGGGCGAACCGGCTCTGCCACCGCGGCCGCTTGGGCTCATTCCCGCAGGGCACCTGGGTGCTCCCGGGGCCGCACCTGAGTGCTCCTGGGGGCCGCTGGGCTACTCTCCTGCTCTGCGCAGCCCCAGGCCTCACCGCGGCTGGGAGCACCTCCTCTGAGGTCACAGGGCGGGGACGGAATTCCTGCCCCAGAGCCCAGCACGTGGGCAGACACACAATCGCGTCACTTCCCAGGCTCCTCCCCCTGCA
The DNA here is from genome assembly GCF_048164855.1 of Canis lupus baileyi. Classification (NCBI taxonomy): domain Eukaryota; kingdom Metazoa; phylum Chordata; class Mammalia; order Carnivora; family Canidae; genus Canis; species Canis lupus. The sequence continues at coordinate 1,280,497 of NC_132873.1, read as the reverse complement.
GGTGCACAGTAGGAGCAGGGCCCGCCAACACTCACTCCTCGTCCTTGATGGAGTCGTAGCAGGAGTCGCACACCCGGACCTGGAACTCGAAGCCCATGACGGGGTAGCTGGAGCGCTTGCTGCTGCACTTCCCACACACCGCCTGCCCGCACTTCCTGCAGTGGTGCTTCAGCATGGGCGGAAGGAGGGAAGGGAGAGGAACTTTCACCTCCATGCTCCCGATTTCCCCTCAGGGTGGGGGCACGGGGTGGGCAAGATCCGCCCTGAGTTGCAACTACCCCATTTGGCATACCCATTAACACAAAAGGGAGACGGGATCAATACTTGTCAAGGATTTTCCAAGTATCCTTGGTTTTACTGGTCAAATGCTACTTTTTATCCACTCATATTATCCATGTAGATGTCAACAGGCAGCATTATTAAAACCAGTTTCAAGTTCATTTAGGAGCTCAAATGAGTACAGGTTTCAGGGGGAAAAAATCTATTCCCATGTCGGAGAAAGTTCTGAAATAATGTAAAACGTTCTCATGAAAAACTGAATATCCATAATCATGTATTTCACTATTTCTTTTAATCTTTCAAACTGAAATTCTGGTAATAAGCTTCAAGAGCATTTAAAATTGCCTGGTTAGTTAAGTTTGTCATATTCTTTAAAAAGTGTAGTGACCCATACCTTTCCTCTCTTCTAGTACTTAATTCATAAGATGGAAACTAATTTCCTCACGTTTCCTGTAGAGGCAGGGACCATGTCGCCCATCAGCTACAACGCACTAGCTCCCACAGGGCAGGCACTGTGGGGAGCAGGCCTACGATGGGGCATCAGAACGCCACAGGAGTGCTAAGATCACGCCTGCGCAGCCTGCCAGCCTCACGTTAGACCTTGTGGTACGGCGGCTTTGTGGGTACAAGTAAAGAAGGTTTATTTAATACACACAAACTTTAGGTCAGTCCCTCCTACAGGTGCAAAGACATTAAATCAGCACTCTTTCTTCACTCACCTGCACCAGTTCATAGTCAGTCTACTGGGCGACCTTCGAGGTTGCTGTAGAAATCTGTTTTTTTGTAGGACTTTAGAATTATATGAACACCTAGTGATAAGGGCATCTTTGAAATCTACAGGCTATTTGGGACATGTTTCTATAATCCAAAAAAAGAAAAAAAAAAAGTACCAGAAACACGCTTAATAAAAGTGTTCCAGGTTCGCTTTATGGATAATTAAAGATTCTTAGTGTTGGGAGTGTTCCAGCGAGGGCCAAACTGTCACATTTTTTAACAAACGATGACAGCATAAGGCTCACAATCGTATGAGCTGCTTCGCTGTCATTCTGTGTGTGGCGCACGAACAGTGCCCCCAACGAGCAATGCCCCTAGATGAAGGATCTTTCGTGCATTTACAAACAGGCTCTCAGTGTTGCACACACATCCCTGCTTTCCCAACACCAGACAAGCGATGGGACACACAGATACCATCTCACAGGCCCCGGGAAGGCCCCACTCATGTTAGTCACACAGAGACCGTGACGTCAAAATGCCAGCATTCGTAGCACTTGTACGAAAAAGTGTAATTCCAAACAAAATGACAGAGTAACACCACACACAAAATACATGATTAACACAGTGACCATTCAGCGTTAGCTACTCACTTGTCTCAACCCCAGCGTCTTTGTGTCCCACATCTGCTTTATGTTCCAGAAAAAGGGCTGCTCGCACTTCTGGCAAGAATCACTCTCCAGCCACTGAGGAGCCTGGGGGAGGGGAAAGCCAAAGCCACCGTTAGAGCATCTCCTGGTTTCCTAGGATTTCTCAGGGTTAATGCGATGGTTTTAGACCTTGTTGGTTGTTAGCATTTTTTTAAAAAATTCCTCGTTATAGCTGTTGCCATATTCAGTGTTACGTGTGTTCGGTGATCTCCATCATTTTAGCAAGGTTGACAGGACTGCTCGATTTTTAATCTAGAGATAGGAAGGAGTGATTCGGTCTTCACTGTGAACTCTTCAGGGTTCTCTTCATGTGGTTCTTTTCTATGCCAGAGTTGTTGAGCACCGAGGCCAGTCGGGCGAGAGCCCGTTTCTTTCGGAACCTGGTGAACTAGCACTTGGGATGTCTGGTGGGGTCACAGGGTGACCAACAGGAGAGCTCTTCCGTGTGCGTCCCCCGTCACACAGACTTGCCACCTCCTTGCTCATAGGAGCAGCCCCCCATCCTGTGTGCGCACAGTACCCCCAGCCCCTCTCCATGCCATCACCCTTTATGCACTCTTCCTTTCTGCCACTAACCTGTTACACACTGCTCTTGCCCATCCTTGTATACAGATGGCCTGTCACGGACTAGGTTCTCAATGAATTTTTATTGAAACAGGACGATTAAAGTCTCGGCATTACTTTAACAAGAACTTAGAAAATATTTATCCAAACAAACCATTACAAATTGTACCCGATCAGGGGCCCCTGGGGGGCTCAGTCGGTTAAGGATCTGCCTTTGCTCAGGTTACGATCTCAGGGTCCTGGGATGGAGCCCCAGTGTCCGGCTCCCTGACCCTCCCCCGACTCATGTGCACACATGCGCTCTCTCTCTCAAATTAATAAATGAAATCTTTAAAAAAAAAAACAAAAAATTGTACTCGATTACAAGATAAAGCTGTTCACATCTATTATTTAGCCTCAATCACTTATTATATATGTGCAATAACAACAGAAAATATGTATTTCTGTCAATTAAACCAAAGACTGAAGAAACAATCTTGATCGTAAAGGTGAACATTCAAGAAAAATACACATGGTAAGAGGAGACAATGCTGGGAGAGCCAAAGACACCCCATCACACCGGCCCTTTGCACAGAAGTGGAGACAGAGGGCTTCCCACGCTCAAACGGGAACTGCCAGGGGCTTCAGGGCAGGTGACTCTGCTTCCTTCTTTTGCTTCCTATTGCATCAGAACTTTTGGGGTTCCTATTTCTGATTTTAGATGTCACTAGAAACACTGCTACACCTGATGGCCACTACAAAGGGGCTTCTTGGTGGGGGTGGGAGTGAACGCTCCCAAATTGCATGTGGTGGGCTGAGGCCCAGGAGAGGCACCCGGGAGAGAAGGGAGGCTGGGGGGCAGTGCAGGCGGAGGCGGCACGAGGAAGCTGTTACCCGGTGCCACCACCGCAGCAGGGCAGGGGTTTGGGAGCACCGACATGGTGGGCAGCGGCTCGGGGACTCCGCAGGGAGGGAAGCCAGGACCCCAGCAAGCCAACGGGGCCAGATGGCCTCAGGGCCACCCCGTGAAGGGAGGGTGGTGAGTGCAGGCCATGCCCTGAGGGGCTGGTGCCCCAGCAGCGCCCTAGGCCACACTGGCTGATCTGGGAGCCGAAGCCCATGCCTGTCCGCCCCACCCCATGTGGCAACACCTGAGCATCCCTGCGCATGGATCTGGGCGCCAGGCCCAGCAGGGGCTCCCTCAGGGGCTCCACCGCGTCTTGGGGCTCAGAAGACAATATTGCTTTGCTGAGCTGGAGAGGACAGGGGCTCAAGGGAGGAAGCGTGCACATGAAATGATTTGAAAACATGACAAACAAAAAACATCAGAAATAAATAGGCTTTCTGATTTAGTGTAAGAAATACCCATCACTTTGTTTCTTTTAACAGGACGAAATGCTGTGCTCCAAGTTGTCAGAACCATCCTGTTACGTGCTTGTTCTGTACAGAGAAAAACAATTTCTTTCCTAAGGAGAGCAAAAGAGAACGTTACCCAGGCTTCCCGACTGTTCCGCTCTCTTCTACATACTGTTCCACCTGCCTAATGGGCACAAAGATGACGTGGCAAGAATAATCCCCCTGTACCGCTGTTACCAATTGCTGCAATAATCCCCGCTGTACTAAGGCAGACCATACACACTAGTCTACACCGCTATACACCCACCATCCAGCCGTTGAAAATAATGTCCTCTGTTAAAGAGGATTCATAATTAATTATGAATTATTACTAATTATTACTTGCTCATCTATATCTCATGCCTACTTCCAGAAAGGAGCAGGGAAGCAAATGTACTTCCAACCTGCCCCGATCAGTATTTCCAGGTAAGTCAGAAAGAAATTCCAAGCAAGCAGGTGAGGCTAACAGATCTGGGATGCACTCCGTATGCCTTTGCCCAGGGAAGTCCTACACATGGTGCAAACCCTCGCTCAGGGCCAGGGCCTTATGGATCAAAGGCTGTTGGCCTTCACACTATACTCCGCTGGTTAAAAAAAAAAATACTACTACTAAAAATAATGCATTTTTAAAACAGATTTACTTATTTATTTGGGGGAGAGAGAGTGTGTGGTGGGGGCGGGGGGGCAGAGAGACTCTCAGGCAGACTCTGCACTGAGCGTGGAGCCCGATCTGGGGCTCGACCTAAGATCCTGAGATCACGATCTGGGCTAAAAGCCAGGTGCCCCAATAATGCATCTCTTTGACATAATTTGCTCCCCCACTGACACGGTCAACTATGGAGAGGGAAGCTATTAGAGCATGATGTGTTACCAGCCAGTGTGACATGACCTGGGGTGACCTTCCACAGACGATCGAAAGCAGGCTCGCCTGCACAGGAGGCATCCTGAGTGACAGGGCTGTCTTTTCTTTCCCTAGATGTACCGTCACGTAACCTTGAAGGTGGGAATCTTGCTTTTATCTTTTAACTTTTTTTCCTAAAGGAATTTACCAAGGATGAGAATCGTGGACTGAAATCCACGTGGGTAAGCCCTCAGGAGAACCACCAGCAGCACTGGCCCCAGGGGTCACCGTCCCACGCGAGCCAGGGAACACAGCCTCTGTCCTCAACAATCACAAACAAACAGGCCCAGAGTCGGGGGAACCGAAGAGTACACTAGCTGTCCTCAATGCCTATAACCAGCAGCTGCTGTAAAACAGTTAAAATTAGTCTTTGTAAGGAAAGTGTTTATAATTAATATCAAGCCAATGTTGTACGTATTTAATACGAGTCACCTTAAGCTGTACCAAGATACTTTGCCAGTACACAGGTAGTCAAGAGTTCCTCTACTTAACTCATCTCACTGGGTTACTACAAAAGCTAGCAGTCACCACTTCCCCACCGACTTCATTTTATTCTTTATAGGGTCGTCAATTTCCTTCCTGAGATTACAAGCCTATAAAAAGCAGGCAACAACCCCTGTGTATAGAGCATGGGGGACATAAAGTCTGGAAATGAGTAATGCTGCTAGTTTTTTTTTAACAGATCAGACCCCTCGACTAGGTCTTCTGTGATATGGTGAAGACGCAGGTTTATTGAGTGAAAACGAGACTCCCGAGGAATCGGAGGCGACGCAAAACAGAGAGGTGCACAGTCTGGTAGGAATGCCGCACCCACACCGGGCGGCTGCTTCTACGGGGCACAGAGCCGGCCTCCCCCGCCGCACAACTCCCATCACGTCGCCCAGCACAGTGCGCAGCGCCATGTGGTATCGTAAGCCCTTGACGATGCCTGCGTGCCTGCGTCCAGGCGCCGCAGCCACCCTGCAGGGGCTCAGTAAATGCCTGCGATTAGACCGTAAGTCCTCGGTCTCCCAGACTCTGAACTCTCTTTTGAGTCAACAAGAAGTCTCTTCTGCTATTTACATCACAGGTTGGAAAAGACCGATAATACCCGTGCTGGCAGACATGAGAATGGAAATCCTGCCTGGAAGTCACCGGACAACATCTATAAAAAGCAGTAAGAATGTACATCTCCTTGTCCCAGAAGGTCTATTTTCAGAAATTTGTCTGAAATAAGTAACTGAACATGCACACAATGACGAGATCAAGAACGGTCACTGCAGCATTATTTAAAATAGAAAAAAAGACCGAGTTGCCCCCAGGTAAGGGAACAGACTGCAGTTGCTACAGAAGACAGCTGGAGGTGGGGAAGGGGTGAAGGGGGTCAAAAGGCACGAACTTCCACTTACAAGGTAAGTCAGCCCTGGGGACGTGACACACAGTAGGGGGCTAAGGCAGGCTGCACCGTGTTTTTCAAAGTTGCTAAGAGAGTAAGTCTGAAAAGTTCTCGTCACAAGAAACGAAGTTCTGTAACGATGTGTGGTGCTGGGTGCTGGGTGCTGGGTGCTGGGTGCTGACCAGGCTCACTGCAGCAATCACATCCCACAATATATACAAATGCCAGATCGCTCTGCTTACACCTGAAGCTCATATAATGATACGTGTTGGTTATTCCCCAATTTAAGAGGAGGCAGGGAGGTTGCGTAGACAATCAGATGGGTCTCAAGACCCAAAGCAGCTTTGGAAGTTGTGTGGCTGAATGAGTCCAGTTTATGGGGGGAGGGAACAGACCCTGTGAGAAACGGTGACCCTCCTCTGAACAGGGTCTCACGACTCTTCATGGCCCAAACAAATGAGAACTCAGGTCTCCTGAAAAGAACACCACAGCGACGTGCACTCCGCGGAAAACAAAGCGGAGAGCGGAGACAGCGTCTCCCAGGAGAACGTCAGGCTCTGGGCTGGTCCCCGGCACTGGTCACAGCAGGCCTCCAGGCATCGGGGACAGGGATGCTGCGGCCGCGTCCCCGGGCTTGGGTGTTTCTGTCAGCTGGGTCTGCAGGCGACGCCTGTCACTGCGGAAACCCTGAGACGGGGAGGGGATGTGCTGCGCCGGGACCTGCAGGACCCCGTCAGACGACACCGGGGGGGCACGAGGGCAGGGGCCCCCCGCCAGCCGTGCCTGCTCGTTCTCTTACCTCCTCTCTGCTAACGTCCATGTTCCACACGGCGATCCCTCCATCCGAGGAACAGGAGACCAGCTGCCTCGTGAGCTGAAGGTAACACAGGGCCTGCACCCTGTCGCTGCAAACGACACACAGCGGTCACTCGTCTCAATGTGGAAAACACGGATGCTGTGTGCACCCAGGCGCGGGTCCCTCCCCGTGCTGGAACCAGCGGAACCAGCTGGAACCAACTGGGGACGTACTACGGCTTCTAGCGTGAATGTTAGCCAGGGTTCTGTGACTTACTCTACAGCACAGTCTACGGTGTCTACGAAAGAAACTCTACTATTCACATCGGTCCCTCAGAACTGCAGGCCCCACCCAGGACGGCGGCCACGGCTCTCAGGGCCGATCACTGAGCTCCACTCCTCCTCAGGTCCACAACATTCACCCACCGCCCTGCAGACTTGCGTGTAGACTCTTTCCTCGGCTACTTTACAGCCAGGTTCTGCTCAGCTGCACAGCAACAGCCTGACCAGCAGGGAGCAAAGCAGAGGCCCATGTGTCCTTGTCCTCTCAAAACGGGAAGGTAAAGGCCTGGGTATCACACCATCACAGTTTAGGTGACCGCGTCAAACCCCCCCCCCCCCCCCCCCCCGCCCATGTTTCAGAATAAAAGAGCAAGTCAGGCATTCAAGCAACCCTCCTCTCAGTCAAGGTCCTCACCTGCACCCCCAACCCAACCCCCCGTGTCCTAAGCAGGTATTTCAACAGGGTGGTTCCTCGGGAGAGACAGGTGTCAAGTGCTCTTTGGACTAAGAAGGAAGGCGACCGTGGCTCTCTCTCTCTGCTACGACAGCAGACACCCAGGACTAACAGGAAAGCAGCTGGAAGGGCCTGAGCGAGCCCCAGCAAACGGCTGTCTTGCCAGATGGGGTTTGAGAGAGCAGCAGTAGAGTGCGAACGCCGCCCCACCTCCCACAGGCTCAGATCCTGCCCCCAGCCCTGCAAACGGTCACAGCCACGGTCACGCACTGGTGGCCCTGCAGCAGGAGCGTGCGGCCTTTGCGGCCGCCGATGTCCCACATGATGATGCTGTTGTCAGAGGCTCCAGAGAAGAGCAGCCGCTGAATGGGGTCCCACCAGAGGCAAGCGATGCTACCTACGGGGAGAGAGGGACAGGTAAGTATAGCTCCACACCTGGACACACACCCCGGAAGTCTTGCCTTCTACAGATTTCTCACTCAGGGTTCTACGGATTACTGCTTGCCTAGGAAAAATGATTGATACACTTCATAAAAGTGACCCAGTCGCACAAGTTGTTTGTATTTTCATGGCTACAGAGAAGACAGATGACGTCATATTCCCAAGCAAACAACAGGGACTAGCTTCTCATGGAAACTTAACGTTAAGGGAAAAATGAAGTGTTCTGCAAAACTGGCCTCAAGCAACAATTATGCATAAATTTAATCCTGGGCCCCATAGGCTTCAGCTAGAGGCCCGCCAGCAGATCAGCGTGGTCCTATAAACGCCACCAACCAGTTACCAGAAGCCAGTCTGTCCTTAGCAACACAGACTACGTGGGAGCCTGGGGATCATGAGACCAGTAGTCATAAACACAAGTGGTTTCCTTCGGGGCTGTGCTTTCCTGCCCAAGTTCATTCTGACTTCTATTCTTCTCCTGTCTTTCTTTTGCTGTACAAGGTCCATGATCTGACACACTCGGTTTCACCCAAATAGCTTAGCTAGAAAGCACTGAGTACTTGTTTCACTGGTTACACTTAAAACACTATTTTCATAAATAAGTTCATCATCAATTCTTTGAACAAATCCCTGAATCTTCAATGTAAACCAGACAGTGTCAAAGCTTCTAACTTGTTATCCCCCCTTACAGCCAATGGGGTTTTCAAACCCTTCCATGGAACCTGGCCAACTCACTGCACTGTAAAAATAATAAAATTCCACCCATTCTTTCCCTTCAGACTCACCAAGCAGAGGCAGAAGCAGCCCAGACATTTCTCCTAATTGATTGCTCTAGCAGGTCTTGTACAGTATCTCAGATACTGACAAATTACAAAAAAAAAAAAAAAAATCTTGGCGCTGCCTGACTGGCTGAGTTGGTTAAGAGCCTGCCTTCAGCTCCAGTTGTGATCCCGGGATCCTGGGATCAAGTCCCACATTGGGCTCCCCGCTCAGTGGGGAGCCTGCTCCTCCCTCTGTCCCCTACTCATGCTTGCTTTCTTTCCCTCAAATAAATAAATAAAATCTTCAAAAAAAATTCTTCTAAAAATATCACCATTTCCAAAAAATTTTTCAAAGCTCTTCTGAAAATAAGTTAAAAAGGCAAGCAAAATAGGAAGTATTTATCCACACAAGCAATCTGGAAGGGATTTTGATGACACAAAACTCCAGGTCCCACACCCCACTTTCAGTTAGCTTTCAGGTTCTAGCTCTCAGCTCCACGTCTGGCTAATCACACTGAAACTGGCAGTCTTCAGAGCTGAGAACTAGGTCTGGATGCTCACATTAGGTCATCACATGCCCTACCTTCATGGCCTTTGAGGGTTGTAATGACTGAGCAGGTATTCTGTTCCAGCTTCAGCAGGGTGATCTGTCCAGAATAATCACCAACAAAAGCATACTGAGTATCAAAATCGTATCTGTGGAGAAGCAGTCAAGGATATATATAACACAATCCACCGAAAACCTTTAAAACAGAAAAATGTGCATTTTAAAGAATTAAGCACAAATCTAAAACAGGACAGGAAGTACTCAACTGAAATTTGGGCAATATATAAACATTCAAGAAAATAAGCTTTTCAAGCTGGAAATTTTCTTGGGAAAGTTAATTTTCATTCATTTGACAAGAATTCAAGTACCTATTACTACTCCAATCAATACCCTAGGAGTTAGCAGTAAAAAAGAGCTGACAGCAAAGACAGGCAGGGAAACAAGTAGTTATAATCAAATTATAGTAAACTCTAAAAAAAAGTAAACTACTCAATATTGAAATGGCGAGACAGAACTGGAACAAAATGGGTATTTATGAACTATCTCTGGAAATAATGTAAAACTGATAGACATGAACACCCATCTTTCTTTTGGCATGGATAAAACTACTTTAAGTGAAAAGCATGGTTTATTTTAAATTGCCCTGGAGAGTTTAATCATCCCAAAGGCAGTTATTTGGGGTAGTGGTAAATTTAAATTTAAAAAATATACTATTAGTAACAGCTGATTACTTTCTCGGCCACTTAATGGCCATAGACATTTGCAGCCAATCCGCAGTTTAAACACATCAGGGTAAGCACTGCTTTAATTCCAAAACACAGGTCAAAAGGAGCATCACAGGCTGGGCCATGACTCTGTGCTTCTGTGCCATTTTTTATCGATCCATAGGAAGAGCCTAGCACATCACAGGAACACTTATTTAGCACATGATATATCTGAGTATTTCTCTCTTGCTTGGTTGTAAAGTGTATGGTACTGATTTAATGTTCACTGTAAACATCTCATGCTATGTATCCATATGTAGCAAACCTTTTTTATAGAGATTTTCGATGGGGAAAAAAAAAGAATTTACTATGCTAGACATCTGACTCTAAAAAGAAACGACTGTGGGGTGTTTGTCTTGCTGACAGCCTTGCTCCTGCTGTCACTAAGATACACAGCTACCACGGGCAGCCCAAAGCAAGGGCAAATTCTACATGAGACAAATTCCATACAGTGGTGAAAAATTGTGAAAGCAGTAATCGTGAGGCACTTTCAGAATATTGAAAGGATTATGAACCCTCTCCACGTTCACACAATCTATAAAATTCCTTTAAGACCACTTATAAACTTCATGGTTAACAATCCTTATTATATTCTCTTTCAGGGTCTGCAAATAACCAAATAAAAGATTGATTCCTTTTTGTCCCTCTTTATTGAACAAAAAAGTCCTTTCTATCACCTTGAAATGCAAAGGGATGAGAGGGTAGGAGGTTTGCATTAACGAGGTTTAGGTTTCCAAGATTCTGTGTTATAAATGGACAGTACCTCTCAATAAGAACAGCAATTCATCTCATTATTATTTTTAATATGCCCATTTTATATCAAAGAAAAGCAGATACAAGTCTTGGATTCCATGTGAAATACACAGCAATCACTCAGCCTTTGGATTTCTGTGGACAATACGGTCACGCTCCAAGCTAATTATTGAGAGGAGGAGGTGCTGGGCAGGAGAAGGTCCAGCCCTTCAAAGGATACTGTAAACACGAAGCCCAGGAAGTGAAGAAGTGCCTCCCGAGCATGTTTCCACTGCGGGTGCACATCCAGCTGACACACTTGTCGTGGCCGGTGCTTATCACCCACTCTGCCGCCAGGCTGAAGATAATCGCAGACACCCGGTTCTGATGAGCTGCAGGAACAGAAAAGGAAGTCTGTGCCCTTCACAAAGAAACGGGGCCTTCCGACTCAGAACCGAGGCGCACCTCCTCAGGCTGCTCGGCCTGGAGGCTCATGGTCTGAACAATCCTCCCATGGAGACGCCTGTGCTCTGTGAGCAGCTTTCCCATTACCTGCACCACCCAGCTCACGACTGCAGGCTTCCCTGGGTCCCCCCAGCCCCCACCCCAGTCTCCCTGCTTGGTAGACAATCAGAAGCACAGACCACTCAACACTGATGCTCAAGAGGGATTCTAATAACCAATCAAAGGCCAGACCTTCTTTCCCTTTTTGCTGTCCTCAAGAGAAAATGTCTACTTTGCTCTTATTATCAAGTTCCATATGGAAGGTGGTAGTCTTTTCTTAAAGGAGCAACATTATTTTATTGTCTACCGCTTTAGTATTTTGACCTTCTAGAAAACACTAGCATTGTAGCGGCACCTGGGTGGCTCAGTCGGCTAAATCACCGACTCTTGGTCTCGGCTCAGGTCATGATCTCAGACACGGAGCCCATGCTGGGCTCCAGGCTCACTCAGTGGGGAAGTGGGAAGCCTGCTTCTCTCCCTCTGACCCTTTCCCCCCTCCTTGCATATCATTCCCTCTAAAATCAATCAATCTTAAATGATACTGGCATTGTAAATAATTTTCTTAAGTTAAAAAAACAGTGTAAACTTTTTGTTTCTGAAATAATTTGTGTGTAACATATTATTTATAAAGAAAAAGTATTTATAAAGTTCTGTATTCCAAAATAATAGCTGCGAATGAGGAAGGTATTCTATTACCTAACTCCTAAGATGTCTGCATTTCCAGGTTGATTGGGAGCCACACTAGGCCAGTGACCGTCTAGTCTCCTTCATCTACTATAGGACCTGGCAAACAGTAGGTATCTAATAAGTGCCCAGTCTGATGAACAGAGTCAGAGGCTAGAGAGAAACTTCTGACCTTGCTCTAACTGTATAGGTTGAGGGACACTTTCTTATAAATAAGAAAATAGTAGCATACTCTGTGGATATATGGGCAAAATCATGAACATTCATCAAAGGTAACAAACGATTGACATTAAGGAAAGCTTAAATAATTTATAAACTGAACTGTTTTGACTATCAAACTGGCAAAAAAAACATTTGTTTTTTTTTTTTTAAGATTTTATTTATTTATTCATGAGAGACACACAGAGAGAGAGAGAGAGAGAGGCAGAGACACAGGCAGAGGGAGAAGCAGGCTCCATGCAGGGAGCCTGATGTGGGACTTGATCCCGGGTCCCCAGGATCACACCCTGGGCTGCAGGCGGCGCTAAACCTCTTCGCCACCGGGACTGCCCCCAAAAAAACATTTGTAAGAGCAATGTCATACAGACTAGATGAGAACACTCTCAACCACCACTCATGGGATTTTAAAACTTTACACTAATGTTGGGAAGAAGTTTACAAAATAAATCTAGAGCAGTAAAAAACTTTTTAATTTTTGACCCAGTTATTCCATTTTTAGGAATCTGTCTTAAATAGAAGTAACCACGGTTACAGGATTAGAGTCAGAGCAGTAGTCAAGGACACACACACGTGTGTGTATATGAAATATACCCTCACAGATACATATATGTTATCATATATGTTAGTGTGTATTATCAAAAAATGGAAGCAGTACGTTTGCTCAAAAACAGAATGGTTAAATTAAATCAGATAACACGCTCAATAGAACAGTATACAAAAATTTAAACACTGATAAGCAGGAAAAGGATGGTAAATAACTCTAACGAGTTAATAGCATCCTACTCAACTGGAGGAAACTCATCTAAAAAGTTAATGTGAAAACCTGATTTTGATCATAAGGGACCATGCTGTAGTTGTGTGTGTATCCATCGCATGCACGTGTATGCAAGTATGTCTGTGTGTTATAATTACCTGGGTAGGTCTTGATAAAGTTCATTTTATTAAAATCTTCAGAAACGTGAAATTCCTAAAAGTAAACACATGCAATAAGAAAAAGTTAGTGGTTTAAAAAACAGGAACTTAATTTTCAAAACCGTAAAATCCACAACTAGCTATGGAAGTCATGAATTTTTAAAACACACACACACACACACACACACACGCACGCACTTGCTCACTTTGTGTTGGTATTACAAAGTACAAAAAATGTATCAGTATGTATTTGTGTGTGTGTGTGTGTGTGTATAAAAATATATGCAGCATCCTCACACACTGAGGATATATATACACGTGCACATATCCCCAGTATAAATGTATTCGTATATATATCACTGTATAAATACTACTCTGTATTGGGTGGAAAATCAGTAGATCAACTGCTAATGAACGATAAACTGGATTTACATTGGCTCTTTGCACTAAAGAACGTTTATGTGACTGTCCTTTAGATGCTGTCCTGTAATCACAGAGTCCACCCTTGCACCGGGAGCCACAAGGAGGGTCCCTAGAGAAATGGGCAACCACTGCCACCCCTGGAGAGACTCTTTGTGCTTCATGGCTTCTGGTTATGTGTGTCTGCACATGACCATCATACTCCTATAAAATTTTCAGAAGGAGAAAAACAAGAACATGTGCAATTACGACGACGACGATGGTATTTGCAGCAGCCCCAGGCTGATGGGCAGAGCACCTGTCCTTTCCATGGCTTCTTGATTCCCGGCCCTTAAACACACTCAAAGCTTCTTATCATTTAATTTCAGAAACAAGCAAAAAAACAAAACTCTTTTCGCAGCGACTTCCTTCGGCCCCTTCTCTAACCATCAGCCCACCTGGCGCCCCACCGCAGGCTCGGAAAGGGCCTTCCTCGCTTACTACCAGCGCTCCCTGCCGTCCTCAAGGCCATTTTCCAGGCCTGACGTCATCTTCTGCTGCACCTGACACTGTTACTCACCCTCACGTGAAGCTCCATGGAATAAGTGGGTCAAAAACAAAACAAAACTGAGTTTCAAACGGATGGCATGGGGATGCCTGAGTGGCCCAGTGGTCGAGTGTCTGCCTTCGGCTCAGGGTGTGACCCTGGGGTCCTGGGATCGAGTCCCGCTTCAGGCTCCCCACAGGGAGCCTGCTTCTCCCTCTGCCTGTGTCTCTGCCTCTCTCTCTGTGTCTCAGAAATAAATAAAATCTTAAAAATAAATCAAAAATAAATAAAAATAAAACTCTGGAAGCCATCTTAACCCTGCTCTCTATAAAACACCCACAACAACTAGACATCAAGTCTGTTGCCCAGAGGGCTCTCAACACCCCAGTGTTGCAGTGGCACAGACCCGGCACTGGGATGCCTCCATTTCAGCCCTGTCCCCCCAAACACCTCATATTAGCACACTAAGCTCACAAAACAGAACCCCGGCGATTCTCTCCTCCCCCACTTACTGCTCCTCAATGGCTCCCCTGATGCACCTGACCCCGAGGTTCACACGACCACCAGCTGACCCACGAGCTGGGCCCTGGCAATGGCAGCCAGAGGCTCCTCGCCCGGAGGCTGTTCCAAGCACATGGCCCTGACAGTGAGTGGTGCTGGGGTCACCTGGAAGCTGTAGGTGGCTGAGCCCACTTAAGGCTCCTGGTGGATGGGGGCAGAGGTCTACTCCTCTTGCCGCCACTCAAGACCAGCCTTGCATGGAAGCTCCCTTGCTTATTAACCCTGCCATCCAGCCCTCTGGAACGGTCTCTTTCCGCAGTGTCTCCCTGCCCTCCGAGCATGGAGGCTGGTTTCAGATCCCACCTGCGGAGTCCCCAAGGTTGCGAGCCAACATTCACCTGGAAGACTTGCTAAACTACTGACTCCCAGACCCCCTCACCTAGGGATTCAGGAGCTGAGAACCTGGGGTGGAATCAGAGAGCACGTATTGCATTCAGTTCCCTGAATGACGGGCAGGACAGCGTGTGTCTGAGAAACTTGCTTACAGAATACAGTCGGAGCTTCTTACTACACACAGAAGGATCACAGTCCCCGCCTCTTCCCCGGTGGACGTCCCCACTAACCCCACGTCTGAATGTTGTTATTTAGGACCCAGACCTGGGCCCTCTCGTCTCTCACTCTCTCCCCCAGATGAACACAGCCATCCGTATGGCCTAACCAACGCCCAACGTGCTAACGTCCCCCCGCCCAGGGGCCCAGCTCTGGGCCTGCATAGCCAATGCTGACCCCCACGGCCACCAGCTCCCCCGGTCTCTCAACTGTACAGCTGGCTGACTGCTTCCCTACTGTCCCCTTTCCTCCCAAAGGCTCCTTCCCCCCACATCCCCAAGTCTTTCTCTTCTCGGTAAAGGACAGCACTGTGCACCCAGTTACTCAAGCCAGAGACCTGGCTGTCACCTGACGTCCTCTTCTTCCTCCCCTCCTCACGCCCACCCTCTCCCAGATGCACCTCAACCCCATCCACTTTTGTCCACTCTCCCCTTTCATCCAGGCCGCCACAACAGCTGGGCCACCAGCTTCTACTCCTGCCCCACCCCATGACCTCTTCTCCAGTGAGCAAGGCCACAGGGATCTTGTAAAGGCCTAAATTGTATCATGTCACACGCCTGCTGAGAGCCCTGTAAGAGCTTCCCCCGGTGCCCACGACTGACCCTAACACATTACCCACACCTGCCAGGCCCGGCGTGACCTGGCCTCAGCCCCCTCCTCCCATCGGCCCTCAGCCCCACCCGGGCACTCAGCACCATCCAGCCTCTGTCACGGCCTCAAACACAGAGATCTCCCCACCTCAAATCTTCAAGTGGACATTCACTTCTGGAAAACCTACTCTGGCTCTGTTTGGCTCCTCCCGGCCCTCCAGGTCTCAGCTGAAATGTCCCATCCTGGGAGCAGCCTCCCTGATAATCCTGTGGGGTGGGGCCGCAAACTGCCCCGGATGCTCTCACTCACCGCCCTCTTCATGTCTCTGCAGCACTTACTACAGCTTGCAATGGGACGCTTCTTTATTTATGTATCATCTGAACTTCCCACAGACCACAAGCATCCTCCCCCAACCGGCCCAGCAGGATCGCCTCTACTTTCTCCTCAGCGAGCACTCTGCTCAACACCCAGCGCTGAAGAAAGGCGTTCTGGGACCCGCTCCAGCCGCCTCCCCGGCTGCGGGTGTGCAACGCTGCAAGGTGCCTCACTGCCGTCCTCCTCTGCAGTCTGGAGGTCCTCCTCCACCCATCCCGCCCCGGGTAGCTCCTCGCCACCCTCTAGGACTGGGCACATTGGTGAGCCTGCTCAACCCTCTCCAGCGCTCTGCCTAGAGGAGGGTGTGCACACCCGCCAACAATTCCTGCACTCCGTGTGGCCGTATTCACGACATCACTACTGGACCCCTGCTAGCTAAGTCTTACTCTTACTGTTTCTATTCTGTAAAGCAGGGCTACTCAGTTGGTCTGCAGATGGCTGGTCCTGATGAGAAAAGTGGAGAAATTAGCAGTGAGTGTTCAGAAACCTCGAGAGCAATTTCATATTGTTATGAATCCATGGACTTTCTCATTCAACAATGTAATATCAAAAGTATCAATCCAGCAAGCTAAACCCAAAGCAAATAGAAGAAGGAAAATAATAAAATTAGAGGTGAAATAAATACACACAGACCAGGAAAAAAAAAAAAAAAGAAAAAGACCAATGAAACCAAAACTGGTTCTCAGAAAAAATGGATGAAATTAAGGTACATTTAGCTGGAGCAATGAAGACCAGCAAGAGGACTCAGATCACTAACTTCAGGAACGACAGTGGCACCTGACGACCAGCCTCACAGGAGCACAAAGGGTCGTGAGGGGCTACCCTGTCCATTTAACAGAAAACCACTCCATCACAGAAAGCAACGAGCTGCTAATTCAAGCTACCACAGGGATGAACCTTGGAAATGTCCTGCTCAGTGAAAAACGCCAGACATAAAAGGCAACACATATTATGTGACTCTGTTCACATAAAATGTCTAAAATAGGCAAATCTCTGGACTCCGAAAGTAGGTTCATAATTGCCAGGGGTGGGTAGCCCGGGTGGCTCAGCAGTTTAGCGCCGCCTTCAACCCAGGGTGTGACCCCGGGGTCCCGGGATCGAGTCCCACGTCGGGCTCCCTGTGTGGAGCCTGCTTCTCCCTCTGCCTGTGTCTCTGCCTCTCTCTCTCTCTCTGTGTCTCTCATGAATAAATAAATAAAATCTTAAAATAAAATAAAATAAATAATTGCCAGGAGTTGAGAGAAGAGGGAGTGAAGGCTGACTGCTAATGGGTATGAGCTTATGGGGGGGGGGTAATAATGTTCTGGAATTAGATAATGTTAATGGCTGTATAATCTTGTGAATATATTACAAAACCAGTGAATCGCATGACCTTAAAATGGTGAATCTTGTATGAATCACATCTCCATTAAGAAAATATACATCGTAAACACACACACACACACACAATTAGACTCACAAAAATTCCTACCAATCTGTAACAAATTGAGATTTTTAAATATCTGGTCCTTCACCAGAGGTAGTTTGAGGAGCGCTGCCTCCAAGAGTTCCAGGAGCTGCTGGTTGGATGATGCTCCCTGGCCTTGCTCCCCTCCCCGTTGGCGCTCACTCACACTTACCCACACACAGGTAGCACGTGGGCTTCCCGTCGTGCCCTCGGGCCCCAGCCCCCTCGTGGGCCGAGGATGGGGCTGCTACACGCCACACAGTCTCTGCGTGAAGGCTGTGCTTCGTGGGCTAGCCCGAGCACCAAACCATCAAGCCTGAAAGCATTCTCAGCTCCACGGCTGGGTTTAAAGTAAACAAATTAAAATTAATCCACATGGAGGCCTAACAGCCGTACTGAATGAACCATGGTTTATGCCAACGACCAGGGGTTCGCCGTTCTTAAACTGTCCAACAGGCGTGAGCACCAGGTGGTCAATACAACGGAAACACGGCGAGAGGCACCTACCATTACGGCGCCGTTATCCTGGCCCACGAACACCCGTCTGCTATCATGATGGTAGGCCATAGCAGAGCAGGGAGCTGCCGGAAAGACAAAGACCACGTTAGAAGCCAAGCCGAGCGTTCTGAGTCATCGTTCAAAGTACATTATTAAAGAGTTATCCAATTTAGGTTTAAGAAAGAGATCAAGAAGTTTTTATAGAAAATGATGATGTACATGGAAAATGCCATTGAAGTTCGTTCTGTTATTTTAGCTCAAAATTCCAATTCAAAAAAATCTTCTACATTATTTTTAGGACTTTGAAGCGAGCCAGCAGGAAGTTTCCTCTGCTTGCAACTCCTGCCCGTAGACTGCAGAGCCGGGGGCCAGTGCTGGGAGTGAGGGATCTGTTGCCCAGGCCCAGCAGACTATCCTGCCCCCCAGCCCTTCCCCCGTAGCAGGTAGCAGAGTATCTGGAGTCTGTGGAAAGGGGTTCCCCGCACCAGAATCCCCACTCCCTGCTCGCGTGACCAAGCCAGGAAAGCTACTTTGGGACTATGTTTTCTCTCCCAAGGGTCAAGAGAGGTTCTGTTTCACATGACGCATACAATCTCAGTTTGTGGTAAGTGCAGCTGTGAGACGTATCCATGCTTCTTTATCCACAGCAGGGTTACGTGCCCGGGATAGCACCCGCTGTGCTCACGTCCATACCCCCTTCCAGGTTCCACATGTCCGTCTTCCAGAAATCGTGGGCCAGAGAATGAGTTTCAGAAAGGAGAAACTCTAAATCATTTCCTTCTGCTAAAAATCAGGATTAAAGTGCTTTGGAACATGGAACATGTGGAAGAAGAAATGCTTGGGTTCGATTCAGCCCTAAAGAAGGTTAACTGACCATGGGAGAACCACAGTGAGGCAATACACACCACGAAGCACACAAACCTCAGTTTACTCTGAGGTAACACTTCTTCTAAAAAAAGTAAAAGAAAAAAATCTTAGGACTTTGCTGTTTGAGAATAAAGTTTTCTCTCTCCAAGGGGCTGGTATTTTCCGCCGAGGGACAAAAGTAAACTCTAACACTGGGCTGCACCTGAAGGCCAAGACACCGCTGGCTGCGTGATGAGATCATGGAAAGAGGAAAGAGGCTCTTTTCTGGTGCGTTCCAAGAACCGCCCAGCCGGCAGGTAGGAGCTGCAGCTGTCTGCACGCCACACAATCACATGCGACTGAGGCCTGTACCCCTCGTCTCGCACACCGAACAAGGAGCCTAGAAACAGTGATGGGGGCGCCTGGTGGCTCAGTCAGGTAAGCATTTGACTCTTAATTTCAGCTCAGGTCATGATCTCAGGGTCAGGAGATCGAGCCCCATGTCGGGCTCCAAGCTGGGTGTGTGGAGCCTGGTTAAGATTCTCTCTTTCTCTGTCTTTCTCAGAAAGAAGATTTAGTTTAAGAATTCTAACTGCAGAAGTACATGTATCTTCTTCATCTAAAGCACCCTTCAATGACTACCATCAAATTACCTTTGGCAAATCAAACATGCACGGATGGTTTCTGGTTCATTGTTGCTATTTTTTTTTTTTTTTTTTTTTTTTACTTTTAGGTTGGTACAAAATCTTAATGCTTTAGTTTTAAGCTTCTTTTCAATTCTTTTTATGCCCAACCTTGTCACTATACATAAATATGTAAAATCCTCTTGTGCAAAATTTACAACGTCTTGACGTACTTTTACGACGCTAGAGAATTCTTACATTAAAAAAAAAGCCTCTCTAATCTATTTGGTCTGTATCTAAAGATGTCCTGGCTTTTTTCCTAGGAAGGAAGCTTCGAGTGAGATAAGTGGTATTAATTAAAAAAAAAAAAAGTTTGGATATTCACATAGTTTTATAAACATGCAAAACACAAATCATCTTGCAAACCAGTGGCCTTTTAAAAAGGCATCATCACCATCCAAGATCATACGGTTAAAACTTTAGTTTTGGATACAGAGGTACTTTTGTTTTTCTGGAATACAGCCAGGCTCCTTCATTTACGTATAGCTCGTGGTTGCTTTCACGCTCTGACAGCGGCAGAGCCGAGTGGTTGCCACCAGGACCGTTTGGCCCACGACGTCTAGATCTTCACAGGCTGGCCCTTGGCAGGAAAAGTCAGTACCCACCCCGGGGCGGTGGTGGGCAGCACAGTTCTGGAGTCCGACGGGCGCGGATCGGAATTTCACCCCATGCCGGTGACTTAACTCCCCTGCCATCAGTTTCCTCATTTACAAGTCGTGAAAAAAATCATCTGCCTTGCACAGCTGTGTGATTTCATAAAATGGTATCCCCAAAAACACAGGCACAAGTTACCATTTTTCCTCAGCTGAAGCAGATTCTGAAAGCAATTTTTGTTACGTGAGGCAAAGTCATGAAACAACGGGATCGCGTAGAGATCCCTAAGGCTTGGCTTGGTGATCACTGCGTCAGGTCACAAGAAAAGGTCCAAACCGGTGGACGGCGACTAAAATATCCTCAACTGGAAAATCTGCAGATAGTTCTTAGAACCAGCGGGGCACCTGTCATCTTCTGAATCCAGCCTTGGGCCCCAAGTCATGGAAAGCAGTCACCGCCCCGAGGTCGCCGGTTCGGGCGCAGGCCGCGCTCCCCAGTGGCGCAGGCCCGGCCGGGCTGGGAGCAGCGTCTGGAAGCAACAAGCTGAGTAGGTCTGGGAGCTAACAGGTGGGTGGCGGCCACCCGCGGCGCCGCCGTGCCGTTCTTTCCAGTCGTTTCTGGTCCCACACACGCAGCCTTCTGGGAGCTGCTCCCGGGAGGGACCTTTACGCGGAGCTGGGAAGGGACGCGACAGAGCCAGAGCCAGGTGTGCGAGGCCTGGAAGCCAAGGGAGGGGGCGCACCTGCGCTGCTGGGGTTGGGGGCGCAGCTGACAAGGCCCTACCAAGTACCTGGGATAGAGACACACTGAGGAGGCGGCGGTGGAGTAAATGGGGGCCAAAATCCAGCTCGGCCTGTGCTGCAGGGAGCACGCTCGGCGCCGAGGACTGGAGCCCGGGAGGCCACGGCCGAAGCGGGGGGCGGGCGGCCTTCGCGCTGTCCCCGGCCCCGCAGTCTGACCCCCGGGCTCGGGGCAGCTGCCAGGCGGCCTCCTCGGCCACTGCCGCCCGCAGGGGTGGCCCCGCGCCCGCATCCCACTGAGCCTTCACCCCCACGGCTCGGTCACCACGACCGAGGGAGCAGGTGCCCCGACTCCCATCGCCTTCCAGCTCGTCCGGAACACGGTGGCAGGGTCCCGGCCGCGGGCACACGGAGAAGCGCCGGCCCGGGAAGGGGGCGCTCAGGGGCCACCCCCGCCCGCGGGGTCTGCTGGAGAACTGGCTGCTCTGTGTTTGGGACTCGGTGCGCTGCTGCGGAGTGAGCCCGGCCAAGCCCCGGGCCCGGCCAAGCCCTGACCGCCGTCCCCAGCGGCCGCAGCGCCTGACAGTGCCCTCCGGGAGCAGCAGAGCAGCAGCGGCCCGGAGCCCTTGTCCTCTTCCCGGGGCCTCTGAGCACGGACACCCTTAACTGAGGACAAGTTTTCAGTGAGGACCGCACGGGGAGGGAATAAGCAGCTGGGAGGGCGGGATGCGCCCCAGGGTGGGCCTGACGGCTTCCCCTCTGCCCCTCGGGGAGCGGTGGCGGGAAGGATGGCCGGCGGCCCGGCGCCTGGACCTGAGGCGGGACTTAATGTCACTGCATCTCAGGACTCTTGCAAATTCTCAGCAAAAGCTTTACCTTCCAGGTTTATTTCTGTGAACATATGCAACCACTGAGAACATTCTCCGTGGGCAACGGGCCACACCGTGGACCCAATCGCGCAGCCGTACCCAGGGGGTTATGAAAAGGCTGGGCAGAGGGCTGGTGAGGGGGGCACGGGCGCCCGGGCTGCTCCCGTGTCAGGACAGCCGCAGCCAAGCGCAGTCACCGGCGCGGCTGGCGAAATCAGAACACGGGGAACCCGGCCGGCGCGCCCCTCCCCCACCTCCGCTTTTTTTTGTTTTGTTTTGCTCAATCGAGCCAGTTGCAGTCAGGCCGGCAGACGGCAGGGCAGACCGATGGCAGATGGCACAGGCCGACCCGACTTCCTCTGCACAAGCAAAGGGAGCTTTCCTGCCGTTGAGCACAGCCGGCCGAGTGTTGGGCAACTAAGAACTCACTTTGAAATCTAGTAGCACTTTTTTTTTTTTTAAGATATTATTTATCTGGGGATGCCCGGGTGGCTCAGGGGTTGAGCGGCTGCCTTCAGCTCAGGGTCCCGGGATCGAGTCCCACCTCGGGCTCCCCGCAGGGAGCCTGCTTCTCCCTCTGCCTGTGTCTCTGCTTCTCTCTCTGTGTCTCTCATGATTAAATAAATAAAATTTATTTTATTTATTTGAGAGAGAGAGAGGAGGGGCGGAGGGGGAGGGAGGGAGAACCTCAAGCAGACAGCCCACTGAGCATGGAGCCAAAAGCCGGGCTCGATCTCACAACCCTGAGATCATGGCCTGGGCCAAAATCAAATGACTAAGGCTTCGCTGACTGCACCACCCGGGCGTCCCTCTAGGAGCACTTTTTACCCAGGCATTTTGAAATTTGAATCATCAAAGGCACTGGACACACTTCCACACTGGACTTGTCGCAGTCCTGCCAACAGTTCAGCTACTCACAGGCCATCGTGTGATAGATGCTGGGCCAGTACTGACCGCTGTCTCTTTTCAGCCATACTCGGATGGTTCTGTGGAGAAAAGAAAAGAATGGAAGAGCAGCCGTTAGCAATTTGATCTTATCTGTGTTCCAGGGAAAAGTGATCATTTACTTTATTTTTTATCCTATTTCCCAACTAACCCTTGTAACGTTCATTAATCAGACAAATGAGATAAACAGAGCAGCACCCAGGAGAGCAGCACACGGGGCGTTACCCGAGGTGTGCACACCACACATCCCCATCCAGCTACGTCTATGGGGCCACGTATGGCAGGTTCATGGGAGTCAGGAGTCAGGATTTCAAATGGTCTTGATGAAATGGTAAATCTTTTTTATTTTTAATTTTTATTTATTTATGATAGTCACAGAGAGAGAGAGAGAGAGGCAGAGACACAGGCATAGGAAGAAGCAGGCTCCATGCACCGGGAGCCCGATGTGGGATTCGATCCCGGGTCTCCAGGATCGCGCCCTGGGCCAAAGGCAGGCGCCAAACCACTGCGCCACCCAGGGATCCCGATATGGTAAATCTTATTGTAGAAGGATGTACAAATTAAATTGCTGTTCTTCTTAGTGAAAAGCCAGCTGTGCAACTTGGTTGCTTGCTGTTGGAGCCAAGTGAGGGGAGCAGAAGACCTCTGTGGGAAGATGATGCTTCTGGAGAACGGGAGGTGCGCGTGGAGGGCGTGCCCACCACCGGCCGTCCTGCCCCGGGGAACGCTGCCCCACACCAGGTCTCCCGGCCTCTCGTTTCATCAGAACCCACACGGGGAGACAAGGAAATCCTGCACACGGGCAGGACAATGACAAATGACCTAAATAGCCGAAGTGATATCCGGGCTTATGGGGTCAAAAGGGCGAGCACCACCAGGCCTCCTCCCCGCGCAGCCCCGCCCAGCACCCCCGGCCTCCTCCTCGGCACCCCAGGGAGTGGCCGCGCAGGCCCGGCTGCCTCGGCTCGGAGGGCCCACTACCCACGGCCCACCCCCACAGCCCCTGCAGCGACCTCTGTCGCAGTCCTGCCACTATCTCTAACAGCGACATAGACGCTGCCCAGAGTCTGCACTGATCAAATGTCTGCCCCTCAAACCAAAATACCCAAGACCAAATGTGGACTCTCTGTGTCTCCATCTGGTTTGACTTTGGAGACACGGGTGACTAGTCTGTGACCTAGTCATCAGACTAGTGTTGCTCCTGGGGGAGGAAGACAGAACGGGAAGGGATGTGCCTGAGCTTTCGGGGGCCTGGCAAGGCTCCGGGGAGTTGGCTTCACGAGTCCACGCATTTGCCAGGACTTGCCCAACTACAACCAAGGTCTGTACAGGTTACTGTGTATAATTAGGTCGCAATAAAGACAGACTAGATGCTGACCTTCATTCATCCAAATAAAGAGAACCTAGCAACACAGTGGGCAAATCACCACTTTGTACGTGACCTGGATACAGGCCACAGAGTAGGAGAAGCCACGTGTTCAACGGGCCACTGGTGACGGGTCACAATGGAACCCTGGCCAACTTTCTACACTTCCCACCCCTGATCACAAGTGGCTGGACCAGAAATGGGCATCTAATCCTAGCTCGATCAATCAGCTCCTCCCTCGGGAAATCAGAAATAAGGAGAGCGAAAAATAGATCGGAATCTCCCAACGGCTGAAATGGCTGTTTTTGGTCATAGGCTTTGCAACTTGGACTGCAGAATGTTGCACATCAAATAAAGAGAAAGAATGAAGTCCACCTATTACAGGAGGCAGAGGCAAGTTGAAGAGCATCCCTCATGCCCAAGACTGAGCTATTTCCCTCGTCTGGAGTTCTGTGAGGTGGACACCTCAGCAACCTTACCAGAAACACTCAGTAGCTTAAATCAGCCTGAGGTACCTCTGCTGTTGGCAGTCAAGCAGGTACTAATGTACAACAAGGATACCAAGCACAGTTTCTTCACTTGGGCACCATAACAGATCCTCCGTCATGAGCTTCTCATGGCAAGATAATCAGACCTGATTCTGAGGGACCTGTACTGTGACAGGAAGTTCTAAAAGTCTAAGTTCACATCCCAAATTAAAAGAGAGGGGGAGGGAGATCAGAATACAGCCATGTAGGAAAAGACCTTTAATTTTTATAGTTTGTAATTCCATTCCTTTTTTAAAAAAGGATAGATTTATTTACCTATTTATTCATGCGAGACACAGGGAGAGAGGCAGAGACACAAGCAGAGGGAGAAGCAGGCTCCCTGCGGGGAGCCCGAAGCGGGACTCGATCCCAGGACCCCGGGGTCACGACCTGAGCCAGAGGCAGACGCTGAACCTCTGAGCCCCCCAGGCGTCCCTGTAATTCCATGTCCTCATGGACACACAGCTCGAAGAAGGACTCAGTGGCACACGCTCTTCCCTCGTGTAAGAGGAGAACACTCACTAACAGGGAAGTTGGCCATGAGAGGGAAAACCCTAAAGGTTATGTCTGCCATCCAATCATCTAACCTTGGAAAGTCTAATTTCAATTTCATGAAGTTCAGAATGATATTTAAAATAGCCCAAGGTCAAAATGGAAACTCTCCAGGCACCAGCATTTTGGGAACACAGTGCTAGTTCCTTTGGAGGACAAACGTTAGTACTCGAGTTGGGTCTGCACCCAGCTGACACACTAGGAAACTGGTAAGACTTAAATGATCACGCAGGATGTTTCACTAGAAAATCGATTACGTCCAGGCTGACCGAAGACCATCCTTGCTTGGGTTGCGGGTTCCAAAATTCCAAAACAGGCTCAAACTTGACCTTGATAGTGAGCTCTCTACCTCTTCATATTCACATCTGAAATTCCATCCCGCCTCTTTTCATGCTCCTTCCGTTCCTTCCACGATAATGCTAGAATCTCCCATTTCCAAGATTAAGTCAAAATGATGGTAAGTTTAACCCTTAACACTCCGGTAGTGCCAAGAACCTACATATTAGACATACGTTGTAAACTTTCTATTAAGGTAATATAAGAATTTGTTTTGTGTTGTGTTTAGACTGTGTCTTGACTGGGTAGTAAATGGTTGTTTAAAAAAGGGCTTAAGTTGGGCTGCTTATTAAAAAAAAAATCAACAAATTTGAGAGACCAAGAAAATTTACTATTCAGTAAATTGGAAGTAAAATCTATTTGAGAAGTTGAAAGCAATACAAGAATACAGTTTAGTAACATTTGCAGGAGAAAACTTTTAAAAACTCTAGCGCGTTATTAATAGACCATGTAATCACCAAGTGTCAGGATCAGATGGTTTCATTTCTACAGAACCACAATATTTTCTGCCTAGCTGAATGTCTAAGCTGCTTTCTCTACCAAGTTAAATTAAAATATAACAGCTTAACTTTTCCTTTAATATTTTGACAAGTTCACACCCACTCACCTAAACTCATTCTATGCTTTGCTTGCTGCTCAATCTAGCCATTTTTTTTTTTTTTTTTTTTTTTAGTGGATGAGTTTTCTTTGAGATTCCAAGACCATGTCAATCTGAAAAGAAGTCTTTCCTTAAAACTGAAACGTCAGAAACATGTTCACCTTTGCCAGGCTCTAATTTTAAGTTGTTTTAAAACAATAGTTTGATATTTTTCCAAGAGGTACTTAGAGAGGAAATGTGTCATTTCTTTCAGAGCCTAAATAAAACATTTTCAGAGTTCTCCAAGCTACTATTACCTACAGCAACCTCCTCTGCCCTCCTAGTTAGAGAAGCATGGTAATATTTATGCATCACTACATGGGATGCCCACCACTACCATCATTTTACTTGTCTATTATTATTTTTTATAAAAATTTTATTTATTTGAAAATAAAGATTTTATTTATTTGATACAGAGAGAGAGCAAGAGAGCACAAGCAGGCTCCACACTGAGTAGAGAGCCTGACGTGGGGCTCAATCTCAGGACCCTGAAGTCATGGCCTGAGCAGAAGGCATATGCTTCACTGACTGAGCCCCCCAGGTGCCCTGTTGCCTATCGTTCTTCAGCAGGGTGGATGATCCATTTATTTTCTGGAAAACAAGAAGCCAAAGCTGGACTGTATTTTTTTTTTTATTTTAAATATTTCAAGTGTTTAAAACATATTGCTGTGCAGGGCTAAGCAAATGAACAACTGAAAAGAATAAAAAGCCATTTCTAGGGTTCTTGTAATTTTCTGTCAGCACTGGGAATCAGAACTCTTTGGCAAAAATTTGTCCCATATACTGAGAAAAATGTTTCCTGCCTCATACTGCTGCTGCTGCTGCTACTACTACTAGTAATAACAGCAACCAAGTGATTTAGGAACTCCATACTCGGCAACCGATTCTGAAGAAATTTAACAGGAAAAAAAAAAGGAATTAACGCATTACAGAAAAGTTCCTATGAGCATTACTCAAAGGAATAAAAACTGGGGGGAAAGGTGAAATAACGAAATGGGTTAATGGCCTATTAATTCCATAGCTTACGCAGTCATTACAAATCGTTCTGAAAATCATGAGTTCATGATAAGCTACTGAATTAGTATGTTTCACAGTCATTAAAAATCCACACAGAAATCGTGAACCCATGAGAAAATGTTTACGAAATGTTAATTTTTTTTTAAAGTATAACGTAAAATGATGTAACTTCACTTCTATAACTGGGCCAAGCCAGGTAGGAGAGAAGGATCATAGCTGTAGAGCCACCAAGGCCTTCAGTGACTTGGGGGTGGCGGTTGGGGGGGGGGGTGTTTCTTGAGCCCAGAGACTCCAGTCCCCAGTCCCCAGCCCCCAACTCAAGGAGCAGAATGAGCCAACAGTTGAACGAGTCCTCGTGAGCCCGGCACACTCAGGGATGAACGTCTGACGTCCAGGCAGCTGGCTGGGGGCGAAGCCCGTCTGCTCCCTACGGACGCCTGTGCTCCCTCATTCGGGCAAGAGCAAGCAGGTGGGGGAGGAAGGCAGGCCTCAGGCGGAAGCTCCAGCGCAAGTGTGGGCACTAGAGTCAAAGGCGATGTCAAGTAGGGGGACCCATCGAAGCTGGTGGGAGATCTGAGCATCCCTGGGGTTAGTGCACAGGGCCCAGGACACCCAGAGCTCACAGGGAGACGCAGACCCAAGGACCGAGACACCAGGGTCGAGGTGCTGGATGGACAGAACCTTGAGCATGTCAGCAGGGGACACAGCCAGTGAAGGAATCCGAAGCAGGAGGGCAGTTAACAGACGACACCAAGAGGCACCAGGGCCACCAGGCCTGAAAGACACAAGGCGATAAATACTCCGTGCCTCTTAAAAAACGTGTCCCTGCCTGAGTTCTTATGAGTTCACAGCAGTGAACTATAGTGGCAGACAGAGCTACGTCCTGTGTTCTAGAAAATACTCCAGGATACGAAAAAGGCTACTGTTGGTGGAGAATGTGAGCCACATCCTCATGACAAGACGTCAGCCAAGGCCTCCCTTTTATACTCAGGGAGGCAAATGTAAGGAGAGTCAAGGTTCTAGAATCAAACAAAGCATCAGTTTGTTGAATTGCTTTGTCCAATTTTATTGCTCTTTTATAAGAGGATAATAAAAATTCACATTTCAAAACATTACAAAATAATTCAAAACAAAGCAGCTTTACGTGGTAAATAAGAAGTAAAACAATTTATTTTTTTAAATTAAATTTGTCTTTTCTTTTTTTTAAGATTTTATTTATTTATTCATGAAAGACACAGACAGAAAGAGAAGCAGAGACACAGGCAGAGGGAGAAGCAGGCTTCATGCAAGGAGCCCGATGTGGGACTCGACCCTGGTACTCCAGGATCACACCCTGGGCTGAAGGCAGGCGCTAAACCGCTGAGCCACACAGGGATCCCCTAAGTAAAACAATTTAAAAAAGAAAAAACGCTTTTCAGAAAATTCCACATTTTACCTTCCAAAGGAGTTAACCCCTAAACAAAAAGGAAGCATGAAAAAGTAAATTACTTTTTCCCTCCAAAAAAATCCAGACTATGCACAAGTCGAGGTCTAACTTCAAAGCTCTCATTTAGTTCAAAGAAACCCTGACTTCTGTGCTAAACAGGAACAATGAGTCCAACAAAATCTCTCTCGATTAACACATATTTGGTATGTTTCTCGTTTCAAATTTTTATTTAAATTCTGGTTAACAAGGAGGGTAATACTGCTTTCAGGAGCAGAATTCAGGGATTCAGCACATGCACACAACACCCCGCTGTGCCTCCTTAGTGCCTGGCGCCCACCTACCCCCTCCCCACCCACGACCTTCCATCAACCCTAAGTTTGTTCTCTATGGTCAAGAGTCTCTTATGGTTTGCTCCCCTCTCTCTCTCTCTCTTTTTTTTTCCTTCCCGTATGTGTATCTGTTTTGTTTCTTAAATTTCCCACGAGTGAAATCATACAGCATTTGTGTTTCTCTGACTTATTTTGCATTAGCACAACACTCTCTAGCTCCATCCACGTTTGTGCAAATGGCAAAATTTCATTCTTTTTGGTGGCCGAGTAATATTCCATTGTACATATAGTTTACCCCTTCTTTATCTATTCATCAGTTGATGGACATTTATTTTTACAATAAACCAGAGAAGAGAAAA
Source organism: Canis lupus baileyi (assembly GCF_048164855.1). Classification (NCBI taxonomy): domain Eukaryota; kingdom Metazoa; phylum Chordata; class Mammalia; order Carnivora; family Canidae; genus Canis; species Canis lupus. The sequence continues at coordinate 1,251,298 of NC_132873.1, read as the reverse complement.
AGTTAAGAAAATCATCAGGAAGAGAGAATCCATTTATAGTACCATGCCATATAAAATCCACATATAAGTGGACCTGCACAGTCCAAAGCCATGCTGTTCAAGGGTCAACTGTACTTGCTGTTTTAAGCCACTGAATCTTACCTGGTTTGTCTCATACCAGAAACTAAATGATACAATGCTATCTGTTCAAGAAATAGAGTATCTTTGATTCTGCCCTTAAAATAAAAAATAGGGGGATCCCTGGGTGGCTCAACAGTTTAGCGCCTGCCTTCTGCCCAAGGCATGATTCTGGAGACCAGGGATCGAGTCCCACGTTGGGCTCCCTGCATGGAGCCTGCTTCTCCCTCTGCCTGTGTCTCTGCCTCTCTCTCTCTCTCTCTCTCTCTCTCTCTCATGAATAAATAAATAAGATTTTTTTTTTAAAAAAAGATAGCATTTGGCACTTACCGAGTGTCAAGGATTTAAAAGTACTGAATAAACAAATAAGTTCACTTCACTTTGAACCGAAATAGAGGATCCTTGCTTTGCACAGATGTTAATTTTTTTTTTTTAAAGATTTTATTTCAGAGAGAAAGTGAGCAAAAGAGAGAGACGGCATGCCCATGCGCGAGAGAGGACAAGCCAGGGCAGAGGCAGAGGGAGAAGGAGAAGTGGACTCCCTCTGAGCATGGGGCCCAACGTGGGGCTCGATCCCAGGACCCTGAGATCATGACTTGAGCCGAAGGCAGATCCCTGTGCAGATGCTAAATTGAATCCCGAGAAACTAAAGAAGTTACTGTAAAGCATAAACGAAGTTATTACTCTTAATTATTATTCAATGTTTTTCATCCTATCAAGGATCAAAATTCTGCATGTTCTTAGCTTACTACAGTAGATATATGAAAAGCAGACTAAAAACCACAGGTCTGGTTAAGAATGAAGTATGTGTTCCAGTGAAACTAGTCTGTGCTCTTCTCAAAGATATACCTGATGGTCAGAATAGGTGGAGGAGCTCCTCTCATTTCTTCGAGGCCCTTTGACTCCCCTCAAAGAATTGATTAAAAGCAACTTAAAAATGTACTTTAGGAAATCACCAAGTCTATAAAGCCTTAACTGCTTAAGCTAGAAAGAGGAAGAAAGAAGACAGATTCCAAGCATGGTTCTTCTGGTGAAAAGCGCTGGCTCTCAAAGCAGGGGCATCTTGTGGGAGTGCTGATTAATATCATTTTTAAACCTAAAACTGCATGAGGACACACATCTGGATTCAAGACATTTTATTTTCCAATACGATTACCTTGAAAATCACGCCCACACTTTGGTAAAAAGATTCAAAGCGCACACCAGTGCTGCGGTAAAATCACAAGGCCAAATTCTGTCTCGCCTGACACATCAGCATTTCTAAAACCAGATCTTTTTTTTTTTTTTTTCTTTTAAAGCAGGTTCCACACTCAGCGTGGAGCCTAGTGCATGGCTTAAACTCACTACCTTGAAATCAAGACCTGAGCTAACATCAAGAGTTGGACGTCCAACTGACTGGGCCACCCAGGTACCCCTTTTTAAATTTCTCAAAAACACCCTAATGATCCCCAAACAGCTAAATGAAAGCAATTCAACCATTTTTACATTATAAACTGTTACATTATGCCAGGATTACTCAACTAACCAATTGAACACAGAATACAGAGGATAGGATATGTTTCAAATTAAGCCCAAGGCCTGCTTCTGTTAACCTCTTACAATAGTTAAGTTTGAGGAAAGTCACTCTTAGGGCTGCTGATACTATTTCGCATCTTGATAAATCACCAAACATTTCCGTTACCTTCAGCAAAGGATATTTTTTCCTACACTTAACTACTTCCGGGGGCTCCAGACACAGTGTGTGATTCTGGTCGCCTCCAGAGCTTTCTCTAACATTAGAATGTTAGCCTAAAAGAGAAAGAAAAGGACATGGCCATCAGTGCAATCTGCTCTTATCAAATAAATAGCAGTTTCCTTTCAGCCAAGTCTCCTGAACTCTGCCCTCTTCATTCCTGTAACAGAAAGAAGCCTTTCTCCTTTGGTAACAAAGGGGGAAAACACTAGATTTTTACTGAACCAACTAAACGGGTAGGCAGGGAAACCAGCCTCTTTTCACCAAGGAAAATTAGATTGGCTGAGAACAAATTTATATTCCCATCTCCTTCTACAGTCCAGGGAAGGAACTGTGAACAGCTTCAACGGCCCGCGCTGGTGCCTCTCGAACTCCTGCTGTTGTCACAAGCAGATGTTTATCCCAAGAGGAAGGCCACTTATGTGGCATCCCCACCAGCTCCTGGACTGCCTCTCCAGAAGCCAGATGGCTACTTTCCTACCTGCAGATGTGTTCTTTTTCAGTTGAGGAACCATTCCTGCTGCCATCTGTTCACTGTTAGCATCCAAATGATTTTTTGCGACCTCTGTGCTACCAAGAAGGCTGACGGCCATCAGAACCTCGAGCAGCAGGAGTGATCAAGGCAGGATGCAGTCAACATAGGGTCCATGCAACACTTTCTTATGTCACCAAGAGAAAAGGTTCAAGCTCTATCCATAGCCTAGATGTCTCAAAACACAGGGTTAAACCAAATCCAAAAAAGTACAGTTTGAGGCAGTGAGGAAGAGCAGCCTAGCTTCCAATTCTGTTCCACACTTCTTTCTTCCTTCCAGGTCTGTCTGTTGATTCACCCAAGCTAACAACATTGAGACCAGCGCACACCTGCTTCCTTCTGGGAGTCTGGAATTTCGGCAAGCGCCAGGCAGAGGGCACCTACCCGGCCAGCCCCCAAAAGCGGTGGGCACAGAGTCTCTACTGAGCCTCCTGGTCGACAGTGCTGTACCCAAGGGGTCATAACTCAATGTGGAGGGATGGAGCCCCTCCTGTGGGTCTCTCCACAGGGCAAAGATGCACAGGAGCTCACATTGATTTCCTGCGGCCTCTGTGCCTTTCCTTCCACCAATGCTGTTTGTGTCCTTTCACTGCAATAAATCGTGGCCATGAGCATGAGCTTACGTCAGCGGTCCTTCTAGGGAATCCGTGGGCCGAGGGGTGGCCGTGGGGCCCCTGAACAAAGCAGGGCACAGGTGTTATGAGGGAAAACCCACGACTGACGTGACTTGTAAGTGACTGATACGGAAATGATGAGAAGGCACGACTCAAAGACAGTTACCAGAACTTAGGTTTCTAAGTGATCCCCAAATGGTTACTGTCCTACTTCATACGGAAAAAAATTTTTTTTTTATTTCCACATGCACACAGAGCAAGCAAACATCTTCAGCTTTTGATGAGATTAAAATAATTACATGGGAAATAATAACAGACAACATGTGCAAACTGCTTTCCCTGTGCTGGGCACTGTTCAGTGCACTGTGCATATTAATTATCCTAATTCTCACAAAACCCTGATGTAGGCACTGTCCCCATGTCACAGATAAGAACACTACGGCACAGAAAGACTAAGCAACCTCTCCTAAGGTCACACGGCTGGGACTCAAACTCGGGCCTTCTGGATCCAGGACTGGCTCTCGACCGTGCCATAAAAAGAAAACGATCCTCACGACGAAGGGCCACTCCAACAAAAGGAAAAAATCCTTCCTCCTTCTCCTTTCTTCGTTTTGTTTTCTAACAGAGTCCACTTTTCAGCACTGCGTGATGACAAAAACACAGCAGTGAACACCCCAGTTTAATGTGTAAGCCAACAACTTCCAGCTATGCCAGGTTTTCTCCTAAGCGTAACACTTTAAAAACTCAGGTTGTTTATTCAAAATGACTTCCGCGTGAGCAGCTAAAAATATATAATTTTTCCCTCAAACTACCTTAATGTGCTTAGAAACATCTGAAAGGAAACAAGCGTATCAGGATAAAAAGCTGGTTTATAACAATGGCAAGAAAAGCAGATGCCACACTTTAAAAGTTGGATTTCTATAACTGCTACTGTTTACCAGCCTAAGTGCAACATCCTACAGTATTTTAAAACACATGAGATCTGCCTTTGTTTGACTTAGGCCAGACAAGTGAGTTTCTGGCGGAAATCAATGGTGACCTCCATTTTTGCATCAGGGCAAAAGCATAAGCACGCTCATCCTCAAACTGTTTTCCAAAAATGAAGATGGCAGGATGGCAGGCTTATTTCTTTTATCTTATTTAAATATTTTATTTTGGGCAGCCCACGTGGCTCAGCGGTTTAGCACTGCCTTCGGCCCAGGGCGTGATCCTGGAGACCCAGGATCGAGTCCCACGTCGGGCTTCCTGCATGGAGCCTACTTCTCCCTCAGCCTGTGTCTCTGCCTCTCTCTCTCTCTCTGTGTCTCTCATGAATAAATAAATAAAATATTTTTTAAAAAATTATAAGTAACTTAATCTTTTATTTAAATTCAATTTGCCAGCATATAGTGTAACACCCAGTGGCCTTATTTCTAAGGCTGTATCATGAAGTCTTTTCTTTTAAAAATTCTATGCTTCAACTGATTCTAAAAGTATGGTGCAGTCCACAGCAAAAAAAAAAAAAAAATCAAAGGGCAAATGTGTCCTGGGAATGGGTTCTCAAGGTCTCAGCACATTTCACTTCTGTTCAGAAAGCTGAGTCTCACTTTCTGTTTCCACTATCAGGAAAATGGTTACTGTAGTTCAAATTCTACAACTTACCACCCAGGTTTGGTACTTTTCTTTTTACAGTTTCCTGGCTAGAGAGAGTCCTACTTTATTAATTCGACAATATTTTTTTAAAGATTTATTTATTTATTCATGAGAGGCACGGAGCCAGAGGCAGAGGGAGAAGCAGGCTCCGTGCAGGGAGCCCGATGCACAGCTCCATCCCTGGACCCCCCAGGTCACGCCCTGAGCCGAAGGCAGAGGCTCCACTGCTGAGCCCCCCAGGCGTCCTGATTGGAGAGAATATTTTTTTTTTAAGCTTTACAAATGCAGCATACTTGGCATGTTCAAAAATGCCAGTTCCCAAGTTCAGGCAACTGCAAACTTAAGTTAAAAACACACATTCAGGTGTAGGGTAACAAGAGTGCAGTAATGAGGCCCTTAACAGAATGTACAGGCAGGCACACAGGGGAGCAGTGCCACCTTCTGTTGACCCTTCCGCGGCAGGAACTCCGACGGTTTCTGCTCAGACCCCAAAGCTCGGCACCCAAAGCATTACTAGTGACTCCTGGTGCGAGGGGCTCAGGCTGGGCATTCCGTAGCAGGTTAACACTCCCCGAGGGGACGGTGTGTATTCAGACGTGTCCCACACGGTTTGGTTTTAATGGGAAATAGACGAGTACAGGTAACTGATTCCAGGCAAATATATCCCGGAAAAGGACACAGAAGAGGACAGAGTACAAAGTATTCGCCCCTCGTGCGCCTGCAAGGCAAACACTGTGCCCACTGTGCCCACAACACTCGTGCAGAAGAGCGGTTCTCAAAGTGGGGTTCCTGAACCAGCAGCATCAACATCGACATCACTGGGAACCTGGAAGACATGCAAACGCTGGGGTCCCATCCCAGCCTCGCTCAATCAGAATCTCCATTTGATTCTGATACATGCTCAGGTTTGAGAACCGCTGTCTGGGGAGACCAGAGAAGTAAGTACACTGAGCCTAACCCCGGCTGTCTCAACCACGGTGCTACTGACATCTGGAGCTGCTAGTTCTTGTAGTGAGGTCCTGTCCCGTGCCTTACAGGATGCTGGGCAGCATCTCTGGCCTGACCCTCTAGATGCCAGCAATCCCCGCTATAGTCCTGCCAACCAGAATGTCCCCAGAGACTGCCACATCCCCCTGTGGGGGCAAAATCACCCCTTGTTGAGAACCACAGGCCTAGTTTAGAAAAATGGGCACTAACTTTAGGCAACCCTCACATCTCACTTTTCCTCTCAAAGTGCTCTCACGCCAGTTCTCACTGCTTTTAACTTTTATCAAGTGAATTAACTTTAGCAGGAGCCTACTTTAAATTTAAAAGTTGCCGTTCTGAGCATTACAGCACAAGTTATATTAGAAAAGGTACAAACTTCAAAAACAAAAAACAAAAAAACCAAAAACCTAAAAGGAAGGAAGGATAGCTGAATTATAGCCAAAGGTGGAATCCTAGCATGTCACACTTGCTGCCAGAACAGTCGATCGTTGACGGATACCAACTGGATTCAGTTTCTCCAAATGCGCAATAGGGCCCCCTAGTCGCACCTGGGTTCAAATCTCAACCCAATCACTTACTAGCTACTAGGCCTTGGGCAGTTACTTCAGTATCTTTGTGCCTTGGTTTCCTGTCAAAGGCCCACTGCCATCGGAGGCACACACCCACCGTCTGTCCCGTAACACTCCGGGGGCCCAGGAGAACTGCTTCTGCGGGAAGACGGACAGACACACCGCACGGGATAAAGACTACACACGGAAAAAAAAAAAAAAAAAAAAAAAAGACTACACACGGTCCCATCTCTTCAGGTTGGGTTTTACCACCAAGGAGTTTTCAGGCCCAGTTTACGAACCAACCAACAGAACAAGCCCACCTTCGGCTTTTACAACACACTGAATCTTGGAGCTACTGATAAGGGAGGTGCCTGTACTCCCCACCTCGTGGGGAACGTGAGAGGGATGCAGCCCCATACAGAGGTCCGACTCTGCACCAGTAGGGAGCACGGACTTTTATTTCACTAATTCATTTATTTTTATTTTTATTTTTATTTTTTGAGAGAAGGGACTTTTAAAAGGTTTAGCCACTGTTATTTCCAAAGTACAAACTCGGGTCCTGTCACTTGCTTTGAAATCTCTGATGGTTTCTTACTGAAGTCAAACAGCCCACATTGGCGTACGAGGAAGGCCTTCCAGCTCTCAGGACTCTGTCCTGCTGCGGCCACTCAGATACCCTTTGCTCCGGTCACCTACAAGTAACCGTGCTCCCTTACTGCCCCTTGCTCTTTCCACCTGCCTGGGACAGGGATGTGCCCCTCTTCTTCCCACAGCCCACTGCTCTGTCCAGGGACATCTCCTGAGGCTGTCCTTAAACCCTGGCCCCAAGGACATGCTCCCCTCTGTGTCTCCCCAACGCCCTGGAAGCTGACAGCACAGAGCCATCTCGTCACCAGTCTGTCCAGCCCTTCGGTAACAGATTTTGGCATCACTTGTCTTTCTATCCCACAGGTCCAGCACACAGTGTCTAATAAATGCCTGTCTGATGAATAAGGGTGGTCAGAGTTCTGCTTCCTTAATATGCTGGTTCCATCAGGTCAAGAGCCATAAATATCAATGAATCAGAAGTCAGGAGGGCAAGTGCTATGACTTTTGATCCCTGTTGTATTCCCTAAGCCTGGCACTCAATAGGTACAGTATCTCTAAATATATGAATGAACGAGTGCATGAAGGTATGAATGAATGAATGAATGACTAAAGAGTACGGCACATAGTCATGACAATGTTAAAGATACACCACCATATCCAACAACAAAAAACCCATAGCCACGTGCTTCCATAAATCTCACGAACTAAGGCACCTGCTAAAAAGCATCCTGCCTTCAAGGAAGCTCCAGGGGCATGAAACACAAGTTGCGAACACAAGGCTTCACCCCTCACCTGGTCCAGTCATCGGCAAGGGCCCTGCTGGGCTCCCGTGAAAAACTAGGCTGATCTGAGGCTCCCCCGGAACATTTCAGTCCCAGAGCAGCTAAGTAATCACTTTCCATAAAACATTTACCAGCACTGCTCCTGGCCAGTAATCGCAAACATTCGGCAATTCACCCGACATCATGAGTCAGGAATACGATATTTTGCTGCATAAGATACCTAAGTTTTATAAAATGTTGTCTGCATCCAAGTTCATGTCCTGCAAATATCATTATGGTGTCCTTCGCCCTTTTGCCTTTTTTCCACCTTCCCTTCTCCTCTCTTTTCCTTGCTGCTTCTGCAAAGCAACAGCCAGGTCCTCGCAATAGCTCCTCTCCTCCTTTGAGGTCAGCTCCCTGCAAATGAGCTGGAGAGGCCACTGCCTGCTCATAAAACAACGGACTCAAAAAGCAAAACACAAAGGTTGACTAGGCACCGGGGGCTTCGGGTTCTCTGTTCCCAGTCAGGACAGGCCCTCAACGGTACTTCAGAAGCTCTATGCCTACAAACGGCGGGGCAGTGCTGTCCGCTCTAAGGGGACAGGGCAAGTACCTGCCGTCTTCCAGAAGGCCTTAGGACTTTTGGAGTTCACCATTTAAGAGCACTCATTGTGGGAGGAAACCGAATTTCACTGGCAAACATCAGTCATTTCCTCCAAATTCCCACCGTAAAGCCACAAACCTTTTAAACATTCAGGGCTTTAAAAACACTAAAGTTTTAAAACAAATAATTTCTCTTCAATCCAATCACACAGCCCTGGGCAGACCAAAGAGCTGGAGCCTGGGTTGCGTTCCGGCTTCACCAGCATCTCTGTGACTCTCCAAGGGCCTCAGTGTCCTTCCTCTTGGATAAAATGAGAGAATCGGATCAGATCAGTGATTCCCAAAGTGTGGTGGGCAAGTTGTCATAGCACAAGAAGGAGATGACTTTAGGCGCACAGCTACGTGCTTTAGCTGAGTTGAATTCTTTGGGGCAAGTGATACTGGTTTTCCATTAATGGTGGAAAATAATGTTTTCTTTCAAAGAAAAAGCAAACCTTTTAAAACATAAGTCCCCTTTAGGAAAAAAACAACTATGTGATAAGTAAGAGTTCAGGTGGTTCTTACAGCTGTAAAGAAAAAAAAAACTGATCTAGGGACCCCGTGTTGTGCAAAAAGAGTTGTCAAGGCAGCATAAAGCAGAAGAAAGGGATGGAAGCTCCTGGAGGTCTGCGGAGAGAAGGGAATCCCTGGCACCCGGACGCGGCGACCTGCCACCAGGCTCCTGGCTCCAGGCTCCGAGGCTTGGAACCGACCACAGCCAAGGGCCCAGAAGCCCTCCTCCCGCCCCAGAGATCAAGCAGAGCCCCACGAGGAGGGCAGGACCCGGATCCCAGGCTAGGCCCGGCTGTTGGGGGCACTGCCTGGAGGAGCTCAAGGGGACGCCACCCCCCCCAGCAGCCGGCAGAGGGAGTCCCCCCTGGAATGGGGGGGCCTCCCGGATCCCAGGCTGTGGGGGGGTGGTTACTGGCTGCAGGGGCGCTGGGCAGGGCTCCCGTTTGGAAGGGGCAGGGATCCCGGGCTGAGGGGGTGGAGGTCCCGGCTGGCAGGGGCAGGGATCCCGGGCTGGGGGGGGGGGGTCCCGGCTGGCAGGGGCAGGGGTCCCGGGCTGGGGGGGGGGCGTCCCGGCTGGCAGGGGCAGGGATCCCGGGCTGGGGGGGGGGGTCCCGGCTGGCAGGGGCAGGGATCCCGGGCTGGGGGGGGTGGGCGTCCCGGCTGGCAGGGGCAGGGATCCCGGGCTGGGGGGGGGGGGTCCGGGCTGGCAGGGGCAGGGGTCCCGGGCTGGGGGGGGGGGCGTCCCGGCTGGCAGGGGCAGGGATCCCAGGCTGGGGGGGGGGGGGGTCCCGGCTGGCAGGCGCAGGGATCCCGGGCTGGGGGGTGGGGGTCCCGGCTGGCAGGGGCAGGGATCCCGGGCTGGGGGGTGGGGGTCCCGGCTGGCAGGGGCAGGGATCCCGGGCTGGGGGGAGGGGTCCGGGCTGGCAGGGGCAGGGGTCCCGGGCTGGGGGGGGGGCGTCCCGGCTGGCAGGGGCAGGGATCCCGGGCTGGGGGGGGGGGGTCCCGGCTGGCAGGGGCAGGGGTCCCGGGCTGGGGGGGGGGCGTCCCGGCTGGCAGGGGCAGGGATCCCGGGCTGGGGGGGGGGGTCCCGGCTGGCAGGGGCAGGGATCCCGGGCTGGGGGGGGTGGGCGTCCCGGCTGGCAGGGGCAGGGATCCCGGGCTGGGGGGGGGGGGTCCCGGCTGGCAGGGGCAGGGATCCCGGGCTGGGGAGGGTGGGGGTCCCGGCTGGCAGGCGCAGGGGTCCCGGGCTGGGGGGGGGGTCCCGGCTGGCAGGGGCAGGGATCCCGGGCTGGGGGGGGGGGGTCCCGGCTGGCAGGCGCAGGGATCCCGGGCTGGGGAGGGTGGGGGTCCCGGCTGGCAGGCGCAGGGGTCCCGGGCTGGGGGGGGGGTCCCGGCTGGCAGGGGCAGGGATCCCGGGCTGGGGAGGGGGGGGCGTCCCGGCTGGCAGGCGCAGGGGTCCCGGGCTGGGGGGGGGGGGGTCCCGGCTGGCAGGCGCAGGGGTCCCGGGCTGGGGGGGGGCGTCCCGGCTGGCAGGCGCAGGGGTCCCGGGCTGGGGGGGGGGTCCCGGCTGGCAGGGGCAGGGGTCCCGGGCTGGGGGGGGGGGGTCCCGGCTGGCAGGGGCAGGGATCCCGGGCTGGGGAGGGTGGGGGTCCCGGCTGGCAGGCGCAGGGATCCCGGGCTGGGGGGGGGTCCCGGCTGGCAGGGGCAGGGGTCCCGGGCTGGTGGGGGGGGGTCCCGGCTGGCAGGCGCAGGGATCCCGGGCTGGGGGGGGGGGTCCCGGCTGGCAGGACGCAGCCGCACCACGGGGCGTCCGGAGGGGCGCGGGGGAACCGGGTCGGGGCTGGAGGGCGAAGGTGCGAGCCCCCGGGGCGCGGACAAGGCCGGGGCCGTGGGTCCCCCGCCCTCCGCTCCCCCCGCCCCGCCCCGCCCCGCCGGCCCGACCTGTCCTCGCTGGCGGTGATGACGCCGTCCTCCTTGGGGATGAGCAGCGCGGCCGTGACGGCGTCCTGGTGCCCCTCGATCTTGCTCAGCAGCGCGGGGCGGCTGCTCTGCGGCCTGGAGTGGATCTCGGCCGCCATGTTCGCGGCGGGGGCGGCGGGGGCCTCCCGCGGGGCCCATCAGCTGACGGCCGGGCGGGCGGGGACGCGCCGGGTCCGCGGGGCCGCGCCGCCGTAGTTCCCCGAGCGCTGCCGCCCGCGCCCGTATTGCCTGGGGAAGCGGCGCAGCCGAAAACCCGCGGGGGCCGGGCCGGGCCGGGCCGGGCCGGGCGGGGCCGCGGGGAAGGCTCCAGGGGCGGGGCTGGAGGCGCGGGCTCGGGGCGGGGAGGAGCAGGTGGAGGCTCCGCGAACCGGCCCCCGCCCGGCCCGAGCCTTCCGGAAACAACAGTGCGACGCGGCGCTCACCCCGCGGAGCCGGTGTTGGGAGCCGGTGCGCGCGGCGGCAGGAGCGCGGACCCCGGAGCGCCCCGCGCCATCCTGCAGGCGGCCCGGCCGGCGCGCTCCCGCCGAGCGCCTTGGTGGTGCTGACCGCAGCCTTCGGGATGGAGAGACGAGTGCCCCTGGGTTCTCACTGCAGCGAGGGGAAGCTGAGTCACTTGCCTCGTTAAGGTGGAGCAGCTCTCGGAAGAAGGGAAGCGGCGCCTGCTCCGGGAGCTGCCCGCAGGCCTCCGCGGAGCCCCTCCACGCCCCCACGGGAACACCCGAAACGCGAACCCGCTCAAGCCGCAGACATGAACAAGCCTCCCCCGACGCTGGCTGATGAGAGTGACCCCTGCCTCCCTACCAACCACAGCTTGACCCTCTGCCTAACCTTTCTGCCTCCGGACCAAACGAACACCTCCGATCACACAGTGATCCCCGTTTCCTGACAGCTTCCAGTCCAGTCCAGAGGAGGGACCTTCCTGAGACCCTCTCTGAAATCCTCTAACACACACCCAAACCCCACAACAAGTCCTTTCCATCACCAACGCCCCATGGATCCCTCCCGTGAAAGGCCTCCTCCTGCTGATGAGCAACCGACCCAACATGCTCACCTGTGACCCAACATGCTCACCTGTGACTGTCGCTGGTGCCTTTGGGGCCGGGGCGCATCCAAAGCTACTAAGTTGAAGGGTCATGATGAGGACCCAGAAAATCACTGACGTCGGAGACCTCCCCTCTCCAACCCACACTCCCCTTCCACATATTGTATTATTCTGCCTTGCGAACTGCAGGATTCCAGTACAGCTATGCTGCAGAGGGGGCTATCCAGAACTTTTTTTTTTTAATTTTTATTTATGATAGTCACACACACACAGAGAGAGAGAGAGAGGGGCAGAGACATAGGCAGACTCCATGCACCGGGAGCCCAACATGGGATTCGATCCTGGGTCTCCAGGATCGCGCCCTGAGCCAAACACAGGTGCTAAACCTCTGCGCCACCCAAGGATCCAGCTATCCAGAACTTAAAATGTGACCAATCCAAAACTGAGTTACAGTATAAGTGCAAAATACACACTGAATTTTAAAGACTTAGTGCAGAACAAATTTTTTAAAACAATAAGATATTTCAATAATAATTTTCATATCGATTACATGTTGAAATGATAGAATTTAGATATGTTGTGTTAGATATTTTAAAAATTAATGTTACCTGTTTCTTATTAGTGTTTAGTATAGCTAATGACTTTTAAATTACGTATGTGTTTCACATAACTGTCATTCATAGATGTATTCACTTATTCAACAAACGCGTTGTACACCTACTAAGTGCCATATGCTGACAAGACAAATAAGACATGGCTCTTGCAAGGCTTTTACATGTGATGACTAGACAGGCTACTGAACGACTGCTTTCACATTAACAAGTATTTCAAATAACAAAATTCATTGAGTGCCTGCTATGAGCGGGGCACCATTCTAAATGCAGCTGTGCTCCAAAGACACAAAAATTGCGCTACAATTAGAATGTATATTCCAATGAAAGAACCATGTAATAAAGTAAATAACCAAATTACATCGTATATTAGAAGGTGTTAAGTGCAGCGAAAAAAATAAAACTGTGGAGGGTGATAGAGGTGATAGAGGGTATTGCAATTTTAAATGGGGCAACATGGAAGATTCCAAGATACACTGTACAGTTTCGCCTTCATAGAAGGGAGGTGGTCTTGGGACCCCCAGGTGGCTCAGCGGTTTGGCGCCTGCCTTCAGCTCAGGACATGATTCTGGAGTCCCGGGGCCAAGTCCCACGTCGGGCTCCCTGCATGGGACCTGCTTTTCTCTCTGCCTGTGTATCTGTTTCTCTCTCCCTCTCTCTGCGCATCTCATGAATAAATAAATAAAATCTTAAAAAAAAAAATAGAAGGGAGGTGGTCAGCACACATTCTAGAGCTTGCAGACCCCTTCAAGGCTGAGAGCCACCATGGCTCAGCCACGCCCTGCATGGGGCACCCAAATTCAGTAACTACATGAGAGCAGAACACAGAAGCCTGGCCACGTCCCTATAGTGCAGGACCCGCTGATAGAGCTCTCTCCCAGGTTGGATGACACCTTGTCGGGCCTGTATTGCAGCTGACTTCTCCTGCCTAATCCTGTTACATCTGCCTCTCTTCACAGCTGTGAATCCCTAATAAATATTCAGCACGCCAATCTCTGCCTCAGCATCTGCTTCCAGAGGATGCAGCCTGAGGGAAGGCCTCATGGGGAAGCTGGCATTTGAGCCGACAGGGAGAGTAGGGAATAAACCCTGTAGAAATATGAAAGACATCCTCTCCTGGAAAAGGAAACAGCAAGTGCTAAGGCCCTGAGGTGAGAACCTGCCCGGGGCTGTCTAGGGAAGGCGGGGCAGCCGGTGTAGCTGGAGCAGAGTGAGTGAAGAGTACAGAGAGATGAGGAAGAAGGGTCACCAGACAGGACATGTTGAGAGTCCTGAGGCCATGGTAATGACTTTGGCTTTTACTTTAAGTGACACGGGAAGCCAGTGGAGGACTTTGAGTACAGGAAACTGCTTTAATCTGCCTTCAGTCTTAAAAGTCATGGGTGTCAGTTGGAAGGCTAATAAGATAAAGCAGTTGAGAGGTGATGATGGTTTAGCGCAGAGTGCAGGTGGTGTGAGGGCAGCAGAGTCTAGAGACATTTCTGGATGGTGGAGCCGATGAGCTTTATTGGATATGGGGTATGAAAGAAAGAGGAGTCGGGATCTGTGGGATGACCAACTGGAGGAATGGAGTGGCCCTTTTACCAAACCGGGGGAGATGTTTGGGCAAGAAGACAGGGAGTTCAGTTTTGGAGGTATGAAGCTTGACGTGCGGCAGATGTCCAGGTGGAGGTATTAGCAGACAATGAGGTGAGGGAGTTTTGTATGCACAACTGAAGAGCAGAGAGGCCTATACTGAGCACAGAAGCTCGGGATTGGAAGGGACGTAAACAAGGGGATGTAAATGACCCAGACCCTGTTTTCTGGGCCTGGGTCATAGAACTGAGAAATCCCCTTAGCATCTGGTTTACTGAATAAATAAACAAATTCATGAACGAATTTTAAAAACTGGTTAATTCCTCAGCTTTCTGAGTTAGTTAGTGGTAAAAACTCCCTGAGACCCTACATTTTTGGTTTCGTAGACAATGTTCTCATTGTTGTATTTACTGAGAAACTCTCAATACAGAGACACCTCATTTTAACATAACATTATTTGCTTCAACTACATTATTAGGTTATTTCCCCCAATAAATGGACTATTACAGAAATAACCGTTCCCTGTGCTTTCTTCTATTTATTTGATTAATGTTCAATGGATATTATTTTTTTACATGTAGTATAGATCATTGAAACACAAATACTAATCATGATCTTCTCCTGTCCCTTCTTAGAGAATTTGCTTCACCCAGAAATCCATCAGCTTGTTTTATGATATGTGCTAACCCCCTATTTCCTCTCTTCTTCCCCAAAGGGAGAAGCCTTATATAGGCTAGGGTGAACCACTCAGATTTTCCCTTTTGAAAGGTTAAGCTATGAGACTTAAATTGAGTTGTATCATCTATCAAAGAAAAACAAGAGCTACACAATAGTTAAAAACAGATTTCAGGGCACCTGGGTGGCTCAGTCCATTAAGCATTAAGTGTCTGCCTTGGGCTCAGGTCATGATCCCAGGGTCAGGGGATGGAGTCTTGCTTCAGGCTCCCTGCTCAGTGGAGAGTAGGGAGTCTACTTCTCCCTCTGCAGCACCCCCTATGCCCCCCCCATCCTGCCATGCTGCTCTCTCTTTCAAAAATAGATACACAAAATCTTTTAAAAATAAAAAAAATATATTTTATTCAGGAGCTATTGCAATAAGGGGAAAGAGACCTCTGTATACAACTGAACTCAATTACAAATACAGCATGGACCAGGGGAAATTTATAGCCATGGGGGCTGGGAGTTGTCAATGAACCTTGAACTAAGTGGAAACATCAAAGGTAAGGTGGGGGGGGGGGGGTCAGGATTCCAGCTAAACCAACTTGACAGGATTTTTCAGAAGGCAAGCCAGAATGATCACCTAATACCTGGGGATGGTGGTTGGTGATGAATTTGATTGGATATTAAGGGTAATCAGATACTGAGGGTAGGGGAATCCTTTCTGGACTGAATTGGGAGCCTGACTCAAGTTTGATCAAGGGGAGAATCTTTGCTAGAGCCTCACATTAGCGATTTTTTTTTCTTTTCTCTTTTAAGATTTTATTTATTTGACAGAGAGAGCAAGAGAGTACAAGCAGGGGCAGCAGCAGGAGAAGGAGACTTCCTGCTGAGCAAGGAGCCAGATACTGGGCTCCATCCTAGGACCCTGGGATCATGCCCTGAGCCACCCAAGTGGCCCTAACATTAGAGATTCTAGCCAGGAGCCCAACCTGGGTGAGTGGGGGCAGCGATGCCTCCAAGCACAGGGGCCGCAGCCAAGTGCCGCCTGGAGCCCAGGTGGTCCTGTGGTCGTGCAGCTCTGGGCTGGCCTTCCTTTGTGAGTATCAGATGGAAACATTCACATTAGCAGTTTGGTAAGAAAGTCTCCATCAAGAGTGCAAGACAAAGGGGGGAAAAAAGGCTTATTCCACTGTTCTCATTTTGGTGTATTTTTTTCCCAGTCCTTTCTTTTTGCGTGCTTTAAAAAGTTTGTGCTGTCAGGAGTTTACACCTTGGTTAACTCAGCACCCTTCGGTCTGTGGCTCCTGGAGACCCGCTGGGTACCTGCTCCTGCAGCGTCTGCGGCACTTGAAACTATATGTTGACAAACAGTGTTTTCTTTCTTTTTTATTTTATTTTATTTTGAGACTTTGTTTTCCTTAAATCGAGAGGGAAACAGGTTTCTGTGCTAACGAGGAAGGAAAGGTGCACGCAACACCCCCGCACTGCGCGCCCAGCGGCCCCGCCGGGCTCACCCCGGGGCGGAGCCTCGGTGGGCGGGGCCAGAGCTCGCACCTGCGCAGTCAGGCCCAACGGCCGCCCCGCCCCTTCGCGCTGGCCCCGCCCCGCCCTTCGCGCTGGCCCCGCCCAGTTCCGGGGGGGAGGGGGACGTGTGTTCCCGCGACACCGCTCCGGCTGCTTCCCTTCCGCCCTCCATTGCCCTTTTTAAAAACTTCCTTTTATTTTTAACGGAGCCCCGCGATGGCCTCCGGCCTGGGGAGGCTGCTGGTACGGGGGCCTCGCTGCCTCCTGGCCCCGGCCGCCCGCACGCTCGTCCCGCCGGTCCGGGGCGTGAAGAAGGGCTTCCGCGCCGCCTTCCGCTTCCAGAAGGAGTTAGAGCGGTGGCGCCTGCTCCGGAGCCCGCCGCCGCCCGCGCGCCGGTAGGAGCCGCCGGGGAGGGGGGGCGGGGCGTATAATTAAGCGTGTTTCGTCTTAATCCTGTTCCAGGACTCCGGCAGAGAAAGAAAAACATCCTTTTTTATTTTTATTTTTATTTTTTTTTTAAAGAGTCTATTTCTGTCCTCGTGAGAGGGAGCAGCAGGCTCCCCGCTCCCGGGACCGGGTCGCGCCCCGGGCCGCGGGCGGGCGCTTGCTTACCCAGGAGCCCCCGGGCGCCGAGAGGAAGGCCCCTGCCGGCGACCTCCGACCTCCGACCTCCGACCTCGGGGTCCTGCCCCTCTGCCTCGGATGCCGCGCTCGCTGCGGGTGTGGGCCCCGCACCCCTGCCCCTGCTGTTGCGGCGGGTGAACAGTGGCCGGCGCCGAAGTCAGCGCCCCCTGGGGAATCCAGGCTGAAATTTTGATCTACTTTGGTATTCGCCTCCCCCCCCACCCCCCGCCGCAAAAGTTGACCCAAAGTGTGCATTTATCAGTAAGGAATATATATGCCTGTCCGTGTTCCTGTGCTCTTTCAAAGCAACGTGAGGTCATTTTTTCCCAATAGGCACCAAACAGTATGTCTCTATTCACATTTCTTGGATTATCGTGGGGTGAGTCGTTTTAAGGCCTTTATCGTTGCAAAAAAACTGAGGGTTTATACAGGCCACGTGCCTTTTATGGCTCACAACCAAGATCTTCGTATTTAACTATCCATTTTTACCTAAACGTTTTATTTGGATTTTATTGTTTCTTTAAGAAAAAAAAAAAAAAACCTTTTAGGCATTATTGGGGAATGATTATGAACTTTTAACGTACTTGCAATGCTTCTAGATTATTTATTTATTTATTTATTTATTTATTTATTATTTTTCTTAGATTTTTATTTATTTATGATAGTCACAGAGAGAGAGAGAGAGAGACAGAGAGGCAGAGACACAGGCAGAGGGAGAAGCAGGCTCCATGCACCGGGAGCCCGACGTGGGATTCGATCCCGGGTCTCCAGGATCGCGCCCTGGGCCAAAGGCAGGCGCCAAACCGCTGCGCCACCCAGGGATCCCAGTTTCATTATTAACTAAACTCCATACTTTATTCAGATTTATTTAGTTTTCACCCATTGTCCTTTTCCTATTTTGGGATCTTATCCAGGATATCACATTATATTTAGTTTTCATGTCTCCTTAGGCTACTCTTAGTTGTGACAGTTTCTTAGACTTTCTTTGTTTTTTGTTATTTATTTTTTTAAGATTTTATTTATTCATTCATAGAGACAGAGAGAGAGAGAGGCAGAGACGCAGGCAGAGGGAGAAGCAGGCTCCATGCAGGGAGCCCAACGTGGGACTCAATCCTGGGACGCCAGGGTCATGCCCAGGTTGCAGGCGGCACTAAACCGCTGTGCCACCGGGGCTGCCCTAGACACTCATTTTTTTTTTTTTTAATTTCTTTTTTTAAATTTATTTGTGATAGTCACAGAGAGAGAAAGAGAGAGGCAGAGACACAGGCAGAGAGAGTAGCAGGCTCCACGCACCAGGAGCCCGACGTGGGATTCGATCCTGGGTCTCCAGGATTGCGCCCTGGGCCAAAGGCAGGCACCAAACCGCTGCGCCACCCAGGGATCCCTAGACACTGACTTAAATGAGTGTTTTTAGGGGCACCTGGGTGGCTAAGCATCTGCTTTCAGCTCAGGTCATGATCCTGGGGTCCTGGGATTGAGTCCTGCCTGGGGCTCTGCAGGGAGCCTGCTTCTTGTCTGCCTGTGTCTCTGCCCCTCTCTCTGGGTCTCTTGTGAATAAGTAAAATCTTTTAAATATTTTTTAATACTTAAGAGATAAGTATAGAATACTTTGGTTAATAGTGTGAACCTGTGAAATTATAACTCCTATTTCATACCTAGGTATAAAGCGTAATTCCATGGTAATAGCAGAAATAAAGAATCTGAAAGGTAGGGTAACTAACGGCTTAGTTTCTGATGTTGAAGAACTTCTTTAATGTGGCACTTGGCCCAAGGGGAAAATGAATCCATGTAATATAGCAAAGAACCACAAGGAATCATCTGACTTGAATTCTAACTTTCAGAAAATCAAAGCATGGTGTTAAAATGAAACTCAGTCGTTTTAATTTCCCTAATCAATAAAATTGCAACACAAAGGTTTTGCGTCATTGTAACATCTTGTTTTCTTTACCATCTCTTACTGTCTTCTGTTTTACTTTTCAGTTCAGAGAAGCCCAACTGGGATTACCATGCTGAAATACAAGCATTTGGACATCGGTTACAGGAAACCTTTTCCTTAGATCTTCTCAAAACTGCATTTGTTAATAGCTGCTATATTAAAAGTGAGGAGGCCAAGCGCCAAAACCTTGGGATAGAAAAAGAAGCTGTCCTTCTGAATCTTAAAGATAATCAAGAACTCTCTGAACAAGGGACATCTTTTTCGAAAACTTGCCTCACACAGTTTCTTGAGGATGCGTACCCAGACTTACCCACTGAAGGCGTTAAAAGTCTTGTTGACTTTCTCACTGGTGAGGAAGTAGTGTGTCATGTGGCCAGAAACTTGGCTGTGGAGCAGTTGACCCTGAGTGCAGAATTTCCAGTTCCCCCACCTGTTTTACAGCAGACTTTCTTTGCAGTAATTGGAGCCCTGCTGCAGAGCAGTGGCCCTGAGAGGACTGCTCTTTTCATCAGGGTAGGTAATGCTTACAGTGCATTAGATGAGCAGAAGGAAAAGTTTTGCTATTTCTTTGTTAATGTGATCTTAGAAGGTGATATGTGGGCTTTTCTTCCTGCCAAATTCTGAGAAAGACCTAAAGGTGTTTTTTTTTTTTAAGATTTATTAGAGCGTGCACACATGCATGCTGGGGGGTGGGCAGAGGAAGAAGGAGGGAGCCCTAAACAGATTCTGTACTGAGCCTGAAGCCTGGTGTGGAGCTCGATCTCACCACCATGAGATTACGACTGAGCCGAAACCAAGAGTCAGGCCTAACCAACTGCATCACCTCACTTGCATTTTATTTTTTATTTATTTTTAATTTTTATTTTTTTAAAGATTTTATGTATTTATTCGTGGGAGACACAGAGAGAGAGAGAGAGACAGAGACACCGGCAGAGGGAGATGCAGGCTCCCTGTGGGGAGCCCAATGCGAGACTTAATCCCAGGTCTCCAGGATCACGACTTGAGCCGACCTAAGCCAAAGGCAGGCGCTCAACTCCTGAGCCACCCAGGTGTCCGTCATGTGCGTTTTAGAAACATCATTTCTTTATGCTATCTCCTTGTTCTAGGGAAATGGGATTAGAATATTCAACCTACAATCCTACTGAAAGTTCTAATAATGTACTAGTAAGACCAGAAACCTGTAGGGAACAAATAGGAGGCATAGGTGATGGCCAGAAAAATCCAGACTTTTTTTTTTTTTAAAGATTTATTTATTCATGAGAGACACACACACACAGAGAGAGAGAGGCAGAGACACAGGCAGAGGGAGAAGCAGGCTCCATGCGGGGAGCCCGATGCGGGACTCGATCCCCGGTCCCCAGTATTACATCCCGGGCCGAAGGCGGGCGCTAAACTGCTGGGCCACTGGGGCTGCCCTAGATTTCTTTTTGTGTTCCTACTAACATCTTAGGCATTCAGATTGTTTTTCCTTCACCTTACAGTTGGTTATTCTGTATTGCAAATAAGCCAGTGATTTATACATAGATGTAAGTAACCGTATGTCTCTCGTAAGGTAACTCTGTATCTGTGCATTAAAAGATTCAAAATCCCCTACTGAGAACTTGTAAATTAAGGTTTTTTTGTTTCCAGTGTAACTAACATGTATATCCTTATGTTAGTTTCAGGTGATAAATATTTTTTATTACCAGCTGTGGCCGAGGTCACAGAGGTGGCTGTGTTCTCCTCTAAGGTTTTGATGGTTTCCCATCTCACACTTAAGTCTTTCATCCATTTTGAATTTATTTTTGCGTATGGTGTAAGAAAGGGTAGAGTTTCATTCTTTCATATGTTGCTGTCCAATTTTCCCAACACCATTTGTTGAAGAAATGGTCTTTTCTTCCATTGGATATTCTCTCTTGCTTTGTCGAATATTAGTTGACCATAGAGTTGAGGGCCCATTTATTATTATTTTTTAAATTATTTTATCTTTATTTCATTTTGAGGTGTGGGGAGGGGCAGAGGGAGAGGAAGAAGAAGCAGGCTCCATCCCCACCACAGAGCCTGACACTGGGGTTGATCTTAACACCCTGAGGTCATGACCTGAGCTGAAATGAAGAGTTGGATGCCTAACTGACCCTGCCACCCAGGTCCCCAGTCCCATATGGTCTTGATCACTGCAGCTTCGTGACATAACTTGAAGCCCAGAATTGTGACGTCTCCAGCTTTGCTTTTCTTTTTCAAAACTGCTTTGGCTAAGATTGTTTGTTCTAACTCTGAAAAATGCTGTTGGTATTTTGATGGGGATTGCACTGAGTGTGTAGATTGCTTTGGGTAGTATGGACATTTTAACAATACTTGTTCTTCCATACCATGAACATAGATTTGTTTTCCCATCTCTTTTTGTCATCGTAAGTGTTGCATATTTTTCAGAGTACAGATCTTTATTACCTCTGTGGCTAAGTTTATTTCTAGATATATTAGGGTTTTGGTGCAGTTGTAAATGGGATCTATTCCTTGATTTCTCTTACTGCTCCTTCATTATGGGTGCATAACAATGCAGTAGCAGATTTCTGGACATGGATTTCGTATCCTGAGACTTTACTGAATTTGTGTATCAGTTCTAGCAGTTTTTTGGTAGAGTCTTTTGAGTACTCTGGTCAGAGTGTCGTGTTTGCGACAACTATGATTTTTGTAATAAAACTTCCATTGAAAACTATATGGACATAAAAAAGAACAGTACATTTTGTCTTTTTCAGTTCCCACTAAGTCTTACAATTCTGTTAAAAGTGTACATTTATGGTCCTTTTTTTCTTTATATTGCTTTTAAAGTATAAATTGTATTTTATATGCAGGACTTCTTAATTACTCAGATGACTGGAAAAGAACTCTTTGAGATTTGGAAGGTAATAAATCCCATGGGGCTACTGGTAGAAGAACTGAAGAAAAGGAATATTTCAGCTCCGGAATCTAGACTTACCAGGCAGTCTGGAAGCACCACAGCTTTGCCTGTGTTTTTTGTTGGCTTATACTGGTTAGTAAAATTGTAATCTTAACTTCATAACATTGATTGGAAGCCTTAAAAACTGACTTTTCACAGTTGCTTAATTTTAGCTCTAATTGTATTAACAGATTTAAACTCAGTCCTCTGATTATCTATTTACCACTTCCTTTCCTGTTGGTCAGTCTTAGGGGAAAGTAAGTAATCTGTGGTTTGCTAATAGTAGCTGTTGACCAACTCTGCATTGTAGAATTTCATTCATTTCAACAAAATAAGAATTTCATGTTAATCTAAATATTTCTGTAGAAAAATAAAAGTTGATTCATAGGTGTTAGAGATTTACCCCACTCCACACCTGTAATAGCTTTAACTGAGCCTAGGACTGGAAAAGGAAGGGCTTAGTTGTCCATCAAAATACATAAATCAGCCCATGTTGAGAATGTTTTAGTTTTGTTAGTAAACAGTTGGCTTGCCTGATTGAATATTCAGAGACCTAGATTAAAATTTAGGTAAGTAGTTTTCTGATATGATGTAGGATTTTATGGAAGACATCACAATGGAGAAAATGGACAATGTTGTAAAAAGTTTAAACCTTAGTTTTAATTGAAATGCAAAACAAAATGATGAGTTCCTCTTTTGCTTACCAGCTTTGTAAGTCTTAAACCATCCTTTATCAGCAGTTCATATACTCCTAGTAGAAGAGTGGTACAGTATTTATGTCAGTAATTTTGACAGAACGCCAAGTCTTTGAATTTTTCATGTCCTTTGATTGGTATTCTCACTTCAGGTGTGTCTCTCCAGGATGCATCACAATGTGTAAACAAAGATGTTCATTTGTTGTCACTCTTTATACTCCATACCTAGAACAGTTATTAGGACATGGTAGTCAATAAACAGTTGTTGAACTAATAGCGTTTTTTAAAATAGACAAAAAATTAGAGATAACATTGGTATCCAGTAAGAAGAAAATGATAAATACCCATGATAGAATATAGTACAGCTAGGACAGGTGATGTGTTTAAAGGGTTTTTAGTGACATATGGAAATTTTGAAGAATGATCTCTTATTTTTAAACGACAGAGTTTGCCCTATTCCTATCAGTGGTTGTCTTTGGATAGCAGGGTTATTTAGGTTTTTCCTAGATTTTACCTAAAAGTATTTTTAAAAATGATTAATTTTTAAATGATCAACATTTTGTTCTTGAAATTCACTTAGATGATTTTCTCTATTCCATACTATTACAAATATGTAGGTGTATAATTATTATTGTAAAGTTTAATCTATATGATCTTTTTTTTTTTTTTTAAGATTTTATTTATTTATTCATGAGAGACACAGAGAGGGAGAGAGAGGCAGAGACACAGGCAGAGGGAGAAGCAGGCTCCATGCAGGGAGCCCGGTGTGGGACTCGATCCTGGGACTCCAGGACCACTCTCTGGGCCGAAGGCAGGTGCTAAACCGCTGAGCCACCCAGGAATCCCTCTTTGTTTCATTTCAAATTACTACCATAGCAAATGTTTCTTAGCAAATTCCTCCCACGTTGTTTTTCTCTACCTGTGTAGTTTTGCTCATTTTTCTTTAAGTGTTCACTGTGCTACCTCAGTATCTTTTGGGACTAAATTTAGAGTGGATTATAGTGTATAAAATAATGTCTTAAATCTTAGCAAGTTTTACAGATCTAAAGCTCTTAATTTAAAATATAGAACTGATTTCTCATTTGTTTTAAAGTTTAGATGAGAAACCAGAAAGGCACAATTTTTTTCCATAAAATTTTCCCTCATGTCACAGATTCAAATGAATTAAAAATACTGTAGCTATATTTTTCATGAATATTTATAATAGTTTCAAGTTTTTTATAGCAAGATTTTTGTATATTCTTTAAATTTTCACCAATAGCACAATAGAAAAAACCCATAGTTACTTAGATGTGCCTTGAGTTTTTGATTTGAAAAATACTGGACCTAGGGAGTTTATATCTCTATGGAAATGTCAATACTTCTTTTCTAACTACTGTATGTAATGAATTTGCAACAAAACTGGTTAATATTAAAAAGATACTATATCCAAAGCTCTTGTGTTACTTTTGGTAGATGTTATTGCCAAAATAAGTTTTAAAAACCATGACTGATTTGTGGACTGTGTCTTATGATTATGGGTAATTTTAGACTACTCTTGTTTTTTTTTCTAGTGATAAAAAGTTGATTGCAGAAGGACCTGGGGAAACGGTCCTTGTTGCAGAAGAGGAAGCAGCTCGAGTGGCACTTAGGAAACTCTATGGATTCACTGAAAATAGACGGCCCTGGGACTATTCCAAGCCCAAAGAGAATTTAAGAGCTGAAAAGACTATCACTGCCAGCTAACCTGCCAAAATTGTGGGAACCCGAAATTTGTGAGCCAGAGAATGAGATAAATGTCAAAGATGTTCAAAGTTTGGCATTTTTCATATTGTAAAGAAATGTCTTATTTCTCGTAATGAGTTCCTAAAATTAAACAAATATTTATCACATCATTGATTTTTTTTTCATTTTTGTCTTGTCAAAGTCTTTTTGATGTTTTTCCAGTAAATTTTTTCTAAGGTCCTTGATTTTATTATTTTATATAACCTGTACAGTTTTATTCCTAGCTAGCTTTGAGGTATCACCATAATTTGAATATATATTTTATGTGAACTTTAATACCAATTAAAAAATCACTTTTTTTAAAAAAAGATCTTTATTTATTTATTCATGAGACACAGAGAGAGAGAGAGAGAGAGGCAGAGACTCAGGCAGAGGGAGAGGCAGGCTCCATGCAGGGAGCCCGATGTGGGACTCGAACCTGGGTCTCCAGGATCACTCCCTGGGCTAAGGAGGCACTAAACCGCTGAGCCCCCCAGGCTGCCCAGAAGTCCCTCTTTCACTGTAGATTTCATTGTAGTTTAACTTGACATACTCAGGTTGGTGAACTTTGTCTGTAATATGATTTTTAGCTAAAATAATAACTCTTCACCTTTAGAAATGTAAAAGTACAGTTTATCACAGACAGGTATTTAAATGATCCCTGAATTCTGTCTAGGTTTAAAAGTCTGTACTAATTCATCTCACTGTTACTCAGTTTCTATAAAACAGATACAAGGTAAATTTTCTACTTTAAAAAAAAAACCAAGGGAGAAGCAGCTAACTGAAAAAGTTTACATTCATCAATGTTAATGGAAAAATAAAGTATGTATTTATCAATTTAGTATTCCATAATCATAATCATAGCTACTGTGTGCCACACACTATTCTAAGTATTTTACTAAGACACATTGTGTTTCTAGAGGACAAATCTTAAGAGCATGTCTTGGTTGAGTTCAGTAATCCTCCAACTGCAAATTCCTTCTTTGCTTTTTCATTTTTTGGCAATAGTAATAATCTTTAGTTTCAGTTTGTCAGTAGTCACTCCCAGGAGTTAACAAGAAAAATGGGACTTGGTAATTGAGAATAGAAATAGTAAAACTGACAACACTTTTGCCATAAAAATCTTTTTTTTTTTTTTAAGATTTATTTATTTATTTATTTATTTATTTATTTATTTATTTATTCATGATAGACGTAGAGAGAGAGAGACAGAGACACAGGAGGAGGGAGAAGCAGGCTTCATGCAGGGAGCCCGACGTGGGACTCGATCCCGGGACTCCAGGATCGCTCCCCGGGCCAAAGGCAGGCGCTAAACCGCTGAGCCACCCAGGGATCCCCCATAAAAATCTTTCTATTTTATTTATTCATGAGAGACACAGGAAAGCAGAGACACAGGCAGAGGGAGAAGCAGACTCCCTGGGGGGGTGGGGGGAGCCTGATGCGGGCTCCATCCCAGGATCCTGGGATCACAACCTGAGCTGAAGACAGACGCTCAACCACTGAGCCACCCAGGTGCCACCCCTCCCTTTTTAAAAATTGAAATATTTTTATGTTCAAAGAGCTGGCATTAAGGTAGGCATCTTGGATGACCCATTCAGGGAAGTACACTTAATCCAACTTACTGAAGCCTGCATCCTTTTACTGATGGAGATCCTGGTGGCACATACTGAGGCCGCGTTTCTGGATCAGGCCATCCCCGTTTGAGCAGGTGTGGCAAGAATGGGACTCCCTGGCTGAGTTCTCTTAGCTCCCATAGAGCTGCTGGTGACCTGTCTTGCTTTCTCGGCTGCAAGGAGGCAAAAAGCTTGCCATAAAATCTTCTAAAAGGAAGATGAAGGGCCTTTGGAACCCCTTCCGTGAGGCTGCTCAGGGGAGTGAATGTTGTGTCCTATGTAAGGGCTTTGAGCTATCTACAGGTAAAGCAGAGTCTGAATTTAGAGGGGGAGGTTTGAGGACTACCTAATTGGCCGAATTGGTGGGGTGGGTTAAATGATTTTACCTTTGTTTTGAAAGTTAACTCCTAACACTCGAACATGGGGATAGAGGGCCAAACCCAGTAGTAAAAAACGCCATCCTTGGGTGTGTCATCCACAAGTGAACATGCTTTATGCTTTGTAAGCCTCTCCTGGATGCCAGAGAAGAGAGATCGTGGGAAATTTCTGAGAAGCACAAGATAGTAAATGTCCTCCAACCACTTACTCATCCAGTACATGTAAAATGTCAGGTTTAACTAGAGAAGTATTATTCTAATTTTATTTTAGGTAAACATTTTTTTTTCAAAAGGTCTTTGGAAAACAATCCAATCATGAAATGGACAAAAGACATGAACAGAAATCTCACAGAGGAAGACATAGACAAGGCCAACAAGCACATGAGAAAATGCTCCGCATCACTTGCCATCAGGGAAATACAAATCAAAACCACAATGAGATCCCACCTCACACCAGTGAGAATGGGGGAACATTAACAAGGCAGGAAACCACAAATGTTGGAGAGGATGTGGAGAAAGGGGTACCCTCTTGCACTGTTGATGGGAATGTGAACTGGTGCAGCCACTCTGGAGAACTGTGTGGAGGTTCCTCAAAGAGTTAAAAATAGACCTGCCCTACGACCCAGCAATTGCACTGCTGGGGATTGAACCCAAAGATACAGATGCAATGAAACACCGGGACACCTGCACCCCGATGTATATAGCAGCAATGTCCACAGTCCACAGGCCAAGCTGTGGAAGGAGCCTCGGTGTCCATTGACAGATGATGGATAGAGATGTGGTCTATATTCCTCAGCCATTAGAAATGACAAATACCCACCATTTGCTTCGACGTGGATGGACCTGGAGGGTATTAAGCATAATGCTGAGTGAAGTAAGTCAATCGGAGAAGGACAAACATTATATGGTCTCATTCATTTGAGGAATATAAAAATTAGTGAAAGGGAATAAAGGGAAAGGAGAGAAAATGAGTGAAGATATCAGTGAGGGAGACAGAACATGAGAGACTCCTAACTCTGGCAAACAAGGGGTAGTGGAAGGGGAGGTAGGTGGGGGGGTTGGGGTGACTGGGTGACGGGCACTGAGGGGGGCACTTGGCGGGATGAGCACTGGGTGTTATGCTATATGTTGGTAAATTGAACTCCAATAAAAAATTAAGACAAAACAAAACAGAAGATCTTTGGAAAATTCAGTTGCAAACTCAGTCCTTCCTTTCCTCTACAAGTAGTGCTGATAACGTGATCCCAAATTTCTCCTGTTCAGGGCATTTTGCAGGACCTTATCCTACACGGTTGGAGGGGAACCATCCTTGCCCTTCAGTTTTCAAGCTTCTGAACCATGAATGCTTCTAGACTTACATGTGTGACAAATCTAGCTGAAGTTCATAAAAGCTACTTTGCAAGTAGATCTGGATCCCTTATGAAGAATGTGATTTCAATACATTTCTAAGGAAAGTCTCTGAATTTAAGTTGTACTTTTAAAAAGCACCCACTAGCGGCCTGGGTGACTAACTGGTTGAGTGTCTGCCTCTGGCTCAGGGGGTGATCCTGATCCTCGAGTCCAGGGATCAGGTCCTTCGTCGGGCTCCCTGCATGGAGCCTGCTTCTCCCTCTGCCTGTGTCTCTGTCCCTCTCTCTCTGTCTGTCTCTCATGAATAAATAAATGAAATCTTAAAAAAACACTCACTAAACTATGATGGGCTGGAATGTAGAAAATAAAACACAAACTTTTGCAGTTCCATATGAAATTGCTTGAAAGTTGGAGCCAACCTCTAGATAATTTTAATTTGCCACATAAGAGCCAATAAATACCGTTTACGTTCAGTGCGTGGGCAAGAGGAACGTGAGTGTGAGGATGTTGTCAAAGTAGCATGTGACCAAGAGCATCCAGTGACCCTGTGGAAGACAGTCTTTTTGACTAATGTCTGGCTGACATAGAGAAGACAGTCGTTATGACCATAAGGCAGTTGGAGAATCCAGTAGTGCGAGTACTTGAGCTTGGCCTGGCACCACAGAACGGCCTTAAAGTCATTGCTTTGAAATTCTGACATCCTTTCCCACCACTTCCCACTCGTTCCCTGGGCCCAAAGTATAAAATTGAGCTGGAAATGCATGACTCTATTACACGGGCCTTTTCTTTTCAATCCATACCATTTTCATGAAATGCGTATATAAAGCTGGGGATCGTATTCTCAAAGTGTTTTACGTGGTTACGAGGAAAGGAACTGTTACTAGACACTCCCAAGTAAGAATGGAACAGATCAGGGCTCTTTCTGTGTATGTGCACATGTTCTAGATCTTGGCCAGCAGGTGGTGTGGTAATCCCACTTCCAAGGTAAGTAGGGAGCCAAGTGCCTTTGTGGGAACGGGGGTTCTCCCTATATGGGGAGGAGACTTATAAGGCAAAAGATTGCAGTGAAAACCGACTTTACGAGGCCTCTGAGAGCTCTGGTAGACTATGAACGTGCTCACCTTGTCCCTTAGGAGGTGAAGGGTTTGACCCGTGAACAGTTCACCTATGATGCCAACGTATGAATGCTTGAGCTCTTTAGATTTACTGAAAAGGGGGAAAGTTGTAGCATTGCCATAAATAAAACATTTAAAGACTTCTATTGCTCCCCTCTTTTTAAAAAAGTTTACTTATTCATGGGAAACCAGAGAGGCAGAGACACAGGCAGAGAGAGCCCGATGGGGGACTTGATCCCAGGACCCCGGGGTCACAACACAACACAGGCACTAAACCACTGAGCCTCCTAGGTGTCCCCATGCCATCCGTTTGAAACTCAGTTTTGTTTTGTTTTTGTAAGGTTAAAGGTCTGATGATGATTTAAATTGATATCTAACTTTTCACATTCTTTTTTCTTTTTGAAGATTGTATTTATTGATTCCTGAGAGACACGGAGACACAGGCAGAGGAGAAGCAGGCTCTTGCGTGAGGAGCCCAATGCAGGACTCGATCTCAGGACCCTGTGATCACTCCCTGAGCCGGAGGCAGATGCTCAACTGCTGAGCTACCCGGGCATCCCTAATTGGCCTCTTCTTGCTGCTCTTTTCTTCCCTTTTTCTGTGACGGGAACAGATGCCCTGCAGAGTCAAGGGAATCTTACTATGCATCTTGACCCTTCATAAGATGTGGGCATTTTTCCCACTTGGGGGAACCAGCTCACAGCTGGGGGGTGCCCGCAGAGGAGGCCCAGCTGGCAGCATGCAGGTAACATCTGCATCCCTAAGCCCACTTGGTGTTCTCCTCTCTTCAGTTGACCCATGTCATCTCTCAAAACCTCATTTTGTAAATCCCCTCCACCATCGTCTCCTAGGACCCAGAGCTGAGGCTTTCAGCTTTGGCTGGCTGTCAGGGCCCTTGGAAGCCATGGTTTTCTCTAGAATACCAGGAATGACTATTAGATTAAATCTCATCTTGCAAACTAACAAGTTTTTCTTCCCCCAGGAGAAAATTGACACAGTCCAATATGGTAACCCCAGCACACATGCTCCTGAAAAAGGACACAGGTTCGGCGTTGGTAGTGGCTGCTTTCCACTAACACTCGTCCTCGGTCAGGCGTCTGGCTGCCTGTTGGTGCCCACTCGCAACAGAAGACTAACAGTCTCCAGAAAAGTTTCTGGGAGAAAAGCGATTAAGAAAATTAAAAGCATTAACGTGTTCCCCCTTCAAACGAGGAAGAACTCCATTATTTGTCCATCCTGTATTAAAATCATCAAATGAACTAGTGAGTTTGTTCAAATGGGTTTTGCAGAAGAGATGAGTAACGAGGTCACTGAACGCTAGAGAAGAATATTTCTAACCAGAGCGGTGGCCTGGCTTTCTGCAGACACGTTCTCTGTGTAAGTCATCGCTTGGCGTCTACGCAGCACGACACCGGGTCAGTCAGGCCAGAGGTATTCATCGGTAGGCAATCCGGTTAATAAGACAAACACAGGAAAATAAAATCAGCTCATCATCCACGGGCTACCCGGCCCCCAGCGGCTCTGTGACCCTCCCCCCCCCCCCCCCCCCCCCCCCCCGGCGAGGGAGGCCCGACTCGCAGAGACTGGAAAATGGGCTTCCACCAAGTGCGCGTATTCAGGGGCTCCAGGTGCGAGCTCGACGATGGGGCTCAGCGCGGTTCCCCGGGACTCGCACCTGCATCCTTTCTTCCCAAGGTCTGGGAGAGGCGAGGGAGCAGGCGTTTAGAGGCAGTGCTGCCGCCCACTCTCGGGGGCCTGAGGACGGTAGGTAGGACGCGGGGTCTGTCCGCGGTCAGGGGAGGCCGTGGACACGACGTCGTCGCCACTTGGGCAAGTCCGGCCGCGCCTCTCCGGGCCCCGGGACCAGCCCCAGGAGGTACAAAAGTCACTCCCTGGGTCTTGTGATTGGCATTTTTTCCCAGTTACTTGTCATCTCCCTTTTATGACAAAGCCTCACAGACCAACAAGGCATAGAGCTTTCGAGTTATCTGGGTCAGTGCCTCCTCTTTTCTCCCATCGAGCCTCGGGCAGAATGGAAAGTCCTCGTTAAGTGTCAGGGGGGTGACTTTGCTGCTCGTTGGCCTCAGTTCCATAGGTCCACCATTTTGTTACTTTAGGAAAATTGCAGCCTGTTTCCCACCCAAACTCAATGTGACATCTGATCTATATGATAAATTGCTCGAATGTCCACGTACACCGCACATACAGACTCTGACGCCCAATTTCGGTGTGTGGAGCCCCCGCCCCCCTCACCAATACTCGGACACCAGCTGGACGACACCAGCTGGACACCCTACGGTCGACGCCAACGCCATCTACTAAGAGGGGGACCACCTCTCGCGGGGTAAGCGCTCAGGCCCACAGGCTCCTCCTCTGCCACTTCACATGCCACTGGGCACCGGGGTGTCACCTGTGCTTCTGATCCTCCAGCTGTAAACCAGAGGTTCCCACGACCCATCTTTGGGTTCTATTAACTTGCTAGAGGGACTCACAGAACTCGGAGGAACATCTTATCCGCTACGTGGCTGGTTTATAAGAGCATGTAAGTCGGGGACCAGCCAGGTGTAGGAGAGGCGTAGGGCAAGGTCCGGGAGGGGCCGAGGAGCTCCATGCCCTCCCTCCTGCAGCACTCACACCGGCCCCGGGTGCTCGCTCGCCCAGAAGCTCTCGGAACCTGTCCTTCGGGTTCCTATGGAGGCGTCATTACAACGACGACGCAGTTGATTAAATCATTTGGCCACACGCCGCCTTGATTTAACCTCCGCCTTCTCCCCTGCCCAGAGGTCAGCGGGGTGGAGCTGAAAGTTCCAGCTTCCAAATCACACAGTTGGGTCTCCTAGCAACCAGCCTCCCTTCTGTAGCAATCAGGAGCCCCAGGTGTCTCTCACTGGAAGATGAGGGCGGCCCCCAGATCCAGCCCTGGCTGGCGGTCCAGATCCTGCAGGCGGGCCTTCTGGGGAAATAGGCGCGTTTGTGTAGGGCTTGGAATTGGGTAGATGCCTCCTAGCTTCAAGAGCTCCTCCTGACCCAGCCTCACCCAGTCTCCCCCAGCCTCCTCGGAGGCCTGCCTAGTTTGGCCAAAAGTCTCGTCATTAACATAACAGAAGAGACCTCTAGAGCTGGCCATCCCTTCCTAGATCTCTAGGGTTTGGGGAGCTCTGTGCCAGAGATGGGGAGGAAAACCAAATACGTATCTCTTATTATAAATCACAATTTCCGGGTGCCTGTGTAGCTCAGTCGTTTGAGCATCCGACTTCGGCTCAGGTCATAGTCTCAAGGTCTTGGGATGGAGCCCCCCAGCCCGTGTGGAGAGTCTGCTTGTCCCTTTCCCTCTGCGTCCTCCCACCCCCCATGCTCTCTCTGTTTTTCTCAAATAAAATCTTTAAAAAAAAAATCACAATACCACAGCAAATGTGATCTTTTATGACAGGTCTGCAATTTTTTGTGGGTGTCTCCATATCTTAAATTTGTTTCCCTCAAGTAAAGGAGTTTTTCTAAATTTCATCTTTTGGAGGACAAGGTCTATAGACTCATCGACTGAAGTGTATCAAAAAATAAAAGTTGAATTATATAAAGGTAATACTTTGGAAAGAACTTTCCCCTGGTCCAGAGATTATAAACAAGTTCTGGAGGCCAACAGGGTCGGGTCAGAATCTGGGTGCTGACCGGTATTTCTTACCCTTACCCCCTACCCTTTCTGGGCTAAAGATGAGCTGGGAAGATCAAGTGAAAGCAAAGGGAGGAGCACTGCACTGGGCTCCACGTTCGGCATGGAACCTACTTGGAAAAAAAAAAAAAAAGAAAGCAAAACAAGCTGTCCTGGTCCTTTCTGGAATGAGAACTGCTGGAGCCAAGAGCTCAGGGGTCTAGTCTCAGGGCTGTAGCCACTCTAGGCTTCCCTCTTGGTCCTGCTCGCCCACCTCGGAGGTACACTTATACCAGGTAGGTATTTGGCCAAACTGGGATTCACTGTTTCCCTTCCATGATTACCTTATTTGGGGGAAAGGACACATTTATCTCCATACCCCCTAGTGCTCAGTACCCAGGAGGTCCCCAGATGAAGAAACAGAGTGTATAATTCTTGGATCACTGCTAACACTATTTCTAAGACTGTTCAGAATGACCAAATAGAATGGGACCAGAAAACCAGAAAATGAGCGACGCTGGCTGTAGAAGGCCTTAATGACTACACCAGCATGTTTGCTAGAGCACAAGTAGTCTGTGTCAACCCTTCAAAATACGCTTTTGGCACTTACTCTTAATTAAGGAAAGCGATTACCGCCCCCAGCCCCCTCACACCACTTTCCTTTCTCTCCTGGCTAACCAAAGTACCCATCCTTGAATAGTTGGAAACAGCAAAGCACAGCCCGCTTGACAAATAAGAATCACAGATGACAAATTGTTGGAGTGTTGAGTGTAAAGCTTTAATGTTGATGTATAAAGAGTGATGAATGAGTAGAGCTCATAGGTCTTTAAAAAAAGTTTTTAAATTCTGATACTTTATTTATTTATTTTTAAAAGATTTTATTTATCCATGAGAGACAGAGAGAGAGAGAGAGAGGTGGAGACACAGGCAGAGGGAGAAGCAGGCTCCATGCAGGGAGCCCGACATGGGACTCAATCCCGGGACCCCGGGGTCTCGCCCTGGGCAGAAGGCAGATGCTCAACTGCTGAACCACCAAGGGATCCCTCAAGTTCTGATACTTTTTAAAAAAGATTTATTTGGCAGAGAGAGTGGAAGAGCACAGGCAGAGGGAGATGGAGAAGCAGGCTCCCCTGCTGAGCAGGGAGCCTGATGCCGGCCGACCCCAGGACCCCGTGGGAGGGCAGACGCTTCACCGACTGGGCTGCCCGGGCGCCCCAAGTTTTGATACATATTTTAAACCATTCTGATGAAGATGACTCAGACCTTTAGGAAATGAGTAAAGCAGAAGCGATGACCACAAATCGGGCAAATAAAAAATGGTGACCTTAAAATCATGAGGAGTTCTCCAAAAACAAAATGAAAAATCTTGTCCTATCAGGAAACAGACACTCCAGCCGATCACCAAGAGCGAAACATGCACTGGTCACTCTGTGTTCAAAGTGTCTCAGGACCCAGTGACCTCATTTTGCTGAAAACCCTGCTCTTTGCTGGGAACACCCAGAGCCCTGGCCTGGGGGAGCCACTGCCGGGACGCGGCTGGGACTGCACAGTAGCTACGCCTCTGCGCCTGGGCGGTGGCCTGCAAGCTGAGGGTGCAGCAGGGGATGCACTGGGTGGCCTGCATGACAGGGAGAGGGCAGGAGAGGCCAGGGCCTTTGGGTTGACTTGCCCACGTGCAAAGGTTAGTAGAAGTTTCAGTATTTTTATTTATTTTTTAGTTATTTATTTTTAAAGATGTTATGTATTTATTCATGAGAGACACAGAGAGAGGCAGAGACGCAGGCAGAGGGAGAAGCAGGCTCCATGCAGAGATCCCGATGTGGGACTCGATCCCAGGACCCCGGGATCATGACCTGGGCCAAAGGCAGATGCTCAACCACTGAGACTCCCAGGCGTCCCGAAGTTTCAGTATTTCTAAAGGGCTCCGTTTCTTCCGTCGTATTTTCAATCACAGGGAAAGGATTTTTTTTTTTTTTTTTACTACTCATAACACTTTATTTTTACTTTGTACAAAATACAAAAATGCAAATCCATAGAGTACAGACCAGTAGTGACAGGCACACTGCACAACAGCAAACCTTGTCTAGCAAGACATTAGTTTTTTAAACTTTATTTTAGTGAATACATGCATTATATAAAACAACAACAACAAAAACACACAAAGAGGCTAGAGATTTCACTATTTCTACCCCCAAAATAATGCTTACTATCAAGACTTTGGATGGGACCAAAACGAAAGAATTAAAACGGCCAATAATATTCTTTTCATAAAAAAGTAAAAGCTACCATAAAATGTGTTGTTGCAGGTGGGGTTTTTTTTTTTTTTTTTTCATTTTTCCCCCTCCTATCACACTGATTTGCCACACATGTAAACAAAACAAAACAAAACTCCTGAACTGGACAGTAAATACTCAAGAGGGTTAGCTCAGTAGTTTAAAGGATTTTTTTTTTTAGACCTTTTTGAAGCCTTTCTTTTCATTTGTCAGTACAGTGCTCCAGCCGTCCGCCCCTTTTTCCCTTTGATAAATCTCCCAGAACCGAAATGCCTGCGTCACTCAGTCTCTGTTCCTAAGAACTAGTTCTGAAAAAAGAAAGTAATGTACAAAAATATTTAACTGAACTGTGAAAGATGCAGGAAAAGAGTCTTGTTTTCGCCCCAAAGGAGCCTTTGCTCTGCCTGGTTTCTCTCTCACACTCTTCAGGGTTTGTAGATCTGCCCCATGAACAAGACGGCACCTGCAGGATTAAAGCAAGGCATAACTCTATGAAAAACATTCCTAGAATAAGCTAGAAGGCGTGTTTCAGGGACAGTCCCTAGGCTGCGATTAACCAACCTACTGTTCTCAAGCACCGCGGTCCAAGAAAACCTTCTGCAGTGATGGAAATGGTCCGTATTCCCATTGTCTGACACAGTAGCCACTAGCCCCACATGGCCCTTCAGCCCCAAAAACATGGCCTAAGAAACTGATTTTCAAATTATATTTCATTTTTCATTAATTAAGAGTTACAGTCAAATAGTCACATGTGGCCTGAGGCTCCCGAACTGGACTGCCGTGAAAGAGGCCTGCGAACTGTGACGCTACAGATGCAACGGGACAAAAGGATGATGAACCAGGTTGTGCTACTGATTAAAAAAAGAGTAGATGCTGAAATGTGTGAGTTTCTACTCTGGACCAACGTGAAGCCAACCTCCTTCTACAAGGACAACCTTCCGTACTCCTCAGGATTGGGCCACGAGGTAGAAACTACTGTTATTTGCGTTTTAGAGATGAAGCTAAAAGGGCAGAGCCAACCTCAAACCCGTGACTTGCAGAGCCAAGACCCATCGAATTAACAGTTCTCGGGCCGTGACAATAGGGGGGCTTACGGAGGTTGAGGACATGTAGCTTCTTATAAAATTTAACTGCTGCATTTGCAAAAATGTGGACAAAAAATCAGTAGCTGTCAAAAATCCCCACCAGGGCTGCGGAGCTCGCTATCTACGCCAAAACCCAACAGGACCAATAAACCTAAAATCAGTGTTTAGAAGATTCTATTACACTCCAGAAACAGAGCTGCGGGCTGCTTCTTCTCTCCTTGGGGGGGGGGCGGCTTCTATTCCTCAGTGTTGGCGACGGTTGAGGGAAGAGAAGCAGGGCTGGGGCTGGCTTGGGTCCACAGCCTGGGCTCCACGGCCTGGGCCTGCAAACACCGGGAGGGAGGGACCCTTACCTGTGGGATTGTGTCGGATGAAAAACAGGAAAGGCCGGTCCACTATGAACCAGGGAGGTGACGACCTTGCGATGAGAATCGCGGCTACGGGGAAAAAGAAAATGTGTTGTACACCCGGTGGAGGCCGCGGCCGGCCGGTGTGGGGCTGCTCCGGCCCGGTCCACGCGGCTACCAACCTCTCTAATGAGTGTCCTCGCTCGGAGGGTTTTTTTTTTTTTTTTTAATTTTTATTTATTTATGATATCACAGAGAGAGAGAGAGGCGCAGAGACACAGGCAGAGGGAGAAGCAGGCTCCATGCACCGGGAGCCCGACGTGGGATTCGATCCCGGGTCTCCAGGATCGCGCCCTGGGCCAAAGGCAGGTGCCAAACCGCTGCGCCACCCAGGGATCCCTCGGAGGGTTTTTATGGCCGTTAAAGGACAGGAAGCCTATTACATGCTCCTGGAACAGTGCTTGTCACTGGAACACCTGCTGCACGCTCACTGTTATTATTTACTGTTCTTTTTTTTTTTTTTTCTTTTTTTAAGATTTCATGTAGTTATCCATGAGAGACCCAGGGAGAGGTGGAGACACAGGCCGAGGGAGAGGCAGGCTCCCTGCAGGACCCCACGTGGGACTCGATCCGGACCCGGGGTCACGCCCTGGGCCGAGGGCCCCGATCGGCCGCTGAGCCCCAGGGTGCCCCTGAAGCTGTGCTGCACGCACACCACCCACCGTGCTGGGGCCCCGGTCCCGCGGGCCTCGCCACATCCGTCCTGCGCCCTGCCTGTCAACCGCTTCCCCTGTGCCTCTGCGCCCGGAGGCCTCTTCTCCCGGGTCTCGGCCCGGGCCGCTGTTCCAGCCTGTGTGCAGACGGCCCCACGCAGTTCCGTGGGCCCCGGGGCCCAACACGCTTCCTCCCCTCGGCCCGGCGGTCCCCCTTCCCCAGCCTGGGACAGGGCCCTGCAGGGCGGGGCGCGACGCCAGACAAGCACTGCACCTGTGCCGTGGTGGACGCTCCCCCAGCAGAGCTGAAAGCCCATCAGGTCGGTGGGCGTCGGCGGGACTGCGCCCCGAGGGCCCTGCGCTGACGCCCCAAGCCCCAAGGTACTTAAGTCTGCTCGAGGGCCCGAGGGTCCCCAAGACGGGGCGGCTGGGCGCACGGCGGCGAGCACACGGGCAGGGCGACCTCGGGGGCCGCGGGGGGGGGGGCTCGGGGGGGCCGCCCTCCATCTCAGAGGGGACTCCTGGGGCTCGGGCCCGCCTGCCCCCCGCAGAGCCCTGCCCGCGACCCAGCGGTCACGCTCGGGAGAAGCCCACGGGGCTCGGGGCCACCATCTTCACGTTCTTGCTAAGTGTTCCCCGAGTGCCCCGCCAACTGCACCAGGCCCCGTAGTTACCCCGATGGGCAAAATCGGTAACTGGAAATTCGGCTCTGACTTACAATTACCCAGAAAGAAGACGAAAGGCGTCTTAAAAATCCTAAGGACTCTTAGTGGAGGTCTTTGTGTGTAGTGCTATTTTAAAGCGTTACAAATTAAATGTTTATTCTAGAAAGGCAATAAAGTGTCTATTTGGAGCAGAAGCGGTGCCCCTTAATGACCAGAAATATGTGACCCACTTACAACCCCGGCTGGGCCGCCGGACCTCCTCCCCTGACCTCAGGTGGGCAATTAGGGGCGCGGGCGGCAGCCTACACCGGTCTGTTTTCTCCTCCCTTATGTAAAGCAGAGGAGAGAACAGACAAGTGTTCTGCTCACCCAGGGAGCTGCAGGGCCCGTGCTGTCCACCCCCGGTGGCTACACCCGCTGCCCGCTTCGACTCTAGAGCAGGCTCAAAGCTTCCAGAGTAGGGCTCAGCCACCAGTGTTCCCGGGGCTGGTCTGACGGTCAGATCCCACTTTTAGAAATAAAGCTTCTTGGGGCCCCGGGGGCTCAGGGGTCGAGCATCTGCCTTCTGCCTAGGGCCTGACCCTGGGGTCTGGGGATTGAGTCCCCCATTGGGCTCCCTGCATGGAGCCTGCTTCTCCCTCTGCCTGTGTCTCTGCCTCTCTGTGTGTCTCTCATGAATAAATAAATAAAATCTTAAAAAAAAAAAAAAGAAAAAAGAAATAAAGCTTTCCTGGGACCCAGCCATGCCCATGGGCTTAGCGCTTTATAGGAAAACATTGTCCACTCTTGTCCTAGGGGAACGTCCTGGGGAAAGGCACACACTGAGGGCTCTACTGAATGAAACAGTCAGAGCCTCCAGGAGGCGGGTCCTCACTGTCTACATTCACCTCCACCATCATCTGGGCGGGAGCCCACATGCCTAGGGTGGGGGTGGGGGGTGGTTCATTACATTTGCTGAGGGATGGGAGAGCCTCACCCCTGGCCCCTGCCCCAGCCCCCTGGCCCCTGTCCCAGCCCCTGGCCCCTGCCCCAGCCCCCTGGCCTCTGGCCCAGCCCCTGGCCCCTGCCCCGGCCTCCCAAGTCCGATCTTACTTGTTGCTGCTGAAGCTTTGGTTCCGTCTTCGCTGACTTCGATTTTTGCTTTCTGCAAGATGTGAGACACGTGCAGGTTTTCTGACCCTGTTTCCAGAAAAGAAACCAGACACAGCATTTATGTGATAGGCAGGCCATCTGTTGGGCTGGGGAAGGTAACTTCCAATCCATGGCAATTTCCGGTTCTTGAAAGGTGTCAGGAGAAGCGACCTCTTACAGTCTGGTGATTGAAGGCTGGAGGGTGACTGTCACCTGCTGTGAATTTCAGTCTCTGCTAAGCGAACTGTGATACCACTTCTGAGGAGGGCAACACCCGCCCTGAATGCGTTTGGGCCTCTAGCAATTCAACTCTGACCTCTGAGAATTGCATAGAGAAATAAAAAGAGCAGAGCTTTAAAAAGGAAGCCTGTTTTCCAAGAAGCAGCAAGAGACAATAATATTATTTGTCACTCACAGAACGTCACGTCTGGAGAGGATTTCAGCTGGCACGTGTGGAAGGGTAAACTGAGGGCTGGAGTGTTAAGAAATCTGCCCTCAGATCACGTGGCTGGTTAGTGGGAGAGGAAGCGCTGGCTTCTCACAACAAAAGCTACTCGGCACGTGGCCGTATTAGTGAGAGGAGTGTAAGGAAGGTTCAGAACCAGACTCAGAACGGCAATTGTGCCTCAGAAACCTTCTAGTGAATTCCCTTTCCTCCTCAGCACAGCCTTCTCACCCCAGCAATTCTCACTGGCTATAGCATTAGAGGAAAATGCAAACGGAAGTTAATGCTGGCCTTGATGGGACGAAGATCTGGAGGGAGAGGGAAAAAGCACCTTCCTTGTCACTTGGTTTTCAACTGTCTGCACCGGCGCGGGGCTCCAGCTCGGACGATGGGGAACGAGGGGGATGTCTGCAGGGTGTAGGTCACCAGCAGGTTAAACATCAGACCCCGGAGAATCTCAGGCACCTGGTCGTCCGCCCAAGCACCTGCAAACTCCCCAGAGCCACTGTGCGGAACACGGGCCACAGAAGAGAACCCAGGAGGGGAAAGCACAGGTTGAAACGATGCTCTTCAACTTCCCTGAGCTGAGGAGTCCTGCTAACGTGATTCCGATTTAGTCTGTCTGGGTGACACTCAAAAATGCCCCCTTCAAACAAGCCCCCAGGGGATGCTCACGCTGCTGGCACGGGGATGAGTTTGGTCGTCCAAGGACCAAAGAGCGTCAGAACATCCCTGAAGCTGCACGTCCGCCAGGGAGGTCAGGTCTGGCCCTGGGATGGGTGCACAAGTGCTCACCTGCAGGCCTCCCAGGTTAGTGATGAACTTCTCGAGGGGAGGAACACAAAAGGAGCACAAATAACGTCTAAGCCATAACTTTTCTCTGGAAGGAGGCTGCCGTGCTCCAACCGAGAAGGACCAAGAACTGACGATTGAACATCACTCCAGGGAAAGGTACATATGTTGGCAAACGAAGCGATACGATGCTAGCTTCGTCTTAGATGCTTTGGCAAAGAATGGTTCTAATCAGACCCCTATGAATTTATATTATTTCGGGATAATGGGCATTAAACGCCAAAACACGTATCCGGACATACTGCTTGCCTGTTACGGTTTGATGGAAGCAAGTGTCTGAGAGTTTAAAAATCTTGATTTTTCAAACAGGGGAATAATTTGTGTCTGATAAAGTAACTTACATCTAAGTAAGAGCTAAATTTTTATGTAATAAAGACGATACACGAAGGTCTTCTCTATCTGTAGAGTCACTTGGGCCTCATGTGAAATGTGCGTGTGAAACGTGGGGATGAATGATTTCTGCTGATTTAAAGGACTGACGATGAACAGCAGCATTTGGTGATAAATCAGATTAAATCTTGGAGAGTTTTAGGGCAACATACTCCTAATTTGGATCTTTTCTTTCTTTTTCTTAAATTTAAAGATTTATTTATTTATTTATTTATTTATTTATTTATTTATTTATTTATTTATTTTAGAAAGAGAGAGAGAGAGAGAGAATTTGTGCAGGGGGAGGAGGAATGGGAGAGAGAATCCTCAGACTCTGCACCGGCCTGGAGCCCAACATGGGGCTCGATCTCACAACCCTAAGTTCATGACCTGAGCCAAAAATCAAGAGTTGGATGCTTAATGGACTGAGCCACCCAGGCACCCCTGACCTTTGCTTTCTGAAAAAAAAATCAGAGACCCAGCTTGTAACACAGTCCTCAAGTTAAGGAATGAGTTTTAAATTGAACCTACTTGTTATTTTTGCAAAATTCGCTTTTGATGGATCAAACATCTCTGTGATGCCGAGAGCTTTCAGTGGCTCCTTCAGGTCTGTTTGTGCTACGGCTGTGAACCTGGCAGGAAAGGAGAAAATAAGGGGGGAAATCATTATACCATAAAAGATGTAAAATGATATAATCAGCGCAGGTGGGGGAATGTTGATAAACCGATTTCTTTTTCAAGTGCGCTCTGAATACCAATCTAAATGGTATCTTAAGCTGTAGTTCCGAGATTTAAGTAGAGAGCAACACATCTCTCAGACACTTAGCTGGCAAAATGAGCAGGAACCCAGCAATCCTGAACAAGGGTAGCCTGACCCTCAGGTGCAACCACCCTCCCTCCCCCCATTCCAGTTCTCAGGGAGATCTGCAGGAGCACTTTCCTTTACGCTGAGGGGGCAATACCTGGAATATTGAGTGGGATGTCTACAGATTTCCCCCATTTCCAACCAAATGGCTGTCATCGTGGCTGCCGTAAAAATGATCCTTGTTGGTATCAGGGATGGTCAAGAGAGGAGACACATTCCTGCTCATTCTCGTCGGGATTTTTAAAGCATTTTACTATCAAGATAGGAACAAACCTCAGGCATCGGTGACAATGCATTCTGTTTGGGGGTCACGAGAGTTTCTTGGATTCCTGTGACTTGGCTTGACGGCCATACTGACGTAAATGCCAGCCGTTGAACTTATCGTCAGAGGATGTTTCACCAGGTTTTCTCCCATTTGGCGGAAGAGCATTAAGGGTAGGTGAGCAGATTTTCATCGCAGATGGGCTCTAATGATCATTTACCATTATAATTGTGCTTTACCTGTCATGTCCTCCTATCTGCACGCCTACCACCTTACTCATTTATATCATGTGCTGCCTACATGAAGGCTCATTTCCACAATAAAAGAAAATCTTGGGAGGATTACTAATCCTTGTTATATGTGCACTCCTCTGATTATACTCAGCGACTGGAGAATTGAAAGCTATTAGAACTGGAAGGTATCTCCCCCCCCCCCCCCCGAGACGTGGCTGGTTGAAAGCTCTGGGCATTGGGTAGCATGATCACAGACAGGGGATGTTCACTGCCCATTTCACAGATCTGGGTAAAGTATTCAGAAATTTAGGAATTCAAGCAGAATCTGGGATTACTTGCCCTTTGGGTCTTTTTAAAAGATCTTATTTATTTATTCACGAGAAACACAGAGACAGAGAGGCAGAGACACAGGCAGAGGGAGAAGCAGGCTCCATGCAGGGAGCCCGATGTGGGACTCGATCCCAGGACCCCAGGGTCACGCCCTGGGCTGAAGGCAGACGCTCAGCCACTGAGCCCCCCAGGTGTCCCTGCCCCTTGGTTTCGAGTCATAACAGTTCCAATTCCACCAATATTGCACATTTAGGGTGTGATAAAGAACTGCCATAGTATGACGCTAGTGTAAGAACTCTGCCTAGATGGTTTCAAGTATTTCCTTACCATGTAGATTTTGGACCTTGGTCTTCAGGAACTCCCAGCTAAAACTTAAGAAGATGGACATGAATCTCCTTATCAAAACACTGGAAACACTCCTAACCTGTACTGTGTCGTTATATGTGTGTTTTTCACTCTTTTGAACAAAATTCGATATGTGAAAATCCCTCAAAATGGTACAAGGACCTTGAGGTCTTGGGAGACTCAGAGGTCAGGCTGCCTGTGTCCCTCCTCTCCCATTATCCTTAACGCTGCACATGAGATGCATGGGGGGCGGGGAGGAAGCTCCTACAAAAGCAGAGCCTTGTATTCCCACTGCACAATTTCTGCAAAGTCAATCAGGCTTTGGGAGCTAGGATGTGCCATTCCTTAGCCTCACGTTGTCCGCTGCCGGGTGCTGAGCACTCCCGTGGTTTTCTCGTCAGGGGCGGGGAGCACTTACTTGGGCAAGATGACCTGCACCCTCTTGGGCACCATGGCGCTCATCCAGCTGTCTATGGTCTTGGTGCTGATGTGCGGGACGATGGCCGACAGCGGGGTGGAGCTCTCGGTGGGCAGCGCGATCAGCATGCTGATGCTCTCGCCGTGGTAGGGGAGCTCAATGAAGTTGTACCAGAGATCATTGGGGGTGCTTGTGGACCCTAGAGAGATCAGAGGCAGGTTCAGGGTGTCCCTGACGATTCTGGAAGTGGCCCGAGTGTCTGCTGGGCACGGGGGCAGCTTCAGGGGCAGAGGGCGACTCTCTTTTCCGAACAGTTTCCTTAGAAGGACAGAGATAAAGACGACGGACGTCCTTCCCTGGTGAAGCATCCTCTCCCTTCCACTGAGACCCGCCTTCGCAAACCGCCCTCGGGCGCCACTAAAATAACCTCCGCGGAGCAGATTCGCTAGAGACGAGGCACCGGGAGCGCAGGGGCCCGCAGACGCTGAGCCTGACCCCGGGGGCCAGGAAGGGGCGCCGCTGCCCCCGCCGGGGTGCGCTCAGCCCGCGCAGGGAGGCGGGCAGCCTTGGGGTTTAGGGCCCCATGAGGTGGCACAAGCCGTCCCGTCTCCGGGCCGGGAGGCCCCAGTTAGAGACGTCGACTTCCCAAGGCGCGCGGGGGCTGAGCCAGGAGGCCCTGGGCCGACTTGGG
Organism: Canis lupus baileyi; assembly: GCF_048164855.1. NCBI lineage: Eukaryota > Metazoa > Chordata > Mammalia > Carnivora > Canidae > Canis > Canis lupus. The sequence goes on along the minus strand of NC_132873.1, from coordinate 1,208,197 downwards.
TGTCGGCGCGCACCGAGGCCCCCGCCCTCCACCGGCCCACTCCCACTCTCTTCGCCCAATCTGGTAACTGTCCCCGTGGCTTCTGGAGACCTCCTGCTATTGGCACTTGCTAATAGCAACCTGGGGACAATTTAGACCCAGCACTTCTCAAAACGTGGGTCATCCAGAGAAGACAGGGCGGCGTGACTCGTGGAGGCAGGCTCCCCGCAAGTCCCTAACCTGCGCCAGCGCCAAGGCTGAGCGCCCGCTGTCTCCCTTCCCAGCGACTGGACGGGACCGTCCTACCCCGCTCGGTATCCGCAGCCCCACGCCACGCAGGCCGGGCCGGGGGGAGCTGGGGCGCGCGCCCTGGTGCAGGGGGGGCGCCCGGGGAGTTGGCCCGCGACCCTCACAGCCGGCCCGACACCAGCCGGCCATCAGTGCGGAGCGGAGCGCCATCCGGGGACGCCGCTGGACGCCGCAGCCAGCGACCCGCGCTTGACCTCCCGCCCGCTGGAGGATGGAGGCGCGGGTGGAGGCGCGGGCCCTGGGTGGCGGCCCCGGGGGCATCGGGGGCATCGGGGGCATCGGGGCAGAGGCAGGGCAGGCGCCTGTAGGGCCCCCCTCGGCCGCCCCGCCCCAGACCTAGGGGACCGCGCTCAAGAGGAAAGGGCGAGCTTCTCTCACGGTTCCCCTGTGTCTTCTTGGGCGAAGGCGCCGGCCAGTCACCGTGGTGACCCGGGCACTTCAGTGAGCCGGCTCTGGGGGTGACCCCGAGGCTCCCCCGAGCTCCCGCCTTTGTCAGCAGCGAGCAAATATGATACAGAGTAGCCAGGCCGCTCGGGCCTGTGAGCCGCGGCTGACGTGGGAGGCCGTCCTTCGGGAAGGCCGTGGGCTGCGACTACCCGCGGCCACCCCACGCGGCCACCCCACGCGGCCCGGCCCGGCCCGGCCCCACCACTCAAGGCTGGTTCTGGCTGGGGGCTGCCTAAGAAGCAAGGACGGGACCCGGGAAGCTTCCGTCTACTTTGTGGGTCACGACGGTGTCGACGGAACCTGGGAAATCAGTGGGGGAGTCAGAGAAACAACCGCGAGACCATGACCTGAGCCAAAACCAAGAGCCAGACGCTGACCCGACTGAGCCACCCAGGCGCCCTGTGGCTCCCACTTCTGATCACAGGGGCTGATGGCAAACGTGGGCCGGGACACCTGTGTGCACACTCTGTCTGTGCTTATCTGTGCCGGCTGCCTGGGAGCGAGGGACCAAACAACCGCCCTCCTCTTCGGACCTGATCACTAAAGGGCGAGATGTCTCAGCACCATCTCACAGAGGACCAGGGCCGGGGGTAAACACATGAGATCTGGAGTTCTAGGATCTGGGTTCAAATCCCGCCTCTTCTGACCCACCAGTTCCAGGTACTGGGCAAGTTGCTCGACTCCAAGGCTTGGTTTCCTTTATCTGCAAGATGGGCTACCGTGCGTGGCCTAGCGGACTGCCCTGGAAATTCAAGGGGACCGTACGTGCAGCACAGTGCTCAGCACGGGGGCTTGAACATAGTAAGAACGTCCCTCTAAGGATGGAAGGAGCTTCGTAAAATACTTGTCTCCTGGGGCGCTTGGTCACTCAGCTCGGGGCTCGGGCAGGTGAGACGCAGCCTCAGTCCAGTGAGAGGAAGCACGCCTGCTGCAGCGGGCCCGGCTCCCGGGCGGAAGGGCTCAAGCCGGGCAGGGGGACTCGGAGCCTTGGGTCGGGGCAGGGAGCCTGCCACGGGCCCACGCCTTTCCCTCACCACGTCCCGCCAGGCTCTCCACGTGTCAGCACCTGGGAAGCCACCCGAGGGCTCTTCATTGATGCTGGAGCAGAGAAAGATGTGAAGGGAGCAGGTTCACTCACGCGAGAGAGGGGGACGCGGAGGAGAAGGGTTTCCTCTTAGACGAAGGGGGATCAACAAAACTTTAATGAGAACAGGCAAAGAACCAAGTGTTAAAAACATGGAGAAGATTTAGCACCTGCTGTAAGCGGTACTTGGGGGATGCCCCAGGTGTTCTGGAAGGCCCCCAGGGTACTCGGATCCTTCCTAAGTCCCGCGGGGGAGGAGGTAGCGAGACTCGCTGAATGTTAAGGACTCCTCTTGGCCGCGCGCACGGAGAGAGTATTTTAAACGTTGAATATCGGGAAAACCCTACAGGTGAGGATCCCTCCAGTTACCCTCTACTACACGTAGCTCTAGGGGTTTCCTGAGCTCTCGGGGAACTGTTTTCGGTTGTACCTTGGAAGGAACTGGAATGCGGGCCTGGAAATAAGCAGCAGATCTACCGCGCCGCGTCGTGACGGGTCCGCATTCCAGCTGTGGCACAGCGGGCTTGGGGACAGCTGATGGGGGGAAGGTGCGGGGGAATCAGCTGGGCGAGCAGAGGGGCCGCCGCTGGGGACACGGAACGTGGCGGGAGAACCAGATGCGTGAGGACGGGAATACATTTCGTCTGCGGAACTAAGACTTCAGAGACAGCCACGCAGGGAGGTGACGTGGGGAGGCAGGAGTAGCACCCGGGAGAGTGGAAGCCGGAAAAATGCCGGATATTCGTGTATTTATTTACGTAGGTACACATACACGCATGTGTATATTTGGGATTCTCTGTGGTCTTTTTTCAAAGTAAAGTCTTTAATGTCTGAATTCATGACCATAAACATAAAAAAAAAAAAATTGTAACGGTTTTTGACTCAGCCACTCCTATCCAAGGGAGGTACCTTTATAAATTCTGACTCAGTTTCTAAAGATTTACATACAAGAGTGCTCACGAAGTGCTCACGACATGAGAAAGGTAATGATATGTATAATACTATAATAATATTGGGACACCTGGGTGGCGCAGCGGTTTAGCACCACCTTCGGCCCAGGGCATGATCCTGGAGACCCGGGATCGAGTCCATCAGACTCCCTGCATGGAGCCTGCTTCTCATAATAGCATATTATATATGTTCTTATATATTTTTGTTTCATTTATTATTTATATTTTAGATTTATATTATATATTATATATGATTACATATATTACATAATAATATGACAATATCCACAGGATACTTGACTACATTTGGACCATGGAATATTACAGAGATGAAGGGATCAAGTAAATCCATGTGAATCAACAGGAAGTTTTCCACGACGCGCTGTCTAATGCATAGAGCAGGTTAAGGAAGGGCGGTCACAGCATGACCCTGCGTGTGCACAAAGGCCCCAGAGCCGTATTTTGTGTGTCCACATGACAGGTCTCCGGGAAGAGACCTGCCGCTAAGTAAGGGTTCTTGCCCCGGGAAACGGGAGCACAGGACATTTACTTTCTGCCTCATTACAATGGCTTATTTGTAGATTTTGCAATGAGCACGGGATATACATCTGCAAAAAAGATTTCAGGGGCACCTGGGGGGGCTCAGTCGGTTCAGTGTCTGCCTTTGGCTCAGGTCAGGATTCCGGGGTCCTGGGATCGAGCCCTGAGTCGGCCCTCTCCCTCTCCCTCTGCCCCTGACTCCCTGCTCATGCTCTCGATCACGCTCTCTCACTCTCTCTCAAATAAATCTTTACAAAAATAATATAAAGATTTCAAGAGGGGATCCCTGGGTGGCTCAGCGGTTTGGCGCCTGCCTTTGGCCCAGGGCGCGATCCTGGAGTCCCGGGATCGAGTCCCGCATCGGGCTCCCAGCATGGAGCCTGCTTCTCCCTCTGCCTGTGTCTCTGCCTCTCTCTCTCTCTGTCTATCATGAATAAATAAATAAATCTTTAAAAAAAAAAAAAAAGATTTCAAGGGCCTTTTTTTTTTTTTTTTTTTTTTAAATTAGAAGAACATCTTTCCTCAAAGTGCTTCTACCTTATGGGCAGTTGGAAGGGCTCCCCCCTTGCCCCGCCTTCCACCCTCTCTTCCTACTGTTGCTCCGAGATCTCGGCGGCATCTTGGGGGGATGGTCAGGGGGCCGACACGTGGGATGGCAGCCGAGTTTCCGCAGGGACAGGGCACGTGGTGAGGCCCAGGATGTGGGGACGGGGGCTGCAGAGGCGGCACAGGGAGCCCCGTGGCCCATGGGGACGGGGAGGGCCGAGGGCTGAATTCAGGGCACGCCAGTCGGGCCACAGGAAGACACGGGACACCGAGCGGCTCACGGAAAAGGAGTGTCACGACGGGCGTGCTTCCAGAGCGGGAGAGCAGAGGCCCCCGAGGACGGACTGCAGCACCCTGGGCGACAGACGTCACCCGACGCGGGCTGGGAGCCGACAGCGAGCGCTCGTGGCGCACCTGCTGACCCAGCCAGCGGACACCTTCCTGCAGGGACCCGGAGGCCGCGTCCCACACCCGGTTCCCCCGCATCCCGGTCACCTGCCAGCTCACCCCAGGCCACGGGAGCCCCGATGCAGCCTCGGGGGGCTCGCGCCGGGAGCAGAGGGCGGAGGCCATGGGGTGCGGGGAGGACACCCAGCCTGCTGCCGCCCGTAGCAAGGTCCCTGAGCAAGAAGGCACAGCCGTGACCATAAGGCACACGCGGGGAAGGGCGGTCCTGACGGAGAGCTACCCAGGGAGGCAGCTCCCTCCCCAAGAATGAGCCATGTCGTCAAGGAAACCTGTTCCTTTCCTGTGAAAACAAACAGTGAGGTCTCATAGGAAGGTCTACAGGATCCTTGCGTCTTTATCTTTAACTTCTGACATTCATTTTTCAGCAAGAGAAACATAAAATTGAGGCCCTTCACTTTTAGGTGTTTTGTGTGTGGACACTTTTTTGGTTTTTTGTTTTTTTTTTTCTTTAAATTAGAACAGAGAATGTGTATGAAGATCGACCTGAAATAAAATGGCTTTGCTTCACAGAGGAGCTGGTGGCCGTGCCAGCGTCCCAGCGAAGTCTTCCTGGCAATGCCAGCTGGGAGCGGGAGGCTCGGCCCACCTCTGGAAAGAGGGAAGGACTTTTGGGCAAAAAGAGCCTTTTATTATTCTCAGTTGCTGAGCACATTGTCTTTCCGCAGGGCTTTCAAATACGTATTCTCTTCAAAACAAAACAAAACAAAACATTTGAGTGAATGACAAAATTTTACCTAGCAGCCTGGTGAATGGTAAGCAAGAAGGACAGTGGCTTTGTTTAGGGCACCCCTCACCCGAGCCATCCCTTAACTTAGAGAATTACGCGGCCGGCAAAACACGGCGCAGGGCTGGAAGCACAGACTGACCGTGCAGAGGTGATACTCGGGTCCCACATGTTCAGGCACAGACTGGAGACACGACCGCTAACTTTCAGAGGGAAAAGATCAACTTAAGTTGGACAGCAAGTGTTCAATGAAACTAGGCTCGAAAAATAATCGTCAGACTCCGTTCGTCAGCGCCGTGGCGATGACAGCAGGGGTCGGTCATTGTTTCCTTGGTTGTAAAACTGACTCGTGCTTTGTTTTAAAAATTTGCAGATTCAAATTAGAGAAAAATAATCGTTTGAGATACCACCAGCGTTCACGTTTCACTGAACATCCTCCAGGACACGTCTCTACAGACAGATGAGTATGTAGCACGTGTTTTACGTGAACGAGATGAATCAGCACCTGCTGTCCTACAACTTGTTTTCTGGAATCAACCATATATTGTATCATCTTCCTACTGACTTGAATCTAAGTCTCTTTATCACATATGTTCCACTATACGTAAGTTTCTGGCTTTTGCTTACTTGCTGGGGTGAGATGATCTTCAGGGTTTAAGTCCCCTGGTGTGGGATTGCCATAGAGGCTCCAGGAAGCACCCCCCCATCCCACAGCAACTTCTACCACCCATGTGCCCCCCCAACCCCCAGAGCCACGACTGGGCTTTGCCAACCTAGTATCTGTGAGACTGGCAAGTGGAAAATAAATCTAATTTTTACTTGTATTTTTTAATTTGGTAAAGTAAGGTAGCCAAAGGTGACTTGATGATACACTATGTGCCGAGTGCCTGCTTACATTTCGTATTTTGTGAACTGTCCTCTATCTTTAAATTTCCAACCTAAAAGCCTGTATGTCATGTATTAATACATTACCTTGGTAAGTGGTAAGAAACTTTACCATGAACTTAAAAAAAAAAAAAAAAATCCTGCCCGCCTGTCCCCTGCCCTTTTTAAAATATAAAAGTCAGATTTGCTCTTGGACCAAGTGATCTGGGGCATCGCCAAGCGAACACTTACCGCAGCGGAACACAGAGAGCTGAGCTAGCATGGGCACTTGATAGGATTTCCCGTCGGCTGTCACAAACGTACGTTTCTTTGTGTTCTCAGGTTGGAACCGTGATTTCCACAAACCCTTAAAATACACGGCATTGACCAGGACCAGTCTTGTGAGGGCACCATCGATGAGATTTGGGGACAGCAGGTTGTCGATCATGCCTGGAAAGTCACAGAACAAGCAAGGAAAGCTCAGGATCGGCGGTCTGTTTGAGGGCAAAAGGCAGTGATGGAGCACGGACAGTCACAAATGAACGGAATTTTTAAAAAGCCTTTAAAAAGGAACTGTTTACAACACCCTTCTGGAACTTTCTCAGTCCTCCCCCCCACCTCACTAAAAAATGAAAGCTAAAAAATTGAAGCTAAAATCAGAGAATCTGAAAAGACCTTAGAGATCCTCTGTTTGGGGGTTAGCACAATTTTCATCAAGGAATTCTTTTATAACTGGGGCTCCCGGGTGGCGCAGTCAGTTGAGCGTCCCCCTTCAGCTCAGGTCATGATCCTGGGTCCTGGGATTGAGTCCCGCATGGGGCTCCCTGCTCAGTGGGGGGGTCTGCTTCTCCCTCTGCCTCTATCCCACCCCCTCCCAGGCTTGTGCTTGCTCTCTCAAATAATTTTTTTTTAAAAAAGCAATTCTTTTATGACTAATTCCCTATGAACCCCATGTCTTAGAAAATTTTACTCATCTAAAGAAGCTACATTTAATTAACGATGAATTTTCCTATCTTTGCTAATAACCGACACGTGCAACTGCCAAGGAGAATTTGCCATCAGAAAATAAGATACGCAGTTGTTGTTTCAACCCCTGGGTGGGTTTAATCCCAGTCAAAAATGAAGCCCTTCGGCCTGTGCAATTTTATCACAGATAGACACTTACTTCCTCTGAAGGTTTCAGAGGTGTTGGGCATTCGTCTGGAACCCCTGGGACCACAAGGCCCCACAGCTACCTAAGAGGGGGCTGGAATTCAAAATTAGTGTCTACGTTTATGGGTCAGGTGCTGAGCTAGGTGGTGACATTATAGAGATAAAAAGAAACGGAGTCTGTCCTTGAAGGCCTCCTGATGTTGAAGGAAAATTCGCTCCACAAAATGTCAAGGACGCTCCGTCTTGTTTGTGTCAGGAGGGAAGGAGCTAACAACTGTTCTAGTTTCAGAACGTTCTTTGGGGCCACGGCGATCTTCCTCAAATGCTGTCTGTGCTTGAGGGTTTCGGTTTTCCGTAAGGCTCCTTTTGCTCGGTCTTTGAAGATTCAGCTGTGTGTGTGTGTGTTTATGAAGGATTACTAACACCCAAAGCAATTTAAAATTAGTTTACTAATTAATTTAAAATTAGTTTAAAACTAAAAATCAGTTTCCTGTAGCTTTTGGCCTCAGCATTAAAAAAAAAAAAAAAAAAAAAGACAACAAAACACCATGTAGAGTCATAATTCAAATGCAGATTGTAATTCTTTAAATGGTTAGAGTAAACTCAATAGTTTCTGGAAGAAGCAAGATTATCCAATTCAGCTGGGAGAGCCCTAAAGTCCTCTTAGATGATGTTCAAGATGATTCGGATGTCCGATAAACAAATGTTTGCATAAGTCATGGCAGGGGGCGCACCCAGAGGTGGGGGCCCTCTGTAAAAGGGGCCTCTGTAAAAGCTTCATCACCACTCCTTACTTGCACAAGGGGGCATCGATCCCACCACAGTCAGCATCTGAAGGAAAATACCCCAAGCTATAAGAGGCCACCCTTCCATGCAAGGGCAGCCTGTGTCCTGCGGGAGGGAAGTTAGAACTCGGTGCTCCCGCTGTAGCAAAGTCCTTAGGGTTGGCTCCCCACACTGAAGGTTGTGTCCTGCCTTTGCTGGGAACATCACCCAGTCCAACCCCTATGGGCCTGTAAGGCATAGCTCCGCTCTCTACCTATAAAAGACGTCCTCCCAAACTCCCGGGACTTTCCATGAAGCTCAACACTCAGCACCATCATTTGCCCGCGGTATTTTGTTCTAGCCAAATCTGACGTGTCTCTCTCCCCTCAGCTGGACCACGAACCGCACAAGGGCCAAGACCCTGCTGTTCGCTTTTTAAAAATCAAGCCTATCTCTACGTTCAGCACACAGTTGGTGCTCAATAAGTGTCTAAAGAAATCTCTCCAGCCCTTTCTTTGTGGTGCTAACTAAAGCCTCTGACTGACATGGGTAGGACTAAGGTACAATTACGAGGCATGAAGAAATAACAAGAAATGATGAAAAGGTAAGGAATGCATGGTTGAGAAGCAAGGAGGCACGTGGAGGACCCGCCGTCAAGAACATGCATGCAAGTAAACATGCATCTACCCAGCCATTCAGCCACCCACTCATCCACCCACCCAGTCGCCCACGCATCCACTCACCCATCCACTACCCACCGTCCATCTTGGATACCTACCTATCATGTGCCAGTGACCATCTTCTAGGTGAGAAAACGAACACATAAAAAATGAAGCCTCCCCTCAGAAAGCCATGGAGTCCAGAGAGGTGGAGACCGGCACGAGGACTCAGGAAACCGTATGTAATAGTGATAAATACCTCGAAGCAGAAGTTCTCAAAGATGTGAGGGCCATTAAGAGGGGGATCTGATCTGGTTCATGGGTCAGGGATGGGTTCTCTGAAGCATCACTGTGAACTCACAGGTGTAAAAACAGCTTGTGCCTGTTGAATATTCGGTAAGTGCTAGGCACTTGGCTGAATGCTTTATGCACATCATTTACCTTCCCATAAAAAGCTTAATTTTTAAAAAAAATATTGTATTTATTTATCCATGAGAGACACAGAGAGAGGCAGAGACACAGGCAGAGGGAGAAGCAGGCTCCATGCAGGGAGCCCCGATGCGGGACTTGATCCCAGGACCCTGGGATCACGACCTGAGCCGAAGGCAGACACTCAACAGCTGAGCCCCCGGGGGGCCCCCAAATCTTAATGTCGTTCAAACCATCTTAGTAGGTATCACCATCGTATCTGCATTTCTACAGAGGAGGACTCTGGGGCACAGGGAGGTTAAGAACTTGCCCCACTTACACAGCTGGGAAGGAATGGTCATCTCCCCAGGACGGGCTGGGCCATCTTCCAGATGCGGACTGCTGGATCACCAGGTTCCTCTTGGGCCCTACCAGGTGGGGAAGGGCTTCTCACCCCCGGGGGTGATGTGAAAACAGGTAAGAGGGTTTAGTTGAGTGGCAGGTGGCCAGAGATGCCACTTGTCTCACCACGTTCCAAACAGTCCCACGTAGTAAGGACCCGTCCTGCGGGCTGCAGACGCTTCCAACGCCCCACTGGATATTCGCACCAGCAAGAAGCTGGCTCATCATCCTCTGCGCCCAGAACCTCAGCCTTTTTTTTCCATGGAAACACCAAGTTATGTGTTCGGGGGCATGTTCTTAACGTACATGGAATCTTCTACGCATGCGACTGCCATGCAAACTGAGTGGAGACTCTTCTTAACTTTGTTCCTAGATTTACCAAGTATTTTGCACCGTTTTAGAGAAAACTGCTTCAGAAGGACAGGAAGGCAGCTTGTGGTTTTCACGTCACTGGCAGGACATGCCTCTGTCAGCCTGTTGTCGTAGCTGTCAATTCACAATTATTCTAGGAATATGACTGTTTTGTCACGTACTCAGGTGCAGCTATACCCAAGGGTTTACCCACTGAACTATGTACATAAATTAGCTTTGTTTTTCCTTGTATTACACTTCAGCATTTCATTAATTAATTTTTTAAAATGCTGTGTATTTGTGGGGTGCCTGGGGGGGGGCTCAGTCGATTAAGCGTCTGCCTTTAGGTCATGATCTAAAGGCCTGGGATCGAGCCCTGGGTTGCGGTCCCCAACTCGGCGGGGAGTCTGCTTGTGTCTTTGCCCCTCCTCCAGTTCATGCTCTCTCTCTCTCTCAATCTCAAATAAATAACCTTTAAACATTAAAAAATAAAAAAAAAAGAATGAAAATGTTGTGTACTTGCACGTAAGGTTACGTGAGCTGTGAGTTTCATTCCAGAATGGTAGAGTGAATAGTAAAAATCTTTGTTTATAAGGAGGGAGTGGGTCTGCAGGGCTGAGAAGCACTGCCCGGGCTTAGCCACCCTCCCCTCCCCAGGTCCGGTGAGCAACTGAGTCACGTGGTTTGAACAGTGTCAAGTGGTGCTCCGGTGTGACCTGCTATCCCCAGCCGGCGGGTCAGGACGGCTGGCGGGGGCACTGACCGCCACAGCCATGCAGCCCTCCAGCTCTGAGTCCGGCGGCCCGCGGTCCTTAGGCCTCTAGGCCCGGGAGGAGCCACGCCGCCCCTCACATCTGCAGGTCTCCTGATCCTTCTGTGGTTTGGGGAAGGGAGCCTGGGCTACAGCGTCCAGGACCCCGTGGAGCAGGAACGCCGTGGATTCCCCAAAACCACTCTGGCTCTCCTCCGCCCTCCGGAGCACTCCTGGCCCGGCGCCTCCCTGGTCTGTCATATGCTCTCGGACACTTGCGCATGCAAGTCTGACGGTGGAGGCAGATTGGGGGCGCACTCGTTTTAATGCAGAATGCTAGGCCCCTCGCTCACAGGTTCTGATACAGGAGGTCGGGGGCCGGTGACCGGCACCGGAAACAAATGCCCTGGGTAATTCTGATGCAGGCGCCCCCGGAACCGGGCTTTGAGAAACGACCCGAAAAGCCGGTTTCCTTGCATTCTATCCTTGGGTCCCAGTTGAGTCTCTGGGTCCCTTCCTGTGGCCTTGACTCTACCTCCCATGAGAAAAGGTCCCCCAGTCTCTAGCTGCAGCCTTAACGTCCCTCTAATGTTCTGGACCCATCGCTACTGCGGCACATTTCCAGCGCAGCCCTCCGGTTTACAAACCCCCGCTCGGCAGTCCCTCCGCCTGATGAGAGGAGAACTGCGTGCAAGCGCCGTAAGGAAGGGGCAGCGGAAGGCCGATTGCACGCCAGTCGTGGGCACAGAGGAGGCCCCCCCGAGGTGACAGCAAGACGGATGCAAAGCAAGGAGAGGGCTCAATCCCGCGTGGCGCAGGCAGGGAGGGACAGGCACCGATGCCCAGCGGCTGCACCTTCAGGACGGCCAGGGGCTGCGGGGACAGCCTCGGCAGAGACGAGCCGGGGGGTGGGGGGCGGGGGCTGTGTTCCGCTCCGCTGCCCGTGCCACGGGGACAGAAGGGAGACTGAGTCACGGATCCTGCCGAGGGGGAAGGCAGAGCGGCCAGTGGGTCCGCGCGGACCGCTCCGGGGAACAGGGCCACTCACCCCTGGTTTCGTTCCTGACCCACACGTTGATGGAGTCGCAGGCAGAGGCCGGATCCTCGAAGCTCACGTTCTGGACTTCACACTGGAACACGTCTTTGTTCCTGGTAACAAAAGGCACTTCCATCTTAAAGCCGTTCTTCACGAACACCGCGTTGGCCACGGTCACAATGTCTTTATTCTTCTTGGAGCCGATGGCCTTGTTGATCTTCTTTAACACTTTACCGACTCCTACAGGAGAAATGGAAAAATGCAGCAATTCAGAAAAGCCCCCCTCCTTTTTTTTTTGGAATCATCTTTCCTCAGTATGGCAAATAGTAACAGTACAAACAAGATAGGCCTGAGTAGCGAGAGACCAAGCCTTCTGCTTCCTCAGTGGCCTGGTGTCAAGACAAAGGTGGGGGTGGTAATAGTAAGTGAAATTATTATTGTTTTTTTTTTTTTTTTAAGATTTTATTTATTTATTTATTAGAGACACAGAGAGGGGAAGAGATACAGGCAGAGAGAGAAGCAGGCTCCCTGCAAGGAGCCCGATGCAGGACTCGATCCTGGGTCTCCAGGATCACACCCTGAGCCCAAGGCAGATGCTCAACCGCTGAGCCCCCCAGGCGTCCCCCAAATCAAGTCAAATTATTAATAGTTCTTGAAAATCAGTGGCGCTTCTGGCACCCTAACTGCATATTCGTGGCACCTCAGCACCTTCCCCACATAGGCCTCATCCTCTGGGAGATCTCCAGGGAGACTGGCCAGCTCTTCCTTACGTAGCCATGGGGAATCAATCCAAGGAATCTTCCTAATTCGTTCTCTTTTTCTCTCTTAACAATCTTTAGCGCTCTTTTCTTGCCAAAGATTTAACAATGTGATTTCTTTTTTTCTATTTTGGAAAAAAAAATGGATGGATAAAATAGACATTTAAAAGACCATAAAACATTGCCACGTGCCACCATCCAGGGACAGTGTGATTTTTACCTAATATCAAGCTCGAAAAGCACGGGGATTAATTTTATGGCAATGTAAGCTTTATTTTATGGGAGCCATTCATACATGCTCTGTTTGCTTTCAGAATATGGAAAAGAGGAAAATAAATTACAAGAACGAAACGTGTTTCTACAGGGAGCTCCAGTGACAGACTCTTGGGGTCCTTTGAAAAGGACACTGTCCTAACAGCCTGCAGTGTCGCCGCGACAGTCTCCAGAGAGCTGACCTATTCCCCACTGTCTGCAGACCCACTGAATAGGGCCAGGGTGAAGGCTGGGGCTGGAGGAGGGGCCCTCTTACCGCCCTACCTATGGTGATGTTCCAGGAGCAGGCCCAGGGGGGCAAGTGCAGGATGGAGGACAAAAGCCAGCACCTGAGGCTTCCGGCCACACGGCTGGTCCCCCACCAGGAAAGAGGGTGCAGACCCTCCTCACTGGTCCAGCACTGCCGGGCCTCTGTCCTCGTGAGCACATCCCTACCCTGAGCACGTCCCTGACCTGAGCATGCGTCTGACCTGAGTGCTCGGTCTCTGTCCTTGTGAGCACGTCTCTACCCTGAGCGCTCTGCCTCCATCCTTGTGAGCACGTCCCTGACCTGAGCACTTGGCCTCTGTCCTCGTGAGCGCGTCCCTAACCAGAGCTCTGAGGCCTAGGCAGAGCTAGGGCAGCTCTGCAGGGGTCTGTCCCCTGACTGGAGCCCCTTCTAGAACATCCCTGCTGGTGCTGCAGGAGAAAGAAGGTGGGGGAGCCAGCAGGAGCATCAGGGTCAGACCCGCAGGAGGGCAGCTTAAAGAGAGTGTGGCTCAGGACCAGGGCCACAGCAGTGGCCGCTCGGGCCACACCCACCAGCAGGGTTGGGGGGGGTCGGCGCCCCGGGACAGGCGGGAGGCTCCGGCAGCGATTCGTCTGGAAGCCGCAGCTCCCCCGGGTGTTTGCGGGTGTTGGTGCCCGGACAGGGTGGCGCGCTCCCAGGGCTGCGCAGGGGCCGACCGCGGACGTGCAAACCTGCAGGCCGCGTTACCGGCAGGGTGCTCCGGGTCCCGGGTGGGGGCAGCCCGGGGGCCGCACTTGATGCAGCCGGCAAGGGCACAGCACCAGGCCCGGGCGACCTGGACCCCTGCCTGGCCGCCCCCTCGCGGCCGGGGTCATCCTGCAGTCAGGACCCAGGACTTTGTGAGGCCAACAGGTGCGCAAGGGCACGGGGAGGGCGCCTCCCTGGTTCGCCACCACGGCGGCCAACATTGGACATAGTGACTTGCTCCCAGCGCAGGTGCGGCGGTGGCACCGAGGACAGTGAGGGCCGCTCTGCTCCCTCACACGGTGCCTGCGCACAAGGTCGGCTGGGCCTGGGGGCGGCGGGGGGGGGGGGGGCGGTCTGACCGCAGCCTGAGGCACCTGTGCCTGCAGACAGACAACCTGTGGGCCGTGCCGATGGGGCGCCTGTGCGCACTCGGGTGCTGAAGCGGCTGCCTTGGGCTCAGGTCATGATCCTGGGGTCCTCAGGTCGAGCCCCGGGTCGGGATCCCCACTCAGTGGGGAGTCTGCTGCTCCCTCTCCTCCTGCTCCTGCTGTCTCTCCCTCTCTCTCTCAAAGCAATAACTAACATCTTTTTTTTTTTTTAAGTTTACAAAAAAAAAGTTTCCATAGATAATTTGAAATGATTCAAATCTTTTCCATTGGGCCTTACTTCAAAAAAATACTTTTTTAAGCTTTTTGTTCTGATATAGTGATAGATTCACAAGAAGTTGCAAAACAATATCCAGGGTGGTTCCATGTGCCTTTCACTCGGTTTCCCCCCAGTGGTAATACCTTGTAGGACTGCAGCTCAGTGTCACAGCCTGGAGATTGCCCCTGGGTCAGGTCGCAGAGCTCATGCACACTGCCTGGGTTTACAGGTATGTGTGTGTGTGTGTGTGTGTGTGTGTGCGCGTGCATGTGAGTTTTCTTTTCTTTTTTATTTTTTAAGATCTTATTTATTTATTCCTGAGACACACAGAGAGAGGCAGAGACACAGGCAGAGGGAGAAGCAGGCTCCCTGCAGGGAGCCCGATGCAGGACTCGATCCCTGGACCCCGGGGTCACGCCCTGAGCTGAAGACCGATGCTCCACCGCTGAGCCCCTCAGAGCCCTCTGATTTTTCTCACCCACATAGATTCATGAGGTCACCAGCACAGTCAGGACACGGGACGGTGCCATCCCAACAAGGCTCCCCATGCTGTCCTCCCTGGCCACACCCAGCCACCTGCCCAGCTCACCCGGCTCACGGGCTCTCAAAGGACATTCACAACCATGACGCACCAGGGACGTGGGGCAGGTGGGAAGCTTTCTCTTTAGAGATGAGTAACCAGGGGAGGGTGGGGAGATCAAGTGACTGAAGTCCCGTGGCGATGGGACACAAGCTTCCAGAAGCGTCACAGGGTCCCGGGGAGGAGACCCCAGCTGCCAGGTTGGTACCCCCGAACCCCACCAGGTGCAGGCCCCCTCGCCGCCCCACCAGCCGGAGCTCAGAGGGCACGCACCGTTCACGCCGTATCTCATCACCGTGGTGAGCTGCTTCTTGGTCCTGCCGTCGGCTCCCAGCTGGAGCATCCCCAGGACGGATGCAATCCCGTGGGGGGACACCACCACGTTGTCATGAGGCCGGGATCGGACAATCTGGTTGAAAACCTGGATTCCTGTGTTGGAGCCTAGCTCCTCCAGGGACAGCGGGTTGAACTGGGAGCACACGGAGGGCAAGGTCACTGCGGCCACGAGGAAGAAGGAGAAATGCCAATTCATGGTTCCTTTCGGCAAGGACAACCTGGAAAATTAAAAAAAATATACATGTGGATTCTTAGATGAACACCTTTGGAGGGACCTACTTTATAGTCAAGTAGGTATGAGTCATTGCACCCCGTATAATTGAGCGCCACGTTAATTTATTTAAAATGAACAGTGTGGATTAAATCCATTTTCGCCATTTTTTGTCAGGGGGCTGGGCGGAGGGAGAGGACGGGAGCCTCCGACTGGTAGGCTCCCAACTATGTGCCAGGCACCATTCAATCTTTCAACTGCCCTTCACGTAACTGAAGCGGTTATTGCCCGAGCGCTGGTGGGTGCGGGGCCCTCGTGGACGTGCTGGGCATAGCACTAGAGATGGCTGCACAAGCCCCCTGCCTCCCTGGACCTTACATTCCCCCAAATAAGCCAGCAGGCAATACAGTAACTTCAGAGAGGGGTCAGGGCCCTGTGCCTGTGAGTGGGGCTGGGGCTGAGGGACACCGCGGGGCGGGAGGGGGGTCAGGTCAGGGAAGACACCTCTGCCTGGAGAACACGTGCGACGCGTCCTGAATGAGAGCGAAGCCCTGCTCCCTGCACCCCGCACCCCGCACGGTACATGGCCCCCGAGATGGGAGTTGGGGGAGGACGCGAGAGGAAGAAGGCCCAGAGACCCCCATATGTATGGCTCCTGGGTTTCCTTCTAGGGGTCCCAAGAAACGACAGGAGGGCTTTAAAGAAAAAAAAAGAAAAAAAGAAAGCGAATCCATCGGGTCGCTAGGATTACCTTATAACCACAGGTTCTCAATTATTATTTTTTTGACCATACACACGCATGTTACTTTCTTAATTAAGGGACTGTTGATTAAAATAAATGATACCCCCACATCTACAATAGGGCAGAACGATCGGCAAATTTGTCCATTGAGAGAATGGCACCGTTTGCACGGATATTGTTGATCACAGTGATTTGTCTGAAGTCCGCGTTCTTTCCGGATTCCCCCTTACTGAGCTTCCTTTGGCTGTGACAAGGAAGAGGTGGGAAAGTCACATGCACTTACGGAAAAGCAAATATTTTCATTAAGTAAGAACTTGAAAGAGGCAGGTGGGAAAACAAAAGCCGAGTTGGGCATGTGGCTAATTTGGCTCCTCCCCTGCGGACGCAAACCTCTGCTAAGCACTAGTTTCCAGAGGGGCCGATCTGTCCTCCTGTCATGTGCCCTGAACATGTGGGAGATTGGGAATGTCTGCAAAGAATGAGAAAGAGGGGAGCCTTTTAGGAAACAGGGGAGCTGGAGTGCAGGGAAAGGAGGCCTATGCGCTCTAGAGAAATTAGGCAAAATCGGGTGTTTGGGGTTTCCCTTGCCTCTTGCCTCCCCTTCGATGCATCCCGCTCCGCTTCCTGCTCCGGGTCATGATAGATGTTTAGCAAATACAGGTGGGATTAGACCTGATGCCTAATACTCTGTTTTTGCCGATTATTTTTTTTCCTGCATCAAAATAATGTTTGTTGAGTGTGACTTTAAAAAAGTGATTGTGGGGATGCCAGGGTGGCTCAGCGGTTGAGTGTCTGCCTTTGGCCTGGGGCATGATCCTGGAGACCTGGGATCAAGTCCCACGTTGGGCTCCCTGCATGGAGCCTGCTTCTCCCTCTGCCTGTGTCTCTGCCTCTCTCTCTCTCTCTGTCTCACATGAATAAATAAATAAAATCTTAAAAAAAAAAAAAAAGTGATTGTGTTTGGTTCTGAGCCTTGTGGTGAGCTCCAGACACTTTCCAAAGGGAGTGAGATTCGCTGGGCTGGAGAGAGGACGGTCATCAAAGTGCCCCACCTGCACCCCCGCTCCCCACCCCTCAGGCCACAAGGTGAGCACTAATGCCCATCATTCAAGGGGATGTTGCAATCGTCTCCTATATTGTGAAACAATTGCATTTTTAAGAATTTAGAACACACAGAGCTTCTCCAAGGCTTAACTGTAAAATAATTGTGTTACGACAGCCTGTCTAAATTCAAAACATGTAAGTGACCTACATACACTCCTACTTTACTTGGGGCTTTCCTATGGCCAGCGTGGCCTGTTTTGGCTTTGGCACCCTGGACTGGCTCTCAGACCATGGCAATCCCCTGAGTTTCGTTCAGCCTGTTGGACGCTGGAGAGCTTCCAAAAGCTGACTAAGGAGGCCTTACTCATTTCATCTAAAAATTAAGACACTGTGTCCGCCCGTCCTCCCTCCGTCCCTTCTCTCTAGAAATAAATCTCTTTGAGACTTAATATACCACCAAGCATTTTACAAGTATAAAACCAGCTGTATGATCTTTTCTACCAACGGTTGAATCTGGTCACTTGCACCAACTTCATCGGCCTGAATCGTTGACTCCCGCCTGAGAGCCTGTTCTGACACCACCTCCAGGACACCTGATCTCTACTCTCCAAGCCTCCCAAAGAGATCCTCCTGGATTACTAACGGTTTGAAGAAATATTTGAACCTGCACATTCATACAGGACATCAAATGGGTTCTGTCTCTGATAGCTTAAAGATGATTCAACCCAATGCTATACAGATTCACGTAGACGACTGTAAAACAGGTAGAAAGGATCAGTAAGAGAAAAATCTCTCCGCTCCGATGTTTCGGAGTCAGCAGAGACAGCCCTCCCAAATAAATAACCATCTTATTTAGCAGGGTTTTGCTTGGTTATGGCTTTTTTTTTGCTAAAAGAACAGTTTCATTATGAAGTAGGCGGAAGGCTGCCACGGGTGTTTTTCTTGGTTTCGTGCATTTGGGACATTTCTGAGAGGTGCCTATGCGCAGTTTCATAACAGCATGTTGGGACGGTGTCGGAGCTGTGCAGGGATTGGAACCGGAGCTATTTTTGATTGATGTTCTGGGCATAACTTCTTCTTGGCCTCAGGTTCCGAGGCGAAACGCTCCCTCGTTCAAGCTCACCTGGCTTATGTACACGTCTGCGGCTGAGCTTTCACTCCTCTCCAGAGTTCAGGAGCCAGGAGAGCGGGTGCTGATCCATAAATTACTCTGGCTTATAAAATTCCTAACTGATACATATTCATGTCCAAGTAGACAGTCTTTTACATGAAATAACTGCTGGAGTTAATCAGGCTCGAAAATGCTTACTCTCGACAACAAGCAGATTCTCATTAGGGGAAGAACATAGTAACCTCCTGTTTATTTTTAGGAGAAATTACACTTGAAACTTTCACATAAGAGAGAAGGAATAAAGCTATTGCCCAAATGTATTGCACCGCCTGTACGGAAGATCGTAAATCTGTTTAAATGGTTCCATTTCTTGAATAATCTTTTCATAACAGTAAACACACACACGTACACACACACAAACCAAGAAGAGTCTGGGTTAGGCCATCACTGGAGGGAGACTGTAAACCTATAAATAAAGCCATCACCACAGGCCTACCTTCCAAATGTGGGATTCTCTTTCCCCACATACTTCTGGGGTCTCGTACTCCAAAACCGCTCCTTCCCCGTGTGAGGATGTCTGGAAAGTAAGTGTGTACTGCTCTGAGCTTCAAATGAGATTCAGTGGGGTGAAAAAAAAGAACGAGCTGGGGGTTTTACCAAGGCCAGATGGGGAGTGCAGCCTTACACTTAGCAACACCTCCCTTCCCGGCTTTGGACGTTAGAGAAACACGCCACCCACAGGTGCCATCCCTTCAACCATCACGTCCACACAGGTCGTGCTCGGATCCGTGGCTCACGGTCTCAAACCCTCTGCTGAACTTCGGTGTCGTACTTCCCCGTTTGCTGCCTATGTTCCCCCGACTGTTCAGAACACTGCATCGGCCTGAAAAATCCTCCGAGGGCGGCTTATGGAAGAGGCCAGCAGTTTGTGAAATCTGCCGACTTTCCTCCTAAAGGGTCTAGGCCCTGGTCTTCCCTGTGCTTATGTCCTCGCTTCTCTCCCTTACCCCCCTGGTGACAGCAGTGCTCCCCTAACTTCACGCACGGCCTGTGGGGGGCTCCCCCATGTTGTCCCAGCTGGGTCTTCTTACCCCCTTCTCTGAATTTCCACAGCATTTCCTCTCTTTACATTTCATTTAGCTTTTCCAGTCTGTTTCTGGAAGCTCATGGAGAGCAGGGCCGTGGGACTTTAGAACCTGAGTGGGCCCTGGGGTCTTATTTAGGGCCGGGTCACTGGGAGTCACCGAATCAGAGGCTGACTCACGGGGCTCACCCGGCTGCTTAAGGGCTTGGTTTGGAATAAAAGGCAGCCTAAAGGTATTTTAAGCAACTCCAAGTTAGAAGATGTCACATGCAATCTAGATTTAGAGTTATTCTCAGGACAAACGACCCTGGTAGCACTGGGTCCTCGTTCCTAGGGCACACAGCTTGCCAGGCAACCACCACGGGGGGGCTGGGCGCCCCCCCCCCGCCCCCACTGCCTCGTGGCTCCACTTACATCACCCCCCAGGCTGTGAAAGCGCTTGTGGGTCACAAAAGATGAAGCTTATTTTCATGAAAAGATGCTTTCATGAAAAGATGAAGCTTAATAGTGCTTTTTAAAATTTTCTATGAAATACATTTTACATACAATACATGAGCAAAAGATAAATAAAATCATATCTGTCAGCTCAAATGATAAATAACAGGATACCTCTGTCAGTTCTATTTAGCATAACAAATAAGATGTACGTAAACAGTTTTGGGGAAACACTGGAAGACTCTTCTGGCTCTAACTCTGAGCCAGATGATTCACATCTGTTTTAGGAGGACCCAGGAGTGTCTAATAAACGGCGAGTATTCCATCCCGTCTCATTCTTTGAAATACGTGTCAAGTGATATATTTCGTAAAAATGTGTGTGTCAAAATCTTAATGTCACGGAAGATTTCCAATGTATGAAAAATAACAAATCCCCAGGACCTAACATGCTTTATAAGGTAGTGATCAACTCCTGGCTTATTTTATTTCTTTTAAAATCAGCAACTGTCTTGCAGCAAACTGGAGACATCATGTAATTCAAAATATCTTCAGCATATACTCAAGAATATATGCGTATGTGTGAATACACACACACACAGTATCATTATCCCACTCAAGAATTACTAACTCTTTACTATGTTAATATCTAGCCAGGGTTCAAAAATTTTTAATAGTTTACTTGAATCAGGATCTTAAAAAATAAAAAAGCTCCACATACATATTGCAACTGGCTGATAAGTCTCTTGCCTTTTAAAAGTCTTGCTTTCTTTGTGACTTCTTCCTCCGAGTTTTTTGTTGTTGTTGTTGTTGTTGTTGTTGTTGGAGAAACCAGGTTGCCTTGTAGAGTGTCCCACGGTCTGGATTTTGCTAACTGCTGCTCAACAGACTCCTCTGTCTTCTGTACTTGCCGCGAGCTCGTGGTCAGACCTAGAGCAGGGGTCTGCAAACTCCCGGGTCAGATCTGGCCACACTTTGGTCTTGGCTACGATTGCACTGAGCCCCTAGAGCAAGCTGCTGCAACAGAGGCTGCGTGGCCAGCAAAGCCAGACACATCTACTCACTACCTGGCTCTTTCCGGAAGGTTTGCCTCTACTGCTCTAGAGCCCGATCAGATTTAGATTTCTCTCTCTCTCTCTCTCTCTTTTTTTTTTTTAAGGAATGTCTCATAGAGGTGTTGTAGCAGGTGCTGGAAGTGGGAGAAAGTGGCCACATGTGTCTCTTTTTTGTGATGTGAGAGGCTGTTCATGATCACTGCCTAAGCGCATTGTTTTATTAGGGTTGCCAAAGGATGCTATTGTCCTTCTAACTTTATTAGCTGGAACACTTCCATAAAAAGACATTTTCCATAACCAACTAATTCCGTTATCCTGAAGTTCAGCTTGTACAGCAAAAGGCAGGATGAATGCTTGATTCGGTTCCTAAGATTGTTCTTAAAATGATGAGTTGGTTACCCCGCATCTCAGAGCTGACCAGAGAGGTTTCGTGTGTTTGTTCATTTAGTATAACTATGAACTTATGTTTTTCAACACTTTTTAATGGTATCGATCTGCAGAAATTTCATTATTTTTTTCTGATGCTCAAAACGAGCCTCTTCAGGTTGAGCTCTCATATGACCTCATAGTCTCAACAGCTTCCTTGTCTTCTGCTTTGATAAGATATTCCAGGCTCATTCTGCACCCTTCTGGCCCGAGCTAGAATCAGCCATTTCCCTAAGGAGCTCTGGTTCTTCTTCGTGGGAGACCTTATTTAGAGACAACCAGAGTATCCTCACCCAGTAAACTCTGAATTAACTGTGGGAGTCCTGAGCAATGTGGAAAATCAAAAATCCAAAGTCCACCGACCACACTAACATCCAAATGTTAAAGTTCAAACTGTGGAAGAGAGACTGCTTACCTGGACACAGAGCCCAAGGCGGCACGCTGGGTGAGGAAAAGATCGGGGAAGAAGCTGGGCATTCAGAGCTACCTGGGATAATCAAAATGGATCATCCTCATGCGAAGGTGGTTAGTCTCCTGGATCAAACCCATCCCGAAGGCTTGTGAGAACCAAATAATGAGAGCACCTAGAGTGAATCCAGCATGGCAAGGCAGGGTCCCAGGTTTATCACAGGTGGGAAGGAGCGACAACCAGCCCCTCGCCTCAGTGAAAGCTCACACATTTATTTTTCTAGAACCGGGAAAGTGCAGATACCCTTCTGGTCTCTGTGTTTGTAGACTCGGCCCCATATTGCTCTGCCTTTAGGCTGAACATTACTTCCACAGCAGCTACAGGAGGCGGAGGGAAACTGCACATGG
Source organism: Canis lupus baileyi (assembly GCF_048164855.1). Classification (NCBI taxonomy): domain Eukaryota; kingdom Metazoa; phylum Chordata; class Mammalia; order Carnivora; family Canidae; genus Canis; species Canis lupus. The sequence goes on along the minus strand of NC_132873.1, from coordinate 1,186,273 downwards.
GATTATATGGAATCGCGGCCTCTTCTGCCCGTTTTCTCCAGAGAAACAAGCATGAAGGGAAAGTGCTGGGCTGCCAGGGAGAGCCGTTCAAGTGGCCGTCGCCCAGCAGTCAGGCCCAAATACTGCCCTCCAACACTCTGCCAACAGGCAAAGGTCGGACACTTAAGGATGTTTGGCAAGAGGCATTCTAGAGACGTCAGGAGTTGATCCACGGTGATTAAGACTGTATCTGCAAAGTGACAGTGCTGGTTATGCACAAATAATTGCCATTAAGCCTCAAACATGCTCCTATAAATGCAGAGACGACTCTGGTATCTCTGCGAACATTACTGAAATGGAGTCCACCGAAACCTGTCTTCACTTTCCTAATATCTAACATGTGCTCTTAAGATGGAAAATTAGATGAACAAGCAAAACCGAAGTGCATCCCGATACCCCTGGGAAGCCTGCAGAGTGTTGGCAGAATGAGTCAGCATCTTTACAACTTAATAGAAGAAACAGGAAATGCCAGCTGATCAAAGTGACGGTAGCCTGGTGGTTTTAAAATGTTTTTTCAGGTTACTGAGAGAGGGTGAGAGACCTCTTGGATTTATTTTTTCCCCTTAAATTTTTATCAGACTTCAAAGTACATGATTGATCTATGACATGCATTAATTTAACCAAAAGGAACCTAAAAACAGGCACGAAATTTTCAGCCACTGAAATATATGGGAAGATATTTAAACGGTTCCTTTGAAGAGACATTTTGTTAAGTACACTCTGACAGCCAAGTGCCTTTCATCCACACATCATTTGTTCTGAAATCTCTGTAAAAGGGGAAGGCCAGGAGGTAGAAGACAACTGGGGCTTTGTTAGTTGTCTATCTTTTAGAATATAGGATTATGGGACATTTATTCTATTTTCCTCTCAGTGTCAGGGGGAATTCATCTAAGGTTCAAATTCCAATTTTACCATCTCACTAGCCAAGAGATCCAAGGCAAGTTACGATCTTTTTACCAACCTCAGCTTTCTCATCTACGCTCTAGTTGAAATCAAATTCCAATACCGGTGATGGGATTTCCATAAGCACGAGAGAAAGACAGTAACTAGCACAGCACCCTGCTCAGAGCAGTACCCAACGAATGTTAGCTCCCCCCGCCCCTTGTCTTCCTCAATGCGCAAGACCTGAAATAGTCTGATTTTTATTTCAACAGCTATTTAAAAAGTCTCAACGATCAAGCTAAGAAAATGGGTCAAACACAATACTTTCACCTTGATTTAGCCCTGTTTGTATCCTGATAACCTCCTTAGGTTATTTTAAGGCACAGTAAGACAATGCTAGTGTATTTCCATGTCTCCGTAAGAGAATGGAGGGCTTCCTCGATGATAGTTGAAGGGGGTGTGATCCAAAGAAATGTCTAACGTTTTTCCGTCTGTTGCCTTAAGTCACTAAATCTGTTTTATTTGTGGGATCGAGTTTGGTAGAAATTTCTTACTGAGAAATTTTTAAGATGCAATAGTTCAAATGGGTGACACCCTCAGTGGCAGCCAAGAGATGACCTAAGATGTTATAGCGCTGGTGACCAGTGGCTCCCGAGCTTTAAAACAAGGTAGCACCTCCTTTAGACGTAAACGTTACAGATACTTCCCAACTAAATATGCTTTTAATACTTGTAAAGATATGTGATAAAAGCTACTCTGAAAAAAAAAGCTACTATGAATTCGTAAACAGTTCAATAAAATGTAAAATCTTTTTTTTATCTGTAATAACATCTGGATACATTTTTAAAAATCATATTGTGGGATCCCTGGGTGGCGCAGCGGTTTGGCGCCTGCCTTTGGCCCAGGGCGCGATCCTGGAGACCCGGGATCAAATCCCACATCGGGCTCCTGGTGCATGGAGCCTGCTTCTCCCTCTGCCTATGTCTCTGCCTCTCTCTCTCTATCATAAAATAAATAAAAATTTAAAAAAAAATCATATTGTGAGGTATTACTTATTCAGTCTGTTCTCAGAGCTGGACCATGAAATAACTTTTCTGACCCCTTAGTATAACTCCGATGTTGTTCACAGGTCCTCAATTCGTAAGTGAGAAATCGATGCTCTCCCTAGGTTGTTGCTGGTAAAAAATGACCAGTACATGTTGGAAGAGTAAATTGATAAAACAGCTTTCTGAAAGGCAACTTGGGGTATGCCTAACCTTAAACATGTATATACCTGTCAGAACAGTTACACCCTCTCTATTAATCAATCCTAAGGTAATAAACAGATTTGGGCCTAAAACGTTCACTGTGGAGTTATTTCTAATAGCAGAATTGTCGCGATATTCTTTGCTGTAAATAATTGCAGTAACGACGATCATTGCAAACCTAAATTTCCAATGAAGGGGTCATTTTACCAGCTTTGTGTATCTTCTTGCTAATATTTGTACCTGTTACCTTCCCAACCCTCCTGGGAGTTGGAGCCCATTTTCCTAGTGGGCCTTACGTGGCTGAGAGTTCACACACAGCGTCCTTTGTCCCTCTGGAAGCCGACAGCCACTAACTACTGGTCTAAGAGTGGCAGAGCTTAGCTCCTTTGCCTTCAGTGGCAGAGACCACTTGAAGGAGGAGTCAACTCCCCAGGGCTCCCCATGGGATTGGGCTGCGGGACCTCACTGGTATCGCTCCCTAACTGGCTGCTTCCTTTCTAGCCCCCACTTCCACCACTCAAGTCACTGTTTCACCCCAGAGCGCTTCCTCAGTGAATCATTCACACTTTCTCCTTGGCTCAGGGACTAAGTCTAGGAGAGTAGAAGGGTCAGTTCACGACATCCACCCAACATGGCATCATCCAGCTGCTGAGAAACTCTATTGGAAGAAAATGTAAAGATATGGTAATATATTCTGGACATATCCTAATTGAAAAAGGAAAACTACGGTATAATCAAGTGTGTAAAAATAATACACAGCACAGAAAAAAAGACGATGGATATCCAGAGATTATCTATGTAATCATTCTGATGGGGAAATAGAGGAGTTTATCATTCTTTATACTATTCTGTATTTTTCAAAATTTCTACAGTGAACACATCGCTTTAAAACAAGTGTCCCTTTTCATTTATAAAACCACATCAGCTGAACTTAGATCAGGTGAGATGTATCGTGGGGGGTGGGGGGCAGAAAAGACTCCAGAGCACAAGAACAGTGGTTAAATCACAGGGTCGTACAAGCCTGAGTACAAAAATGGTAGTTGTTGGAGAAGGAGATAGAGTTGAGAGATAGAGTGGGATCCCTTTATTTATTTATTTTGCAGGATTCAACAATTTTTTAAAAATTTAAATTCAATTTGCCAACATATAGTATAACACCCAGTGTTCATCCCATCATGTGCCCTCCTCAGTGCCCGTCACCCAGCCACCCCATCTCCCCACCCACCTCCCCTACTGCAGCCCTTTGTGTGTTTCCCAGAGTTAGTCTCCCGTGGTTTGTAGCGGGATCCATTTATACACCCTCAGATGCATGTCACACCCCATTCCAACCCACAGACCGTTTCATGGCGAGTTTTTTCATAACTGATGGCTTTATTTCAATGAACATGATTAGACACACTTATATGGCTAAATCTACCTATTAGATATTTAAAGGCAGGGATTATGGTTTACATTTTTTTTTTTATTCCCTGCATTTACCATAGTCCCTGGCATATACCAGGAACTCAGTCTGGATGAAACACGTTGTATTTCAATGGTTATTAACTGTTCTGATCACTATTTCAAGTAGCAGCAGCAACTGCTAGTGCTGATTTATTTTTAAAATTTTTTAAGAGATTTCATTTATTTGTATGAAAGAGAAGGGGTAGTGGGGGAGGGGCAGAGGGAGAGGGAGAGGGAGAGGGAGAGGGAGAGGGAGAGGGAGAAGCAGAAGACCCTGGGGTCATGGCCTGAGCCAAAGGCAGACAGTTAACCGACTGAGCCTCTCAGGCGCCCCTGTTAGTGTTAATTAAAAAAAAAAAAATTCCAATTTGCTTAAAACTTGTGGAGTACAGGGGCGCCCGGGTGGCTCAGCCAGTTAAACATCCAGCTCTTGATTTCAACTCAGTCAGGATCTTAAGGGTCATGGGTCATGAGACCGAGCCCTGTGTCATGTTCCACACTGGACGGCGAAGCCTGCTTAATCTTCTCTCTCTCCCTCTTCCTCTGACCTCCTCTCCCCCGCTCCCTCCCTCTCTAAAACAACAATGACAACAACAATGACAACAACAACAACAAGAAAATGAACTCGTGGAGTACATCCTCAGGTACTCAAGAAAAAGCGTCATCCTTCACTGAATGCCTACTACACACCAGACACCGTACCTAGAGTTTTGTGCCCTCAACATCTAGCTGACTCTTCAACTTAAGGAGGTGTTAGTATTTACACTTTCCAGGGGAAAAGACCAGAGCCCCAGAAAAATTAAATAGCCTGCACAGGTCATACGCAGTGAAGACATGTCTGAAAACTGACACTCTTGGCCAATATGTCATGCTGCTTCCTGTGATGGGGTTTAAAGGGTCAACCGAGGAAAAGGGGAAGAAACACCACTTTCTTTCTACCTCTCTGTCCTGTGCTTCAATTAGCAAATACTAGGAGTAAACAAGTGGCCACAGCTTTATGAGGCACAAGAGTTGAACAGAATATCTGTTACCTCAATGCAGTGGTTTTCAGCGGGGAGGGCGGTGACACTGCCCCCCAGGGGACATTTGGCAATTTCTGGAGACATTCTGGGTGGTCATAACTGGGAGGAGGTGCTACCGGCATCCTGTGGGCTGAGGTCAAGGATGTTGCTAAACATCCTACATGAGCAAGACAACTCCCCACACAAGGGCGAGAGCCTTGCCTGAGCACAAGGAAGCGCACCTTCCCACTCTCCCCCACGCTGGCTGGCTCGAGGACACCCTGACTCTCCTTCATTTAGAATCCAGGCTTCAGTCTGAAGTCCAAGACTGTTTCCTGCCCTGACACCATGGTGGCTCTCCCAAGGGTTCTCAATCCAAGCCTTTTCCATGTGGGAGAAGAGGGAATCCGCAGCTTCCCTTCCGGGAATCTCAGCGGGGAGGCGTGTCACCAGTAAGGAAAGCTTTGGGCTGTCAGCCCCCCTCGTGGAATCCCGTTCACCTCCAGCCTGTTGTAGAGAAGTTCTGCGGCCCGGCCGGGGTGTGGGGCGCCGGGGTTACGCCGAGCTGCAGCCAGGAGCCCCGGGAAGAACCTTCCACCAGGCCCCGATGCCCACAGGCAGAGGAGGGAGAGGAGGAGCCCCAGCCTCCCCTGGAGGTGGTGGCTGCCGGAGCAGGCCCTGTCCCCCCAACTGCTGCCTGGCTCCCCGGCCCCCGCTGCAGCCTTGTTTGTTAGGCCCGGGCCGGCTCCAGCATTCAGAGTCAGGGGACAGGCCTACCAGGTCAGAGACTCGGAGCCAACACTCACCCCCCCTCGATCCTCCTGTGGCCGCTGGGCTCGGCCCCTGGGAACTTGCTGAACTAACTGCATCTGGTTGTGAGCTTTGCTCAGCAAAACTGAGCCCAAATCCTGTTTCCCTCCCCTCCCCGGGGAAAGGGACCAGGGCCCAGCCCGAGGGAGAGGGATCCAGCGGGGGAAGGTGGACTCGGGTCTCCAGCAGGGCCCGCGGCGCCCCCCAACGCCCCTGCAGGACGCCCTCTTTTTCTCCAGAGGAGGCGGGGAAGTCGGTGGCTGCGGGCCCCGCGCTGGCCGCCAGGGGACGTGGGCTTTAATGGGGCAGGACCTGGAGAAATCGGGCACCCTGGGCTTAGCCGGGGAGGACAAGGCAGCCCGGATCCGCCTGCAGAGAGACGACTCCAGGTTCCAGGGTGCAAAACCCACAGCGCGGCTCTTCGGATGTCAGGGTGGGAGTTCCCCGGCCGCCTCGTGAAGGACTGACGGCAGCTGCCATTTGTCCACTTACTTTTCACCAACGTTAACGGACACCAGCGTGACGGGCACAGTGCCGAGGTCAGAACCCGACGCACGGGCAAGACACACTCAGCACCTACTCTCCCAGAGCTGAGGGCCTGGAGCCAAGGGGCCCCACCTGGGCAGGTGTGCCCCCCAGGGAACATCTGCAAACATTTTTGGCTGTAACCACAGGGTGTGGGGGGGCTCTACTGGCTTCTAGAAGGCAGAGGCCAGGAACCCTGCTCAACACCCTCAAGGGCCCAGGAGAGCCCTGCACAACAGCAAGGGGCTGTCGGCTCCACGCGTCAGCAGGGCTGAGGCACAGCTCCGAGGGGGGCTGCATCGGGGGTGGGGGAAGAACACTGAGGCCGAGCTGGATATGATGGGACAAAGGGGGACAGAGAGGGGGCGGGAAGGACTACTCCAGATGGAAGACCTCATGTGCAAAAACATCTTGTGTTAGGAGGTGTCGTAAATGGTTCTGGAAACTGAGATTCTGGAAATACTGTTCTTTTCACACCATCATCATCTTACGGTGTTTCCAAGGCAACATCTACCCTGTGACAACCAGCTCACACGACACCCGCCAGAGGCCAAAGCAGACGGGAGCTGGGAGAACCAATGTCCACCCTGTCCCACTGCCTTCTTTTCAACAATCAGGCTGCTGCATCAGCAGAGGCAGGAGTCAAAACTTTCTTTGTTCTTAGACTTGATACTAAAAGTAAGACTCAGAAAAGGAAAAACTGATAAACCAGACCTCATCAAAATTAAAAAATATCTGCTCTGCAAAAGACTCTGCAAAGAGGATGAAAGGACAAGCAACACCCTGGGAGAAAGTATTTGCAAACTGCATATCTGACCAAGGACTAGTATCTATGATATATAAAGAACTCAGATAATACAACAGTAAAAGAAAAATCAAACACTCCCATCAGAAAATGGATGAAGACACCGACAAACATTTCATTGAAAAGAATCTACAGATGGCAAGCAATCTCCCGAAAAGGTGTTCAACGTCATTTGCCACTAGGGAAATGCAAATTAAAACCACAACGGACCATCACTACACAGCTATCAGAAGGGCCAACATAAAAGCTAGTGATCACGCCACATGCTGGAGGAGAGGCAGAGAGACAGGCTAACTCGCCCTGGTGGGTATGTAAAACGACACAGCCAACTCTGGAAAGTGGTTTGGCAGTTTCTCACAAAGCTAAATGTGCATTCAATCATATAATCCAGCAATCCTGCACATTTATGAAAACTCGTGTTCACACAAAATCCTCTACACCAATGTTCATAGCAGCCTTATTTGTAATAGCCACAAACCAGAAACAGCCCATGTGGATGGTTAAGAAACTGCAGCACATCCACACCATGGGACACCACTCAGCGGTTAAGAGGAATGAACTACTGGTACGCTCAGCAATTTGGATGGATCTCAGGGGAATTAGGCTAAGTGAAAAAAGTCAATTCCCAAAGGTTACATGCTATAGGATTCCATTTACAAAATATTCTTAAAATGACAAAATTACAAAGGTCTATAAAATTATAAACCACATATTAGTGGTTACCAGGTGCCAGGGAGGGTGGGAGACACACAGGGTCCTTATGATGGAGCAGGTTCTCTTGATGCTACCTCCCCTGTGGTGGGGGGCACACAAATCTGCACACACTAAGACTGCAGACAAGTAAATGCACACGCACCAGTGAGTGCCTGTAGGAACCTGAGTAAGATGGATGACTTGTACCAATGTCAACTTCCCAGCTGCGGTATTCATCGTCGTGTATAGTTAGTTATGCACGTGTTACTAGTAGGGGAAATAGGGAAAGGGTGCATGGGATCCCACTGCATCGTTTTTCTTTATAATTGCATATGAATCTACAACTATCTCAAAATACAAAGTAGAAAAAAAAAAGTAAGACTCAAATCCTTAATTAAAAATTTCTGTCAAACAAATGCACCTTAAGACAGATCTTTTTAAAATTTAATTGTTCCTGATCCTGCAAGCATGCTAAAAAACCTCAATATTCTAAAAAAGGATACTGAAAATATGTTTTTGCATACTTATGCCTTTTCATAACTCCCTGATTAGTCTTCTTGGCCTCTGCAGGCTCCTGAGACAAACCAACCAAGTTCAAATCCCAGCTCCATTACTATATGACTTTTGACAAGGACTTCGCAGCATGGTGCCTCAGTTTCTTCATCTGTGAAATGGGTACATATAATAGCAGTCTTGTCTTATGGGCTGTTGTGAAGAATAACAATGGGTAACACATCTCAGGCTCTTTGGACAGTTCTTGAAGATACTAAGAGCTCGACCAAAGCCAGTTCTGCCATTATTGCCACTTACTACCATCGTCATGGTGGCTCAGGAGTCCTTGGATCTCTCCTCAGCTTCTCAAGGCCCACACACCAACCTATCTTCATAGTTCCCTCAATTGCAAAATACCCCCAAATTCCAATTTCTAAAAATCAAGACAAATTTTAAAAACTGACTTTTCTATTTACTTGTCTTTTTTTTCAGTCACGGGCCATTTCCTTCATTTCTTTGCTGTAGGAGGAAATCCAAGGTCTAGTATGTGACTTTATCAGGACTTGACAGCTGGTCACAAGTCCTCAGGGAAGGTGGCCTCATGCTCTAGGGGGCAGCAGCCAGGGTCCATGCAGCCTCCAAAAACAGCCCTGGTGATGGGGTCAGGAAATGATGGATGGTCACTGGGTGACTTTGTAAATGGGCTCAGACTCTGGAGACTTTCCTTGTGTTCTTTCCAAGACTGCCAGGCTCATGAATAAGAAAAAATGTTTTCCTCCCAGCTAAACATGAAATAGGGTGGGATTAGATTAAAACCATTTTTAAAAATTTTAGTGCAGTGAAGCCAGAGGAGACCTGCCCTAGTGGTTGAGGGCCTCAATGGTGCAAGTCTGACCGTGAGCCGACTCTCATCTCTGTTTTACTTGCTTAGATTAAAAAATATATCTAATACAGAAAATGCTTGATGATTTCCCAAAGAAGCCATTTAGAAATAATTCTGAGCTATAGCGGAAAGCCTATTATGATGGCAAGCCGAGAGCAGAGGTAATAGGGGAGAAATACCTTACATTTCAGCAAGCAGAGCTGACTCAAACAGTTTCCTCTAAAAAAAGAAAAATTAAGGAGGAAGATATATAGGAGTGTCCCTTCACCCATCCTCATAGAAATTCTAAGATGGGAGGAAAAAGGACATATTCATCCCTAAACCTGCCATTCTTCCAGGTTCTACAGCCCAGGTGGTGCAGTACCCCAACCATCCAGAAATCTAAGCTGAAAGTATGGGGGGTCCCCCTTCCCAGGGGGGACCTCACCCGAACCACCAACAAATGCTGCCACCATTCTCCCTCTGACACAGTTCCTGGACAGTCTACTCTCTCTCTCCTTTGTCCTCAGAGTCAAGTCACCAGCATTTCTGGAGTAGAACGTGTCTGACACCCGATCCATCGTGTGTACTGTCCCAGTGACCCTGCTGACCAGGAAGGCTGACCATGACCCTTGGCACCAAGACCAGGTGTCCCTGACTCTTACAATGAAATAAAATTCCCTCCCACATCCCATGAGTTGACCTGCTTTGTCTGGACTTGGCTTCCTTCCAGAGACACACGTGTCTCCTGGCAGGTCACAGGAGAGGCCAGGTTCTTTCCAGCCTTGGGCCTCCATGCCCATGGCCCCCTGCCTGGAACACCTGCCTCTCCCCCTCTCTTCATGCCTGTGAGTGAGGGGAGGCCCCTGTGTGTCCTGTTTGCCACTCTTCCCATGCATCCAACATGGCACATGGGACACTGAGGTGGCTCACAAGATGTTAAGGCAGGTTGTATTCTAAAATATTTGGGGAAGTTTTTGTTTTTTTTTTTTTAAAGAAATTCTAGAGCGAGGCTTCATAACGTGGGCACTATAGACATTTTAAGCTGGATAATTCCTTGTTGGAGGGACTATCCTGTGTATTGTAGGACGTGTAGCAGCACCGCTGGCCTCTACCCACTAGACGCTAGTAGCACCCGCCCCCCCACCCAACCACCAGTTGCAACAACCAAATGACTGGAGACGTTGACAAATATCCAGAGACCTTAACCAACGCCCCTGGGGTAGGAGGAAGGATCACTGTGGCTGAGAACCACTGATGCAGAGAAAAATTAGAAATTGGTGGTTAGGACTTTAATGCTGACCACAAAATACCTAATTAACCTACCCTCTGTCTGAGTCGCGCTGAGCAATAATGCATTTCAGTAATCACCTAACCGCCATTTACAACGTCATTACGGTGGGAGCACGCATTCCAACTTCCCAGTAATAGTCATGAACGGCCGCGGAGAGGCTGGTTGGTCCATCCCGAGAGCCACCTCAGCTTCCTGCATCAGTACTTGAGGTGATGTCTGCTGTGAAATGGCTGGCAAAGAGTGGGGGTGGGGGGGAGGCAACAGAAGAGCTGGGGGAAGGACGGGGTTCCCCACACCTGACCTGATCTTTTGTCATGTCCAGTGCGTGAGACTAGGAGAGAGAAACGAGAGAAACAAGACCACATCTTCACGTTGGGGGTCTCTCGTGGGAGCACCACCCAGAGAGCCCCCAGTCGGCCAAGCATCCTCAGTCTTTCTGGGGAGGGTGGGGGGCGTAGCCCAGGAATGCAAAGGGAAGGACTGAGTCTCAGTACCGCGCTCACTCCCTGTCCACTGCCCGGCCCTCTGACTAATGGAACGCTGCTGAGCTTGGGGCGCCTCTTCGGGAATGCGAAATGACATCCTAGTTCTACCTGCCACACTGCAACAATATTTTCAATTATTGGTTAAACTGCAAATGCCCCGTGAGTCATTTAAATAAATCTCACATGTATGAAATAGTCAATTGTGTTCTCAGAGCAATTCCCAGCTGTAAAAATAGAGCCACACGGAACATATTTTTTCTGCGGCTAATTGAAAATACTGCACATATAATGCATGATTTAAAGCACCCAGGAGGAATTTCAATTTGCATTCCCTATTTTAAAACGTGCAATCAAGTGCTGTCTTAAAGCGCCCTACACATTCAAGCCACTTTGCTTCGCTCAAGCCCCAGCCACTTCGAAATTTTCCGGCCATGGATTGATGACTGAGGCTTTTAATGCTCTGAGCGACTTTTCACCCGGTGCCTTTAGCAGGGCTGTGTTTCCCGAGAAAACAAACACTCTTAGGCTGACTGGTTCGAGCCCCTGCAGCCCGGACGAAATCCCCTGGGGTGGCAGCGAGACGCGTGCCAGGCGGAGTGGAGCGCGTGTAAGGCCCCCCACGCGGGCGTCCCCAGGCGTGGCCTCTGCAGGGACCCATCAGGCCCACCCCATCGGGTTTTCTGCGTTGACCACAGCAAGTGAAACGGTCACACACAAGAGGCCGGGAATGGGTGTTGGAGCAAATGGTCCCCTGGTCCCCTCATTTTAACTTCTGGGGGGAAATTACAGGAGGCGGGTGTCTTCCAAAACAAGTATACGCGTATCTATTGGCACAGGATCTAGAAACACTTCCCGGGTAGGAAGAGGGAACAGGGGCGGGGAGGGTAAGAGGAAATAGTTGACGGCTTTAGGACAGGCCGCTCCTGCGCTGCCTGCTGCCGGCCCGCGTCTCGGGGCAGAGACAGGTAAACACACAAAACCCCCAAGGAGTACTCGGAGGGATGACGCGTCTATACTGACCCGCATGTCTGGCAGGAGAAGTTCTGCAAAGCTCAGAGACGGCCCGGAGTGATGGGATGGACGCATGGCTCGGACGCGGCCTCTGGCTCCCGGGCACCGAGGTCCTTGCCTTAGCCTGCCTCTACTTCTCCTGCCGCGCTCCCTGCCAGTGGCTCCCGGGGCTCGGCTGGTCACAGAAGGAACCTGCGCCCCCGTCAACACAACTGTGGTGCAGGCCCAGGCCTGCCTGCGTCAGGCAAAGGACCACAAGTGCCCTGGACTCGGTCTCTTCAGCTGTAAAATCAAGGGCGACCCTCCTCTCCCACCTCATCCCTCAGAAGGTCACCGGGAGGATGACAGGAGACCTGGTCCCCGGCCCCGACGTGACGAGCTGTACGCACCACGCAACGTTTCCTCCCAAGACCAGCCTTTGACTTGCCGGCGTCCAGCGCGGAGGCGGAATGAGGACTAAAATCCATGACGTGACCAAAGTCCCCGTTACCTGCGTGTGGCCTGTGCTCTGAGGTGCTGACGGGCGAGCTCGGGCTGCGGGGGTGAGCCCGCTCCGGTGGTGAGGTCGCGTTCCAGAAGGGCACGCGCCCCAGGCCTGGCGCCACCAGCGCGGCGCTGACAGCACCCGCCGGGAGCCCGGCTGCGGGAAGGCCATCAGAGAGCTCCCCCCGCGTCCCCAGCCGAGCTCGTCGGCTCACCGAGGGTCACGCGAGCGCCTCTGGATGCAGCTGCGGGATCAGAGATGCAGGGGGACCGAGCCATCCGCCCCCGCCACACGGCGAGGCCCTCTCCACCCAGGGCGCCCGCCTCTCCCTTGTCCAGCCCCTGGGTCCCCTGGTTTCCTCAGTCAGAGCTCAGCATTGACACGGACCCCATTCCCCAGCTCCCGCCTTCTCTCTCGTTCCCACGTGCCGTTCCCGGGGTCCCTGATGATCCTCTCTCGCCCCACAAAGCGCCCCCCGCCGCCCCGTCTTTCATCGATCGGGTCCTACTTAGCCCGTGCGCTCGTGGACGGCATCGCCCCCCCACGGCAGCCCCCCTGCCCCAGCGAGAAGGTGCGCAGCTCGGCCCGCTCCTGCCCACCCACCTTCTGGCCGCCCTGACTACACAGGCCTCAACGAGCGTGTGAAGCAGCATACGCTGTGGTTCAGAAGGGGTCACTTTTCTTTCTGTTCTCCCCTCCCGTGAAGCACTTTAACTCGGAGATTTCCTGACATCGTCTCGGGGCCTGTCATCGCTCTGAGGTGTCCGACCGCTTCGCCGAGCACATCATCTCCTTTCCTTTTTTTTTTTTTTTTTTTTTTTTCATCATCTCCTTTCCACCCAAGTTGCCTGTGATACGGCACTTTTCAAATCCGGTGCCACACTGTCCCTGAAAAATCGCTCCTAGGCCACGAGAAGCCCTTCACGGGCCACCAGGACAGTGGCCTTGCCCTTCACGATGGCCCCGGGGTACCGCTGACCGCTTGGCTTCTGAACGTGAGCCTTAATAGTCTTCGCAAAACTTCGCTCAATGGAGAGGAGCTACCTCCTCAGCAAACCCGTCCTCTCCTCTCTGAACACGAGTTGGGGCTACACTTCCTAGCCCCTGCGGTACGTGGACAGCAGAGCGTCCATGACACGGGAACATACTCAGTGAAATGGGGACAGGAGTGACGTACGCCCCCTCGGACCTGGCCCATCAGGAGCCGCCGTATGCAATCCTCCGTCATCCTTCTGCGTCCGCTAGCTTGACGCTGACACGCACCATGGCCTTGGGGGCTGCCTGCTAAATTAGCGGAGCCAAAAGATGGAAAGAGGCCGGTTCCCTGAATCACCAGATTTGGGACATACGTGCCCATTTTGGGGCATTATTCAAGTGGAAGTTCATGCCATGGTTCACATTCAGGTTTATTTATTACAGTGATCAGTATTACCTTAAAGAGCACGGCATTCAAAATTTGGAAATTCTGAAGTCATGACCTCAGGAATAATTACTAAATCCGGATTCTAATTCTGTGCCCCCCCTTTTTTTTGTAAACCCTTTCGTATGGTGCAACCTCAGCGAACATTCAGAATAAACCTTGATTAAGGGGATGGCAAGCTTACGCGCCCTTCTCTCTTCGTTCTCAAGACTCACTCATGAGTTTCATCCAACGAGGGCTTTTGGTGAACTCTGACTAATGAACTTATCATGACTTTTGTAAAAGGAAGACTTTGAAAAGACCCTGATATATAGGAATCCCCAATCTCCCTGAGGAATAATTCTGGGGAAATTTTTCATTTTGCATTCACGTACACAGTTTTCAAATTAGAAAACACTTTTTTGGGGAAGCTTGGGTGGCTCAGCAGTTGAGCATCTGCCTTCAGCCCCAGAGTGTGACCCCGGGGTCCTGGGATCGAGTCCCACATCGGGCTCCCTGCATGGAGCCTGCTTCTCCCTCTGCCTGTGTCTCTGCCTCTCTCTGTGTCTCTCATGAATAAATAAATAAAATCTTTAAAAAAAGGTGTTTTTTTTGCACAGAGAAAAATTATACATTTTGGTGCCTATTAATGACTTATTAAGGCATCACTTTGGCACCATTTTTGCCTTGCACGCCTATCCCAGAAGAGATCAAGCCTTCATGCAGTTTTGTGTTCTCCAGCGTCTTGTACTTGTGAACGTTCAATAAAAGGACAAGTTGTAGTATCTTACATCTTTTCAAAGTTGCCCACTAAAACCTTTTTCTTTTTCTTTCTTTCTTTTTTTTTTTTTTTAAGAGAATTGCTGTCCCCTGCATGAAGGACTTGCCTCCTTGTATTTACCCACAGAGAGCACCTGAGAGACTACATGGCCAACTCTTATCATTACTACTACAAACCCGTAAGCAGCAATCTACAAAATTTAGAGCCAAAGGGTTTTGTGGAGAGTAATGCACCAAAGGAAAAAAAAAAAATAAGGACTGCCTCACCCACGAGGGTTATCAAGACATTTGTGTTTATTAGTGACTTGACGTTGCACAGCGTGCACAGACCTAGCTCTCCCACACACAACCATCAGGGGTAGCTGATATTTAAGAAACTTCCATATGTAAAGGGCTTTGGCATCAGCACTGCTGAGCCTCCTAGACTCCTGGAAAGCTGGGCATTCCCACCTTTATTTCATGCAGAAGGACAGTGAGACCTGGAGACTATCCATCACTTGCCCTCATCCCAGAGTCTCATGGAGCCTCCGGGATCCTCATCCACAGAACGACCGTAAGCCGCCAGCCTTTCAAGGTTGTCAAGAGGATGCAGGGAAGGAGGGGCAACACATGTCAAGGGCTTCCACAGCCCACGACCGCTGGCACCGTGGCTGCTTTTGGGGTCAGGCAGGGGCACACACCGCTCTCCTGGAGCCCTTCCCAGAAAGAGGGAGGGGAGAGGGCTTCTGTGCAGCCTTCGCGGCAATTCCATCCACACTAACCCCTCCAGTCTGGCCTCCGGGACATCTCGTTCAAAGCACTCGCTTTGGCGGTGGACTCTGACGGGCTCAGTGCGGTTCTGGGGTCAGTCAGGATGATGGAGCTGCTCCAGGGGAGGAAGAGCTTATCACCATGGTATGTGATGGTAATAAAAGGCTAAGCAACTGGGAGGTATCTTTGACAATTGCATTGAAATCCTCTATAGAAAATGTACCCCCTTATTGCTTCCACCCACGACAGTGTCCCAGGGTTCTTGAACCATTAAAGTGTCACAGAGTCGTGAAAGTGGCCATCTGGAACTGTTAAAGAATCACAGATACGCCCTTTCGGTGGAAATACAGAAGATCCTCCAAGGCAGCTTATTTTGTGGATACCGCCGTGTGCCTCTGAGCACCTGGTGGAAAAAGTAGCTCGTAAGCCAAATGCACCCAGACACAAGAGGGCTGCCACTCTGAAGTCCTGTGTGGGCACAGGTGTGGCGAGAGGTACATCTTGGGGAATGTCTTTGCTCTCTGGGAGTAACTCTTTTCAAGAAGAAGAGAAAAGGAGAACGAATCAATGGCTCGGCGGGGATGGATGGTGACAGTCCCCACGTCAGCGGGGCGCTCTGGGGGCTAATCAAGGGTGGATGACAGGTGATGGCAGTTCTGGCGGCTGTGTCTGGACTCAGTGATGGGAGAGGTGACAAGTAACAGGAGCAGTGACCCGACTTCCCAACCTGCCTCAGCCCTGACCCTGCCACGTGATTTAAGTCACTATTGGCCTTCTCCCTGCTGAGCCACGGGGACGATGCTGCTGTGTCTACGGGGAATGCAGCATCCTCATCAGCTCCATTCTCCAGCTTCAGAAATGAAGCCCAGAGAGGAAAGTCTTTCATGGGCATAAAAATACTAACTGGAGAGCTGGGGTTTAAGCCCAGGGTTCTCAGAGTCCCCAGCTCTCCGCGCCCCGCAGCGCAGCCCTGCTTTGCTGCTCCACCCGCCGCCCTGTCCCGGCCCCACGCAGGCCGTGTTTCCGAACGAGCGAGGCGGCGGCGGAGACACACAGACCTGGAGGGGCTACCCCGGGGTGGCAGCCCCCGCAGGGTGCTCTGCACAGCCCGGCCTCCGCTTCCTCGCCTGCCAGCTAGCACCAATCTCTACCTTCCCAGGATGGCTGAGATTCAATAAGGTGATGAATAAAATGTGCCTGATACTCCTTGACATACTGGTGATCCACGCTCTTTCATTTCCTTTCTTCTTCTCGGGCTCCTTTGCATCAGGTACCGTGGAAAGGACCCAGGAGGATAAGATGCGCGTGCGCACACACACACACACACACTCCTCGAGGGTTCCTGACGGGGCAGACAAGACACCCGGAATGACAACACAAGGTAGAGAGTAAGATAAAAAGCAAGATTTTGCCATTGTACGTGTAAAAAAATACATGCTTCTCTGACCCAAAAGAAATTTTAAAGCTATTGAGTAACCCACATGCATAGAAACAACTCTGCGTTCAGTACTTGCCGAATTCATTCACCGTTACATTCCTGAGTCACCACCACGCTGCACGAGGACAGGAAGGCTGTGAACACCCGGCACCACTGGCCAGTCCTCCAAATTGCTATTTTAATTAACTGTCATCAAGAGATGAACACGTTTGGCGTAAGATATGAGTCTATCAGTACATTAATTTCAAAGGGTGACAATCCCCACCTTTAGGGAGAGGAAGCTCCCCTGATCATCGCGTCATCGCACAGGCCAGTGTCCCTGGTGGCCCCTCGCCCGCCGTCTGGCCACAGGGCCGGTGCGGGCACACGCGGAGAGCTCAATAAAACCCCAAACACCTGCTTGCCAGTAAAATCCTAAAACCTCCTATTAATGGCGGCAGAAAACACTGCTTCCTATCTGGGGAAGTCCGCCGAGGCTGTGCCAGCAGGTGGAGAACTCTGCCGGGCACCGAGGGGCCCAAATCATCATTCCTCGACCGTCTGTTGACAGTAGAGTCGGTGTGTGTCTGAAATGATTATTTCTGCGTGCTTGGATATTAACGGCCCTCATGGGACACAGGACATTCTCACAGCCCCAAAAGCAAGAACAAGATGAGAAGACTCTGGCGACCACACTCGCAAAGACCAAAATATTAAACCAAATAGATTTTTTTTCTGCTGCAGAGACATTTATTAATTCCTCAAAACTAACACATGTAGGGATCCCTGGGTGGCGCAGCGGTTTGGCGCCTGCCTTTGGCCCAGGGCGCGATCCTGGAGACCCGGGATCGAATCCCACATCGGGCTCCCGGTGCATGGAGCCTGCTTCTCCCTCTGCCTGTGTCTCTGCCTCTCTCTCTCTCTCTCTCTCTGTGACTATCATAAAAAAAAAAAAAAAAAAAAAAACTAACACATATATATAAAAAAACCACCTGGGACGCCTGGGGGGCTCAGCGGTTGAGGCACCTGCCTTAGACTCAGGACGTGACCCCGGGGTCCCGGGATCGAGTCCCGCATCGGATCCCCGCAGGGAGCCTGCTTCTCCCTCTGCCTGGGTCTCTGCCTCTCTCTCTGGGTCTCTCGTGAATAAATACATAAAATCTTAAAAAAAATAAATAAATCAGCTGCCCGAGAAAGGCCGCCTGGTCACACAGCGGAGACGGGAGCTTATTCCGCGCACCGGCCACCCTTCGCTCCGAGCCGTCCCGGGGGGGCTGGAAGCCCGCAGAAGGGACAGACGTCCTGCCCACCGACAGTGCTACAGTGGAACCAGGCCCGCGAACATGCAGAGCAAGTCACTTATTTACCACAACAAAGACACGGTGCAATCACGAGTCCCCGAGGACAGCGACAAGCAGAACCCCGTGGCCACGTCGGGGCCCGGACGTCGGCCCCACTCTAGCCCCTGGCTCAGCACCTCAAGTGTACGCTCCGCCTCATCCTCCCAAGCATAAGACCCGGTTACCTTCCCGCCCAACCCACAAAGAAAGAAGCCAAGGCTCTGAGAAGTCTAGTAACCTCCGGCCCTCGAGCCGTGGCCGGCAGCAGCTCGCCGGAGCAGTCCATCAGCGTCCAGGCCTACTCTGAACCTCACTGTGCAAGGGGGACAAATTTTGAAAAAAGGCAACTATTTTTTAAAAAAAAAAGAGCTATAAGGGGTCCCTGGGAGGCTCCATTGGTTAAGTGCCCGACTCTTGATTTCAGCTCAGGTCACGATCTCAGGGTCATGAGATCGAGCCTACCGTGCTGGGCATGGAGCATCCCTGGGCACGTGCTCTTCCTCTCAAAAAAGAAATAAAAACTATTAAAGCAAAAGTTAAGTCTCAAACAGTGTTCTAAGTCTCCACACATTTGTGAAGTTCACTTTGGTATTTTTTTCAAAGATTTATTTATTTATTTGAGAGAGAGAGAGAGAGAGAGAGAGAGAAAACAGGTGGGGGCCGCGGGGAGGGAGAGAGCATCCTCAGGCAGACTCCACACCGTGCACAGAGCCCCATGTGGGGCTTGATCCCAGGACCCCAAGACCATGACCCCAGCTGAAATCAGGAGTCGCCACTCAACCAACTCAGCCTCCCGGGTGTCCCCTCAATTACTCATCTTTTCAAAGTCACGTCACACTTGTTGTTTGGTTATGCTGACTTGTATCCAGCTCGGCCTAAGTTAGTTAGTTATTCCCTCCAACTCTGGGTAAATGCACCCTACCTTTTCAACCCAAAGGTCAGTACTGATTTTAGATCCTGTACTGTTTGAGTCCTAGAAAAAAAAAACAAAAAACAAAAAACAAGTGTCTAAGGAATAAACTGGGCAGGGAGTGTTGGGCTTGGGGAGCAACAGGCTTAAAAATATTCCCTCCAAAAGAATGCAAAAATATTAGCCTCCTTCCACCTCGTGAGCTTTGTTGTTACTGAAGGATATTGAGCCGCCCAGTGAGAAGGTGGTCTTTTGGAAGGAGGCACTGGTTTGACAAGAACTTATTTTTGGAAAGTCATAAATATTGATGAGATATAAATCTCTGAAAATTCATGGTACCAGCTCACAGTTTGCACATTTACACACCTGGCTTCAGGCTCTGGCCCTGACACATCCAGGTGGTCTGTATGACCACAGAAACTTCGGCGGCTGTGCGCTCCTCTTTCCCAACTGAGCGAAGGGATGGTATGACCATCTGTCCTACACGCGGGGAGGAGGCTCCAGGAGACAACAGAGAGCCGCTGTCAACTGAAAGCAACTGAAAACACGGGCAGTTGGGGTAACCTGTCCAGCACACCCCTCTCAATACTCTTTCCCCTCCCCACCAGACCACAGGTTTGGACATGTGACTCAGGCTCCGGCCAATCACAGTATCCCATTCCCCTTACCACAGCCACCGGTCCAGGGAAGAGCACATGACACCAAAATGCGCCAATCAGAGTGCCATCCTAGGACTTTTCCAACTGGAACTGGCAGGAAGCACCTCCTTGCTCTTGGGTCATTAGACTGTTGGGAGGTAAGCCTGAAGCTACCTGCGGCCTGGCCCCTGAGAGGATGAAGACCACCTGCAAAGAGATGAGAGCCCTACAGGCCCAAGTCTCTGGTTTTCAGTCCCCTCCAGGGCCAGAGGCAATCCCACCATCTCAGGGTCTGCAGTGCACGTCACGAGGTTCCCCCTGGCACCCCATCTTTTTGAGTCACTTAACTGTGATTTGGGCTTTCTGCCCTTGTAAACGGAAGATGAGGCAGTAGTTAATAGCTCATGTAATCTGAACAGTGACCAAATCCTCAAGATGGTTTCTTCCCAAGTGGATTCCTTATTTCAAGAATGAAAAATAAATTTAGTAGAAGCAGCAAGCTCGGCCATTATTTAAATAGCATTTTCTCAAAAGAAAGGAAGAAAAGTCTATTTTCATTCGCAGTCACCTTAGTCACTTCCAAGTGGGCTTCATATTTGGTGTTAAACGCTCTCATGTACCCACACCCACTTTCAAGATTTGGTCCATGAAAACTCAGGCAGAAACAAGTGGTTATTTTCTCTGTAGCTATATTAGTTGGCACTAAACAGAAAGGAAAAGTGGGGAGGGGGGGGAGAAAGCGTTGATACTATTTTTGGTATGCTCTTAGGAGAAATTCCCCAGGTTACCAGAGTCTCACTGCAGCAAGTGGGGGAGGGCATTACAAAAATAAAACAAAGTACATTTACCAAGATTTGCCATTGCAACAAGAAATCCTTTCTGTCTTTTCATAGGATTTTTTTCCCCTTTTATATTAAAATCTCCTTCACATTATCTTTCTCCCGAGAATTAACTAATAAAAATAGAAAGGCATGGTGGGTTCCAGCTCTTGAATTATCCCTCCTGAAGCAAAGGGCAAAGTCTGAGGCCAACCTGAAGCAAGAGTATGTGGTGTTCTTGGGCTGATCTTGAACTGGGGCATCCACCCCAACCTTTGAAGGAATTCAAGGATGAAACAGGGGACATGTTTGTCAAAATGCAGGGATGGAATTGCAAAGAGAACTGCTTAGACTCGGTGTACGTCCCCATGCACAAAAAAGAGCCCCAGAAAGAACGCCAACTTCTCTGGACTGGGCTTACATCCAGACCTAGAAACCTAACAGCAGAATAAGGGGAGAATCATTGTGTAAATAGACTTGCCCTGTTGGGTGAGAGGCAGCATTTCTCAAAAGAGAAATTAAATCATACTACTCTTTCAGTGTTCTGAGATAAACTGTGAACTTACAGATAAAAAACTAACCTAAAAATGTAGTTTATTTGACTCTACTCCACATCTAAGGATATTTTTTTCTTTAACCCAACATTGATTTTCAGATCAGACATGCAATCCACTTGTGAGGAACGATGGTTTTGGAAAGAGAAGACAGGCACGTTCATAGGTGGAGATGGTCATTTACAAAGGGTCAAATACAGGGGATCCAATGTCTTTAACATTTTTATAAATGCCTTTAAGTGGGGATACAGACTAAATCTTCATGTTGGCCCTCAATGCTATTTCTGAGAACTAAAGAGCCAAGCTGAATGATTTCACAGATTTAAAGGAGAGACGAAGGGAGGGATTAAGGGTTTCATGTAGATAAATAATGCATTTAAGAAAAAATTTCATCTAGATCTGATCTTTATGAGAAAGCTGGACCAAGAAGGAAAATAAGTCAAGATGTTATAGGTTATTTTGTTTTGCTTAAATTTTAATTAATTAATTAATTAATTAATTAATGAGAGAGAGAGAGAGAAGCAAAGAGAGAAGGACAAGCAGACTCCTCACTGCGTGCAGAGCCCAACACGGGGTTCGATCTCACAACCCTGAGATCAGGACCTGACCCGCAATCAAGAGTCAGACGCTTAACCAACTGAGTCACCCAGGTGTCTCAGGTCGCGGTTTTTTGTTTTTTTTTTTTAATGACATCGTTGATTTCATCACACCCATTGTGCAGACAAAAAAAATTAAGTTCTAGATGATTAACTATACAAATCAGCCCAGACTCTCGTCCATCCTAGGGCTCTTTCCATCAAATTTGACTAAAGATATTAGTTAAAAAATGACCAAGGCAAAAAATAAATTTTAAAAAATTATTTTTAAAAGCCAGCAAGTGGGTACACATATCACCATCATTGGAAGGGTTCATAGAAGTAAGCCAGAGAGAGCTCTCCTACCTTGACAAAGGCACAACATACGAAGTCTGGCCCAGCCAGTGGATCTCAAGGAAGACAGAACCAAGCCAAAAGAGGTTCAGATGAGGCTAACGAAGAACATAGGGACAGGAGTACTTCTGGGTCAGACTTTGGCTTTTTTCTAAGTAACGTTCTATCTCAAAAGACATGACTGATCCAAACTATTTTTATTTTTTAATTTAATTTAATTTAATTCATTTTTTTACCGTGAAGATATATATCTGCTGTAGAAGTACCAGAACAGGAGTGGCGGTCCTGGGGGTGGGAAGCTCCCCTCCAAGCCCACAAGTCAAGCACACTTTCATAAAGTGTGTGGTAAACTTAAAAAACCCGTAAGTGCGGTGGTTCCGTTCAGATACCCATGAAACGCCTCGGGTGATGCACCACCGCGAGTGTGAGCGCCGGGGCGGGCCGGGCGCACAGGTGTGCACACGTGCCCATGTGGGGCGTGGCTCGGGACCTCGGGGAACCTTCGCGACGGATGACGCTGGACCCGAGCCTTGCAAGGGGGGGACGCCAGCCAGGCACTGGGCAGTGACGGAGGAAGAGTTCTAGGCAGGGGCCCGGCACCGCGGCCGGGGCAGGAGGTGGGCAGGGGCGCAGGGCGCGGGCGCAGGGCGGTGGACTGTGCGGGCAGGACGCCGGGCCGCTGGCCCACGAGCAGCACCACTGCCGCAAGGTGCCGTCTGAAGGCGGAGGAGGCCGGCCCTCCCGCGTCCGCAGTGACCTGGAGGTCCACACGGTGACCTTGGGGTCCGCCCAGTAACCTGGGGGTCCACAGTGACCTGGGGGTCCACCCGGTGACCTGGGGGTCCACACAGTGACCTGAGGCCCACAGTGACCCTGGGATCCGCACAGTGACCTGGGGGTCCACAGTGACTTGGGGTCCACACAGTGATCCTGGGGTCTGCACAGTGACCTGGGGTCCACACAGTGACCTGGGGGTCTGCCTAGTGACCTGGAGGTCCACACAGTGACCTGGGGGTCCACACAGTGACATGGGGGTCCACCCAGTGACCTGGAGGTCCACACAGTGACATGGGGGTCCACACAGTGACCCTGGGGTCCACACAGTAACCTGGGGATCCACACAGTGACCTGAGGAGCGACCCAGCCTTGGCAGTTGTGGCCTCCCTACCGTGGACTCCACCCCGGAGGCTGGGGAGGTCTGCAGAGATGTGGCGAGCGGCAGACGCTGCTCCACGCAGGTGGAGGTCACCCGGGGACTACGCGACCACCGCTGTCCTCACAGGTCAGGGAGCGCTGAGGCCCTGGGCACACACTCCTAAGGGTTTGCCCCAGAGGCAAGAGGGAGGCGGAGAGACAGGAGCTGACGTGGATCTGCCCCCCGAGGAAGGTCCCCGCAGGCACCAGGGATTCACGGGCCTCTGATGGCCCCCCGGCCGAGGGGTGCTAACTCAGAAGCCCATGAGGGCCGGGAAGCTTCTGGAAACAGGACCACAGGTCCAGGGAGAACCAGGAAGCCAGCACCCTGGGCGCTGGAAACTCCACACCAGCCACGTGCTGCCACGTGGGAACGGGGGCATCATGTTCCAGGTCTCCTGATTTTTAAGAGAAGTTATAAATCCAAGCGATATTTTGATATATCTAGTATTCACTTTTGCATACTTTTTCAGGCCAACAACACATCCGTCAACCGGAAATGGCACACTGGCTACCACTTGGCTGGTCCCGGCCTCTGAGGCAGGGCAGGGCCGCAGTGACTGCGGCAGGGGGCCGTGATTTCACAGCCTGCAGAGGCAGCAGGACTTGGGGCTGCGTGAGGGGAAGGCTGGAGGGTCGAGCCTCACCGGAGGCTTTCTGCTCTAATACCCTCACGACTGGTAGAGCCGCCACCAAAGAAAACAAACAAAAAGAGCGGCCAACCCTGGCCAATGATGAAATGGGTATGGGGTGGACGGTGAGAACTCAAACCAGTCAGTCCTGGCCTCCCTGCAGGTTTTCCACCTACAAGGCATGGATGGATAAGCCCCCTAGACTGTAGGTACTCGCTTGGAGCCACCAATCTGGGACTCACCTTGTACTGGGGGCAGTTGAGACTTGGGGAATGTGCTTCACCCAGTGACTCTTCACAGTGCAGAACGGGGATCAGGCCAGAGCCCTGGGTAGCCCCCAGGGGTACTGGAGAGGCAATGGGGGCAGAGTGAAAACCAGGGGGACATGGCAGCTAGGAAAGAGGGAGAAAGGATCAGAATGGAAGGAAATGCCCAGTGCCACAGGGAAGTCTAGAGAGAATCTGCAGGATCACTGTGCAGGAATTGTGGGGCCTTCTACTTTGGGGAGCCTCTGGCCAGCTTACAGGGAGCGGAGAAGGCAGCAGAGAACGAGGGGAAATGTTAACTCATTTGAGAAGCCCATAGAGCCACGTGGTCACTGAAAAGGAGGTGGGGATGCAGGGGCAAGGGAGATTAGGGCATTCTAAAAATAGTTAAATTAGGGAAGCGTTCTCGGGGAGACACTAGGCAGTGCCAAAGGGAGGTCTTCTCTCTAATCTTCCCTAAGTTCCCTGCCCCGGTTTGATTTTTCTTCTATCATTCTACCCTATTCATGTTACCATGGCACAATTATGTTTTGCTGTTTGCCTGTGTCCTCCCACAAGAACGACAGTTCCAAGATAGCAAGGATCTGCTATACTTATTACACTTTGGGGCCACTCAAAGCGCCTGGACACGGTAGGTGCTGAAGAAGAGGTCTGGGAGGAGGGGGTAAATTTGGAAAAGTTTGTAGGAGGGAAACAGGGTAGGACCTGGAAAGACTTCAACTCAATGGCCCCTCCTGTTCAAGTGGAGTGGGCCTTGAAGTCACCTGTCAAACAGGAAGGAGGGAAGGGAAGAGGTCTCCTGCGCTGAGGAAGAGCTGCAGGGGGAGCACCAGTTTGCAGCCTGGAAGGCAGGAGCTGGTGGCCGAGACGCTGGCGTTTCTGATTTCAGAAGATGAGCCTCTCTGAGCCAGGGCGAGACCTGGATGGAGTTAGAGGACTCGGTTGCTAAAGTGGGTGGAGGTCACTGGATTTGAGATGGTCAAGGAAATGGGAATAGACCCCCATGTGGCCTTCGGGACCAGAGCGGGGAGCAAAAGCCCAGGAGCCAGAGTCCCTGAAGGAGAATGACTGGCTGGCAGAGGATGGCCACGCGGAGGGGTCGGTGGGACACGGCCCATTTCCAACCCTAGGACCTCAATCTCTCCCTGGTATCTATTCACCCGTGTGCAGAACTTAAGAACTAATGTCCTCTGGAGAATGAGTCGTTTTTGTTCTTTTAAAACCACACTAAAATATGTGAAGTTCATAGGAGGCAGGGGTTTTCTGCATAGATTCATTTTTGTTTAGAATTAAGGGATGGATGACATCTTTATGACTTTCAGTAATTGCCGCACACTACACTGTTTTTCGAACACCGTTTCTATCTAAAATCAAAACTGGGGGGGGGGGGGGTTGAAAAGGTCCTCGGATTATTTAGGCTAACACCTTCATTTGCATAGCCGGAGAGAATTTTTGCTGAAGTGCTGCAAACAGCAATCATGACTGATGTAGATACGCAGACAGCCTTGAAAGTACCCCCGGCTTTTGAAGCGTGCTTTAGACCTACAAAATAGCAATGCTTACGTCTCTTCCAGGTTCTCTCCGTTCAACTTTGGATATAAAATCTCCGAAGTACAGAACCATCACGTAAATCGCTCCTGAACAGTTCAGAGGAGCGAACTGCTTGCTGGCTTGAAAGAGGCAGCGGAGCCTTCCAACACCGTTCGAGGTGGAGGCTAAATGGAAGAAGGTTCTCTGCAAAGGGGTCAGGGCAGGGCACGGCAGCCTGTGCGATCTCTCCAGGGAGACACCCGGGAAGATTATTTTCCGTCCTTTGGAGGCACCGAAGCCTCCGGCAGCGCCTCGCACAGCACCTGGAGGTGGAGCGCTGCCTTATGTAACGGCCGCCCTGTCCCATCCGCACCCGGGGCCCCCCCCCGCGCCCACCGGGCCCGCCAGGTGAAGGCGGCGGCATCGCGCCCGCACAGGCCGGGGCCCCGCCCGGAGAAGGACCCCGCAGGGCCCCGCAGGACTCGGGGTCCCCGGCTTAGGCGCGCACCCAGGTCCCGGCGCCCGAGCGCCCCCCGCGGCTCCCGCGTCCCCTGGGGCGGGCGCACCCCCTGGGCGGCCCGGGTCCCCCGCTCGCGCTCCCCGCGGGCCGGACACCGGGCACCGAGCACCGGGCACCGAGCACCGAGCCGGGCGGCCCGAGGGGCTCAGAAAGTTGCTCCGCCTCGACGTGGCCGCCCGGGCCCGCTCGCCCCGCAGCCCGCAGCCCGCAGCCCGCAGCCCGCAGCCCCGCAAGGTCGCCGGGCGGGCGGCGCGCACAGCCCCGGGGCCGCGCCCCTCCCGCGCCTCCCGCCCCCCGGGTGCCCGCGGTCGTGCTCACCAGCCCGGCTCGGGATCCCGCGGCGGGGGGCAGGGCCGAGGCGCCGGGCAGGTCGCGGGGCGGGAGGCGGCGGCGCCCGCACTGGCCGCGCAGCCGAGCAGCCGAGCAGCCGAGCAGCGGCGTCCTCAGCGCCAGGAGCGCGGCCGCGCCGGGGGCTTTATCGCCGCGCCCGCCCCGCCCCGCCCCCGCCTCCCGCCTCCCGCCTCCCGCCTCCCGCCGCCCCCGCCCCCGGCCCGCCCCGCCCCGCCTTCCCGCCGCCTCCTTTGTGTGGCAGCCGGACGCCGCCGCCCCGCGCCCCGCGCCCCGCGCCCCGCGCCCCCTCGCCCGCCGCGGCCGCCGCGGACGCCCCCGGGAGCTCCACGCCGCGGGGGGCCAGGGACGCGCGGGCAGACGAGCCGGGCCGCACGTGGCCGCGGGGGGCGGGGGCCTGGGGGGGGACCCCGCGGGGGGAGGGGGGACCCCGCGGAGGGGGCGGAGACCCGGCCTGGGGGGACCCTGCGGGGGAGGGAGGGGGAGACCCGGCCTGGAGGGACCCCCCCTGGGAGGGGGCGGGAGACCCCGCCTGGAGGGACCCGGCCTGGAGGGACCCCGCGGGGAGGGGAGGGACCCAGCCTGGAGGGACCCTGCGGGGGGGGATCCAGCCTGGAGGGACCCCGCGGTGGGGGAGACCCGGCCTGGAGGGACCCTGCGGGGCGGGGGGGAACCCGGCCTTGGGGGACCCTGCGGGGGAGGGGGGACCCGGCCTGGAGGGACTCCCCCTGGGAGGGGGCGGGAGACCCCGCCTGGAGGGACCCCGCGGTGGCGGGAGGGACCCAGCCTGGAGGGACCCCGCGGGGAGGGGAAGGGACCCAGCCTGGAGGGACCCCGCATGGGGGGGAGACCCAGCCTGGAGGGACCCCCCTGGGAAGGGGGGAGACCCCGCCTGGAGGGACCCGGCCTGGAGGGACCCCGCGGAGGGGGAGACCCAGCCTGGAGGGACCCTGCGGGGGGGGGGGGAAACCCGGCCTTGGGGGACCCTGCGGGGGAGGGGGACCCGGCCTGGAGGGACCCCCTGGGAGGGAGGGGGAGACCCGGCCTGGAGGGACCCCCCCTGGGAGGGGGCGGGAGACCCCGCCTGGAGGGACCCCGCGGTGGCAGGAGGGACCCAGCCTGGAGGGACCCCGCGGGGGGGGGACCCAGCGTGGAGGGACCCTGCGGGGGGGGGAATCCAGCCTGGAGGGACCCCGCATGGGGGGGAGACCCAGCCTGGAGGGACCCCCCTGGGAGGGGGGGAGATCCAGCCTGGGGGGACCCCGTGGAAGGGGAGAGGGACCCAGCCTGGAGGGACCCCACGGGGTAGGGAGAGGGACCCAGCCTGGAAGGACCCCGCGAGGGTCCGGGTGTGGGGGGCCTGGAGGGACCCCGTGGGCGGGGGGAAGGGACCCAGCCTGGAGGGACCCTGTGGGGGGGATCTCACTGGGGAGGGGGGCACCCAGCCTGGAGGGACCCAGCCTGGAGGGACACCCCCCCCCCCGGGAGGGATCCAGCCTGGAGGGACCCCGCGGGGGAGGAGGGGACCCAGCGGGAGGGACCGGGCCGCAGGGTGGGCACCCAGCCTGGAGGAACCTCCCCCCCTGGAGGGACCCCGCCCCCAGGAGGAACCCAGCCGGGAGGGACCCCGGGGCTCGCGGCACGGCCTTGGGACGCTGGCGGGTCGTCCTGGCTGCCCCCTGGGGGAGATGCGGGGCGAGGGGGGCCCGGGAAGGGGGATGGGGGATAACGGCGCGGGTCCTGGCCCGGGAGGGGCGACCGCACCCCTGGAGACGCTTCATAGGGTTGGCGGGTCGCCTGTAGGGAATCTAGAAATCTGGGTTGGTGGCTGCGGTGACAGCGCGGCACCCGCAGGGTCCTGAGAACACCGTCCTACCGTCGGTTCCTGCGGGTCCTGCGGCTGCTGGGACCTTGGGCGTGGGAGGCGCAGACCCGGGGGCGGGCAGTGTCACCCTGGGGCTCTGGGCTCCGTCACCCCATCCCCTCTGGGCAGCCCTCCCTTCGTCCACTTGGGTGTGTGGGGCGCGACTTTAACGACCTCACTGATGGTGCCCCGGGCCAGAGCCCCCTGCAGCAGGCCCGGCCCACCTGCCAGAAGCAGATGAAGATAGTGGCATCCGGGCACTAGAGCACCTCGGCTGACCTACAGTTGGTGTGTAGGCGGCCGTGCTAGACGGGGTGTGCGTGTGTTGGGGTGAAGGAGTCACTTTGAAAAGTGTAAAATCTGGGCCAGCCGGAGGGTATTCACAGCCTCTCCTGTGGGGAAGCCTGCTCTGGGAGGGTTGGCTCTTCAAATAAAAAGGAAGCACTGTCCACAAAAAAGAAAACCTGTTTCATTATTTTACACTCGTGCCTAATATTCATATTTCATCACAGGGCAAGATATAAATGCTTCTTCCTTGCTGTTCACGCTGCCTAAGGTGCTCCCCTCCTTACCTCCTTACCCCCCGCCCCCCACATCCTAAGACTGCCTCCTACAGTCCGGGCACAGCTGCAACATCACCTTCTCCAGGAAACCTTCCCTGACCACTTGAGCGGAAGTCACATCCAACTTTCTCCAACTTACGGCTTTCTTCATCATTTGAATTTTTTTCTTTTTTTATTTTTCTTGGCTGGTTCTCTTCCACCCTTCCTCATTTAGAAAATGTACTTGCAGAAAACCGGGAAGAGAAACCAGTTCACCTTGGTTTTCTACTCACTCCGTCCCTAGTGCCGAGAGCCAACAGGGCACACAGTAGTTGCTCCATAAATCTTTGTTGACTGGTGGGTGAACAAGGGCCGGGTGACTCTTGACATGGTAAGTGTTGCTGTGGGGACAGTGTTAGGGTTTCCTCTAGCCTGGTGTGTGTGTGTGTGTGTGTGTGGGTGTGGGTGTGTGTATGTGGCTGGACCTGGCAGGGATCAAGTGGAGGGGGAAGCCAAAGCCCCAAAACCCAGAGGTGTCTGAGATGCTGGGAGGAGGAGCCTCTTCCAGATGCAAGGGAGTCATTCAGGGAACTAGTGGATGGAGAGATAAATTAGAACCAGAAAGTGTGGGTAGAACCCAGTTAGGAAACCCTGCCTGGTTCCCTGCACCCATTTCCATCTGAATCAATTTTTTAAAAAATTTTTATTGATTTATGATAGTCACACACAGAGAGAGAGAGAGAGAGAGAGAGAGAGAGAGGCAGAGACACAGGCAGAGGGAGAAGCAGGCTCCATGCACCGGGAGCCCGACGTGGGATTCAATCCCGGGTCTCCAGGATCGTGCCCTGGGCCAAAGGCAGGCGCCAAACCGCTGCGCCACCCAGGGATCCCCTGAATCAATTTTTTTAACTGAAAATTTTATTGGGATGGTTGTAGGTTCTCAGGCGGTTGTAAGAAATAACACAGAGGCTCCTGGTGTACTTCGGCCGGTTTTCCCTAATAGTAACGTCTTGCAAAAACTATTACATGATATCCCAACCGGAAGGTTAACATTGACATATTGAGGTGTATCTCAAACCCTTTTGTTAATTTTTTGCAGTTTAAAATCTTGAGTGACGTTGCTCTAGGATTTTGAAGGGATGCACAACTGCTATTTTAAAGGATTCCAATCTCTTGTTTTCACGGAGCCAACACTTTTTTTTTTTTTTTTTTTAGGGGGAACATGTTTTATTTTCCCAATTAGGGCGTAATTAGGGTCCGGATTCTTCAGCTATAAAGGATAGTCAGATGTCTTTGGGACTTAACCTCTTTTGCTTACATTTTCACGACTGTCGTGCACCTCCCCGTTCTACCCAGTACTGTCGAAGGAACGTTTTCAGCAATACTGTACGTGACTTGTCAATTCTGAAATCAGACAGGATGCAGTGTTAACTAATCTGCTAAACTAAGCCCAACCGCGACTGTGCCTTTCTCTCCCCACGGCCATCGGATGGGACTGCCAATGAGTGTGTCCCAAAGGGAAGTGAGTCAAGACAAAGACCCATTCTGCCGCGAGGCTACGCGGGGAATACCAACTACGCCCGTTGCAGCGTGTGCACGGCCGGGCTCGGCGGGCCTTCCCGATGCCAGCCGGCGGGTACAGAAGCAATGGCCTAAGCTTTCCGTGACATTCAAGTGACCAGGCACTTTGACACCCATCATTAGGGGCTGCCCCAAGCAGCCTGGCCCTACCTCCGTTGGTGCCCATGACCGGCCATGCTTCTCACATCTGACCCTCTTTGAAGGGTCTTTCTCATACACGCATGCTTGGAAAGCGTATTTCCTTCCTGTCTCCGCCTGGGTCTTATCTGAGAATTCCCGATGACCCTCCTACCTGCCTCTTCCTTCACGGTTCACAGGCACCGCAGAACTTCATCTTGTCCCTCAGACGGCATGGCTTGCCTTCATCCTCAGATAGAGCTTCAGATTGTGTATTCCTTAAAAAAAATTTTCAAAAAGTGACCTGGAGTTTAGCCAGCTCCAGCCAGTCTCGGAGTTTGGCTTTGTGTCCATAAGCCACAGTGGAGAGAAACGCACGAAATGCCCAAACAGAATAAAACAAATGATCTATTTAGTCTCGTTTCCTCTCTTGGAAGAGATCCAGCGTTGAGTGCTTTGGAGGAAGATGAAAATCCCCCTGCCCCGCCCCCCACTGCTCCCCCTACACCCAAACAGTATGACCTTGTATTTAAGGGAGAACTGTCCTCACTTCCCAATGGGCAATGGTGTTTTGTCTGGAAGAGTGACCAATGTCACGATAGTAAGATAACAGTGGTCCCTCCTCCGCTACCTAACCCCGATTTAAAACACATTATGCCACAAGACTACTTGTTACACAACCTGATGGATGTAAATGTTGTTATGTGAGATTGTTTCAACTGGGGGAGAGGAGGAGACTGGGTATAACAGTTCACTTAGACAATTAGTTGCTGGGACTGTTGCATCAGTGTGATTTTGTGTTTTAAGCTTACAAAAGACATTTGTCTTTTCATCTTCCTTACTGGGAAATAAATCCAATTTATTCTAAATAAATCCAATCTTCTCTTTCTGTAACTTCTGAAACAGCTGAAACCAGAGCATCTATTCACACTTTCCCATGGTCACTACTTTTCACAGGAGCCTTAGAGAAAACACATCCGCAAGTGCCGCGCTATCATTCTGGCTCCTTCTGTTTGGCCACATAGGGCGGAAAGCCCTGGGTGCTGAGCATCACTGCCGTGCTGCCTCCTGCAACCCCCAGCCGGGGTCTTCTCTTCACCAGCCAACAGCGGTCGCCCTCCGCCCCCCGCCAGCCCTGCTGGCTGGGGCTGCCTCCTTGCCGGTTGCTGCAGCTTCTCCGGGACTCCTTAGCGTCTTCTCTCCCAGTTTCGTAGCCAGCCTTTCTCTACCCCGCGGACCCCGCACCCCCACCCCGTGCGCTGCTCTGCTGGCTTCCCGCCCGGTCCTCTCCCCTGCATACTCCCGCAATGGGCTGAACGTTGCCCGGTGGTGGCCACGCAGCATCCACCGCCCCCCCCACCCCCCTGGCCGCTTGAGAGCCAAATCTGGTTTCACTTGGAAGGTCCTCTCTCCTGCCGTAGGTGCCACCAGGCCAGGAATGGGAGACGGGGTGTCCTTGCTCCGTTTAGCCAAGCCGTGGGTGCGTGGCCAAGCCCGGGGGATCCCCTCCAGGACTCCGAATCCCGAGGAGTGGGGAAGGTCCTTGGAGGCCACACCTCAGCCTGACGCCGTGGTTCTTCTTCCCACCCGGGCTCAGGGCCTATTGTGGCTCCTGCCCCTTCCGGGTGCAGGTCCCCAGCAGACTCTTAATTTCTTTGAGCCTTTTCTACTTTTAGCCAGATTTGGTGTCTTCTGCTTGCAGCCGGGGACCCCTAGCTGACCTGTTCTAGATGCGCGTAGCCTTGCTTCGGTGGGAGTGAATTCCAAGCCTGTATCTCGGTGACCTGGGCCTCCGTGCCCGCGTCCTACTGGTCTCCGAGGTAGGCCTCCGAGGTCTCCGAGGGCCTGGCAGACGCTTCCACCTGGTGCTCGGCTGTCACCTCCACCTAGTCTGGAGCCAGGGTGCTCCTGCGGCCCCCAAGCGGTTCTCCCCTAGGCGCCCCAGAGGGGGTCGGCCTCCCTGGTCACTGAAGCCAGAAAGTGGGAATGAGACTGACGCCTCCTCTTCCCTTCGTTCACGCATCTCCAGCATTCCCTGGGTTCTAGGAATAGTTTTCCCCCTCAAAACGACTCTTATTCTTCCGTCCCTCCTTTTTTAAAAAGACTAATTTTGACCCTTCTCACTTGATACCTGGACCCCTCCGACAGCACCTTGCCACTCCCTCAGCTTCCAGAATCGACCCACCGTTGCCAGCTTCGATCGGGCCACCTTGACTTAATTCCCCGTCTATCCCTAGGTCCAAATTCCATGGCTTAGGCAATCTTCTGTCCAGGCCATGGTCACACTTCTGTGATGACACTACCTGCGTTCAAATTCTCTTCCCACCACTCTGTGATTTTTTTTCTATTTTTAAAAAGATTTTATTTATTTATTCATGAGAGACCCAGGGAGAGGCAGAGACACAGGCAGAGGGAGAAGCAGGCTCCATGCAGGGAGCCCGACGTGGGACTTGATCCGGGGTCCTGGGATCACACCCTGGGCCGACGCTCTGCAGCTGAACCCCGGGCACCCCAACATAGATTTAGGTGAGGCTTAAGTAGCTAATCCACGAAATGGGTTCAGCTAAGTGCTCAATAACCAGTTATTACGACAAAAACTGTCCACAACGTAACTCCGACACGCCCGCTGGCCTTATTTTCCCACTTCTCTCAGGTCGCCCTAAGGGTTTTCTCATCAGAATCGCTCACGTACTTTCCTCCTGCTGCACCCACTCGAGCCGTCGCCCTGCGCCGTCGCCCTGCTCCCGTCCCAGCGGCACCGCCATCTCCTCCGGCTCCGCACACCAGCCCACCTCCAGTCTGTGGAGTAACCAAGTGGTTCGGCCACGGTTCTAGGGTTGGCCGGGCACGGTTCAGCTGGATGGCTCGTCTCTGACTGTCCAGGGTCGTCCTGGTCACCCCACTCGTGCAGCTGCAGGATCCAAGGTGGCCTTGGCCTGGGACGGACGCGCAGCCGGCTGCTGGGACCCTGCCACCCCTCTCCCCCACGCTCTTCCCTCCTGAGCCTTGCCCCCGGTCATGCTTCCGACGGAGGGGTCCCCTCGCACAGGTCCCCAACAGTCTGACTCCCAGAGGGCAAGCCCGGGGGTTGCGATTACCGCGAATGCAGGTTGCAGCCTCGGATTTGGACACCCTGTGGGGTCGCGGCAGGCCAGGCAGCTGCCTCACACCGAAGGAGGTGGAGCCGGCTCCTTGCGGCCTATGTCTGATGAGATAGGACAGGTCGGGGCTTGGGTAACAGATTTCTGTTCTCTCAAAGTTCCGGGGGCACAAACCCCAGACCAGGTACCGTGAGACTTCTGTTCTGGTCATGTAGGTGGCTGCCTTCCTGCTGTGTGCTCGCCTGCTCTCTGAGAGAGAGACCGAGAGAGGGGCAGAGAGACAGAGAGAGAGAGGGAGAGAGACAGAGAGACAGAGAGAGAGGCAGAGAGACAGAGAGAGAGGCAGAGAGACAGAGAGAGAGAGGAGAGAGATGGATCCTTTGTTTCTCTTCCTCTTCTTATGAAGACACCAGCTCTATCAGATTAGAGCCCCACACTTACGTCGTCCTTTAGCGTCAGTTACCTCCTTGAAAGACCCTGTCTCTCAACAGTCACTGGGGGTTCGGGCTCCAGCGTATGAGGTCTGCA
This sequence comes from Canis lupus baileyi, assembly GCF_048164855.1. NCBI lineage: Eukaryota > Metazoa > Chordata > Mammalia > Carnivora > Canidae > Canis > Canis lupus. The sequence goes on along the minus strand of NC_132873.1, from coordinate 1,152,442 downwards.
GGGACACAATTTAGTTCACAGCAGGAGGAGTGGGACAGTCCCACGTCAAACGTGCATGCAGGATGGAAGGGATGGCTGTGCCCCCCCTTGGACATCACCCACCACCCTTGCCTGCCAGCGACATAATCTCCATCCTTCACAGTTTCCCCCTCTGGGCCTAGCCGGTTCTGATGTGTCCTTGCTCAGCGCTTCTGCGGCTCTAAGTGTGGGTTGCTTACTTCACATGACCACATCCTGCCGTGGATGTAAGCATTTGGTTTAGGCTCTAACCACAAGGCCACGGCCATAGTTTTTTTTATCTTTAAGTTCTCATGCAGCACTTGGCACACAGAAAGCCATTGTAGATGTTTGTTGAGTGAATAAACAACACACATAATTTTACCGTTCCAAAAACTGAGGGCCACCGGCAGACTGGGTAAGGTCCGGCAGTTGGGTGGTTTGCAGGTTGTTCACCACTTCTTTGCTGTTCTCAGTCTTCTCACTTTTCCCGTTCTTCAAACCATTGCCTGTGGGAAGAACCCAGAGGTCTCAAGGCCTGGGCTTTGGTCCCAGTTCCTCCCCCTGTTTATTGTGATCCTGGGCAAGGCATTTGATTTGTCTGCACCTCAGTTTCTCCAAGTCTACTAGAAGAATGACCATACCTTCTTCGGGTTGTGAGAAAGGAATATGACAACTTAGTGTTATGTTAATAGTAAGTGTTACTATTATAAGTATTTTGAGAAATCTGAAGGATTCCACAGACATGATTGCCTGTGTTATTCTGGTGGGGCCATCCCAGCAAAATGCCACAGACTGGGTGGCTTAAAGGAAAGAAAGTTACTTTCTCCCTATCCTGGAGGCTGGAGATTCCAGGTCAGGGGGCCAGCACGGTCAGTTCTGTTAAGACTTTCCCCTTCAGGAGTACCTGGGGGGCTCACGTGGTTGAGCATCTGATTCTTGGTTTTAGCTCAAGTCATGGATCTCAAGGTTGTGAGATTGAGCCCCACACTGGGCTTCAAGCGGGGCATGGAGCCTGCTTAAGATTCTGTGTCTCTCCCTCGGTCACTCCTTACCCCCATCTCTCCCTCTAAAAAAAAAAAAAAAAAAGACGACTCTCCCATTGGGGTTTGCAGATGGCCTACTCCTGGGTGTGCTCACATGGTCTCTTTGTACATATACAGAAAGCCAGAGAAAGAGAGCTCTGTGTCTCTTCTTACAGGGACACTAATCCAATTAGATGAGGGCCCCACCCTCATGACCTGATTTAACCTTAATTTCTTCCAGAAAGGCCCTATCTCCAATTTCTGTCTCATCGGGGTTGGAGCTACAACAGATGCGTTCAGGGGAAGGGCGGGTAACAAACGTGCAGCCCATAGCATCTCTGTTGTTAACTCTGAAGCACACGATGGCCCTTCATCAGCCTTGCTTGGTTCCAGCTGGTTCCGTGCCACACCAGCACCTCCCGCGTGCAGTCTCTGGCGGCTGGCACCTGGCAGAGATCAATAAATGATAGTATCTGTTACTGTTTCCCCAGATGTTGGAGGAGGGGCAAGCGAAGCTAAGTGTTCTGTGATTAAACAGAGGAAGGGGTCTGTTCTTTTAGGTCCCCACCTTTACGCCGGGTTAGAGAGCTTTCTGAGAACTATGCTGGTTGTCTCCGAACGCCCAGGAAGACCCCCGAATCCTCGAATCCCACTCAGATTGATGGCTGGGTGGGATAACCAGCCTTTAAAACTCTAAAGAATAGCTTCTGAGGAGAAAAGAAAAACAAAATTCATTTTTAAAAATTGCAGGCTGCCGAACCAGCTCCGCGGCTGCTCACAGGGCAGGAGCGGACATGCACTGCATCTTGCACCACAGCAAAGCACTTCTCACCCTTCCGGGCCGCCAGCCTCCCACTTCGGGGAAGGACCCTGAGTCTCCTCTCCCTCATCTGCTTCCACTTATCACCTCTCCTCATGCACCATTTTAGATGTAATGAGGATAATGATGCCTTCATCTCTGTGAGACCCTGAGGACAGACTCGTTCTTTTTTTCTTTCTTTCTTTTGTTTTCTAAGTAGGCTCCATACCAGTGTGGACCCCAACATGTGGCTTGAATGCAAAACCCTGAGATCAAGGGGAGCCTGGGTGGCCCAGTTGGTTAAGCGTCCAACTCTTGATTTCAGCTCAGGTCGTGGTCTCAAGGTCCTGGGATCAAGCCCTGCGTTGGGCTCTGCACTGAGTGTAGAGCTTGCTGGAGATTCTCTCTCCCTCTCCCTCTGACCCTCCCCCACAAAACAAAACAAAACAACAAAAAACCCTGAGATCAAGACTTGAGTTGAGATCAAGAGTCAGATGCTTAAGCGACAGAACCAAGTGCCCCAAGACTGGTTCTGATTAAATAAAAACCAATTATTAAGTGACACAAGACATGGAGATCTATGGTCACTTTTTAAGCAATGACTCCTAAAGGACCCCTGGGAGACACTTTCAGCCTCTCCAGTCTACTCTCTGCAGACTTCTGAAGGATCTAGGAAGAAGCGACTCAGCTCTGAGGCAGCCTGTGACCTTTGACTCACTGCATCTCTTAACACACGCTGTCAATGCCTGTGTCATCTTAGCATCAAGCACGACTTCAGAAATTCTAAAATGAAGACAGGACCTTATAGATCCTCAGTCCAGCATTTTATAAGAGTGTGGTCCAAGGATGCTCTGCAAGATCATCTTTGAGATGATAGATAAAGATGCACCTGGGAATCCATACCAAGATCTACGCATTCAGCATTCATCTGAATCTGGATATTTTAAACAAGCCTACCAGATGTCATTTACATACACACACACACATCCCAGCACTGATGTAGACCAAGCCCTTACTAGTACTTAGACCAGTACTATCAACGCCACCCAAGACCTCATCAGAGATGCGGAATTTCAAGCCTGCCCCAACCTACTATATCAGAATCTACATTTTAATAAGATTCTCACTGGAGTCATATGAACATTAAAGTTTAAGAATACTGGTCTAGTCCACCTACCTAATACACAAGGCAGCTGGGGTCCAAGAACCCAAATGATTTGCCCAAGGCCACATAGGTAAGCCAGGAGTTGGATAACTGGGTAAGAGCCCATGCTTGGGGTCAGATGGTCTAGTGTTCGAGTCCGGGCTCTCCTCTTTGTTAACTTAAAGCCATAGATAATTCCCCGCATATATCCATAAGCCTTTAATTATTTGTTGTTAATCAAAGTAGTAACACTACCTCACAGGTAGTATTGTTGAGAAGATACAATACAAAGCATGTAAACACCTAGAAACAACTTTTACGATCATTATTCTTAGATGTCCTGGTTCCATGCAGCCGTGTAGGCATCCCAGAGTGCATGCAAGAAATGAGAAATAGTGCTTTATGTAAATTCAGCCTTTTTGAGACTATTATGTCTAATTTAGATTCTAGGGTTTGAAAGAATGAGGACAAGGGTTTCCTCATTTCTCCAGAGTAAAGTAAACAGAATCTGGTACAGCTGGGAGATTTCTCAGACCCCTGCTCTCCCAATTCCCTAACCTGGCTTGTCTGTGATGACCTGCAGAACCCACCAGCCCCTGGAGAAACGTGCAGGTAGATGGGGCTTTCACCTATGCTCTTCCTCAGCTTCCGGGGGCTTCCCCTCCTTTGTCTCATCGCTGCAGGCATCCTCTGGCCCCCAGCACTCTCGTGTGGGCTCCTTACAGACTTCCCAAGTGGAGCTCACCTTCTCTCTGACTCCTGGGAGGCCTAATAAATTTGGGCCCTTCCCTCTACACATCAAAAGTCACCTGCCCTGTGCTTCATCCCAGAGGACTGGCCAAGTAAGGCGATAAATCAAGTTAAACACTCGCTTCTATTTGCATTTTAATGAGGTCTTTTCTTGTCTTAAACCCTAAATAGTGAGCAATGTATCACTCAGTGGCGCAGATATTTTTGTGTGGAGTGACAATGGGATCCTTTACACTCCACAAATCCTACCAGTGTGAGCAACAGTCAGTAGCATGTTGATTAAAACGGTCTCTAGAGATCCTCCCTCCCTCTATCATTCCCTCCTTCCTTTTCCTTCCTCCTTCTCTCCTCATCTTACAAATGGCACTTTTTTAAAAAATAAACTTTTATTTTGGAGTAATTTCAGGCTTACAGAAAAGCCGCAGAGATAATAAAGACAGTCCATCGAATATTTGTCAAAACTTAGAAATTTACACTGCCGCACTGTCATTAACTAAACCCCAGACTTTGTCGGATTTCACCAGTTTTTTTCCCCCTGAGAAAATGATTTGGCTGTCATGTCATGTCTGTGGTGTCCTCAGTCTGTGACAGATTTCTGTTTTTCCCAGTTTTTCATGATCTTGACTGTATGAGGAATCCTCAGCAGGTGTTTCAAACAATATCTCTCAGTTTGGGTTTGTTTGAAGTCTTCCTCATGATTAGACCAGAGTTGCAGGTTTGGGGGAGATGATCACAAAGGTGAGGTGTCCTTCCCATCACAAAGCATCAGGGCTGCATTCCCTCAATAGCATCGCTGGCGTAGCCAACCTCGGTTATGTGGGTAAGCAAGTGTTTGCCATGTTTCTCCACTGTTAGATCCTATTTCCCCCTTCCCCATTGCTCTGTTCTTTGACTACCTGTCACTCAGTCCAGTGTACCCTTGAGGAGAGGTGGCAATATCTACTTATATTACGGGGGAGCTCTTCCCTGAGGAAGATCTGTCCCTTCTCCCTGTGGATATACTTCATTCAATTATTTACTTATATGAACAGGGACTTATTTTTGTTTGTTTTAGGGTTGGGTTGTAACACCATACCACCATATTCATTTTGTTGCTCAGATTTGTCCAGATTTAGCCGTGGGAATGTCCTCTTCCATCCCTGTGACATGTCTCCATCCATTCGTCTTTTAATCACTCTCTTGCTTTCTGGAACTCCACGATGCTCCAGGCTCATCTTACTTACCCACCCAGCCCTAGAATCAGTCATTCATTCAAAGAGCCCTGGTTCCTTCTGTTGGAGAAGAGCCTTTAGAACCCAAGATCTAAGCTTTCTATTGTTTATTGTTTAAGACATGGGACATGTTTGAAAGCTAAAGTTTGGTGTTATACCATTAGGTTTGAGATAATCCATATGATCCCTCTTTAGCCCCATGTCTCCAGCATCCTGAGAACTCACTCTGGTTCACTCATGAGAAATGTTTTTCATGTGCCCCAGGGTGCACACCTTGGTAATATTTGATATCCCCTTGTATCTTACTCATGGGAAAGTGTTTGCTCTAACATCCTACAGCAGTACAAACACCCCGATACAGCACTTTTCTCTGACACCTATTAACATATCAAGATGTTCATATAATAGATTCAATATTCAGGTCAAAATCTGGAATGTACTGTGGAGAGATTATGATATTCTGCAGCACACCGGTTACCAACCAAGATGTAGCAGATATGGTTGTTTATAGCACGTAAGTTGCCTACGCAATTCTCATTCAAATACGAAGAAATGGCAGCAAAAGAGAGAGATTGATTGAATAATCATATGCACATATAAAGATGATTGCAAATGCCACCCCCTTTCTTGCTCACAGAAATTGGATTTTGTTCAGCCATCTATTCATCTATCTCTCTGATACCTGTTTTAGTAGTAAATCCTGGTTGATCTTGGCCAATCATGAGAATTCCATTCTCTGGCCAGTGCTTGGTTTAGAAGCAGAAATAATTTGCAGGGATGTCAACTGGTGGGAGAGTTTCTGAGAAAGATTGTCTTGATAATGAAAAGAGATTCATATGGAAAGAGATCACTTCTACTTGCTGCCCAGAACTACACCAGCCATCTTGTGATCATGAGAAGAACTAAGGCAACATGTTGAGGACAAAGAGATAAAAGATGGAAAGAACCTAGGTCTCTGATGATGTCATTGGGCTGCTTCTAACCAACCCAAGGGGGCCCCTACCCTGGAGTCTCTTGTTATATAAGATAATAAGTATTCCTTATTGTCTTGGCAATTTGAATTATTTCTTTTACCTACAGCTAAAAGCATCATAATAATCATATACTATTTTAGAATATTTTAAAGCAATTATTAACTTTTATTGAGATCCAAGTCCCTTTTCAGAACTTATCCATCCATCCGTCTGCCCATTTATTTTTAACAAATGTTTACTAAGAAATGGCAACAAAAGAGAGAGAGAGAGAGAGACATTGAGCAAATAATCACATGCACACATAATAACAAACTATGATAAATAAGAAGAAGGGAAAGTATAAGGAACTATGTGAGAATAACTGAAGGATACAATTTAGACTGGGAAGGGGTGGCATTAAGGTAAGACTTCACTTAGCAGCTGATGTGTGAACAGAGGTCTGAGAGCCATTGTAGGGGGTGGTAGGTATTAAGATGGGGTACTGCATGTGCCAAACCTTCAGGTGGGATACAGCAAGATGCCCTGGATGAACCTGCAGAAGATCTGTGGAGCAGATCTGGGGAAAGATGAGGGGAAGAGTAGCACCTCTAAGATGAAAGAGGTCAGCAAAGTCCAGATGACAGAGGATTGATCTTGGAGACCATAGTAAGGGCTTTCCCCTCTTTCCTAAGAGAAAGAGGGATAATGAAGGGTTCTGAGAATCATGACCCAACCAGCTCTTTTTGGGCACCCTTGGCCTGAAGACCCCTGGTCTTGCCATAGTCTTGCATTCAAGTGCATTATGCTGTCAGTAAGTATTTTAATCATTACTTGGGCCTCCTAAAGGGGATTCTTGACAAAAAACTATTAGAGCTCTCCTAGTATCTATTTGCTCCTCTCCATTTTCCAGGCTCCCTTAGAGTTTGGTTGGGACCATGAGATTGGGTCTGGCAGTAATGATGTAAATCCTTTCCAGGACTTGTTCTTAAAAACATGTGTGTTATCTTTCAATCCTTCCTTCTCCTGCTTTCATGAACTTGGAGGTCATCTTTCTAGACAGCGAGATGTACAAGGGCTGGGGTGACCTGCAGAGGTCAGACTTTGGGTGAGTGAGAAATAAGGTCCTGAAGTTTCAGGGTTCCTTTGTTACTGCAGAGTGATTGAGCTATATTAGCTCCGTAGAGCTACTATAACAAATTACTACAACCTGACTGGCAACCAAAATTTAGAGTGTCACAACTCTGGAGGCTGGAAGTCTGAAATTAGGGTGTTAGCCGGGTCATGCTTTCTCCAAAAGGTTTAGGGAAGAGTCCTTCCTTGCCTCTCCATAGTTTCTGGTCCTTCTGGCAATCCTTGGTGTTCTTTGGCTTGTAGCTGCATCACTTAATCTCTGTTTCCATCTTTACATGGGTTGCTTCTCCATGTGTGTCTGTCTTTGTGTCTTCAGATGGACTTATAAACACCAGTGCTGGATTTAGGGCCCAACCCATCCAGTATGACCCCATTTTAATGGAACCAATCAGATCTGCAAAGACCCCATTTCCAAATAAGGTCACATTCTTGGGTTCCTAGAGGGCATGCACTTTGAAAGGACACTATTCAATCCACTACAATAACTAATCCAGGATATAATTTATAATACACAGCAGTATTTCTTAAGACCACCACTTCTATCATTCCCAATTCCAGGGCAGCTCTGGAACCTGTCTCCTCTTCCCCCCCACTCTCTTCTTCTACCCTTACTCTTCCCCAGTTTTCAGCCTACAGGGCCATTGTTCTATCATACCCTCACCTTTTCTCCCACCTTTATGTGTACCGTCTCCCCATACATTCATTTTGATTTAAGATCACAACAGTCCTGGGAATTTGGCTGGCAGGGGAAGAGCAAACGGGAGGAAATTAGGAAGCAAGGCCAAGATACTTTAGTGCATGAATAAAAGTGGAAGTTAATAGGCTCCCATCAAATCTACATTTCAAGAGATCATTCTGGCCACATTTGAGTCTGATGATGGGGAGCAGACAAGAGCACCCAGAAGTCAGGCGGCCATTGGGAGGCTATTGTAAGAGTCCTGAGAGTTTGGACCAGGGTGACGATAAAGGAATGCAGGTGCAGATGTATTCCAGGGACAGTACTGATAAGATAGAAGACGTGGGGCAAGGGAGAGAATCTGACCAAAGCTATGGACTCTATTTTCAGTGAAATTCATGTTCAAAAATTTTTTTTTCTAAAGATTTGCTTATTTAGAGACAGAGTGAGCACAAGCGGGAGGGACAGAGAGAGAGGGAGAGAGAATCTCAAGCCAACTCCACACTCAGTGGGATGCCCAACCCTGGGCTCAATCTCACAACTCTGGGATCACCACCTGGGCTAAAACCAAAAGCCAGACACTTAAATGACTGCCCCATCCAGGTGCCCCTGGAAAATTTTTATACAAGCATAATGACTCCTGTTATAGACTTCTAAAACCCGTTCTCATCCCTGAGCTAAAATCCTCATTCTTGGGAAGTAGTTTGAGACCTCTGGAAAAATTGCCCCTTCATCCCAGTTTCCAATAGCTATTGAGCAGCAGCCAGGCTGAGTTATTCTCTGTGAGGGTTGTCTGGAGTGGTTCAATGCTGCTCCAAATGAGTGAAGCCATTGACTTCAACAGCACCATGTCTGAATGAGCCAGGGGGACAACCACAGAAAGGGCTTTCATAACTATTCTTTCCCAAAAACAATGAACAGAGAAGAGATGCAAATTCCACATGGGAAAAGCCAGTGGCTATCCAGGGGAAACCTAGAGCATAGGTAAGAGGCAAGTCCCCAATGAGAGAACATCTAGGACAGATGCCAAGAAATTGGGGGGCATGTGAGAGGGAGCGGGGCTGGTGGGCCCATAACCCCCAGCCCCGCTTGTATGGAGTCAGGCAGCTCACAGCAGCCCTATCCTGCTGACTACAATTGCACGTAGACGCCGTCACTCTGCATGAACACTCACCACAGCCTGCCCCTCGCCACGTGGGGCCGGTCAATACAACTGGACTTCTGACTTTGCAATCTGTGTGGTGAGAATGTGTTTAAGCTTGGTCCCCAGGCATGTGGGGCCCTCACCCACAAACTCGTATGGTATGGGGATAGGCTCACTCGCCCGGGCTGGGATCACAGAGACTGACAGACTGGGGGAGTGACGGTTTGGGAGATCCTGTCTAAGGAAGGGAGAGGGAGCCAGTCATCTGGATAAGATTGGGCTTAATGTGATTGGCATCATGACCCTCGTGGTCCAGTTTGGGGACTGAGGATACAGTAGTAAGGAGTGGTGGCAGTCAGCTTCGGTGGACAGAATGGACAGAAGCGTTTTCAATCCAGGGAGAGTGTATTTGGAAATGAACAGTGGTACTGACAGACGGCTGGCAGGCTGAGGAATACGGTTCCGGTCACTGGAGAGAGACGGGGACAGAAAGAGGCTGGGCGGGTTCTCGGGGTTCTGATCCAGCAGGGGATGGATCAGGAGCATGGATCAGGATTCTGGATGGACTGACGGGCATATGGGATGAGGGGCTGTCGTGGGGTAGGGAGTGAGTACATAGGTTCTAGTTTTGGTTCTGGAACTCTTGGGTGATCGTTTATCTAGGTACAGGGCCAAACACTGCGCATGGCCCTAGTGGTCTGGCAACTGCTAATACGTCACCAGGCATGTGTCTCATTGGCTTACGAGCTCTGCCTGAATGACCCGTCAGATAACAGGTCTTCATCCTGGGCATGCCTGAGGTAGTCAGGCACTGACATTGTTTGGCATATGGGTTCCCGCTGAGGCTTGAGACCAAGCCCAACCCCCTGTTCAAAGCCCAGGAGGCTGAACTGGATTTCCTACACCTGCCCAGTTTTTGTCAAGGCCTTCCACCTTCCCCCAGAACCCTCAGGCAATTCCTGCCGGCATGGGTTCTCCATGTCCACCTCCAGCATTGGGTATTGCGCCTGGGAAGACTGATTTCCAGCCTGGGCCCTGGAACCTGATCACATGGTCTGAATTCCAGGCTCTGATACTTCCTACAAGTGTGGTCTTGAATACATTTCCTCACCCTCTGAGCCCTAGTTTCTTCATCTTCAGGTAAGAAAAGTAACCCTAAAGCAAGGGTGAATAAGAGATTTAACTGAGATCATGTAAAGCACTTGATGCAAGCACATATAAATACTACCTGATGTTATTATTATATCTCACAGTTGGCTAATTTGGTTGGGGTCTGATCTTATAGCAGGGGCTGCTTCCAAGCTTGTCCTGGATCCTCCTTCTTACAGCTCTGTCCCTTCTCCAGCAATCTGAGAGGCTGACATGCTAACATACTTTCAGGCTGAGATGCCTTAATACACTCTGGGTAAACTCTGTTATTACCTTGTGGTGAGGAAATATTCACATGTATTTGAAAGGAAGGATGGGGATCACACCCAAGTTAGTTCTTTTTTTTTTTTTTTTAAGGATTTTATTTATTTATTCATGAAAGACACACACACACACAGAGGCAGAGACATAGGCAGAGGGAGAAGCAGGCTCCATGCAGGGATCCTGATTGTGGGACTCAATCCCGGGTCTCCAGGACCACACCCAGGGCCGAAGGCAGGCACTAAATCTCTGAGCCGTCCAGGGATCCCCTCAAGTTAGTTCTATATGATTGTTCTTTTTAAAAAAATCATCTTCATTCTGAATGAAGATTAGATAAACCTCACCACTTCTGGGAACACAGTGAAGGTGACACCTCTTCTTTCAGAAAAGCTTGTTAAAGCTCAAGTGCATAGGACTGATGGTGGAAGACTGGTCATTCAGCTTGATTCATGGCAGGATCAGAGATAGGTTTAGGAATGGTAAGCATATGAGGAGGTAGAGGAAGGGTAATGACATCTTTTTCTCCACCATCACCAATAATAGTACAAGATTAAGTTAAATTTTTTATAAGAAGAAAGATTCAGTTTAGGTACAAAGAAAAGAGGACAGAGATAGTTCTAGTAGAACCACCTTAGAAAATACAAAAACTGGAATTGTTCTAGGTATCCTGGAAGTCACATTCCACATGGGAAGTGCTGTGATGTCGACATAGGCAGGCATCCATACTGGGTCTGTTTAGTCTGCGTGGTTTCATAGGGAAATAATAATTATTATGGCATTTGTTAGTGATAATAGATTTATTTCCCTCTTTGCTTATCATTGTCTGTGTTCATTTTTCCCTTTTCCATATGCTCTGCTCCCTTTTCCACATTTCCATAGTGATTATAGCAGGAGCTACTTAATACCAGGTAAGCTGAAAGCTAATGCCCTCTCTCCTTTCAAATTGCCCTTAAAAATACTTTATCTCCCATCTTCACCCCAGGTCTTGTCCATGGAGTTTTTAAGTGATATTTTCAGGTCTCTACACAGAGCAGAAGATGATAGAGGACGAAGGGAAGGAGTCTTCGCTTTAGGTTTTATTCAGCTTCCCACCATTTTTTGAGTTTGGACTTCTGTGTAGACTTCTGTTGTTTGATTTCCCAGCACTTGTTTCATGAGTCAAGTTATGGAACCCTGATGTAGCTGTGGGGAACTACCTCCCTTCCCTTTACACACTCTCTGCACCACTGGGAGCAGTCCTCATGGGCCTGCCAGTTGAAGTGGCCCAGCCCTGCCTTGGGGAAGATTGAGTAGGTGACACAAGTTAGGCCAAGTAGATGCTCTCTTCTCAGAATTGGAATCAAAACCAAAATGGTACAGAAAGGCCTAAAACAGCTGATGATTGTTCATCATGACCATAGCAATTTGAAGAGGTAACACACTAGTCTCTAGCATCTTGTACCTAGAGCTATGCTGTTCCTTATCTTTCTGGAGTCTGCTGTTTTGTTTTGTTTTTAGCTTCTGTGTTGATTATGAAAGCCATACCATACCTTTCCCAGTGCGTCCCTTTTTGGCATAATTTAGTCATGGTTGATTTCTGTGTTTTAAGCAAAGAACCCCCAGAGACACTCTGATACACTCTTCTTTATGAGATTATCAAACACAACAAAACAATTCCCAAATGTCCTTTTAAATATTATTTTCTCTTGCTTTAAGGCATTAACAAAATGTTGATTATTGGCATGGAGATAGTTGTAACATTTCGGGGGGAGTCACCAGATGGTGACATTACATATTATTTCCTAATCCAATTTATCTCAAAATGTGTGTTTGTTAAATCTCGAGGAAATGGTTTATCATCATGATTGTATTATAGCTCTGCTGTCTAAAAACCAAGCTATAGGGTGTCTTGTGGGGACAGATTTGGATGTGATGAAAGCAGTTCTTTGGCAATATCTCAGAAACATACACCCTAACTTCAAAATAATTTATGTCCAAAATGTCTGACAGCAAACAAATATCCTCAGTAGGGGAATATTTCCTAAGTGGATGGAGCCAATATGTAGATTTTATTACAGCTCTGTCCTGGGAACCAATGACTTATCCATTGCTGTCGCTCACACATAAACCTTTCACGGATTATGATAAATGCTTTTTTGATGCAAAGGCACTGCTCTCAGCAAAACCCTCAAGCAGTGGACTCTGACCAGAAGCCATGTGGGTGGTGGCAAAAGACCTTTGCTTTGGATTATAAAAGAGATTGCAGATTAAATCATCATATGGTTTTATTCATACCGGGAATGTAAGAAATAGTGAAAGGGGGATTATAAGGGAAAGGAGGGAAAATGAGTGGAAAAAATTAGAGAGGGTGACAAAACATGAGAGACTCCTAACTCTGGGAAATGAGCAAGGGGTAGTGGAAGGGGAGGCGGGCAGCGGGGTTGGGGTGACTGGGTGACGGGCACTGAGGGGGGCACTTGATGGGATGAGCACTGGGTATTATACTATATGTTGGGAAATTAAAATTCAATTAAAAATAAATTTAGAAAGTTGTTATGATTAAGCAGTGGCTAGAAAAGATTTCTACATTTATAATAAGAGGTCCATGGACATTAAAAAAATTGACCAGAGTTATTTTTGATAAATCAGATAAAAAAAAGAAGAAAATAACACTGAACCCAGTACCATTGACCGTTAGAAACTCTTACTGATAAATATCAAAAGGAAACAAAATATATTTAAGACAGTATTTTCTATGCTGCTCTTCTTTCAGCTCTGGGATTTAAAACAGCCAACAGTACTTAGCTCACGAGTTTCTGGGTTGCTAGTTCTTCTGGTCTTAGCTGTGCTTGCTCATGAATCTCGGATGAGTTGGTGGGCTAGCTCCTGGCTGGCTGTGGGATCTCGGCTGTAGCCACACATTTGGTGGTTGGTTGGCTGCATGCTGGCCCAGGACGTCCTCAGCGGGAACAACTGGGCTCTTGTCTGCTCATCTTCCAGCAGGCTGGCCTCTGCTGATTCAGATAGCCATGTCAGGGTTCTGAGAGGACAGGCAAAAGATTTTTTGGAAGTCCGAGCTCGGAATGGATACACAGTCACTTCTAGCTCAACAGGAGGAGCTATGAAATCATATTACAGAAGCTATAGAGCTAGAGAAGCATGAAACGTTGCTGGCAGTTTTAACTTCCCACACTTAGGAATGTTGCAACTCTGCTAGTCTGGTATTTTTTGCAACATCAAACGGGAAGAATGGGCGGAGAGGGATAGTAAACAGAGGAGGTGGGGGAAGAGAGTGAAAGTTCATGTGGGTTGAATGTCAGAAAGAATTTTGGGGATTTGGCAAAGGAGAGGCTTCAAACAACTTCTGTAGAGGAAAGAAATGGGTGTGAGAGGAAGTAGGGTTTGGCTATGGGTTTTCATGGTTTAGGAATTTGATCCCTTCTGATATTCTATAAGAGATGCAAGTAAAGAATGGAATTTCCATGAAGTTACTTTTCTGAGCCATGCATTTTCCCTGCAACTGTGTAAGACAGAGCTATGTGGGGTCCCCAGACTTGTTTGGATTAAACATTCAGATTTCTAAAGGAAGATCTTTAAGAAAAGAAAAAAGACTCTTCCAAACTAGAGGAAAAGCAAAACATTGATTTCTTCTCTGCCAAGGAGGTCAATCAATCATATTCAGACGTTTAATATTTTTTGAGCACTATCAGGTTTAGCATGTCAAATTTTGAGCAAATGTGGTGTTCTCTGAAGACTGTGATTTTAGTTTTTCCAAATATCCATGGAAATGTAAAGAAATGATGTATTGACTAATCCCTAAGTGTACGATGCTGCCAGTGTATTTGAACATTTGACAGCTCCTCTGGGCACATACTCCTGTTCACCTGTTTCTGTCCTAATGGTGTTGGTGCTTGAAATCTATAATAATACCTATAGAATGAATGGGAGAGGCTCTGGAAGCTAAAACTTGAGGGCTTGAAAGTTAGCCTATCCTGTATTCAAATCCTGACTTCAGTCTACAAACTATGTGAATTTGGGCACGTTTCTGATCTGACTAAGCTTTTTAAAAAATCTTACAGGAGGATAGCAATCCTTTTGCTCGAGTTTGTCATAAGAATTAGGGATATTGTGGGCAGCCCCGGCGGCACAGCGGTTTAGCGCCACCTTCGGCCCAGGACGTGATCCTGGAGTCCTGGGATCGAGTTCCACGTCGGGCTCCCTGCATGGAGCCTGCTTCTCCCTCTGCCTGTGTCTCTGCCTCTCTCTCTCTCTCTGTGTGTGTGTCTCTATGAATAAATAAACAAAATCTAAAAAAAAAAAAAAAGAATTAGGGATATTGTATAATCAGTGTTAAGTATATAAATGTTTATCTTTGATTCCTCAAGAAGAGGCTATAGACCAGCCTTTCCTGAGCCAGTGTCAAGATACTACAGATTCCCCAAATTTGGTAAAATAAGTTTGTCTGAAGTCCAGTGTCAGGAAGCCATTGAATCAACAAAGACGTCTCTTTTCATTATTGCTTGTAGGAGAGAAAGAAAGGGACACCTACTAATTTAGGTGTTGATGCTACGTGTTAGGTGCTGTGCTACTGGAACCATATAAAAATAAATTATCTGGGATGCCCCAGTGGCTCAGTGGTTGAGCCTCTGCCTTCGGCTCAGGGTGTGATCTCAGGGTCCTGGGATCGAGTTTCACACTGTGCTTCCTGCAGGGAGCCTGCTTTTCACTATGCCTGTGTCTCTGCCTCTCTCTCTGTATCTCTCTTGAATAAGTAAATAAAAGCTTAAAAAATATAAATTATAAGATATAGCTCTTATTTTCCACATAGTTATTCCAGAACTCAAGGCACTTATAACTCAGTTGGGGAGAAAAGACAACAGAAAACTTTGAAATGCAGCAAGTATTAATCAAACGCTAAATTTGGAGTTTTAGGGCCTTCAAGGGGAGATTGATAATGGCTGAGTGGGTATTGAAGGTGAGGCAGTCTCAGGGTAGAGAGATGGCGAAGGGAGCACTCTGAACAATGCCTAAGGGTCCGTGTATACCAGAAAAGAAGGTAGAAATGAGGGAGACAAGGGGATGGTGGGTGGGGAGCCTGATCAGGTAGGAAGAAAGTAGATGATGGAGGGTTTTGAAAGCCAAGCAGGAGACCCTTGACCGGCAGATCACTAACGATTTCTAAATAAGTGAAAGAGATCATGAAGATTAGTCCCTGGCAGGGACTTACAGATTCCTGAGGCAGAGCCAGGAATCAAGTGGCAGTTGGCAGGGAGTCAGGCACATGGTGGTGAATCTGGCCCAAGGTGGTGGTGGTGGTAAGGGCAGGGGAAGACTCTTGGCTAGGGAAGTTTGGGAGAGGGGTAGGTTCTTCTGAGCCCCATCTAGTCTAGACTGCCCAGTGCTAGCCTGGCTCAAGCCTCTGCTTTGGGCAGAAGATTCAGAAGGCAAAGCTGTCCTGTCGGATAGTGGAAGGGTGACCTGAGATCCCCGTTCCTTGTTGTCAACTTTGCAGAAACCGGGGATTGCCTGTTAGATGCTCACACGCAATGCCTAGTCCTTCAAGTGTTTGAGAAAAAAGAATGAGAACAGCGTGTCTCACCTGGCAGTTCATTCAACAGCTACAATTTTCTTTCTACCCAAACTCTATAATAAAACGGAGGGAAATTTCTCTCCCTATCCCCAGGCAAGGGACAAATAGGAAAGTGGAACGTGGCACGGAATAACATGGGTCATCCCCTCAATTACTAATGTTTATTTCTGCCTTCCCCAGACTGTCAATTGCAGATAAACCAGCTCACACACACTTCAGTGAAAACTCAAGGTCAACAAGTCCTCTGATTTAAGTATCAGTGGGACTTCTAGGACTATACTTTTTCACCAACTAAAGGGTGAGAACTTGAATATTTTTCTGTGACTTCTAAATAAATGACATCTGTCTCCAACCTGGCCTTCAGCACGGAACAAAGGAGGGAAAAGATTGAACTGAAGACTCCCAAGAGTCAAGGTAAATTCCCTTCTCTCCTGAGACATTTTCCGATTGAAAGGGTCTGTCATGATGGATGAAGGGGAGGGTGGCAGGGGGTATTACTGTGGAAGGAAAGCAGTATTAAAATTCAAAGCCCAGATATTTATCTACAAAGAGCATCCATAGGAATCAACAATTTAAAGCAAATTATAAGGCATTCGAATTTATCTATTCAGCAAGTAGTAACTTAGGGCCCACCCTGTGCCAGACTCTGTCCCAGGAATGAGGAATAATACATCAGTAAAGGAAACAAGTCCTGGCTTCTATGTGGTTGACATGCCGGTGGGGGAAGATATATAATAGCCTATAAAAATGTACTCTGTCAGGTTGTCATAAGTGCTAAGAAGAATTAGTCTGGGAATGGGGATGGGAAGCGACTTGACAAGGTGGTATGCTTTTTTAGACGGAGTGCTAATGACTGGCCTCTCCAAGAAGGTGATACCTGAGGGAAACGAGGGGCTGAGCTGTGTAGATACCTAGAGAAAGAGTGGCTCATGCAGACGGGTTAATATGTAGGGATGCCAGGTAAGATACAGGATTCCAGTTTTAATTGGATTTCAGATAAAAAGCTTTTTTTTTTTTTGTATAAGTATGTCCTAAATATTGCATGAAACACGTTTATACTAAAAAAAAAATCATTTACCTAATATTCAACTTAGACTAGGCATGCTGTATTTTTATTTGCTAAATCTGGCAAACCTCACCAAATCTTGAGGAAACAGTATGGTTGTGTTTCCAGAACACCGAGAAAGCCCAGGAATGTGAGCAAGGGGAGCCACAGGAGCTGAAGCCCTAGAGGTGGCAGGTGGCTGGGTTTCAGAGACCCTGGCAGGCAACTGTAACAACTTTGGCTTTTCCTTTGAGTGTAACGGGAAGAAGCCAGTAGGAGACTTCAAGCAGAGAAGTGTCAAAATCCATTGATTTTTTTTTTCCAACTGTTTAATCGATTTCATTCAATAGCCGTTGAGACAAATTATTGAATACCTATTAGCTTTATTGACCTAGGACAGTGTTGGGGTCCTGTTTTTGCTTTCCAGGTCCCCATCCACTATCCAGGAGAGAAAACGCTTAACCAAACAGGTAAATAACAATATAAACAGTTGGGTCAGCATGGGTGGTTTTGCTCAGAGTACCATTGGTGGATGGATTACCTGGGCTAGAAAAGTCTGGGAAGCCTTTTGGAGGAAGCTAGACAAACTGGGCCAGGAAGGATAGATGAGAAGGTTCCTATTTTCCTTCTATTTCAAGGCGGTAGGTGTTGTTCTTTAAGATATGGATGGAGCCCTGGGGGGGTATTTTGGCCTCTGCATCTCTAGTGTTCTGGGGATAATGATCCTCGCGCATGCCATCCCTAGACAGCACTTTCAAAACTGAATGAATGGACTGTGGGATAACCATCAGTCCCCAAGTAAAGGGCCAGAGGGCCAGAACTCTGAACAGGGTCAAAGTATGTGCCATATGCACAGCCCTTGTCTAGAGTAGGAATGTGGACTCCAATAAATGTACATTTAACAAAATAATCCCTACCTTTCTTAGGGATTCTTGCCTCTGGGAAGTTAGCACCCTGAAAAATTCCCTCTGCCCCAGAGAAACTTATAAATGCTTGTGGAGTAAGTAACCCAACTTTTGCATCGATTTTCAGAAAGCACTTTATAGTGTTTCTAATAGAATAATCAGCTTCATCAATTAGCTTTAACTTAACTCATTTTTTTTTTTCAGACTCCTTGAGTAATCACAGGAGAGATCACATGTTCTGTGGCTTCTTTAAAATGGTCTGAGAATCCCAGAGAAGGGCCATGCTTGTAGTCTGGAGCCAGAGGACCAGAGGGGACCAGAGCCTAGGTCTTAAGTCCTGTAGCACCTGTGCCAGCCTAGGAATACAGTCAGTGTAGACTCTCTTTTCTCTATTAAAAATTTCAATTACTGTAATGGCCGGTTGGCATTCTCTGAAGATCGGCCAGAAACAAATTCATGGAAACTCCCTGATTTCGTTTACTAGGCCTGTTGTAACAAATGACCACACACTGAGTGGCTTAAACCCACAGAAATGGATTCTTGCACAGTTCCAGAGGCCAGACCAGAGTCTGGCAGGGTCACACTCTCTTCATTTTTTTCAGAGAGAATCCTTCCTTGCCTTTTCTATCTTTTGGTGGCTCCAGGTGTTCCTTGGCTGTGGCAGTATCACTCCAATCTCTGACTCTGTGGTCACATTGCCTCTTCCTCTTCTGTCCCAACACTCCCTGTCTCTTATAAAGACACTTGTCATTGGATTTAGGACCCACGTGGTTCAGCTCAGTTCAAGATCCATAGCTTAATCACATCTGCAAAAACCCTTTCCTCAAATAAGTTCACATACACAGGTTCCAGGGGTTAAGATGTGGATATATTTTCTGGGCGGAGGGATACCATTCAACCCACTACATTGCCCCAGCATATAAAAGTGAAGGGGTCGAGAGAAAAGGAAGGTACCTGAAAGTGAAAATGTGTAAGAAAATTGCTGGCATTGTGTAGCCTGTGCATACACACACCATAGCCAGTGCTGGGACTGCCCTGTTCACAGCGCCTCAGTGGCCACCATTTCCAGACACACCAATGGCTTCCAACCTGTAAGCTCCTCTCGCTCTGCCCAAGGGTTTCCTCTGGTTGCTAGATTGTGTTTGGCCTATGAGCAAGTGAGACAGGCTAAAAATACCAAGGAATTAATGCTCCAGGGAAAAGACTTCAACTGATGATGGATAGGATGGAGGCGTCCAATACCCCAGCTTCCTTACCCTCTGGTGGTACAACTTGGGGAGAGTAAACTACCTGCACACAAATACTTGGCTCAGGATCTGCTCCAACAAGAACCCAGCAGAAGATGCTTAAATATATGTGCTTCCATTTACTGAGTACTTTGATGTCGTTGTGCTAAGAGCTGCATCATACCTCATTCACTATCAGCATAGCCAATGGAATGCCACATTATTATCATTTTACAGGTACAGAATCAGAAGCTCAGACAATGTAAGAACCTCACTTAAGAGTTCACAGGTGATAGTAAATGGAAAGCTAGGATTTGAACCGGCTCTATGAGGCTTCAAAACCCAAGCAATACCTTCTTCCTTTATGAAGGCTCCTGTCTTGGGTTTCTCAGGAAACAGATCCTGAGATGGAGATTGGTGTATGGAAAGTCCATTGGGAGTATTATCAATATCAATAATACTGGGAAATAGATGAAAGCAGGCTTGGTCATAGGGAGAAATTGGACTATGACACATTCAGAAAAGCCTCATTTTATTCCATGGGGAGCTCAGAAAATGGAATAGTCCTTCAGAGTTGTCCTGCCTTGAGGCAATGCGCCTTGTTCTTTATACCCTCCCAGGATCATCCAGTCATTGGATGTGGGCTGCTAGGGAGAAGAAGCATGACCTCGGGTGAGGTAACTCTACTTAACAGAGGGCAATTTCTAGGGAAACTCATCTGAAAGTTTTCTGCTGTCAAAACTCCCAACAAGTGGGGGAATGGCTTCTCTAACCTTGAGAGGGAGGATCTGAGTGTTGTACTAAAATGTGCTCTACTATCTACCCTTTACACTGCTTAGGTCCAGTTTTTTCATACAATATCTTCTGGGAACAACTCCCACAGGACTCTGTAATCTCTTTCCTTGGGTAAACTTACAAGAAAAAAATTACTAGGGTGATCTACAGGCCCCACCATTATAGCTGGTCTTAAAACTGCAACTGAGCTGCCCATTCTAGGTTTATCAGTATAACTTACTCTCAGCTGCCATTTCTGCTGGTTTGAGTGATTTACCTGGTGGGATAACCCAGAGCCTCAACCTAAAGGCCCTGAACACTGGTCGATATGCCCTTCTCAGGCTGTGCTTTCATACATTTGTCCATTAACTATCAAAACTGGTCAGGGAGTATCAAGAGAAGCTCAGCTGGGCCCCCTGGGTGCCAAACGCAGTCTTCTCTCCCCTTCATGGGGTAACAGCAGCCTCACCTCCTCCTGATGATCAGAATCAGTCACTCCTACCAGACTGGAAATAACTTGCTTTGCCTTGTTTCTTAGCATGAAAAGACTAAAAGGACTGGATGTAGCCTAGAGGCTTAAAGTTGAGTGGGACTCTTGCTTTGCCCCTGGTACACGTGTTTCTACTCTAGGAACTAAGATCTTTAAGTCCACAGAGACTGGAATTCTTAGAACTCAAAGCACACTACTAGGCATGACAATAAGTGGGATCACTCCTACTCTCACCCCTTGGTTCTGGGCACATAAATTCTACCTTCTGTGGACCCAACACCATATAATGGTGATTAAGTTGGAGTATATGCTAAATCCTGGGGCCAGGAGGCACCCTTGTGGGCTGTCATCTCCAAGCTGGCACCTTAACTGCACCCTCAAAAGTCTGTCCCATTGCTCTCTTAGGCTGGTAGTTTCTAAGTGGTTCAGTAAGTAATGGAACCGGTAGATCCCATGGTCATATGACAACTTCCATATCTCCTAGATCCTCTAAAATGTGTTTATATGTCTGTCAGAATCAACCACTGTCCCTTCCATGATGGAAAAGGATGATGTCCTATCACAGCAGTTGCATCAGAGGCTTCGACCAATCCCACAGGGAGCCAGGGAGCAAAAATAGGCCCTCAGGGTTGTCTTTATTTAAGGCAAGAGGGCTTCACCTTCATATTCACTCCCTTGCCAACCAGTCATTGCATGCTGGCCGTCTCCTGGAAGGCACGAGAGTTTGGGAGAAGCAGCTTCCTTAGCTGACACAGATTTCCAAAGAGCAACTCAGCTGACAGCTTTCAGCCCCCAACTACCCCAACAGATGGGGAAGGATCTGGCAACAAGACATCCACTGGGCTGTTTATCTTCTGTGAGTGGGGCTGTTGACACATTTTTGCTGTTGTTTTTCCTCCCTGGAGAAATGGATTGGCCCTGAATGGTCCTTACTCGGGCAGTTAGCTGATTGTTGGTGGTTGCAGCAGGAATTATTTCAATGGAGTGTTGGGAGGATAGAGGAATCCAGAGAATTAAGAAGTAACTCTGAAATTAGGAGCCTGAGCTAACAAGTCTAAACCTCTCTTGCAAGGAATTTTGCTGAGAAGAAGGAGGATTCTATAGATTTGGGGAGAATGAATTAAAATACCCTTCCTTTCCCAGTGAGTACACTTGCAAAATAATGGCTGGGGTGATAAGGGAAAATTGGAAGACTTTTTTTCTCTGTGTGAATCTAATTAGTCCCCGGGGGAACTGAATCTGTAGCTCCAGCTTCATTAGTATCATCCCAGCTGAATCAACTGGCTGGAGAACAACCAGGCTTCGGGCAAGCTATAACAGTCAAATCCAAGATTATCTAAGAGGTCAAGTTATTTACTGAGCCAGACAGACAGGGTGGTTTATGTTCATGTTATCTACAAAACGGTTACATCATAATGTGTGAGGTCTGACACTAGGGAGTCAGTCTACTGGCGGTTGGCTGAAACTTTGAGAAAGTATTCTTATTTAGGTCCAAAAAGGAAAATAATTTTTTTAAAAAAGAAGATAACCATTAGTGCCTCTGGGATATCTTGATGGGACAGATTTGAAGAAGGTCAATGGGTTCAGATGTGAGTAGGACTTTCCATGTCATCAAATCAGCAAATCCAATGCAATTGTACTTTCTGAGCATCATTTTTCTATTTTGTGTGTAAAATATGGAGAACCAAGCTCATTATGTTCTAATATAACTGATGAGGGAGGTGGAATTTTCATCCACTCATGAATGATTTGAATAACTTCCTAAGTCCTGTGTTTTACAATTTCTTCACCTTCTAGGAAGATGTGTTCTCAATTTAATCAGGAAGGGTGAAGTCTTCTAGAGTAGGGCTAGGAGGTTAGGAGAAACTGAGCGACCTTAGTTTCTTATGTTGTTCATGGCAGTTGGAGGGGTGGGGGAGAGGATGTTACCCAATGAAGGTGGGTTTCATTCTAAATAACGGGAAGCTCCTCCTTCTTATGACTATACGAATTATTGTCTTGAATGAAGAGTTGAACCAGGTATGTATGGGAGTCAGGCATGGTTCATCCTTGGACATCAAAATATGTCCTTCATCAGCATGACTGGCCTCATGCTCAACAACATTGAGAGCACCTCGTCTGGAATCGTCTCACGCCCCTCCAAACTCTTCTCATGGCTATCTCTTACGCATCCTTCAGATCTCTGAGCTTCAATGCCCCTCCCACCGAAAGTTGAGAACTATCATTTGGCAGATAACAGCTGTATCTAAAGTCAATACTTCCCTGTAATTCTCTCTCAACTGTTTCCTTTGTAGCACATATTCCAGTTTGCAATATTTATTTATTTACTTCCTTATTTATTTTTACATGTTTACCTATCTCAGTCACTTGAATGTAAGCTCCATAAGGGCAGGGACCAACCATATTATTTCACCAATGTCTAGTGCGTTATGATTAGTCAATAAACTTACATTGATTGAATAAATTGTACTGAACAGATTTGGCCTGAAAGATTCATAAGTCAATGGCAATACTTCATTTTATTTTTTAAAGATTTTTTTTAAGTGGAAGAGTCTTTTTTTTTTTTAAAGAATTTTATTTACTTATTCATGAGAGACACACACAGAGAGAGAGAGAGAGCAAGAGAGAGAGAGGCAGAGACATAGTCAGAGGGAGAAGCAGGCTCCATGCAGGGAGTCCGATGTGGGACTCGATCCCAGGACTTCAGGATCATGCCCTGGGCCGAAGGCAGGCACTAAACCACTGAGACACCCAGGTGTCCCAGGAGTCCTTCTTTAAAAAAAAAATTTTTTTTAAATTTATTTATTCATGAGAGACACACACACAGAGAGGCAGGGACACAGGCAGAGGGAAAAGCAGGCTCCCTGCAGGAGGCCTGATGCGGGCCTTGATCCTAGGACCCTGGGATCACACCCTGAGCCAAAGGCAGACACTCAACTGCTGAACCACCCAGTTGTCCTGGTAATACTTTGTTTAAAAGTCAAGATATTGAGCTTGGTCTTAGCTCTGCCATTAACCAGATCTGTGACTTTGGATATGAGCTTCAACCTCTCTGGGAGTCATCTATAAGATGGGAGGCTAAAGAGATTCATCCTAATTCCAGAGTTATGTGACTAGAACTGAAACTGACTGTGATTATCCTGGAGTTCTCGGAGTGTGTTCACACAGTAGTCTCACCTCAAAAGTTTCTCTTTCTAACTGGTTTATATACCTTATTATTCTACGGAGCAGCTTGTTTTGACCCAAGTCATATTTAAGCCAAAAGTGAACAAGTCTTTATTGCAAATATATGTCCATGTAATTAAATTCCAGTACTCATGATTTCCCAAACTACTTTACAGAGAGAATATGGTCATCAGTCTAGAAATCCCCAATACAAATTAAATTAAGCAGTAGGGCTCATTCAAAACTATTACAAATGATACAGGAAACTCAAAGCTTTCGTGATCTTTTCAAAATATTTCATATCTTTGAAGAAATAACAGTATTTACTGGGGTATCAGTTTGTTCTTTCATGTTAAGAATAGAGATATTGAAAAGTTGAGAAATATCCTTACAGACTTACTGGTGAGGACAAAGCCATAATCATCATATTTATTTTTTGACCACAGAGAAGTAGTCATCAGGGTTCATGGAAACACATGACCCAGACATGAATTGCCACTTGAGCAAATGGCATTGGGCTTAGGTCCCTTTGGACAGGTTGATGCCACTTTCACAGTGTCACAAGGAGAAGGAAGTCATGTCTGACTTTTTAAGTGTCTGTGTTATGAGCAAATCTTTTCTGGCATTGAGATGTTTGCTGGTACCCAGTTATTCATTTCACTACTGTTAAAACTCTAGTGGTGGCTTTTAGTCGGAAAAAATGGAAAGCAAATCCCAGCATCTGTCATCATTATTAGCATTATGTATATTTTCCTAAGTAAGTTGGAATCAAGTGTTTAGTTGACTTAGAGGCATTAAATACTACTCATTGCCCTGAACTTCTGAATCAAGGATGTAGGTAACAGGTTGAAAGTAAGCTCAGGTGCAAGGACTCAAAAGACCATCTCAGCTGAGAACGGCTGGCCTAGAAGTGAGAGCTCCTACAAAAAGTGGCCAGACTTATTCCATGTGACCATGGATGACCTGGTGCTTTTATTAATAGTGCACTGTGATGGGGCCTTCAGTTTGGATTTACATGCAGAGAGAGATTAAATGCATTTCTGTGTTTTAAGGGAAGTTAGAAACCTATAAACCAACAGGATGGGTTCCAGAAGAAGTTGACTTCTTTAAGATCTGAATTCCACTGACATTGGCTAGACAGATCTTTGAGCCAGTGGCTAAGGATGGATTTATTCAGGCCTCAGCTTCAAGTCTCAGTAAGAACAACAACAACAAAAAATGTTCCTACATGTAAGTAAACACACTTTGAACTCTGGTTAATCTGCCCCAGGCAAAAATATTTCTTTCCAACCTCTCTCTCTTAGAACTCATTAAGAGGTCTTCTGTCCTCCTCTTCCTCCTTCTTCTTTCCTTGAATCCTCTCCTGTCTTTGCTCCTTCCTTTACCCCACAGCCTTTTTTGAAAATTACTCCAGAGTGCCAAACTGTTTGCCTTGCTGATTCTTTATTTCTGCACAAGAGGATTCCCATTTCTCTCAGCCTCAGAACTTTTTAAAAACATGAGTTTTAAAGATTCCCTTCTATATATGTATGTATATGTATGTACATGTATATATGTACATATACATATGTATATATACATAATGTATAAGAAATGTGTGTATATGTATGAAATATAGGATGCTTATTAAGTATAGAAGCATAAATAAGATGTTATTTCTTTATAAATTAAAGATATTGTGGGTGACAGTTTGCATATTTGCCTTTTTTTTTTTTTTCAGACTCTCAGGACACTGGTACATCTCATATCCTCTCCAGCCCCCATTACTGAAATCTATCCATGAGTTTGAGGCTTTGGTTTGTATTAAAAGGCTATCATGTTAAGCTGTTTAGTCACATACAACAGAGTGAAGGAGTTTCTTTGCTCCTTCCTAAGAGTAAGTTTTGCTAGGGCAGACTGTTGAGGAGACATACTAAAATGGGAACTGGAAGATGGGAAGAATTGTAAATGATGAGTAAGCCAGGGCTTCTAACCCTCTTCCCCTATCCCATCTCATTACCTTCTCAGTTTCTGCCAGAAAGAAATGATCCGTGTCCAGTAGATTAGCCTTCCTCTGTTTTTCTCAGCCTGGCCAAAGACTAAGAAACCCTAGGTTACTTCTTTCTTCTGGTATACTCTATTCAGTCATGTTTTGTTCTCTACAACATGTCAGGCATTATATTAATTGTTGGATGAGCCTTGTCACACTAAGCACACTCCTGCCTTCCCAGGGCTTATAAACCAGGATCAACAGGAAACAGGCCAATAAATAAACCTATAATCAACTATGGTTAACACTATGAGGGAATTTAATGGGGCTCTGTGATAATGAGTGACATATTATTATAAATGGGGCAAGACAGCTTCTCTGTGGAGGTGAAAATGTATGAGAGAGAGTCCCAACCACATGAACAGGAAGATGGGTGCTCTAGGCAGGGGAATAGCAAGTGTGAAAACCATGACTCAGAGGGCAAGTCAGAATTTTAAGAATGTTAACTCATGAATCATTGGTTCTACTTGAGTCTTGAGCAAATGTCTTCAGGAATTGAGTGTTCATCATTAGGTGATTTATAGATTTTGTACCACTTGACTAGTTCTTGGGCTGAGGAATACTCAAGTAGTATAGTAAGATAGTATTTTAAAAATATTTTTCTTAACCGTATTTTAGGAAATTACAAGCTGGAGAGGATAAAAGGGAAGTTTCTAAGGTCTAAATGAAACATAATTACCCAGGGGTGCCTGGGTGGCTCAGTCGGTAAGTGTGGGACTCTTGATTTCTGCTCAGGTCATGTTCTCAGGATCCTGAGATCAAAGCCCCATACAGCCCCCCATCAGGCTCCACAGGTGGAGACTGCTTAAGATTCTCTCCCTCTCTCCCTCTGTCACTGCCTCTCTCCTACCCTCCCTCTCTTCATCTAAAAAAATAAAAGAAACATAATTTTTCATAAAGTAAATTAAAAACTGTTTTCTTTGAACTCTAGGCATTGTGTCTCATTCATCTTTTTTGTTGTTGTTGTTGTTCTTACTACATTTCTGAGTGCCAGCTTTCAAGTCTCCTTTCAGCAAACATCTCAGAGTGGAGTGATACTACTTGGAGAGAAGAGGGTTTGCAAATGTGCTATGGGTTAGCACAGGCATTCAGAGTCCTCGGTTGTAGCTTGTGTAAGAAAGAGGAGGCTGGCTGAGCTCTGAGCTTACTTTCAGCTCAACAGCACCTCTGCTAGTCAGTGTATTTTATACTAGCCCTCTCTTCTGTGTGCCTGCACATCTCTCTTCCTTCTGGAAATTGTCCCTCCCACCACGTTGCCATGTCGTTGGTCCCGTTTGCCTTGACTCTAAAGTGGGCTCATGACCTAAGATTGGCCAATCAAAGTGGACCATTACTCTGGCCATGGTGATTGGTTCAGCCATGAGCACATGACTCCAGTAAGAGCCTAGCACTCTTCAGCCAGATTTGATATGTGAAAGCTGGAGGAGATTCTCTCCTTCTAGGATAGGAAGCTTTAAGGACAAAATGGGTTTAGGATCATGAGCAGACATCTGGCTTCCAGATGGAGAAAGAAACTGACGTTAGCACCCAGCAGAGGTGAGTGGAAAGACAGAGATGGAGAGAGGGAGGGAGAAAGTTCAGGCATGGAAACCTGAGCCCTGATTTCCCCATACCTGAAGTAAGATGCATTTCTCAGACTTCCCAGACAACGCTTTACCTTTTAGACTTAAGTGCTAGTTTGAGTTGCATTTGCATCTCTCTCAACCAATATATACTTTCAAAATTATATATATATATATATTTCAAAAGAGTATATATGTATATTTCATTTTCATTCAAATATACATATATATTTCATTTCCACTAAATCTTGCTATACAAAGTAGATGTAAATTCATGTAAACTTTCCATTCAGCAACAAACATTAGGAATTTCTCGTGTAGGACAGCTAGATAGTTTTCTTGGACTCGCTCAGATTTGTAAGAGAAGACTTTCAATTCTTTAAGTACAGATTATGATCCAGAAGGAAAATCAAAGGGTATGTTTGCATCTGTGATAAGAGCAAACAATGTTAAGAATGAGGTGCTTAATGGGAATGAATTTTCCTTTTGAATGTACTTTATTACAACCTTACTGTGTAATTGGAGGTATTATTTTCAGACAAAGCTCTGTTCTCATCTATAACCAGAAAACTATCATTTTCTTAGGTTGAGAAACAAGCAGAAATACTTTTGTTTTGTTTTGTTTCCTGGATTTAAAAAGAAGACTCATAAATTGGAGAGGTTGGTGGTCTGTATTTGTGACTTGTGCAAACTGCTTCCACATCTTCCTGAACCATCAAAGGACAAATCACTGTTGAAAATAGTGGGGTTGTTGCAGGCCACTTAAGGCAATCCTGAAGATGAGTCATTAGATTTAAACCCCAGGAAGTGAAGACTCAGAAGGAGAGGAGATGGGTCCATGACCTCCATTTCCATCCTTGTCCACCACAGGGAAGAAAGAAAGCCCTACACATGGATAAACTGGAAATCCTGGGTGGGTGTGGAAGAGCCTAACTTTAGACTTGCTTCTACCATGGTTAGGAAATGAAAGTGCATTATCATCTTTAAGTTTCCTTACTCAAGTAAGACTGTCTCAGGGCTCTGGTGAACCATAAAATATCTTGGATTAATGAAGCAGCCAATAGTAGACATTTTTAGTAATCTTAGTACTCAAAGGCTTGAAATTCCACTTAGGGAAAATGCATTGAGTCTTTGGGGAAATAACCATTTGGCTTTGTAATTCTAATTGTATTTCTGCAAAGTCAAGTGGGCCTGGGAAGTCCCGGAACTCTGTTTTATAGAGTGATACTCATTGTTGTTGGTTTTGTTTCTCCTTCCTCTTTAGTCATTTAGTGAAAATGACCAAATACAATATTATAAAGCTCTGAGGCAAATCAGAAAGTACTTAAGCTGGAAGAGAACTTAAAATTCCCTTTCTAGATGAAAAAAGAGTATCTCACGGCAGTTGTGAGATTTGCCCAAGGTCTCATAAAGGTCTGATAGTTTTTAGGGGTGGCTTCATCACCAGATAACTACATCAGCCTTTCTTAAAATATGTGTATTGTAATACTGGTGAACAGTTGTCCTGTGCAAATAGAGTTTGCTAAACAAATGGATTTGGGAAATAGCACACTGTAGCTCTTCTTGGAACATACTAATGACCCAGATGTTTCACAGTAAAAAAAGAACAAGAAATCATTTCTCTATATTTATCAGAGAATTTGCCCAGTAAATTTGACCAAGAAACCCTTGTTCTGTGTAACACCTACCAACATTTTTTTCCTTTATTTTTTTTATTGGAGTTCAATTTGCCAACATATAGCATATCACCCAGTGCTCATCCCACCAAGTGCCCCCCTCAGTGCCCGTCACCCAGTCACCCCAACCCCCTGCCCACCTCCCCTTCCACGACCCCTTGTTCGTTTCCCAGAGTTAGGAGTCTCTCATGTGCTGTCACCCTCACTGATATTTCCCACTCATTTTCTCTCTTTTCTCCTTTATTCCCTTTCACTTTTTTTTTTTTATATTCCCCGAATGAACAAGACCATATAATGTTTGTCCTTCTCCGATTGACTTATTTCACTCAGCATAATACCCTCCAGGTCCATCCACAAACACCTACCAACTTGAATAGATCGAGTTTTCCATGCAGGAAAGACTGATACGTCTGTTTGCTGTTTGCTCTGCCACATGAACACATGCTCCTGGGTACATTTTTAACTTTGTTCTGGGCTTTAATGGGCTAGTTTAGATTTTATGTAAAATGCTAAATTAAAAAATTAAATTTTCTACAGAGGAAAGGTTTTCAAACATATTGTTTCTGGTACTTTTACAGTATGACTTAGGAAATACCAAAGTGCCATAACCCAACGAAATTCAGCATGTGGTTCTTGGAATCAAACAATCTGACAATTAACTGTCTGAGTAAGCTTGAAATATGAACCCATGAGTCAGCATGACCAAGCCAACTCTGCATGGGTGTGCCTAGCAGACCAGGAGTTGTTAGTTACCCTGAGTGGACCTATTAGCCAACATTTTACTAAACATCTTCCAGTGACATTGCTAAATCTTTCTAGAGCTCACCAATTCAAATGCCTTGGGGCAAGAGCATAAATGGATAAAAATGTAATATAGAGTGGTAGAGACCATATTGAACTGAGGAGCACTTGACCCCTATAAGCAAAAGAAAACATTTTTATAATTTCTTCCAAACAAAATTTATTTGGGGGCTGAATTAATTATAAGCCATGATAGTGTGTAATCTCTCCTCTGTCTTGACCTTAAAAGGAGAAGCAAGGTATCAGTAACACCAGCTAGAATGATCCTAGAAAATACTGGCATTTTGCGAGCTAGTAAGATTAGAGAACTGAGTAATTGGTTTATCAACATCATGGTTTTACAATTCATGGGTATATTCAGCTTTATCTTATAAACAATATGCAGTTTTCCATTCCCATGAAATTGGAATTTAGCATCCAAACTAGATTGATCATTATCAATTCTTCCAGTGATTCAGAAGACACTGGGGGAAGCTGGCAATGCTTCTGGGGCATCATTTTGTCCAAGAGTCCTATTGTACCAGGGAAACTCAAAGGAGGTCAGGTGCAGGGATTCTTCATTTGATAGTACAAGTGCTAATAGGAAGTTTGCTGTGTTGAGATTAGACTTGTGGAATTTTCTGGGAAAATCAAAACACCATAACTCAAAACAAGAGAAGATTGCTAAAAAGTGATTGAATAGGTGAAAATTGGTAATCACCTAGAAAATTAGAAGGAGATGGCCTAATTTCACTTGTAGAATTGTAGAAATTACCAGAAAGCTGCTACAAAAAGTAGGTTTTCGGGAGAGAGGGTTGTTATTGAAAGAATTTCTTTTTGGAAAAGGTTTTAAATTAGGATAAATGCCTGTCATCAGTAATTGTGAAAGTGCATGCCTTCCTAGACACAGAAAGAGCCATGATCCATGCAGGTTGCATTCTGATTCAAGAACATTACTAAACGTCTTCTAAGAGCTTATGAACATGGGAAAATCCACTTGTGAGTTTTCAAAGGGCGCTGATGTTTCTTCTTTGGCTTCAGCAAACCTCCCACAATACCTGTTACTATGTAGTACCCAGAGTAGGCACTTAACACACAACCAAAATGTGTTCCTCAGAAGAGCTGGCTAGCGCGGACTGAGCCCTTGCTGTGTATGAGCAGGGCGTTGAACTGAGTGCTTTATATACAATGTCATGAATTCTTCTGGCAACTCCTATTTTACAGATAAGGAGACTGAATTTCAGAAAGAGTGGGCACCTCATCCAAAGTGATATAACAAGCTAAAATGACAGAGTCAAGAGCTAATGCCCATATGCTTTTCAACATATCGTGTAACTAAATGTAAGTTTACAAACATGGAGATGTTTGAGGAACAAGTGGGTTTGCGAGGTGGGAGGAGAGGAAAAGCTACAATCTATA
Source organism: Canis lupus baileyi (assembly GCF_048164855.1). Taxonomy (NCBI): domain Eukaryota; kingdom Metazoa; phylum Chordata; class Mammalia; order Carnivora; family Canidae; genus Canis; species Canis lupus. Next base: position 1,121,562 of record NC_132873.1, on the reverse strand, counting down.
GGAATAATTGGACTGCATTTGGGAAGGTGTTAATTGCGATGAGACTTGAGGAAAGAATGAAAAAGCTATAGAGGGGTGAGAGGGTGTTACTGATTAAGATTACAAAGAGCTCAATGTCACCCGTCATATCTGTGCTTTAAAATCAGGTAATGCAACTATTTGTAGCTATGAGGCTGGGAACATGTTGAAAGATTGGGTCAAGAATGTGCAGTGGGTCAAATAGTGATACTCTACCTACCCTAAAAAAAGAGATATGTCCGAGTTCTAAACCCTGGAACATTAGTATATGATTTTAGAATAAGGGTATGAATAGAAGAGAATCTTAGAATAAGAATATGATCTTAGAATAAGGGTTTTTGCAGATGTAATTAAAGTAAGAATATCCAGATGAGCTTATGCAGCGTTAGGGTGGGCCCTTAAACCTAATGCAGAGTGTCCTATAAAAGATGGAAAATAAGACACAGACACAGAGGGAAAGCCATGTGAAGACAGAGGCAGATATTGAAGTAATTTGTCCCTAAGCCAAGGAATATCACAGATTTCCAGAGCCCCTAGAAGCTAGGAAAGAGGTATAGAAGACGTTCTCTCTCAGCCTCTAGAAGGAGCCAGTCTTTTTCATGCCTTGATTTCAGAATTCTGACCTCCAGAACTATGGGAGGATAAATTTCTGTGTTTTAGCCACCAAATTCATGGTACTCTGTTATGGCAGCCCTAGGACACCAATTCAGGGTGTCTGTCAAATATGTGTCTGTGGACCTGCTTCCTCTAGCTCTCAGGTTTCTCTCAGGGTTCATGGAGCTTCTTTAGAGAAATATGAACCCATGATTTGGGAAACTGAGCTGTGTATTCTGGTTTGGAAGCTAGAGAAGATATATTCTTTAAAGTGACCTCTCAGGTGGTAGCTTTTATGTTCTCACTGTAGAATTGTCTAAACTGGCCCCAGAACCCAGACGATTAGTTTGCATTCTCCGACTTCTCATCTTGATTCTTCTTTATTTCCTTCTGTGGTTTAAGCTCCAGCAATGTAATCAATATCCGTCTCCTGGGTGGTCCTGGACTGCACCATCCCTGCTTTACGCAGGTGTTCGCCAGAAAGATGGAGCAGTCTGCACCTTGGAAATGTTACAGACTTGAGATATGCTAAACCCAACGGACTAATATCACAGCGGCTTTCCAGTTTTTCTATCCCAGAGGTTGTTGCAGATTCATCCTTTGATGTCAGAGAGTTAGTAGACACCCCACAAAGGGTTAATATTCTGGCATCGGAATATTGAGACTCCTGATGCAAAGCCTCAGTGGGCACCAGCAGCAAGCCTACTGGGGAAACAAACCCCCAGGGCTCTTAGAAGAGGCTCCGAGACACACCTTTAGTGTTGCCATAGATGCAAAACAGACACCAAGGGTCTGCATAAGCTGAAGCGCTTTATCCCGGTGGACGGATCTCCCGACCTGTGCTACCCTGACAGGTTCCTGTGGGTGCAAGGCTCAGGTACGATGTGCAGGGATGAATAGGTATGAAAATGAAGTATGTCCACCATATCAGAGATTCTGGGCTGTGAACTGTCCAAGTCACTTCAGACCCTTTTATTTCCTCTTCCACTCTGTTCTCGTAAGGTTTAACTGAGGTCTTATCTCTGCAGTATTCATCTCTGCTATCTTTTGAAAACATCTGCTGTCTTTGCTAGTAATGAGGAGAAATGTGCTGTTAGCTGGTGAAGAAACAGTGCTGTTTCCACCCTTATTAATGCTTTAAAAAATCCAATTTACTCATTCATTCCAGTTTTTCAGCAAATATTTATCAATAACCTCTTTGTGCAGTTCTCTTTTAGGTAGAAGAGAGAAGGCAGGGATTTTAACAGACCACATTTTTTTCTCATGGAGCAGCTAGGCTGGTGGGGAAGAGACTGACAACGAAAAAAGAAATAAATGTGCACTAGTTCAGATGGTGATAAAGGGCTAGGAAGAAAAACGAGGTAAGGTAAGTAGGGAGAAGATGTTGGTAGGGGTCTTAATTAGCTTAGGCTGCTATAACAAATGCCATAGACCGAGTGCCTTAAACAATAGAAATTCACTTTCCCATAGTTCTGGAGGCCGGGAAGCCCAAGATCAGGGTCCCTGCTGATTCGATTCCTGGTGAGGTCTCTCTTCCTAGTTTATAGACAGATACTTCTTCACATGGTGGATAGGGGGCACTTATAAGGACACTAATCAGATTGAGTCCCCATCCTTATGATTTCATTCAACATTAATTATTTCCTTATTCCAAGTATAGTCCTATTGGGAGTTAAGGCTTCATTACATATGAATGCTGGAGGAACACAAGTCAGTCTATCACAATGGGACAGTGAAAGTTGCTGTTTTATGTTGGGTGGTCAGGATAAGCTCTCCTGACATTCGATCTGAGAGCCAAAGAAGTGAGGGAAGGAAACCTTGTTGGTAGCCAGAGTCTGCTTTCCAGACAGACAAAAAAGCAGAGTCTCTACAATAAGAATATGTGTGGGGAGTTTGAGAAACAGCTAGGAAACCAGTGGGTGTGGAGTTCAATGAGCCAACCAGAGAGTGCAAAGAGTTGGACTGAGGAGAGCTGCAAGGGTTGGAGCCGATGGCACACCACTTTGTAGATCATCGTAATACCCCGAGTGGAGGGGTGGCATGGTCTGACCTAAGCTTCAGAAGGATCCCTCTGGTGGCGATGTGTGTACTTCTCTCTCCCTTCTTCGAGTAGTGGGTCTCAAAAGATGGCTCACAACACTTCTTTCCAACCTGCACATGCACATCTCTCCTCATATCAAGAAATAGAGCATGTTTCCTCTCTTCTTGAATCTGAGTTGTTCTTACAGTTGGCTCTGACCACAAGGATGCAGGGAAAGTGACATCATTGGACTCCTGAGTCTAGACCTGAAGAAGATGGACCATTTCTGTTTTCTGCCTCTTGAAACTCAGCTGCCATGCTATGAGGAGCACAAGGCCCAGGGAGAGGCCACGTAGAGGAAAACAAGGAAGCTGCAGTTGGCAGCCAGGGGAGCTCCCGGATAGCAATTGGCACCACTGGTCAGCTGCTCTCTTGGACTTGCCAGCCCTACCGGCTCCCTACACACCTGTAGCCTGAGCCAGTGTTACATGGATCTGAAGAGCTGCTCACCTGAGCCAGCCAACACATAGAGTCGTGAGGTAATAAAATAGCTGTTGTTTTAAGCCACCAGTTTTAGGATGATTTATTATGCAGCAGTGGGTAGTTGAGACACCACTTCTCATCCCCCTTTCCTTTCCCTCTCCTGTCTACCTCCCTCCTTCCCCTACCCCCTCCCACTTTTCCCTTCCCTCTTCCCTTCCATTTATTTTTCTTTCCTTTCCTTCTTTCTTTTTTCTATTATCTTTCTTTCCTTTTTATCCTCATATACCATCATCTGTTCATTCTGTACATGTATGCTGAGCCCATGTAGGGAAAAAAAGGCTAAATTCTTATGTCTAAGAAAATATTTACTAAAGAAGGGAAATAGCTGATAAGACGGGGTGTGTGGCTACCTATATATCACAGAATAGAAGAAGAAAGAGTTGAGAAAAATATAAAAATTGAAATAATGTATTTTCAACGGTTCTTGGTCTGAGATCAAGCTGGTTGTCCCAGAACTTATTCTTGCAAGTCTCCCGGGGATTGGGAGAGCACTGTAGTGTCTCATCCTTCCTGGAGCAGGAATAGGACTCTGAAGGCTGAGGATGTCATTGCTCTTTTAGAATCTTGACTTTAGTTACCATTACCCTAAGAGTAATTAGCTTTCTCCTGATGCATAATAAATTTCCACAAATTTAGTAGTTTAAGACAATACCCATTTCATAAGCTCTCATTGTCATAAGTCAGAAGGCACATGCTAGGTTTTCTGATGAGTCCCAAAGGGCTGAAATCAATACATCAATCAAGCTGAATTCTTGCTTGTAGGCTCTGGAAAAGAATCCACTTCAAGTTCACTCAGATTATTGGCAGAATTCAGCTTCTTGAAGTTGTAGGATTGAGGTCTCCATTTCCCTACTGACTTGCAGCCAGAGGCTGTTCTCAACTTCTTCTAAGCCACCCACAGTCTCTGCCACATGGTCTCCTCCACCTACTGGTTAGCAAGAGTACATGGCATCCTTCTCCAGCTCCCAATCTCTGACCTTGTCTTCTGTGATGTGCTGGAGAAATTCTCTCCTTCTAAAGGGCTCATGTGATTAGGTCAGCCCTACCTGGATAATCTCCCTATTTTAAGGTAACTATGTCATATAACATCACTTTATCATGGGAGCAAAATCCACCATATTCACAGTCAGGTGCACTGTGCAGAGGGTACATACTGGGCGTGGAGGAGGGGACCATCTAATAATTGTGGTAAGCAGCACCAAAACTTGACAATTATTAGTGTTTTAAAAGATTTCACTCTTTAAGGAGCAGGAGGGCCAGACAATGAAGCAAAAGTCTGTGTGGACCGTGCTTGAGTTTTATTTGAGTACATAAGCTGATATGCATAGATACTTGTTTTTTTTTTTTAAAGATTTTATTTATTTATTCATGAGAGACAGAGAGAGAGAGAGAGAGAGAGGCAGAGACACAGGCAGAGGGAGATGCAGGCTCCATGCAGGGAGCCCGACGTGGGACTCAATCCCGGGTCTCTAGGATCACACCCTGGGCTGAAGGCAGCGCTGAGCCACCCAGGTTGCCCGATACTTATTTTTTTGACTAAAGAAAGCGGAGAACTTTCGTTTTGTCTTCTTTTTGTTGGTGGGTGTCCACAAGTGGGGGAAGAGAATAAGAAGACAACTTGGCCTGTACATTCCCCATTGCCACCATGAACTGACTCTGAGCCCCTACCAGAGAAAAAGGAAAGAGCACAGGTTAGAAGCAGAAAATGACTGAGTTCAGGGAATCAGGAAGACACCGATTCTGTGAGGATTGCTTCAGAATTTTAATAACAGAGTATGGAGACCTCGACGCCCTTCCAGCATACCCCCTAGCCTTCCATACCTATGTTAGCTTTAGCCTCACTTGGTAAAGTACCGAGAGGAACAGCAGTATGGCCAGAGCTCCAGGCCCTTGCAACAGCAGGGGAATGGTGGTGTCAAGGACAATCAATCCTGGTCATAGTTCTAAACAGGGAAGGTAAGTTTGAGTGGCTTTTTTAAAATAAAAGAGAAAGAAATATCAGTTGCATTTTATAATCCTAGCTCAGAATGGGAATCATGAAATTAATTTCTGTTTTACCATCTCTTATCCCTAGAAACAGTTTTGTCATTTCCTTTTCTAGAAACTGCAACGAAAATTCACAAGCTTATTTTGCTTTGTTGCTGATAACACCCATGAAACATTTTTCTTTGTCTGGCTCATCCAATTGTTTAAAGCCTTTCTGATTACATTACTTAGAGCTCTAGACTGCTTCCTCCTGGGTACCTGGAACCTTTATGAAGACTTCAGTTAGTTCCCTCATTTTAAAGACTGTCCAGACATCAACAGAAGATAATTGCCACATGCTGTGTTTCCAGTAGCATATAAATCACGTAAAAGTAGACAAGAATAATTTTTATATTAGTGAGATCTAAGAGCCCAAGGTTTAATTAAGTGAAACTTACTTGTAAGTTGTTCTTTTTAAGAATGGCTTCACTGAGCATCACCTGTCCCTTCTCTTGATCGTGAGGAGAGGCTCTGCAGTGTAGTCTCATTGGTAAATAAATGATGTCATTTGGCTGGGAGATTGAGAACGGGAGCGCAGTCTTGCCTGTGCCCAGGCAAAACACATGTAGGGCGGATTGACTTTCTCTCTATTTGTCGAGCTTACTCCTATTGCAGAGTCTTTGCGTACACTGCTTCCTTTGCCCAAAATGCTCTTCTCCCAGGTCTCCAAAGGCTTGGCGATTTCCATCCTCCAATGGGTACTTCGCTGTTGCTGTTGGTCACATAGCCCTATTTTGTTTCCTGCATAGCATTTATAACTATCTGAAATCATCGTGTTGCATGTTTTCTTTTGTAACCTGCTGTTGACTGAGACCTTTTATATTACTTTTAAATAGCTGACTTAGGTTCAGAGCTGAGGACAAGCAAGTTGTTATATACCTCTGAATTCTAAAAATTGCCATAAAAGATCAGGCCAAGGTCCCTCCCTTGGGTAACTAAATAACTACAGATATGGCCCTGTTACCCACAACAGATTGGGGAGGGGGTTCTAGAAATGAATGGGGGTGGGGGCCAGGGACCACTGGCCTTGTGAAATGGTGGGAGGTTACTTCCTCCACTCCCATCACTATCCGGCCCAACTAGGTGACCCCAGAGTCTCCATAGTCTTGTTCCTAGAGCTGGAGATTTCATTGACGGAAGGCTGGTATCTCCTCATTGGTAGATGATAGATGACTGGCCAGCTGCAGAATGGGCAGTGTGGTGAGGGAGTGACTAGAAGAGTTGAATGTGTTCTGGGGGGAGCTGATGAACACAGAGTGTTAATTCCTTTTCACCTAGAATTACCTGAAGACAGGATGCTTAGTGGAGCAGATGGTACCAAAGGAGTGACTATGGACTGTGGTCTGGGGTACCTTATAAAACTGCTATTTCCCATGGACTCTAGAAAAGCTGGAAGAGGACCTTCAGGGTTCCTGATGCTCTCCATCAAGGAGCACAGAGGTCGGAGAAGAACACAGAGTTGCAGTCCTGACCAGGCAACAGGAAGATAAAGCCCTCTGGGGAATGTTGAAAGGGGTTCAGTGTCCTAACACACAAGCCATGGTCTATGTTAGGACCTGATCATTTAAAGACTGTTCTGTCTCACAGATGCTTTTCTAATGAAGCTTTATCAAACTGGCTCAGCTCAGAAGTAAGATATAATAGTGACAGGAGGTGTCAGCACTACACCATCAGCTAAAAGCTTTGTTTGCCTAAAGTAGGACATCTGGTCACTTCCTGGCATGCCTTGATGACCATTTCATTGTTTGGGAGGAGTTTCAGACATAGGAAAACATGTCTCTAAGATTTTACTGAGGCAGATATTTCTTAAATGTGAGGAAAAAGATTCTAAACAAGAGTATGACTCAAGAGGGAAGGGCATTTGTGAGAGTACATAAGGCAGGAAAGGAAGTCTCTAAAACAACCCAATAGTCTCCCAGGGAGTTCTCCAGTGAGTGTACATTTGAAAAGGTCATGTACACAAAAAATTGAATGAGCAAGAGATAACCAAGAATGAACAGTGAAAGAACATGTTGTAAAAGCTAATGACTAGGCTCAATTATCACTGTGAAAAGTGAAGGAAACAAAAGGCATGATGTCTATTCTCAGAAAAGAATATGAGAAAAATGGCTCAGAATAATGTTTTTGCAAAATGATGCAACATTAGGTGAAAGGAAGGTCAGTTTCCTTGCTTCTGTCTTCTTTCTGTCTCCTTGACCAGGAACAATGAACATCAAGCTGGGTGAGTATGGAAGAGACATTACTGAAAGAGACATAAGTTGTTCATAAATGGAAGATCTGTCATGTTCCTGGATCAATGAGGGTAGGTATTCAATTCTTGCCAAAGTTATGTATAGAATCAACAAAAATTCCAATTAAAATCCCCATAGGTAAATGTTCTCCAAAGCACATGTTGAAGAATGATTATTACAGCACAATTCAGGGTAGCTGAAAACTGGAAATAATCCAGCAGAATATTTAGATAAATTGTTGTGTAATCACACAGTGGAATACTATACAGCAGTGAGAAAGAGCAGCTACACTTTACAACATGAATGAATTTTGCAAACATAAGGTTTATTATAAAAGAAGCCAGACACAAAATAACACACACTGTATGACTCCATGCATAACAGGCAAAGCCAGTCTATACTGTTAGAAGTCAGATGGTAGCTACTGTGAGGAGTAAAGACTAGAAGGGGCATGTGGGGCTCTTAATTTAGAAACTGATTAGGAAAGTACTAATTTTGTGAAAATTCAGGCGTACACTTGTGATTTGTGTACTTTTCTGTAGCTATGCTATGTGCTAATGAGATGTTTACATCATCTACAAGTAAAGAACTAGTTCCATGGGATTTTGTTTTGGAACTTGACCAACTCTTCTGAAGTGTATATGGAAAATTATAATTGTTAGTGCATGTATTAATCAGGGTTCTCCAGAGAAACAAAAAGAAAATATATATTTGATTTATTATAAGAAATTAACTCAGTCAATTGACGAGTCCCAAGATCTGCAGTCAGCAAGCTGGAGTCTCAGGAGAGCCAATGGTACAGTTGCAACATGAAAGCTGGCGGCTGGGAGACCCAGAAAGAGCCAGTGTTTCTGTTTGAGTCTCAAAGCATGAACAGAATGTCCAGCTCAGAAGCAGTCAGGTAAGAGCAGTTTCCTCTTAGACTTTTTTTTTTTTTTTTCTATTTAGGCCTTCACCTGACTGAATGAGGCTGACCCACAGAAGGAGTACAATCTGCTTTACTCGGTCTACTAATTGACAAACACCCTCACAGACACCCAGAGTAATGTTTGACTGAATACCTGGGTACTCTGTGGCCCAGTCATATTGATACATAGAAATCAACCATCACAGTCCAATCCCTGCCAAGTTGGCACCCAGGGGCATCTCCTTAAACCATACTTAATCACCAAATAAAAACAATAACAAAGTCATAATTCCACCCAAGATGATACAACTATCCTATATATGACTAAAAACCCACTAACTAGTAAGGTTATAGTCCTTGCTCTTCTCCTTGACAATCTGTAATTTAAATACTATAATGAAAAATTAACAACATTTCAATATTATGATATAAATAATGAATATAATATTATGTTACATGATAAGGGAATAGGAGGAAAAAATAGAGATGTTATCTGTTATATACACTCATATGTGTAGCTATATTTGCACATGTATATGGTGAACATATATATGTTAAGATACATATTCAAAACAAAATAAGGAAAAAATACCCATGACAATTATAGTTCTCATCTCTGAAACTGGTCATGTCGTCTTGGCCGATATTTATAGCTACCTTCTTGGGACGCCTGGGTGGCTCAGCAGTTGAGCACCTGCCTTCAGCCCAGGGCCTGATCCCAGGGTCCTGGGATCGAGTCCCACGTCGGGCTCCCTGCATGGAGCCTGTTTCTCCCTCTGCCTGTGTCTCTGCCTCTCTCTCTCTCTCTGTCTCTCATGAATAAATAAAATCTTAAAAAAAAATACAGCTACCTTCTTCCACTACCCATTTTGTATTTCCTTTGACTTCAGCAAATGCCTTAGCTGGTCATGATTCTTCATCTGGTGGGATGACCCAAACCTTCATTCCTAAGGGGTCTAGGCCATTAATAGCCCTGCCTAGATTGGGTTGTTGTAGTTTTCCATCGGCCTTAGTAGCAGAGCATAGCCATACTAGGAGACGCTGTAAGGGATCTCCTGTATTCCAGACGTATTCTTCTCTCCTCCATTGTGGAGTTGCAGTCCGGTTTCCCGTTGGCAGGCAGAGTCAATCTCCCCAGACAACAGTAACTCCCTTCTTTGCCTGATGATTCAGAAGCATGAGGAGGCCAAAGTGGCCAGGCGGCAGTCTTAACTTCCAGTTCAATGGAATCATTGTTGTATCTTCTGGTGGAAGCATTCCTCCTTCTGGAACTAAGACCTCTAGGCCAGCAGAGCATATGGTCTCGAGAACAGGAAGCAAAGATTTTGCTAGTGGGTCACTAGGGGTAAGTGAGCGGTGCCATTCACATTTCCACCCCCAATCACTAGACTCTGGAGTCCTGGCAATGGGAGACACACCACTATATACTGGATGCTGTTTCAGAGCATCTGCAGCCCTCAGAAGAACTTTGCCCTAGCCAGTGCTGCGTCCTCAAGAGGCCATACTACTGTTCCACCAAATCAGCGGCTTCGGGTGGGTGGGGAGCAGGGTAAGACCGCTGAATCCCCTGAGCATGGGCCCACTTCTACACTCCATTTGCTGTAAAGTGGATTATGTGAGCAGAAACGATGCTGTGTGGAACACTGTGGCCGTGGCGGAGGCTTTCTGTGAGTCCACGGATGGTAGTTCTGGCAGAAGCATTGCCTGCAGGGAGGGTTCATCTGTATCCAGGGGAAAAATGGACTCCATTAAAAGCAAAACAGCGTCCCCTCCATGAGAGAAGTGGTCCAGGGGGCTCAGCTGGCTGATCACGCGGGGAATGGTGCTCAGTGGGGACAGCGCTGCTCTCCTGCCAGCACTTGGGCAGTCAGTGGTGGCCATAGCTAGATCGACCTCAGTGCGTGGGACTCGCCATTCCTAGGCCCATGCAGAACCTTCGTCTTCGCCATCACCCGTACTTTGCTCACAAGCTCATAGGTGATCGTGGAAGTAGGGGGAGTGGGAGAGAAGGGGCCGAATCATAGCTACAGGATGGGTTACTTGATGATTATAATCCTCCTCTGTTGAGGTGACCCGTTGGTGAGCATTCAGATAGGACACAGACACAGATAGCTTCTTGTTCTTTGCCACAAACTTCTTTTTTAAAAATATGTTACTTATTTATTCATGAGAGACGCACACAGAGAGAGGCGGAGATGTAGGCAGAGGGAGAAGCAGGCTCCCCATGGGAAGCCCGATGCGGGACTCGATCCAAGGACCCCGGGGTCACACCCTGAGCCAAAGGCAGATGCTCAACCGCTGGGCCCTCCAGGTGTCCCTTGCCACAAACTTCTTCCCCAAATTTCATTGTCACCAATTTTCCAATCATGTTCCTTCCAAGTCCCTGACCATCCAGCCAAACAAATGCCTGCAGCCCATGAATTGTAATATAATCACACATTTGGTCACTTTCCCTCCAAGCAAAGGCAATAACCAGAGGCATTGCTCAAAGGTCTACCTACTGGATGGATTTCCCTTCACCACTGTCTTTCATGGATGTTTCAGACTGCTGCAACTGTCTACTTTTAAGTGGTACCTCCATATTGTACAGAATAATCTGTCAAATATCTGAATCTTCTCTCCTTCTGTCCACTTATCATAAGGAAATTCCCCATGAAGTGCAGGATGGGGCAAAAAGTCAGCGTAGCAGGAGAGGACCATGGGGAATAAGTCACTTCTTCATGTGACTTATTTGTGCCTGCGGGGTCTACTCAGACCGGGTCATGAGTATACCACTTCCATTTAATGATGGAGTGTTGCTGTGCACACCCAAATTTATGGCTTAGTGGGTCCACTAACACCCAGTTCATGATGAGACCCCGGGTCCTGGGATCGAGTTCCGTGTCGGGCTCCCTGCAGGGAGCCTGCTTCTCCCTCTGCCTGTGTCTCTGCCTCTCTCTGTGTGTCTCTCATGAATAAATAAATAACATCTTTAAAAAAAAATAAAACTTTGATAATCAAAACAGTGTCATCCTTTGCACCAAAAAGTGATATTAAAAAAATCACCAGAAAAGAAGTAGTTCCGTAATCAGTTGAGTGTGTGCATTTGTACATATTGTGTCTAATATAAAAGAATGATTTTCAATAACATTATTGGGAATACTGACAAAATATTTAGAGATAAAATTAAATTTAAAATCTTATCTTGCAGTTATGACAAAAATATGAGAGTTAAATCCAAGAAAAAGTAGAGATGGAGAAAGATTTATAAGTATAAAATATGGTGACATATCCCATGAGCCTTAATAAAATTCACATTCCTTCTCCTGGGAAAAAATTCTTAGAAAACTCAGAAATGAGATAAAGATTTTTGAATAAGATTTTTCTTTTAGCGTCATTTATGATTCCCAAAAATATCCAATAGGGAAATGTTTACATAAATTATGCTGCAGTAATTTAATATTATGTACGCAGTCTCCAAAAAAACAAGAGTCTAAGTGCATCAGGCAAAACACTTTTACTAACAGCAAGCTACAAAAAATCCCTTTAACTTATATTATGATGCTAAGTAGATAAACAAGAAAAACCTATAAAATTACTTAAATATAACATGTTTCTGTAGAAAATTTAGAAAACGTATTTTAAAAAGAGAAAACACAAGCTCTATATAATCTCACCGTCCAGGACTAAGCTTTGTTACCATTTTGTTGAATATCTTTCTAGACTTTTCTCAATGTACATACACATTTAAGTAAAAACTATAGCGACACCTTATACCATATTTTGTCACTTATGTTTTCATTCAATTACATGATAAATTATCTTCATGAAAAATAAGTCACAGTCTAAGGCTGTGATTAACTAAATAGTATTTCTTTATATATTTCTTTTTACATAGCATTTCTTTTAATGTAAGTGATGTACTTAATCATTCCCATATTATCTTTTCCCCCCACTTTTTCTTTGTAATAATATTTAATGCTGTGAAGATCAACCTGATAACCAACTCATATCCTTAAAAAGTTGCTTTAAGGTATATGGGGTTTTTTTAAGCCCGAAAATATGATAAATGTTATGATTCATAATTAATGTGGAATTATAAACATGAATGGGAAATGAGCTCTAAGATGATAGAGAATTTACTAAGAAAGTTACTTTGGTTTTTAATTTCCAAATATACGAAAATGCCTTTTAAAAGTGAGAAAAAAATATGTATAGTTAAAAAGTCAAATATGCCAGAAAGGTTTCTAAGGAAAGCAGCTCTATGGAGAAGGGTGAAGCTTGTTCATTGTCTAATTTAGGTGAAAGAGCAGTATTCCTGTGGTGTTGCTTTAAAACCTAATCTTAGAATGTACAGATCATCTCTTTAAGGTAACATCTCCCACAAGGGCATTTGTTCTCTAGAATTTTCCGTTCAATTTTTAAGAAAAGAACTCTCCTTTCTGGAAGGGTAAATGCCTGTCTACTGGGGCATCTAATCCTGGGCTGAAGGTTGGCTTGACCTATTAGTTATAGACTTCAGTTGTCCACCTTGAGCCTCTGATATACCCAGAATTCCCAAATTCAAGCTTTCCTGGGGTTCTTGAAATCAGGTCAGACTATCTCCCTTTGCTGATACTCATCCATTCCTGCATATTCTTGACCACAAATTCTTCCACTTGGATTGTCCACAACGCCTATATCTGCTTTCCATTTTTCAGAAATGTATTGACATCTTAAATCTACTCATAGTTGTCTCCTTTCTCTTCTTTGTGGTAAGTTTATACCTTTATTAAACCTTTAAGTTTAATAATACCTTATTATTATTCCCCTTGCAATAAATTAGTGGAGGCTCAGGAAGGAGAGGAGAAGATGTATGTCTAATACATCACTTAGAACCGTAAGTTAACTGTTTGTTTTAAGTGTAACTTGATTATTGATTCTAGGTTGGGCATCTTGTGTATTCAGCAAGTTGGTATCACTGAATTTCAATTTCTCCGCCTGTATGACGGGTTAGCATAAAACAGGGCCTGTCTACTTAGATGGGATCAAAGGAAATTATCACATGCATGCATAAGGGCTTTATGAAGCCCCAAAACTACACACAGCTAGGGTTTATTTTATTGCCTCAGTCTTCTCCCATGTGTGATATGGTTATTTCATCTTATAACCTGCCTCATAAAGGAGGTTTCTTAAAAACTATGGACTCTTTCTCTTCTAAACCTGTTTTATGCTTAGCAAAACATCATAGAATTTTTTAATCAAGCCCATTTCTTCAAAAAGGGGTTACTTAAAAAAAAAAAAAGGGGTTACTTTTTGGATCACCTCTATGGTGCTATTTTCTTTTTATTATTTCAAAATGTCACAGGCCTTAGCAAAATTGTCTAATAGGCAAGACCACGCTACACTGCTTTTTTTTTTATTATTATTATTTCGTTAAGAAAACCAATTAGCTGGTAAAAGGAGAATAAAAGTACCTGTGAAATCTTTAATCAATGTGCTAATTGAAAAAGTAGTTCATTTTCCTTGTTGTTGTCAGATCATTAGGATCATGTTGTAATTCATCAGCCTCCAAAGAAGAGGGAGGAAATGTGAAATCGCTCAAGCACCTTGGCTCCTGGTATTTTTACTAGACATAACTTTCTTCTAATGCCTTACCTTATGCATTCTAGCTGACCTAAAGGCAAATTCAAAATGATCAATACAACCAAGCTTTTATTCTCTCTCACTTGCTGCTGTGACTCTGTGCAGTTCACTTTTTGGTGATTAATAACTAACTAGGGCAACTTGCCTGTGGACATGCACAGCATTTCCTGTCCAGTCATCAAGCCATTAATCTGCATGTATCAGCAGTAGGCATTAATCATTAATACTAAAATACAGGGTTGTCATTAGGCAAGAGATTAGTAGTGTAGAATGTGTCCATTGCTAAAAGACAAAAGAATTCAGTATCCATTTCCAGGCCCCTAAATTATGCACCTGAAAATCATTACTGTCCATAGCCTGTTACTCTCGGATTAACACAATTATGAGCCATAACTTGCTTTATATATCAGTTCTGCTCTTCGTTTCTGGGGACAAGGAGACTGAAATACATTTCAGTTTGTGGAGATCATACTCGTGAGAACGAGTGGTTATTTCCGTAACCTGACCTCAACCCTCCCCCCCTGCTCCCCAGAAGTCACAATTCTTGGTTATTTATTTTTTTTACAGCTTTCAGTGGATTTTTAAAAGCTATTAAAAGTCAGTATAAGTTTTTTCTAATTACATTTTAATTTGTGTTCAATGAATGGGGCAGAAGAACCAAATATTATGAGATTTATAGAAGTTGACATGCAGACGTTTCTTTATTCCAAGAAAGTTGTAAATATCTTCCAGACTAACATTTCCTAAGCTTGCATGACTATAGGGATCATTTAAAGCGTCCTCGGTGATCTACTCTAGAACTCGGCTGCTTCAAATGGCCACCTATTGTTGCCTTCAAATCTGCAGGCTGACTGTGTGTCTGCCAGTTAGCTCCGTGTGTGTGATCTCGGCCAGGCTCCCTGTGTGTCTGCAGTCAGCTCTCAGGTAGGTTTGCGTGGTCTCAGGTGTCTGGGGCTGACTGGCTGTCAGCTGGGTGATGGGGCGACAGAGGCCACGTCTCTACCAATGCAGGCGGGGCTGGCTATCTGGCCACAGTGAGAGAACCAGTAGAAACAGGCAAGGCCATCTGAAGCTTAGGCTGGGAACTGGCCCAGCGTTCCTCCGCCCCACTGCTGCTCAGGGCAAGTCCAACAACCAGCCCGACTCAATGTGGGGAGATCAACTTTACATCTTCACGGGAGGAGTTGCAGAGCCACATTGCAAGTGACATAGATGCAGGGAGGGGCAGAGGGTTTTGAGCATCTTAGAGATAAAAAAAAAAATCCACCCCACAGATTATTTAAAAAGACAGGTTCCTGGGCCCTACCCCACAATGTCCATCTTAGGACTACACAAGGTTGCAAATTCTATTCGGTTCCACTCCCATCCAGGGCCCTTAGAAAAATCTATGAAACTTTCTAGTCTACTGTGTTTCACTCGCGACCCCCTCCCTCTCGGAGATTGACAAAGTAAATGAAGACTTCCCTCAACCCCATTTTTTTCTGCAAAATAAAATAAACTAGGTTGAACTACTTAGTTTCTCTTTCAAAATATAGGACAATAAATCTCCCGGAGTTCGACAGTAGCTCCATGGTGTTTGTATGCCAATATTACTGGTCATTTGGTCAAACTTGGCTTTCAAAATATGATGCTATTAACCTAATGGAAGAGTATCACCGAGTTCATTACCCTGACAAATATTTATTGAGTATCTAGTATATAAATATAAAGATACTAAACACAGCCTTTTTGGTTAAACATTGGGTTTTCTTTTAAAAAAAAAAGAAAAAAGGGGAAAATTTTATGCCAGAAAACTTTCTAGGAATGTCTTGGAGTTAGTGGTATTAGTTAAATAATATATTTTCTTACATATATATTTGCCCTAAGCATCAACAAAAGCCCTTGTCTTGAAAGTTCAGGTAATTTTTGGACTGCAGGAGTACTAAAAAAGATCATTTAGTGTTCAGATTCAAAGTTAACACCCTCAAATTCTGTGTTCTTGTGGGTTTTTTTTTTTCTTTTTTGGGATAGCTTGGTTATTTGACAGCTAGTAACACAAAGAACGGGATAGATTTTAACCTAAATTCACAGGGTGACTACAGGTGGAAGACAACACTTTATGTCTCGGCAAGGACCGTGGTGTAGATGAGACCATTTCGGTGTTCAGACTTAACGAGCCATATCAGTGGGTGTCTCCTATGTTTTCTAGTCTAAAATGATGGTTCTTAGATAATGAAGCTTTTCCTTCCCTCCGTAAACTTTCTCCCGGAGTGCCTATTAAATAGGAAGCACTTAGGATGTGTCAGGTTGCAAAACAAAGGACCCTGCTTTGCCGATTTACTGAAATCCTAAGGAGTCCGATTTACTGAAATCCTAAGGAGTCCGCAGTCTTCAGGGATTATCAACGCTGGTAGCAGTCCCTTGTGCTCAAAGGAAAATTTTAAAATTATGGGAAGTAAGGCAGGTACCACGGTGTAGGTGTGTTGGTTGGAAAGACTTCCCCAGAAGGTTTTGATTTCAGAAGGTATCAACTGCACCTCCCCTGAAACACCATCTATTTAAATTATGAAGTGCAGGAAAATAAAGATAGGAAACGCTCTCCAAGGAGCCTGGGGATCTGAGAGTGTCCAGGGAGGAGCATGGGAATTGGGGGATTCCAGGTTCCCAGAGAGGCAGGAGCCCAAGTGCTGAGGAGCAGGAGGCGGCCTGGAGGCAGCCCTCAGCCAGGGCCCACAGGAAGCAGAGGGCGTGGCTGGCTAGAGCTGACGGAAAATTCCAGAGCCTAGAGGCAGTGCCTTGGGGACGCCACAGTGTCTTCGGCCTGGGCTTCATTAAACAAACAATAACAAAATAGCCCTCAGGAAACAATAACAACAAAGATCACCCCTAAAGTAGGAGTCTTCAGAAATAAAATAAATAACATGGAGGTCGTTTATTTTGTTACACAAGAGTGAAAAAAAAATGATCCCGGCCTTCAGGCCTTGTTAATAGAGGAGCCTTCCCGAGAGAGCGAAGTCCCCGCCAGGAAGCAGGCAGGATGGGGGAACCGGGGCGCCGGCTGGGGGAGCCAAGGCTGAGGCTGAGGAGGGTGGTCTGGGAGCGACAGGCCTGCCCAGCTGCACCGGGACCTGAGCACAGGGCTCCGGGAGGAGTCCGAGAAGCTGGGCTCGGTGTGTGGTTTGGGCCAGGGCACATGTGGCGGCCAAAGAGCCAGGAGGGTTAGAAGCTCCCGGGCCGGGCAGCCACATCCGTCCACTGAGCGGCTGCCAGCCACGACGGCCTGGTTCTTCTGCCCCTTTAGGACCCTCAGAGTTTGAACTGATGTAAAAACATTTAGTCTGATCATCGGGACACAGATAGACAAGTGCAGGTATGGCCCAGGGACGTATATGATTAATAGAACATTTATGACTCACAATGTCAGCCTGTAGGTGCCATGTGCGTGACCGATGGCGAAGGCGAGGAGAACTCCTTGGGCTGGAACCGAACCAGAGGGAGGGATCACGGAACCGGGAAGCTTCCGAGAGGAGAGTGCATTTGGCCAGTCTGACAGTCGGTGCAGATCGAAGTCAGGCATTGGGATTCCAGCGTCAACCCTCTTTGGTTTTCCTTGGATTGCTGCCGCTCACCAGCTCCGTGACCTCAGGCCAATACTGACTGTCTCTTGCCTCAGTTTCCCCTTTTGTAATCCAGAGGATTGCCTCACGGAGTTGTTTGAGGGTTAAATGAGTGCATACGTGAAAAAACCTCAGAAGAGTCTGTCCCACTTATTTTTTTTTTTAAGTGGGAAATATCAGAAAGGGAGACAGAACATGGAAGACTCCTAACTCTGGGAAGCGAACTAGGGGTGGTGGAAGGGGAGGAGGGCGGGGGGGTGGGGGTGACTGGGTGACGGGTACTGAGGGGGGCACTTGACGGGATGAGCACTGGGTGTTATTCTGTATGTTGGCAAATTGAACACCAATAAAAAATAAATTTATTATTAAAAAAAAAGAAAAAAGAAGAGTCTGTCCCATCAACACTTGATAAATGATGGCCCTTATTCTCTGCTTCCCAGGAGTTGTCAGAATGGTGGGAGGAATTTATCACCAATTTAAATGTTTCCAAGGGCAAGACAGGTAAGGCCCATTGTGTGAAACCAGGTGGAGAATTGGAGAGTGTGTGACCAGTTCCAGATCTACCCCTTTCCAGTCTTCTGTCAAATTTTCTGATTTGTCAAGAGAAGTTGGATATCAGGATTTTTATATAAGACCTCCCAGTTTTCAAATACTGGAAACAGTCTTAAATTTTTTTCTAAAGTCTGTGCGGACTCGTCCAAACTACCTGTGACCTGTGTCCTGCCCACGGGCAAAATTTCTGTCACCGCTGATGAGCATGGTCTGACACGGCCCAGACATTTGAGCAAAGATTACCTCAGGGGAGCACCAAGCAAGCCTCACTGTCAAGTAGGGTGTTGTTGTTGTTGGTTAGTGTCAAACCTGAGCCCTCCGCAAATGTCTCCTTGTTCCCTCTAACAAAGGAGAAGGACAGTTATCAGGCACACGGTCCTATATGCCAACACACTTTAAGAATGAAACCAGAAGGGCTGTATTTGTTGTTCATCTCCTCTTGAAACCTGCGCGATTTGTACCAGGCCACCCTACTAACCACATCCCTTTGTTAACTAGAGCAACCTCAGCACATTTCTACCCGGCTGCTGCTCTGCCCAAGGTCTCGTCTGGGGCCCTGAGTTGGCTATAAAATGGAAACAGATGCCTGCTTGGCCCAGAAGGACCTCCATGCAAAGGCATCAAAGGTAGATATAGTTCAGATGTTTGGGAACTGATTCAGGCCCAAACTTGTGGGTCAGTGAACACTTCCATAAAATTCAGTTACTGGGGTTTTGGTTTTGGTTTGGACATATTTCCTTAAGTATGGCCTTGTCCTAGAACTTATTTATGATACTGACTTGTAAGTTTTGGGATTTTGTAGATGGGAGGTACGGCATAGGAAGTGCTAAGTCTAAATATGAGAAGCACTGCTATATGTTAAGTGTATACAATAAAAAAAACATTCTACATTTGAGAATTCAATATTTTAGCTGTTTCCTGGCTAAAGGCCAGCTTTTGTTCAGCTGCTTGGACCTATTCGAGTTATTACTGTAGCTTGCAGGGAAAGAATCGATATTAAAACCATAGAGATTCACACAAGACAGAGGCTTCTCTAATAGCCTTGGTCTCTTGGTCCTGTCTTCTAATTTGTTCTTGCAACTACTTATACCTGTGGCATCACACAACTGTGTGTGCCTACTCTACGTGCAACCTCCTTCTGAAGAATGTGTCTTGGGGAGTTCAGTCTCTATCTTCAGCCTCCTTACTGCCAGGGCCTCTGTCACCCCGCCCACAAGAGATTGGACCTCTGGTCTTTGTCATAATGGGGAAAGAACTATTAGGAAATCTGACCATGAGGTAGCTTGCTGAGATGCTGCCTAGAGTAGACTTCCAAGGTGAAGGTGACACACTGGCCCCAACAGATCTACTCTCTTGAGGACAGTGAATGAGAAGTTGACTAGAGAGGGAAGAGGTGAGAAGGATGTATGCTTGGTCTTGGATCTTGGAGACAAGATGGCTGAACCTCTTGGAAGATCATAGATGTTCAATTTGTTGGAGCAAAACAAGCCATGATTTTCTCGGAGGAGAGTGTCCCATTTATTTATCATTCATTCATTCATGCATCAAAATAGTTCGAGTGCGTATCTATTGATACCCTAGGCACTGTGAGGACACATCTGAGCTCATTCTTAAAGAATTTAAGTCTACTTGAACAGTGAGATAGAAACTTAAAGTTCAATTTAGGAATTCAGTAACAGATAAAGTGTTGTGATTTCTTGGCTTTTCCAAAACCAGCCTCCTTTCGGGTTTTTCAAATATTAAAAAATACAGAACAGTTTTTGAGTCCTCTCCAGTTATTCTGTTTTAAGTTGTAACCGGTTCCTCTCTTCCTGACTTCCGTCACCCTTGCCCTATATTTCTTTCATCACACTTAGTGCCTTTGACCATAATGTATTTGTTTGCTTCTTTGCTGTATTCGTTGGTGATTGACTATTTCTCTCCGCAAAAATTTAAGCTTCCCAAGGGCAGAGATTTTTGTCTTGTTTCCTGATACATTTCAAGTACGGAACAGTGCCTGGAACATGACAGGTGCTCCCCTGGGTGAGTGTAGAATGAATGAAACTAAAAGATCATGGATGAAAATGGTTCTAAAATCTTTCTTACTTCTTGCCTCCTTAACTGTGATATTCTAGAAAGAATGTAAACTGGGTTTTTCTGGGGGGTGGGGTGGGGCAGGGGTGGGGAGTATCATACTGAGGCACTCTCATTTTGTTGAGTTTTTAAGTTGGCCTCAGGGCCTACTGAGGAAGGTAGGGCCAATGTCTCCAACTCTGGGGTAAAACACTGCAGATGGAAGCCTATTTGAGTTCTGGTGGGTCAGCTCTTCTTTGCTTTCAATTGACCAGAGGTACTTTCTCAGCACCACTCAGGGGAACCTCTTCCTGCTTTGAATTCCAGGCCTGGGCAGTCTGGGTGGCTCGGCGGTTTAGCGCCGCCTTCAGCCCAGGGCCTGATCCTGGAGACCTGGGATCGAGTCCCACATTGGGCTCCCTGCATGGAGCCTGCTTCTCCCTCTGCCTGTGTCTCTGCCTCTCTCTCTCTCTCTCTCTCTCTCTCTCTCTGTCTCTCATGAATAAATAAATAAAATTTTTTAAAAACAAAACAAAACAAGAATTCCAGGCCTGCTCCATGGTGGACTTGAGAAATCCTGAGAAGGAAATGTGCTGTATTTGTACTGGAAATGAGGCATTCACTTTCAGATCTTATTTTCGAATTCCTAGTCACATCAAGAATATTTTAAGCTAAGTTTCCTATTCCCCATTTATGGATGGAGGAAATGAGAGCTAGAGAAAACAAACAAAATTTGTTCCGGTTCACTTGATTTATCAGTGGAAGGGATGGGACTGGACTGAGGTCTCTCTCTAGAGAGTTTTACCTTTAGAGTTAGCACTCTTTTCTTACCATCATTTTGCTTCAGTGAAGATCTGGAAATGTGTTCTTTCAAATACTGTGTATAAATTTCCATTCATGACACTTACACTGTGGCTCCTGACTTCTAATGGGACTTAATTTCTTCATTCTCACCTTTTTCTTCTTTTCTTTTCTTTTTTCTTTTCTTTTCTTTTCTTTTCTTTTCTTTTCTTTTCTTTTTTCTTTCTTTTCCTTTCCTTTCCTTTCATTTCTCTCTCTCTCTTTCCTTCCTTCCTTCCTTCCTTCCTTCCTTCCTTCCTTCCTTCCTTCCTTCCTTCCTTCTTTCCTTCCTTCCTTCTAAAGTTGAAATTTCAGGTGGCAAGGTTCTGGTCGAAGATACTTTATAGCATACGCCAAGGAGGGGAATATGCTCTTATTTCCGGAAGGCGATGGGGTCCCTTTAGAAAACCGAAGAGGAATTTTCAGATTAGTGCTTGAGTCCAGAATAGCATGAAAGAGCAGATATTTGGACAAACAGCTCCTTTCAACTTAGGGCAGATGCTTATGATTACGCCAGTGACAATGGTTTAGACAGAATCAATAGAGACCAGCTCCTTCATGCTTTTCCAGATTGGAAGGCAGCACTCCTTCTCGAGGGGAACGTATCAGCTCCTGGCATCACTTTAGAGGTTTAACAGTAAATGAAAATGAATTCCTAGGCTCCTGCATAGTGAATTAGAAAAATGAAAGAGAAAATGACTTAATGAGATCAGGATAACAATAACACCCTTTATATTATCAAAAATATAAACAAACATTCCCTACCTTTCCCACACCTCCCCCCCTTTCTCCATGGAGACTCCTGTCTTGGCCCTCAGGGGTCTAAGAGTGACAAATAGCCCTAAGGCTTGGAAGCAAATACACACTTTGGGCTGGGAAAACAAACAAACTTTGATTTACACAGAGCCCAAGGGTTCAGATTTCCTCTCACCACTTCTAGAATAGGATTATATTCTTAATAATTATGCCTGGCTTCTACCCAGACTAAAGGGTTCAACAGTTGCCTTTTCTATGGCCAGAACCATCTTTGCATGGTTCCCACTCTCTTCTTTCATCTATACTTCCGTTCTCTTCCTTTTCCCCAACCTTGTACTTATTTTTCAGATCATTTGGCCCCAGACTTTTGGTCTCCATTTCCAAAAGGCTGTTTTCTTACTGACTTCCTCTTGACCATCCTTTGGTGGCAGGTGGTCCTTTGGGATTGACGACCGAAACAGTTTTCCTTATCCCATAGTGGTGGGAAGAGGGGGTGTGACACCAGACTCATGAGGCAGATCCAATGAATTTCAGATTAAATTGGCTGCTACCATAGAGGCCTGAGGCAATTCTCAGAACTCCAGTGTCTCTGCTATCATTTATTTATTAAATTCCTCACTCATTCATGCTTTCTATCTCACAACAAACGGCTACATGCCTCCATTTGTCAGGGCTCACAGATAAATAAAAGCAGAACTTTCTGTCCTCTTTGGAATGTTTCCTCCTCTGTTCACTTAGTTAACTCTTATTCATACTTTAAATTCCAGCCCAGTAATCACCTCCCCCCAAAATCCTTCCCCAGCCTATAATTTTTGTTTGGCATTAATGAAATCTTTTTCCTTAATTTCACTTAACACAGTCCATGCTTTTATTTTTTGATGGGGTCTTTTGGTTGTTGGTTTTCTCCACTAGACTCTAACCTGGATGTTCGTTTTGCTCACCACTGACCATTCAATATCTAGCAAGTATTCAAAAAACAGTTTATATGACGTATGTAGACTGAGGAGGTTAGTCAGAAGATGATTGGAGTGTTCGGTATGACGGCAGAGTAAGCACTGGTGTTCCTCTAATGTGGGTTAGGTTGTGGGGTAGGTAGGATAAGAAAAAACTTCCAGAAATGATCCTTGAACTGAGCCTGAGATTGTGAGGCGGTGGCCCAACAAGGAACACAGGAGTGGAAGCCTGTGGTGACAGCATTCCAAGTTGAGGTGACACTTTGAGCCACACTGGAAATGGGAGAGAACATAGCTGCTGCTTGAGTAAAGGCAGAAATCTCAGTGACTCTGAGGTACGAAGTGCAAGCTGGGAGTGGACCTTGGGCGGTTAAGACTAGGCCTGTAGACTGAGGACCCATCCTGTAGGCGTTACATGCTATGCTCAACAATTCTGACCTCCTCCAGCAGGCGAGGGGGAGACCACTGAAGTATTTTCCGTCGTGTAGAGGCACGAGGCAGACATGCCCCCTGCTCGGATGGGTGTGTGGGTCCTGGCCTGCGTCAGGCTACTGGAGGAAGGTCAGGAAGCTCCTTATGCAGCCAGTTCTGGAAGCGAGTTGCCAGGAGAAGTAGGAGTCCCAGAAAAGATGGGGAGGCTGTTGCCTTAGCGCTCTGTAGATGTGAAGGAAGAAATCTGGTTACGATTAATAAAGGAACAATTTTATTTTTACCTCAAAAGCCAGGAGTTTAGAAACTTATCTTTTATTTTCTGGGGTTGAGGGGGGAATGTAGTTTGGGAGCTCGGATGACACATAGGAGACAGGAACCCGCAAAGACAGGCATCGCTACCCTTTTCTCCCTTGGAGTGACGTTCAGCGATTATGCTTCACTTTATGTACCGGTCAATGGGACCAGCCACTTTTTAGTCTTATCATGATGCTTGGTGTTTTAGCAAATGCACACAAAAGAAATTCTAAGAAAATGATGCACCAGAGAAGGAATTAACGTTGTGTTTTACCATGGAAATAATTTATGACTCAATCATCATGGTTTAATTAGGACTCCCTTGAAGTTTATCCTTCTGGGATGTCTGAACGCTTGGTTTTCATTCTTTTAAAGAATTCTTTCCCGTTTACTTGTGGACTTTTGACTTTACCACTTGCCAAGCAGCCTCTTTCCTCTTAGCTCGGAATTACCTTAAATCCTCCCCCTCAGAGCCGGGGAACCCTAACCCTGTTTTGGCTCAGGAGCCTCTCCAATTTCTTCAGTTGGAGAAGGGATCCCGATCTGTGAAAGTACCTGCCCAAACTCATTTCATTCTTAACATTCCCAAATGTCCCACCGGCCTCTGCCAAAGGAGAGGCAACACCCCACAGGGGCAAAGCCGGGGGATGTGCTTCCCGTGGTGGAATAGGAGCCAGCTCTTTGTGTGGGGCTCCCTAAGTGGGCTGGCAATATGTGGTCCGTTCTAGAAGAAATTGTGAAATGAATGACCTTTGGCTTTTCCTCACATCTTCATTTGTCCCCAGACTTTGTTCCCTGTCCATGTTAGCTTCATTTGTCATCAGTCACACAGCCTTGCCCTGGAAAGACCCTCGATTTAAAATAATAGAATCTGATTGGAACTCTCGCTTCTAGTCCAAACCAGATGGACATTGTGTCAGGTCCTCCCAGGACTTTCCCCTCATTCATAAAAGCAGAATCCAGCATGTTGGCTGTGAGAATTGGACTTCGTGGTACATTTACAGGTACTTTGCAAACTGTAGAGTGCCTATTAAGATGAAAGATATTGTTAGTGGTGATACCCAAAGCCAGAACCTGCTAGACTGCTTCTACAATCTTCCCCTATTTCTCCTCAGTTGCCACAGAGGCATTTAGCCTGGAGAAAATTTCTCTGTCTTGTGTGCTTGTTCCTATTCTCCCTTCTTCCCCAGCTGGTCCTGTACAACCCCTCCCTTCAGCTCATGTTTTCTGCCTTCAGTACTGTGCCTAGATATTCAGATAAAGTCATGCATCTCAAGGAACTAGTAAAAAGAAGAAGGTAGTGTGGTATAGTGTGTGCATTGTGATGCACTTATGTATGTCGGATAAGCCTCTATACATGAATGAGGCCTCCCCTAGTAAAGGAGGGTTTACCCGGTGGGATGCTATGTGAAGGACAGGAGGCCACAGATGTCCACGTCTCTCCCTCCTTCTGCTCCCTTACTTGTTTTGTGATTTAAGCCAGCATTTACAAAGGTGTTATAGAAGAACAGAGAGATCAAAGTGTGGGATAGTCTGGGTTAAACAAGTCAGCTAAATTTCTTTGCTACGGGATTAATGTGCACTGGGAATATACAGGAAGGGCATTTATGTATCTTTTTTTTCAAACTTATTTGACCAATGAATGCCTTTTATCCCCCCCCAAAATGAAGCATCTAGGTGACTAGTACTTTACGGTGTGCACTTGGGGCAATTCTGCCTTTAGCAAATTCTGAAAAACGGAATAATGATCACAGGCCCCAGGGTAGCTATCAGGATTAATTGAAGTAAGCAAGGGCTCTGGGTACTGAAGGCTTAAGTAGCATTGTCTCAGCCTCTGAGAGCTCTTTAAGGGCGATGCCTGAAAAATGTCATGGTGTCGACAAACGGGCAAAGCAATCTCTGTTGGACTCTGAACAGGAAGCGATTCCTCTCACCTCCCTGAAAAGGGCCTAACAAACCTTGCCCATCTCCAGCACCTTGGTGAAGCCTCCCCCCGATCAGACCTGGGGGACACAAAATGAAGAAAGATTTCAGGGCAGAGAGCACAGGTTAATATAGACTGAAGACTTTGTGATGATACTAAGGACTCTCCAGCAAGAAGGAGAGCTTGGGAGACAAAATATGGAACATTCGAGAAAGGATACAGATGGGACTCACACAGAGCCTTAGCCATGCTGGTTAAGTTGGAAGCCAGCTCTTTAGTGAAAAGGAACTGAAACCCAATACAAAACCCATTGTCCCTCCTTCATAGTTTCTCATGTGTGACCATGTTCAAGACACAGAACTTGTTCTCATCTGGGGCATGAGATCGGTCATCCTCAGTTGTCATCAATGGTGTTTATCTGTATCATAAATCTCAAAGTAAGATTCCTTCACGTGCTCAGAAGTGAGTATCTGGTATGACTTGACCTTTTAGACTGGCATCCACCGAGGGAAAAAACAGGTTAGCAGTGCCCACAGAATGTCGTTTTTAAATTAATAACATCAGTCACAGAAGGCGTATACTAGATGGTATACCCTGTACTCTAATGTATTATCTCATTCATTCATCTGCTTGCTTCACAATATTCTTTGAGCACTGATTCCATGATATTCTTTGAGCACCTTTTCTCCGATGGGCTCTGTGATAAGTGCTGAAACTCAAAGTGAACACAACAGACAAGATCTTGACTCTCATGAGCCTATGTTCCGGTAATGGAAAATATTTTTTATTTAATCCAAAAGGAAGGACAGAAGGAAAATCCTCCATCCCCTCTAGTCAGCCTATGTCATCAGCATTATGATCTCTTAAAGGCCTAGCATTTATCCTCTGGTCCAAAGGTTGACTCTAACTTAAGATTTCCAGGTGGTTCCATGTGATGTTCTGTCCCATGTCCACATGAGTGGACAGCAGCCCTGAGTCAGGCTTCTAAGGTATTTGGAAAGGTGACTTCAGAGCACTCAGCTCTTTGCAGGTAAGTGCCGGTTTTGCCTGTAAAGACCTGTTTTGCAGTGAAAGATCACATTTACTTTTTGTTCTCTTGGGCAGAGTCTTTACTCTGGGAGACAAGGCCCCTCTGCCCTGATTTGAGTGGAAGTTTGGTCCAGATCTACCCAAGATGAATGACCAGTCCCAAGCAAGTGAGCATGTTGGACTGTGAGTCAGAGTCCCATTGAGGAATGTTCCTGGTACAGTTTACTTCCCACCTCTTGGTGTTAAATACAAGTGGATACATTTTTTTTCAAGATTTTATTTATTTATTCATGAGAGACACAGAGAGAGGCAGAGACACAGGCAGAGGGAGAAGCAGGCTCTCCCATGACGAGCCTAATGTGGGACTTGATCCCAGGACCCCAGGGTCATGCCCTGAGCCGAAGGCAGACGCTCAACCACTGAGCCACCCAGGCGCCCCTACAAGTGGATACTTGAGCTGAGATGTCTCTGAAGAATCTACTGATTACTAGCGTGTGACTAAAAAGCCTAACATTCCATTCTGTGCTATCATTTTTCCTTTGTATACAAGTTGTCTAGACTATAGTAGAAATGGATTCAAGTTTTTTTTTATTAATTATAATCGTTATTAGGAAGAGAACTATAATAAATGGACAAAAGGTGATGCCAACAGTCCTTTAGAAGTTCAGATATCACAGAAAGAAAAACATTGTTTTAACTTTCCAGATGGGACAGCAAAGCAGATAAAAAAGAAAAAAAAAGGAAATGAATGATTGCAATAAATGGCAACTTGACAAATGGCAGATATTTCCCATAAATTTGATCTTTATAGGATTCAATGACAAGCACAGAGATTTAGTACGATTGTGAAAAATTAAGGGGCCTGGGAAAATAATAAGAAATGCTCACAGCCCTCAGGGATGCGTCTCAGTCTGAGTGGGTTTTTCCTCGTGCTATTCTGATACCATTTGCTATCAATTTTCTTTTCATTAATATGTGAAATATTGCATCGGTATAAATGGCTTATTGACTCGTCTTATTTGTTCATTTGTTCATTCATTCATTCATTCATTCACTCACCAGATAGGAGAGCACCTCCTAAGTCCAAGGCACTGAGATCAGAGTCTGCTTTCAGAGAGTTTATAAACTAGAAGGGGAAATAAAACATCACTTTGATATACGTGATTCCTTGATATACAATGAAAAATATGCAGGAAAAAATAATTGGAATATAAAGGAGAAACACATGATGGTTTCACATTCTCATTTCTGCTTGAGTCCTTCCTCTGAGATCACAGTCAGCACAGGGCATAAGGTCATGGCTCTGTTTTGTTTAGCCATCGAGGGCAACACTGGGCTTGATCTCACAATCCTGAGCTGAAGACCTGACACTTGCCCGACCAAGCCCAAAGGTCATGGTTTTGTACCGGACAGGATAGGCTGACTCAGTTCTCAGCTGTATCATTGACCAGCTGAGTCACTTTCAGCAGATTATTTACCCCTTTTAATCTCAATTTTCCCATATGTAAAATGGGGATGATATTATTACTAACAATAAGAATGGTACCTCCTTCTAACGTTGAGAACTGAAGGAGACAGTGATTCTAAAGCAGTTAGCAGAGTGGCACCTAGTAAATTAAATGCTAAATAAAACGAATTACAGGTTTATCAAGACTTACTGTCCCTCCTGACGTCCCTTTCTACATTGATGACATTCTTATTTCCCTGGTCATGGAGACCTCGGGAACTTGCTCTCTTTTTTTCTCTTTCACCTTGTACATCTAACTGCCAAGCTGTGTGTGGATTGTTTCTGCTCGAGGTCCCTGCACTCGCTTCCTTCATTTCCATGCTCCCACCTGATCTGGGCCATCATTTTAACATTGACTACCAGCTGACTTTTTGGAGGGTACCTGTATTTTCTGCACTTGTATTATTTTCTTTATCTATAATAACACCTGTATGAGGTGGCCCATTTACACAAGGGAAACTAAAGCTTAAAGAGGTTGAATGCTCAGCTCAAGATCACAGAAGTACGGGAACCAGGGCTGGACCACACCTGTTTGCTCAGTGTGTCCCTATTTTCCAGCCTCCAGCTCTACTTGTCAAAATCTTTTCCAAGAAGGTAGATTCCTGGCTGTCTCAGTGAGACGGACACACAATAGAACATACTGCTTGAAAATCCAGGCAACAAAGCTTGACTTTCTGAGTTCAAGTCCTGATCTACCATCGACGAGCCATGTGACTTTGAATAAACAACTTGTCCCCAGTTTTTTTCAATTTTGTTTGACTTTTTGAAATATAATTAACAAATAAAATTATAAGATATTGAAAGTGTACACCATGGCTATTTATGGCTATTTGATATCATACATACATGGTGAAAAGATATTTACTCTCGAGTTAACACGTTCATCACTCAACATATTTACCTTTGTGTGTGTGTGAGAGCGTCAAGTTCTATTCTCTCAGCAATTTTCATTACACATTATTATCAACTATAGTCACCATGTTATATATTAGACCCTCAGACCCTATTCATCTTATAAGTAAAAGTTTGTTCCCTTTTACTAGCTTCTCCCTGTTTCCCCCACACCCCAGTCCCTGGCAACCATCATTCTACTCTCTTTTTCTATGAGATCAGCCTTTATTTTGTTTTATTTTAGAATCTATCTATCTATCTATCTATCTATCTATCTATCTATCTATCATCTATCAATCATCTATCTATATCTGTCCATTTATCCACTGACAGGCACGTAGGTGGTTTCCATACCTTGGTATTATAAATCACACTGCAGGGTATGTGGGAGTATAGATTCCTTTTTGAGATGGTGATTTCATTTCCTTTGGAAATATACCCAGAAGTGAGATTGTGGGATCATATGGTAGTTCTATTTTTACTTTCTTAAGGAACCTCCATATTGTTTCCCATAGTGACTATACCAGTTTACACTCCCACCAATAGCATGCAAGGGTTCCCTTTTCTCCCTACCCTTGCTGGCACCGGTTAGCACTTAAAAGATACCTAAACAGGTGTGAGATTATATCTCATATTGTGGTTTTGATTTGCTTTTTCCTGATGATGAGTGATGTTGAGCCCCTTTTGGTTTACCTGTTGGCCATCTATATGTCTTTGGAAAAATGTCTTTTCAAGTCTTCACTCATTTTTTTGATTAATTTTTTAAAATATTGAATGATATGAGTTCTTTGTATATTTTGTATATTAACCTCAAGTCAGATATGTGGTTTGCAAATATTTTCTCCCATTACAAAAATGACCTTTTTATTTCTTTGATGGTTGCCTTTGTTGTGCAGAAGCTTTTGAGTTTGATGTAGTTCTTCAACTTTAGAATGGAAACTATAATCATTACCACTCCAGAGAGTTCTTGTAAAAATTCAAAGAAGTAAAATAAAGTGTCGAGAAAAATGTATGTAACCACTTAATATCTACCTATGTTCAAGGAAAAGAACAGATTTTTTTTTTCCTGTTTTTGCCTCATCATTGACCTAGCACAGTGGCTTGGGCATAATAAGCACTCAAACCACAGGTTGATTAATATGAGAGCTGTGGTGTTTTTCTGAATAAATTAAGGACGTTATGCAATTAATAGTGAGAAAATCTTAGGATATCAATAGGAAAACTATAAAAGCCTAGTAAGTGAAGCCTTTTAAATTAATGTGTTGTCTTTTTCCTGGCTAATCTTTTAGATGAATGATTTTTTTTTTAAGTAGTAAATAAATGTGGTGCTAACTAGCCAGAGATTATGAAATTTAATCTACTCCAGAACTGGTTTGTTTGTTTGCTTGCTTGTTTTTAATTGTTTAATTAATTGAATTGGTTTAATTGAACCGATCCTCAGGCTATGTGTTAGAGCTGCTAAGCAGCTGGAATGGGGGAATTTCACCTGGAATGGGGGAAAAAGATAATATTAAGATTTTCATGGATACCCTTAAGTGACTTGACTGTACCTCTTGCCTTACTGGAACAACTGGGTATATCGTCCATCCCTGAACAGGTGAGAAATTGCTCAGTGAATGCTATTAGTTAGCTTTATTGTTTTGAGTGGTCACCAACAGCAGCACCTCCTGAAACCTTGTTATAAATGCAGCATCTGAACACCACCCTGAACTAAACAACAATTTGCATTTTAACAGGATCCCTGGGTGCTTAGTGTGTATATCAAAGTTTAAAAAGCTAGAGTCTAAAAATGTCTAGAGGATAAAGGAATAATAGGATTAGAAGTAGTGTTTCAGTTATATAACATGTTGTTTTCACCGATGTACATGGGGAAATACAGCTTCAATTTGTGAGATGGGAGAGATGAGGGTCTATACCTAGATCCTCTTCTGAAAATGAACCAACTTCTGGCATTTGAAAGCAACTGGACTGCAAAATGATACCACATTGTTCAAAATCTATACTCTACTACAAACTGTGATCATTGGCCAGATTGGAAAAGACGCTCCTGCCTCCTTGTTAATTTTCAGGAGAAGCTCAATGACTAGGAAGCACACCAACCTGGCCAAATTGTGCAAAGGGCACACCTAATACGTTAGGCACGAAGACTGCAGAGTGAGTGAGGTTGCTGAGTGGTTATAGCTCAGAGAAGACTCGTGTATAAAAATTGTACCCATTCAAAGATGTTTTTAAAACTTCAGGAAACACTTGTTCTGGGCTCTTAAGACTATTGGAGAGGGACATCTGGATGGCTCAGCAGTTGAGCATCTGCCTTCGGCTCAGGGCATAATCCCGGGGTCCTGAGATCGAGTCCCATATTGGGCTCCTTGCAGGGAACCTGCCTCTCCCTCTGCCTCTCTCTCTCTGTGTCTCTAATAAATAAATAAACAAATCTTAAAAAAAAAGACTATTAGAGATTACAGGGCTTTAAGCAACTGTAATTTACCTACTGTGGATACATAATATTTGGCTAATAGAAGTAATGATGAAACTTTCTTCTAATGCAACGGTGCTAATAGAAGTAATGATGAAACTTTCTTCTAATGCAACGGTGCTAGCCTGCTTGGTGACTGAAGAATTTGTTCTGGTTACAATTTGGGCTAGGTGGCAAGTAAAAACACAAAACAGTTAAACTTGAATTTAAAATAATCTGGGGATAATTTTTTAGTATAAGTCTATCCCATGCAATCTTTGGGTCATTTTATATGGCAACCCAAGTTCCAGCTTATGGGACTGGATGCTAAAGATTTACCTAGCATCTTATATGAGAATTGTATCCAAGAGAAGTATGTCACCTCCATGCTTTCCTTAAGGACCTGCCTTTCTGGCAAGATGATTACACAGCTTGTTTTTGAACCAACCTTAGAGATCCTCAGTCTTGTTTTTCTGAGTTTCAAAAAGATTAAGTGACTTGCCCAGGGCAACAGGGCTGGTTATTTCGGGATCTGCTTTCTCTCACATGAGTCATTTTGAATAATGGAAACTTGAACCTCAGGGTACTAAATTTGACGTAGAAACTGTTCTTATGAATGATCTACAAGTAATGAGAGGGAGGAAAATGACAAGCAAAACAAAGTAGGGAAGTAATAAAACTAAGCATGGACTATGGAGACAAATATACTAAAAATTTTGAAATATGTGTTACATTGAGGTTGTCATAATAGTTGAAGCACTTAAACTTTTTTGTGTTGAAATGAAGCTATGAAACATGAATGGAATTTTGTTGACTATTTTAAAAAATGTATTAATCGAATTACTCTGAATGTGTCTTTTACTCACTGCATTAAAGACACAAGGGGTTTGTAATTAGAAAAATGTCACTGAACCATAAAATCTGAGCTGCACAGAAGTAAATACTGTTATCCTGGGACTGTACAAAAAAAAAAGAAAAATTTAGCTGAAAGTAAGACCTAAGATCCTAATTAATAATTTACATAAACAATTTTTAATATATAGAAATCAGTTCAAGAGGAAGAAAATAACAGGAGTTGCCTATTGAAATTCCAACATTTTTGAGCCCTCTTCTGGCCAGTAAATGGTGACAGAAAATTCAAAGCCAAATAACATCTGGAGTATAACAAAGATACAAAAAACAATAATAAATGTATTTGTGCTTGAAAAGAAAAATTAAACAAAATTGTTTCACTGGATCTGATGAAAAATTTCTCTAACCGAAAGACTTCATTTTCTCCATCTCCTATCTGCTTTATGTGTGAATAGGGAAAACATGCAATAATCTTGAGAGATACTTCGAAGCAATAAGTAAGCCTTTTTTTCTTTTGTGGCAGGAGGAGAGGAAGGAATGCATTTGTGTCTAAACATCAATGAAATTGGATGATATGAATTCCAGAAGCAATGTCTTGTCATTCGGCTTTATAAATAATTGTACTTTACTGGGTGTTACCTTGGCTGTATACCATCAAGATCCTCTTTTGTGTTCCTTTTAGACACTAATTTGGGGAATTATGGATGCCAACGACCTTAACTAGTAGAACCAAAACCAAAGCCAAAAGCTCATCAATAAATGGAGCAAAATTGCCTTGTATTTCTGATCCTTAAGTCATTCTACAATTCACCAGCCATCTAGAAACCACACCCCAAATAATATCCAACTCCGCCGAGTACAGCCTCACACAGATGTTTCTGGGACTACCCAGCATTTAAGGAGTCCTCCAGCAGGCAATGGTTTGTGCTGGCACTAACTCCCAATCTTGTGACCAGATTGGGATAGTAGCACTTGTGTTGGAGTGGTAGGGTCAGTGAAGATGCATATTTCCATGAAGAAATGTATTAAGAATATTTTACTGAGTAAGGTGCACACCTTGCCACAATTGTCTTTTGAGATTTTACGTCTCTGAATTTGAAAATATTAAAACCTTAAAATATTCTATTAAAGGTAGTGAGATTGTGGCAAAACAATTTGATTGCAAGAGCCCCACTGTGAATTTTTTAGGGGTTAAATTCAAGGAATTATTGAATTCCTTATTGCCTTGAAAGACGGCTACTATAGAAGTAAATTAAAAAGAACATGTAAGAAAGACAGAGTCAAGGATTTTAATAATTGGTTAGTAGCAGACACTTCTAATAAAACTAAGGAAGACATCAGAAAGCATCAGAAACTGCACAATTTCACAGAGTGAAGAAAGAGAAAATAAGTCTGGTTCTTGACTTTGTTGATGTTAAACAATGCTTAAAATACACAAACTTTACAAAAAAAACACAAACAACAAATTTTTTTTTTACAAACAACAAATTTGAGGCATCATAACCAGAATGAGTTTAAATAGAACAGATCTTCCTTTGAAAGACTATTTGCCAAGACGAGTCTCATGAAAGCTCTTGGGGTACTATCTGTGTAGACGATACTGCCTTTCTCTAATAATTATCAATTTTTTAAAAAGAGAGAAAAAATGTTCTAAAATCTGGGCATAAGCTAGACTTAAAATATGATAGTGAAGAGACTTCACTTGAGGTTGCTGTGGTCTCCCCTCTCTTTACACTGGCAGTGACACCTCTTCTCGCTCAGGATAACATTAAGGGATAGCCGTCTTGTATCTACTAAATAATGTCACAGTATAAATGAAAATGAAAGTGAATTTGATCTTGGCCATATCAGGATCCTTAAACTGAATTCTAAAAAGAAGGAAATTCAGTTGAGTGCAATCAAATATTTTTATAAAAATGCCCTGCTAGAGACGTCGGTACGTTGGGTGTGTGTGCCTGAGTGTGCGTATGTTTTGGTGGCAGAGGAATGTCAATGAAAAGTAAAATATGGGGGAAATGGCCTCATTCAATCAACCTGAATTATCTAACATAATTTCACATCAAGTAGAAAGAAATGGACTTGCACACAGGCAAAGAGACCTTAAGGTCTTGGAAGACTTGACATGGTTTTTAAAGAGTAATTATGTAAATGACAAATTCCATAAAGCTCCAGACGAACAGTTGGATTTCTCTCTTTATTTAATTCCTTCCCTAAAATATAATACAAAGACCAAGAAAGCCCCAAATTTCCCAGCTAGTTTCATTAAAAGTTGAATTTTTTTTCAAAAGTCATCAGGCCTGAGATATTAGATCCTTCACCATGAACTTTGCATGGCCCCCATGACTTCTTTTGAATTTATAAAATATATTCTCCCTATATACTGAAGAAACATTTCGTGAGAGACCACTGTGTTCCAGGCACCATGGTAACTGCTGTAGGATATTTTTTGTTTGCTTTTGACAGAGTTGGCAATTCCTGGAAAGCTCTCCCCATAAATTCTGGCAATTTTCTCCTTTTAATTATCAATTTTCTTCTTTAATCATCAACCTTATGGGAGTGACTAAGCACATCAGAAACTTAAGGTCTCAGATAACATTTCCATCGCTATTCAGATCATCCCCAAGCACCCAGAGTGTTGCCATCTGATAGGAATTCAAAAGAGAGAAACCATTTTTACCACAGACTTAATAAAGCAAAATACAGGTAGAAGGCTACATCCCTGCATAGGATCCTTGGGGACATTCCATGAAAAATATACCCTTTTTTGCAGTTGTTTGCAATTTTTTTGTATCTGGCTCAAGGTTTCCCTTACTAGTATGTACACCTGAGAAGTCTCCTCCTTGAGAATGAATCATATCCTGTTTTTGTAACGTGGTGGGGTGTTTGGAAGAATATGAACACATATATGTATTATAATACACACACACAGTGGAAATATCATTCAGCCATAAAGGGAAAGGAAATCCTGCCATTTGTGACAAGAGGAATGCAAGTTGAGGACATTATGCTAAGTGAAATAAGTCAGATGGAGTAAGAAAAATACCGTAAGGTCTCACTTATATGTGGAATAAAAAAAAAAAAAACCAACTCATAAATACAGAGATAAGATTAGTGGTCGCCAGAGGCAGAGGCTGGATGGTGAGTAAAATGGACGAAAGTAGTCAAAGGTACAAACTTCCAATTATAAAATAAATAAGTCCCGGGGATGTAATATACAGTGTGGTGACTATAGTTAATAATACTTATCTTAAAAGTTTCCATCACAATTTGGAAAAAAAATTATAAGTATGTGTGGCAGTGGGTGTTCACTAAACTTATTGTAGTAATCATTTTGCGATTTATACAATATTGACTCATTATCTTGTACATCTGAAACTAATGTAGAAACAGTATAGCTGTGATCCAGCTCGAGGCGAGAATGCATTTACTTCCCATCACCACTGAGGGCCCGTATCAGAAGAAGGGAAGAAGCATCTGCATCCCCAGAAGGTCCAGGAACTTACGCAGGGAAGGTAAAGCATGGATTTTATGGTCCAAGCATTGGCAAACTGGATTTCAAAGCCCTTCTGGCAAGTAAGTGGAAGTGATGCTCAGCAGAATGCCCCTGGCACTTCCAACATAAATGTACTGGAGGAGAAGCTTGTAGTTCAGCCCATAGAATTGTAGCTATGTGCTCCCGCCAATCGCATCCTTACTGCGTCGAGCAAGCTGAAGAACCGTAAGCAGAGGCTCTGACTCAAGGGGACTCACCCAACCGCACAGTAAGATATACTAGAAGGTTGTAAAAGCTGTATGACATAGTTAAGGAAGACATAAATAAAGAGAATAGAAATAAACTGAAGGATATGGAAAAAATTAGAGAGGCAGGTAGGGTAGTAAATACTTGGAGTCTGGGCTCTGGAGCTAGCCTGATTGGGTTTGAGTCCTGGCTTGCTCTGTGACCTTGTCTAAGTCATGAAAAGCTTCTGTGCTTATCTCTTTCTCAGTAAAATTAAGATAATAATAGCACTCCTGGGGTGGAGAGGAGAGGGTTAATACAGGAAAAACCACTTACCAGAGTTCCCTGAACACAGTTATCCTTCCCTCAGGGGGAGCTATCATTATCTGGTGAAAAAAGTAGCACTTTCAGCAAGAGAACATGATGATTTGTTTGGTGAAAGGTGTTGTGACCACTGGCTGAGCGTATGGGAATAAATGTTAGCTCCTGTCTGAATATTCTATACCAAAATAAAGTCCAGCTGCATTAGGAAACATACAATTGGAGAAAAATATATAGGTCAATATTTAAATGATCTGTGGTAGAAAAGACCTTACTAAAAAAATTAAAATAAAAAATAAAATAAAATAAAAACAACAGGAAGAAAACCAGAAGGGAAAGGAATATGGATAGAATCGATTATATTAAAAAGTTGAAGTTTCAAAACAGAATAAACAAAGCAAAATGAAAACCAACCTACCCTAAAAAAACAATAGGAGATAAATAATAAACTAAGAAAAATATTTGCAATTACTAAGGCAGGCCAAGGTGTACTATACTCTTATCTCGAACACGATTATATATTATCCATATAGTAGAGCAAGAATATATTATAATCTCTATGCTGTTATTATAGAATAAATAAATCTTACATGTCAATTAATGTAAATCAGTAAATAAAAGCTTAACCCCTCAGCCAGAAAAATAGACATACAACATTATGAATAAGTCATTCATAAAGAAAAAATATAAATGGACAAAAAAAATCCAGGAAGAAGGTGATGAACCTTTTATTTTTTTACATTTAAATTCAATTTGCCAACATAAATACCCCGTATTAATCCCATCAGATGCCCGACACCCAGTGACCCTATCTCCCCCACCCCCCTTCCACAACCCTGTGTGTTTCCCGGAGTCAGGAAAACTCTCACAGTTTGTCTCCCTCTCTAATTTTTCCCACTCAGTTCCCCTCAAGAAGGTGATGAGTCTAATGAGTCATCAAAGGGATGTGATTTAAAATGAGACAGCATTTTTCACTTCTCAAATTGGCAATGATTTTTATTTGTTTTGTTTGTTTTATGTTTCAAGTTTTTATTTAAATTCTAGTTAGTTAACATATAATGTAATATTGGTTTTAGGAGCAGAATTTAGTGACTCATCACTTACATACAACATCTAGTGCTCATCACAAGTGCCCTCCTTAATACCCATCAGCATTAGCCCATCATCCCCTCCCGCCAGCGACCCTATTTGTTCTCAATGGTTAAGAGTCTCTTACCCTGTGCCCTTCCCTCCCTTGCTCTCTTTTTCCCCCTCCTTCCCCTATGTTCATGATTTTTAAAGGACCACAACAGTAATGGGTGAGGCTGCAGGAAACAGGCTGTCTCCCAAACTCTTGCAGAAGTTTGAATTGGCTCCACCTCTCTGTAGCGCAAATTTTTAAAAACTACCTGATGTACATAACCTTTGACCTCACTTTTATAGTTCCAGGAATTAAATTTAAAAAGATATTCTGAGATGTGAAAAGAAAATAAATTTAACTAGAGAGATACTTTTGCAGCATTTTTAATAATAACAAATCATTCAAACCACCTTATGTATCATGTTACTGGTTAAATAAATATTTATACATCTTTGGTGGCCTGGAGAATGAACGTCACTGTTCTCCGACTCCAAGGAGTGTAGTTGACCAGGGGCCCCCAGCCGTGATGCTCTGAAATGCATCCCCTGCTTGTGGCGAACTGGAGAAATACAACATCCACACAATATTTTTTTTTTCACACAATATTTTATGATGTAGACATCCAGATAATGAGGCAGAAGAACATATAATGACTTAGGTGTTCCACCTACACAGAGGATACGTGCATACACACACGTGCACACACACGGGTTAACAAATATGTATATGGTGATCTCGTTAGGAGAAAAGGTACATAAGTCTATGCATAGACACAAAATATTAATGTTGTTCCTTCAAAGTGAAATTAGGAGTTCTTTTTATTTTCTTTTTCTCACTTATCCAAATTTAATTTTTGCTCTGTAAGAGATATATATTACTTTATAAAGAAAAAATATCTTTATAAAGATTTTGAAATGTTAACGTGTTTCTTTTTGTTAGTTAACTTTGACTTCTATTTTGCATTTTTATTCATGATCTAATATTCATTTCTTCTTTGGCAACTTAATTTCAGATGTGGAAAGTGAATTAGAACAAAGATTTGATGTCTCTTATGCATGAATGCTGGTCCTCAAAAGAGTCATTCCCAAGGACTTCATTAAGCTGTTAGATTAGAAGGGTGGTGTTAGGGGTGCATATTTTCTTTAAAAAGTCTTTTTACGTTGTTGTAAAGTTGTCTTGACCGTAAACAACATGGCATGCATCATGCAGCCAACGAGATGACATTCACCAGACTCTGGGATTTTCCTGCCCGGCTCTCGGGATTTGAGCTCAAGCACAGACTGTTCTCCTGGCCGGGACAGAGCTCTGATCTTTGGCTTCCTCTTGTCACCTGGAGTCAAGTCGCTTCCCACTCACGGCCTTGGGCGGGGGGGGGGGGGGGGCGCCCCGGGCCAGAGTGTGGGTGTCCTCCTAGCTTACCCATTACAAGGAATCCTGCCTTCCCCCACACCCCGACTCCCACCCTAGGTGCTTCTGAGAGGTGATTTTACTCTTAATGGTGAGAATCAGACATTCCATCCTCCTATGTTATTTTCTGTCAAAATGGGTTTTCTAAAAATTCTTGCTTAGTTCTTTACAGCCATGACAGACTGTAAACAGTCCATCTGGATAGTCTCACGTGACATGTCTTTCATTAACCATCTGAAGACAGATTCCATGTGACCTGGAGATGCCTCACGAATGGCCCCTTAAACTATTAAGAACACCTAAGGGCCCATGCTTACCAGGGAATGCATGTACCCATCCAGCCTTGTGCCTCCACTTCCTAGTGGAAAGGAAGGGATTTTTTTTTCTTTTTAGCTCCCTCTGGCTGGCTTCCCACAAACCCCTGCTTATCACTCTCTGACCTTTCATCTTTGTGTGTCCTATCCCCTCTGGGCACTACTTTGTGAACCATTGTGTCTCAAGTAGGCAAACCCGAGGTTTGGTGTGCATCAGAATTATACAACAAGGACAAGACAGTTGCCCTTACCCACCCATAAAAATTCTAATGCAGTAGGTCTGGATAGTTCTAGGAAGGAGGGCTTTGGTGAGCCTCATGTTTTAGCACAAATCAAAATAACTTGGAAATTTTAGAAAGCATACACGCCCAGGTGCCATCCTAGACTTCCTGCAAGTGTACAGTAAGCAAAGAAGGGCAAGGATTTCTCCTCTTATTTGCCATTATATCTCAATGCCTAATGTGCCTCAGCAGAGTGGCCTAGTTTGGTCATGGGGATTGAATAGTATCGATGGTGACACCATTTACATAGGTTAGTGATTTGTGCAACCTGGAAATCTTGCAAAATTGGCATCTGAAAAGATGAGCAAATGAATGGGTGATTGGGAAAGTCTACAGTATCTTACTTCTCAAGTAGCAAAAAATATTAAATATAAAAATAGAGCAAGGTGAGGGAAGCCTCTTGTGGTAGGCTGAAGGATGACCTCCAAAGATGTCCTTATCCTAATCCTTGGAAACTGAGTATCTTACATGGCAAAAGGAAATTTGCAGATGTAATTATGATTTTTTTTGAAGTATAGTCACTATACAATATTAAATTAGTCTCAGCTATACAACATATGCTTCAATAGCTGTATACATTACAAAATGCTCACCATGGTAAGTACATCACATTATTATTGACTAAATTCCCTATGCTGGGGGATCCCTGGGTGGCGCAGTGGTTTGGCGCCTGCCTTTGGCCCAGGGCGCGACCCTGGAGACCCGGGATCGAATCCCACGTCGGGCTCCTGGTGCATGGAGCCTGCTTCTCTCTCTGCCTATGTCTCTGCCTCTCTCTTTCTCTCTCTGTGATTATCATAAATAAAAATAAAATAAAATAAAATAAAAATAAATTCCCTATGCTGTATGTTTCACTCCTGGGACTTACTTGTTTGATAACTGGAAGTTTGTATTTCTTAATCTCCTTCCCTCATTTTGCCTGTCCTTCCATTCCTTCCACCACCTTGCTCTCTAGATTCATGAATCTGTTCCTCTCTTTTGTTGTTGTTTGTTTATTCATTCGTTTTGTCCTTTGAATTTCACATAGAAGTGAAATCTTTTTTTTGTTTTTTTTTTTTTGTTGTTGTTGTTGTTGTTGTTGTTTTAGAAGTGAAATCTTTAACTGGCTTTTTTCACTTCGCATAATGCCTTGCAGTTCCACCCATGTTTTAAAAAGTTTTAGCTTTATTAAGGTAGAATTGACATTTAAAATAGTAAGATATTTAAGGATACATCATGGTGTTTTGATAGAGGCATTCACAGGACAGATTCTATATGTCGAGTCAACTAACACTTCCATCACCTCATATAGCTTCCTTTTCTGTGAGCAGCTGGAGAAAGTTCTGCTTTCAAAGGGCTCCTGTGATTGAGTCCGGTCCACTGGACAGACGTCTTTGCCCATAACTGGAGCAGTCATGGAGTGAAACCTCATCATACTCACAGGTTCCCTCTATACTCAAAGGAAAAAAGATAATACAAGGACAATGGTTTTAGGGAGTCACTCTTAGAATCCGGCTTGTACAGGGAGCTTCAAGGTTAGCCTCAGTCAGCATTAGAAGTGACTATCTTCCCAAACCAGGCCTGTCCTGAAGACTATAGGCAAGCAACCATGCGAGTTCCATATCCAGAAATGGGCCATATCCTACATTTTCTGTGAATGAATAAATAAAGGGACTTTGGTTAAGCTAGGGTGGGATGTAGGAGATTGGAATTAAAAGGAAAACCAACATCATTCACTGGTTTTAATCATTAGGACTTTCTGTTTTGTATTTTCTTGATTTTTAGGTGACCAAATTCCGTGAATATTCACTGCGTCTTGCAGAAATGCTATCCCTAACTTTCTTCCTTCCTTGCTCGTCTGCCCTGGGCCAGGTCTGACCACTCCCTTATCAGCAGACTAAAGGGATATACGCACTGGCACCAAATATAATCAAAGTCCCATTGTGAGATCGGATTCCCATGCAAAACAAAGCACCATAACGAAAACAGGAAGAAGACCAAAGAACAGAACATACGAAATTTTTCTTAAGCAAGTCCTTTATTTTCTCTAAGCAGTGGATTTTTACTCATTTGATGAGGCTGATTCATTTTTTTTAAGTCATTGAACTTTAAAAATCCTGTCCATTTTCATGTGGCTTAAAAATCTTCTGAGAGCCAGCTACGTCTTCAATCCTCTCCCTGAAGTAATTCTTGTTCCATTTCCAATCTACAGGGTTTTCTGACTTTCTGCCTTCAAAGCGATTTGGTAAGCAGGGGTCACAGAAGCCTCTTCTCACCTCATTTTATCCCCAAGTTCGGCTGCCCACCCAGAGCCTTTGCTGGACGTTAGTACTATTTTTGTCCTATCTGGTTAATGCCAAAGAACAATGCCGTGGTCCCATCACTGAAGCTCTCAGGAGCATCTGCTAAGTTACTTTTCTATTCTTCATTTCCTGTTATTTCCTGTCCTGTCTTGCATCTTCTCGAGGTCATCCAATTTGGAATTCCTGACATGTTTTCTGATATTTGCCCATTCCCTGAACAGGAGACATTTGGCTCCTCACTCTCCAAAGCAAACTGATGGCTGATTGCTGGTTTAACATGCCTCCCAGCCCCTTACCTTCCCCAGGGAAGTCTGGACTCACGAATGGGATTGTTACATCACATCTCATCAATAGCCTGCCACTATGCCTTTTAAGAAGATGCGTTCTGGAAATTTTAATGCTTGTAAACACATGAAACAAGCTGTTGAGAATTTAATTCCCATGTGTGAGCGTGTAATGCAAGCATAGGAAAGTTTGTTCATGACACACTTGAGGTAGGAATTAGATCATACTCTTTTCCTGTTACCCTTTTGTGCCCCTTGTTCCAAGCTTGGAGTGTTCATTTTGATAGAAACATTTTATCAATCATTCGTCAACTTCACATGGCAACCATTGGTAGTGGGTATTTGATAGTATTTGAAGAATCTGGGAATAGCTGAATTCTCTTTGCTTCTTAAGCATGCTTCTTTCCTCAGGGTTCTCAAAGGAATAAGACAGATGAGAACTTATTTATCATTTTATTACAAATTGTCTCAGGGCTCAATTTCTCCACAATGAAGCATTCTGGAAAAGCTCAGAAGTCACTCCTCCCCACCCTAGACTGCAGTGTACCTGAGTGGGGACAAAGGGAGGGCGAGAGGACAAGATGGCTAGTTCTGCTCAAGGACCCAGGCTCTGCCAGACTGACCCAGCTAGTTGCGATAAGAAAGAAACAGGGGGGCAGCCCCAGGGGCCCAGCGGTTTGGCACCGCCTTCGGCCCAGGGCATGATCCTGGAGACCCAGGATCGAGTCCCACGTCAGGCTCCCTGCGTGGAGCCTGCTCCTCCCTCTGCTTGTGTCTCTGCCTCTCTCTCTCTCTTTCTCTGTGTCATGAATAAATAAATAAAATCTAAAAAAAAAAAAAGAGAAAGAAATGGGGTACATGATTTTGTGATATGTCTTCCTCCAACCTGCTGCTTTTTCACTGTGGGCCTTCTTTCCTTCTGTAAAATAGGCCAAGTTCTTTTCTTCTCTTTGGACCTTGCATTCATTAGTAATGATCTTCCCCGACAAAGTCACTTTCTCCTTGACTTCAGGTCATAACGCAGATGTTGCCTCCTCTGAGAGCTTTTCCTCACCCATCCTAGCCAAAGCATTACTCCTGGCCCTCTCCACATATGAGCCTATTTCACATCCTTGGTAGCACTCATTCATGAAGTGTGTGTTATTCCCTGCCTCCTCTCATTAGAACATCAGGGGTACTGTCTTATTCTTTGAATTTCCAGAACCTAAAACAGTGCTTGGCTCAGGATAGAAACTCAGCAAGTACTAGCTGAGCAGCTGCCAGCAACCCCATTCACCAGTAAACATAATCCAATCAATGTCTTGAAATCTGGCCAATCAGATTAGCATTACCTCTGCTAAGAGAGGAATGAGAAAGACTGTGGAATGTCTTTTGTATTAGTCATCTATTGCTGCATACATAGCATATTGCCCACCTCACGCCTCCCAATGACTTAAAACAGTGAGCATTGATTTTCTCGGTTTTAGGGGTCAGGAATTCAGAGCTGGCTCAGCTGGATGGTTCTTCTTCTGGGTCAGTTGTGAGGCCGCAGTCACTAGGTTGGCTGGAGCTACAGTCATTTAAAGGCTCAAGGGAACTGGATGACCTGCTTCCAGGAAGGTTCACTTACGGGGCCATCGGCCAGAGCTCTTCCCCATGCAGACCTTGCCACAGGGCTATGTAAGTGTCTC
Source organism: Canis lupus baileyi (assembly GCF_048164855.1). Taxonomy (NCBI): domain Eukaryota; kingdom Metazoa; phylum Chordata; class Mammalia; order Carnivora; family Canidae; genus Canis; species Canis lupus. The sequence goes on along the minus strand of NC_132873.1, from coordinate 1,078,093 downwards.
AACAACCGGGAAGTTGGCTTCCCTGGAGCCTATGATACAGAGAGAAAAGCTGAAGCCACAAAGTCTTCTCATGACCTACTATCACTTCTGTCACACTCTATGGTCACATATTCCAATCCCGGTATAATGGAGAGGGGACTACACAGGGTGTGACTACCAAGAGGTCAGGATCGTTAGGGTATTTCTTGGAAATTACCTACTACACTTTCCTCCACTCATTACTTAGATTTTTCTGTCTGCAGAACCAACTTGCTGTGGTAGACTAGGTTGAAACAGACCAGAGGAAGTGAAGACTGGAACTTAGTCACTGACCGTCGGGCTGTGGGTGCGGTGTACGAGGTGAAGAGAAAGTTCACGTTTAGCAGACAGAAAAAAATATCTGGAGAGAATGACAACAGATAACAGTGTCAGCTGTAGGAAGTTGTCAACAAGACAGAGTGGGGCACACAATGGACAAAAGGGTGTGGATAGAGCCCAGCAATGGGGATCCATGAGCTCTAGTTGAAGATTAAGGCAGAAAGACATTGAAATCCAGAAAGTAGAGTATCAAGTTTGAACTCCATTATTTTCTTTCTTTTAAAAAATTTTATTTATTTATTTTAGAGAGTGACAGGGGCACAAGCAGGGGGAGGGGCAGAGGCAAAGGAGGGAGAGAATCCCAAGCAGACTCCACACTGAATATGCAGCCAGATGCAGGACTTGATCCCAGAACTCTGAGGTCATGACCTGAACTGAAATCAAGAGTTGGACGCTTCACCAACTGAGACCCAGGTGCCCCTCAAACTCTATTCTTAAGGCATCAGATTAGGACTCCAATCCCAGAGAGAGCCCCATCAAGTCCTTTACTGGTTCTCAGTCATCCTCCATTCTGTTCCCCTCAAAAATGATTCAAAACGTCACTGCTCACTTCCATTTCCTGAATCACAGAAGATTTTCTGCATCTTACTTTATTGAGAAATTTGAAATCAAGATTCTTTCTTTATTGGCTCCCTTCCTGCAGCTAAGAGAAGCATGCAAATCTCTTTGATACTAAACAAAAACAATAAACCTTCCTTTTACACCGTAAAACTGCTAGGAACTGTCCAACATCTGTACTCCACTCAGAAGTCAGAGCCCAGCATTTCCCTTCTTCATGCCCCACTTACTCTGAGATGTGGCTCGTTTCCTGTTATTTTGATAGAACTCTCACTAAGGTCACCAACAGCATCCATATTTTACCACAAAAGCTGTCTGAGTCCTTTTCATCTAGGGTCTCTCTGTTACACCCAACAGCACACCATGGACCACACCCTCTTTACCAAGCTCCTTCAGCCTTTGGCTTTCATGGAATCTCTCCACCCTGGCACTCCTCCTGAAAAAGCTCTAATGCTTTGCTTTTGGATCACTTCTCTTTTCACTCTGCAAGCCCTGTTTGAGCGATCTGGTGCATTTTCATGATTGAAATTGAGACTTAGATGTTTCTGATGGCCAATAGATCTCCCAAGCTAGAAGCTTCAGATTCCTAGAACAATCTATCTAACTTCTCCACCTAGATCTCTCCAGACACAGAACCCTTAATTGTCCACGACTTAACATCAGCCTCTTTCCTAAATCTGTTTCTCATACACATTTGCTCTCATTGGTTGGCAGGACCATCTTGCTAAGTCCATACTAGACGGCAAATTGTCATCCATGGTGGCTTTCTTTCCTCATCCTCCCATTCAATCAGACATTACGCCTGCCAGGTTGACTTCTCTGATGTTTCTCTCCATTTCCATCTCCCTTCTCCTACCCTGGTTCAGGGTATCATTATCTTTGTCTTTCATTTCTTTATCTCTATCATTATCTTTCTCTTGATTAACATAGTTGGCTCCTATTTGGTCTCCCACATCTCTTTAACCCTCCTTGAAACTTTCTTTCACAGAACAGTCAGAGTACTCTATCTATAAACACAAAGTTGACTGTGTCATGGGCTGAAATCCTTTGATGGTTGCCCCATCGTCTTGAATCTGAAGTGAAATTTGTCTTTTTTTTTTTTTTTACTTTTTTTTAATTTATTTTTTATTGGTGTTCAATTTACCAACATACAGAATAACCCCCAGTGCCCGTCACCCATTCACTCCCACCCCCCGCCCTCCTCCCCTTCTACCACCCCTAGTTCGTTTCCCAGAGTTAGCAGTCTTTACGTTCTGTCTCCCTTTCTGATATTTCCCACACATTTCTTCTCCCTTCCCCTATATTCCCTTTCACTATTATTTATATTCCCCACATGAATGAGAACATCTAATGTTTGTCCTTCTCCGACTGACTTACTTCACTCAGCATAATACTCTCCAATTCAACATGGTTGAAGCAAATGGTGGGTATTTGTCATTTCTAATAGCTGAGTAATATTCAATTGTATACAAGATTGTCCAGAAGTTGGTACCTGCCTTCCTGCCTTTCTAACTCTCTCTTCTTGCATTCCCATTAATGCCAATAGTGTGTACTTGTATGAGCACACAACTCTTCTTTCTTTCACTTTCCTTTTGGTAATGCTAAGCCTTTTCATGGAATACATGTTTCCATTTTTCCTGACTAATCTCTATTTATCCTCTGAAGTCTCTCTCAGGCTACCTTCTTCCAAGGTGATTTACCTGACTGCCTCCGTCTACCCTGATAGTCCAGGTAACCTCAGCCAGAGCTCCCTGATAACCCTCCCTTCTGATGTTGCATTTATCTCATCTCCCCAGAGGCCTTGTAGCTCTCTAGGGCAGAGACCAGGCCTTCTGTCATTGTATCATCAATACCTTCCCCGTCTTGGCACATCAGAGGGCTCATTGACATCTTTATTGATTAATGGAATGAATTGTTGAAGGGGCTTTTCCCCACTTTCCACTACAGTGTCAGAACAGAGAATGTTGTCTGCTATGCCTTAGAGAAACCAACAGAAAGTAAATGTTTTCAGAGACTCAGTCCCAGATTGTCACCCAGATATGCCCAGGACATGACCTCGAAGGTCATAATAGCTGAAGCAAGAAAGCAGCATTATATAAACCTCAAGAAAGGGCATCTCTGGGCAGGAACATGCAGGTGGATGCTGCTAGGGCTAAGATACATGGGAATCAGGAGGGCTGAAGAAACCCCGCAACAATCTAGAAGTGAAAACATATCTGGATAAAAGGCTGTGCTTCACAGCCTTTTTTGCAGAAAGATCTGGTCATGTGACTGAATTCTGGTCAGCAAGATTTCAGTGACACTGTGTGTTACATTTGTGTAAAGTGTCCTTAAATGGAGTACGTGCTCTTGTTTTTCCTCCTTTCTTCTGGCTGGAATGTGGATGTGTTGACTGGAACTGGGGCCACCGTCTTGGACCATGAACTAACAAGGAATGCAGGCCACTGAGGGAAGAGCAAGGAGAAAGAAAGGCAGGGCCAGTGACACTTGCAACTCCATACTGGTCTTGAAACACCTATTTCAGACTTTTATATGAGAGAGAAATATAGTTCTTGTTTAAACTATTCTTTTGGTCCTGTGTAGCCAAATCTAATCATAAGAAATATAGGTAGCTTATACAACATTCCTCCCTAATTTTAGGATTCTTAATATCTTAAGTATATTCCTGGACTTGAATGTATAACATTTTTACTTATTCAAGATTTTACTCATTTAAGATTTGTAGAATAAGAGGCATCCAAACAGGCAAAGTGAGCTTAGAAATAGAAAATATTTTCAGAGTGCCTGGGTGGTGCAGTTGGTCGAGGGACTGACTTTTGTTTCAGCTTAGGTCTTGATCTCAGTGTCCTAAGATCGAGCTCCATGTGGGGTTCCACACTTAGCAGGGGAGTCTGCCTGAGATTCCCTCTCTCCCTGTCCCTCTGCCCCTCCCTCCACTTGCTCTCTCTCTCTCTCAAATAAATAAAGTCTTTAAAAAATTTTCAGGTAAATATCATAGGAACACTCTGACATTTGAAGAAAAACAATGTTAGTGAATGCTCTCATGGCTTCTGATGGGGTCACACATCGTTCATCTTGGCCAACACTCTCTCTTCCCAGGAATGTCTACATATTCAACTCCAGTGGGTGTGGTGTCAAGGCAAAATTGACCAGTGAAGAGACTGGGATGGCAACCCTGAGGCTGTCAGCTCAGTTTTGGGGTAAGGAGTTTCTTGGAATAATCAAGGAGGCTAGAAGAGCCTCCAGACCATAACAATCGACCTCCTGAAAACACTTTACCACTCAGAGATGTGTCCGAATTAACAAACTCTCCCTGAACAGTTGCAAATGCATCCGTCATCCATACCTTAGTGATAATTGCTTTAATAAGACAAATAATTAGCAGTGGCCAGGTGCAAACAAATGGGGTTTGCAAGCAGGCAGTGGTGGGGAGAAAAAAAAGATTGTGTTCATTTGGGAGAACACAGACTTGAATGCGACTTAGAAGCTCAGAGTCTGCGAAACTGGGAGGAAAAATATGTAGAAGGACTGGAAAAGACTGGTCCCATTCCCAGTCTGGCTCAGGGCTCCATCAGAGCCAGTGGGCACTTAACATCGCCTTGACGCTGCCCTGGCATGCCTTTGGCACCTGGGAATGCCAGAGCTGCCATTTCAGGATTTTTTTGGAGGCTGTAAATCATGGCCTACTTTGAGTGGGCCCGGGCCCACTAGCTGATGGGGGTGGCCATTCACTGAGTCCTATTGGTGAGGAAACTGACATTCAGTTAATTTAACTAATTCATGAGGGTCACAGATAGCCATTCTGACCCTACTTGGCAGGACCCCCAAATGCAGATATCCTTAGTGCAGGGCAGCCAAGGGCCTTCCCATCCAGCTTCCCCTCATTCTTTCCAGTAGTTAGTGGAAAGACAAGAAGCAGAAAGCGATAAGAAGTACTAGCTTTCTGTCGCACAAGAATTCAGAGAAACAGCCAGGATCCTCCTCCCAAGTGACTTCTGCCCCCTGGTCCTCTCACCTTTTCTCCTTCCATCCTTTCTATTGTTCTTGGGAGTTTTTAGTGAATCCCAAATCTGGCTGCTCAGGAAAATTTAGAAAATATGGTTTCTAGGTCTCAACCCAGGATACCCTAATTCTGAAAGCTTTGGTGTTTATGATCTGCAGCCCAGGCTGTGGATAGAAGGAGACGGGGGAGGGAGAAGCCCCAGTTATCTCCTTCTCAGATGCAAAGGTCTCCAGTATGTGCAAACGCTTTATGATTCAAAATAATTTACACCCCTGTGGAAAGCCAGTGAGACGAGTTGAGAGAAACCTCATCCTATGTTTGATGGCTGAGGTTGAAAATTTAACTATTTTAACAGACCAGGAAATTAGATGAAAACCAAGCATTCCTTAAAATGCTTCCTCAGTTTCTTTAAAAATTTATTTCCCTTGGATAACAAGGAAGCAATCATGCTAAATTAAGAAAACATAGAAAAGCAGGTAAAGTCTGCTTGGTTTCCACCTTCACAGTCCTCTGAACAGGTGCCTAGGACTTCCATTTGGCTCCACAGATGGTCCCAACACTACTTCTGTACCACTGCCTACACTGATGCTTTACAGGCAGTACATCCTCCTCCTCTCTACCTTCTTCACCCCTGGCCCAATTCAAATTCATATATCCTCATGTTCACGTAGGCCGAGAGAGGAGTCACTTGGAAAGCAAGCTAATAAGTGGATGCCCTTTGTGGTACTGGTGAGTTCATACCTCCCCTGGGGAGTACCACACTTCCTGAGCTCTTTGTCACCCACTCTGTTGGTTGATGAACTTAGTGAGAGGCCAGATTCCAAGGAACTCAATAATTTCCCTTAGGAAGAATCAAAAGTTGATGAAAGACTCTAACCATGGAAGCTTGGTACATTTACAGTTTAGCTCCTGGTGAATAAAGAGGAGAGTGTAAAAAAAAAAAAAAAAAAAAGAGGAAAGTGTAGATGAGGACAACAAGTCAGTTCAGTGTCATCTTAAATCTATCATCTCACAGTATTTTTGCATATCGATATGCAAAATAATTGCATATCGTGCTCTGTTCAAGCAAGTGGCCATCGTCTGTTCTTGCTTGAGTGTTCACGGGTGGTGGAAAGATAAACAGTGGCCTCGTGATCATTTCTATTCAGACAGAGAGAGAGATGTGACATGGGTCATTCAAAGTCAAATTCTACCTAATTTAAGGATGTACACTACGGTTACGGGTACCAGGAGGCTTGTTCTATGATCACGGGATGGTAGGGTCAGAAGGGATTTTTCAGAGTGTTTTCTCCTTGAACTGATAGCAAAATTGGTTTGCCATCCCTGAGCAAAAGGGAGCTCATGGGAGAAGGAGGTAGCCGGGATGACTGCTACGTGTTAAGGCTTCAGGACAGGGATCAAACACCTTGAAGGCAAATGGGAAGGGCTGCTCCTGGTGTCCTCCAGATGCTCCTTCCGGTGCGCTTCAGCAAAATGGAACCAACTTTTGATGACTGGAGACACTACTGGTATTCCCACAGTTATTCATTGTTCAGAACACACCACCCTAAATGACGACCAGACTTGTGGGATGGCACATTATACCCACAATGTAATGAGCAACATCAACTAAAAGACCCCAGAATATCCATCCTGACAGCAGAACTGCAGGAGTAACAAGTTAACACACATGGTTACGTAAGACTTCGTGGTGAATAGTAGGCAACAGTAAGATACCCTTTCAATTCTTGCCCCGCCGGGCCCCCCAATCCCTGTATGTCCACAGCCTTTCCTCTAGTTGGCCATTGTGAAGTCAACATCATCTAATACCTCAAAGACCTCGGGCAACTTGTGTCCCCACTGCCTCAGCTTCAGCTGCCAACACGTGCGTGCTGTGACACCCTGAGAAAGGTTGCTCCTGCCATCCAGGTTTTTATTTTTAATTCAAACATTCCCATAAGTCACATGACACTAGATTTTTACTTCATTATCCACACTTTTACTGGAATTATGTGTTTATAATAAAGCTATTATTTTAGGAGCATATTGAAAATGGGCCCAAAGCACAAAACCTGCAAAGTTTAAGTTCAACCCCCTGATATAAGACAGGAGATCAGTCTGTTCTTAGACCCCTTGGTGTTGGCCAGACGTGTGGGTTTTGAAAGATGGTGCTCTAACTTCTCTTCAGGCAGGCTCCAGTCTGCGCTGAGAGTTGTTGGAGGCCTGGTAGCCATTGCAGACTTCTGGGGGTGTCTGCCTAGCTGTGCTGTTGTGAAATCCAACCATGGCAAGAGATTCTTTTTTCTTGTGTATCCCTTTATTTTGTTTATCAGATGAACATGCAATCTTTTCCCTTTTGTATCACGCATCTCAAAGCACATTCATACTCAATGGCCCTTTTCCTTCTGCTGCCATGAGTAGGCATGAAGAGGATGAAAGCATGAAGAGCTTTCTTGGATGCTTATAGCATGATGACCCCCACTCACCTCCCAAATTTCACAGCTTCTTTATCACCATCTGCCAGAGGCCATCAGGGCAAATTTCATCAGGCACCACTGGGAAGCTAGGACCCTCCCCCACATATAGCACTGTACATCCTCTATATGTCCTTATCTCCCACTCCCTCCTATAAAGCAAAGCCTACCCACGAGACCCCCTGAACTTACTTCCCTCATCCTTTTACCCTCTCTGAATCCAAGATGCACCCCAATGGCACTTCTTGCCCCATAGTTCTCTCTGGTGGTAACTCTTCTAGCTCATTCAGCCCTTCATATGGGTGGGCCTAGAGAGGGGAGCAGGTGTTGTCCTTGATCCTATTATTCCTCTTCCAAACTATCATCTTATCTCTTCCTTCCTCTCCTCCCATTTTTAAGGCTCATATCGTCAGACTAAGTCACTTGCTACCCCTCTTTTTTGCAGTCATCTATAAACCCCAGAATTTCTCACCCTTGTTTCTTCTGGAAGAGTTTGGTTTCTAGATCCTTGTCACTCTCCAATGATACATTTATCATGATCTTCGAGGATTTTGTTAACCGCTTAGGTAATTCTTCTAACCCTTAGCCTCTGAAGCCCTTGACCTCTTCTCAAATGACTGTGTCTTACTATACCTCATCCACAAATCTCATTGATCTTAGCCTTGTCACATGGTCCCAGCCACTCACTGTACAATCCAATATGCTCAACTCAGGTGCCTCCTCTGCTGACCACATTCTCCCAGCTTTGAGCTCACTCCCTGGAGTATCTCAGCTTCAACCATTCTTCATTCTGTTGGGATTGCAATAGGTTCCAACTGCTGCTGTAACACATTACCACACGTTTAGTGGCTTAAAACAACACAAATGTATTACTTTGCAATCCTGGAGCATGGAAGTCAGAAATTAGTTTCACTGGGTTCAAGTCATGGTGTCATCAGAACTGGTTCCTTCTAGAGGCTCTGAGGGGAGAATCCAGTTCCATGACCTCTTCAGCATCTAGGGGTTACCTGTTGTCCTTGGCTTGTGGTCTCTTCCTCCATTTTCAAATACATCCTTCTGATCTCTGCCTCTGGTGTCATTATATATTGCCTTCCTCTCTGGTACTAACCCTTCTGTTTCCTTCTTAGAAGGACTCTGTGATTATATGGTGTCCACCTGGGTACTCCAGGATAATCTCCCCATCTCAACATCCTTAACTCAGCCTCATCTATCCATTTTGTCATTGAAAATAACATTCACAGGTTCCTGAGGTTAGGATAGGGACATCTTTGGGGGGGTGGGCATTATTCAGCCTACCACGGGGACCTATAAATCAATGGTCCTACCACCTCTTACTCATTCTCCAGCTTCCTTATACCTTTCTTACCCTGCTTAGATTCCGTGTCAAGCTTCACAACCAAGCCCCTGCATATATCCTGGACTCTCTTGTGTCTCTCTTCTTTCATTGCAATTGCCCGAAAACTCCCAATTTGGCTAAATGCAACTCTGGATTTTGAAAACCTAAACCTAATGATTTAAATTCTTAGGTACTAATTTTATATGACTCAAGCCAGCCCATCGTATTTCCCTGGTCTGTTTACCCACCCTCACTCCTAGATGATTATTATACACTCTCTCTTTTTGGCTGATATACTTGCTTTTAATTTCACTGAAAGATGGAGCAATCGGGAGTCTCCCACCAGTCAGCAACCAACTGGCCTCTCTCTGTGAACACAGAAGACACTTTGCCTTTCTTCTAGCACTGTGGAAGGATGAGGTTGTTCTCGTGGAAGAGTAAGCCCACCCCTCCTGCTCTCTCCTGAGTCCCATCCCTCTTTGCAGGATGTTACACTAGTCTCCCTCTAGCATATACCTTTGTCTCGCCTGTGCTATTGTGTCCCTCCTGTCAGCATTTAATACCATAATATTTCCCATCTTAAACCAAAACAGCACTGTTTTGACCCCTTCCTCTATACATCACCATTTTTCTGTTCTCTCTCTAGCAAAACTCATTGAAAGATGTGTCTAAAAAAAAACAAGAAAAAAAAAGAAAGATTTGTCTACTGTGGCTTTCTCTGCCCCTTCTCCTTTAAGGCTGCTACTGGCACTTACAGTATGAATTTTATTTTATTTGTTTATTTATTTTTACAGTGTGAACTTTAAAGAGCTTTATAAAAAACAATACAAATAAATTATCTCACAGTTTCTGTAGGTCAGAAATTCAGGCATAATATGGCTGGATTTTCTGCTCAGAGGGTCACTAGAATGAAATCAAGGTGTTGGCCAGGACTGTGGTCTCATCTGGGCTTAGAGTCCTCTTAATGAGAGAGAACTCTTCTAAGGAGCTTAAGTGATTAAGAAGGGTCCACCCAGATAATCTCCATAAAGGCCAATTGATGTGAGAATTTACTCACATCTGCAAATTTCTCAATAGTACCTTAGTATTTAGTATTTATATTAGTGATTAAATGAGAGCATGTGTGTGTACCCGGGTCCAGAATTTGGGTGGTGATCTTAGATTTCTGTCTACTCCGGGCAGACAAATTACAAAATAAATAAATAAATAAATAAATAAATAAAAAATAAATAAAAATAATCCCTTCTTTTACACTGACACACCCATCTAGAGTGGAGGACTTGGCCAGTGAAGCTCCAGCTGGAAATATTTGATCCCCACTTGGCCAAAGTAAGATGCCTTTGTGCACTCTCTTCATGGCAGCCCTGCTTTCTCCCCTGTGCTCTAATTGGGTGTGTCTCACCATCCTACAAAAACTACCCATTTCAACCTCAGCAGTGACTTCCATGTTGCCAAATCCAATGCTCAGTTCTCCTTATGCCTGTTATGGAATGAATGTGTCTTCCCAAAATTTATAAGTTGAGGCCTTAACTTGCCCCAATGTAATGGTACTAGGAAGTAGGACCTTTGGGAGGTAATTAGGTAAATATGAGGCCATAAAAATGGAGCCCTCATGATGGAATTAGTGGCCTTGCAAGAAGAGGAAAAGATACCATCATTTCTTCAAGCAAGAAGGTGGCCATTTGCAAGCCAGGAAGTGGGCTCTCAACAGAAACTGAATGTGCTTATACTTTGATCTTGGAGTTCCCAGCCTCTAGAACTGTGAGATATAAATGTCTGCTGTTTAAGCACCAGCCTATGGTATTTTGTTATAGCAGCCTGAGCTGCCTGAGACAATACTGGACCTACAGCATTATTTGACAGTATACCACTCTCTCCTGCAGGACACATTGTCTTAACTTCGGACACATCTTCTATTCTTTGTCAGTCTTATTTGCTAATTTCTGTTCACTCTTTCCACAAACCTTTGGGATTCCTTAGGGCTCAGTCCTTAGATTTCTTCTCTTCTCCATCTAGACTTACTCTAACTCTAGACTTACTCTATCCAAAATGTGTATCTTCTGCACACATTTGTACATCCATCTGGCTCCTAGACATGTTGGACATTTCCCACTAGACCATCTTGAGCATAACATGTACCAAATCAAGCTCATGCATCATCCCATGGCAAAAACCAATTACAAAAACAACTAAAAAACCCTATTTTTGAAATGTTCCTTTTAAATAAATGACATTTTTGTAGGCTAAACACCTCAAAACCATCCCTGAGTGTGCTCCTCTGTCATTTCCATATCCAATTGATAAGCAAATTCCATTGACTCTAGCTTCAGAAATATGTCTAGAATCTAACCATTTCTCCCCTGGTCCCAGGCCACCACCATCTTAGTCTGGATTTCTGCTTGAGACTTGTAAAAGGTCTTGTTTCTACTCAGACCTCTCTATGGTCATTTTTCCACACAGCAAACAGAGTTAACCTTTTATTAAATACATCACATCTATGCAAGGCCTGCAGTATTTCCCACTCAGAGGAAAAGTGGAATCCTGACAAAGGCCTCATGGCCCTAGATTTCTGTAACTTCATTGCTGACCCTTCCTTCCCCGACTCACTCTGCTCTGGTCCTACTGTCCTTGTGCTATTTCTGAATCCTCTAATTGAAATCTTTCTCCAGGACCCTTACTCCTATTGATGCCCCTGCTTTAACCATCTTTCCTGCCAGATTACTGCACAGCATATTCTCTGTCTTTAGGACCTTGCTCAAAAGTTACCCTCTCTGGCACATTCTATCCCTCATCTTGCTCTTTCTTTGTTTATCACCATTGGATACATAGAATTTTGTTTATCTGGTTTGTATCCTCCAACCATCCTTCTACTGTAGCTATATTCATCAGGGTAGAGAGTTTTGTTCATTGATAGATCCTTAGTGATTTAACAGAGTAGGTGCCAGTAAACATTGGTCGCATAAGTAAATACATTTTAACAAAATCACAACTTTTTAAAAATTAATGCAAGTAATGATATTAATAACTGGAATAAGGTTGTCATATCATTCTAACAAAACACTAGATGAAAATAATTTATTAGGTAAAAATTACTTGTATTGTGGAACATTTAATGATGACAATCGGCATTGCATTCTTTCTCGCCAAATAAGTAGAAGTATTTTAAAAACCTCCAGTGAACCAACTTTTGGTTTCTACTGACTCAGAACTGGTTCTGTTATGGCTATTAAACCAATATTACTCAGAGCACAAAAATTATTTTCAATCTGGTATTCAGTACAGAAGTTAGAGCAATTATCAAAACTAGTTTTTACACAGAGCAGCAGGTTCCGTGTGGAAAACACATTCCCACTTATCAAAAACTCCTTATCAAGGGGTTTGAACACTATGTCCCTAATACCAACTCTCCTTCTAAGGAGAATTTGGAGAGAGCCCCTTTTTCATGTTGACAACCTCCAGATTTGAATTACTCATCAAAAGATTGATCACGATTAGCCAAATGCAAAAGACTCAGAGCATGAAATCATGAATTCTAACTACTCCTTCTAGAATTTGAGACTCCTTAAATTCACATTGGTGTCTTGGCAGTCAATTTATGATATGCATAAATAAGAACTCATTTTTCTGCAATTTGAATATGGCCTTCATGCCAAAAAATCGTAGCATCAATTTTTGAAAAGCACTCTGGAACTAAATGAAATCTTTAAAATTCTCGGTTCAAGCTTAATGAATTTACCAAAAGTGTCTCGCCTTTAGAAAGTTTGGCGATAAGTAATCTAAAATTTTGCATGTCCTGCGATTTATAAATTTAGCATCTAGAACTTTCTCCTAAGGAAACAGTTCTGTAAATAGAATTTAAGTGGAAAGTGTGCAGGCTTTGTGGACAGACCTGGGCTTGGACTCTGGCACCGATATTCATACCATGTGCACTTGTATAACACCTTTTGCATCCATGTTCACCTCTATCAGATGAAAGTAACATCATACAATCTTTGAGAATTGTTGTGAGAATTAGAGTTGTTAGAAATACAGTTCCTTAGGCAGGTCTATATGAGATAGATACACAAATGGAATATTATTCAATCCAATAAAAGAATGAATTATTGGTACATGCTATGACACAGATGAACCTTACAAACATTTTACTAAGTGAGAGATGCCAGACACAACATCGCATATTTGTGATTCCATTTATATGAAACACCTAGAACAGGTAAATCTTCAGAGACAGAAAGCAGATTAGTGGTTTCCCTGGCCTGGGAGGAGAGAGGAATGGGGAATGATTGCTTAATGGGTATGAGATTTCCTTCTGGGCTTTTATAAAGGCTCTAGACCCAGAGAATGGTAATGGTTGCACAACATTGTAAATGTGTTTCAGGACACTGAGTTGTACACTTTAAAACGTGAAAATGGTAAATTTTATGTTATGTATATTTTGCTACAAGAGGAGAAATGCTACCTGAAAGAAAATAAATTGCAAAATTCTGTTCACAGTAAAATTGCATTTATAGTCATCGCTACCTATATGCATACACACGCACACACATACACAGAAGAATCTATTCAACAACATATTGGTGGTGGTTATCTCTAACATCATAGTTTTTTAAAAAGGCATCTGTATTTTTTTTTATTTTGAAAAATAAATATCTATTAATTCGATAATAAGAAATGATATTTACGGGGAAGGAGGTGGGGGAAGGGTGGGATAGGTGATGGGGATAAAGGAGAGCCCTTGTGATGAGCACCGGGTGATGTATGGAAGTATCGAATTGCACACCTGATGCGAATGTAGCACTGTATGTTAACTCCCTTGAATTAAAATAAGAACTTAAAAAATTTAAAGAAGAAAGGAAGTTAAAGAACGATGAATCAAGAAGATAAAAGTGCTGAATAAATAAGATGAAAGTAAACCCAAGACTGACTTGCACTGTATGTTTATAAAATAGAAGTGTTCAGCATTATTTCATAATTGCTACCTGTCCGATCACAGTTCTGAACCGCGCTTGGCTGCGGAGACCCCCCCTGCCTTGCGCCCCAGAATTTATAAAGAACCAAGCCCCGTATTTAACATCTAATTTGCAAATCAGCAGAGGGGGCCTAAGCCAGAGAGCCAGCAGGAATCCTAGCACCTTGCTGACGGGATAGGCGAAGCACTTGCCCTTACGGTGCCCCAGACACCTGGCCGCCAACATCTTGTGACCCCTCTCTCCAAAGGAGGGCCGACCACCAGGCGGTGAGCTTCCAAACAAGATATCTGGCAACTCTACTTCTAATTGCCTTATTTCTCTCCGTAGCCCCGTGAGAAAGACATCATTATTTGTATTTTACACACGATAAAATTTGGACCCAGGGTGAGTCCCTTCATTGGGTCCTAAATGCTGGGAAGTGACGGACTCCAAACCTTAGACCCGGGCGTAGGAGGGAGCAGCTCGAGCTCTGCCCAGTGGCCTACAGCCTCCGGCCCCCCTAATGGAGGGGACAGTGGCCGCTCGGGCGGTGACCCAACTGGCCTGAGGTCACGGCAAATGTGCGATAGACTGAGGATCGGAGCCCAAGTTTCCCAAGTGAGTGAATTTCCATACAACTCCTCTGTGGCCCAGGCAGGTCTCAGGGGTGTGACCCCCCAGAGGCTGGGGCGCAGGGCGGGCCCTACGAAGGTCTCTGGCAGCAGCATCCCGGAGACTAGTTGAACGGGTGACCGGCCTGTGAGTGAGCGGGTGGCAGTGCCAGGACAGGAGTGGCTCGACCACGAATGAAGCTCACGAGAAGCTGTAAAACATTCCAAGTGGAGGCCGATGCACATGCTTTGTTCCAGGCCGTGCGGTGACGCGGTGATGTGGGGCGAGGCCGAGGAGAGCGTGGGGCCAGGCGTCCTGCTCCGTGCGCCCACCTGGACAAGCCCGCCCGCAGCCCCGGCCTGCGAGCGCCGGAGCCTTGGCTCCCAGGGTGCAGCCCTCGAGCGCCCGAGCTTGGCTCCCAGGGTGCAGCCCGCGAGCGCCCGAGCTTGGCTCCCAGGGTGCAGCCCTCGAGCTCCCGAGCCTTGGCTCCCAGGGTGCAGCCCGCGAGCGCCCGAGCTTGGCTCCCAGGGTGCAGCCCTCGAGCTCCCAAGCCTTGGCTCCCAGGGTGCAGCCCGTGAGCGCCCGAGCTTGGCTCCCAGGGTGCAGCCCTCGAGCTCCCGAGCCTTGGCTCCCAGGGTGCAGCCCTCGAGCTCCTGAGCCTTGGCTCCCAGGGTGCAGGTCGAGCTCCTGAGCCTTGGCTCCCAGGGTGCATCCCGCGAGCTCCCAGGCCTTGGCTCCCAGGGTACAGCCCTCGAGCACCCGAGCTTGGCTCCAGGGTGCAGCCCTCGAGCTCCCGAGCCTTGGCTCCCAGGGTGCAGGTCGAGCTCCTGAGCCTTGGATCCCAGGGTGCAGCCTGCGAGCACCTGAGCCTTGGCTCCCAGGGTGCAGCCCAGGCGAGAGCCGGACATAGGACTGCACGGCCAACCTCCACCGTGGCCCAAAGGTGACGCTTACCTAGGTCATGTGCTCTAAACACATTCGTAGGGATGTGTTCCGTGTGGAACTTTTTGCCTAAAGAGAAAACATTAATCATTTTTCTTCATTTGCAACTGTTCCAACACAGCAGGTTCCTCAGCCCGAGGAACCCACACTGGGCCCTATTCTGCACACCCGCTCATGCTTCTGAACACCTTTCAAACCCTGCCTGGAGCCCATCTGGGGACTCTGCAAAGCCACACACCAACCAGGTGGCCTTCCTTACCCCCACTGCCTCACTGCAGGCGTTGGCACTAAAATTACATCCCCCCCCGCATCTCCCACAATAGCTTTAAATATCCAACCTGCTCTTTTTCTTCCATACATTCTAAATAAATTCAAATTCAGTGACTTGACTTCCTGATTCTTGCATGTGTCACTTGCCAGTTCCCGGCAGCCTGTGCCCCCCCTTACTGTTTTATCTCACACCTCCCTCCCCTCTCCAGCAGCCTCTGCCTGGGCTCCTTCTCGGCTGCCCTTGGAGTTTTGTGCTCAGGTTTTCTCATGTGCTTCCAGTCATGACGGCCCTTATGGCAGAAGCACTTTCCTTGCTCAGGCAGACGCCAGCCTTGCTCACAATGCTACACTAGTAATTTCTGTAAGGCCGGGTCCTTCGGGAAGCCCTCCCATGCGCCCCCTGCCCCGTGGTGCTGCCTTCCTTGTCACCCTGCTGGGGTTCTGCTCCCTGTTCCATGAACTGCTGGGACTCACTTAACTTAGGGGGCTCTGCACTGATTTGGGCAACTCGGACAGGCTTCCCAGCATGAGGAGGTAGGCCAGAGAAGCATGGCTTCCCCATTCATTCATTCATTCATTCATTCACTCATTGGTTCCTCAACACATTTGCTGAGAAGTTATTATACATCAGACAGGAAGCCACGTCATTTCCATGGGGTGGGGTGAGGGGTATAGGTGATTAC
Organism: Canis lupus baileyi; assembly: GCF_048164855.1. NCBI lineage: Eukaryota > Metazoa > Chordata > Mammalia > Carnivora > Canidae > Canis > Canis lupus. The sequence goes on along the minus strand of NC_132873.1, from coordinate 1,061,930 downwards.
ATTTATATGGATGTCATAAAGAGTCATGGCAGAGATTCTCAAACTTATTTTTCATGGCACCCTTAATGTCTCAGGAATATTTTCATGACATCTCCAGACTTGTGAGAGTAATAACTGATAGTTCCTTGTTTAATGAATAATTAGATAAAAACAACTGCATAAGTACTTACGGGTTAACGCTTTAGTAGCTGTTTGAGCTACCCATAAGCTAAAAGAAAAGTAATATTTTCATTTCATTTCTAAATAACCACAATTGCTTATTAATGAGTTGAGTGTGCTGTGGCGCACTGCACAATCTCTCAATTCTTGGAATCAGATCGGACATGCCTCATTTTCCATCTCCTACTGATTTCATGTATTCTTGCCTTTCGTGACAGTGGCCACTAAAGTCAGCTTGGCAAAAAAATATATTATGAAAAGGAATGTAATATAATCTAAATCTGAAGCTGAACTACTTCTATAAATTCATGTCATGCCTGGTGAAATGTTACTGTGTTTCTCTCAAAATTTAAAATATACCACAGGACAGGGTGCCTCGGCACATGGTTTGGAAACTATTGGCACATGGCTTCTGTTCTCCTGGTCTTTACAACCTGATAGAGGAGAGAAGTTATATATATAAGGGAGAATGGATTGAGTGCTATGAGAAAAGTGACTAGGTTAGGGCAGAGTTTCTCTGTGATTTCAGGGCCCAACATAATGTCAAAAGAAATTCTGGTGTATGTGTGAGGTTGCTTACTTTTTATGTTACCAAAAAGGGCTTTAAAATAAAAATATAGGGGCACCCGGTAGCTCAGCAGTTTAGCGCCTGCCTTTGGCCCAGGGCGTAATCCTGGAGTCCCGGGATCGAGTCCCACACGAGGCTCCCAGCATGGAGCCTGCTTCTCCCTCTGCCTGTGTCTCTGTCTCTCTCTGTATCTCTCATGAATAAATAAATACAATCTTTAAAAAAATAAAATAAAATAAAAATTTATATCACCACCTATTATTATAATTATTTGCATTATTTTTTATATTGAGGTATAACTTGAATATGGTCAAAGGTCTACATCTTAAATGTTCAGTTTGGCGAGATTTTATATATATCAACACTCATGTAACAATTACCCAGATCAAGAAACAGAATCACCTAATAGGTTCCCTTAAGCTCTTTCCCAGTGAATTTTTCAGTTAATACCTAAAACCCCCATTCCTCACCACAACCCTCCACGGTGGGGTCACCACTGTACTGATCTCTATCCCTATAGACTGGTTTACCTGTTCTTGAATTTCATATGGAATCATTCAGTACATACGCGCCTTTCTCGGAATAACATCTGTGAGATTCATTCACATTGTTGCATGCATCAGTTATTGGTTCCTGTCTCTTGCTAAATTATATTCCATTGTATGAATATATCACACCATTTCTTACATATTTTATCTTAATTTTTTTTAGAGAGGTGGGGAAGACAGAAGGAGAGGGAAAGAGAGAGAATCCTAAGCAGGCTCCATGCCTAGCGTGAAGCTGGACACAGGGCTCCATCTCATGACCCTGAGATCCTGACCTGAGCAAAAATCAAGAGTCAGATGCGTAAGCAGCTGAGCCATCCAGGTGCCCCACCATTTCATTTTTTTAAAGAAAAGATTTCTCAAACTGGAAAAAAAAATCACACTTTTTACTTTCTTTATAGATATATTACATGTGAATGCTTCCTTAAGTAATATATATTATTTAGTTTTGCTTGCTTGTGAACTTTAGAAAATTGTATCATACCATTTTATAAAAATTGATTTTTTTTTTGCAATTTCATTTTTTCACTTCACATTATATTTCTAAGGGTCATCAACCACATTCAAAACAAATCTGTTGTTCATCCATTTTTAGGGCTGTATGTTGTTTTGTTTAAGAAAATGTCACAATCTGGGGGATCCCTGGGTGGCTCAGCGGTTTAGCGCTTGCCTTTGGCCTGGGGCGCGATCCTGGAGTCCCAGGATCGAGTCCCGTGTCAGGCTCCCGGCATGGAGCCTGCTTCTCCCTCCTCCTGTGTCTCTGCCTCTCTCTCTCTCTCTCTATGTCTATCATAAATAAATAAATAAATAAATAAATAAATAAATAAATAAATCTTAAAAAAATAAAAAGAAAATGTCACAATCTGTGTCTATTCTCTTGTTGGTGGTCATGGATGGGTCATTTGTATCCTAAAATATGCAGAGGATATTTAGGATATTTTTTCCACTGGACAGTTTTAACTTTGCAAATTAATATGAAACATTTGCCATCATTTTTTAAAAAGGATTTTATTTATTTATTCATGATAGACATAGAGAGAGAGAGGCAGAGACACAGGGAGAGGGAGAAGCAGGCTCCATACTGGGAGCCTGACATGGGACTCGATCCTGGGACTCCAGGATCCTGCCCTGGGCCAAAGGCAGGAGCTAAACTGCTGAGCCACCCAGGGATCCCCAATTACTATCATTTTTTTAAATCACCTTTCTCCTTTAAATATTTTGTTAAACTCCATCTCATTAGGGATTATTTTAGGTTAAGTCTGCAAAGCTAAGTCAGTCCTGGTGTAGCTACTATGCTGTGTGTTCAAAATGGCTTGTCTTGGTTCATGGTGGACTTTCTCTTTGGCCCATGGGCTACTGGTCACATGGCTCCAAACGGGCACTGAACTTGCTACAAATAGTACCCAAACCTAAGAAATCTTGTGCAACAGCTTGTCACAAAAAGAGAGATGCAAGTAACAGGTGCCAAGTGAGGAACCTGCCATCTTTGTTGATGTCAAACACAGATCCCTTTAAGAGAGTAGTCATGGAGCACCATGAGGACCAGCAGGGGAAAAAGTGGGAAGATTTTTCAGCTATAGGAGAAAAGTGTTAACAAATGGAAAGCACTCTGAAATTAAAGAAGTCTATACGCCTTCACACCCTCCTGGTTTCTTTATCTAATGGAAATGGTTTTGACTTTAGCCTTTACAAATTCTCCAACTAATCCCCAAAGGCTTACTGACAGGAAATAATAAAAGCTAAGCTAACCCAACGGCTACTGAATGTATCCCAAGTAACAGGCATTCACAGAGCTAAGAGCTTTACAAGGTTTATCTCATAGACAGCCACTGTCATTATCGATCTCATTTTATGGATGAAGTGGAAATAATTTGCCCAAAGTCCTACAACTAGTGTATAGCAACCTTGGGTTTAAATCCAGCTCACCCTGACTCTAGAATTAATATTCTTAGATAGATCATTACTGTGCCTCTAGGCACCTGCCTGCCCCACTGCCAAGAAGTCTCTGTGTCCCATTGCTATTGTGGAGATGGGGACTGGAGACTGAGCAAGGCCATGTTCAGGGGGCAGTTCACTTCTCCTTGGTGCAATAGGCCTATGTGTAAGTGCTATGACAAAGTCTTGACTTGTGTTCAGACGCTTTAGCTCAGGAACAAACTGCCTGTGCAGAAGGAATATAAGTCACAGTTATGGAAGAACAAATTGTAGACATTTGTAGGAGTGCTCACAAGAATTATTTTATTTAATCACGACACCAACTCCGTGGGCTTGAACACAAAATCCCCATTTTATGGCTGAGAAAACTGATGCTCAGATATATTACTTGAGGCATATGTTTTGGAGACAGGATTAAACCCATGGCTCAGCATCTGCATCCAGAGCTGTCTATGGACCCCAAAGCCAGAGGAAATCTTTAGCACAGGACTCATCACTTAACTAGCTCTTCCTGAAATTTTGAACTCTTTTGAAAACTCAGTATTTGGGAATTTTCTGTGTGTTGGAAACCAGCTTTTATTTAGTCTTTTTTTTCAAGTCTGTATTTAGATTAGCTTTAGGATCTGGTTAGATGTAGGAAAGGAAGATGGGGGCTCTACAGTAAATTGCATGTGCCATAATTCCTAGGGTACCAATGAGTTTGTATCCTCTTTCCTAAAAACATCACCTTCTCCTTTTCTGCTAAGATCAAATGGGAAAGTGCAAAAGCCCAATATTAATGCTGGTTTACTGAGAACCATTTTGAGGGCACCTTTTGACTTTAAAACTACAACCAACAATAACTAAATTAAGTGGACAAACTTTGGAGATTCAAAGGGCTGGGAAAGGGATCCCTGGGTGGCGCAGAGGTTTTGGCCCAGGGCACGATCCTGGAGACCCAGGATCGAATCCCACATCGGGCTCCCGGTGCATGGAGTCGGCCTATGTCTCTGCCTCTCTCTCTATCTCTCTCTCTGTGACTATCATAAATAAAAAAAAAACAAAAAACAAAGGGCTGGGAAATAACTTCCTACTAAATGTTTGACCTGAATTGGGAAGAAAGACTGCCATTTTGTACAATGTGACCCTGCCTTCTTCCACAGCTGATAGGACAAGAGAAGGCACAGGACTGGGCCAATTAGACTTCCATCTTTGGGAATTTATAATTGGGACTAAGAAAGATTCTCACTCCTTAGGTGGCTGGATCTGTGGTATCTACACCGTAGAGTCATGGGGTATGGCCCCTTCTTTTCTGTAGAAAAAGAAGGATGAAGTAAATGTGTGTGTGTGTATCAGTCAGCCGAGTTCAGTGAGGAAAACAGAAACCACACCAGATATTTTAACAGAAGATTAATATAGGCATGCTTTATTTCGTCATACTTTGCAGATACTGCCTTTTTTTTTTGACAAACTGAAGTTTTGTAGCAACCCTGTATTGAGTAAATCTATTAGTGTCATTTTTCCTTTTTTAATTTGAGTTTTAAAATTTTTTAGTTAAGTTTTTATTTTTAGTTTCAATATAGTTAACATACAGTGTAATATTAGGTTCAGGTGTACAATAGAGTGATTCAACACTTCCACACACCACCCAGTGCTCATCTCCAGGGCCATCCTTAATCCCCATCACCTGTTTCACCCATCCCCACACCGTTTTCCCTCTGGTGACCACCAATGTGTTGTCTATGGTTAAGAGTCTGTTTCTTGGTTTGCCTTTCTCTCTCTTTTTCTCTTTTGCTCCTTTGTTTTGTTTCTTAAATTCCACATGAGTGAAACCATATGGCATGACTTATTTTGCTTAGCATTATACTCTATAGCTCCATCCATGTCATTGCAAATGGCAAGAGTTCACTCTTTTTATGGCTGAATAATATTTCATTGTCTATGTGTACCTTATCTTTATCCATTTGTTTATTGATAGACACTTGGGCTGCTTCCATAACCTGTATCAGCACCATTTTTCTAACAGCATTTGCTCACTTTGTCTCTGTGTCACATTTTGATAATTCTTGCTGTATTTCAAGCTTTTTCTTCGTTATATTTGCTATGGTGATCTGTTATCAATAATTACAACTCACTGGAAGCAGATGATAGCATGTTTAGCAATAAAGTATTTTTTAATGAGGGTGGGTATATTATTTTTTAGCATAATGTTATCGCACACTTAACAAATTACAGTACACTATAAATATAACTTTCCTATGCACTGGGAAGCCAAACAATTCATTTGACTTACTTTACTGCTGTACCTGCTTTATTGTGGTAGGCTGGAAACAGACCTGCAAGGTCTACAAGGTTTGTCTGTAATGAGAATTGGCTAAAAGGTATCAGGAGACTCTAGAGGCAAAGAGGGAACACTGAAATCACACAAAGAGAATAATGTCAGAAGGTACCTAACATCCTTAGGGCTGAGGGAACAAAGGGAAGAGGTTGGAATTATTGGAACCTAGAGGTTTGAAAGAGGGGTGCATAGGGATGCAACCCGGACCTCTAAAGGGGGACTGTCCTGCTAGCTTTGGTGCCTGTAGAACTCACAAGAAGTTTCCATGGACTGACCTCAGGGAGGGGATGCTGGCTGTCTGGCATTGGTATCTTTGAGGGGTCACTACGAGGCAGGTTGTGGGTGTGCAAAACAAAGTTGGAAGCTAGAATCAATCACTATTGGAACCAGCTGGATGCTGGGGTGAAGACACAGTCCAGAGCAGCAAGCCAACCAGCAGGGCCAAGCCCTTCCCCTCCTCTAAGCCTTGCTGACCCTAGCATCCCCGGCTTTGACAGAGCCTGACATGGAACCAGTCAGCAAAGCAGAAATGTGACTTGTAGAGACTCAACCCCAGCATCACAAAGAAGAGGGGAGAGGAGAGCTTGGTGCCAGGAGACAAAAACTTAAAGGCCAGGACACATCGACCTTAAGTCCCCTGGAGTCACTCTCCAGCTCTTGACAGGAGGTTTCTCAATAACAGTACTGATGACATTTGAGACCAGATAATTCTCTGTTATAGGACTCTTCTGGGCTTCGTAGGATGTTGAGAGGCATCTCTGGCTTCTACTAGAGCCTCTCCATAGTTGTGACAACCAAAAGTATCTCTAGACATTGCCAATATCCCCTGAAGGGCAAAATCACCCCCCTTTGAGGACCCCTGGGCTGCGTTCTTTCCTTGTGTTCTGTGAGGCCTTGTCCTTTCAACAGTCCTCCTTTTCCCTTCAGCTATTTTGATCTAGCTCTTATAACCTGCGTCACAGAGAGTCCTTAAAGCTATCCTAACACGTATTGAGATCTCTGAATACATCCCAGGCCCTGTGCTAAGCACTTAGCATCTACTTTGAAGCTCCCAACAACCATGGGAGGTAGGAACAAGCTTTTGTTCTGATTTTACAGAAGAAACTGAGGGTCTGAGAGGAAACTTGACCCCAGTCACAGTGTGGGGTGGGTACTTTGTGACCACAAGGTTCTGTCATCACTCACCAGTGTGACGGGGAGCCACACTCTTGCTCTAGGCCCTTGGCTAATATTGGGCCGAACCATGTGAAACTGCCACTGGCTTGGTCCAGAAGAGGTCGGGTATCAGCAATTCCACCCAGTTCAAATGCGTTATCTCCTACGCTGTGCTAGGGAATCGCATTCCTATCTACAGATTTACCCCTCCTTCGGGCCTATTGCCATTCCTCTGTCCTCCGCGGGGTCTTCCTGCAGCGCTCTCGCTAGTTTGTTAGAGCTGCCTTGATAGAGGACCACTGACTGGGCTGCTTAAACAATAGAATTTTATGTTCTCACAGTTCTAGGGGCTGGAGGTCTGAGAACAAGTCAGCAGAGTTGGTTCTTCTGAGGCTTCTCTCTCTCCTGGGCTTGGAGACGGCCGTCTCCCCCTCCCTGTGTCTTCACATGAACTTTTCCCTGTGCCTGTGTGTCTGTGCCCTAATTTCCTCTTCTTATTGGATCACAGCCCACCTTCATGATCTCATTTCACCTTAATCACCTCTTTAAAGGCCCTATCTCCAAATAGAATCACATTCTGAGAGAGAGGGATGTCAGGCTTCAGCAAATGAACTTGGGGTGGGACACAACTCAGCCCTTAACAGATCTCTCCCTCCTGGAAACACCTCTGGCTCACTGTGTGGGGGCCTCGCGGGTCTCTTGATCGTTTCTGTCTTATGTGGCATCTGAAGTGTTTTGCTTCACAGATGAGTGTATCTCTGGCTGCTCCAAGAAGCCCGTATGCTTATTAAAAGCCCTTTTCTCTCCAAACCCAGGATGGTGCCAGGTATGCATCAATAAGACATTATACAAAGTTATCATAGTTTGAATATCTGTGCTGTATTAAAGCAGGAACACGGATGGAAAAAAAAATCCAAAAAAATTTCTTTAGCTTGAAGTTCCTATGGCTCACTGCTCTCTAAAACCAATTTTGATGCAGTTAAAACACACTTTGAGGTCGCTTGAAAAATCTTTATTATTATCTTAATTTTCTTCATGATGAGCCAGCACCAATGCTATCAAGAACTGAGCTTTAAAAACACTTGAAACTGATTTTCCCTGCTGGAGGCCCTCGAGATTTTCAGTTCTAACTACTGATGAAGTAAACACGGGCTTCGAGACTGAGTGAAGGGAAAGAAAAATATCAAGACTGAAACAGAATATGTAAATATGTAAATATGTCTGCAAGCCCCAACCCACAGGCCAGCTAAAAATAGAGCTCCAACATGACCACTTTCTTACCTCAGCAAGAGTGACTTTGAAGAGTGGCTGATGGATGTCATTGCTTGGAAACGAAGCACAAGTTTATGGAATAAATGTAAATATATTCATTCGAGGGAGTTCTTTCAAGATGCACATTGGCTTCTGGCTCTGGTCCATCACATGTCTGGACACAGAAGGATTTAGTGCTCTGTGCTCAGAACAGTCATTGTTTCTTCTGGAACATGCAAACATGTCCAACTTATAACATCTTTATGTGACTGGAGAATGTGATGAACAGCCCCCAAATCATTTCCCTGATGAATTGCCCCTGCGTGTGGTTTTATTAACCATATTTTTGCATTTGTTCATTTGCCTTCTTTCAGCAAGCATATCATTATGGGGGCCTGCTCTGTGCTGGTTTATGACAGGACTCGGCCACGCTGTGCTGTTGTCAGCTACTTTGGGTCTAGCGTGAGCCACAAGGTGTAGGGAGGCCACAGGAGTGGTGGTTAAAAGTGGATCCTGGGGCCACATGGCCTGGGCTCCCAACAGGCTCTGACACCTGTGGGCTCCATGGCTCTAGGCAACCTTGCCTGCACCTCATTTGTAACACAGGGATCATAATTTGACTTACTACATGGGTTGTTGTGACAATAGATTTAAGTAAGGCATATGAATTACTCTTTGTAGTTTTTGGCACATTATAAGAACTAATTAGCTCCTATTGCTATAACTATTTGTCAATAATAGCTTTGAAATTGATTTTGTTGGTATTTTCTGTTACTCTCCCTCTTGTCCTCTTCAGGCCATTACCATTAGAAACCCGTGCTCTGGGGAGAAATTGGAGCAACTGAAGGAACCGAAAAGGCTTTGAGACACAAAGAACTTAGAGTGAGTTGAACAGCCTTCTACCTTGTGAAAGAAAACTTCCCTCAGTGCGGGGAAGGATAGCCAAGCCATTCTCAGAGCCTGAGAGGGAGCGATGCTTATGCCTTGGGGTGGAGGGTGGGGACAATCCAGAGGGTCTGGTGCAGGACAGGAATGCACAATAGATTAAGGAGAGGCTTAAGAGCAGCTACCGCGCATCCTACAGAGGCCAGAAGTAGACAAGGTCTTGGTCAGTCTCTCAGATCTTCCTGTGGCCAGAGCAGGGTGGGTGAGCTAGGGAGAGAAGAAGAAATCTTTGTAAGAAGCATTCATTTTAAGGACACAGAAAGGCTGACTTCAAGGAGCCTTTCAGACAAGACTCCTGGGAGCAATGTGCTGGGGTCCCTCATGGACAGTAGTGGAAGATGAGATGCCCCCTTCCTTGCCCAACAACCCAATACTTCGGCACAAAATAGGACCCCAAGAACCTAGATGCAATCATGGTGGGGGGAGGAGGGAAATGAATTGGGGGAACTTGCGACAATTATCATTACTGCAAAATTTTGAGGGCAGGAACTATTACTGTATGTCCATGGTGTACAGTAAGGGCATGGTGCATTATTAGGTGCTTGATAAAATTTATATTTGAATGGAAGATACTGAATTAGATGCAAGGGCCCAAAGATGAGACGGCATGATCCTTGTTCTCCAGGAACTCACACACATGCACACACACACACACATGCACACACACCATGGCAAAGGTATAACAGAGGTTCAATGAAAGCACAGTGGAAAGAGCCTCCAGACCTGACTGCAAAGCTTCATGAAGGGGAAAGATGTTGTCCCTAACTCATGCAATGGCATCTCCAGCAGAAAGAATAAATGCAAAGGCACAGGGCAGCGTGGTGCATTTGAGGGGTGACTGAGGATCACACAGAATCGAATCCAGCTGACATTTTACTTACTGGCAATGTGAAGCAGACCAACAAAGAACACAAATGCCCCAGAGGCCTCTCCAGAGCAGGCTCCTGCTCCGCTGAAATTTAAAGCCTTCTCTAAAGGCACTGACTTTTCAGGCAAGTCCCTCTGAAAACAGGGGATTTTCTCAACAAATGACTTTGGAAGGTGGAAGGACAAATAGCCTGGAGTCTGGACAAATGGACACTGGTTCTGACTCTACTACTATGAGCTTTGTGATTCTGACCAAGTGATTTAACCTCCTCCTGCCTCTAAAAGAGATCGTTCATCTATTACCTGAGATTTCATCTTGGTGTTGTTCAGAGTGGGTCTGAACAGCAGGTTTGAAGAGGCAACAGAGGGATAAAGCAGAGCTGCTCTCAGTGGAAAGCGCCCCACTGATTCCGACATGCTCACTCAACCAGTTAGAATAAGCCCCTAAGCCTTACGGCAGAAAAATGCAGAATGTATTAGAAAAGCTGAAGGGAGACCAGCAAGATTGGTGAATTAATATTTATCGAATTACTTTGTACCAAGCATTATTAGGGAGTATTGAAAAATATAGACCCGCAAGCCAGGCAACAATTCTTAAGAAAAATGACAATGGTGCACGGAAGAAAAGTCTATGGGAACAAGCGGTGCTGCTGCAACGGGCTACATGTGTCCCAAAGACTCCGAGAACGCTGATGGGAACATTCCACTTGTGTGCCCTTGAGGAAGCAGTGACAGGGAGCCCCGTCAAGGAGGTAGCATTTGGATTGGGTCTTGAAGACTCTTCCACAGATGTGAAATAAAGAGAGAAGAGGAGAAGACAGTTTACAATCAAGTGTTAAATTATATTTTAGTGGATATTTAGCCCTAAGGTATGACAGTAATCTGATAAAACATGTGATTCATCATTTAGAATAAATTCCTGTATATTATGGCTTTTTTTCCTTCTTTGCTACCCTCCCCCACATGTTTTTTGTATAAAATTGTTTTCTGGTGTTCAGCGGGCATTTGTTCCCTGCCTCAGTGAAGTCTATCACACACTGCCTTCTGTCCAAAATAGGAAATCTGAATCTGGTTCTTGGTTCCAATTGGGAGCTGGTGGTTGAATAGAATAGAAATAGCAGCAGAAGCTGCTAAAAGAGGTGGGGAAAGAATGAGGAAGTGCTTTGGGCTTGTAGTCAGTGGAAAAAGTGTTTCGGAGAATTCCCCTCATTTCAGGGCCATACCCTCACCAAAGTCTTCCGCCAGGGTTCATCCTATAGCAGGCTGAGGAAGAGTAAAGGGGGAAGGGGGGGGAGAGGGAATTAGGCAGGTGTGGTGGGTGGGAGTTGGGCGGCTAGATCTGGGGCCAGCCGGTCTGGGCTTGAATACTAGATCTACTCTTTACCAATTCTGTGACCTCCCCTAGACTGCCTCCTAACCCTTCTAACTCCCTCCTCATCTGTATGATGGTGACAGTAAATGAACCTGCAGCTTAGCCTTGTGGCAAGATTAAACAAAACATATGCCCAAAACAAATATGACAGGACCTAGAGCACATGCTAGATGTAGTACAGGGTCACCATTACCACTTGGCCACTAAGCTCCCTCCCCCCGCTTTCTGGCTGAAGGGGATTGGGCAGGACCAGAGGATTATCTATCTCCATCCCACCGGCCTCTGTACCTGACTAGAAGATGGACATCTGTCACAGATGGCTCAGACTCCTTAGCTAGGTCTTCCTACTATACAAAACTCTCCTCTTATACCTCAGACCAGTGTACTCCTGGGAGGAACAGCTGACATGTCCCTTCCAATGGAGATAGAGAAGACCTGATTAAAAAGGAAACCAAGGGGTTAGGGTTGCTGGCTAGCTTTCCATAAAGGCTCATAAAGTTGTTCTACTTTAGGCTTTTTAAGGTGATAGAGCCTATTTTTTAATCCTGGATTCAGAATTTCTATACCAGAAAGGCTTTCTCTATTGCTACGTGGTCCTTGGACTACTTGTTCTGAGGCCTAATGCTGGCTCTGGTTATGATGTAATTTTCCTAATGAACCCGACATAGAACATTGAACTCATGACCCCTATATTTTGGTTATAGTTAAATCTTGATTCATTTAGCTCATGCTGTGTGTCAAATGTATCATGCAAAGGCAGAGTGAAATATTAGAATAATTCTTGAGAAACCTAATGTTATCATTTACACTTTCTATAATGAAAACTAGTAAAGATGTAGTTTCAGTTAATGCCCCTTGCTGACTTATTCTTATATGCCTTGTCTTTTGAAACCAAGAAACGCATTTGCAGTAGCAAGATTTGCTTTTATAGGACTTCAGATCCTTTGGCTCAGTCTTAAGTTGGGAACCTTCTAGCCACCAAAAGGACGAATGATCTCAGCCCACAAGAGGCCTAATTGACCACACCAATTTACCAGTGAGGGAATAGCCCTAAAGGCATGCCCCCAGGACGCAGGAGAGAGACGAGCATCAGAGTGCCCCGCAGTGCGTGCTGGAGAGGGAGTATGTAGAAGATGAACTAGGCCATTAAGCCCATCTGCCCCACACAGTCAGGCCAAGTGAAATAGGGATTAGTCTGGCCAGCCATAAACATCATCAGGTTGAGTTTTGAAAGGGTATGGCATGGGTGGCCTTCTCTGCAATGTAATTTTTAACATTAACAACTACTATTCTCTTGTCATTAGAATTACAGAAAGAAAGAAAGAAAGAAAGAAAGAAAGAAAGAAAGAAAGAGAAAGAAAGAAAGAAGAAAGAAAGAAAGAAAGAAAGAAAGAAAGAAAGAAGAAAGAGAGAGAGAGAGAGAGAAAGAAAGAAAGAAGAAAGAAAGAAAGAAAGAAAGAAAGAAAGAAAGAAAGAAAGAAAGAAAGAAAGAAAGACCCAGTTCCGTTATGTTGGCACCCTCTCAAAAGGATGTGGACAGTTAAATTACTTCAGGACTAAAATTAATTACTTTAGGGTTAAAAATATTAGTTTAATCCATGCAGGGAAGTAACCATGTAGTGACAGAAGTTTTAATCTTGTTAATGCCTAATTTTTTAGTCTTTAAGGTGAAAATAAGGCTACATTGTTGACCATAAAGACCTGAATAAAGCAAAAGGAAGCTTTGTTTCTCCTTCTGTTGCCTTGAATCCTGGCTGGGAGGATGGCAAGAGTCCCCTCTGGCTTGTCCACTGTCATGGGCAGATACACTGGGTGGTAAGAGGAAGGAGCAGGGGACAAAGGCCAGCATGGCTTGGAATTTGGATAAAGAGGATAAGGAGCATTTGAGAGAGGGAAGAGATTGGGGCCAGCTGCTCTGCTGCGAGAGAGAGCTGATGTTGAGTTTTGCTGTATGTCCTGGGCAGGATTTCCTCCGCTGTTTCTTGGAGACTTCTCTAAAGATGTTATCATGTTATCTGTGGATGAGCCCAAGATGGGCCCTGAGGGGCCTGATTCCGACCCATGACACTTATACTTTTTCTTACCTGACTGACTGCATAGGTTATGTGAATTCCTCTTAGTCAACCGTCATCATTATTAGTCATTTCCCAGGATACACTTGGGTGATGTTGTAGTGGACAGTGTGTCAGAGAAATCTGAAAACAGATTTCAGATGACAACCTCATTTCAAACACTGCCTGCCCCAATCAAGGAAACCAGATACAAACTCAAACACACCTGGTTTTGCTCAAAGTGATCTTCATAAGCTAATTGTTCTGAAACCAAAGCCAATTTGCCAGCTGAGAGTTTGCTTTAAAAATGACAAGAGACTTGGGCACCTGGGTGGCTCAGCGGTTGAGCCTCTGCCTTCGGCTCAGGACATGATCCCAGGGTCTCGGGATCGAGTCCCACATCGGGCTCCCTGCAGGGAGCCTGCTTCTCCCTCTGCCTGTGTCTTTGCCTCTCTCTCTCTCTCTCTCTCTCTATCTGTCTCTTGTGAATAAATAAAAAAAATCTTAATTAAAAAAAATAAAATGACAAGAGACTGCTTTGATTGTTCAAAAACAGGAAACTTGATGCACCTTATACTGAAGTGTGATAAAGCAAATTTGCTAAGCAAAGAAAGAAGGCCAGAGAGAGCTAGAAATAAAAAGACCAAATCCATATCCACAGTCACTGGTATAAATGCCCAGGCAGCTGCTTTTCATCGAAGTTCATTTCCTTAAACCTCATGACCATGTATGCTGGGTTTTAGTGTTTATTTTGACTTTGTCTTTTATCCAGGTCATATATTTTAATCCTCAAGCATATCAAACATACTGAGGAAAGAGAGGAGAATTGTTAAATGTTATGACTTTTAAGGCTAATGGAATTATGTTATTATATTGAAACTACTAAGGAGTTATAATGAGATTTAAAATATGGGCAGTTTTAATGCCTTCATACTTTCAGTTGTGGGATTCAGACATCAATAATGTGAAATACACTGTAAACTGCATTTCAGCCCATTGGGCATGAGAGCGAATTTGCCTGGGAGGGAGAAGCTCAGTCGTTTGGGAGAGAGGGTAAAGTAGGCCAAGGAGAGCTTGGTTGTGTGCTGTATTCCAGCAAGTGGAAACCCGTGGAGACAAGGTAAACATGATTGGAGGGTGTTTATCATGGGGTAACCCATGATTAGCAGGGGACAGTGGTTTGTGGACAGTGAGATGAATTGTTAATTTTATCAACAAAGGAAGTACCTGGCCTCACTTTCTGAGCTTAAAAGTAGATGTGCTTAAGTATCCCCTGAGAAAGTTAATGCAGACTCCCAGGTGGCACACTTAAAGACTCCAATCCAGTCAGTTTTAAGTGGCTTCAAATAATCTGCATTCAAAACAAGCATCTCCATCCCCCATCCATTTCAGGGGGATGAGGCAGGGGCCCTGAGGCCACACTTCAGGAAACACTGATATCTCTCCCAAAGGCCACACAATGGGCTGATGTCTGGATTATTCATATAAAAATGGATTATTTTATGACTACTCCCATTGGCCATTCTAATGATTTAGGTCTCCCACAATTGATCAGCAGGTGACATAATGGAAAGAAAAGATGGTGTGAGGGAGATTTGCTGTGACCTGGGCCCTCAAAACATTCCGTTAATGGCCCTAAAGTATCGTCAGGGGCTCTGGAGTGCAGCTAACTATTTGAGTTCCCAAAGCATGGTTTTTTGTTTTGTTTTGTTTTGTTTTGTTTTGTTTTTTAACTTCTCTTTCTAGTGGCCAAAGAGGTCCATGGGATTCATCTCTTCACAAGTCTTGCTTCTAAAAAAAATCTCTCCTCAATACCCTGCCCCCGTGATCTGCCTCATTCTTTTCCCTGTTCCGCACTGAGAATGTGGGGTGTCCTTGCTTTGAACACCAACTTTCCTGTCTCTTTAATATGTGTCACTTCCCATCAAGTAAGGCCTGGCTTCCGCACCTCCCTAACTTTCTCCTCTGAGTTGTCATTTTCACAAAACACACCAGCCCTGCCTTCTTACAAAATTATTCAGAACAATGTTCTATTGACATCAAAGGATGTTCCGACTTTCCCTGTGAGTTTTAAATCCACTGATGATGAATTTAATACTCATTTTTGGCTTATTGCACTGAATGAAGGAAGCAAAGACAGTGGTGAAGTGGCATGGAGTTTCTATGGTCAATTACATGTTCATGACTTAAACACATTTTTTAATCTAAAAGGGCCAAAAGACCACTTGTGAAATGATGGGCATCGAATCCCCTTGGGCAATCTGGCCAAAAACATGTTCTAATCATCTATTTCTGTGACAGTGAGTTGAAGAATCTTTTCTTTATTGTGAAAACAACTGGCTGAGGTCACTGAGTTCCTACCAGCCTTTCTGGAGCTAAGTGAACTGAGCTGATCAGGGGTGTCCTTGAGGCCAGTGACCCAGCCAGCTCTTAAATCCTGAAGTTTCTGGTAGCTCGTATACTGATTTAGAACACCACTGCACCCGGAGAGCCTCTCTCTCTCTCTCTCTCTCTCTCACACACACACACATGCATTTTCATAAGAGCACCTTTGAACTATAAGAAGGTGATTTCCACTAAGTGCTTAAGATCTTGCCCATCTCACTACTGAGAAAATCCCATCTTTGTCCCATTTGGAGGGAACTTTTTACATCAGCAAATTATTAAATTAATTTATTTCTATAGTAATGAGACACATCAGCAAATAAAAACCAACAATGAGAACAAGAAAGCAAAAGTAGAGTAAGTAAGAGTAGTTTCAGAGTACTGCAATTTATATAGAAATCAGACAAAACTAAGAAAATATCCAAGTTCAGCAGCCCACTTAGGAACTCTATAAAACTTAACTCTCAGCTCTGTCAAATATCAATTTTATTTTGATGTTAAGAAACTGAAGCTTTGAAAGCGATATGTATGTGCATTTCACCATGGATGTAATCCATGTCTTTGGGGCCAATTTCCTGAGTTCCAGTCCTGGCTGCACACTAAAGGCTGTGCAATCTTAGGTAAGTCACTCTCTCTGTGCCTCCCTTTCTTTTTTTTTTTTTTTAAAGATTTATTTATTTTATTTATTTATGATAGACATAGAGAGAGAGAGAGAGAGAGAGAGAGAGGCAGAGACACAGGAGGAGGGAGAAGCAGGCTCCATGCCGGGAGCCCGACGTGGGACTCGATCCCGGGACTCCAGGATCGCGCCCTGCGCCGAAGGCAGGCGCTAAACCGCTGAGCCACCCTGTGCCTCCCTTTCTTTCCTCAATAAGGTACCTACTTTACAGAAATGTTGTGAGGAATAAATGAGCTAATTTATGTAAAATACCCAGTACCTAAGAACCATCCAATCACTAACCAAGATTATTTTGTGTTAATGTGGGAAATAGGTACAGAGGAAGACAGAAGCTTTACCCTCTTGGGATTTGCAATCCAATAGAAGAGACATGTGTTAACTAGTCACATAACAATTATTTCTTAGAATTTTCATTTGTGCTGTGAAAGAAGAATGCCTTACCAAGGGCTGTGAACATGGTCAATAAAGGGACCATGGGGAGACAAGGGAGAGGTCCCCAGTGAGGTGATTTTAGGCTGAGATTTGAGGAAAAGAAAGATTTCCCCAAGGAAAAGGATGAGTCTATGGGGAAGGGTTTGGGTACACAGAGAAGGCAGTCATGGTATGACACCGAAGAGAGGTGTGGTCATGTGGGAGGACCACCCTCCGCTTGCAAGGTGAGTCTTGGGGAAGAGCCCTGCCCCGTTCCAAGAAGTTTTGTCTTGTAGCCCAGGATCAGGACAGGGGCAAACTCTTACAGCAAAAGAAGCTCAAACTTGAGTGCAGAGCAGAAATAGAAATTGGGAAGAGTCAGGAAGATCTTTAGAAGGACATTAATCTTCTCTGGGAGAAATGTTTTTCTGAGGTTTTTGTTTGTTTTTTGTTTTTGTTTTTACTTGTTTTTGGTGTGTCTATTTTGTAGACTCATGGAGAAAACTACAAAATGCAATCCAGATGTTCTTGCTTCCCAACTCTGAGGATCTGAAGCTGATCTTTCTCTCTATCCAAGAGCAGAGAAGCCAATGGTGTTCACTCACTGCAGACCCTGGCAGTCTTCAAAAATAAACCCAAGGAGGACATGGGACCTGCTGCTCCTGAAAGAGGACAGCATTCCCAAGAAAATAAGGAGGCAGAGAGTTCAGGAAGAGAGAAGGGTAAAAGCAGAGAAGCAGACGAAGAGGGAAGAGGAACAGTTTTAGAGCTTGTGTGGGGACTACCCCCTGCACGGCTGGGCAGGGTGTGACCTTGCTTTTTGATTAGACAATGGGAGCGAGGACCCTGGAGTAGAAAAGTAAGTCAGAATTCTCAGTATTACATCTTTCCCCAGTGTCAACTATTTGGATTTATTACCAAAGTCTTTGTGGGATGAATGGCTTTGGCCTATCTGGGTTCTTGCTTCTAGAACAGAGGCCAAGGGGATATCTAGAATAGAGAAGAGGATCATCAGTGGCTAGTACAAGAGACACCTTTGTCATGAGCTATATTATGGGCAAAGGGTCCATCTGTAGACAGTACTTGGCTGGAATAGCCACATGTTTACATCAGAAATGTGAATGTTCTTTAGGGTTCTACATGGTCATCCCCCTGTTTACCATTCCACCCTCTTGGCTACCTTCCATACCTTAAACTCACCATGTTCTGTTTGTCACAGGGTGTTTTCATCTACTGTTTGCTCTATTACTCCTTTCCGTCTACCATCTAGTTAACTCCTATTCAGATTTTCTAAAAACTCAGCTCAAATTTCTCTTCTTCCAAGCAGACTCACCTGACCTCCCTAAGTGGTCAATCCCCTTCAGTGGCTGAGCATCCCTTCTATGTACATTCATCACAGTTACAATTTCATCTGGTTCATGCAATTGTTTGGTTACTGTCGCTTTCTTCCATAAGACTGTAAGTTCTATGAGGGCAGGAACCATATTTGTTCTTTATGCAAACTGTATCTTCCACTGCAGAGCACAGTGTCTGACATTCAATCCTGATTTCAGTAAGTCCTTACCTCATGGATGAGAAGAGTGGTCTTTGCTGGCCCACACTGTGACGTGGTGTGTGTGTGGGGGGGTGCAGCTAGCCAACACTCTGGCCCCGGGGGTGAGTGCCATCCTAGCAGAGTCACAGGACTTGGAATTTCTCCTGGCTTCGCACTGCTGGGGGTGCCAGTAGGGAGCCGGGCTCTGAAAACTCCAATGTCCCTTTAAGTGATTTACTTATTCCTTAAAAAAAAACTTTTTGAGGCAATTTTAGCAGCTGATCATCGTGGCTTGGCTGTGGTTCAGTAATTTTCCTGAAAGACAAAGGCTCTGGGCCATTTCCCTGAGAAGAGGCAATCTCATCCCTCTTGGATAAGAGCACATTGTCTATTCACAAGGGGCCTTCAGAGCTCTAGTTCTTGGGGGAGAGCCCAGGAGATGCAACAGCTGCAGACTCAGTGCTCCCAGGGTGCCAAAGGTCAAAAGGTCAAGGGTCACTTTTTGTTGAAGGATACCCCAATCCATGAAGTCTGCCAAATAATTGTCCCCTTCCCAACTCATAACCTCAACTTCCTGCCCAGGCTGTGGATGCTGCTTGTTTCCAAGGTTGCACACGATGCAATTTGTGACATAAATGCACATGAGCTTGGAGCTCTCTCGTCTCTCAGGGTGAGGGGCTCTCCTAGCTCAGTGACCAGTGAACTTTGGGCATCTTTCAATATGTGCTCCTCAGCAACTAAAGGGCCAATTGTCTTGGAGAAACAGTCTGTTCTTCTACCAGGAACCTGAGTTCCCTACAGTCAGGGCCCTTGTCATTTCCAAGTTTCTGTGTTGAGTCACCATGCAAATAGGACACCAGCCATACCAGGTGCTTACAGAGTTGTTGGGCAGGACCCCATTCTCCATTGAGTCACCATAAGCTTTTTGATCCAAATAACTAGATTTGAAGGTGGTATACAATAATCGTGGAGAACAAATTCACTCACAGGAGAAAAAATGAGTCATTGCTGTCTGAATTATCCCTTAGCCAGCAGAGCCTCCAAACAAGAGGCAACATTGAAAGCAAATGTGGTGCATGATACGGAGTGGTGTAGCCTCCAAGAAAAGCCATTTTCCCTGTCGGAGCTGGCAGCAGGCCCTCTCTGGCCTCCAGAAAGTCATGGCAGAGAGTCCTAGATTCTGACACAAATACCAGTTTTCTAGTTGGCTCTCTGGCGGTCATCTGTCAAAAGGCGGTGGGTCAGATGAATTCTTTATAAAAAACAAAGTAGATGAAATGAGACACACACACACACACACACACACACACACACACACACACTGAGCCACCTTGTTGTGGAGCTCTCCAATCACAGAAAAAGAAGACAGTTCATTATATTTATTCATTCATTCATTCATTCATTCATTCATTCCTTTGTTCAACGATAATTCATTGAGTGAAATTGTGTGGAGCACTATGCCAGGTGCAAAGCAGAGCTTTTCTTCTCCTCCACACTAGTCTTTCTCAGCCATTTCATATCTGTTCACATTATTGATGGGCTTGAGACTTAAAATTAATAACTTTCCTAATTTATTCTGAGAATAATCCAGATTAATGAAAGAAGAGAGTAATGAAAGAGAAAGTTTGAAAGACAAACCTTGGATGGTTATTTGAATCTTCAGACTTCAGTTTTCTCAGCTATAAAATATGGAGATCAATTACATTTATGTAAAGTCTACTCTGTTTTATATCCATGAAGTGAAAAGAGTTTTTAAGAGATCTGATTGATCACTGTTCCAGCTTTTACTGTTTTGTGATCACTTACCCCAAAGTTTAATGACTTAAAACAACAACCACTTTATTATATCTCACAATTTTATAGAGAAGGAACTCACACAAGGCTTCCTAGAGCACATATTATCTCCATGTTGGGTTGACAGTGTCCACTCAGTTGTATTCAAGTGGCAGATGGCCTGGTCTGGAAGCACCAAGATAAAAATCCCATGGCTGGTGCTTTGGATAGGATGTAAAGGGGGACCTGCATTTAGCGGAAACAGTCATTGGAGGGCCTAAACTTTGCCTTTCCAAGATGGCAGCCTCAAGTAATTGGACTTTCCATGGTCACTCAGCACTCCCTGAGTGTTACAAAACATCCAAGGCAGATCTCATGATATGAGACTTCTCTTGAGTTAGCCTTTAAGTCTCAGAACACCACTTCCACCATATCTTATTGTTCAAACAATTTACGAAAGCCAGCCCAGATTTTAGGGGAGGGAAGAAGTAGACTCAACCTCAACCTCAATGGGCAAATTGCATGAGTCACATGAAGGAGAATCCTTGATGGCAGCCATCTTGGAGACCGGCTACCATGAGAATTTAAATGTTAGAGGGTTTGAGACCTGGCAATTAATAATGCTGAATTTCCCTATGATCTTGGATTTTTCCTTCTCTTCCTATAAACTAGTTCCTGAAGAAATTATTTTACAATGCTTTAATATTATGAGTGATTTTTAAATCTGATTTTAAAATATTGGATAAGCTTCAAGTTGACTGATAAAGATCTAGGAAGATTAAGAGAAGTGCAGCAGACACATAAGACATCAGGTTCCGGAACTGCTGCGTGGATCGGCTCCTGGATTCCTTCCAGTTTGAAACCTCTGATAAGAGGGATTTCACTCCCATCTAGATGCCCACGACACTGTCTCTGTGCCTCTGGCGTGTTCATCAGATGCCTTAGGGTATGTGTCTTTTGTCCATCACTAAACTCCAAAGAACCTGCAGGGTTTTTTCTTCTGTTTCTTCCACAAAGCGTTAAGAGGTTTTCAAGCACTGCTTGCTAAATGAACACACTCTGGTGGGGTTTTCAGGAATGCTGGAAGTAACACAAAGAGTAGGGTGATACCAACTTCTGGTATTAGAAGGAGGCAATTCCATTATCTCTAACAGCTATGTTCAGCAGCTCATCGATGCTTTCTAATGGGCAATAAAAGTGAAAACATCCACTGGGGGTTTGGTTTCTGGCCTGTGTCTCAGCAAATTAAATAACTCACACTTCGTGGCAGGAGACAGAAAGGGTTTGTGTTGTTAGTTTTCACAAGGAACAGACCTTGATCTCTTTGTCTGCACACAAACCATTCCTGGCCCCAGGTATGGCTTTCCAAGACACTGTTGGCACGGTATAGGAATTCTGCACAACACAGATAGGGGAGGGTGGCTGGTGGCCAAGGAAGATTAATGATTACCCTGATGACAAGTGTAATTAGTGTGAAAATGGACGAACACTGGGGAAAAAAACAGAGGTTTCCTTATTTATACTCCCACTGGAGAATCAATTTCAAGATCATAAATAAGTAAGATGTGAATTGCACACCCACAAAAGATAAGGGCTGCTTGTTTTTCCATAAAATGTGGATGCCACTTAAGCAAGAGCCTACTTACATTATGTCTTCCAATTCCAACTATAATCTTTCATTCCTTTTCCATTTTAAGGGAAGTATTTCAAGATAATGGCTTCAGAATTCTCCTACAAGGAACCACAAAATATTCTTATGACTATATAATAACTACACCATGTATGTATATAACCATATAATAACCAAAGCTCCTGTTTTTCGTTTCTCACTTTTACCCCCTCAGTTGAAATCTTGGCTCAGTCTCTCATTTGCTATGTGTTCCTAGGCAAGTTACTTAATGTCTCTGCTCCTTAATTTTCTCAGTGTTAAATGCAGTTAATAATCATACACAGCTATACAGTAGTCTTACTGTATTAAGATTAAATAAGCTACCATAAAACAATGCCTGGCACATAGTGGGTGCCCAATATGTATATCTGGGCATTTCGCCCTCATTTCTCTTTGGATCCTCAAAACAAGCTAACAAGCATTAGGGAAAGATTGAGATTTGGAGGCTCACATTCTGAAGTCAGACTAGGTAGGACTTTCCTCTTACTAGCTGCACGATCTTAGCAAGTTACTAAAAGCCATCTGGGCCTTGGTTTCCTTATCTACAAAACAAAGATGGTGGCAATGTCTATTTTATCAGTTACATTCGATGCTACATAAGACACTTAGGGGAAGGCTTGCCACGTAGCAGGTGCCACTGTTATATTTGCCGTTGTCAAATGGCAATAAATTGTGTTGGGCTCACATAAAAGTCCACTGACTGCAGTGTACATGGTGATGTATACCAGGCCCTCATTCAAGGCCGATTTCACAGATCGAATAGGGCCCCATGCCCAGAAGTTCCCCACACTTGGTTTAATTCTCTCCTGTCTCCATCTCAAAATTCTTAATAAGTTTTCACACAAGGAGTCCCACATTTTAATTTTGCACTGAGTCCTGCAAATTATGTAGCTGGTCCTCCCCCACATTTTGGAATTAATTCAAGAGTCCAGCCACCCAAGAGGCCACTATCATGCCAACTCATATAGGTAGTTGGCATTGACTTTGGGACATGCTTAATGTCTGAGCTTCTGTAACAGAAATTATAAGCATATTTCTATATATTGAGCTTTGTCCCCATGGTCAGCGTAATGGAGCAGGGGTTCAGCTGTGTTTTATTCCAGTCTCATGCTTCTTCTCAGACCCACAGGTATAACATGGAAATGAAATGTTCACAAGGTTATGGGAAATCTACACTTCTCACACTGTGCTAAAGAGGTAAAATGTTTCAGACACACACTCACTATTATGTAGGACTATTACATACAAGCCATTGCGTTAATTTAAAAAATGCATTAAAGTATTCCTGAATGTATAATAGCTCCTCGTCATTACATAGTTCCTCAATGAATGACTATTAAATGTACTCAAGTGTTATTAGGCAGGAAATTGAGAATTTTTTATGGTCATAGAGGCCTGCATACTTGAAACAATCGGGAAACTCTATATTGGGCTGTCAGTTCCTGACCTGCCAGGTCCATTTCAACTCCCATTTGAGCCTTTTGGTTCTTTGTTCAGAACCGTGCGCATAGCAATTGCACAGTACACGTGTGTCCTGTGAATGGTACGTGTCTGCCAGCTTGATCAGACGTCTGTTTTAAGGTCCTGAACACGGAAAATGCATTCTGTAACCAGAAATGAAAAAGGACAGTGAATTCAGAGGAGATACTGGGAAATGTGAGAGATTAAGAAGGGGACACTACAGAATGTTTCCGTTCCTGGAAACATAAGAAATGATGCATCGAGGTGACGCAAAGGCACAGCTGGAGCCCAGCTCCCCCAGAACGGCGGTCAGTCTGACATGGACGCAGATAGACACCAAGTCCAGGGCTCCGGGATGGCACACGTCGCTCTAGAGTTATATTCCTGTCACTCCCCTGCCCAGAATGTTCCAGTGACTTCCCCGCCTACAAAGTCCTACATAATCTGGCTCCCAATCCGCCTCCAGCCTGCTCCCCACCTTGCTCTGTTCCATTCACATTGTTTTCCAAGCTGCTCCTGGTACATGCCTTACACATCCTTTCCTAGTTGATGTTCCCTTTAATTGGAGCACCTTTCTACCATTTTCTTCATTCCTTGCTTTATTCAGATCTTTGCTCAAAGGTAGTATCCTCTGAGCTAACTCTCCCAGATGCTGTAGGTGAGATATATAGCATTCCGGTCATTCTCAAGCCCTTTATCTTGCTTTATCTTTTTAAAACATCACCTGCATTACCCTTTGTATTTCTGTGGTGTCAGTTGTTATTTCTCCTCTTTCATTTCTGCATTATGTATGTATTTGTCCAACTGCCTATTGGTTTCTTTCCACCCTCCACTAGAATGTAAATGCCATGATAGAACAGACACGTTTTCCTGTTCTGTTCACTACACTTCATCGATCTTAAAGTATTGCCTGGAAGATTCAATGCTCACTCCATATTAGTTGAATGAATAAGTGAATGGGTGAATAAATGATTTAAAAATCCTCTGCAGGGGCACCGGGGTGGCTCAGTTGGTTAAGTGTCTGCCTTCAGTTCAGGTCATGATCCTAGGGTCCTGGGATAGAGCATGCATTGGGCTCCCTGCTCAGCGGCGAGCCTGCTTCTCCCTCTGACTCTGCCCTTTCCCCCTGCTCATGATTTCTCTTGCTATCTCTCCCTCTGCTCTCAAATAAATAAACAAAATCCTTAAAAGAATACCCTCTGCACACCAAGGAAACAGTAATTAGAAGAGGTGCAATGCATGGCCTACAAGTTCTGCCTTGGGAGAAAGTCTGAGGAGGGGCTGGGGTGTTGACAAACAAGGAGATGACAAGAGGCTGAAGTTGGCTTTGAAGTTGTCAAGATTGCCTTGAGCCTGCAAGCATCTCAATATCTAGGTATCTAGAATACCACAAGCCCGCATTTCTTCTCCCTCTTTGGTCGTAGGTAGTGTCACTAAACTGGGACTTTTGGCAAACCCACAGTGACTCCCCTGCTCTCTATGATGCTCATTGCTGTAGGGAAGTAGATCCTGGGTTTCTGCGGGCTTGTTCTCCTGTAGAGTGCCTTTGTGATTTGGTCTGGGTTACTAGAAACTGAAGCAACTTGATCCCATGGGTGCTCTGTCTTCCATGCTGTTACCAAGGAGAGTTGATTCCACTTGAGAAAGTTAGGATAGGTAGGAAGAGGAAGGAGAATAGACCAACTGAAGAAAAAGACTCACTCCCCAAGAAAATATGACCCTAACCAAATCCATAGAGTTCTAAGTATTTGTGATAGACGTAATTGTTCCAAGCTCTTCACTCCCTCCCAGTAACAAATTACATATGCACAGTCTTTGCCATGTGATTTTACAGTGTCTCTGTGTTGGGATGATAGAGTGGAAAGGGAGGAAGAGAGGAAGCAGAAAAAAGATGAATACTAAAATCCCCTTTTACCTTCAGTTTAGACATAAATAATATTTATAAACTATCACCTGATATGTTAATTTTTTTCATTTTGCTGAGTCTTCTAGACACTCACAGTGCAGCACTAACATTTATCAATAAGTGGATATAAGTGTGTGGTTTTTCCAGAGTGTCTCTCAACAGAACAACTATATTTCAGTTCATCTCCCAAATGTGAGGAATGTGTCAATCCAGATACTTGTAAATTCATGACCTACTACCCCTCCAGAACAAAGAAAACAAAAGAATGGCAGAAACATCCACCAAGAGAGCACATTTGGTGTGAAGTTTGCCATCCTGGCCCCGTTTAGTCACACTAATGGTGGGCACTATATTTGTCTCTGCAAGATTCCTGAAGCTGTACTGGCAAAGACTCAGCAAACAGAAGGTAACAGAGCATAGGCTAAATCAACAATTTATCTGAGGCCAGATACCAAGAAATAAAGTGAGATTCATTATGTAAGCCAGCTACAGGTGTATTAGTTCCATTTCACAGACTCCCAACAGGTTCTCATTTATTTCTACATTTAGTGGCACCAGCAACCTTAATATAAGAAACACAGCAGTCTTTTTTTTTTTTTTAACAGTACTTGGGAAAGAAAATTCTCAAGAGGAACTCTTCAAAGGATTTTTCAGATCAGTTTGTCTCCTAGGGAAGTTTTACATTTGAAGTAATACAATCTGTTCTCAAAATAGAGTGAAAAGTCTCCGTGTCTGGTCATTGAGGCCAATCCCTTGATTTGTTATAGTCAGGCTTCCCTCATTAGCCAAAGTCCCTGGACTCTGCCATCCCCCATAGCAGCCCTACACAATGCCCACAACTTTTCACCCAACACCTTTCACCCTTCTAAACTATTGTCCCTCAATCTTTTGAGGGTTGGATTGTTCTAGACTTTCTAGAACTTCTACCGCAACATAGAGACCACCAACCCAGGGACCTCAGCACTTTCTTGTATTTTATCTTCTATTCTTAGTGTCTGTGTCCTGATCCATTATTATAATTACTACCTTCCAAACGCTCTTACGTTCCATGCCTCTCTCTCTGATGCACCCTCTGAGGGAAACTCTGAACAACCGGGTTTTACCTAGTTACTAGCTTTTTCTACACTGCTGACTGAATGGGTGAGTAGATCAACTTCACTGAACACTAAACACTGTCCACCATTTCTACTTTTTCTGCTTTCTAAGGTAATTCCAACTCCTCCCATCTCTCTCCAAATCACCTCTCTGCCCCCTTCAAACTCCAGTGATGACTTTGCTTCTTTGCTCATTCAGACAATAGAAACTCCTGGCTGGAAACTCTCATCTTCCCATCATACATCTGCAAACCTACCTCCAGGCATGCTCATCTTCCATTTCTTCTCTCTTAGCATCGAGGAAATTCACTCTCACAACTGCTTTCTACAATGTCTCAAGGACTCTGCTCTTTTGGTCTATCCATCTTTGGTCTTATAAATGAGTATTTATCTCTCTGCAAAATTATTCTCAGCATCCTGTGAACATGCCCTAATATCTTCCATCTTAGAAGAAAAGAAGCTTATAGCCACATCTTCCTTGTGCTACCACCCCCTCTCTCTCTTTGCTTTCCCAGCTCAGCCTCTTGAAGCCTCTGTCTGTACCTTGTTTCTATCTTTTCATCTCCCATTCACTCCTCCACCACTGCAACTCTTACCAAACACTGCATCTCCCTGGTAACTCCTCTGTTGTGGTTATCTAAGATTGCATAACCAAGCACCCCATGCAGAGGCTGAAAACCATAACAGCTCACTAATCTAATAAGGTCTTTGGGTAGACTCAGAGGGGATAGTTGTCTCTGCTCCCCTCTAGGTCAGCTGGGTGGCTTGAAGCTGGAAACTAGAATCATCTGGAGGCTCACTGATTCACAGGTCTGGTGGTAGGTGCTGGGAAGATGGGACATTCTCAAAACATTGTGGCTTCCAAGGGCAAGCATCAAGAGAGAAAGAGAAAGAAAGAGGCTGAGACAGATGCAGGCTAAAGCATTTTATGACTGAGCTTTGGAAGATTGTACATGAAGGCTCTATCTTGGGATTTCTCTCCCACATTAGGCTCCCTTACAGGATAAATCTGTCCATTA
The DNA here is from genome assembly GCF_048164855.1 of Canis lupus baileyi. Lineage (NCBI taxonomy): Eukaryota > Metazoa > Chordata > Mammalia > Carnivora > Canidae > Canis > Canis lupus. The sequence goes on along the minus strand of NC_132873.1, from coordinate 1,034,834 downwards.
ATAGAGCTAAAATGTTATATTGATGCTGATGGCTCCGAGACTTATTCCAGTTCCAAAGCATTTTCTAAAGCTTTGACATTTCCACAAAGGTGTCTGATAAGCTTTTCAAATTTAGCAAGTTCAAAAACATGACTTTTGATTTCCCCCATCTTCCTCTAGCCTTCCCCATTTTAGTCAATAATTTCATCAAGCTAAAATCCTAAGTATCATCCTTATATTTTCCATCTTCCTCAGTTCACCTCCCTCAATCCTTTAGCAAGTCCTGTTGGTTCCACCTGCAAGTTACACTTCAAGTTCATCTACTTCTCATCTGTTCATTCACTTTAATCCAAAACTCTAACATCATTTCCCTGAGCCAGGGTGTAGCCACCTAAGTTGTAGACAGCAACAGGAACTATGACTTCTGCGGACATTTGACTGTTTCATACCATTTAACCACTATCCCTGCAAATGTCACCTAAGAAAACTCATGGGACTATGTTGAGGTGAAGCTGCTGGCCGTGTAGGCCCACTGGCTGCTTCTATCTCGCAATGACTCTCTGATGACAGGTGCCCAAAGAAATGGCTCCCTATTACATTTGTCTCAAAGGAATTGTATTGTACTATCAGTAAAGCACATTAACCTTGTCTAGAAAAATGTGATGGGATGGAAGCTGCTTTTTCTCTGTTGAGCTAACAACTGTCTTCAAGATGCTCAGGTCTTCTTAATGAGGTATTAAGAAGATGTGATTTAATAATTTACTAAAAATGTATGTTGAATGTCTATCCTGTGCCAGGCTTTGTTCTAGTTGCTGAGGAAACAGGTAAATAAAATGGAGCTTCTGATGAAGAAAGTTGAACAAGAGAAAGCAAACATAAAATACATCAGGAGATGATACAAGCTGTGGAGGGGGAGGAAGCAGGGTGAGGAATGTGGAAAGGATGGGCAAGTCGCGGGGCCCCTGTGCTGTTTTCTACCTGCTGGCCAAGGAAGGCATCCCTTTGAGCCAATGTTTGAGCAGAGAACTGAAGGATGGAGAGGAGCAGCCACGTCGGTATCTGAGTAAAAGTGTTCTTGGCAAAGGGAATAGCAAAGTTCAAGGGCTTTGGAGCTTTTGTGTGTTTGGCACATTCAAGGATCTGAAAGGAGGCCAGTATAGGGAGGGGGTAGGAGATGAGGCTGGAGAGGTAGCTAGAGCATGTCATCAACGGCTTATCAGGCAGCTCGTGTGATAAGGCTGTGAGAATTTGGATGGAAAGGACAGTCTTGGGAGAAGTCTATGCCAGAAGTAGAGAGGGCGTGTTATCAGAAACACAGAAAGCTCTGGGAGAGTGAGTGTGTGATGTGGTTTCCCTGAAAAAAAAAAAAAAAAAAAACCCAACATCTATTCAGTATATGCAAAGCACCTCGCACAGTGCCTGCACATAGCAGGTCCCCAATAAATGCACGTTGTCACCACTTCTATCAGATTTGACGTTAATCAAAAAGGTTCAAGTCCTAAGTCTAGCACTTCCTGGGTTGTCTGTGTGGCACTTGAACAATCACCTAACCTCTCTGGGCCTCCCTTATGCTGTGTTCTTGTGCTGATGAATGGATTGATTGAGGAGATGCAGGAGAAATGCTTAGCAGAATGCTTATCGCATATTAAGGGCTTAATAAATGTTGCTTATTATCCTCACAAGGGAATTCCTAAGGCCCTGCATTTCTTGTAACAGCCCGTGAGAGATGCAGTTACTTTTACGTGGTGCATGTCTCTAGCCTCTCTTCCCAGCGGTTGTCCAGGCTCTGCTCCCCCGACCCCCACTGGTCTTCAGCCCGTTTCCCTGCCTCATTCACTCTCCATCACAGTGACCCTGTGACCTGCTCCGTGTTTACTTTATCACCGTCTTTCTCCCCCAGCTGAAACGTAAGCTCCATGAGGGCAGGGGTTTTTTGCTTTAGTTCCTTGATGTCTCTCTATTCCCGAGAACAGCGCCGGGCCCACCGTGAAGTCACAGTTAGCATCCGTTCATTAAAGGAATGAAAAGGCAATTTCCGGGGCGCGCCTCAGCGGTCGGCAAGAATGGGCACGGCCCCAAGGGGCCCGCCTGCCTTGGGACCTAGAGCCCCGGCCCGGGACAGGAGCGGCCCTGCCTTCCCAGCATGAGCCTTCGGAGCGCCCACCTGCGTCCCAAGGCCGCCCCTTCGCGCCCCAGGCCTAGGCCGCTGACCTCCAGGCCGCGAGCGCAGGCCGGCCTCGCCCCCGGGACCGCGCCCCCCGGACCTCGCCCCCCGCGCCCCCCGGACCTCGCCCCCCGGGACCTCGCCATGACCCCCCCGGACCTCGCCCCCCGGGACCTCGCCCCCTGGGACCCCGCCACCCCCCCGGACCTCGCCCCCCGGGACCTCGCCCCCTGGGACCCCGCCACCCCCCCGGACCTCGCCCCTCGGGACCTCGCCCCCTGGGACCCCGCCACCCCCCCGGACCTCGCCCCCCGGGACCTCGCCCCCTGGGACCTCGCCCCCCGGGACCTCGCCCCCCGGGACCCCGCACCCCCCCGGACCTCGCCCCCTGGACCGCGGCCAGGGACAGCAGGTCGCGGATCAGGAGCCGCCCAGGGGCCTTGCCTGGGCTGCCGCGCTTCTCGCCTGTTCCGACCCGTGACCTCTCCGAAGGGCCCTTGCAGACACTTCACCGCCTGAAATTAGAGCGATTGTGTGCTTTAGGCCGCCTGCAGCCCCGTCTTATCCAGGGGGGTCGGGGGGGTGGAAGACAGGACCCGGGAGGCCCTCGGGCCACAGTGGGTTTCCTCGGGGTGAGCCCCGGAGCCCCTGGCGGACAGGGAGGCCTTCTGCCCAGCAGCCCGGCCCTTCCCGGGAAAGCGTGTCCTGCTTGGATTTGCCCTGCGCTGCAGGTGTGACTTAGAGCCCCACGGGCCCCCGGCGGCGAGGACCTCACGCGGCGCAGCTGAGCAGGGAGCGCGAGCGTCTCTACCACCTGTCGCGGCAAAGACTCTCCCGGGATGGAGATGGCGGGGCTTGGGATTATCCTGGTTTAAGGGAGCTACGCAGCGCGCCCAGCTGCTCGGCTCTGTTTCCTCTCTCTCAGGCTTAAAAGTCGACCATCGAGAGTCAAATACGAAGTCGTCACTGCTCACAAAACGTCGCCGTGAAAGAAATCTTACCCTTTAATTCCCCCCGAAATTAAAAGAATGACCTCATTTCCACTCGCACCTCGCAGGGGATGAGAACCCCGCGGGGCAGAACGCGCGGCTTCACCGGGTGGGATCAGTTGTGCCAGGGGCCGCCCCAGGAGAGCTGTGTCGGGGGACTCACGCTGGCAGGTGTTGGAGAGCACCAGAAGGTTCTGCTCCCTTCCTCCAGGCAGGCAGGGGCTTGGGGGATGAGATCAGCTTTCTGAATAGGGATCTAATTTAAATAATGGCAGGTTTAAATAATGGTGAATTCATTAGCCCCTCTGGGGTGAGGCTTGCATTTATAAGAAGGCTGGGGGTGGGGAGGGGGTGCTAGGGGTCCTTTCCACTGAAAGAGATGTCACTCATCCTGGGCTAGGCCATGTGGGCATCCCTCCGGATGAGGAAGGAGTGGGACTTGCTGGGCTCTCTCACTGGCTCAGGGAAAGAGGTCATGGGATGGGGTACCGGCCTTGGTCATCCAGGGGCATGGGAGCCCTACCTTGGGGGCAGTGAACGGGTGTGTCCACGTTAACAAGTTATGTCCCTAAAACACTACAGCGCTGGCCCGGCCTGGGCTGGTGGGAAGCCAGCACGAAGCAGCCCAGCGGTGGGGGGGAGATGGGGTCGGCGAGGGGACCCCCGAGTGTCAGAGAGGACCGGAGACAGGAGAGAACATCCTGGAGCTACTGCCACCTCCGGGGGTGTTTCCTTCTTGGTTCAGCACAGTGTTCGGGATAAATAGCTCCTGTAGGGGTTGGCCGGCAGGACATAATAAAAGGATTCAATTAGCCATGAAGTCGCGGGCACGCGCGCACGTGTGTGTGTGTGTGTGTGTGTGTGTGTGTGTGTGTGTGATAGAGAGAAGGTGACCAAGACACAGCCGTGGGGCAGCTGAGATCTCCTGGCTTTCCTGTGGGGCAGCTGAGATCTCCTGGCTTTCCTGACACCAGGAAGGTGCGATCACCTGCGGAGCACCCCAGACGCTGATGAGGCTCCTGCGGGGGTGCAGTGGGCCTGCAGCTGCCCTAGTTCTCGGAGCAGATGCCGCCCCCAAGCTGAGGCCGAGGTTAGTACCCTGCAGCTGATACTGGATCTTTTATGTTCTAAATTAAATTCAGAGCAATTCAGCCCATGCCACAAGCACTATTATGTGGGCTTCCTTGCACTAAATCTGTGTTTATGGGAACATAAAATACATGTTGTTCCTGTCGTCAGATTTTATTATCGACGATGATTTCTAATACGTGCCCATCAGCCACCCTTTTAATCACTGTCAATCTTTCTTTCCTAGTGCAGTCAGATTTAAAACAGCGATGATGGTTTTAAAATAAGGCCCTTCCTCTGCTCAACTGTATTTAGGGCTAATTAAGAGTAAATAACTATTCCCAGCAAGGAAGGCAGAAGCCAAGCAAATCTTTGACAAATGCAGCCTCCCCTTAGAGAAACATATTCTTGTCGGCTGCCAGTAAGTATTTCCATTACAACCATAAGAAAGTCCATTCCTCCCTGCCCACCCCCCAGCGCCTACACCACCCACCCCCACCGCATTGAGAACTTTGAGCTGCTCTGATATAAGATGAGAAAAATAAATACCAGTCACGGCCAGGAAGGAAAACACAAGAAACATTTAATTAAGAAAAAACTATATAATTCCCTGTTTCTTTCAGCGGATCTCCAGCTCCATTTGGTTGCTGTCTTCAGCTGTGTGAAGCAAATGAATGCAATCACTGGCTCAGCTCCCACTCGGGCCTGACATTTCCCCTAAATCCTCCACCCCCCACTCCCACACCCTCTGTGATGCAACACAATTCATTCACTATAATTTGAAGGTTACAGTCAAATTGCTCCAAGACAAGAATGCGGACTGGATCGGGTCATACTTCCTGCCTTATGAAGGCTCATCTTGGTTTCACATCCAGAGGCCCTCCTGCAGCGTGTTGCCTCAAGGACTTCTCTCTTCCATGTTGCTTTGACTGGGCCTTTTAATCTCCCCTTTCATTTAAAGATGAGAGTTACTATCCCTTGGCAGATTGTAGAGTTTAATATTTCTTATATTTTCACTTCCCACTAGAACCTGACAGTTGTTTTTGCGAGTGTCTTCGAACTGGAGAAAGTTAAAATGAAATGTCTTCCCCACCCAGGGAAGGAGAAAGAAGTGCACTGAAAGGTCCATAAGCAGGGCTGGGTGTGCAAAGCAGACTTTGAGCTATTCATACGGAAATACAAGAAATGGATTTTTTATATTTATCCCAGTCTATTACAAAATGTAGAATTGAAACAAGTTATCATAATGAAGAAACAAAGATATAGTTTTTTTAATATAAACACACTTAAATAAGAAACTCTTATATGCAAAGTTCAGTTGAATATTGGCAACGTCAGTCCTTCTTACTAATTTTCCCTAGCTACTGTTTCTGAACTCCAGTTTTTGTGAATTCTCCAAAGTCCTCAAAATTATTTTTATTTTATTTTATTTAATCCACTTAAGCATTGTAAGCAGACCCCAGCTTACTGATTGCTAGTGCACACCAAAGTACTAAGTTTTGCTCAGTATTGACCATAACAACTGAGTTCATTTATTTCTATTCCCCATAAGTACTTGTTGGGCACCTATGATATGTCAGTATAGTTCTAGGGGTTGAGGGGCTCCTTGTATTCTGTAAAAAAGATGAACACATCCCCTGGGTCTGCAGGAATTACATTCTAATAAGCTAGATATTAAAAAAACAAATGAATACATCGTATTTCAGGAGTGATAGGTGTTGTGACTAAGGGGATGGAAGTTATCGGATGGCGCCAGTTATTTTGGAGCGAGCCATCAGGGAAGGCCTCTCTGAGGAGGTGCTTCTTAAATAGACTATAATGTGCAAGATGGAGGGTTAGGAGGAGGTTGGAAGGCTGAGCAGAGACTGGCCTCGGAGGCCGTGGCAAGGGCTTAGAATTCTAGTTTGGGGTGGACTGGAAGCGTTAGCTCAAAGAAGTAGTATGAGCTGGTTTATATTTTACAAAGGTCTCTCTGGCTAAATGGAGAATTGGCTTTTGGATAAAGTTGCCAGATGAAACACAGGATGCCCAGTTAACTTTTTTTTTTTTTTTTTTAAGTAAGCTCCAGCTGAACATGGGGCTCAAACTCACAACCTCGAGATCAAGAATCACATTTCTAATGACTGAACCATCCAGGCACCCCATGCTCAGTTAAATTTAAATCTCAGATAAACAACAAAAAAATTTGGTATAAATATGTCTCAAATACTGCATGGGGCATACTTATACTAAAACGATTAGTAGGAGACCAGAATCCATGACATAAAATGCTGTCACTAATCTTTCTGAGAGTATTTCTCACCTAGGTCATTTTTTTTCCTTGTCTCTTTGTCTTCCACCTTCCAAGGAAACTCCTCAGACCTGTCGCTCCTGGGTTTCTAGCCTGGCTCAGAAGCCAAGAGCAGTGGGTGAGGAGCAGGGAGGAAAAAGTGATGATGGGCCTCTGGCCAATGGTTTCTTTCCTGTCTGTCTCTGACTAGCCCCGGCCCACCTTTTCTTTCCACAGCTCACCAATGACAGTCCTCCCTGAACCCACTTCAGAACATGCTAAAATCTTAATGCTTTGAGACTATCCTCTTATTCCTAAGGCAATGCCACTGGGAGTTTGTAAGGAGACACACACACACACACACACACACACACACACACACAATGGTTAGACAGCCAGTCGTTATTTCCTAAATACCTTGCTAAGTGTGCTAGGGTTTACCTAAGCCTTGACTCTCTCTCCCTATCATTAGGAACTCTGAGAACAAGGTGATCCTCTACCCAAGAGAGGTACACATTGATCAATGAGATGATCACAAACACTTGCCAACAGTGGGTCATCCTGGAGATTACAAAAATAAATGGAGACCTAAGAAAAGGTTTCCAATGAAGAAAAAAGAATACTTTTCTGTTTCTTAACACTCAAGAAAGCCAAAAACTATAGACAGCTGAGGAACTAGAGTTTATTTTCTAGAGTGATATGCTCATTTGCTAGGGCTGCCATAATAAAATACCGCAGACTAGATGGCTTAAACAATAGAAATTCATTTTCTGAATGAATTTCTGAAGACCAAAAGTCCAAGATCAAGGTGTCTGCAGGGCTGCTTTCTCCTGAGGCCTCTCTCCTGGACTTGTGGATGGCTGCCTTCTTGCCATGTCCTCATGTGGTCTATCCTCAGTGCACACATCCCTGGCACTTCTCTATGTGTCCAAATGTCCTCTTCTTATAAAGACTCCAGTCAGATTGGCTTAGGGACCATCCTATAGGACTCATTTTTAACTTAATCACCTCTTTAAAGATCCCATCTCCAAATAGAGTCACATTCTGAGGTACTGGGGTTTCAATGTACAAGTTTTGGAGAGACACAGCTAAGCCAGTAGCAAGTGAGGGGACATTTGTGATAGCAGTTGAAGTCATCATTGGCTGAAGGACTGAAGGAACAATCTGGGTTTCCAGAACAGTGTAGAATGCTGGTGATGGAGGGAGAGAAACACATGAATGGAATGCAGGTCCAGACCATTAACTGGGTCCAGCCTCCCTCCTTCCTGGAATGTGAAATACCAATCTTCTCATTAGAAAGGCTGTGTTTTCTAACTGGGAGTAGATTTGACCATAAGGAATATAGAAGGATTATGAAAGCATGTCTAATGCTTTATTAAAATTTTAATGCCAGGGGCGCCTGGGTGGCTCAGTTGGTTAAGCATTCAACACTTGATTTCAGTTCAGGTCATGATCTCAGGATCTTGAGATTCAGTTCCACATTGTGCTCCATGCTCAGTGTGGAGTCTAATTGAGATTCTCTCTCCTTCTCCCCCTGCCGTTGCCCTTGCTCATGTTCTCTCTCTCTCTCTCTCTCAAATAAATAAATTTTTTAAAAAATTTAATGCTAAATAACCTCTGGTCTGTAACGTTTGATAATCATCAAACACAGATTATGTTTAAAAGGTTTAAAATGTCTTTTTGACATGACAAAGGCAATAAAACCATTGATGATGGCCAAATAATAAACACAGAAGAAAAATTTGGGAACCACTTCCCAGAGTAATGCTCTTCAAACTTTTCAAAAACTATGAATTTTATGTCAAAGGAGAGTGAACCCCTGGCTGGAAGAAGAGAGAGAAATGGATTTGTGTTTTATCACAAAAATATATTGGAAACTTACACTCTGTTCTATGATAGATTTCTTTATTTTTTCTTTCAAGATTCTATTTAAATCAAAGTTGGTTAATATAGTGTAGTGTTAATATCAGGGGTAGAATTTTGTGATTCATCACTTTCATACAACACCCAGTGCTCATCACAACAAGCGTCTTTCTTAATGCTCTCTCCCCACCTAGACAATCTCCCCCCAACCCTTTGATTCTAAAAGTAGATTGTGTTTGTCCCTCAAGTCCTCAAGACAATTCACATTCCATTAAGATACATGATGTGCAGTGGGCAGCTTTGTCTGACCCCTAGCGTCACAGTTCCGTGCTTGGATTATTTGTGCCCCTGTTTGAGGAGCTAGGGCTCCAAGTCTGACTGCCCTCTCACAGAGCAGAGTTGCCCTCTAGACAAAAAGGTTGACATACATCCTCATTAAGCCTCAGCCACAGGACTTACTGCAGGCATTCTAGCAGGAAATGAAGGTCTATCATCTAGTTTAGATTAACCAGAATCTCTCCTTTTCTACCACAAGCAGCAAATCTGCAAATCTTGGCCAGTCCAGGAACTCCCACCATTTCTTTGGAGGTTACTGTATCAGTTTGCTATTGCTACACTTATGCCACTAAAAAGACATGCAAAACTTCAGTGGCATAAAATTATAAACATTCATTTTCACTCATGGCTCTACGAGTTGGCTGAGTAGTTCTGCTGATCATGACTAGGCTTCGCTAAGCAGATCTTGCATTGGCCAGGGGTCACTGATATAACCGGCAGTCAACTGACTGTTCATTAATATAGGATGGTCTTGGCTGAGATGACTGGCTTTGCTCCGTATGGCCTCTCAGTCTCCAGGAAGCTAGCTCATTCTCCCTCTCATGATGTAGGCATGTGAGAGTAGAAGAGTGCAGAACCTCATGAGGCCAGGAGTCAGAGATGAGGCCCCATTCTACTGACCAAAGTATATAAAAGGACAGCTTAGATTCAAGAGACAGGAAAATTAATCATACTTTTGATGGGAAAAGTGGGAAAGTCACATTGCAAAGGGTAGAGATTCAGGGAAGATTGGAGAACTGAGGCATTTTCTTAATTACCACAGGAGATATTCCAAGTCACCTTTATGTAAGCAGCATTCTGGATCCATATTATCCTTTTCCATATTGCTTCCTTGGAGAACTCAAGAAATGTTATGAGAACCCAGATCCAATGTTATTGGAACCCAGATGGAACACTTGGCTGTGACAGATTTTAAGCCCTCCTTGGACGTCAGTTTTGGCTATTTACACATACTCTTTGTCAGAAGAAGAAGGGAGAATGCTAATTTTCCCTAATAATGACTTTCCTGAAGTCCAGCAGTTGACAGGTGATAGGATTGCTCTATTAGATTGAGCCAAGTCCTTGATCAAAGTGAAGTATATTAATGGGGTATTTATTTAGACTTGTGGCAGTCTGGCATCTGCTTGAGCAAAGATTTCAATCATCTGGAGAAAGAAAAGTCTGTCAAAATCTGAAGGAGAAAAATTATGTAAGTCAGTAATGCTTCGATGTATATAGAGGAAAAATAAATTTATATTTTTGAAGCTAGTTCAAAAACTTCAGTAATTACCCGCCAGATGTATATCACATAAAACATAGCTTTTCCATGGAAGCACGTCTCATAATTCAAAGAGAATATACAAAAGAAGCTTAGCTCTTCATTTTTAAAGTGTATCATTATCCTTATATTCACTTCCCTTTTATCCATGACTCAGGATGAATATTAGGGGAAGGAGAAGCAGGACTCATGTAGTTTAGGGAAGCGCCATGCAAAGTGAATTTTAGATTGCAGAATGAGGGGATCTAGAGACCTACACTGATTAGGCCCTCTGACAGGCACATTATCTCATTTGATCTCCACCATGACACTGTTGCATTGGCATTCACAGCCCCTGACTTTATAGGTGAGGAAGCTGAGGCTCAGAGAGATCAAGTAATTTGCCCAAATTCACACAACCAGTGAGAGTGAAAGCCAAAACTGAACCCAAATCTGGTTTCCATTTTTATTCTGGCTGTGATTGTTCCACTACAACAGATCACTGCCAACTTGGGTAACCTCATCTTTGTATTTGAAAATAAAAAAGTACTGACCTGATTTTTGTTCTTCAGGATTTGGCCGTGGTGGCTTTTTTCCCCCTCAAAGGCAGAGCAAGAAAGCCTCCATATTGCCACATGCATGCCTCACTCTTTGTTCATGGTCTTCCTTGGAATGATCTTTGTCAAACTGAAGACAGAGAGACTAGTACCAAGGGGGTAAAAAACAGCTGAAATGGTAAACGGAAAGAATGGATCGACAAAGTTGACAAATTTGAGGAAGAGCTTTGCCCCAGGTCAAGCTTGAGGGAGAGAGGAGACAGCCGTCCATACTACACACATGCTCAGGCACTTTGCCACTGTGGGCACCCGTGCCAGCATCCACAGTGAGGTAATTCTAGAGAACAGCAGGACTCCTTCATTCCCCAGGCCTTCTCAGACAGTTACGGTAAACAACTTTCAGATGCATTTCCTGTTAGCTTAAAAAATTTTTCCATAGTTGTATTAGTCAAATTGTATTTGAAAATTCCCTTTTTGTGTTTCCTCTACAAGTACTTTCTTTTGCAAGAGGCTTGCCGGATATGATATCATCCTAATTATTCCTTGACCAATTTTATCACCAACTATTTCAAATCTAGACAGTTTACCCAGCTTTACAAGGTGGTTAGTGTCACTCTGGGAATGCCCAAAATAGTGATGACGGGAACATTTCAATTCCATGGCCAGATCCATCAGTTGAGGTAACGTGCGACCTGTCTGCCTGATGAACATTTACTATGGAGCTTGGAGACAGAACTAATTGGTTGGGGAGTCATGAGAAACGTTTATAAAATGGCTTCAAAAATCTGCAATATGAAACATGAAAGAAAATAATGAATCGACAGCTAGTTCTTACCCTGAGCTCTTCGGAGCAAACTGTTCGACATTGTTGCAAATGGTGACACCTCCAAAATTATCCCTTGAGTTCCTAAATAGAGTTCAGAGTTCAGTGCTTCCCATTTCCCTGTCCTGGGCTTTTCTTAATGATTTTCAACCAGAGGCAGCAATCCTTCTGGGCTCCCCAGAGGTAGGTTAGACAGAGAAAAAGTTGCATCAAGGTTTACAGAGATCTGCCCTACTGTAAGATCCTTGCCTCGAAGATGAGAGAAAAGAAGAGAGAAATGTTGGCATCTTGTTAATAAATAAATCACTTGAGATGTTGCTAAGTCATTCTGAGCAAAGGATAAGGAAATAGACCTTTAATATTGAGGTTTCAAGGTAGAGACCGTTCTACAACTTAGCTGGAAAATGACATTCTTCATAGATAAAGTCTATTGAGAGAGAGTAGTTTCCTATCATGAGAATTTTCTCATGAAATTTGGCAGCTGCCATCTAAAGAAGTGAGGTAGAGGCCAGCACCCCTGGCTGGAGGGGCTAGTTAACAAGGTTTCAGAATCTCACTTTGTTTAAAGCAAATTCAGGCTGGCTCTGCTCACTCATGGGACTTGAGAGCCCTCAAGGGTCCATAACCCTAAGAGCATGAGGAGGAGCAGGGCATACCACAGTATCTGGAGATAGTTAGAGAATGGCCTGCTGGAGCCTTTGGGACCCCTCAGCCCAGAAACTGGGAATCACCCCCCGCCTGACCTAATTGGGGCAACATGCTAGACAACATGTGGCAAGATTCCAAGGAGCAATGTCATCTCACTGATGCAGGGAAACAAGACGGGAGATCTCGGCCTTCTGGAGGATGAAATCAGGGCCAGCCTCTGACCACCAAATGAATGTGACTGTTTGAAGCAGAAGACTTCCCTATGGGATATGAGGTTGATGTGGCTCCAACACTCATTTCCTCCGAGATTGTCAGGGTTGATGGGGTTGTGAGGTTGATCATGTGACTCACCTGGCTGGCTAAGAAGAAGCTCTTCCCTTCCCAAGCCAACATCCTCTCTTGCAACTTCAGGGAAGAGGATACCTACAGATACCACTTCTCTACTAAACCTTCCAGCTTATGAGACTCCTCCTCCCCTCCTTCCCACTCTCACTTCTACAGCAAAGGCATCAAGATCAACTAGGGCCTTAGAGCCTCATTTCAACTCTAAACGGCTGCGGTTTGTTTCTACAATAAGGAGGAGTGAGTGGGCACAAACTCCTTTGGAATTTGAAAATAATTTCCTTGTCTAGAGGGCTGATGACTTGCACTTCACTTCTCCCATTCTTTCTAAATGTGCTTCTTAAGAAATAATCCAGAAAAACCAACCTTAGTCATCAGCAATCAAACATGTGAAAATTGTGAATTCATCTGAATCACCTTTCTAGTAAGGGCAGAACCAACGAGAAGTCAGTTTGAGGCACTTGTTGAAAAATAGTAAGTCTTGCCTTCAGATGATCTCAGAGAACTCGTTTTAATTAGCATCAGAGCAGAAGAGTATAGATCTTCCTTGATTTGCAATGAGTTTACATTCTGATAAACCCATAGCGAGTTGAAAATGCCATTTCGTCAAAAATTCATTTGATACATCTAACATATATCATAGCTCAGCATAGCCTACCTTAAAAGTTCTCAGAATATTTACACTGGGGTCCAGTTGAGCAAAATAATCTAACACAGAAACCACTTTATAATAAAGAATTGAATATTTCATGTAATTTACTGAATACTGTACTGAAAGTGAAAAGCAGGATGGTTGTATGCGGACAGAATGATTGTTAATTGTATCAGTTGTTTGTCCTTGTCATCAGGAGGCTGACTAGGAGCTGCGGCCACTACCACTGCATAGCCTTACAGGAGTATCATCTGGCATATCACTAGCCTGCAAAAAGATCAAAATCCAAATTTTGAAATATGGTTTCTGCCAAATGCATGTTGCTTCTGCACCATCACAACGTTGAAAAATCCTAAGTCGAACAATCGTAAGTCAGGGACCATCTGTATTAATAATCAAGGTAAACCCTACAGGAAACCAAAGAAAAAAATAACAGTACAGATATAGGAAAAAATCAGAAGACAAGTAAAAAATTAATGAGGCTTTGAAAGCCTGATGTTAGAGCTCAGTTTTGAAAAATTTCTTATTTTTATATGAAATTCTGTTCACCAAAGATTTTCTGGGGGGTTTATTGTGTGCTAGACAATCTGCTAAGTTCAGGAAATAGAAAGATGAGTAAGACCAAATCTCTCTCCTAGAAAAACTATGTTAAGCACACAGTAAACATTCAATAAATGTCAGTTCTCTTTTTTTCTGCTAGTGAGAGAAATTTTGAACTAATGAATATTTATTGTGGATGGCTAAGGGTTTCTAAAAATAATGTGCTGTGGGAAAGAAGGCTAGCTCTTCCCCAAACACATCCTCATCTCCTCTGACCAGGCACATAGATGGACTACATTTCCCAGCCCCGTTTGCAGATAAGTGTGGTCACGTGATTAGGTTCTAGCCAATGGCATGTGATCAGAAATGATAAGCTGTTTCTGGGCTGAGGGTTTTTAGTAAGTGTTGGTACCTTCTCTCTGACCAATTTCTTGACCACCTCAGCATGTACAACGGACTGGATTTATCACGGTGAGTGAAGGTAGACAATGAGACCGATCCCTAAGAAGTCTTCAATAGGGGGCTGGACATGATCAAATTTGTTACAAGTAAAATTCTCCTGATAACAGGCAGGAGATGGTTTGCCCCAGGGCAAGACCACAGGCCAGGAAGACTAGCTATCAGGCTATTGCAAAAATTCAGGCGAGAAATGATGAGGGTCTGAATTAAACAATGCCTCTGGGTGTGAAGCAAAGGAGGCTGATTAAAAATTAGATCTTCAGGCCTCAGTTGCTAGATGTTATCGGAAGCCAGATGGGATCAGGGACCATGCCCCGAACTCAGAGACACATCCAGGAAGAAAGGCTCCTACCACTTTTTCCAATTCTTCTTCTTCCTCTTGCCTCATTCACCCCACGCCTGATTATTCCCCATTTTTCTAACATAAGGATACAGCCCTGAGTGCACAAACAAGGGAGTCAATGTTAGTGAAAATCCCAAATTCTATGATTGTACTCCACATCCAAACTGTAGTCAAATACCACTAAAAAAAAATTATTTATAAAAATGACCGGGGATCCCTGGGTGGCTCAGCAGTTTAGCACCTGCCTTCAGCCTAGGGCGTGATCCTAGAGACCCAGGATCAAGTCCCACCTCAGGCTCCCCTCGGGGAGCCTGCTTCTCCCTCGGCCTGTGTCTCTGCCTCTCTCTCTCTGTGTCTCTCATGAATAAATAAATAAAATCTTTAAAAAAAATGACTAAAGTCAGCAACTCCTTAGCTAGCCCTTGGAAGGAATCTCACTAGAGAAAAATACTAATAAATAGAAAGCACACAAAGGGAACAAGCATAAGGAAGTTTTACTGTAGGATTGGGAAAAGCTGAGTAGAAAAAGATAAGGAGGAAAATATTTAAACACAGCACTTATAATATTTTTTTTCAATGAAAGGAAGATGGGTGAAAAACAAATTTCACACTTGCAAACTGAGTGAGGCACCAGGAGACTGCAAAGGGCTTCACGCCCTAAATCACTGCCAGGATACACCCTTGGTCTCAATTAGGCAACTGAAATCTTTGCAATAATCCAATGTGGCAAAGCACACTAGTGTTGCCAGTCCGAACCTCAGAAATTGAAATGGTATCCCTTGACCTTGATTTTACAAATGTGTTTTTCCTAGATGATATTAAGGAGTGTCTTTGCAAAAGTTCAGAAATATGTTTCCTGATAAGCAGATTTCGCATCTTTCCTCAGACCTCACATTCAGCTAGTCAACTGTGGTACTGTTTAGGTATCTATTAATAGCATTTACTATATGACTGATCTGTGATTCCTAAATTGGCTATTCAAACTTTTAAGAAAGACTACAGGCCCGATGTATAACTCTTTAACAACATCGATTTAGGAAAAAGACAAATTATTTTGGCAGTCCAAGAGGTTCTAGCTTTGATTATGGGGAAAGGAAAATTTTTTAAAAATGCCTTTTTGTCTCACAGTGTTCTTAGTAGACAGAAAAATAGTCCGTTCTTTGAAGATAAAATGTAGAGTCAGATTCAGAAGGGGAATATCTGCCAATAGAAACAGCAATGAGAATTAGTTACATATCCTGGAAAAATAAGATTTTAGCCCAACTCTGTTGATATTACTTAGTAAGATTGGACACCAGAATTGGCAAAAATATTTCTTATTCAACTATTTTATGGAAATCCTATGAAAATAATTGGAAACAGAAATATTCAATTGCTTCACCAGAGAGAATGTGCATTCCTTCTCTTCTACCCTCAACACTCCGTAAATCTATAGAAAAGTTTTGGAAGGCGAATATGTTTTAAAAATCCTCAATATGTGAAACAGATATGAAAGTTAACTGTGAAGCAAGGTTTTATATAGCAAACTTTTTTCCACTGACTTTCTTCTTAAAATGGAATCAATATATTCTACTGCTCCAAAACACAAATGTCGTCCAAAAGGAAATAAAAATTGAACCCAAGAATGCCACCCATCTCCTCTATAGCATGAATTTAAAGTAAATTAAATTGGCTCTGTTACCCATATTAACACAAAAATAAAAATGCCACAAGTGAAAGTTACAGAAATGTGGAGCCGCTTTGTGAGGAGGGTGTGGCATTTGCAAGCATCCCAGGCTTACCAATATGGTCCCAATTCCCATGGATACGGGTCTGTCCCAATTCAAGTTTCTAGTTCACAGCTTGTTTTAAGGCTTGTTGCCACTTACTAACTTCTATCAGCTGAGTTTGCATGAATTTAATGCTCTGCAATCATTACATTGTTTAGGACCAGTTATTCACCCTACGTGGATGAGCCACTGCACAGTGATGACTGTTTACAGCAGTGCTACTTTAGGGTGTGGTCTCAAACCTTTGGACACCAGTCTTAGTGGAGAAACTAACCATCAAGGAGCATTTTGTTCAACTACAAATAGACCAAAACAATCAAAGATGGATCAGAGGGCAGCCCGGGTGGCTCAGCGGTTTAGCGCCGCCTTCAGCCCAGGGCGTGATCCTGGGGACCCGGGATCTAGTCCCACCTCAGGCTCCCTGCATGGAGCCTGCTTCCCCCTCTGCCTGTGTCTCTGCCTCTCTCTCTCTGTGTGTGTCTCTCATGAATAAATAAATAAAATCTTTAAAAAAATTGCTTTTTAAAAGTCTCTCATCACAAGTAATTGAGAAGCACCGGTTTACATTTAATTAGGAGATATAATCCTAGTCCATATGTCCATGTGTGGGGACAAGAAGATGCCAGATGAACAGGAAAGAAATAGTTTGATCATCTCAAAGGGTATTTTTTTTAAACTTTTAGTTTCCAAAGGGTAAGGGGGAACCTATAAAACCATGATGCAAATCAATCAATCAATCCACGATGTGCCTCCTATATTTGGACCTTGGGGTCTAGTCAGAGGAAAGATAGTCTGTCAGTTTGGCAGCTAATTTTCAAAATTGGTTATGAGTAGGGAGTCGCACATAACACAAAGCCAATAATTCACCCAAAATCGTATCATTGGCAGATAATCAGGCTAATATTTTGGGGAAAGCTTTTCCAAGTTGTTTCCCGTATCACACAGTTTTGCTGAATACATTATGGTTATGTCTCAATGTCAATATATATATTTCTCCATCAACATAGTTAATAACTGCAGAATATTGCATTTTATGAATATCCTATAATTTAACCAATCTGCAACTATCGAGTATTTTAGATTATTTATATATATCATATCTTTCCATCTTTTTACTTTTAATCTCTTTATGTCTTTATAAAGTGTGGGGTTTTTTTGTAGGCATATACATTTGATCTTACTTTTTAACCCAATCTATAATCTCTGCCTTTTAACTGGAGTACTAGACATTCATGTTTAACATTATTATTGACATGGTTGGGGTTTATTTTTTTTAAGATGTTATTTATGTATTCATGAGAGACAGAGAGAGAGAGAGAGAGGCAGAGACACAGGCAGTGGGAGGAGCAGGCTCCTTGCAGGGAGCCTGACGTGGGACTCGATCCCGGGTCTCCAGGATCTCGCCCTGGGCCAAAGGCAGGTGCTAAACTGATGAGCCATCCAGGGATCCCCATGGTTGGGGTTTAAATCTACCATCTTGACATTGTTGTCTATTTGTCCCTCTGTGTTTTGTTTTCTTTCTCTTATTTTTCTCCCCTTTATTGTATTGAATATTTTCATGATTCCATCCAATCTTCTTTGTTGGCTCACTACTTCTGTCTGTTGTGCTATTATAGTAGGTGTTTAATGTTTATAGTTTATGTATTTTACTGCTCAGAGTGAACTTTCGAGTGTTACTATGCCATTTCACATATAGTACAAGAATCTCACATTTCTCTCCTCCTGGCCTTTGTGCCATTTTTGTCTATACTTTTTGCTTCTATGTGTGTCATAAACCCACAGAGTCATGATTTTTGCTTTGCACAATTATATTTTAAAGAGACTTCAATGATAAAAAAAAAAGTTTTGTATGTTTATCCACATATACATGTTTCAGTGTTATTTTGTTACCCTTTCTATTGTTTTTCGTTTAGATTCCTTTGTTTAAATGAAGATTTCCATCTGGTATCATTTTCCTTCTGCCTAAGGGACCTGCTTCAACATCTCTTATAGTGATTGTCTCACCCCTTTCTGTTTTTGTCCATCTCAAAATGTCTTTGTTTGGTCTTGGTTTTTGAAAGACCATTTCACTGGGTATAGAAAACGAGGTTGAAAGATTTTTTTTTCTTTCAGTACATTAAATACACTGTGTTTTGGATTGAATTGCTTCTGGTAAGAAATCTTCCATCATCCTCTTCCCTGTTTCTTTGTATGTTACGTGTTTCTTTTCCCCTGACTACTTTTAAGATTTATCTTTATTACTATTTTTCAATAATATGGTTATGACATAGCTTGTATTTTTCTCTATGTTATTGTGCTGGAGGTTTGTTTGGCTTCTTGAATATATGAGCTACCAGTTTTGTTTTTTTTATGATTTTTATTTATTTACTCATGAAAGACACACAGAGAGAGAGGCAGAGACATAGGCAGAGAAGCCTGATGTGGGACTTGATCCCAGGACCCTGGGATCATGACCTGAGCCAAAGGCAGACTCTCAACCTCTGAGCCACCTAGGTGCCCTGAGATTCCAGTTTTCTCAGAGTTTCATCTATTACTTCTCAAATATGTTTCCTGTGTTCCCTCATTCCCTTTTGCAGACTCCAGTTCTATGCAGATATAGTGCCACCTAATCATGTCCCACAGTTCCCTGATGCTCTCTTTTTATTCTTAAGGAATTCTTTTTTCTCTGTGTGTTTCCAGGAGTTTCCTTGATATGTTTTCAAGTTTACCAGTTGTCTTAGTTCAGGCTGCCATGACAAAATGCCATAGATTGATTGGCTTAAATGACAAACACTTGTTTCTCACAATTTGGCAGCTGAGAAGTTGATTTGATTCCTGCAGAGAGCCCCTCTTCCTGGTATACAGAGGCCACCTTCTCACTGTGTCCTCACTTAGTGGAGAGGAAATGATCCTTCTCTTATCCTTTTCTTAGAAAGCCACAAATCCCATCATGGGGGCTCCTCCCTATGATCTCACTTAACCCTAATTACCTCCCAAAGGACCCATCTCCAAGAACCCTCATATCAGAGGTTAGAGCGTCAGTATACAAGTTGGGTGGTGGTGGGTCATGGTGGGAGGACACAATTCAGTCCATGACACTAATCATATTTTGGGGGGCAATTTCTAATCTGCTATCAATCCCATCTAGTAAGTTTTTAATCTCAGACATTATAGTTTTCATTAGAAATTAGAGAAAAGTTTGATTTGCATCTTTTTTTTTGTATTTTATGTCTTTGTGTCTTTATATCTTCTAAGTGCAAATTTTTCTCTAGCTTCTTGAATACATAGAATAGTCCTAACAGTGCTATCATCTGGTCATTTCTGGCTTGAGGGACTGTTTTTTTTTTTTTTTTTTTCATCATCAGGGGTTATATTTTCCTGCTTCTTAGCATACCTTCATTAAATGCCAAACATTGTGGTTTTTAACTTGTTGGGTCCTGGATATTTTTCTATTCCTATAAGAATTCCTGAGTTTTGGTCTGGAAAAAAGTTAAGGTACTTGGAGAGTTTTAATCCTTTCAGATCTTACTTTTAAGGTTTGTCGAGCAAGTCCAGAACAGAGTTTAGTGTGGCCCTAACTTTTTTCTACTACTGAGGGCACATGCTACTCCAATAATTTCACTGAGGCAAAGGCCTTCTGAGCACTCTACTGAATTTTCCATGAATTATGAGGTGTCCTACTTTGGCTTGTTGGAACGTGACTGAGAACAGGCCAGCATTTCCTCAGTATCTTGTCAGTAGTTCTTTTCTGAGTCTCAGGTAATTTCTTCATGCACATGCCCTAATCAGAACTCAGTTGAAGACTTACAGTGGAATACTCGACAGAGCTCCCCTTCTCTGCTTCTCTCTCGTCTCTGAGACTTTCCCCAGCAAGCTCTAGCCACTTTGGCCTTCCCAGGCCTTCCCAGGCTCCTATTGCCAGTTCCCAACTCAGGTAGACCTCTGGGCTCTGCCTCATTTCCCCTTCCTGCTTCCTGACACCTCTGTGCATGCAGTAAGCTGGAGTGACTGTAGGCCTCACATCCCTCCTTCCTGTTTCTCAAGGATCTCTCTACTTTGTAGAGTCTTAGAAAGCTTTGTTTCTTATATAGTTTTCCAGTGTTTTGGTTGTTTCAGGCCAGAGGGTAAATCTAGTTGCTGTCACTCCATTTTGACTGGAGGTGCCCTTTTTATTGATTTTTAAATTACTTTATATATTAGGAATCTCAACCTTTCATCTCTCTTGTATATTGTGGACTGGAAGCTGTGTTTGACTGTCTCTGCAGAGTCAGTCCCAGAGTCCAGGTCAAAAGGAAGAAAACCAAGAAAGTTTTTATAAAACTCATATGGGTCCAAATTCTGAGCTAGATATAAGCTAAATTGGTTCTCTGATTTAGAAAGTTGTATAACAGTGATATGTCATGTACTCAATTGGATTGCTTTGTTATAGGAGACTTTGATAAATATACACCTAGGAATAAACTCTCCTGGAGATAGGTGATGTCTGTATGTTCAAGCAAATTAAGAACAAAATAAAAGCAGCTAAATATGAAATCATTGAATTTAATTATTTAATTCATTTCTTCATCTAATAAACATATTAAGCATTTACTGTGTGCCTAGGTCTTTTTTTTTCTAAAGATTTTATTTATATGAGAGACACAGAGAAAGGCAGAGAAACCGAGGGCATAGGGAGAAGCAGGCTCCCTGCAGGGAGCCCAATGTGGGACTTGATCTCAGGATCCCGGGATCGTGACCTGAGCCAAAGGCAGATGCTCAACTGCTAAGCCACCCAGATGTCCCTGTGCCTAGGTCTTTTTAAAACACAATTAATATCATTTGATATTAGGTATGAATTACATACACTTCACTTAACATGTTCAGAGGAATGTATATCACTGACACTTCCTAAATTTCTCTAAAAATTTAGGTGGTAAGTAAGCATCAGATCTTTCAACCTTTGAGGCACAGACTTGTTTTCAGTTGCTATTTGCCCTGAAAGATTGAAGAAAAATAAAAGCAGATTGTTTTCAAATGAGGGCAAATAAGAGTTTATTGCAAATGTGTCACCCAAATATCAAAAGAAGGTGGGAAGGGGGAAGGGTTAACTGGGTGATGGGCATTAAGGAGGGCACTTGGTGGAATGAGCACTGGGTGTTCTATGCAACTGGTAAATTATTGAACTCTACCTCTGAAACTAAAAATACTCTATATGGTAATTAATTGATCTTTAAATAAATAAATAAATAAATATAAAAAGAAATTAGCCTAATAAAAGAAAATATGGAAATATTTGGCCCCTAGTAAACCATGTACAATATTAGTGTATCTGATATCTATATTAAGAAATTCAGCACTTCAAGGATGATTAATTCTGCTGTTTAAATCTCCATAGTACTTTGTTCAGAATGAAAGTTGGGGCAATTCCAAAGCTATAGATGATCCATCCGAGAGTAAAAACAGCCCAAAAATTGTAGGTTTGGATTATTCATTAGAATACACTTAAATTTCAGTATGAAATCCCAAAGTACAGGCAAATTCCTCAAACTTCACCTAATTATTTTCATTGCCAACCCAACACAATCAACACAACACATATCAGCATCCACTAAAATTAAGTCATTTACTATAATTAAAGATCACAAATTGCTTGTTAATAGACTCTCTATTTTGGAATAATTTGAAGTTTACAGAAAAATTGCAGACAATACAGAGAGTTCCCATATACCACTCCCCACCCCAAATAATTTCCCCTAATGTTAACCTTTTACCTAAACTACTATGGCACATGAGCCAAAACTAAGAAACAAACATTGGTACATAACTACTAACTAAATATCAATTGTGTAGAATAATTCAAAAATTATTCAGAGGGGTGTAAACATATGCTTTAAGGAAAAATTACTACCATGTTGGCTAAAAATACTACCTTTGAGTTAAATTCTAGAGATGCACCTCCTCATTGGTTTCTTTTTAGAAATAAACTGATTTAGATAGAATCTATAATGAAATCTTGGATGAGAGTTGTTGTGCCTCCCATGTGGGCTAACCTTTAATTTAAAAGGCACAGCAGAAAGGCGCCTGGGTGGCTCAGTCAATTAAAGCATCCAGTTCTTAGTTTCGGTTCAGGTCATGATCTCAGGGTTGTGGGATTGGGCCCTACATTGAGTTCCACGCCCAGCTTGGAGTCTGCTTGTCCCTCTCTGTCTGCTCCTTCCCCAGCTTTCTCTCTCTCAAATAAATAAAGTCTTTGGGGTGGGAGGGGAGAATGCACAGCAGCTCCATTAGGTGCCAGAGGACTCCAGCAAAGTTGGTTTTCCAGTTTTTCCAACAGGATTTTGAAATGCTTTGGATTTACTTTTTTTTATGGAATAAAAATTTGAGTACATTATAATTTGCTCAAATTGTATTTGTACTTACATTTTCTTAACAAAGAGTTTGTTACTTGGCAAAATATTTTCTTCTGTTTGTGTATTAATGCACACATAAAAGTAATCAAACTACACTTATATTTGCATTTTTGTGAAGGGCCTTTATTGAAAAGAATAAGACTTCATGAAATAGAGACCATCATGGAAAATCTGGGATGTATGGCTTTTGTCTCCATGGCAACCAACTAACTGGTTGCACCTGGTCCTCCAGGGTAATTAATTTCTTGTGTGCTGGGATGGTCTGCTGCTTCTCAAGGCTTGCAAAAAAAGAAACAAGATGACCTTTCTTTAAAACAAAACAAACTTAAATCTCACATAGAGAAATTAGACTTTGGGGTATGCTCTAATTTCACTCTTGCAGTGGGTTTTACACTTGAGTGATAAAATGAGAGGCCAGATTTTGAGTTCTATTGAGCTTGTTTTTAAGAGAGATCTATTATGTCAGCCATATTTGTAGCATCTAAAGGATTTTTTTTCCTGCTTGAATTAGTTTAGCTAAATCAATACCTATTTATGAATATATATCTGCACAATGTGCTTCATCTAAAAAGAGGGAAATGTCAGAGATCTATTCACCAAATATCCAAAAACTGGTCATGTTTAACCATGATGGCATGTTAGGATCACCTCCAACTCTTTTAAAACAAACCATGTCTGAGCCCCATCTTTCAGAAATTCTGACTTATTTCATTTGGGGTGGAGCCCAGGTGCCAGTAGTTTTCAAAAGCTGATTCAAATGTGTAACCAGGGCAGCCCGGGTGGCTCAGCGGTTTACTGACACCTTCAGCCCAGGGTGTGATCCTGGAGACCCAGGATCGAGTCCCACGTCAGGCTCCCTGCATGGAGCCTGCTTCTCCCTCTGCCTGTCTCTCTCTCTCTCTCTCTCTCTCATGAATAAGTAAATAAAAATCTTAAAAAAAAGAATGTGTAACCATAGTTAAGAATGAGGATTAGACAGTATGTATACTAACCTAGTTAGCTTTGACCCAATGAAGTAAATTCCTTGTCAATAAAGACTGGGTAAATATATGATACTTATTAAAGTGAGTTACTGTTTGTTACTTAATATTCCTTCTGTGCTACAAACTATGAAAGCTTCAGGGAATGCTTCAGGTAGTCCATTTAAAAGATTATGTTCTTTCCAGTTTGGGGATTTTTTTTTCAATCCAAGTGTGATACAGTCCAAGTGTGATATAATGTAAGTTTTGGGGATATACCTTCCATCTGAGGAAGTTATATGTTTGAATCTCAGTGAGCCTCATTTTAGAAAGTTTTCTCAGTTGTATGCTGGACCCAGACTATACTGGTTCCAAGATCCGATTACAGAATTTTCCAAAATTTTGCAATCTGGCTGATAAATTGTTAGGAGCTTGAAATTAGCCCTGGTGGGAATATTTACACCATAGTAATTAGCAAATGTTTACTAAGCAGGGCTTTATGTCTTCTGGAGAGTTGTTAAATATCTACCTGCATTTTTTTTTTATGAACACATGATGGTATCCAATTAGGAAGGAGAACTGAAAATTTTCAGGGATTTATTAGCATAGGACAGCCTGAATGGTTCCTGAATCCCTGTCCACATTGGGAGAGATGGGAAGCGGCAATTATACTTGGATAGCCTTTCTCGAAACATCATTTATTTTACCTAGTTCCTCAGCTCCCTGGGCCTCCTTTGCTGGGTCCTGAAGATGAAGAGTGCTATGTGTTCCACTTTGGTGGAGGGATGGTTTTCAGTTATGAGGGTAAGATCAAAGGGGCAAAATTTGACGAGGCTTCAAATATTTGTCAACTCCTTTTTGCAGATATGGAAACTGAGGGTCAGAGAGTTTAAGTGCCTTGTCAAGATAATTGTTGGTAGACCCAAGAATAGAAGCCAGTTCACTAGCCTGTCACATCTGTCTTGATTCCAATCTATATAGCAAATGCCTTGAAACATAAGCTCAGAATTTTACAAATAAACATCTATCCACATGACATTATTTTAGAAGCACGAGGTATTTGTTGTTAAGATGCCAAAATTCTAGAAGAACTATAATACATCTAGGTGATGAAATACTATGCAACCATAAAAAAGAATGAGTCTTCTCTGTACTGCTATCAGATCTCCTGTGTACATTGATAAAAGAAGCAAGCAAGGTATAGAACAGTGTAATAATGTGGTATCTTTTGTTGACAAAGAGAAAAATAAGAATATACATGATTGTATTTGCAAAAAAAAAAAGAAAGAAAGAAATACTGAGGATAAATAAGAACCCAATAAAAATGGCTCCTTAATAGGATGCTAAGGAAAGAGGACAGCAGAGACAAGATGTTACCGTGTTGAAAACCAAATGAAGGCTTTGATAACTAACAGCTGGTAACAACCCACAGTGTTCCCTGTAAGCATAAACAATTGCACAGAATTTCAACATTAGATGAGGTCACACACCACGATCTTGATAGAACCAAGCCCAAACAAGACCATTCTGTATCATATCTGAACAAGGACACCATGCAACCACAAAAGCAACAAAATATTCATCTCTCCCTGCTACCATGAGTAACTAGTCTTTCTCTACCATGACAACTGTAGCTTCATTTCATACCTTCTGCCTCCTAGCTAAAAATTCTCAATCATTGAATGGTCCCATTGCCTTCTAGCACCTAACTTAGCCAGTGGTTAAGTTTGAACATCCCAAAGCATAATAATTCTAGAATGTACAGAACTTATGAATAGTGGTGAATACATAATAAATTCATAGAAGAGAAGGTGGGGTGATACCAACTTGATTTGATTATTACTAATATAATGAGGCATATCTCTGTATTTTCTTTTTTGGAAAAGACTTTACTCATATATTTGACAGAGAGAGAGAGCGTGAGCACAAGCAGGAGGAGCAGCAGGCAGAGGGAGAGGGAGAAGCAGGCTCCCTGCCAAGCAAGGACCCTGATGTGGGACTTGATCCCAGGACCCTGGGATCATGGCCTGAACCGAGGACAAGACTTAATCGATTGAGCCATCCAGGCACCCATCACTGTGTTTTCAATGAGTACAAAGAAACTAAGTGAACAACATACCAACAACATACCAATCAGAAATGGTGTAAGAGATGATGAAATGGAGATAAAGAGAGAAAGACATATTTCTTATCATAGCTTGAGGGCAGCCCCGGTGGCTCAGTGGTTTAGCGCCGCCTATAGCTCAGGGCGTGATCCTGGAGACCCAGGATCGAGTCTCACATCAGGCTCCCTGCATGGAGCCTGCTTCTCCCTCTGCCTGTGTCTCTGCCTCTCTCTCTCTCTCCTCTCTGTGTATTCTCATGAATAAATAAATAAAAAATCTTTTAAAAAAATTTAGCTTGAAATCTAAGCTTGTAATCTTCTCTAGTTACAAACAAGTGGTATTTTCTTTGGCCAATAGGAATAATCTCAAAATAAGTATTTGACATTCTTGCCAGGCCCTTTTGACTTCTGCAATGAGATGAGTAGTATTTTTCATTCAGCACCCAGTCTCTGAACATCAACCATGTACCAAGCATGAAGGATTCAGAGATGAATAGGATCTGGTCCTGGCCTTTGCTTCCTAAAAGGTGAGCCTTCTTTCTCTTTCCTCCTCCTCCTCAATTCTTTGCAGACATCTACTACCCAGGAAAGCTTCTCTGCAGTTGCTTGATCAGTGTCTCCCTTCTGTCTCCAAGCATGGCTAGTGGCTCCTAGAAGACAGGGACCACATGTGTCTCATTCACTATTACATTCCCAGTGCCCAACAAAGCATCTGATACAAGTTGACTCTTGTACTGGGTTGAATAATGCCAACCCCCCTACCCTCGCCAGGGTTCACGTCCACCCAAAACCTCAGGATATGATCTTATTTGGAAATAGGGTCTTTACAGTTATAGTTAGTTAAGATAAGGTCATACTGAATTAGGTGAGCCTTAAATCCAGCATGACTGATATCCTTAAAAGAAGAGGAGAAGATATACAGAGGCACACACACAGAAGGAAGAAGTTCATGTGATGACAGGGGCAGAAGAGTGGGGTGAAGTTGCTGCAAGACAAAGAAAGCCAAGAATTACCAGAAGCCACCAGAAGTCAGAAAGATGCAAAGAAGAAAAGGGAAGGCAACATTTGTAATGGTCTTCTCAGGTTTTCAAGATCTTTTTGGAAGCATTAAGAACCTAGATCTCTAAGCAACATGGAAGGCATGTGGCACAGTAGTTAAGGAACTGGACCTCCAATCAGACTCCTGGGCTTGAGTCCTGGTCCTACCACTTGCTAACCTTTGGAGCCTTAGACTAGTTACTTAACCTCTGTGTGCTCAGTTTTCGCATCTGTAAAATATGGATAATCGGTAACCTTAACTGTGAAGAGGATTTAATGAGAATAGACATGTAAAGTACAAACCCACAGTCGTGAGTATACAGCCATGAGCCATTCGTGGCTATGGAACACTGAAATAATGGCTCATCCAAACTGAGATGTGCTTTAAGTAAAATTCACACCAGATTTTGAATGCTTAGTATGAAGAAAAGAGCACAAACATCTTGTTAGTATTCCTTTTATATGAATCACATGTTGAAATGAGAATATTTTTAATGTATTGGAGATCTAAGAAAATATATTATTAAAGTCAACTTCATCTTGTGTGTGAATGAGTGTGTGTGTGTGTGTGTGTCTACTAGAGAATTTAAAATCACCTATGTGATATAAATGCACAGCTCATATTATACTTTTATTGGACAACCCTGGAATAAATGGTGTTTGAACACAAAATTATTTCCACTTAAAAATATGAAGGATCATTATAAAATTTTGGTGTTGGTTACCGATTCAAGAGCAGGATATAAAAGATTAGCATGGGGGCAGTGAAATAATTCTGTGCATAAGACAGAGTCTGTAGTGTTACTGGCCCACTAGAGGTGCCTCTCTCAAGTTACCTGTCTTCTCCGGCAGTCACCAGTATGTGAGCACTTATATGTCAGGCTCTATACTAAGTATTTTGCACTCATCGTCTTGTTGAATAATATAGTCCTGTGATTTGCAAATCACATATGTAGCATATAATACATAAGTGTAATTTAGAGCTGATGTCAAGTTCCCTATTAAGTGAATATACATCAGTTGCTCTTGAACAATAATGATCCTTCTGGAGTAGGAAAGAAATGGTAGTCATGGCAAGTGTGTCCCCATCGCAGCCCATAGTGAACACCTCTGATCTCGGTACGTCCTTGGGAGTGTGATTCATCTGATCCGTCTTTGTGGGAAAAGGGCAAAAATCCCTTCTGGATAAAGAGCAAAAGAGTAGAAAACCTTCTAAAGTCTGACATTTCCTGGAAGCATCACTGACCCTTAAATCTTAAAGCTCTGTGCCCTCCAGACCTGAAATAGAAATCGACTTGGAGAGTACTTCTCTTTTGAGTTGAGGTGCTGAAAAACAAATGCTCCCCACCCAGTTTCTTTTAAATTCCAATTGAATTAATCCCTGAAGGAATTGTAATCTCCCATCAGTAGGTGATATAAAGCCATGGCATCTACACAGAGGGAAGAACAAAGTGTCAGTCTTGTCTCTGTTGGGGTGACATCTGAGCTGTGTACTCTTTGCTTCTGCAAGATGGGGCATGAGATTTTCTTGGCATTGAATTTGCAGTCTCTGAGCCAAAAGGAGCAAAACCACTGTGAGTTTTGGATTAGGCTTTTTACGTTATTCTCTGAAAGACACCAGAGTGACGGTGCCTCTTCGTCTTCATGGGGCACCAGAACAACCTCCTCTTTCCCATTTCAAGATAGAATGAGAGTGAAAGAATTGGCTGGGGCCGCTGGAATGAGAGCAGATGAGGGATACTGGTTAGATGCCTTTTTGCAGTGTCCCTGGAGAGGGTCCAGTTAAGTCAAGACCTGGGTAGTAGGAATTTGAGAGTGTTTTTCATTTGGGTCGGATGTTTTTAAGAATGAGAATATCTTACCAGGAAACTTTCTCAGACTCTGGTGACCAAGTCTATAGACATGCTGCCTTTTCTTTCATCCTCAACATCTCTTCTGTAGAATAGAGATGTCCCTTCACCTCTGAAGGCCAGTCCTGCATGTTCAGATTGACTTTGTTTTCTTCCAGTCTTCTCTTTATACTGTGGTTCATCTGGAACCCCACTTCCTTCCCCAGGAGCTGTTCTTCCTTTCGGCAACCCTTCATGGCTGAGTTGTCTCTGCTTGCTATCTCTGCTTCCCCACCTGCTCTGTCTCTGTGTAATATCACTTTTACTGACTCCACCTGAATAGTTCTTAGTGAGAGACACCCAGGAGGCCAAATCCAATGGCTGTTTTGCTACTTTCATATTGCTTGGAATCCCAGTAATATTCCGACTGACTCATACCATCCTGAAATATTTCTTCCCCAGTGACACAACACTCTTTTGGCTTTCCAGTAACCTCCCTGCCCCACCTCAGACTTTTTGACTGAACTTTTAATATTGTAATAACACAGGGTTCACCACTAGGCCGGTGAGTCTTTTCCCTTGATTTTTTTCCAAAGCTATCTTACCTATGCCTGGGGCTCCAACTGTCCAATTATGCACTCTGAATTTTGTCTCCAGCTCAGATCTCTCTTCCAAGACCCAGTAGGTGGTATATCCAACTACCTGCTCAGCTTTTCCACTTGAATATCTCAGAGTCCCCACAAATCCCCAATCTCTCTCAATGCCCTTCTCTCCATCCACTTACTCCTGATCCTTCTGAGATGGCATACACTGGTTCTCCTCCATCACATGTCACCAAAGGGATGGTTCCACCATCCACCCAAAACACAAATAGAAACCCAAGCCTCATATTTTGTATTTCTTTCTTCCTAACCCCTTCTATCCAATCAATCACCAATTTCTAAATATCACTTTATCTCAACAACCCCACTGGGCTCATGCAAAAAGCCTTTCTACTGCTGTCCCACACCCACACTCGTCCAACTAAGATTCCACAGTATAGCCAGAATGAATCTCAACATTCACACACATTAATTCATTCCCTTACTTAAAATGCTAAAATTGCCTCTTATTTCTGTCTGGAAATATCCTCAATCCTTAAAAGGGCCCCAAAGCTCCTACATTATCTGGCCCACTGTCTACTGGCCTCCCTTGTGCCCATCTCGCCCTCCCTCCTCTCTCTCCCACCACACTCATTTGTGGGCTCCTCCACAAAGCCAAGCTCATTTCTGCTCAGAATCGTCACACATTTAACTCTTTCTTCCCACTCCCTTGCCTATGCCTGTGGATCCTTCAGATCGCAGCTGAATTTGTGTGTGTGTGTGTGTGTGTGTGTGTGTGTGTGAAGTGGATTCCTATCCCCCAACAAGATCAGTTCCCTATAAGACATGCTCTCTCATGCTCTCTCTCAGTATGCGACTCTGCACTCTCTGATCTTCTAAGCCTTATAAGAATTGTAGTTAAATTACTAACGATACATGTGCTGCCAAAGCAAACACATTAAATTACTAATTATAAAATTACTATCTCAATGCTCATTTCTCCTCTCCGTGAAGACGGAAGACTGTTTGCTTGTTGTACTTCTGACTCTCTGTACGCAGTACATAGAAGTCATCTAATAAGTACCTGTTCAGGGAACAACATCTAGATGGCATGGGGAGAAGACAAGAATTTTCATAAATATATGTCTAAAGTATTGCATCCTTTATCTTTTATTTTTAAGCGAATTTTAAATGAAGTGACCGGTATTTAAGTAAAAATTTGAGTGATTAAAGAGACCAAGTTAGTAGAATAGGAAACAAAGGAAGAATTTTAAAAATCAATAACAATGATACTTGCAGTACTTACTACACCATTATTGACAACTTTCCAACTATGTATCTTCCTGAGAAGTACAAATACAGATATCTTTATTTAATGCCTTTGAATGCAACTTTCTTTTTTTTTTCTCATTATTGCTCTATTAGGAGCCACTGTAGATAGCTTTTTTCTACTCATCTCCCCCATCCCAAGACATTTTAATACCACAGATATACTGTTTATCTATGCACTGCATGTATATCTATTTCTTTGTGCATTAAAAGTAAAAGTTTTTCATTCCCTGGGAACAGATTTTGGTTCCCTTAGGGGTGAGATTACCCCTGTTGAGAATGTATGAGGTAGAGTGATTGTTTAAAGATAACAAGGAACATGAACACATTAATAAGCACCCTTAAATTCATTGTCAGAGGGCTGAAAAAATGTAAACTATGTCATTGCTATCTTCCCACCTCTAGGAAGTTGTCTCCAGTTAGCTAGCTTGATATATAGAGCAAATTATCTGCTCCATGTGGGCACCATGGCTCAATCAATGCTGTCTTTCAGGATAGGAGGGTATTTCATCCAGAACTAATTGTCTGATATAGGACTCTATAATTACTGCAAACTTTGACAGCCTAGGATATTACTGAACTGAAAGCAAGCTTGAAAATATAATAATAATAATAATAATAATAATAATAATAATAATAATAATGAAAATATAATAATATCACAAAGCAAAGAATTTCTGGGTAGAAAGTGTAAGGTTTTTACTCAACTGACTGTTGATTATCATAAAATATAGAATCATGGAGAAAGTATCAAATAGAACATTATTTTGAACAAATATGCTTTTCTGGATAAAACACCCTATTGCTCACCAATGATCATATTACTAAACATCTAGGAGTCAATCATAGTTATCATTTGAATCTCTTTCGGTGATTGATACATTTGCTACATTACCAGTGTCAAAAATGTCTTTCCCTGGACCTTTTTTCATTTTTTAAGAAAGCTTTTTTAAAAATTAAGAGTTGCATGTGTATAAGTCCAACTTTTTATTGAGCAGGTCTTAAGGCTTTTAGGGACTTTGGGCCAGAAACCATGGGAATGGCTTTTGTAAATATCACATTAGCATAATAAGCAGCAGATTTTGATTTTGCAATGGGAATACACATGTTATCCAGTACTAAAAATAGATTATTGAGATTATCTTGAAACGAACTTCAGTAATCCCAGCACACAAAATGGATCATATGGAAAAATCTTGTGTTCCAAGGGAGTTTCTCACTCTGAGAACTATCCAGGTGTGCCATTGGACACATAGTTTACCTAGCTTTCAGAGCTCTCACACAAAATAATTTCTTTTAATTTGTAATAAGATCTACAAAAGAAAAGGACCTCATCTTACTCGATTATCTGAAACTACATAATCGTCTTGAAAGAAAAGCAAGGGCAGCAGTAAACAAACGATTCATTTTTTAATTCATTATTTAATTTATTTTTAAAAAAGATTTTCTTCATTTTAGAGAGAGAAATTGTGAGCAGGGGGAGGGACAGAGTGGGAGGGAAAGAGACAAGTAGACTCTGCATTGAGTGCTGAGTGGGGAGCTGGACATCCCAACCCTGAGATCATGACCTGAGCCAAAGTCAAGAGTCTGACAATGGATTGAGCCACTCAGGCACTCCACAAATGGTTCGTTTTATATGCACTGAGGTGTTAACACTATATCCCCAATAAGCCTACAGAATATAGGGGAGACAAAAACTCTGGTCCATATATCCTGATAATTATGTAGAAGGGATTATCAGCAGTCACTGGGCATCAGAGTCGGGAGAGGGAATCTTAAAACATACGGATTTGCAGATGCTATTTCCAGACAGTCCAGTTCAGTCTCAGGATGACTTCAGGCATCGTTTTCAAAAAAAAAAAAATCTCTAAATCATTCTAGGGTACAGCCAAGTTTGAGAACTGCTCTACACAGAAATTGAGATGGGGAGAAG
The DNA here is from genome assembly GCF_048164855.1 of Canis lupus baileyi. Classification (NCBI taxonomy): domain Eukaryota; kingdom Metazoa; phylum Chordata; class Mammalia; order Carnivora; family Canidae; genus Canis; species Canis lupus. The sequence continues at coordinate 1,002,655 of NC_132873.1, read as the reverse complement.
AATTATCTCAGCATGAGTGATGCTTGATTGATGTTGAAAGGTACTAAGTGGGGGGATCTTTCTTTATTCTGCTCTTGGACCCCTGAGCATCTGATATTTCTGCATCTCTTATTAAACTGATTTGATTTTATGGCCAGGGCCTTGACTCATCCACTTTCTCTGCTTGCCTGTCATAGACAGAATGTTTGTGTCTTCCCAGAATTCCTAGGTTGAAGCTCTAATTCCCAATGTGATAGTATTTGGAGCCTATGAGAATTATTAGATTTAGATAATGTCCAGAGGGTTGAGCCTCCGTGGTGGGATTAAGGTCCTGAACAGAAGAGCCTGAGAACTCCCCTCTCTCCCTGCCCTGCACTGCAAGAAAGTGTCTGTCTACAAACCAGAAGGCAGGTCCTCACCAGGAGCTGAATCTGCAGGCACCTTGATCTGAGACCTCCTCAACTCCACAACTGTGAGAAATAACTGTCTACTAAGTTACCCAGTCTATGGGATTTGTTACAGCTGCCCAAGCTGGCGAAGATAGCCCCCTTGGGTAAGCCCTTCTCTCGGGGTCTTTGTCTCTCATCGTGGTGTTTGATATGACCTAACAATTTGAGATTGACTAATGGATGTTGGTTCTCTAGATTTCTCAGCCCAAAAGGAAAACTTCAATTTTTTTTTTTATTTTTTGCCAGGTGCCATTTTACCTGCTCCCAAATTTTGCTGATCTCAGGATTCAGATGGGAATTCCACGGATAGATTGTAACTTATAGAAAGGCAAGACACGTGATCCACTTAGATCTCTATACTTATAATTGCTGTGAATCTGTAACAAGTGAACCCTGTGTGGTGTTATCCACTCTATAAAGAAGATCGATGTCCACCTCAGACCTCAGCATTGCTTGTATAAACCCAGACTCCACGTATCCTCTAAAAATATACATTGAATAGCTTTGGGCTGTGAGTTGGATTTAGCTCCAAAATTTTTTTTTAAGATTTATGTATTTATTCATGAGAGACAGAGAGAGAGAGACAGACAGACAGACAGACAGACAGAGGCAGGGGGAGAAGCAGGCTCCTCGCAGGGAGCTCAATGCAGAACTTGATACTGGATCCCAGGATCAAGACCTGAGCCGAAGACAGGCACCCAACAGCTGAGCCACCTAGGAGTCCCCCAAAATTATTTTAAATGCTTAACATGATTGCTTTTATCAAAGTAAGGTGCAGATATTCTTTACTGTCCTGCCTGGAGATCAATGCATGAATACAATTAACTTGCCTGAATGGGTTGAGAGTCTACTAGAAGCAAGGCGTAGCTCTTGTGCGTGCACGGAGCTCATAAGAATGTTTGTTTTAGCCAGGACTTTTTGGCATTCAGGTTGGTATTTGGTTTTGAAGGGTTTACAAATAAGAAATCTTTAATTGAGCACTTACTGTATTGCTGGGATAGTGTGAGAGCCTTTGGGAAAAGCAGAACATATGAGCTTGGTCAAAGGATAGACACACACAATATGAAAACAGCAGTGAACCACATGAGGATTTTTTTTTTTTTTTAAGAGAGAGAGAGAGGGAGTAGGGACGGGCAGAGGGAAAGAGAATCTTAATTAAGGAGGCTCCATGCCCACCATGCAGAGCGGGACGTGGGGCTCAGTCTCACAACCCCAAGATCATAACCTGAGCTGAAATCAAGAGTCAGATGCTTAGCCAACTGAGCCACCCAAGCGCCCCAAAGCCACCTGGGGGTTCTGAGGAGAGGAAAGTCAGTGAGAGGTAGTCAGGAAAGGTTTCTTGAAGGAGACAGGAGTTGAGGTGAGCGCAGAAAGCTGTGTAAGATTTAAATAGAGATAAAAAGAGTATATTTCAGGAAAGAGGAACTACCTGTCTGAAAGACTCGAGGCAAGACGTGCAGTATTCAAGACCATCAGGCAGACCTGGATGTGTGACCTTGAGCCGGTTCCCTAACCATTCTGAGCCTAATGTTGCTCGTGTCTTCCCTGGAGGCAATGAGCATCAGCTAATCAGTATAATTCTCAAGGTGGTTGGGAGGATTATGTGAAATCGGCCCTTAAAGGAGCATCTAGAACAAAGGGCATCCATTAAAAGGTAGATTGTCATCATACTTATGATTAATTAGCACCATTATAATCTAATCAAGAAAAGTTTCCAACAAGAAAAAGGTGGGACTGTCTATTGACCATCGAATGTGTCTTGATTACAGAATACCATAAATTTGAAAAGAAGGAATAATAAGAAATCAGTTCTTGGTAACCCAGGTATTGGCTTAAAGACGTCCTTTCATGAGAGAATAACCGTATGAAATGCCATTGTTCACGTGGAAAGAGATTTGGGCAGAAATGTGTGACTTTTCTCACCTCACTTGTTAAAAGTCATAAAAGCCCCTTCTCAGTTATTATTAGAAAGAAAAATATGTTTTTCCAGCGACATACTATTCAGGGACTGGGAATGTTTGTCCTGAACACCCCTTTTAGCAAGGGCATTATGCTATTATGCCAGGCTGAGATATTTATTTCTGGAGGTCTGGTGGTGTGGGGGGGTTGTTTGGGTTTGGCTGGGGTTGGGTTTTTTGAGGAGGAAAAGAGGAAGTGACTTGAGAGTAAAACATTCCTTCCTCAAAGAGGCAGATCCCATGATTTTAATTAGGAAGCCGTGTAGTGTGTTCAGCTGGGCAGTCTGTCAGCACTTGTGGGTCTGGCAGGCTCCGACAACTGGAGCTCAGCTGCTCCATACTCTGGAGAAGCTGACCACTAAGTCCTCACATTAACTGCAGATGGCACTGCAGGGCATGGCATGGGTTTCCCACCACCATCCCTTCCACTCCCACCAGCGAATGCAGCCAAGCAGGGCTGGCTCCACCCTGTGGAGGGTCTGGATCGCTTGCAGGCTTAATCATTCTCTGTCCCCTCATCGTTGGACTCATGCAGCAGGAAAGTGCTCAGGTCAACACCTGTTGTCTCCAGGGGGAAGAGTCTCAGAAACTACAAAGCGCCCCAAACCAATCTCCTGTAGTTTCATATAGAAAAAAAAAAAAAAAGAAGAAGAAGAAGAAGAAACTACCCTGGACAGAGAAATGTAGACTGAGGTCCTGCCCAATTACCCCCAATGCCGTCCGTTCCCACCTGGAGCCACTGAGACAGGATGCAGACCATGCATAAAGATTCCTCAGCTTTTTCTTTCTCAACCCAATTTCTACATTTTACACGTTTGTTGATAGTCAGCATCAGAAGAATAAAGGGCTTTGGTAGGAGTGTTGTGAAAAGGGTGATAAAACACTACTTCAAATTCGCTACTTATTAAAACTGTAGAAGTTTTCGTGCGGATGAAGGTCAAAAGTGTTGGCTGAATTATACTGTTTGCATTATACTTGCTGGCTTGCCTGTGGATTTAGGCATTCTTGTGCCACCTTTCCAGAGAAAATCAGAAGCTGCCTAGATAAAGGGTTGCTAGAGAAACGGAATGCGGTGACAGGAAGTGTAATCACCCTCTACAAATCTGTGCTCTTGCAGGCCAAACGACTTTCCTTTGGTGGCATTACGGTGAGGGGTAAGGACGGACACGCGTGGGAACTACAGAAGATGAGGCCTTAACACTCCTCTCGGCATAAAAATCTCCGGAGGAATGAGAGGCCAAGGAATCTGCATTTTAATGTTCCAGCTGATTGTGATGCAATCGTCCTCCATCCACAGTTTCAGGAATGCTAGAGGAGTCGAACCGCTGGAGCGCTGGTGTTGAAAGACACAACCACTTCCCACCACATGGCCTCTATGCTGATGTTTCAGGGGATCTGATTTCCATTTGGTATCGTGCAAGCCCCATCACTGCAAAGCCTGGGTTAGCAGTGTTGGCTTGAGTGAGGGAAGAAGGCTAAATATCCGGGATTTGCCAAATTCAGGATGTGTCTATGACATGACATTAGGTGTCAGAGAATTAACAAATATTTCTACCAGTGTCTTCAAAGGGCAGGTATTAATTTTCACACTAAATCATGCATTAGTTCAGGAAAAAGAGAGCCACATGAATTTCAAATTTAGGGTGCACAAAAATCCCCCCTTATCTACTTTTTGTCTCCTCTCAGAATAAAAGTTAGATTTTTTACCTAAGAAAATTTCACACTGTACAGATTTTAAATCTGTAGTTACCAACCCACATATTTCTAAGAATGTTATGCAATTTTAGTCATAAAGCAAAAAGGTATAATAAAGCCTCTTACAAATAACAATAATCTTAGGAACTTAAAAATAAGAATAGACCTCAATGAGAAACACCTATCCTTGACCACATTCCCTAACTCCAAAGCACGTCCCAAGAAATTACTGGAGATGATTTATTAAAATCACCAAGCCAATAGGTGCTGAGAAAAAAAAAATCTGGAGGGTGAAGAGTATGATTTGGATTTTAGTGACCACATGGGCTCCCTTCAAAGATTCTTCTAGGAAGATACGACTGTGCTGTTTTCTGCAGAAAGAGCTCACGTCTTGGCTCTGCCTCACATCGGCTGTGTAACCCCGGGCAGGTTACTTGGCCTCCCTGAGCATCAGCCTCCGTATCTACAGTCGTGGAGAGAACAATGTCCACCTACAAGTGTGATTATTAGAAGTCAGTGAGATAAACTATATACTTAGTAAATCTGACATTTTCTCCATGGCAATATGAATATCTAATTGAGAAAGCAAGAAAAGCAAGTAAGGATGAAATAAATAATTTAGAGTCTTCTTTCTAAACAGTTAAGAAAATGTAACAGAGGAGATCACAACGGCCAAGACGAGCCTTTAAGAGAAACTCGGGTTTAAATCCTGACTCGGCCATTGAGTAACCTCGCGGCTGAGGGCATCTACTGAAAGCTTCTAAGCTTTAGGCTCCTCGTTCATGAAAAGGAGCCCAAGGGAGAGAGACCGTGAGAATTTCCAGGAGAGAAAAAAATATGAGCTACTTAGCATAGGGCCTGGAATAAGGTAAGTCCTTGCTCCACGGTGGTCGTTCTCCACGCCGTTATCTCATTATGATCATTATTATTAACAATGCAGAACGGATCAAGATGCTCGAATGTTCCTCTCCAGACAACCTTATTTGGTTCAAGTCCAGTAAGTTTGCAAAAGGTTAAATGATATGATCTTGGCTTTCTGGCAGAACAACTTTATCAGCCTTAAAAGCAACCTCTAAACTGTTTTCCAGATCACTGGAGGTTGGCCACGTGGTCCTCGGCTTCCAAGTCCTGGAGCGACTGTCATCTGTGCAGGCAGCTGCGGCCAGCCGAGTGGAGACCTCGCGCGCCTCGCGGAGAAGCCAGGCCCCAGCCCTTGAATAAAGAGGTGGGCAAGACATTCAGCAATGTGGTGCACAACACGGGAAGTGTCTGTGCCCCTGGAAATCCATTCCATTCTGGTAAAATGTGGGCCTTGTAGACCCTTAAAGAGATAAAAATGTATATAGAGTCAACTCAGTTGTTCAGGTGGGTAATAAAAGATGAATTTAGACACGAATTTCATATTAGGTAACAGGTACACAAGTCATAAGCCAAGTCTTTGCTTGCCGTAGAAGCAGGTAGGGATGGGCTCCACCGGTGACTTCCAGAGAGGCCGGGGACGAAGGTGTGACTGCCGTTTGAGCCCGTGCAGTAGTGACCCAAGGCGGGGACAGTGGGTACGCAAGACTCTGCTTCTTTGGATCTTTAGAAAGAAGGTGTGGGGAGAGAAGCCTAACCCTGACCCGTGACTCCCGCCACCTGCTGCCAGAGATCAGCGGCAGCTCTCCTCTGCGTGGCTCTGACTTTCCGGGGAATCTGCACTCAGCCCCGGTTTTAGGGGTTTTCACATGACCGCTAACCCAGGCACCTCTCATTCACTGGAAGACAGTGACATCCATAAAATCTATTTTCTCGTTTTCAGAAAGATCATTTTCTACCCATTTTCTTTGATAAGTATTTCCCACGCGCCTGTGTGAGGCACTCGTGACGTGTCCGCACTGAATGCCCCATAACTAGGCCCATCAGCCCCAAGAGACCTGGAGCCCCTGACGTCTGCCCTGGCAGGTGTCCAGCTACAGGTCCTAAAGACGGCAAATCCGAAGCTGGGTGGATGGGGGCGTGAGGATCTGTCTTGACTGTAAATCGGTGTTCCTCTTCCAGATGTGAAGGAAAGACAGTGATGCAGAGCCTGTGTCCTAGAGGCTGAGGACAGACCCAGTGGCAGGAAGGTACCCACAGGACCCCTGGCGGGAGGTGGGGGATGACAGAGCCTGAAGGAAAGGAGAAACTGCACCTGCTGGGAGCAATCGGGAGGGCTTCCTGGAGGAGGCGCATTCCGGAGGGCCGGACTGGCAGGGGTACAAACAGGCGGGGGCGTCCAGAGCGCTCCTGGTGGAATCTGCGGGAGGGGAGGCTGCGGGGAGCCTGCGGGGAGCCTGCGGGGAGCCTGCGGGGGCCCGAGTCCCGGCCGGTCCAGTCTGTGGGTGAAGGGGTCTCTGAGAACTGCTTTGGCAAGAGCGGCGGCGGCCGAGCTGTGTCTTCGGGACGCGGATCTGGAGCCGGGACAGGAGCGGCGGCCGAGCGCCCCGGGGGCAGGACCCCCTCGGCCGGGAGAGGCGGGTCTGCACGGTCCGGGCCAGCTTCCCCGCTGCTCCTAAATGGGTTCTTGGGTGGGAGGACGGAAGCCGCAAGCCGGAGAGGGGAGGCCAGGGAGAGCCGGGGAAGGAGGAAGGGGGGTGCGTGGGGGTGCTTGGGGTGCGGGGCGGTGCTGGGGGTGCGGGGCGGTGCTGGGGGTCCGTGGGGGTGCGGGGCGGGGTGCGTTGGGGTGCGGGGCGGGGTGCCTGGGGGTGTGGGGGGTGCGGGGCGGGGTGCGTGGCGGTGCTGGGGGTGCATGGGGGTGCGGGGCGGGGTGCGTGGGGGTGCGGGGCGGGGTGCGTGTCTGTGCTGGGGGTGCGTGGGGGTGTGGGGCGGGGTGCGTGTCTGTGCTGGGGGTGCATGGGGGTGCGGGGCGGGGTCCGTGGGGGTGCGGGGCGGGGTGCGTGGCGGTGCTTGGGGTCCGTGGGGGTGCGGGGCGGGGTGCGTGTCGGTGCTGGGGGTCCGTGGGGGTGCGGGGCGGGGTGCGTGTCGGTGCTGGGGGTGCGTGGGGGTGCTTGGGGTCCGTGGGGGTGCGGGGCGGGGTGCGTGGCGGTGCTTGGGGTCCGTGGGGGTGCGGGGCGGGGTGCGTGTCGGTGCTGGGGGTCCGTGGGGGTGCGGGGCGGGGTGCGTGTCGGTGCTGGGGGTGCGTGGGGGTGCTTGGGGTCCGTGGGGGTGCGGGGCGGGGTGCGTGGCGGTGCTGGGGGTCCGTGGGGGTGCGGGGCGGGGTGCGTGTCGGTGCTGGGGGTGCGTGGGGGTGCTTGGGGTCCGTGGGGGTGCGGGGCGGGGTGCGTGGCGGTGCTGGGGGTCCGTGGGGGTGCGGGGCGGGGTGCGTGGCGGTGCTGGGGGTGCGTGGGGAGTCCGGGGGGTGCGTGGGGGTGCGGGGCGGGGTGCGTGGGGGGTGGTATTAGATCCACTGTCCATTAGGACTTGGGAACTTGCAGTGAACTTCTCCAACTCGCAAACGCCAGCCCCGGGCGCGCGCAGGGAAGGCCTGAGTCTCGCGCCCCGCGTTCTGCCGCGGTCCGTTCCGGGTTTCGACGATGTGCCCCAGCCCGTGGGATGCCAACGTGGGGGCTGCACAAAGGGACGTGGGACTGCGCCGTACACTTTTTGCAAACTTCTTGCAAGCCTATGATTAGTTCAGAATAAAAGGGTTTTGTGGGGTTTTTTTGTTTTTTATTTTGCAGAAGTGAGCACACGTCGTGCGCCGCCCCAAGGCCGCCCCTGGCCTTGCTGCGTCTGCGGCTGCCCAGGCCCGGCAGCCCAGGGCGACCCGGCGGGGCACTGCCCTGGGGACCTGTCCCAGTCTCAGGGACGTGCCCCTTTAATCTTTGACCTTCCTCAAAACCCTGTACTACCCTAATCTCCCAAAAAGAGTTGTTATTTTTTTCTAGATGTATCAAAGTTCACAAGTTTTCCATTTCAAAGCCTTTCTTATTCTGTGACCTGGTGCAACAAAAGAGCAAAGAAAAAAAAGTTTTCTATTCACATTTTCTTTTAAATTTTCTGCATCTCAGATTTGTTCAAATCATTATACATTATTCTCGAAAAGCTCTACAGGTCCTTATTCTTTCTTGATTCTCTTTTATATCACTGCGATAATTTCAGCCCCCTACTTTGCCACACAAAACCCATTTTTCTGCAAAACTCTTAGTATGCTATAAATTCCTACTTGCCATCTCCTCTATTTTTAAGACTCCCTGATTATATGATGAAACAAGCATATTCATTTAAGATGCTTAGAACAGTCTGTGTCACATTAGTATTTAATAAATTAGAAATGTTTTATTTGCTACCTCCCCTTAATGCCTTTTAGAAGCATGATTTTTTTTTTTTTTTAAATTAAAGGCAGGCTGCAACCGGCAGCGCCTCATTTGGATGTATCTGGAGTCTTGGAAGCTTGACACCCTACCTTCTCATACAAATGGACCGTGAGAGCTTGCGAGGGACACCCACATAACCAGCCAGATGAGCTGGATCAACCCTGCTGATCAATGTGATGACAGATGTCACAGCCGTCTTGCCCTCACATCCTAGAAGTGTGATTTTTAAAAATTCTTTAGCTTCCAATTTTTATTTTTGATGTTAATAAATATTTTGCTTTATTTTAAATCTAAGGAAAATATGCAAAGATAGAAAATATCAAAACCAGAAAATACCAGAGCAATCTCTCATACTTAAAACTAGTTTTCAGATAAGAGGATTTTTTAAAATTCTCTGATTTTTAGTGCCTACTGCCTCTAAACAAGGTCCCAAAAGATTTGATGTACATCCGTTAGTCTCCAGTCTCTTAGTCTATGGCGAATAATTATTCTAACTTAGAGCAAATTAGCTTAAACAGATAAACAAAAATCTAAGTCATCCCCTCTGAAAACCAGGCCTTCCACTTTTTTTTTTTTTTTTTTTTTTTTTTTGGCATTCAAGCCTTGCAGCCTAGAGATTATGTTTACTGTAGAGGTAACAGATTCTCATTTTCTTGGACCATTTTGAAGGATGGGCCACTCCTTGGAAGGGTGAGGTCCTTTCCAAAGTTAACTGGGAGGGAGAGAAGTCTCTCATAACCAAAGCAAGAACTTCGAGCCCACGTGAACTGCAGGGAGGGGATCCTTCTTGGATTCGTCATGTAGATATCACCATGTAGGCAGCAGGTCTTAAGTGAGGGGTGTTAAGGTGGCGCCTCCACATGGAGAGAGACTGGGAAATTGTGCCAATTCTTTGGAGCTGAAGAGGATACATCTATAGTAGTCTTCTCGGGCTGCCATAACATGATTCCACATGTCTTGTGGTGCAAACAATGTTTATTTTCTCACAATTCTGGAGACCAGAAATTTAAGATCATGGTGCCAGCAGATTCAGTTCTGGTGAAAGCTCTCTTCCTAGCTTGTAGATAGTCACCTGGAAGTCCTTCTAATGGGCATGCACTTGGGGTGGGGGGGGGGGGAGAGACAGAGACAGAGACAGAGAAAAGGAGGGGGGGAGAGAGGGAGAGAGAGAGAGATGGTTCTCTAGTGTCTCTTCCTATAAGGCCACTAGACATATGGAATCAGGGCCTATCCTTATGACCTCATTTAACCTTAATTACTTCATTAGAGACCTTATCTCCAAATGTAGCCACACTGAGTTAGAGCTTTCAACATCTGAGTCTGAAGTAGGACACACAGTCAGTTTCATAACAACATCCTAGGATGGTGTTTGGAGCAAGTCACCTGGAAGCCACCACTAGACATCATGACAGCTTCGTGATCATGCCCAAGTAAGAAATCCTCCTTCTTTGCAGTCCCTCAGGGCTCTAAGTTCTTGTTCTGTTGTGAGAGGCACATAGGGGCAGGATCTGAAAGTTACTCTTTAAAAAACATGCTGCATTTAACCTTTATCTGTAAAGCCTCTGGATTTATTTCTCTTCTGCTCTCCCTTGGCATATGTAACGTCTGCTCTGAGTTCCCCTTGTCTGCATTCAGATAAACCAAGGGAAGGGGACTGTGGCTGCACTTGGGCTAGAGATCCGGGCCATGGAGCACTGACTTCCCAGAGTTACCACATACAGTCATCACTGGGGGTGACAACTAGGAGCCCAAGTGAGCCCCAGCTGGAGCCTCTCTTCTCAGGTCAAATTCTGAAGGTTCAGAGATTATTAATTTAATAAATTAGGAAGTGTTTTCCATAATCCTTCACTTCTTTTTCTACTGTTATTTCTCCATTATTTCCCTTGGTCTTAGAATCTCAAAATGTGAGCTTTTTTGGAGATACAGTCTTTACAGAGGTAGTTAAGTACAACTGAGTTCATGTAAGTGGGCTCCAATCCAATGACTCTAATCCAATATGACTGGTGTCCTTATGAAAAGGGGAAATTTGGATACAGGGACACACACACACAGGGAAGATGACGTAAAGGTGTGCACCTAGGGTGGCACCGTGTGAAGACTGGCTTATGGTACCTGAATCCAAGGAATTACCAGAAGCTGGGCAAAAGCATGAAGCAGATCCCTCCCTAGCACCAGAGAACATGGTCCAAGGCCAACAACGCCTTGACCTCAGACTTCTAGCCTGCAGAACTGTCAGACAATACATTTCTGTTGTCTAAGCCAGCGGCTTGTGGAACTCTGTTACAACAGCTCCAGAAATACTTCGGTGAAACAGGTTGAGGCTGGTTCTCATTGGCATTAGATTATACAGACCTTATTTGTTCGTTGCATTATTAGCCACTGATCATCTGGGACATTTATGGTTGATTGAAGAGTTCATCTTCAAAAGAAGAAAGACTGAACAGGGCCAGATGGGCATTTCAAGAGAACTGCTTTGAAAATATCAATTGCAAGGTAGTGAGGGAGAGTCTAGAGACAAAATTTTAAAGATGACAAAAATGATAGGAATGGAGACTAAGTCAGGGTTGCCAGGATTTAGAGAGGGAGAGAAGGGAGTGACTATAAAGAGGTCTAGGGAGTTCCCTGGTGGTGGCAGAGCAGTCCTGTGTCTTGATGGCTCTGGTGGTTGTACAAATCTGTACGTGGAATCAAATGTAATAGAACCATGCACACACTTGCCCAAAAAATAATAAATGCACTCAAATGCTGGTGAAATCCAACTAACATCTACAATCTAGTGAGTAGCATTGTTCTAACATCAATTTCCTGGAGTTACTTAAGTTGTTGGTTACCATTGGAGGAAGCTGGCTGGTGGATACACAGGTCCTCTCTGTCACATTTTTGCAATTTTTATGTGACTCTGTAATAATTTCAAAATAATACATGTTTTACCAAAAAGAGAACTTGGCTGGGAGATAGGGGAGAGAGATTTTCTTTCTTTCAATTTCTACTACGTACGTGGCTTCAGCCTGTGACCTCAGTGGCCCCAGTTTAACCAGCTGTTAAATTATTATCACAGGATGGGAATATTTGTATAATCCCAACCAGTTTTGAAGGACAGACTTCAAGGGCAGAGAGAGCAAAATATTGGGCATGTATCTTGGAACTTGTTAGAATTTCAGATCTTCATACAATATCGATTTAACCCTCTCTAGTAATTTCTGCTCTAGCTTGAACCCTGTGAAATAGTTGAAAATAATATAAAAAATGGAGCTCTCATGGAGCTGACACGGATGCACTCCAAAGTGACATCGTGTTTAATCAGCTGGCAGCTGGCAGTGGCTGCAATTATCAAGTGCAGATTATCTCTGATCCAGTACTGGCATTATTTTTAATTTTTAAAAAATGAAATAATTGATTCTGATAAGTGGTTCCAGACTTAGTCATTAGTATCTTTTAGATTTATCCCTGGTGTTTCTTTAGAGATCTGAGATCTAGTGCCCCTCAGTACAATTTTCAGGCAATATTCATATATTCCGTTTTCAAGATTTACTTTTAAAATGATGGTACTTAGGATACTTGGTAACTGAATAAACAAGGTAGAGAACAGGATTATGGATGGTCACATTTCTGTATGAAATATAAGTGCGTGGGTACATGCACATTGCATTTATTTTAATATATGCGTGGAAAGAATCTTAGAGAACAGACTCCATGCTGCTAACTGTGTTTATCTCTGAAGAACCGATATTGCAGGAGACTCATTTTCTGAGGAATATGTTTCTATAGTATTTAATCAATAAGGATTAAATTGTATTTGATGCCCCTTCCCAATCATACTGGCCAACAATATGCATATATTGATCCCATTCCTACATCACTACACGTGCGCGTGCACACACACACACACAGAATATATATTAGCACATCACTAACCCTGCAATGCACAGGGCAGTCTAGATTATAAGGGAAATCATGGGCATTTTACCTCTGACATTTTAATCCAGCCTAACCTAGCCATACAGCTCAAGGCTGCTGGTCCTGTTCCTAATACTTTGACCTCTTTGTCTGCCTCAGTACCTTTGGGATCGTCACACTGACCTCCAGCTCTCCTCTAGTCCTAGGAACTTGGTGTTGACAAGTAGTTTGTTGTGTTCAAACTGTAGCTTGTTTTATTCCTATGGCACAGAGATCCTTTGGGAATTCTTTCCCGGGGCACCATTCTTGCCAATCCCTGAGCCCTTCTGTTCTGCTAGCAATGGTCAGGGCGAAAGATGCCTAGCAGCATGGATAAGTTGTGAGGAAAAAGAGGGAGCTAAGTGTCGCACAGCCTGGCAAACACGCAGAGAGACGGAAGATGCTTGTTCTTGGGTAAAGCATAACCGCAGCACCGTGACATCATTTACGTGAAGAAATTAAGGACATTATGAAAGAACAGAAGGTCACTGCCTGATGTGGCTTTTGTGCTTTTGTGTTTTTAAGTCTGAGAATTAAAGGGAGACCTGGAGCTCTCCATGCGGTGAGGAAAGCTAAAGACGACAAACACAATGTGTCACCAAGCTCTCAAAGAGCAGAAATGTGGAAAAGGAGCAGGTGGGAGGGGAGGGGCCTCCTGAGAAAGGGCCTCAGAGTAGCAGGCAAGCCTTTAAGGACTGTTGTCATGCTGAGAAGTTGGCCCTTTGGGGTCACCGACCCAGGACAGAGTATGAACTTACTGACAGCCTGAGTTCCCTTCTACTGAACCCCACTCCCCAGCCTGCATATAGAATTGAGTCAAAAGTTAAGACGTAGTCATGAAGAAAAGCCACAGGCCTTACCGTCTCTGGGAGAAGCTGGAGATGACAGCAACTAAGTACCAGCAATATTGTGGTGAGGGGACCCCAGCTCTGAAACGTTCATGAATCATATACTTGAACTCTTGATGAGAACCACTGCCCTGTCCCCCAGGAAACACGTCTATGCAGACTCACACAGATGTTTGCTAGTCTCAGGGATTTCAAGAACCCTGTTTAAGAACATTCAAATCAGTAAATTTCCTGGGAAAAGGTTAAAACTCAGTGGAAAAATAGAAAGTGGAATTTAGAATATGTAAGAAAAATACCGGGGGTGGGGGGAAAGAGAGGAAAATTAATAACAAAATAGAAGCCAAGATTAATAGGCTTAGCATAATAGCAAAAGCTCTTTGGACCAGAATTTGAACAGAAAAGTCATTTAGTAAAGCTGAATTTTTCTTCAAAGGAACAATAGAAAGACCCCATGGGTCAGTGATGGGAATGGGAAGCTATCTTCTATGAAACAAACAGGAATGAGAAGCCTGGTAGCCTATGCGAACACTTACATAATTTAAAATGACAAAAAGAAACTTGGTCAGCTTACCCAAGAGAACACAAGGGAGATTGTGGGTAATTGAGCTAAAATCAGAAAAAATAAAAGCTGGAAATGAGATGCAAATTGTAAGACACAAACAAAGAACTGTGCAAAGTTCTTTAAATACAGAAGGCATGAGAGACTGTTACAAGGATGTAGGCTTTTCAAATTGCTTTTTAATAAATGCCAATTTAAAAAATCTCTTAACAAAACTTAAAACTGTACAGGAATTGGGTTTGCAGAGTTCCTAGCCATCAATAATAACAAAATGGTGAAAAAAAAAAAAAAACAGTAATAGGCATGACACAAACCCTAAGCATAAAACTTTGTTCTCTTAGTTTTGTTGACTGTATCCTTTGCTGTGCAGAAGCTTCTTATCTTGATGAAGTCCCAATAGTTCACTTTTGCTTTTGTTTCTCTTGCCTTCGTGGATGTATCTTGCAAGAAGTTGCTGTGGCCGAGTTCAAAAAGGGTGTTCCTGTGTTCTCCTCTAGGATTTTGATGGAATCTTGTCTCACATTGAGATCTTTCATCCATTTTGAGTTTATCTTTGTGTCTGGTGAAAGAGAGTGGTCTAGTTTCATTCTTCTGCATGTGGATGTCCAATTTTTCCAGCACCATTTATTGAAGAGACTGTCCTTTTTCCAGTAGGTAGTCTTTCCTGCTCTGTCGAATATGAGTTGACCATAGAGTTGAGGGTCCACTTCTGGATTCTCTATTCTGTTCCATTGATCTATGTGTCTGTTTTTGTGCCAGTAACACACTGTCTTGATGACCACAGCTTTGTAGTACAACCTGAAATCTGGCATTGTGGTGCCCCCAGATATGGTTTTCTTTTTCAATATTTCCCTGGCTATTCGGGGTCTTTTCTGATTCCACACAAGTCTTAAGATGATTTGTTCCAACTCTCTGAAGAAAGTCCATGGTATTTTGATAGGGATTGCATTAAACATGTACATTGCCCTGGGTAACATTGACATTTTCATGATATTATTTCTTCCAATCCATGAGCATGGAATATTTTTCCATCTCTTTGTGTCTTCCTCAATTTCTTTCAGAAGCATTCTGTAGTTTTTAGGGTATAGACCCTTTACATTTTTGGTGAGGTTTATTCCTAGGTATCTTATGCTATTGGGTGCAATTGTAAATGGGATTGACTCCTTAATTTCTCTTTCTTCAGTCTCATTGTTCGTGTAGAGAAATGCCACTGACTTCTGGGCATTGATTTTGTATCCTGCCGCACTGCTGAACTGCTGTATGAGTTCTAGCAATTTTGGGGTAGAGTCTTTTGGGTTTTCTATGTACAGTATAATGTCCTCTGTGAAGAGGGAGAGTTTGACTTCTTCTTTGCCAATTTGAATGTCTTTTATTTCTTTTTGCTGCCTGATTGCTGAGGCGAGCACTTCTATACTATGTTGAATAGCACTGGCGAGAGTGGACATCCCTGTATTGTTCCTGATCTTAGGGGAAAGGCCCCCAGTGCTTCCCCATTGAGAATTATATTTGCTGTGGGCTTTTTGTAGACGGCTTTTAAGATGCTGAGGAATGTTCCCTCTATCCCTACACTCTGAAGAGTTTTGATCAGGAATGGATGCTGTATTTTGTCAAATGCTTTCTCTGCATCTATTGAGAGGATCATATGGTTCTTGTTTTTTCTCTTGCTGATATGATCAATCACATTGATTGTGTTACGAGTGTTGAACCAGCTTTGCATCCCGGGGATAAATCCCACTTGGGCATGGTGAAAGACAACCTAGAGAATGGGAGAAGATATTTGCAAATGACCTCTCAGATAAAGGGCTAGTATCCAAGATCTATAAAGAACTTATTAAACTCAACACCCAAGAAACAAACAATCCAATCATGAAATGGGCAAAAGACATGAAGGGAAATCTCACAGAGGAAGACACAGACATGGCCAACATGCACATGAGACAATGCTCCGCATTACTGACCATCAGGGAAATACAAATCAAAACCACAATGAGATCCCGCCTCACACCAGTGAGAATGGGGAAAATTAACAAGACGGAAAACAACAAATGTTGGAGAGGATGTGGAGAAAGGGGAGCCCTCCTGCACTGTTGGTGGGAATGTGAACTGCTGCGGCCACTCTGGAAAACTGTGTGGAGGTTCCTCAAGAAGTTAAAAATCGATCTGCCCTGACCCAGCAATTGCCCTGCTGGGGATTTACCCCAAAGATACAGATGCAGTGAAACGCCGGGACACCTGCACCCCGATGTTTCTAGCAGCAATGTCTACAATAGCCAAACTGTGGAAGGAGCCTTGGTGTCCATCGACAGATGAATGGATAAAGAAGCTGTGGTCTATGTATACAGTGGGATATTCCTCAGTCATTAGAAATGACAAATATCCACCATTCGCTTTGACGTGGAGGCAACTGGAGGGTATTATGCTGAGTGAAGTAAGTCAGTCGGAGAAGGACAAACATATGGTCTCATTCATTTGGGGAATACAAAAATTAGTGAAAGAGAATAAAGAGCAAAGGAGAGAAAATGAGTAAAAATATCAGTGAGGGTGACAAAACATGAGAGACTCCTAACTCTGGGAAACGAACAAGGGGTAGTGGAAAGGGAGGTGGGCGGGGGGTTGGGGTGACTGGGTGATGGACACTGAGGGGGGCACTTGGGATGAACACTGGGTGTTATGCTATATGTTGGCAAATTGAACTCCAATAAAAAATTTAAAAAAAACTTTATTCTCACTCATTGGTTCATTCCATCAACGACCAATTATCAGAGCATTTTAATGGACATCTGAAATTAATAAATCCACATAAAGCACTCATTAGTTATTGGCTATTAGCATTGTTATCGATGTTTCTGCTTGCCAAGCATGCATTTCTCCTGTTGTGGTACATGAGTCCCTTTTCTCCCTTTGGAAATCATTCTCAGTCCATGTGGATGGGATGCGGCTGATCTCTGCTGCTAGTTTCTGGAAGATCCCCTACTAAGAGACTAAGGCACCCAAGGTAGCACATTCCTCAGCCATGATGGTGAACTCACGGATGGACCTATGACCCATGCAGACCAATGAAAATCTTCCTTGAGATATTTGCTGATACATCCTCTAAGGGACAGGGTTCTGAAGGTCAGATAAGCCTGGACCACCCAGGGCCACCACAGTCCCTACAAAGGCAGAACCTGTCTAAGAATAAAAGAAAAAAATCACCCAAAGAACAAAGTTTGAGTCCAGGAACACAGCTAGGATGAAATCACCCACTTCTATCTCCAGCTTTTTCAGTTACATGACCCAGAGATTCCTTTTTCTTGCATGAATTGGTATGAATTGCATTTCCATAGCTCACAAACCAGAGTCCTAGCCTGAAGAGCTTGCTATGTGCATACGTGCTGGGGAAGTATCAAGGTCTAAGGCAGATGAGGACTCTGTCCTATGCAGCCCAGAGTCCACCAAGGCAGTCTGCAATGAATGACTCATTACAGTGTATTAGGAGTCATTAGAGAGGAGCTCAGGAGTTCAGGGCTCAAGTTTACTAACAGGTACATCTCACCTGGTCTTCGAGATGAAGGAAGACTTCCTCAGTGAAGAGACACTAAGTCTGAGACATGAAGGAGCGAAAGGAGTTCCTCTGGTTGAAACAGTCAAGGATACACATTACATGGAAATGAAAGCATCTACAGATTTTTTAAAATGTGAGATATATTAATTTCTGTAACAATAAGAAATTCTATATAAAGGAGACAGTGAAAGAAATATAGACATGTTCATGAACATACAATGTCAAAGATTATTCCTGTAATGAGCCTCTGGGGACCTGACACTGTCCAGGCAGTTTAAATGGCAGATCGGCATTCTACTGAGGAGGTGACACTTTAGGTGTCCTAAGAACTAAAAATTATGTTAGTGGCCTTAGAAAAGTCATGTAAGCTTTTAGGCATTAATTTTTTAAACTCTAAGAGCTCTTGCACTAATTAAATCCCATGATGCGTCTCCAAGTCTAGCTTACCACAGCTTAAATTGGACATACTGAGGTATCATTCAGATACTGACCAAGGGCTCACTTTCTCCAGTCCCTACTTCACGAGGGCCTTTTCACTGCATATCCTTTAACTGTAGGACTGTAACTTATCTAGAGGTCTTGACTTTTAAAGAAAGTTAGAAGCTCAAGTCCAGGTTTCACATTATAGAACGTAGAATGCTGGCTTTTGAAAATCAAACAGCCCTCCCAGAGCTATTCACAGAAATGTGTCTGGATTGAGAAATGATAGGAAATTAAGTACGTGAGGTACAAGTATAAAATAATGTGTCTGGCTTCAAAACAAACATACCAGGTAGGATGGGGTCGTCCAAAGAAGTCCTGTGGGACATGACACCTCATCGCAGACACTCAGCTATACACAAGGTATTTTTGGAAACCACCTTTTTTGAGTTGCCTTTAGAGGCATTGCTTGTTCTTTTAACTACCATGATAGTGATTCAATGTGTCTTTCGGACGACTTTTTTTTTTTAAAGATTTTATTTATTTATTCATGAGAGACACAGAGAGAGGCAGAGACAGAGGCAGAGGGAGAAGCAGGCTCCATGCAGGAAGCCTGATGCGGAACTCCATCCCAGAACCCGGGATCACACCCTGGGCTGAAGGCAGATGCTCAACCCCTGATCCACCCAGATGCCCCCTTTGGATGACTTTTGAAAACAATGTAAAGGTACTTGGCTCCAAGTTAGATGAATAAAGTGGATAATCAAGCTGTAGAATTCCACTTTGACGTGAAACATGAAGCAGTGAGTTCGTCCCCCCAAACTGACTCTAGGGTGATTCCCTCTAAGATCTAAAAAGAGCAAAGTTTTGAATGATGGCCTCTTTTGAGAGTGTGTCTCCCACTAGGATGACTCCTCAAGAAACATTCCGTGTCTACTGACACATAGAACATTTCCCAATCCCCTGTTACACAAAGTTGAAGACATGTAAAATTAAGGTTGGGGACGCCTCTGATAATTCTGCGAATTCGTCATTCCAAAATATTTCAGAGCCTGCAACATGAGCCATGCCCTGTACACAACAAGCATCTAAAGAATAAGCACTATTGCTAACTTCAAAACAAGGCAAAAGCAAATGAGACCTAGAGCTCACCCCTAGTTTACATTCCTCTCACGGGACCCCTCACAGAGAGTGTCTGGCAATAGACAGTGACAACAGCCTGAAAATTCAAGACTAGAGTGATGGGACTTTCAAGAAATTAAACTTAATTTCTGAACAACATTGTGAAAAATAAATAGAATCCAACCAACTATATTATATATATAATACTATATTATATTATCAGAGACAAGAAAAGTTTCGTAAATTGTATTTGGAGTAACATCTTTAAGTAAATCCACAACTTCATATTACCTCTAAACGTCAAACCAAAGTACTGTAAGTACTTGAGAAATCTAGACTATGGTCTTTCCTGCATGTTTTCCTCTTTGTCAATGTAAATCATTGTAAAAATTCAAAGAAAATTACTTGTTAATTTTTCTAACTCTAATAAAAAAATCATGTATTTTAGGGGTGCCTGTGTGGCTTGGTCAATCAAGCCTCAGTCTCTTGATTTCAGCTCAGGTCATGATCTCAGGATTGTGAGATTGATCCCCACCTCAGGCTCTGCGCTCAGTGCAGAATTCGCTTGAGATTCTCTCCCTCTTCCCTTCCTCCCACTTGCATGTGCTCCCACATTCTTTCTCTAAATAAATAAATAAATAAATAAATAAATAAATAAATAAAATCTTTTAAATAATGATCTATTTTAGTATTCTAGCTTTCCCACTTTACTGAGAAATACTCAAAAGGGCAGTGGGAACAAAAATTTCCTCAATAATTTTAAATGCTTAAGATGCTTGAGGAAAAAGATGGATAATTTACATTACTCTTTTTTTTCTGAATCTATGTGTATACAGAGGTAAATTTTTTTAAATACTAAAAAATGAGAGAAGACCAAAGAACAGTGGGATGGTCATCTTTTACCAATAGCATACCCAATAAAACATTACACATTTACTCTGGCAACCATCTTTAATTTCCACTTGAGAGAACTTAAATGCCCTCAAATAGAATTTACTTCAGGTCAGAAGCCATCTAGAAGCATTTCTCTAAATTTAACCTTAGTTACTCATATTGAAGCCAACATTACTCTTAAAGCAAATACAGTAAGCACCGATACATGATTTTTTCCCCCTAAGACAAAGGAAAGCACACTTTACTTCATCCATTTAATAAAATAACCTGACTCAAAATTGTGACTGCATCAGCAGATCCATCTGCCCAATTCTCTGTTAAAAGATTAGGGATATGTCATTTCAGGGTGTAAATTCTGCAAGAGAGCTTGTACTGCTCTGCTCATATGGAATTGATTTGAGCCAAAAGTGATTTTACAAGACCAACATTTTCATGTTTTCCAGGTCAGCACAATCCCACAGAGTAGAGTGGTCCCAGAGGCATGGACCAACATCTCCAAGAACCTAAATACGGCCCCTGGGAAATGGGTCTCTTTCAGTTGACATGGTCAGCATTTCATCATTCTAGCTCCTTCTCATCCTTAAATTCACATAGAAAAAAATGTATTTCTAGAACACAGATCGAAGCTCTTCTCACCTCACTTGATATTCTTCTACAGTTAAACACTAAAATCATCTTGCACGTTTTCATGATTCACATGTTTTCTCCATCTCTAATCAATTGACAGGTACTAGTTGAGGCTGCTGTGGGGACCTAGGGGACATGGCCTTTGCCTCAGCTGGATTTCAAATTGTTGGGTAGATAGTTGGCATGTGGGAAAGAATAGCAACAGCTGTGGGTGAGTGTTCATTTGTGGGGGTTACACTGTGCGTTTAGGGGGAATTAAGAGACAGGGACCTGCTTGGGAGCTGTACTGTGCCATGAGCAGGGAAAGGGGTATTGGTACAGGGTGACAGATGAATGTCATGCTGGTAACATGGCATGTTCAGGACCCCATGACTGTTGCTTGCTTGCAGAGTGCTGGTTAGGCGAGCTAGCTCACTGCGAAAAGCGTCCATGTCCTTGGCTGTATAAAGAAGATAAGAACATTGGCATCTTCATGGGTAATAATGAGGATTGTTGGAAATGATGCTTAGCTATGACACTACTGAGTAGTCAGGGCTTCAACAAGGCTTTGACTGATGGATAGGATTTTGTTAAATAAAGAGAGAGAAAATTTCACAACAGGGAATGTTATGTGAACAAATTCAGTGGCAGAAATGATGCCGTTTAGGCATAAACACTCCTGAGATTTTCAAGCTTTGTACCAACTTACATGAGGAAGATCTAGGCTCATAAAATGAATATTTCACATATTTAACCAGAGGAAGAATACAGATTCCTGCTCCCATTTCCCTGCAAATTCTGATTCAGTAGGTCTCTGGAGATATCCAGAAATCCGCCTGTTAAAACA
Organism: Canis lupus baileyi; assembly: GCF_048164855.1. Classification (NCBI taxonomy): domain Eukaryota; kingdom Metazoa; phylum Chordata; class Mammalia; order Carnivora; family Canidae; genus Canis; species Canis lupus. Next base: position 981,461 of record NC_132873.1, on the reverse strand, counting down.
CATTCATGTATTTTGATCAATTTTGGAGACACACTAAGCCGATGGGTTGATGTCGTGCCCAGTTTTTCTATCACTCTGACACTCTGGCTGTTTCGTGATTCTCTGAAAGTACATTTTAAAAAATTATTATTGAAGTATACTGGATGAAAGTGTATTTTAGCATAATCATTAGATGCTAATTTAAAGAAAGATTAATAACTCATGGCTGTACATTCTAGAGACAGAGTGTGGAGTAGCTAAGAGGGAGCTGGAAAGTACAGAGAGAATCCCGGAATGGTGGGGTGACGGTAGTCGCACACACCCCTGTGTTCTACAGACGAAAAACCTGAGACCCAAAGGAATGAAATGACTTGGAGGAGCTGGACTATCAGAGACCTTGGATGAGAAAAAGCCTGCTCTGTCACTTTGCATAAGCCCTTTAAAGACTCCAGTATTGTGCAGCGTGCAAGTTAGTGGCTGGACAGTAGAAGGCCCGGGACCTGCCGACTTGCTCAAAAGCGGCACTTCAGCAGGTGCAGAGGCAAGGTCCTGAAAGGTACTAAAGAAAACAGTAGTGATTGCCCTTGGATGCCATCAAAGGTGTACGGAAGGTGTCCGTGGACAGACAGGTGGCCGTGTAACGTCGCTGCCAGGCATGGAAATCCGCAACCCCGGTCCGCCGTATGAAAGCAGTGGCATCCCAGCAATCCCTCCCCGCTTCAATTTGGAATCGGACAGACTCTTAGTAAGTGGCGCTAATCACACCTAACTCCAGCCCTCCCAGTGACACAGGACGGGACTTGAGCCATTCTGCACACCTAGATAAAAACAAACTTTCGTAATACTGAGCACTCCATCCCATGCGTCGGGTTTGCCGTGGGCATGTGTAGTTGGTCTGTGATTTTGCCTGGAACATTTACTCACCCAAGTTCAGAATCTGGTGACAGATGTGTGTCTTCACCTCTATCCTAAAATGTAACTTTTCCTCTACTCATTTTTGGTTTATGACTACCCTGAATTGGGATGTTCTATTAACTGCTTAATTCCTAGAATATGTCCAGGCAAGGAGGATACTTACTAGAGTCTCCCAACTGTTGTCATTTTTAAGATAAGGTGACCTCACTAGGCGTGGGTCATGGTCTCACTCATCTTCTAACCTCTGTGGTGCTATGTGTCTTTTTAAATTGCACTCTTCTCTGAAACGTGGACCAGTCGGTGCCAGTCACATCGGCCGGAGACCCCGAGTTATTCCTGATACCTGCCCGTTTCTCACACCGTAGACCCAGCTCATCACCGATTCTCTCCAACATCTACTCCTCTCACCATCTCCGGGGTGGCACTGCTCTAACTGAATTAAACACACTAACACTGAGGGACATTTGTGCACAGCACACCCCTGGGACCTCCTAGATGGCAAAGATCATGCTTAACCAACTGTTAAAGATCAAGATTCTTCCATCTGGGCAGAAATTAATCCTTGGCGAGGAAGTTTTTCTTTGGAAAGCACAAGGACAATGGAATTGCTCTGGAAAGAGGGGACTTTAGGAAAGGGCAGATTTTGAAGGTGAAAGATTTTGGAAGACCTGGAAGAGTGAAAGTGCCCAGGGCCCGGCACACCCCTCCTGTGCCACCTGCGGGGGGCTGGTGACCAACCAGGAGGTCAGGGCTCGCACTGCCTGCAGTCCTCAGCTTCCCATTTGCATTGGCCTCTCCAGCCCTTTCTAGCCCAGTGTCCTCCAACCTGATGTTTATCCCATCCCTTCCTCTCCATCTACAACAAGGAAGAGGAAAGAAAAAAAGGAAAAACAGCAAAGGGAAAAGTATCAAAGAAAAAGATATATCTGTACTGGTTTTTATCAGTGGGGAGAAGAGGTTTAATTCACTCTGTCACCAGCTTTGCTTTCTTCCTTTAGTACCTTTATTGAATACTTAAGCCTCCTTTTCCCACAGACGACAGTCCTCGTGAACCTCTGCTCACTTCAGTGGTTCTCCACCCTGCTGGGCACTGGATGGGCTGGTAAGCTTTCTGGAAATGCTGATGTCTAATCCAGTGAGTGGGAGGTGGGGAGCGTAAAGCTCTCTCTCTATTTTTTAAAGTATCCTAGAGTCTCACCTCTGTGTAGGGCTGAGAAGCACTGTTTTTGTATGTCAAGGGTCTCTTGTAGCCAAAATGGAGGAAAAGCTGACAAAACAGAAGGAAGTAAATGGAGAAAGCAGCCCTGACATTGGGGGGGAAACAGGAAATGGGAACGAGAAAAGGTAAGAAAGCTTCATTTAGACTCCTTGGGAGATTCGGTCACGTGCAGGGCTCCAGCAGGAGTGAGGCCTGGGGTGGCAAGCCTTGTTTCCACCAGGCAAGGATCCTCTGGGCTGGGGCCTGGCACTGCTGAACCTCAGTCCATTGCTTTTTGACCTAGTGGGTTTTGTAGGGTGAACCAAGTTTGAATCAATGCCAGCTCTGGTGGAGTTGGGGGAAGTAGGTATTGGGAGGCAGGCGGGTCTACATTGGAGCTTGGGTTCATGGACGCCCAGAAAGATCTAGTCCCTCTTGTTCTGCCCTTGGAGCTGGGGTCACAGCCTGACCAGCTGGGTCAGGAAGATCCGAGGACCTGCAGGGTTGTGAGGAGGTGCCTAGGCAGGGAGGCAAATGTGGAAGCAGTCACGCGGAGCGAGGTCCTGTAGGTCTTGGCTCACACCAGCACTGCTGCCTGGACCAGCCTGGACCAGCCTGACCTGGCTGGGTCTCCCCGGCGAGCTCCACTGGGGACGGATGCACTAGAAGAACATCAGCAGGAATATGAAGCAGATGAGCACAAACAGGTAATGTGAAGCAAACCGAAAAGGTCTGCAAAAATGTAACTGCTAATAAGTTAACCAAATATTAGGATATAGTCTGAAGATAAAATGTGATTGATGAGTTCACATTGAAAGATCTTCTTTATAAACAGCATTTAAAATATATAAACATAATAGAAAGCTAAGTGATTTTGATTGAAAGGAAACAAATGTCTTGACTTTCCATTGGCTTCTGTTGAGATGGTTTTCCATTAAAGGTGCTGGCGGCCTCTTCACCCATTCCCATGATCTTCTCCTGGGGCCAACAGGGGACATTTGAGCCCTGATGGCCTGGGGTAAGACCTTCATGGCATAAAATAGAGCAGGTGGGGATGAAAGCTAGGGCTCCCTTCTCATTAGGATAGTACCCAGTCCAGACAGAGCCATGCCCAAGACACCTCAGTTATTTGATGAACTTAGTCTTCTCTTCTCTGCAAAAACGTCAAGCCTGGAGATGACCTTTAGCGTCCAGGAAAGGAAATTTGAGGAGATAGCATCCCCTGCTGGTAGATTTTATTATCACCAGAATTTGAGGTCTGAGCGTCAAAGGAAGGGTGGATGTGAGATGCTCAGCAGATGAAGCGTGGTTAGTGTGAAACCTTCTTGCAAAAGTGTGATTCCTTCCAACAGGTCCCCTGACAGCTCCAGAGCTTCACCTCGCCCTGCTTTCACATTTGGCCTGGTGCCTCGTTCATGTTTAGGCAGTCACCACCTCTTTTCTTTTCTCTAACCCAAGTACCAGGAAGAGTAAAGCCACGGGATGCCTTTGGATGCCAGTCTCCTGCTACCCCTAGCCTTTTGTTCTTTGAAGTAAAGATAAATGCCCTAATTTCTTATCCTTCAGTTGTAGATTATCTTTTTTTCCTCCAAATTCACTTTTCAGAGAATTTCCCTCCTTTCAAAAAAAGAGCTTTTCAACCCACATCGCAGAAATCTGCAGCCTAGCTCTAGAAAAACAAATCCCTTCTTATTCAAGGAGAGGGGAAAAAATCTAAATACAAATACACTGTAGTTCAGTTCTTGACATGCCCCAACACCACATCATGTCTTGGTTGGCCAAATTCTATGGAAAACCTCACCATTGTTTGGTTCATGGCCATGGCCAGCTTCATCCTCAAGACCTCCTCCCCTTTGGTTGACACTCCTTCTCCAGGGTGGGTGTTTCATGATGTCTCTTGGCTGCCTGAGACCCCCAGTGGTGGCTCCCACTCTCTCTTGTTCCTTTTGAGAGCTATCTGTTGTGCTCAGACTTTGTTCCTCCAATATCACTCTCCCTAGACTTAGAAACATTCCTCATGGTCCCAATCCCCTTTCTTATGCAATAGAAAAAAACTCACCATAAACAACATCCCAAAGGAAACAACCTGTTCGAAGTCCTCTTTTCTTTCCAGATAAAGTCACCTTCACGTAAGGAAAGGACATTAATAATGTAAATGCAAGTAAAGCAAGACCGTCACGGCACAGATCCTCCCACACGCTCACAGCGCACTTACGGGAGAGCAGCTGGAAGCTTTGGAAAGTTTGCTGGGTAGGTCAGCATCTCCAGAATGGTGTCCAAAGTCTCTTCCAGTATCGGGTATTTGCTGTTGTGAGTGGCCATGGGTCTCTGAACTTGTTCAGTTCTTCTTCTCTAAATAAAATAAAATAATAACAGTAATAATAGGTCCATGCATTTAGTATGGTTTAATTGCATCCATTTATAGAATATAATTCTTTTAAGTTTGTAATTTTCTCTTTTCTAAAAATACAGCAAATCAAAGGAACTGCGAATTACAGCATTTTGCCAGGATGCCAAGAAATCAGTAGCAACAGAGACTTATTGACCACATTCTGTGATTCTTGATCTGTTAATCAACTGAGACATGGCTTTACTCTTTAAAAGAGGCAGGGAGAGAAATACCTCAATTTCTAGCTATGTTCCATCTCTGTGTCATCGGGCCAGATGAGATTATACCAAAGTTACAGAAACAAGACCTGGAACGCTGGCTGATTACTAAGTCACCTGTGAAAAATTCAAATATTCAAGCAAATTTTACCCAGAGCATATCTTTGAAGTTTTTTTTTTGGGGGGGGGGAGGTTATGTTTTTGCTTGGCAGGAAAATTTAATTGAGTCATTTTAATCCTTTCTTCATTTTAATAGGAACATGTAGGCAGAGGCCAAAATTGCCAATCAAGAGTCTTTATCCACATGGGAAAATCCTAAGGACATTACTTATAAATGGTTTAGCAACATGTCAGATATTTGAAAGGCATGGGGTGGGAAATTTTGCTCCTCAAAAAACAAGAGCTTTTTCCTTCACTCCTTCGGAAACACCTAAATCATGGGTTCCTTCACTATCAACTCAGCAGCTGGGACTTACCTTACCGTTGCCCTATTAAGCAGCTATCACTAATCATATATCTGCAAGTACGGATGTCAACTAGGTCAGGATTCTCTCCTGGAAAGTCTCGTGTGGGGGATGGACATGGACCCAACTCCAGGTGGGGTGACCCTGTGTATTACCGTTCCACTTGTCAAGGTCATTCACTCGCTGACAGAAACTTCTTTCCTTACTAAGTGCATACTCACCATAAAAACCAGCTTTCACTTGGAGCGGTGCACTGCCACCCAAGGTTCGTGAAGAGGTTGGGGCATCTTATTGTCAACCGCACTACAGGGGATCCTCGTGAGAACGGGCAAATGCCCCCCACCCGTCATGGGTGAGCTTCCTGCTCTTGCCATTGCCACTCGGATGTTGGTGCTGCTGGCCCAGGTCTGCCTGTGGCTGAGGTAAAGGCTACAAATGCTCAGATTTCTCCAAACAAGACACAACACACTCTTAGGAAAACAAAACAGAGCAATAAGCTGCCTGACAAAGGCTCAACTCCAATATAAAAATGTGCATTTTTGAGGAGCATGTTGATACCAGGCCACAGGTGAAAGTTTAATTCAGATAATCGGTATGACGGTGAGAGGTAAATGCAGGGACTGGCAATAATCTTTGTCATTTTCCGAAGTCTCATCTTGATCGTCTCTGTCCTCATCACTGCTGTGAAGGAGGTTCAAGTGCCTGCCTTGTCCATTTCCTCATACACTGAACGGAACCATGACCACCAAATTATCACCCTGACTCAGAACATAACCTGTTTCTGAAAGGGCTAAGTCCTCAGTGATTTAACTCTTTCCAAGGAGTCAAGAAAACTCACAGGTAATTGTACCTGTGCTCTTCTCCAGTCTTTATGGTTTACATGCTGTCAGACAAAGTCATATTGAAATCTGAGTTTCCTCAGTCAAAAAAAAAAAAAACCCTCTAAATAAAAATGTACTATTTAGTTACTTGTCAGTGCTATTCCTTCCAAAAGAAGATTTCCTATAAACCTAGGATTTTCTTTTTTTAAATCCCAATTTTTGAAAGGAAAAATCTCTCATCCTTGACCTACTCAATTCAAGCCGTATAATGCTATTTATTCTACGAGGAACTGAATACGAATTTAAAAGTAGACAAAGGACTTATGACATTCACAAATAAAGAAATACAAATGACCAGCTAGGATATGAGAAAGTTTCACTCTTTTGATTACCAAAGTAATGCAAATGTAATTGAGATAGTTTTTCTTCTCACCAAGCTGGCAAAGATTCTTACTTCAGATGATCGTACTCAGTGTTGGCGTGGAGGGAACGAGGCAGGCTTTCGCGTGCGCCACTCGTGGAAGCATTGAGTGTAGAACCTATCTGGAGGCAATCTGTCTTCATATAACAAGGGTTTCAAAAGACAAAAAATAGAGCTTGGCTCAGGAATTCCACTGCTGAGAAACCATAGCCGACTTGCAAATTCTCCCCTAATAATCCATTCTCTCCGTCATCCTCAGGTGATTAAATCCCTGAATTTTAGCTGGGTCCGCAGCTGCCCAGAATAAACACTGCAGCTCCAGCCACCCTTACTGCCGGACAGGGACCGGCTGGTGAAGTTCAAGCCAATAGGGAGTACTGGAAATACTGTGTGCAAGCTTCCAAAAAATGTCCTTAAGAGACAACTGAGGTGTAAGTACATTCTCCCTCCTTTTGTGCTCCCTGGAATGTGGATCCTGAACCAGGAGATGAGGTCTTTGTTCTATTAGTATCAGATCAGAAAACTGGAAGTAGCCTGGGTCCTAGACAACTGTGGAGTCACTGTGCCATTCTAGGAACTTAAAGTGCTTTTCCTTTGGTCTTGTCAGCCTCTCTGAAACATCACTGCTTTTCATTTAGATGATGTGTAAGCCCAAGTTCTACCATCCCTTTGAGTTCCTCATGTCTGGGTGCTGCCATGCGTGTGTGCAACATACATGCTAAGAAACTTCTCTTTGTTTTCTTTTTTGCTGACCTATCTGTCGCTGGTCTAATTTTCCAGGGCCCCAGCTGAAGAATCCAGAAGAACAGAAAGAAAAAAGATTTTTTCCCCCTCTCTTACACTGAAACAGTTACCTTACCACCAAAAGTGAAGCCACTTAGAATCCAAAATCACTTTTGTTGAGTCACAGCTAGAAAGAGGCTGGTGGAACCTGTAGTAATTATTGGTCTGTCATAATAAGCAGTCCCAAGAATTATGCCTCATATAATAAATGTATCATTTCACTGACACTAATCACATTCTCAAGGTTGTAAGGAGCAATCTTTACTTCTTATTTAAATGAGAATAAAAGACTTTGACATTACATGGGGGTTTTTTTCATAACCTTCAGAGACACTTTTTAAACTCCATTCTATTTGCTTGACTTCATGCAATGAACAGTTTATAATTATAAGCAAGTAAGCTAAAGATATATCTTTCAACTGACAAAAACAAAATGTAGGAAGCAAGAATAAGCTATTGAGGCAAAAATAGACCTCATATTCTTGCTTCTCGCTCTGCCACTGCAGGCTGAAACTATAAGATACTGGTTACCACTGATGAACTATTTTTTTAAGATTGTATTTATTTATTCATGACACACACACACACATACACAGAGTGAGAGAGAGAGAGAGAGAGAGAATGAGAGAGAGACAGGCAGAGACACAGGCAGAGGGAGAAGCAGGCTCCATGCAAGGAGCCCGATGCGGGACTCGATCCCAGGTCTCCAGGATCACGCCACGGGCCAAAGGCAGGCGCTAAACCGCTGAACCACCCAGGGATCCCCCTAATAAACTATTTTAACAAAAGGGTCATCCCTGCTTCCACGGGGAGACTAATTTTCATGTAAGTTCCACTGGAATACAAAAAAATTAACAGGCATATCATTTTGCTCAACTATGTCCAGGAGAATCTAAAATTTCAACATGAAATTATAGTACAAGAAGAGTACAGTTTATTCAAAAGAAACTTCACGTAAATCTTTGTATCAAGCAAGTCACTCCATCTCCATCATCTACCTAGAGTTCCTCTTTTTTATCATTTGCATTTTCAAATATTCAGCTTCTGAAAAAGGAATGCAGTTAGAGTTAAACTGCCTAAAAAAAGGAAGAATAACAGCAGCAACAAGAACAGCTACAAAAAAAGGAACCCTGAGACTGACCCCACTGTTTGGCCATGTCTACAAAATCTGTGTTCCAGAAGTCAGCAGGAGGCTCCCAGTCTCTTGGCATTGGTAACCAGGTAACGGTCGGTAACATGAGTTTCCACTGGCAGCTATCTCCCCTCCAATCACTAGAAACCTGGGCCTCCAGGTTTATAGAAGTCATGATAAATGAAATAGCTCTGTAAGAAGAAAGCATTCTTATAGGTCACTAACTCCCCAAGCCTTGCAGCTTGATAAGTGGTATTTGATAAGTGAATGGCACACAATTTAGTTTGTCAGAAGAAAGATCTGTGTTATGGGTTCTGAGATCCCATCTAAATCAATGATCTTGCACAAGTCTACACATTGGACAAACGTATTTTTTCTTTTTAATTAGAAAATTTTCCAAACTATGCCTCAGTACAGGGAATAAGATAATGAATTACCATGTGCCCATCACCCAGTATAACAAGCTGAATAGTAGCCCCCCAAGATACCTGAGTCCTTAATCTATAGAATCTGGAAAATCTTTAAAATAAGGGCACCTGGCTGGCTCAGTCAGAGGAGCATGTATTTCTTGGTCTCAAGGGTCCTGAATTCAAGCCCTATGTTGGGTGTTGAGATTACTTAAAAATAAAGCCTTTAAAATGTGTGTGTGTGTGTGTGTGTTTGTAGACACATACACACACACACACACACATATATATACACACATAGAGATATACACACATACATATTTATATATGTTTATAGAATCCAGGAATATTTCTTTATATGAAAAAAGGGTCTTTTCAGATGTGTTTAAGTTAAGAATTTTGATATAAAGTGATTGATTATTTTGGATAATCCAGGCAGGTCCTATCACATAATCACAGGTAACCTTATAAGAGGGAGGAGGCAGAGAGAAATTTGACTTCAGACAAAAGAGAAGAAGGCCATATGATGGAAGCAGAGGGAAGTAGATGTTGTGCTGCTGGCTTTGAAGACAGAGGGAGGGGACCTGAGCCAAAGAACACAAGGGGTGTGCTCACAATGCTGGGAAAAGCAAGAAATGGATTCTCACCTTGAGTATCCACAGGGAGTGTGGACCTGCAGACACCTTGATTTCAGCCCAGTTAAAGTGATTTTGGACTTTCTGCCTCAGAACTAACTGTAGAACAATAAACATGTATTATCAATGGAACAGAATAAAGAATCCAGAAATGGACCCTCAACTCTATGGTCAACTCAACAAAGCAGGAAAGAATATCCAATGGAAAAAAGACAGTCTCTTCAACAAATGGTGTTGGGAAAATTGGACAGCCACATGCAGAAGAATGAAACTGGACCATTTCTTCACACTATACACAAAAATAGACCCAAAATGGATGAAAGACCTAAATGTGAGACAGGAATCCATCAAAATCCTAGAGGAGAACACAGGCAACAACCTCTGCGACCTTAGCCACAGAAATTTCTTGCTAGACACGTCTCCGAAGGCAAGGGAAACAAAGGCAAAAATGAACTAGTGATACTTCACCAAAATAAAAAGCTTCTGCACAGCAAAGAAAACAGTTGACAAAACGACCTACAGAATATTTGCAAATGATGCATCAGATAAAGGGCTAGTATCCAAAATCTATAAAGAACTTATCAAACTCAACACCCAAAGAACAAATGATCCAATGAAGAAATGGGCAGAAGAAGACATGAACAGACATTTCTCCAAAGAAGACATACAAACGGCCAACAGACACATGAAAAATGCTTCACATCACTCAGCATCGGGGAAATATAAATCAAAATCACAATGAGATACCACCTCACACCAGTGAGAATGGCTAAAATGAACAATTCAGGAAATGAGAGATGTTGGCAAAGACGTGGAGAAGGGGAAGCCCTCTTGTACTGTTGGTAGGAATGCAGACTGGTGCAGCCACTCTGGAGAACAGAGTGGAGGGTCCTCAAAAGTTGAAAATAGAGCTGCCCCATGATCCAGCAATTGCACTACTGGGTATTTATCTCAAAGATACAAATGTAGTGATCCAAAGGGGCACCTGTACCCCAGTGTTCATAGCAGCAATGTCCACAGTAGCCAAAGTATGGAAAAAGCCTAGATGTCCATCAACAGATGAATGGATTAAGAAGATGTGCTCTATATATACAATGGAATATTACTCAGTCATCAGAAAAATGAAATATTGCCATTTGCAATGACCTGGATGGAACTAGAGGGTATTAAGCTAGGTGAATAAGTCACAGAAAGACAATTATCATATAATCTCATTCATATGTGGAATTTTAGAAACAAAACAAGATCATAGGGGAAGAGAGGAAAAAATAAAACAAGACAAAATCAGAGAGGGAGACAAACCATAAAAGATTCTTAAGTATAGGAAACAAACTGAGGGTTGCTGGAGGGGAGAGAGGTGGGAGGATGTCACTGGGTGACAGACATGAAGGAGGGGATGTGATGGCATGAGCACTGACTGGGTGGTATTATGTAAGAATGATAAATTACTGACCTCTATCTCTGAAACCAATAATACATTATATGTTAATTCATTGAATTTAAATTTTAAAAAAAGAAAAAAATGAGGTTAAATTGGCAGCAGCCAAAAAAAAAAAAAAAAAAAAAAAAGAACCAGAAAAATATGAACTGTAAAGAAAAAAAAATTTCTCTAGAAACAGTTAAGTCTAGATAACTCAGATACACACAAGGAGGAGGACACTCACACACACTGGGAGAGAAGTCTCTAAACGGCTGAGGACAGCATATCCAGATGTTCATAGTAACCAGACCATTTTCTACATCTAAAAAACCCAATCAATTAGTAAAAATAACAACAATAAACATCTTTTGTAAAATGGTATATGGGCAGCTCTATTGTACTAGTGGTAAGTAGTTCTGGAATAAAGTCTAATAAGAGCTGAAAAATATTAATTGCAAAACATAAACCTGATTTCAGAGGCTCAAATACTTATCTTCAGTATCTCTATAGAAGAGTATTTCTTATTCCTCCGTTTTAGGCCTAGGTGAGAAAATATTGATCCAGTTTCCAGAGTAACGAAGAAACTCAACTAAGCTTGGTAGACTTCTAAGATCATGTAGGATTTTAAGTTAAGCTCTAACCTATAGGAGTTTTGTCTAAAATTTATTCTGTAAAATAATAGTATATTTTTACTTATAATCTTCTTTCAAACATTTAATAATAAAGAACTTAACCCCCCCAAAAAAAGAATAAATGTGTGTTGTTTTAATCCAAGCTTGTAGTAACTTATTACAGCCACCATTCGTTGAAATGAATACTACCAGTTTCATTGATCACCAACATAAATCAAATGTTGGCCACATATACTCCCTCTTCCTATATTCACTTGCTCTATCCCAATAATATATACAACATATACATATTGGAATACAAATTTGGTATATTATTAAGATATCATTGAAATGAATAATATGATTATTGGGAACTTCTTTCTGCACAGTTGTGTATGTGTCCTTAGGATTTATCCCATGTAAGCTATAAAGTCAATGTACTGTACTTTCAATTCATTTGAAATAATCCTTTCTGGTCAAGTCACAGACCTAGTAGACAATTAACTGTGTTTGTTTCATTTTATTTTCAATTTTCAATGGTTTTAAAACTATGTAAAAGCATGACATGGTTTCATAGGTAAAAAAAGAAGCACATTTAGAAAAGGCTGATACCATTACTGTTTCCTCAAGTTTACCTCTCTCCCCTTATATAGAACCAGTTGTACTGATTTTATCTCTCATTATTTTTTGTTAAAAACATAAATGTTTCATTTTTCTGTCTTTCCTTAGAAAAGGTGCCATTCTGCACTTTGCAAATTTTCATATAACAATGTTTCCTGGAAATCCCTATGCAGAAATACTTAAAGATGCAATATTGTTCCTCATTCCTTTTTTTACAGATGTCTAGCATTTTCTATTGTCAGTTAATCCATTAAACCCATAGTCTAGGGATCCCTGGGTGGCGCAGCGGTTTGGCGCCTGCCTTTGGCCCAGGGCACGATCCTGGAGACCCGGGATCGAATCCCACATCGGGTTCCCAGTGCATGGAGCCTGCTTCTCCCTCTGCCTGTGTCTCTGCGCCTCTCTCTCTCTGTGACTATCATAAATAAATAAAAATTAAAAAAAATAAAATAAAATAAACCCATAGTCTATTGAAGAACATGTGGTTCATTTTTCACCTTTTCTTATTCTAATCGGTGCTTCAATGGGTAATTTGTGCACAGAATCATTTCATGTATTTGTCAGTGTATCCTTAGGGTAGATTCCTAGAAGTGGTTATAATTTTGACAAATATCAATAAATTGTCCTCCAAAAGGGTTGTGCCGTTTTTCATTTCTACCTGCCATGTATAAAAGTGACCGTTGGGATCCCTGGGTAGCGCAGTGGTTTGGTGCCTGCCTTTGGCCCAGGGCGCGATCCTGGAGACCCGGGATCGAATCCCACATCGGGCTCCCGGTGCATGGAGCCTGCTTCTCCCTCTGCCTGCGTCTCTGCCTCTCTCTCTCTCCTCTCTGTGCATTCTCATAAATAAATAAAAAAAATCTTTAAAAAAAATAAATAAAAAATAAAAGTGACCGTTGACCAGCAAGGTGTGTTGAACTAGAGCAACAGTACTGGCCAGCACTTGATAACTGCATCCGCAGATTTCCCCCAGGAATTAGAAGAACTTAATGACAAATCATTTCTATAAAAAAATAAATCAGAGCACAGATGAAAATCTTCCAAAAGAAATGAAAAAATGACATATAGAGATGAAAACCACAATGAACATGCTCAGAAGACAAGCAGAACAAAACCCAATTTGCTTATCATAGAAATAAAGGTTATTCACAAAAGTGAAGACTCGAGAAGACAAACCAGAGGAAAATCAGCAAAATCAATGAAAAGGTGCTTAAAAGAAGTCAAATAAGTGAAAGCTATGGGAAATAGACAAAGGACATTCAACACATGCATAATTGATGACTTTGAAGAAGAAAACCTCACACACAGAACAGAAAAAAATATATAATTCAGCAAAGTTTCTGTAAAAGGAAGATTTTAATCTACTGATTGAAAAGACAGACCACATCTCAGGAAAAACTGATTCCAATGCCTCAACACCGAGAATGTGTTCCAGGAAATGTTATTTACTTCAAAGAAAAAGAAAGGATGTGTCAGGCATTAAGACAGGAAGTCCCTATCGGGCAGGACTCCACTTGCTGAGCTCAGTACTGGAAGAAAGTCCAACGGCGCATTTGAGCTCAAGGAAGAGAAACCAACACATCTGAACTTCACCCTAACCAGACAACAGACAAATGTTAAAATTCACGAAATAGACAAATTCTTTTTTAAGAAGGTTAGTGAAACAAATCTCTTTATATATGACAAAGTCCAAAACAATCCTGAGATTCTAGTTATCAAACGAATGTCAACGCCATAAAATCTGAAGATGAGAAACAGAACGATCACAAACAAAAATAGGGAAGCAAAGGCAGGGGGTAAGAGGAAAGCTAATGTGCAAAGAAACAAAGGGCTTCATATTTTATAAAGTCTTTAAAATTGGCACTGCGAAAAATGATAGAACCAGCCAAAATTGGGTTATAAATTGTCTTACTTTAGAGATTTGACCTATGACCATGAAAATACTCTAGATAATTATAAAACAAAATTAAATCTTATGAAACTAATACTTTGAGAACTGAAGCCGGGAGCTGAGAGCTGATAGATTAAAAGAGACTTAAAATATAGTAATCCATCAAAATCCATGTGTCTTATTTGAATCTTTATTTAAATAAGGTTGTTATATCATTTATGTTATAATTGCAAAAACAGAATAGAGGGAAAGAAGGAAAAAAAGGGAGGGAGGAAAGGAAGAAAGGCAGGAGAATGTGGAAAAAACTAATTTCATCATAATGAGAAGTTGGTCAAAATTAAAGATTTAAAGACTGAAGTGTATTACACAAAATTATAAAGTAATCCCTAGAACTAAAAACTGAAGTATGAACATTGCAAATTACTAGAAGCAAATTACTAGAAGCTCACACACACACAGGATAAAATATTTCACTTAGTGAAATACAAAAAATAAAGGAAAATAAATGTTTTAAAACCAAATAACAACATGACTGAGACAAATGTTGTCATATCAAAGTTACAACAGGATAAACTCATCTATGAAAAGCTCTCGGATGGGATTTGAAGCGGAGCCCAACAGAGTGATGCACATAAGTGAAGACTCAAACTCAGAACTGCTGAAAATCAAAAGCACATACATGCAAATGCAGGAAGAGGAAGCTAGGGTCATGGTCATGGCGGCAGATGGGGTGGGATTCAGGCACTAGATTGTTAAATGAACCAAGAAAAATGCTTTATAAAGCAGATCTTAAAGTGACGCCTATCTGTGTGCCATGTGACATTGGGTCAAAATACACAGAGAAAAATCTACAGGAAACACACAAAGAAATAAAGGAACATCAGCAAAAGGAGAGACCTATATACATCTTTTGGATCATGACACATTGGGCGAGAAAAAAAAAATCCAAGTCACATATTAACAATGTAGATGTGATTTATAGATATCAAACTTTAGACACTAAAAACTAAGAATTCACCTTCTTTTCAAAGCCTGTGAATACTGGGCATTCCATTTATAGGAATTTACCCTGAATGTCACAGGGGAAAAAAAACCACATTCACAAGAGCATTCGTTGTGTTGTTATTGGTAATAACAAAATGATAGAAAGAAACTAAATCCCATATATTGGGGATTGAATAAGTAATTATGGTAATCCACTCAGTGAAAAAGGATGTTGATGTAAAAAAAGAAAAGAAGAGAAAAGAAAAAAATCTGTATAAATTGAAATGGACTAATTTCAATAATGTATTGTTAAGGCTGAAAAAGAAAAATCCAAGATACAAAAGAAACACCATTTGCATAGGGAGAAAAGGGGAAATAAGAATCTACTACAGGGACGCCCGGGTGGCTCAGGGTGTGATCCTGGAGTCCCGGGATCGAGTCCCACATCGGGCTCTGCATGGAGCCTGCTTCTCCCTCTGCCTGTGTGTGTGACTCTCATGAATAAATAAATAAAATCTTAAAAAAAAAAGAATCTACTACATATATGTTTATTTTTGCATACAGATAAATCAGAAGCTAATACCACATGTTACCTTCTGCATTTGGGTGAGAAGAGGTAGCCATGAGGCTCCTGAGAATATACCTTTTATTTTTTTAAATTTAATTTAATTTTTTAGAATATACCGTTTAAAATAGTTTTCACTGGGGCACCTGGGGGCTCAGTCTGTTAAGTGTCTGCCTTCAGCTGAGGTCATGATCCCAGGGTCATGGGATCGAGCGCCGCATCAGGCTCCCTGCTCAGTGGAGAGCCTGCTTCTCCGTCTGCCTCTGCCTCTGCCTCTGCCTCTGCCTCTGCCTCTTTGTGTGCTCTCTCATTTTCTCTCTCTCTCTCTCTCTCTCTCAAATAAATAAATCTTTTTAAAAAAGTTTTGACTTTTAACCTATGTTAATGTTATGCATCTTCAGAAAGCAAAATTAAATTAATACAAGTGGGGAAAAAATCCTAAAACTTTTTTTTTTTTTAAATGAACCTGCCTATGGGATCACCGGATAATTTTACAGCTAAATTCTATCAAAATATTAAGCAACACTAACTTCAATGCTATTTCAACTACTCCAGGGCATGGCAAGAATAAGAAGTAAGAATCTTCCAAATTGTTTTCATAGAGTGTAACACTAACATCTGACAGAGGGAACACACAAAAAAGAAAGTTAGCTTTTCAATTATGATTCTTAAAGCAAAATTTGTAAATCATTCATATTTGAAAACAGGTTTTAGCAGCACATTAAAATAACATTACCTGATGAGCAGGTGGGATTCAGAGCAGGAATGCCAGGAAATATCATTATAGGAAATAAAATAATGTATTTCAGCATTTTTATAAATCTAAGTAGAAATAGAAATAAAATGATCATCTCCAAAGATGCCAAAAGGCATTGGATAAAATTCAATATATATTTATTTAACAGGAAAGGAGAGATGGGTAATGCCTTAATATTGGAATAGAATATATACTTTTTTTTTTTTTTTTAAGAAAAGGAGAGAGAGAGAATCCTAAGCAGGCTCCACACAGACTATGGAGCTCCATCTCATGATCCTGAGATCATGACCTGAGCCAAAACCAAGAGACCCATGCTTAACCCACTGAGCCACCCAGGCACCCCTAGAATATACACATCCTAATGATATAAATGTACTTATTTATTTATGTGTCTCTGCAGAATTGTATCCTCTATAAAAAGGAAGCATCTGATGACATGCCAAAGGGGAGCCTCTTTCAAGACCTGGTCAACCAGAGTGTTCCATATTCCTGAGCAGGATGGTCAGAAAAGGTTTAGGACACAGCGCAAGCCAATGAGATCTTAGCCCCAGATTTTTGCTGGGGATCCCGAGAAAAAGGTTTTCCTACCCTGAGGAGTCAGACCTTCCAGTTGTGCTTATAGAGACAGATCAAGCCTTGAAAGTTTCACAGGATCCATTCAGACTTCTCAAAGAGAACTGATGCTCTGGGATTTATATCTAATACATATGTTGACATATCTCAGCATAGACTAATCATGATCTAATTAGCCTGTCTCTCTACTAGGACTAGAAAGGAATTAAGCAAGATTCAGCACTTCTAGATTATGCAAAAAAAAAAAAGAAAAATCCTGTAAGTCAGCAAGAAAGAGAGGAAATGCAATCTTAAAAAAAGATAAAGATTAATTCACATAAAAACGAGCCAGGGTGATGTCCCGCCCTTCCAGTCAGGGAAGAACAAATGAAAACACTATTGCACTGTCTTGAGCTTATCAACAATTCAATCATTAGAAACTTAGCAAATGCTAAACTCTGGTGAGGCTGTTGGATGATAAGAGTCCTCAGACACAGCTGGTGGGACAGCAGTGAGCTCAGCCTTGGAGAGCAGGACTGGAGCTGCCCTGGGGCCTGACAATCCCAAGTCTGCGTGCAAGGACACCCCACAAAAATTACTTTGCAAATGCAAAGGATAATGTAAACTGGTGAGTGGGCAACTGATTGCTTCCAGTAGCAATGGGCCAGACATCCAGGTGTCAGTCCAAATGAGAGCTGTCGATAAGATGGAACACTGCGCGGTGGTCCAAAGGATTAACTAGCTTCATGGATAGATATTCAAAATACTCTGTTGAATGAAAAAGGAAGAAAGTGAGAATTATGCTATTGAAGTAGGTTTTTCAAGACAAAACACTATGCATTTGAGGCAATGTGCATCCATGTAAATAAAATGATGGAAGAGTAGTTGGATGTGTGTACATGGCAAGAAGAGGAGGAGGAGGAAGAAGGAGAAGAGGAGGAAGATGAGGAGGGGGAAGAAAGAGAAGGGGAAGAAGAAGAAATGAGGCTCAGTATCATAAATGGAGGGAGCAGTAAAATTTTTAAAAACTTAAAAGCCTCAGACAAGCCAATGTTATGCCATAAATTGAGCATAGCCAACTAGATTCATATGAGGTCAAACAAAAATAAATTTTAGGTTATGATTTTTAGGTCGTAAACCCATTCCTTTTTTAAAAATTTAATTAAAACACATATGAAGTGATGATAGTCATGATTTAGAATTACAAACACACACACACACACACACATAAGAAAAAAAAAGTAATACTAAGAATAAGTCTCCAAAAATAAATGAATCTACAGAGGATGGCATACTGGCTGAATGAAATGTTCTCAGGCCATCAAAACTTACTGTTAAGGTCATAAAGCATAAATAAAATTTGCAAATCAATCTATGGAGAGCTAGTTTTGGAAAGACAGTGCAAAGTATCGTTTTTCAACTAGTAAAGTCAAACAAAAGATAAAAATGCACACAATACAAAATCTACAGAAAAATTCAAAAACTGTGGGCTTTATGGATGTGCATGGGATTATGGATGAAAGTACCTTTAGTGACAAAAGTTCTTAAAATTAATAATGCAAATATAAGAACGAATAGGAACAAAACACGGACTAAAAATAAACTGAGAAATGGTTTCCATCGCAAGGTTCTCTGGGTTTCAGCCGGATTGCTCATCTGCTTGTTTTCTTAATTGTGGCAAAACATACACACCATAAAATTTACCATCTTAACCATTATTAAACATATCTTTCATTAGCATTAAGTACATTCATATAGTTGTGCAGCCATCACCACCCTCCAGCTCCAGAACTCCTCAGCTTTGTATCTGTTGAACAGTAATTCCCATTGCCCCCACCCCCCAGCCTCTGGCCACCACCACCTACTTTCTGTTCCTACGAACCTTTGTCCTTTGATGTCTGGCTGATTGCACTCAGCACAATAACCTCAAGCTTCATCCATGTGGTAGCCTGTGCCAGAATTTCCTCTTTTTTTTTTAAAAGATTTTTATTTATTTACTTATTTATTTGAGAGAGACACACACAGCAGTGGTGGTGGGGTGGGGGGGAGGTTTAGCAGGAGAGGGAGAAGCAGACTCCCCGCTGAGTGAGGAGCCCGACCCGGGGCCCTATCCCAGGGCCCAAAGATCATGACCTGAGCTGAAATCAAGGGTCATTTAACCATCTGAGCCACCCAGGCGCCCCAAAAGTTTATATTACTTTCAGGTGAATGAGCTATTATTCCTGTGAATGGCATATGTGCATGTGTGGTTCACTTGCAGTCGATGCGGAATGTTGCTTCCGATGGCCACTGCCTGGGAAGAGCTGGGTTTGGCATAAACCTACCTCACGGAAGAACTGATGTGCTGGGTTCTTGATTTCCTTGCTCATGAGAAAGATGCAAGCTGCAAATGGAATGCTGGTGATTTCCGATGAGGAAATTTGAAAGCTTTGCTTGTAAATGAATTTAAAAGTTGAATCTATTTTAATATCTTGAGGGCTCGGCTGTTTGCCCTGAAGCTATCAAACGAGAGGTGGTGTGCAGAGGTGTAGAGATGGGGGTGAACGGGTGCCGGGCGATCTGTGAGGAGGCCCGGGTGGACAGGAACACCACGAACTCACTATTCTCTAAATATCCGGCCCACACCCAAGGTTTGTCGTCTTATTGTTGGACCCTTTAAGGGAATAAAGTCCTTGAGTTCTTAAGGTAAAGGCTTGCAAATTATTCTAAGACTAAAGCAAGAAAACGAAGAAAAGAAACCTAAGGAGACAGGATAATGTGCATTTTGGCAGGTATTACCCAATGACCTCTCATAATGATTGTGGCTCGCTCTCCGTCTCTCTCTCTCTCTCTCTCTCTCGGCCGATGAACTCAATTCAAAGGGAATTTGCAAAGGTCAAATACTACAAAAATGAACTGAGAGCGCTTATTATAATAGGAAGAGTTATTATAAATATGTGATGTCTTTTTCTTGTTGAAGCTTATGTTTTTCAATGTAATCAAATAGTGGAATGAATTTTGACTGGAAGGCTGGGGAGACTCAGGGATGTGGTCCTTCCACACTTCCCCTCAACTCTATCCACACAGGATGGTGGCTTCTAGAACAACGCAGATCTGCAGAAGGCGCCTGGGAGAATTAGCAGCTGAAGCGCTTAGACTCGACACCTGCGGGACCCGGGGACTTCCCTGATGCGCCCGCCCAGGAGTGACTGCTCCTGTATGGCGAGCTACCCCTCCTGCAGGCTGCAGGCTGGCGGGATCTCCAGGGACAAGTCCGGCCTCCCACCCCGCAGGTGCAGAGGCCCGGGCCTCATTCCTCCCGCAGCGCCGTGGCTGCTGAGGGCTGCAAACACGGCCAGGGCCCAGGGCCCCGTGGACCCCCCAGCCGGACTTGGGGGGCTTTGTGGGGGACAGAAGCGTGAAAGGTCTCGGTGTGTCGATTCCCCGTCGGATGACCCTTTTTGAAATACAGTAGGTTAAATTAAATAGATTTCTAAATTTAATGTCACCTGTTTCTCTTTTTTATCTTTTTTTAAACGATTTTATTTATTCATTTGAGAGAGAGAGAGCATGAGTGAGGGGGAGACAGGGAGGCGGAGCAGCAGGCTCCCCGCTGGGCAGGGAGGGGCACGCCAGCCCCAGTTCCAGGACCCTGAGCTCACGACCTCAGCTGGAGGCAGACGCTTCGCCGACGGAGCCCTCCGGCGCCCCCCTTTTATATCTTTTATTGCAGATATTAGAGAATTTTAAATTACGGGCGCCTTGGATTCTGTGGCATCGGGCGGCGCTGCCCCAAGGGGCGGGGGCTGCTTTGCGGGTCGCAGCGCGGCCGTTTCCTGGCGGCTCCGCAGACTGGGGGGTGTGCCGCGGCGGCGCTGGCTGCTCCACTCCGGGCCCTGGGGATCTGGGGTGCGCCTGCCTCGCCCCGGGACCTGGGGATCTGGGGTGCACCTGCCCCCCTCCGGGATCTGGGGACCTGGGGTGGGCCTGCCCCTGCTCCGGGATCTGGGGTGCGCCTGCCCCCGCCCCAGGCCCTAGGGATCTGGGGTGCGCCTGCCCCCGCCCCGGGATCTGGGGATCTGCGGTGCATCTGCCCCCCGCCCCGGGCCCTGGGCGCGCCTGCCCCTTCCACCCAGTCCGTCCTTCCAGCCACGGCCGGCGCCCGCACGCCCGCATCTTCCGGTCTCGGATCAGAGTCCGGCCCGGTGGGCTTGGGAAGCTGCCGCGTGGCCGCAGCGGACGCCTGCCCGTCCGCCTGTCGGTCCGCCTGTCGGTCCGCCTGCCCGTCCACCTGCCCGTCCGCCTGTCCGTCTGCCCGTAGGTCCGCCTGTCCATCCGCCCGTCGGTCTGCCTGTCCGTCCGCCCGTCCGTCCGCCCGTCGGTCCGCCCGTCGGTTCGCCCGTCCGTCCGTCCGCCCGTCGGTCCGCCTGTCGGTCCGCTCGTCCGTCCACTTGTCCGTCCGCCCGTCGGTCCGCCCGTCGGTCCGCCCGTCGGTCCGCCCGTCCGTCCGCCCGTCGGTCCGCCCGTTGGTCCGCCCGTCCGTCCGCCCGTCGGTCCGCCCGTAGATCCGCCGGTCGGTCCGCCCGGCCGTCCGCCCGGCCGTCCGCCCGTCGGTCCGCCCGTCCGTCCGCCCGGCCGTCCGCCCGGCGGTCCGCCTGTCCATCCGCCCAGGGCCGAGCCTCGGGCATTGGCGGGCGCCTACGGGGGCGGACAGCGCGGGCGGGCGGCAGCCTCCAGGGGGGCAGCCCGAGCTCCCGACTGCCGCAGCGCTCCCCGCTCGGGGACCGAGGCCAGGAAGGAGCCGCAGACGTGAACTAAGGGGGACCCACCCTGCGCCACGGTACCCTCGAGGGCCCTTCGCAAACAGAGCGCTGCCCGAGGACGCACACCCACAAGCCCGAAGCCACGGGGGCTTGGCACCTGCTGTGACTGTCTTTGCTGCTGTAAAAGTCCAAAAGGAAACTACCCCTTTAATATGAATTCTCGGCCAGCATTCTAAATGAGTGAGGCACCAGCACCTTGCAGATTCCTAGCCGTGTGTGAATTACTAATTTTTTTCCCACCTCTTAGATTTCAGGGGGTTGGGGAAAAAAATTTTAGCTTCCCATTTTTCTGTTTAATTAAAATCAGTTTCACAGTTATCTGGAATTTCCTTTTCACACCTCACCTGTTCAGAGTTAAATTAAGAAAATAAAAATAAATTCAGGATGATGCGTGGACTGAAGGGAGAGCTAAATCAGACCACGGGCTCTCAGCTAATGATCTCGCATCCAACTTTACTGAAAAACAGTTAAGGAATCAAAAGAAAACGTCTCCCACCTGCAGCAGGCCCTGTCTATGCACCTACCCCATCCTTCTTAACAATGAATATCCGACATCAGGTTATAAAAGCCTCTGTGGCTTATATTTAATGTGATTACTGATGTAGTTGAAAGCTACCGTCTTGTCTGTCTTCTATTTGTTCCATCCATGTCCTCGTTTTATTCTTTCACTGTCTGCCTTTGGATCTCTCGCTGGGGTGTTAGCTATAATTCTCTGTACATTGTTATTGAGCGGCTCCTTGTGGCTTTATACCATCCTCTTTAACGTATTTATCATCTACCTTCTAGCAGATTTCCTGGATTGGATAAGAATTTTAAAACCATGTACTTCCATTTCTATCCTGGCTTTCAGGCTCTATACTGTTGCCATAAATTTTACTTCTACTTATGTGTTAAATACCGTACTACATTGTTATTATTCTTGTCTTAAACAAGAAATTTAAAAACAACCAAAAAAATACCTTCACTCACAGAGTTACCATTTCCAGAGCTCCTGTTTTCCTGTGTAGAACTTCAAGCCATCACTTGATGAGATGAGCACTGGGTGTTATACTATATGTTGGCAAATTGAATTTTTTAAAAGTAAAATAAATTAAAAAATAGGGAAAAGAAAAGAACTTCAAGCCATGACTTAGACTATACATGACAGCTAAATTCAAAATGGATCATAGACCTAAATGCAAAACCTAACTGTAAAACTTCTAGAAGAAACATTAAAAGAAAATCTTTATGACCTTGGTTATGGAAAGATTTCTCAGAGATGACCAAAGCCATGAGTCATAAAAGAAAAAATTGGACTTCATCAAAATGAAGAACTTCTGTTCTTTGTTTGAAAGATACTTTTAATAAAATGAGCAAGCCACAATCTGAGAAAAAGTACTATGAGAAAGTATATATTACATATACTTTACATACATTTAATCATATAATATGATATATAATATATAAAACTATTATATAAGTTATGTGTATAATTATACATATGTGTATTATAGTTAACATAAATAGCAATTATAAGTCTATAATTTTAAATATTTAATACATAATATGCTATAAATAGAAATTTTATGTAAAACAAATATCAAGTTATATATAAAATGTATAAATATAAGAAAAATTAAAATGAGATTTGAATGTAGAACATATAAAAACTGTTATAAACTCTACTATGAAAACAAACCTAATAAAACAAATGGGCATAAGATTTTTTTGGGGGGGGCCATAAGATTTGAGCAGACACTTATTAAAGAGGATATACGGATGGCAAATGAGTGCCTTGAGAGATGTTCAGCATCACTAGTCATTAGGGTTGTACAAATTAAAACCACCGCTGCATACAAACTAGAATGTCACCTATGTGGGAAACAAAGGCAGAAAAATAATTATTAAATTTCCTTACTACTTACAGTCCATTGACAAGTCCTTGAAACAGGCAGACTGACCTTCCCCTAGGGACTCGATTGCCTGGCTTTTGACACTTTGCTAAGGCCAAAAGGCCATCTTAGCCCAACCCCCAGGATCCTGTAAGTCTATTTAAACACAAAAAAATTCCTTTGGAGACTTCTTTTATCTCTACCCACCCAGTACAAGATACATGTTGGCGATCATGCCCCACAAGTATGACCCACTGATACACACGTGAAGGGTAAGGGTCGCATTGAGCAAGGGACAGGCGGGGCTAGGTAGGGAGAGAGAGGTAGGGGGCAACATGATCAGTCTCACAGAAATCCCAGAAACACTGAGGCATAAGGAAACCAGATCCCTGCCCTGGTGTCAGAGGTGGGGTCTTTTTACAGCTGTCATATGTGACCAAGAAAGAATAAAGACCCCAAAGAAGAAGCAAGACATTAAAGATGTTATTACCAGTCCT
Source organism: Canis lupus baileyi (assembly GCF_048164855.1). Taxonomy (NCBI): domain Eukaryota; kingdom Metazoa; phylum Chordata; class Mammalia; order Carnivora; family Canidae; genus Canis; species Canis lupus. The sequence continues at coordinate 957,528 of NC_132873.1, read as the reverse complement.
CATTCAAACCAAGACGTCACTGGGATGCCTGGGGGCTCAGTGGTTGAGCATAGGCCTTTGCCTCAGGGCAAGAACCCAGGTCCGGGGATCAAGTCCCACACCAGGGTTCCTTGCATGGAGCCTGCTTCTCCCTCTGTCTGTGTCTCTGCCTCTCTCTCTGTGTCTCTCATGAATAAATAAATAAATAAATAAATAAATCTTTAATTTTTTTTTTTAAATAACCTATCTGTTGATTCACTCCCCTTTGCAAGATTCATTCTTCGGCTCTGTGAGACAAGAATCTTGCTCTCCTGCTTCGTCACGGCTTGCAAAACAAACTGGCCCTATCCAGTGTGGGCAAAAATATGGAGCAACTGGAACCCTCACTCACCACTGCTGAGACTGCAGAATGGTTCAACGGTGATGGAAAAAACCAGTTTGGTGATTTCTTAAAAAGTTAACACCTGCCTGCCACATGCTCCAGCCGGTCAATGTCTAGGTGTTTTCCCTGAGACAGACAAAAGCGTATATCACTATGAAGACTTTTCCCTGAATGTTCATAGCAGCTTTATCTGCAACAGGCGAAAACTAGAAGCAATGCCAACACCCATCAATGAGGAGGTGGGTGGACCAACCAGTGTGTCCCAGTAATAGACCACTACTCCACGGTGAAAAACAGTGAGCTGCTGGTTCACGAAAAGACAGGAATGAGTCTCAAAATAATTCCGTTGAGTTAAAAAAGAGAGACTAAAGTGTGCATACTAAGTGAGTCCATTTATATAAAATTTTAGAACCTGTAAGATCTGTAGTGGCAGAAAGCACATTAGTGGCTGCCTGGGGGCAGGAGGGGATCCTAGTTTGGGGACAGACAGGAAGGGGGAAAACAGAAGAGCACGAGAAAACCCTCCAGGGTAATAGCATGTTTGTTGTCTTGAATATGACGATGGTCTCCTGTGACAGAACTTGTCCAATTATACCTTTTAAATAGATATAGTTTGTGGCACCAATTATACCTCAATACAGTTGTGAAAATAGGCAGAGCTTCTCTGCTTTTCTGCAGCTTATATGCCACTGGGTACCAACAAAGATAAGTGTATTTTATTAAGTTGAACCATATGATGTTGCTGATTTCGTAGGCAAAACCCAAAAACATTGCCAGTTTCCTGTGATCCGACCTCATGGATGTAAATGCCGCAGAAGAAACTGGTAAGGCCTTCGGGCAAATGAGAAGGAAAGCAGGGTGAAGCAATCAGAATTTCCAGGCAGAGACACAGTTTGCAAATTTTAAAGAAGTTGTAGTGTGCCCAGGGCAGATTTCTTTGAGACAGTGGCGTGCAGCAAATTCAGAGGAGAGACGGAGAGGGGTCACGTGGATCTGAGGGGGATGGGACAGGAACCTTGCATGCAAAGCAAAGAGCGAGTTAGGGAGCCAGCATGCCTCACCTGTTGAAGGAGTAAGAAGTCCAGGGTGGACTTTCAGAAGCTGAAAATGATTTTTTTTAAAGATTTTATTTGTGAGACAGAAAAAGACCCTCCATTGAGCAGAGAGCCTGATGTGGGGCTGGATCCCAGGACCCCCAGATCATGACTTGAGCCAAAGGCAGATGCATGACTGATTGAGCCCCCTGGGCGCTCCTGAAAATAATTTTTTAAAGAGATATTGAGGAGTTCTCAGAACACAAGGCAGAAAACAAGCCTTTGAAGAGACAGAGAAACAAGCAAAGAAAAACAGCAGGAGCCACAGACAAAGCCGGGCTGGAGAGACCCCCCCACCCCGACCCTAGCTGCACTGGGGTCTTACCTGGGCCCGCTTCCCTCCGTGCCCTGCGCCCTGGCAGGGGTGTCCACACCACTGTGGCCAGCTTCGGGGAGACCTCTGCCGTGATCCGGAGTCTTCCACTGTCAGCTCCACATTCACACTCCGGTGGGTACATCTGTCCCACCAAGGTTGGGAGGTGTCCCCAGTACTCCGTGCCAGGACGGGAGGGACAAGCATCTGAAATCTTCAGCTTTTGCAACAGGAAGGAGGCCCTGCCTTCCTTTCGCGCCTGCTCTTTTGGGGCATCCACCCTCCGCGGTGGAGGCAGGGGAATGAAGTCGTCTTGAGTTTACCCACCAATGCGCCGCCCACAACGCCCACCAGGAGAGCTCTGCGAGAGAGGGCACCGTTAGTCTTGAATCCGATGTGCCATTAAGCTCAAGGAGGGGACAGAGGGGACCAGAAAAGGATGGAGGAGCCTCGGTAGCTGCACTAAGGATAGCAGCTGGGGGCCAGCTAGGGGACGGGGGGCTCCATGCCCTGAGCCTGGGGCGTGATGCCCCGCAGTGCCTCCCTTGAAATGCTCGATGACCTTATCTTTGGGTTCATGTGAGGTTGGACAGGAGCATCCACGAGGGTCAGGGCCTCCACTTAGGCACCTCCCGCCTCCCAGGAACAGGTGTTGGGGACCTGTCTCTGCTGCTCTGGCCCTTTGGGGGCCTGAGCTCCGGCTGACCTCGGGGCATCAGAGGGTCAGGGGTGGGCTTGTGCCCCGGGATCCGAGGGGGCCACTCTCACCCCTCAAGTCTCCTGGTACCAAGAGATCACAACAGTCACTAGCAAATAAAAGCCACCACAGCCAGCGGAGGAAGGGAGACCACGGGAGAAAGGGAGAAGCTCTCTTCCCCACTTTCGGAGCAGGACCCCCACGCTTCCACTTTGCACAGGGCCAGGCTGGTTGGGTACCCAGCTGCATTTAGCAGGGGCGGGAAGGCTGGAGCTCCAGCGCCCAGACAGCCGGGAAGTGGTTCTCGGCTTGCCTTTGGCATCCAGGGTGCGGAAGCCTCTTCCTTTTCCCCTCCCTTGGCTGTGCACTAATTACACAAAATGTCAAAAAGCAATTACAGTGTGCCACATGCTGGGTTGGGGACTGCAGCTGCTGTATGGTGTCGAGGGTCAGTGTCCCCAAAAAAGTGATATTTGATCTGAGCGCAGAGTAGCCCCTGACTGGAGGCCAGCCCGAGGGATCTGGGGCGGGGCGGTGGGGGGAGTGGGCACTGCAGACCGAGGAACAAAGCTTCCGGGGAGAAGCCGCCTACAGAACAGCAGTGGAACAGGGACTGTGCACAGAAGTCGTTTCACAAAGCAATGACCACGACTCATGATACTTAACTGAGGAAATGCTTCTTTTCTTTGACCTTTAAGTAGGAGCTGTTTAATCTACTAAGTTACAGGCTTCATCAACTCCTGAAGGGTATTTTCTTTCTTTCTTTTTCCTTCCTTCCTTTCTTTCTTCCTTTCTTCCTTCCTTCCTTCTTTTCTTTCTTTCTTTCTTTCTTTCTTTCTTTCTTTCTTTCTTTCTTTCTTCTTTCTATTTAAGATTTTCTTTATTTATTTGAGAGTGAGAGAGAGCGAGCTAGAGGAAGGGCAGAGGGAGACACAGGCTCCCCGCTGAGCAGGGAGCCCGACTGGGGACTCAGTCCCAGGACCCTGAGATCATGACTTGAACTGAAGGCAGGTGCTTCACGGACGGAGCCCCCCCAGGCGCCCCCCTTGGGTATTTTCATTGACTTTGCCCCCTGGAGAGTGCTGACAGGCTGTTGCACGCTGGCTGTGATCTGTATTAACTACCATGAGCTGAGATCAAGTGCCTTCTGGTGACCTCCAGCTTTCTCTAAAATACCATTTGGGATAAATGTGCTCATTCAGCAAATCTTGCTTAAGCGCCTCTTGTGTTCAAAGTCTGTAGGAGAAACTGAGGAATAAAACCTCCAGGTTCTTTGACATCTACCAGTGGGCAACAAACAAGTACCTCACCCTGAGAATTTGATGAATACCGCAAGAGATACAAACTGTAGCCTTGCAGTCCCTCTTATTTATGGGTTAGTGGTGAGAGGTTCTGTGAGCTGATCAAGAATCCTTGTATATCAAAAACCAGTTATAATCAGGTTAAAAATATATCTTAATAGAAAACTCAGAATTTTGTCTATCCTAAGTTTTCCAAATTCTTCCTTAATTTAGAAGCTTATCTAAGCATGTTTTAAAAATTAGATTCCAGGAGTGCCTGGGTGGCTCAGTCAGTTAAGCATCCGACTCTTGATTTTGGCTCAGGTCATGACCTCAGGGTCCTGGGATCAAGCCCCACGAGAGGCTCCCTGCTCAGCAGAGTTTACCTGAGATTCTCTCCCCCTGCTCCACCCTTCCACTTGCGCACATGCTCTCTCTGTCTCTAAAATAAATCTATAAAAATTAGATTCCGAGTATGCTCCTTTCTTTTACCAAAATTTTCCATGAATCAATTTGCAAAATGGGTAAGATAAAAACAGAAGTCCAAGAGACATTTAGCATTTTCAAGTTGCCAGTTCTCAGGAACAATGCAATGTAAAACTCTCAAGATGACTAACTCACAGTCCTGGTAAATCTTGTTGCTACACCATGTTTGGAGATGCCTAGGATTTAGACCTCAGTGTACTTTATAGAACACCTTATTCCATCCTTACATTCAGAAATAATAAAAATTGAGGTCCGAAGAGTCACCTGGCTTAGGCACAGCTATGCCCTCCTCTTTCATTGTCTATCTAAGAGTTGCTTCTCAGAATCCATGTTTTCATATAACAAATTGCACAGACTTGTAAGTAGTCCTGTTACCCAACCTGGCAATAAAGTGAAAGACTCAGAAATAGACATGAAAATAGCTCATCTCCAGGAGAACCTCTGCGAGCAGGGGCCCACTTTACACTAGGAACCCGTGATAGATGAGCAAAATTATGAGCCTTGAAGATGTCCATACCCTAATTCCCAGAACCCATGAATATATAAGGTCACTTGCAAAAGAGAATTAAGGTTGTTGGAAGAATTAGGGATGCTACAGTACCTGAGTGGTGATGACATTTAGTGAGGTTACTCAGGTGAGGCTTCCCTGAGCAAGACATGTTTGAGCTGAGATCTCACGGTCAGTAGGAGTGAAATGAGGCCACAAAGGCCAGGAGAAACCATCCAGGTGGAATAACAGTGTAGGCAGAAGTCCTGTGGCCCGACTAGCTTGGAGGGTACGAGGGACATACCCACAGTGTGACCAGAAGGGAGAAAGAAAGGGAAACTGGTATAAAGCGAGGGTGGAAAGGCCAGTAGAGACACAAGTGTTCAGATTTCTGTAAACCAGATGAGCAAAGTCCACCCTCGTCCTGGAAACAATAGCAAGCCATGGAATGAGGGCCTCCGCTCAAATGGAGGTCAGAGACCATTTATTTTCAGGATACAAATTAACTTGGATACTACATCTTCAATGAAAGATGCAAAGTAATCCAATAACGTGTTCAAACATTATGTTTTAGAAGGATGGCTCTTAAGTCTTGAATTCTGAATAAGTGTAACTTAACAATAAGTATTGCTCTTTGTAGAAGACTACGTGTCATGATAACTCAACTTTTTTTACAAATTGAAAAATTCATACCCTTTTGGTTAACTGAGTGTGTTTTCAGAAGAACTGAAAATAAGCTGGTCTGAACGGAATGTTAATCAAGTGTTCCTGCTGGTGTCATTGAGAGTGTGTGACAGACGTGCGTGCCATGCATTCTCCAAGCTCCTAGCGGACTGGGATCCAGTGCTTCTCAGAGATTCTGGTATGCTTTATGCATTATTTTCTGAACAGCTGATGTGATCACAGGACAGGTACGGCAAAAACCCCTGGTGTAAGGAATATAGGAAGGAGCCCCTAAGCCCAAAGTGTAATCCTACCCAGACACACATACACACACACATGCGCGCACGCGTGTAGACAGCTAACGAGTTAATCGAATCACGCGTGTACATTTCATGAATGGACTTTACTAAAAACAATAAAACTACATGAAATTGATACCATCCTAGGAAATCCAAGTCTACATACTGTCGTTTCTATGGCAACCAACCAGTAGGCCATGGCCCTGATTCTCCAGCATAATGAATTTCTTACATGTTGGAATGATCCAATGTTTCTAAACATCCCAAAGAACTTGAGGAAGTCTCTTTAAAGAGACTTAAACACATAAACTGAAAAAAAAAATACATATAAAATACATGCACACACTCTATCTAAATCTAACACAATTGTCCTTCCATTTGTTCTCACTTCATCCTTGCAGTTCTGTGTCTTAGCGGAAAATGAGAGGGCAGATCGCGCATGTAGCGGAGCTTTTCTTTCTCAAAAGTCTCCTATGTTTATTAGCGTGAGTTAGTTCAGTCGAATCATTATTTTGGTCTGGATACATTTTTGCACAGTGAACTGCACCTAAAATGTGAAAAGGAAAGATCAGGATACCTATACAATAAGTATTCTTAACCCTGCCTGCATAATAACATATTGTAAAATTATTTATGCCCAGGCCGATTCCTAGAAATTCTCATTTAATTGTCTGATAGTTATTAAAAATACTTATTATTCTTTATTAATTACTAAGTGGTACAAATAAATGTAAAGCTATAGAAAAATACCTAAGCTTGTCAATTTAGAGATTAATGTTTTTAATTAATCTCATTCTTTAACTCAGGATTGTAATATGATTTAAGCCCCCAGGCTATGAGTTTATTCCCTGGAAGTTACAGGCAGAAAGTTATCAGCTACGAGGAATAAGAACAAAAGAATGGTTTATAGTTTTGTAGAATTTTAAAATATTTCTTTTTTTAAAGATTTGTATTTATTTGAGATAGAGTGGGGGAGGTGGAGAGAGTGGAGGGGGTGGAGAGAGCACGAGTATGAGTAAGGAAAGAGGCAGAGGGAGAAGGAGAAGCAGGCTCTCCACTGAGCAAGGAGCCTGACATGGGGCTCGATCCCAGGACCCTGGGATCATGACCTGAGCCAAAGGCAGACACTTAAGTGACTGAGCCACCCAGGTGCCCAAAGATATATCATTTTAATTAAGTAGGGCATATCTAGTCCCTCTATTTTACAGACTTAAAAAAGAAACAAAGGAAACTCGAATAGTTTTCTTGCAGTTACTGATGAATCCTGAACTAGAGCCCAGTTCATCAGGCCCCAATGTCTTATCTGTCTTGACTTGACAGTGAGCTAGAGATATAGGGGCCACACCCCCACCCCCAAATATTGAATACCTGACTCTTCTTTGATTGATCTGCAGGCACTGTAGGTTGGGGAGGGATCTTTGAGCTTGAAATCACCATGACAGCTTTGCAAATACCACATTCACATAACAAGCAACAAAATTTGATTTTGCAAGAGGATATAACTTGAACATCTCATCAAATACTACAATTGGATTATTTGGGTCATTATAAAGCTCACCAGTAATCTCCAACAAGTGAAAGTTAATTTTTGGTCGATGGATCCTTGCATCCCCCATGAATTACTGATCTAAGAACTAAGCAGACATGGTCATCGATCATTGGACACATGGTTTGCCTTTTGCCTAGCATCCAAACTTATTTAAACAAAGCAGCTCATTTTAATAAGTAATAAGATTCCTGAAAGAACGTAACCTCATGTTACTTGATTACTGAAAGGACTTGTAGGAAAACTTTCAAGTCTAATAGTTAACCAGATGGTTCGTCTTGTCACTCTTTGGATATTCATGACTGTGTCCCCTTCAATGTAAAGAGCTAGCAGACCTTCCCTTACATCTTTTATGACTCCCGGGATCAAGGGAATCATAGGGAAGGACAGGCTTGCATCCTGTCTCATTTAGGCCACCACAGAACTCACTTGTGTCAGGAATAATCTGAGCTATTGAAACTCGGAGCCAAAATACCTGAACATTGCTGACATCAAAAACCACAAGGAAAAAAAAAGGTATAGGGGTTGGGGAAAGATTGAATTTTAGATCCCAGGGAGCAGAAATGAGGAAGTATAAAGAGAAAGATTGTAGGGACTGATCTTTTTTTTTTTTTTTTTGCTTTGTTTTCTTCTGCAAATCTGGATTTCTTGAAATGGCTAAAGCAATCCCGGCTTAACCTCTTAAGAAAGAAATTCCTAAAAACCCAATGACCTCAAGGCACCTGGATGGCACAGTCAGTTAAGCGTCCAACTCTTGGTTGCAGCTCAAGTCATGATCTCAGGGTAGTCTTGGAGAGAACTCCACGGTGGGCTCCTCACGAACACTCTCTCCCTCTCTGTCTGCCCCTCCCCCTGCCTCTCTCTCTCTCTCTCTCATAAATAAATAAATCTTAAAAAAAAAAAAAGAAAGAAAAGAAAACCCAGTGACCTCAGTACAGTTATTTCTCATGGAGAAATCTCTTCAATATGCTAACTTATAACTTCTTTGCCACATACCTAAAGATAGCATGATACATTAAAACAGCTTTTCACTTGGCTGGTGCCTATATTTACACAAGAATGTTTATATACATAATATTCTTTCTTTGTCAGCTGAAAGCATGCCCTGAGCCCCTGTTCTCTGGACTTTCAACTGCCTGTGTATATATCAGAGGTTGGATCCAGACTAAGCAGAGAAAATTAAACATTTCTTAACCTAAGAAATCACAGTCAAGCTGAAATAAATTCCTAATATCGAACAAGTCAGCATTTAGGAAATGCTAAACTTCCTAGATGAGGTCGCAATAGTGACGTTGAATAATCAAATGCAGACTCCTCGGTAGGGTGTAAAGGCCTTTAATGGTCTGACCCCACCCACGGGTCCGACCTTATCTCCCGCCACTGGGATATCACCCCCGCTCTGCTCACCTCTCAAGCTGAGCCCCAGGGTGGCACCACAGCCCCGTGCCTCTCCACTTCTGTCCTCATCTACATAGAACAATACGCCTCTCCCCCTCTGATGTGCAAATTTCTGCTCCTCTTGCTGCCTGAACTCAGTGCTTCTTGTGAACTTTTCCTTCAGCTTTCACTATTGTTTCCCATTCCATTTTCAGAGCTACCTTCACACCCCTGCACACTAATTCTGGGCATCCACGATTGTACCTGGCTGGCAACTACACCAAATAATCAGAATTATGAATAACGGTTATAAGTTGGACACATCCAAAGTCTAGCTGCTGTATCAAGAATCTAGGCATCATCATAATAGTTTCCAGCTCTTGGGAGATAGAGACAAAATACAGGAAAAGTGATCTTGAGGGCTGGAATGGAGTGACAGACAGGTGATAATTTCAACGGGGAGGATGGAGTGGGCATCCCTGAGAAGGTCGCCTAGGCAGAGACATGAAGGAGATGAGGAAGTGAGGAAGAGCTCGTCCCCGACTATCTCAGTGTGCCTTTCCCAGAGTGAGGGGGATGAAAATAGTGGGAGTGACGTCCGACAGGAATGGGGGGACCCTGCCTGCCTGCTGTTGTAGGGACAATGGCTTTCCTCTAAGGGAAGAGACAATCATTGCACAGTTTTGAGCAAAGGAGTGGTCCTGAGGGATCGCTCTTGCTGCTGGGGATAGGATAAATGTAGAGGCCAGGGCAGGGACACAGACGCGGGGTGGGAGGCTGTTCTAACAACCCACCTAACAGCAGGTGCAGCCACAGAGGCTGAGCAGAGAAGAGCTGGAGTCTGAGAAATCATGGCTCCAAAAAGATTTAAAAAGTCTTGCAAATAGATTTTATTTTTAAAGATTTTATTTATTTATTCATGAGAGACACACAGAGAGGCAGAGACACAGGCAGAGGGAGAAGCAGGCTCCATGCAGAGAGACTGATGCGGGACTCGATCCCCAGATTGGGATCACACCCTGAGCCAAAGGCAGATGCTCAACTGCTGAGCCACCTAGGAATCCCTTGCAAATAGATTTGAGGTTTTCCAAGCACATACATCCTTGGAACATGGTCTTGAAAAGGTTTCTAGCTCTAACTTAGACAAGATATTTGGAAACTGTGATGTGTGGCAAGTATATTAAGAACACAAAAGCATCTCTGGTTTTCCTGTCAACGTCCTCTACATAGTTATCTTTTTATGTTTACATTTGCACAATTTGACAGGGGTGTGCAGTCAAATATAGTAATGCAGACTTTTAAAAAAAAAGACTATTCTCATCCCCACAGGCATACAAGGATTAGTTAATGCACAGCACAGTGACCCAGGCCCACATTTCTCAACTCCCAAACGTAAAAGCCTAGTGTCAACAGGCAACACATTACTCCCTTCCTGCACCCCGGCCTTCCCAAGAAGGATCGATCGGCTGGTGTCTCCATGGATTTCTTGTAACTTGGATCCTGGCACGGATGGCTGGACTAGTTAAACATAATACACACAGCTGTTGCCTACCTCTCATACACCAGGTGAACCAAGGGAGGCGTCGGGCATGGTTGTATACAGGTCATCAGTAGTGATCTCAGATCCCCGCGCTCGCTATAAAACCAAGATCCCCCAAATCCATAAAAGAATATGCATGCTTAGCAATAGAAAGGAGTAAACCTTCCATACAAAAAACTACATGGATGAATCTCAAACGCACTATGCTAAGTGAAAGAAGGCAAATTTAAAAGGCTACAAGGCTGCCTGATTCCATTTAGAACATTTTGGAAGAGGCAACACCATAGGGACAGAAAACTGTACACTAAAAGGAGTGAGGTTACCATATGTAAATTGTACCTCCACTTTAAAACATTTTTTAAAAATATGCTTAGGACTCATCTCCTGTCTAAATCAAATTTAAATTTGAAACTTACTTGTGAGTGTCTAAGTGATTTCTCTCATTCAAGGAAGATACAAATGTAAAAAACACAGTCTATAGGATGGGATTTCCGGTCCCTAGAAGGTGACCAGGTCACTGGCCTGGGAGATGACTGTGCACGACTATTATTTATTTGGTTTTTCCTTTGTGAAAGATGCCCTCCAAAAAGTCTCAACTCATCTAAGTGGGTTGCAAAGGGTCTTAAAAAGCAAGTTGAAAATCCCCTTGTGTGATTCTTGTACAACCGCTAATTTGCTTTGGCAGTGGTTCAGGATCCCTGGGCTTTTTGGCCCGTGAATAAATGATGGATCTGCAAGAGATTCTAAAGTTCCAAGACTTGGACTGTCATTTGCCATGTCCTCAAGACAGCGGCACACAACAGACGTGTAAGGCAGCACGCTCGTCTCAGGGAAAGCCAGTCTAGAGGAAATGACAGGTGTAATATAACGGATAACACACAAAAATTAGCTGCCGATGGAACTTTGCAGACAGGAGATCAATGTGAGGTTGAATAATTATTGGAGGCTTCAAGCAGGGACTGAGCTAAATCTGGGAATTTGTGCAAAGACCAAAAATGAGTGCATTTCTGGCAGCAGAAACGACCAGCGTCTAAAGACGGTCAATAGGAAGGAAGGGAGGAAACAACCTGGCACCAAACTTGCCTTTCATCTCAGCAGTAGGGTCATGTCTTTTCAGCTAAGGGGTGAATCTGTTTTTTCATGGCTCTGGCACACCCTGAAGCCTAAGCTTGGCTTTGCTTACATCCAGGAGGGTTTAGCTGCCAAACCTCATTCCAGCCAAGTTCACACCTACCACAGAGCTTACATATCCAGGGGTCTCCAGAGCTGGTTCACAGACTCTAACCAATGCCCCATTATTACAAGGCACAGGATAAGATAGTTTTGATTAAACAGGGGGAAGAAGTCTCAATAACATGTTTGCTGAGTATACAACATGTAAATGATGCCATATGAGGTGTCCTGGGATGAGTAGAATTTCCTTAGTTCTCTGGGGCTCTCCAAACACACATGTCCATTCTTACAGTAGAAATACACGTTGGGGTCAGGATAAAGAAAACCATAAGATGGGCAAACTACTTTCTATCTATAATGCTAGAGGGACTTTCATATTTAACTTTAGTGCATTCTCAGGTGAAAGATTAATTTTTTTAATGGAAAGCTTGAAATTTGCAGCTACCAACCCACTCATGTTCAAGACAGATTAGAGTTCTAGGACCTAAAGCAGAAGGTAAAGTTCTGAAGAAGAAGGAGAAGAAGAAGGAGGAGGAGGAGAAGGAGAAGGAGAAGGAGAAGGAGAAGGAGAAGGAGAAGGAGAAGAAGTGGGAAGAAGAAGAAGGAGGAGGAGGGGGAGGAGGAGAAGAAGAGGAAGAGAAGTATATTTGGCAAATCAGAAAAAAAAAAAAATCAAAGAGAAAATTCCAGTCCTTCAAAATGTCGCTTTCAGTTGCTTTCCATAAGACGCCACCCAGAGACTTCAGGTGTAGTTTGTTAAAAGAACCAAGCTAGCATGTGCTGGTTGGTTGGTCAAGGGCAAGGTGTCATGTGAATGAGAACATTGGTTGTCATCAAACGACACTATCAGCTCCAGGAAAACTTTATTCTGGCATCAGCAGGGATGGACTGAATCCTGCCCTGTCCCTAGTTCGCTGTGTGACCACGGATGGATTACCTGTCCGCACACCAACGTCCTTACCCTAGAGTTGAGAATAATACTGCTCGCCTCCAGAGCTGTCATTACAAGTAAAGGAAAGTATGTGGAGCTGTCCAGCTGAGGGCCCCGCACATAATCAGTACCGGTAAATCAATGCTGTCCCCACGACACTGTGAACGTTTAATTTACGAAAAGGAGGTAAGGATGAAAGTATGCGATTAATACAAACCCTTTCATTTAAACCAATGATACGTGGAATTGATCACCAGACCACTCATCCAGGAAGGGACATCGCAGAGCAAGTGAGCCAGGGTTTGGGAGGTCAGACAAGTTTAAGTGCTGACCTGATCCATCGTCAATGAGATGTTGGGCAAGCCACCGACACTCCTTACATCTGGGTTCCTCCTCTGTAAAATGGGGCCAACACGGGGATGTTGTTGGGGATTACATAGGAGAAAGAACGGAAACTACTGAGAATGGGGCTGAGGCCAGCTGAGCCCTGGTTTATGGAAGGCATTATTTGTAAACCACATGGAACATAAATGTTCGTTTCTGGGCAAAGTTACTTTTTTTTACAAGGCCGAAACATTGGCAAGAGATCAAAGTGTGTATTCTTGGTCTTCTGGTTGAACAATTTTATCAGCTCTGTAAAATAACCTCTGAAGGCTTTCCCAGGTCACTGTAGGCTAGTCAGTAGGTCCTGGATTGGTTGTCATCTCTGCAGAGAATTCCTGCCAAGTGAACGGGAGAGGCAATGTCCCAGAAATAAAGTAAGTGATCCCTCCTTCCTTTTCATCAGAAGGCAGGATTGATAGGCATAAAATTAGTGATACGTGGGTAAGAGAAGCTAAGAATCCCCCCCAACGGGGAAAGGCACTGATGGTAGAGATGGATCTTACATGCCTATAAAAAGGCATATTCAGTCAACTCAGATCTTTAACCTGATAGGAAAACTCAGACCAAGCATACAAACGAAGTGAAAACATGCAAATTATGTAGCATTTCTCAAATCTACCCTTCGTTATCCTAGCAGAAAGATATCAAGGCTGCTTCTAAAAGAGAAAAGAGGATAATTGTGATCGTCATCAGTTACACAAAATTATCCAGGTGTATTTCATTCAGAATGAAAATAAATAGAGATAATTTCACACATCTTGGAGCTTTTGACACTGTATTTTTGGAGTGAGGTTCTTGAGAGGGTTGGGTACATGGCTCTAGTCTCTCTGTGACCATTCTTTTCCACTGGCTGTATAGGATTACTCCTATGAACTTTCTTCTGAAACGAACTGAAAAAAAAAAGGGGGAATTGTTTAAGACAGAATAAGAGGCAACTTATGGAAAGAAAAAAGAGAGAGAGAGAGTTTGTGCTTTCACATTCAGTCAGGACCATTTTCTAAATTTTTTAAACCAAGATGTGACTGCATTTTGGCCTATAGTAATCACTGTTGTATGTTTCGAAATGGCTTTTACAGTTTTTAAATTTTTAAAAAAGATTTTATTTTTTTAAGTAATCTCTATATCCAACATGGGGCTCAAACTCACAACCTCAAGATCAAGAGATGCATGCTCTACCAACTGAACCAACCAGGCATCCCCCTGGCTTTTACAGCTTTTTAATGTAAAAGATGATTAAAAGGTGGAAATGTAGAATTTTAAAATAATGTCCTGAAAGATGTGCTCGTCCTTGAACATGTGCCAATTCTACACTAAGCCATCAGAGGTTCTCAAGACTGGAGATCCGTGTTCCTCAGTTTCCTTTCTAAGGAGAAGCCCACCCCCTGTGTACCTGGAAAAGTAGACACTGCAGCCTAATTTTTTCTAATCTACTCCTAATTTCTGAGCCCTTTCCTAAGAGGATACCCACATGTTCATGGGATGTCTGGGTGGCTCAGCAGGTTGAGCATCCGACTCTTGGTTGGAGCTCAGGCTGTGTCCTCGGAGTCGTGAGATTGAGCCCCCTTCAGGCTCCCTGCTCAGTGCAGAGTCGACGTGAAGATTCTTTCCCTTTGCCCCTCCCCTGGCTTGCTCTCTCTCCTTTCTGTCTTTCTGTCTGGAATAAATAAATTCTTTTTATTTTTTATTATTTATTTTAAAAATATTTTTATTTATTTATTCACAAGAGATGAGAGAGAGAGAGAGAGAGAGAGGCAGAGGGAGAAGCAGGCTTCATGCAGGGATCCTGTTGTGGGACTCGATCCCAGGACTCTGGGATCGCACCCTGAGCTGAAGGCAGACGCTCAACCACTGAGCCACCCAGGTGTCCCTAAATCTTTAAAAAAATAAAATAAAAGAGGATACTCACTTTTTCTTCCCTGTTCTTTCTCTATCTCAGTCCTTCTCCTCCTCCATTAGTTTACCTGAAAAGCTCTGTTGTCTCTGTGACACTGAACAACCTCCATAAAATTATCCACCAGACTTTTCAGGAAATAGGTTGAATGCATTTTGGAGTTAATTTGGAGAGCATCACAGACCCTGAGGGAAAGAAAAGCGTGAACACAATTTTAATTTCCATTCCGCTGATTACAGATCCCAAATGTAGAAACAAAATGAACTCATGCTGGAAGAAATACTAGGCTTTAAACCATTGATACTGTTTCTAACAGGTTTAGATGGGCCACGTTATCAGTTCTAGCTGACGTTTTAAGTTCTCAAAGAGAATGATATACAAATGTAATTCCAGAGTACTCTGGGTGCCACTGGAGTTTTTAAAGGGATTTCATGCAAATTATAACAATTAATAATAATAAAGATTATAAATGTGTTTTTTTTTATTTATTTATGACAGTCACACAGAGAAAGAGAGAGGCAGAGACACAGGCAGAGGGAGAAGCAGGCTCCACGCACCGGGAGCCCGACGTGGGACTCGATCCCAGGTCTCCAGGATCGCGCCTTGGGCCAAAGGCAGGTGCTAAACCACTGCACCACCCAGGGTTCCCTATAAATGTGTTTTATATCGTGAATTAAACACCATACTAAGAATGAGAAATTAAAGGAAGAAGTTTAGTATTTTTGTGATCAGTATGAGTTCGATGATAAATATGTAAGCTATCACCACTTATTTAATTTTCTATATATTATTGAATAGATTGTACTCGACCATTTATGATCTCTGGCCTTAAAAAGATAATGGCAGCGTTTTCTCTAGATGCTCTGCACACTGCCAGTGCCCACCTGTTCTTGCTTGGACCCTGTGACATTGGTAACTTCCTACTCCTTTATAGAACCCCATCAAAGGTACACTGCTCCCTCCACCATCACTCAGATGCTTATCAATGCCTATTCGCTGCTTGCTTTTTAGATTTCTTCATCACTAATTCCTATAAATTACTCAAAACAGAGTCTGACACAGAGCAAAAATCCAGAGCAAATTATTCATTCATTATGTTTCATTTACTGTTATAATCATTGCTACTAATGGGATTCATTTGCCCCTCTCACTTTAAGATTTTGTAGAAGTGGGGACGCCCAGGTGGCTCAGTGGTTGAGCGTCTGCCTTCGGCTCAGGGCGGGAGCCTGCTTCTCCCTCTGCCTGTGTCTCTGCCTCTCTTGTGAATAAATAAATAACATCTTTTAAAAAAGAAACAAACAGGAAACTTGCCTCATCATCTCTGTACTGTTTGTTAAATGTCTACCCCCAGCTGAACCTGAATATTGACTTTTTCTTTTTTTTTTTTACTGTTGTAAGACAAATATTATTCCATTATAGTTCTACAGGAAAAGCTGCCTGAACAAGCTGAAATAGCTCAGTTGGGAGAGCATTAGACTGAAGATCTAAAGGTCCCTGGTTCAATCCCGGGTTTCAGCAGTGTTTTTGATGTTTATGCTAAATGTACCTTCTGACAGTCTTAACCCACATATAAGCTGTAAGGCTTATATGTAAGGCTCCCACACGTATCTCTGGGGCGCATCACTGGCTTTTCAGGGAGGGGGTGGTGTCAGGTGTCTTGGGAGCCCCTTCTATATAAGCCCAGTAGCTCTGTTGTACCTCCTGACTGTAATAATAATAGCAGACTTGTCTAGAATACTTGCTAAGTGTCGAGTTCTCTTCTTGGCTCTATGTATTAACTTATTTTAAATGGCCACTAAGGGCCCCTGGGTGGCTCAGTCGGTTGAGGTCGTGATCTCAGGGTTGTGGTCGAGCCCCATGTCAGGCTCTGTTGGGGTGTGAGGCTGCGTAACATTCCTGCTCTTCCCTCTGCCCCTGCCCCTGCTCTCTAAAACTAAATGGCCACTAAAATTCTCAGTAACTACCTGTTAAATAAACGAAGTTTGTGCCTGGGGTCTGGAATGTGGGAGGTATATGGTCAATGGTTTTTACCTTGACCACCATTATTGTTCCTATTGGCTGGAACTTCCCAAGCTGTAACTATGAGATGTGGGTTAGTTCTTCTTATTTGGAGGGTAGGGGTGAGGCTTAACTGTCACTTCCAATTGATGGGAGTCGTTTCTAAGGACCTTTGCCCCGCCATCTGCCACCTGATAAGGTAGACCATCGTTTCCCTCCTGATTATTTTTAAGTTCTGTATTAACAATTCCTTGCCTTCATATGGTCAGTGGAAAAGGATATTTTCCCACCGGCCTTTAACTTTGCAGAATAGGATTTACCTTCTTTTTTTTTTCCCCCAAAGATTTTATTTATTTATTTACTTATTCATGAGAGACACAGAGAGAGAAAGAAAGAGAGAGAGGCAGAGGGAGAAGCAGGCTCCCTGCAGGGAGCCTGATGCGGGACTCGATCCCAGGACCCCGGGATCACGCCCCGAGCGGAAGACAGACGCTCGACCCCTGAGCCCCCCCAGGTGCCCCAAGCTCCCCATTTCTAAACCGGAAGTGATAAATGATTTTACTTTTCTCGGTTGTGCTTGTAACTGTCCTGAAATCTGTGTTTCCCATTTAAAAATATATCATGGGCTCTTCTTGTGTCAAAAAAATGTCTCTAGTTGGCATGGCCCTCCAATAGATGCTGGATTTCTAGAGAAGTGGCAGCACAGCCACTTAATGAAATGGCAGTGTCCACCGAAGCCCAGTTCCGCCGCCCCGCACAGCCGGCCTGGAAGCCAGCGGGGGCCTGCGGCTCCCAGGACACCGCGAAGGGGAAGGCGACACAAAGGCCGCGAGGCCCATGAAGCC
Source organism: Canis lupus baileyi (assembly GCF_048164855.1). Taxonomy (NCBI): domain Eukaryota; kingdom Metazoa; phylum Chordata; class Mammalia; order Carnivora; family Canidae; genus Canis; species Canis lupus. Next base: position 940,163 of record NC_132873.1, on the reverse strand, counting down.
AGCTGAAAAGCTGCGGCCTCAGTCACGGCTCCCCGAGTCCCCCGTGTTCTAGGCGACCCCAGAAACAGCCGTGAGGAGCCCGCGAGGGACTCGGAAGGTCACCGGGGCCCGGGGTGGCTCGTCGGCCGGACTGGCACGAGGAGGGGACCCTGGGTGACCCAGGTGGGCTCACGGTGACCGAGCGCAACCTCGAGGCCGGCCACGCAGAAGGCAGCATGAGCGGGCGGCCACCGGGCACTGGTGGCTGCTGGGGGACGGGCCACCGGGAGCGGGACCGCCTGGGTGCTGGCTGGCTGGCTGCTGGGCGCTCCCGGGCCTCTGCCGGCGAAGGCAGCCCCGCTATCACCATGGCCCCGGCCCCGATGGCACATGGTCCCGGCCCCGAAGACATGGCAGTCCCGGCCCCGATGACGCGGTGGTCCTGGCCCCGATGACTTGGTGGTCCCAGCCCCCCTAGACTCGGCGGTCCCAGCCCCCCTAGACTCGGCGGTCCCAGCCCCAGTGACACGGCAGTCCCGGGCCTGATGACACGGCAGTCCTGGCCCCAGTGACTTGGCGGTCCCAGCCCCCCTAGACTCAGAGGTCCCGGTCCCGATGACTCGGTGTCCCAGCCCCGATGGCACGCAGTCCCGAGCCCCCTGACTCGGGGGTCCCAGCCGGCCCCACTGTCACAGTGATAGCGGCCCGTGGACGCTGACCGGGCCCGGTCACCTCCACAGCCGTCAGATACCACACTGGCGGGGTGGCCGGTCACAGAGTGTGTGCTACTTTGTTACGGCAGCAGTGAGAAAGTAGTGTAAGCTCACAAAAGGTGTATTTATTTGTGCCAAGGAGCAGAGGTGAGACTCCCGTCACCAGCCCGCCGCCGAGGGGACCCGGAACTGTCTGCTCCGGCTGGTGGCACACGCGGTCCCAGGGTAGCCACGGACCAGAGCTGGTCTGCATCGGGAGTGGGCGGCTGGCCACTGGGGCGCCCTCCCAGAGCCCGAGAGGAAGCCCCAGTGGCCCTTCTGCAAGCCCCTGGCAGCTGTGCTTGTCCTTTTTTTTTTTTTTTCCAAGTTTTTATTTACATTCCAGTTAGTCAACATGCAGCTTTCGATTAATTTCAGGTGTAGAATTTAGTGACTTGGCTCCTCCAGACAGTGCTCGGCGCTCGCCACCAGTGCCCTCTTGACGGCCCGTCAGCCCACCCCCGGCCCCCCCTTCAGTAACCATCGGCTTGTTCTCTAGAGTTAAGAGTTTGTTTCTCTATTTACCGCAAAGATACAGATGCAGTGAAGCGCCGGGACACCTGCATCCAATGTTTCTAGCAGCAGCATCCACAGTAGCCAAACTGTGGGAGGAGCCTCGGGGTCCATCGACAGATGAGGGATAAGGAAGCTGTGGCCTCTGTGTACAGTGGGATAGTCCTCAGCCATTAGAAACGACAGATCCCACCATTTGCTTCCACGTGGAGGGACCTGGAGGGTATGATGCTGAGTGAAGTCAGTCCGTCGGAGAAGGACAAACATCACATGGTTTCACTCATCTGGAATATAAGAAATAGTGAAAGGGATTAAAGGGGAAAGGAGGGAGAATGAGTGGGAAAAATTAGAGAGGAAGACAAATCCTGAGAGACTCCTAACTCTGGGAAACCAACAAGGGGTTGTGGAAGGGGAGGTGGGCGGGGGGTGGGGGTGACTGGGTGACGGGCACTGAGGGGGGCACTTGGCGGGATGTTATGCTATATGCTGGCAAATTGAACTCCAATAAAAAAAAGTTTGTTTCTCAGCTTGCCTCTCCTTTTTCTCCCTGTGTTTATTCGTTTTGTTTCTTAAATTCCACACACGAGTGAGATCATATGGGATTACCCTCTAGCTCCATCCACGTTGTTGTGAATGGCGAGAGTTAATTCCTATTTTTGCTAATACTCCACCTCTTCTTTATCCAATCATCGGTCAATGGACACTGGGGCTGTTTCCACAATCTGGCTACTGCGGACGATGCTGCTATGAACACTGGGCTGCGTGTGTCCCTTCAAATTAGTATCTTCGTATTGTTTGGGTAAATCCCCAGCAGTGCAGTTGCTGGGTCACAGGGCAGCTCTGTTTCTAACTTCTTGACGACCCTGCACCCTGTTCTCCACCGTGGCTGCACCAGCCTGCGTTCCCACCAACAGTGTAAGAGGCTCCCCTTTCCCCACATCCTTGCCAACACCTGTTGTTTCCTGATTTGTTCATTTTATCTGTTCCGACAGGTGCGAGGGGGTGTCTCATTGTGGTTCCATCTGTGTTTCCCTGATGCGGGGTGATGAGCATCTTCCCATGTGCCTGTTGGCCATGTGGGTGTCTTCTTTGGAGAAACGTCTGTTCATGTCTTCGGCCCATTTTTTACCCGGATTATTTTGTTTTTGCTGTGCTTTTCAATGAAAGAGAAATCGCTTCCTCTGCTAGCAAAGCCTAAAACCGCGCCACTTGGCAAAGGAGATATTGTTCGAGGGGAGCTATGGTATCACCGAGCAGGACGCAGGAGACTGGAAAACAAGGCACTGACCGACACCGGTAGAGTGTACTGATCCTGCTTTCGTAAACAAAACTGGGTACGTGATATATGTGCATAGATATTATAATAATATTTGTTCACACTTATTATGTATTTACTCTGCACACCAGGAGCAACTTTAAGTATTCTGCATGCATTAACTCAGTTGCTTTTTATAATGACCCTGAATTGCAGAAATTGCTGTTCTATGAATGAAGAAGCTGACACACCACGATATTAAATAACTTGCCACAGGTTACACGACTGGTAAGTGGCACAACAAGAGTCGTGATGGCTTCATAAGAATGGAAAGAAGAAACAAGAAAAAATATATATAAATATATTAAAAAACCAACTGAATCTTAGAATGTATGATATTAGAAATTCTGATGCCTTAAATGCTTTATTTTATGCCTCCAAGGAATTCTATAGTTTGAAGGTAAGTTATCTTTGGTGAGTTAAAGTTTCAGATTCTTTTATCCTAAATAATTTAAAGATCTATAAACTCAATAAATAAGGTAGGTAAGATTGTAGCTAAATTCCAGTGTTGGTTTAAAATAGATTCTATGTGATTTGACATAGGAGACTGAATCTAGCATCACTTTATCATGGCCATACAAATTTCCACATTTCTTACATATTTAGGTAGAATCAGTGTGGTAAGAATCTGGTGACGAGCCTCAGTTTCCTCATCTGTAAAATGGAAATGACATCTGTTAGGGCTGAATTTTCCTCGCCCCCAAAATTTCGATATTGAAATCTCGACTCCTAGGACCTCGACATGCTACTGACATGTTACCGTATTTAGAGAGAACATCCGAAGAGGTGATTAAGTTAAAACGAGGCTGTTGGGGTGGAACCCCAATCCACTCTGACTGGTGCCCTTATCAGAGACACCAGGGTGCTCCTGGGGAAGGAGCAGCATGTGAAGACACAGCCACAAGAGCGCAGCCACTGGCAAGCCAAGGAGAGTCTCCCTCGGAGGGAGCCAACCCTGCCGCACCCCGACTAGGACTTGTAGCTTCCAGAACTGTGAGAAAATCCATTTCTGTCACCGAAGGCACAGATCCTGAGCTATTTTGCTGTGGCAGCCCCAGAAAACAAATACAACACCCAATGCACAGAGTGAGGAAGACTGAGCAAGGTCATCGATGGCAAAGGTACTAGATAACTACCCAGCGGTAATGGTATTGGGAGTAATACACAGATGTGAAACCAAAGACAGAATGCCAACTCTATTTTTTTTTTTTTTACAGATTTTGCTTTTAATTTCAAGGATTGACTCTCTGTTAATCCCTTTGTTTTGTGCAGTAAATGTTTATAGAATAAAAGCACACTGCTGTCCCAAATGTAAACCTCCTAATAAATATGCCAGGTACTCTGGGGATATAAAACATTTTCCAGTTACACAGTCTTCTGTCCAAAACTGGGGCTCTGATAATCAGATGATCAATGTAGTTATACTTCCTTTCTACAACAATTTGGTAGAAAAATATATATACTTTTTAATAACAGAACATTGCTTCAGCTTCTGGTAAGGCACAGGTTCATTTCTCATGTTTCTTTGGAATATAAAACTAAATCATTCTATGGCAGGGTACTTTCAAGCTGTGGATACCAGACATTAGAGTTTGAGAGGCTTAACCATTTGAACGAAAAATAAAATGACATTTTTTTTAGCAAACCTCTGAATGTTGTGGAAAAACAGCTTTTACCAAAATGAAACCCAAAAAATGTCAGAACGAAGGACTAAGAGTCTTTAACACCAATCTTCTCCTCAAGTCTATGACATTTCTCTTGACAGTTTTGCTCATATAGGCCTATTTCCCAAAAGTGGTTTCCCTCAGGATAAACCCTGGTGGTGGTAGACTTATAACAGCCATGTCTTGGATTTCTTTTCCAACCTGTTTTTTCTTTTTTTTTTTTTTTACGAACGCATCCACAGAGGCTTCCTCCTCCTGTGTGGCTCGTCATTCCATTTATCCCAACACAAGGGAAACATTGGCTCTAGGAGCCAAAAACCTGAGACTCTAAGTTATTAATTATGACACACGCTCAGTTTAGGGAATTAATTCATGGCATGTCAAGTATTAGAAATTCTTTTTAAGATTTTATTTATTCATGAGAGACAGAGAGAGAGAGAGAGAGGCAGAGACACATGCAGAGGGAGAAGCAGGCTCCATGCAGGGAGCCTGATGTGGGACTCGATCCCGGGACTCTAATCATGCCCTGGGCTGAAGGCAGGCCCTCAACCACTGAGCCTCTCAGGCGTCCCCAAGTATTAGAAATTCTGACGTTCACATATTAACAGGTGCTCTTCACAAAGCTGGCTTCCAACTGCTTCCAACTGCTTCATATGAAGCAGTTCCTGTTTATGCTCTTCTAGTGCATCGGTCCACAGTAGGGATCACCTGGGAGACCCGGCTAGGCAGCTCCAGGCCAGTCGAGGCAGCGGTGCTGGTGTGACCTACCTACAGGACAGGGCCTGCCTGCTGCAGTCTTGAGCCTCCCTCCATGTGACTGCTCACACTGGGGACACAGCTGTCATGCTCCATTTGCCTCCCTGCCAAGGCACAGCCTCATAATCCCACGAACTCCCGGATCCTCCTGACCCAGGTGGTCAGGCTGTGACCCCAGCTCCAAGGGCAGAACAGTGGGATGGACCAGGACTATCTGGGCTTCCAAGGCCCAAGCTTCCAAGTTTAAACCACATGACCAGTCCGCAACCTGAGCTGGAATCTGACTCAAGGTCCATATAGCCAGATTTCCCCAGAATATAATTTACTCCTAGAAAGCGGATGAAGTACCTTTTAGGAGCTGTGTTGACTGTTAGGCATGTCTCTATTCATTGTGGCTTCACCATACCGAATGCAGGTTTGGTTGTGGTGAGCATGACCTAGTTGTGGCCTTGATGTCACATCTTTTACACAGTGGAACAAATGGTCCCTTGGCCTCCGATTACATTCTTAACTTCCAACTGGCCATATTGAAATCTTATAGTCAAACATCTCTGGGCCTCAGTTTCCTTAGTTCTGAACTAGGCCATTTAGACCCTGGCCAGGTCCGACTTCTAGGATTCCCGGGTCATTAGCCAGGGGTGGGACAGAAGAGACCAGGGGGCGGAGGCGTGGTTACGACCTTCAGAGTACAACCCCCAGGACTCAGGATGATACCCCTGTGCCTGAAAGCCTTGTAGCTTCTACCCTGTATGCCGTGTTCTCCTGGTATGTCTCTCCGCTGCTGCTGACTGACTCACCGTTGACAGGCTGCATATTTTAAGCTAACTTCTCATTAGAGGCGCTAGATTTACACCACCACATTTACAGTTGATGCAGCTAGAAGCTCTTTTGTGGCACAAAACAGAGCATCTCTCACGCTCTGAATCACAGTAGAATGAGCCTCTAATAGGCTCCATAGGACCCTGGTTTCCAGTACATCAAGTCAAATGTTACGGAATTCCAAAGAAAGTAACTAGGAGCTATGGTTTAAATACCAACTTAAGTTGAAAATTGCTTCCACCTAGGGAGTTTTAATTGGTTATGATATTGTTTTAAAGTTTACGAAAATTTTAAAACAAAATAATAAGGAACTTCATCTGATTAAAAGAAAAGGCTGTCCATCATGGTTCTACCATGTTAGGTGCCAGAGTGATTGGTGAGGTGAGAACAACTGTGAAGTGCCTTGAGATGATCTTCTAAACTGGGATTTCCTGCCCTGCCACCTCCCCTCTAGACTTTCTTACCCAAACTTTGTGAATTTTTAAGTCACCCTTAACTTGGATGACACAGTTGGTCACAGCAGCCAGGTTATTTCATAAGCCTCAAAAAAACCCAGCAATTCACTTCCCACTTTTCTGCCAAGATCTAGAACCTTTGGTTTGGTCCTTGGTTAACTGTCAGGTGACCTTTGCCACCTAGAAAGCAATATTTAAGGAAATGATCTCCCCTGACTCTACTTCCTTCCCGTCCACACCAGTGAATTTGATTATGAAAATTAATCCTTGGGAAGCCAAGGGAGGGACAAAACTGTGTGTAATGGTTGATTAAGTCCGAACACAAGGTTTCTGTGTCTCATGAGGGTCCCTCTCTCTAGCAAACTCCCCATTTTCCAAAGTAGATCATCGGACAGTTTTGGATGTGCCCCTTGACCTTTCTTTAGCATTTGAAATAACAAACGGCTTCTTAGGCCCTCCCCTTTATTCTTAACCCTACAACCTATTAACATACACAACTACATGTAGCCTTTGAGGGGCTGACTCCCAAGACAGCTGAGCTCACTCTTCAAAAACACATTGAGAATCATTACTTTCTATCCTGTGATTATATCTTATTTTCTTCTTCCACACTCTTCTCTTCAATAGAATTCTCTTATTTTCTGAGGAAAAGTTCTTTTACTCTCATTTAAAGCCACACTCAAGGGGCGCCTGGGTGGCTTAGTGTGTTAAGCATCTGCCTTCGCCTCAGATCTCAGGGTCCTGGGATGGAGCCCCATGTCAGGCTCTCCACTCAGCGGGGAGTCTTCTTCTCTTTCTCTCTCTCTTGCTCTCTCTTTGTCTCAAATAAATAAAATCTTTAAAAAAAATAAAAAAAATATGGGATCCCTGGGTGGCGCAGTGGTTTGGCGCCTGCCTTTGGCCCAGGGTGCGATCCTGAAGACCCAGGATCGAATCCCACATCGGGCTCCCGGTGCATGGAGCCTGCTTCTCCCTCTGCCCGTGTCTCTGCCTCTCTCTCTCTCTCTCTCTCTCTGTGTGTGTGTGACTATCATAAATTAAAAAAAATAAAAAAATAAAAATAAATAAAAAAATAAAGCCACACTCAAAGCAGCCCACCATCTACAAGACTTTCATTATGCAAGAGGAAGAACCATCCCCAGTGGAAAAGATACTTGTGCTCAGCCCCCGGTTAATGTAAGAGAAATACTGTGTGGGCTGGTGACCAGTGTTGTTCCCTTCCCTCTTGGTGCCTGCTCCTTCTCTAGGGGACTTTCTGGTACCCCTCTGCACCTACTCTCCCCTGTCCTCCTTGAGCTTTCTGCTGCGGAATCCAACATCTTTTTCTCTGATCTTTATTCTCCTCCCCATCCCCACCTCCACACCTGAAAAGTACTATTAAGGTTGGGACCTTACACGATGGTGATAAACTATCAAAATTATTTGGTAGTGCTACAACTAGGTAAGTTTCCTCAAAACAATAAGTCCTAACTAAGGGAAATGTTGGTAATGGTGGAAAATTCAAGTCCCTGTCAAGTTTTCAGGACTGAGACTGTATTATCACATATAAACCTTGACTTATTTGAAAACTTTAACTTGATTAAACTTTAACCAGTTTAATCAGATTCTGGGCTTTCCAGCATCTCCTCCATGACCTTGAAGCCAGTCTCACCATTTCTTGCTGGTCCCTATTATGTGAAGGCGGAGAATTTTGAATGGCCTCAAGGTATTCTAAGATGTAGAAAAAAAATTACACAAAGTCATTTAATATGATTTAATTTTGATAATTCAAGCACCAGAACACTAGAATAATGCAATTCTTCTAAGTGCTCTGTGACCTCTTTTTTATATAGAGATATAGAGATTGAAAAATTAAATGGCTTACGTCAGGAGGGAACAAAAAAGTCAATAATAGAGCAGAGAAATGCAGCCATATTCTGCAAGTCTTAATCTATTAATCAACTAGGACACAGCTCTGCTGCCTAAAAGAGGCAGGAGAATAAAGATTCGGTTTGGGGACGTTACAGGCCTAGAAGTCAATACGTGTGTAGTAAGATTGCAGAAATTGAAAATACTCTGATATTCAAAACTTGTTCACCATTGAAACATTTCAGTGCTATAGCAAATACTGCCTAAAGTGCAATCTGAGATTATTTGCTTCAGAAGTATTTATCTGATTAGAAGAAGTGTAATGCCTTTCTCAGTTTAATGAGAAGGATGGGTGTTTAGTCATGTGCACCCCAAATCCCAAGACAATAATTCTATATAATTTACCATCAAATAGTTAATTCTTGTAAATTATTGAAGAGAGAAGAATTAAAAGGCATCTCTGAAATTAGAAAGTTACACCCATCAAAAATAAAAGCTTTTCTTTCACTTCTTTGCAAATTCCAGGTGATGATTTACTATTCAAATCACAGTTGAGATCACCCATTTTTTTAAATGATTTTATTTATTTATTCATGAGAGATACAGAGAAAGAGATAGGCAGAGACACAGGCGGAGAGAGAAGTAGGCTCCATGCAGGGAGCCTGACATGGGACTCCATCCTGGGTCTCCAGGATGGCACCCTCACCTGAAGGCGGCGCTAAACCGCTGGGCCACCAGGGCTGCCCAAGAGATCACCCATTTTAAAGCCAACTCAGCCAGCTGCCTTTAGAAATGGATAAACAACTATCAACTGTGTGTAGCCCAGGCATCTCTCATGGAGTTGTATCACATGGTGGGTTGGGGTAGACACAGCTTAAATTGGATGACCCTGTGAGTGATCAACCAATGTATCAAGTGATCCACCCCACTTCCAGAAATATTCTTCTATATTAAATGCATATTCCCCAGAAAAGTCAATGTTTGCTTGGATTGGTGCACTATCGCCCACAGCAAACAGAACAGTGTACTTTATTCTCAACCATACTATGAGGGATCCTGCCTGGGAACCACCAAACGAGACCCAGTTATGGTTGGTGAGCCCCATTTTCCTGCCACAAAGCTTGGGAAGTTGGTAGGGCTTACCTGCTGCTGAGGTAGTAGGGTGCGGGTACTTAGGTCTCTAAAATTAAGACACAACCACACTTCCTTATGACAACCATTAGAACACAGTGACGTGTCACTTAATACATGCTTGACCTTGTGGCCAAAGAGCAAATGTTGAAAGCCCACTGAGATTTTTATCCCCTTGGAACATTTGACTACAAAGGGGCAGAAGGACGTCTGGTTAACAGTGATGCAGAAATGCAAGCAGCAGAAGGAGGAAGAGCTTTCATTTCTCAAGTCTCATTTGTGTTTGTCCTTCCCATCCTGGGCACTTGATGGGAGCTCTGGACACCCTCCCATCGCAAAACAGCCTTCCCTTGGGCGCTGGGCCCACTGACCACGCTGGACGATCAGCTGTCAGCCTGACTCCAAGGGTAGCTCTTATTGGAAAGATAAGCTGGCATTGCTCCACTACTTTTCTGAGAATTTAGAGGATCCATGGTTAATCATGTGGAGGGTATGATTTCCAGTCTTTTTGGTTTGCCTGCTGCATCCTGATAAAACCAATATAGGCTTGAGTTTCCCAAGTTATAAAGGAGCCAAATAACACTTTACCATTTTGTTGTTTCTCAGTAAGGTTTTCTACAACCCTAAGGAAGTCTGTTGTTTGTGTTAAAGTCATTTTTAATCCTTAACACACACGTACACAGAATACCCTCTCTCTCCTTGCTAGAGATACTCATTTCAACCAGCATAATGCCCCAAATGACTGAATACAGACATCAAAAACGGGCTAAATACATAAAAGGGCACTTCACAAAGAGGAAATGAAATGCACATGGCCAATGAACACATGAAAAAAATTTAGTCCTACTAATAAGCATGAAAATGCAAATAGTGATGACTTGTTTTTTTCTCCTATCAAACTGTCAAACAAGTCATTTCAATGATAGTACTAAATGTCGGCAAAAGCCAGATGAGCTAGGCGGTCTTGTGCATTAGTGGAGAGAACTAAGTAAGAGGTCATTTCTGAGGAGCACACTGGCCACCTATACTAGGGCCTTCTAGAAGGCAAAGGAGCTTTTGTCTCCGTATTTCACTGCTAGAAGCCTGTGTGACAGAGAATGCTAGCTGGCCCCAAATATCCAGGCTCCCTTTCTTCTCTTAGAAAAAAAAAAATTCAGCTAGGTTCATAGAATTAAAACTAGATTTCCCAGCCTCAACAACATTAGTAGAGAAAAACAAATAGGATATAAAACCTTAAATGCAGTTTGTTTTGAAAAAAAGTTCTACATATTTAGCCATATGAAAAGAATACACAAATGTAAGCCAAGAGTTTAGCAACAAGTACCTCTAATAAGTCAGATTATGAGTAACATTTCTTTCTTTTTTTATATCTTCTATACTTTCCCCCCAAATGCCAATTTTAAAACCAGAAAAAATTATCAAAAAATACCACTGAAAACCAGAGGCTTCTATGATTCAGAAATGTTATACAAGTGTCAGTACAGTAAGAATCCCTATCATATTATATGATAATCATAGACCACAGCAGCATGACAAATAGCAGTCCAGGGCAAAGTAATGCATGCTAAATATTTTGCTCTTTAAGTATTTATTTAAAAAATTGTTGTTTCAAAAGGAAATAGTGGTTTCTTAATCACTGCCATCTTAAAATTTCCATTCTAGATCCATAGAGAGCCACCTTGGATAATGATGACGGGGGTGGGGGTGGGGTTTCACAGTGTTTAGGGTCCACTCTAGGAGGTCAGGTGTTTTTCTTTTTAAGATTTTATTTATTTATTCCAGAGAGACACACAGAGAGAGGCAGAGACACAGGCAGAAGGGCTCCCCATGGGGAGCCCAATGTGGGACTCAATCCCAGGACCCCAGGATGACTACCTAAGTCGAAGGCAGACACTCAACTGCTGAGCCACCCAGGGGTGCCTAGGAGGTCATGTTTAAAGAAGAAGAGGGGGCCTGGGTGGCTCAGTCAGTTAAGCATATGACTTCAGCTCAGGTCAGGACCTCAGGGCCCTGAGACTGAGCCCTAGGTCGGGCTCTATGCTTCTCCCTCTCCCTCTGCTCCTCCCCTGCTCATTCTTTCTCTCTCTCAAATAAATAAAATCCTTAACATTCATTTTTAAAAAATAAAAAACGAATAAAGAAGCACCATCCAACAACCAACAGCAATGAAAAGGGAAGTCTATTATTAGCTGGTGTATCTCCAAGTACATCAAAAGGACTAAAAGTCATAACTCAGCTGAGTCCCTCCTTCTGCTTCCTAATTCTGCTGAGGAAACTCTCATACACCAAACACTTTCTCTCTTCTTAGCACCAATCCAAGCACCATTTTCTCCCTCTGGTCAGAATCTTTTCTTCATGTGGCTTAATCTAACGTGCTTCCTGGCCTGCGTGGCCTTCTCCTCCTTCGTGATTAGAATGTAGAGAAGGCGATGGGGAGAAAGGGACCTGGCTAATAGAGGATTCTACGTAGCAAGTGGGGAAAGGAGGAGTACATGTAGGGCTAATAATATTTGTCCCAGCAAGTAAGGAGCAATTCTACCCCAAAACAAGTGATTGGATCCCTTTGATGGGTTATAAATTAATTACGTGGAGAGTATTAGTCAATCACTGTTCCTGACTTCATCAATACAAGCTGTGAATTTGGTCAATACAAGTACTTCCATTTCTGAAAAATGTCTCACGACAATGTAGGAAACCTATTCTTGAAACTTTTGGTGGAATGACAAAACTCTGACAACACCCACACACAAATCACAGTGTCTACTGAAGAAAGGTAGAGCTAGTGGAATTACTGGACTGTCACCACATCATGAAATAGTCAGTAACTTAGAATTCCAAAATCACTTTTTTGAAGCTAAGAAGAGACCTATGCTATTAACCTAAAGTTATTAATAGTTTTCCACTGTTAAACAGTACCAAGAATTATGACTCATATAATAAAAATATCATTTCACTGACATTAATGGCATTCTCGGGGTTGTAAAAAGCACTGCATGTTCCTTTGAAAATGAGAGTAAAGTTCTTTGCACCAAATTTCCGATATTCTTAAAACTTTTAGAAGCACCTTGTAATTCATTTTGTCTGATGGCGTATATATTAATTATAAGTAGGTCAAAAAAATCACATTTTTGTATCACACAAAAAAATATAACAATACTAAATGGGAAGAATAAGATCTTGAAGAACAGCTAGGTCTCCTTACTCTGCCCCTGTGTTGCCACTGCAAGCCAAAATTTGACATTTCACTTAACAATGACAAACTGTTTTTAATAAAATGGTCACTACTACCTCCGAGTGGTGGGTCATTCTCAGAGCTTAAATTTCATTAATTTCAAGTCCTCTCAGCCTAATAGGAGAGAATTTTGAGACTGAGGAGGTATATATTGTCTCAAGTTTAAATTCTGAACATGATATTGTAGTTTAAGGGACACAAAGAGTATATTTTAGTTAGAAAAGTGTACGAACAACTCATAAGTCTGTGAGGTTGGCCGGCTTTGCCCATAAAATCTGTGTTCCACAGAGAAGCAAAGGGCTCTCATTTCGTTTTCCAGGTGATGCTCATTGACGTCCATGTTTTGCTGGTGGCACTTCCATCTCCAATCATCAGAAACACTGAGCCACCAGGAATATAGAACTCTTCACTCAGGAAATGCTCTGTGGAGACAAAAGCATTGTTTTAAATCATTAATGCAATAGACTGGGATTGTCTGTTTGCTATTTCTAATAGTTTGTCAAAAATAAAAATTTGGATGATGGTTCTGAGGACTGGTCTGAGCTAGTGATGTGGCAAGTAGCTGATCCCACAAATTGCATAAATTTGTTAAAAATTAGCAGCTAACAATATAGTTGCCCAAATCAAACCCTGTATAATTAGTACATTAGATTTGGGATGACATAGTAGATCAAAGGCGCCTCTTTTCTTCCACTTTGAAGTGAACCGAACACACGAGGGAAAATAAACAATAATGGCAACTCAGTCTTTGAGGAGAATAGAAAACACTAAATAAACAAATCATGGAGAGAGCTGGGAACTTTGGGAAAAGCTGGCAAAGCACAGACTTCTTCAAAGCAATGAAGCATCCATGGGACAAGCCAATGACTTCTAGTATGGAACAAAAAGATCTATGTGCTTGGGCTGGGCTAGGGGATACAGAACCCCCCTGCAGCCCACTGGACTCCACGGAGTGGCAGGGAACAGGTAAGAATGTCATCAGTAAATGAAGCAGCCAACCCAGTTAGACAAACAAACAAAATGAATCCAAAGAAAGCATAAAAGAAATAAAGACTTTTCAGAACTAAATGACAGAACTAAAAGGATGAATTCAATGGTTCTCCGTTCCTTCCTCCCTTCCTTCCTTCTCTCTTTCTTTCTTTTTTCCCCATTCACCCTCGTGTATTACCTTCATACCAGTCTACTCCTCCAGCGTCAGAGGCCTATGGGCAGACGGCGACTCCCAGGCATCCCACGAAGTAGGCAGGGCACCTCAGAGGCAACCTTTACCCCCTCAAAACTGTCTCACGTTAGCAGTGAGGATTCTGGCATCACTCCAAATTGTCGTTTTCCTTACTCGTAGTTTAAGGCATCCAACAGTGGTTTCTTTAAATACAAAATGAGTTCTAGCAATCTTGGGGTGGAGTCCTTTGGGTTTTCTTCGTACAGTATCATGTCATTTGCGAAGAGGGAGAGTTTGACTTCTTTTTTGCCAATTTGAATGCCCTTTGTTTCCTTCTGTTGTCTGATTGCTGAGGCGAGCACTTCTGTACTGCGTTGGACAACAGTGGTGGAGGGGGCATCCTTGTGCTCCTGATCTAGGGGGAAAGCTCTCAGATTTTCCACATTGAGAGTCATATTCACTGTGGGCTTTTTGTAGATCGCTTTTATGATTTTGAGATATGCTCCCTCTATCCCTACACTGTGAAGAGTTTTAATCAGGATTGGATGCTGCATTTTGTCAAATGCTTTCTCTGCATCTATTGAGAGGATGATACAGTTCTTGGCCGACAAGCACATGAAAAATGTCCCACATCACTTGCCATCAGGGAAATACAAATCCAAACCACAATGAAATACCACTTGACACTGGTGTGAGTGGCTAAAATTAACAAGACAGGAAGCAACAAATGTTGGAGAGGATGTGGAGAAAGGGGAACCCTCTTGCACCATTGGTGGGAATGTGAACCGGTGCAGCCGCTCTGGAAGACTGTGTGGAGGTCTTCAAAGAGTTAAAAATAGCACTACCCTATGACCCAGCAATTGCACTGCTGGGGATTTACCCCAAAGATACAGATGCGGTCAAATGGCTGGACACCTGCACCCAATGTTCATAGCAGCAATATTCACAATAGCCCAACTGTGGAAGGAGCTTTGGTGTACATTGAAAGATGACGGATAAAGAAGCTGTGGTTTGGGGATCCCTGGGTGGCTCAGCGGTTTGGCGCCTGCCTTTGGCCCAGGGCACGATCCTGGAGTCCCGGGATCAAGTCCCGCATCAGGCTTCCCACATGGAGCCTGCTTCTCCCTCCTCCTGTGTCTCTGCCTCTCTGTCTGTCTGTCTGTCTCTCTCTCTCTATATATATGTATATATGTGTGTGTGCTTATATATATATGTATATATATATATCATAAGTAAATACATACATACATACATACATACATACATAAATCATAAAAAAAAAGATGTGGTCTATGTATACAACAGGATATCACTCAGCTAGCAGGAAGGACGAATGTCCACCATTTGCTTTGACATGGATAGAATTGGAGGGCATTATGCTGAGTGAACTAAGTCATCAGAGAAGGACAATCATCATATGGTTTTACTCATACGTGGAATATAAGAAATAGTGAAAGGGATTATAAGGGAAGGAGGGGAACTGAGTGGGAAAAATTAGAGAAGGAGACAAACCATGAGAGACTCCTAACTGGGAAACAAACAAAGGGTTTCAGAAGGGGAGGTGGGCGGGGGTTTGGGATAACTGGGTGATGGGCACTGAAGGGGGCACTTGATGAGATGAGCACTGGGTGTTATACTATATGTTGGCAAATTGAATTTAAATAAGATTATTAAAAATACAAAATGAAAATTTAAGAATCTAAAAAAATTAATCTGGTCATTCTCTAACATGGGTGATTTTGCCTACCACTTTCCAGATTGTTCCAGTGTAATTTGGATTATTCCAGAGCATATAGCAAGGAGAAAAACTCTCCTTTTTAAAAAAAGATCAGAGTTAACAATACCAAAACCTGACAAAGAAAACTCATGGAAAATAAAACTATAGGGGAATCTCAATTATAATTATCAATATATTAAAATAAAATATTAGCCAAAAGATTCTATTAGTATTTTAAAGCAATAACACATGATTCCAGGTCAGATTCATATTAGTGATGACAGTTTGAATATTAGGGGAGCTAATACAATTTACCATTTTTAAATATAATTTACTTTAATAAATCACATAAAAATAATATGATCGTCTTCATGATTTCTGAAAGGCAATTGTTAAAATTCAACATCTGAAAAAAATTCTATGTCTGTCCTTTAAAAAAAGAATATATAGATATTTTCACATCATGATTTTATGTACCATAAAACTTTCTATGAGATGCACATACATACATTTTCATGTTTTTGTTTAGTTGATTATAAATATAGATATTAAGTATTAAACGTATGTTTTCCCCTATGGTGAATATAAGGAAAAGAAAGCCTCTTTCCCAAAATAGGCTATTCCAAATATCTCATAGTCAGATACAGAAATGATTTCAGAAGTGCCCACATGACTCAAACAGAACCAAGTAAGTGCTCACCTAGAACTGTAGGTTATACTTGGAAAGAGGCTTTTTCTGCTGTGGAATGTCATGAGTATGACCAGATTTGTGACTGCAGAGCCTGACCGAACCTTTGGAGGTGTGCAGCATCCAATGGGATGTACTCACAAAGTTGTTAGAGTTTCGGTCCTGCAAAATAAGAAGGATATGAAAGAGGCGGCTGGTGGCTCAGTTGGTAAGTGTTTGACTCCTGATTTTAGCTCAGATCATGATCTCTGGGTTGTGAGATTGAGCCCCACACTGGGTGGAGCCTGCTTAAGATTCTCCCACTCTCTCTTCCCTCTACCCTTCCCCTCTACTTCCTCTCTTAAAGAAAAAAAGAAAGAAAGAAAAGAAGAAAGAAAGAAACACATGAAAAAATTTCAGAATATAATCAAAATTAAGAGTTCACCAAATCCAATCAAAGGTTGAAAGGAGCACTGGGTGTTATACTATATGTTGGCAAATCGAACTCCAATAAAATAAATAAATAAATAAATAAATAAATAAATAAATAAATACATAAATAAAATTAAAATAAAAAAAAACCTAATCTGATGTCAGAATTAAATAATGTGTAGTTTGAAAAGGGCTACCAGGCCATCCCATTTGACATGCATGGACTTGAAGTCTCTCTTGGTTTAATGGCCATGAAGGAGGGTTCTGTTTGTCTGTCTGGATGGTGAGAAACCGACCATCTCAGCAGGCTACTCCAGATCTTATGTCCTGGCTGAGACCTCAGGCTGCATGCAACCTCATTAAATATGGAAAGAAAAAGAATCTGTACACAGTGGATATTTTTAGCATTGGTAATGCTTAAGAGCATCTGAATACTTAACAGATTAACAGTCACCCCAAAGTAAAAAGGCTTTGGGGTAATTGATTTAGACTTGCGTTTTTTTTAGGATGAAAGGAACAAGAGAAGTCGACTAATGTTGTAAACAGTAAAGACCATTTCGGAGAATGTATGATTCTCCATATGTTCAGTTTTAATGTACTTGATTTATCAGAATAGTATCTAAGAACCTGGGAAGGTTTGTTAGACAGTTGAAGGACTTCAAAGGAAATTAAATCTATTAAATTTATAAATGGAGTTTAAATATGTAAGGGAATTTTACTAGGTTATACAAGCACTCTTAAGAGCCACTGTTGAAATTTGCTAGGTTTAAAAATAGATGATAAGATGTATAATTTAGTTTGTGAAGCATCAGGAAGAATTAGGCTTCTACATTTGTAACTTATTACGGTCCCTAATGTGACTAGAAAGGAATTTATAAGTTATTAAGGTTACAAATTTCTCTAAAGTCACATTTTAATTTTGTGTGTGCTGATTAGTCTCTGAGTAATCTTGTTTAAGTACAAACTACCCCCTTGATGGCATCAAAACGCTTGCCCTCCTGTGGAGATCACAAGCACCAAAGATCCACCAGCCTGGACGGCCCGGGGCCGTTTGCCACTGGAGAGGAGGCCTGCCCGGGAGCAAGGCCAATCCATGCAAAGGGCATCAGGAGAGGCAAAGATGATCTTTTTAAACCTCAGGGTCCCACCGTGCCTGAAGTCTGACTGCCCTGATTTGTTGTGAGTCAATACAGTCCTCCCTTATGCTTAAATTAATTTGAATTCACTTTTTTCTCACTTGCAAATAAAAGCTCAAGTGTTGGCAGCTCAGAGCATGTCCCCTCTTGTGACCTTCTCTTCTCTCCCAGCTTCGAAATCGACAGGTGACTGGAGGGCAACAAATGTTTGACCTTACGGGTCAGTCATCTGGACAGAAGTAGATTGGGACTAGAATCAGGCATGTTAAGCACTTCCATTATGTCAGTGGAACTCTTAGGATTGAGAGGGGGAAAAAAAGACAGCAAACCCAACAGGAGAGCAGACAAGAAGGAAATGGGCACATGAACAAATGGAAAAATGGAAAATGGACACGAATTCTATGTAATTCACAGAAGAAAGCTGAACTGGCATCAGAGAGGCAAATGTAAACAACCCTGAGATATTATTTCAATCCATCAGATGGTCAGAAATTCACAATGTTGATAAAATCATTAGTTGGTGGGGATGTGGGAAAACAAGAACTCTTTTTTTTATTTTTATTTATTTATGAGTCATAGAGAGAGAGAGAGAGAGAGGCAGAGACATAGGCAGAGGGAGAAGCAGGCTCCATGCACTGGGAGCCTGACGTGGGATTCGATCCCGGGTCTCCAGGATCACGCCCTGGGCCAAAGGCAGGCGCTAAACCGCTGCGCCACCCAGGGGTCCCGAAAACAAGAACTCTTGCACACTGCTGGTGGCACCGTAGCTGGCGTGTTCATTTGGAGAGCAATCTGGCAGGATTTTGTGAAATGGAGCACACCTTCATCCTCAGACACGGGTCGTCTACTCCTGAGTCTGTATCTCCTCAAATTCTCTCTCAGATGCCCAAGAGACCATGTACTTGTGGTTTGGCTACAGCGTTGGGGGTTCCAGGAGTTAGAGACCACAAAGATGTCCGTTTAAAAATGTGAGAGTAAAGATAAGTGAAATGTCCACCGTATTACATTAGTCTCTGTGTAGAAGGAAGGAGAGGGGAAGGAAGGAATTGGCTCTGCAGATGGCAACATGGACAGAGCTCAAACCCGGGGGTTAGCTGAAAACGAGTACAAGCAGAAATGATGTGGGGCATGATATCCTTTAAGTACTTTTTCTAAAACAAAAAGCAATACTCTATGTTTCTCATGGACACACATATAAAGAAACTTACCAAAAGTCATTTGGGAAAGCATAAACACACCAGACACACGGAAGGGGAATGAGACTGGGGACCAGGAGGGCAAAGAGAGGAAAATAAAATAAACTAAAATAATAGAAGAGGGACCGCAACAGAGAGTAATGGTGATTATATCCCATGAAATTAGGAGCACGATCGGCTCAATTCTATGCATCTAATAGATCTTCATGATCATAATTTGAAATTGAAAGAGGAACAGACTGAAAGCCAATGGAAGTAATATTTCCCCCAAAGGAAATCTGGGCATATAAGCTCAACGGAATGGCCAGCAAGCACTACAATTTACCGTGGATGTTAACCGTGGAGTAAAATGGAAGTTTATGAAATAATATTTTGTGGCCATGACAGAGAGGAAATAGAACTCAGACTTACATAGAAACTAAGATTGCAACCACATAAAAAGGAGGAAAATGCATGAGAGCATGAGGAAACAGAAACAGTTGTGTAAGGAAGGGGATAAGGAGTAAAATTTCCTAGAATAAAAACTCATTCAAATATTTTTGAAAATAAGACCTAACACAACATATGAACAAAAATCATGAATATTTACCATTTACATTGACATGGATGGAACTGGAGGGTGTTATGCTGAGTGAAGTAAGTCAGTTGAAGAAGGACAATCATCAGATGGTCTCACCTATACAGGGAATGGAAGAAATAGTGGAAGGGATTATAGGGGAAAGGAGGGGACCTGAGTGGGGAAAAGTTAGAGAGGGAGAGAGAACATGAGAGACTCCTAACTCTGGGAAACACACAGTGTTGAGGAAGGGGAGGTGGGCGGGGGGATGGGGTGACTGGGTGACAGGCACTGAGGAAGGCACGTGATGGAATGAGCACTGGGTGTTATACTGTATGTTGGCAAATTGAATCTAAACAAGATTTTAAAAAATCTTCACACACAAAAAAAAGAACAAAAATCAGGGGCGCTTGGCTGCCTCAGTCCAGAGGGCATGCAACTCTTGATCTCAGGGTCATGAGTTCAAGCCCCACACTGAGCATAGAGATCACTTAAGCAAATTAAAACTTAAAAAAAAAAAACTACATAAAAAAGAAAACAAGAACCATATCACAATCAGCCTTCTTAGAAGCCAGATATTTGTTTTGGCCTCCTTGTCCTCAAAGTTGTAGTTGCTGGTCTTGTACCACATGCCCCCAGCAACCCCTCCAAGTGCTGAAGGCCCAGGTGCTGAGAGAGACCTCGAGGGATGAGAAGAAATTCGGCCAGGTGCTGACACCTCTTCTAGTCAGGTGCACTTATGTGAGTATCCATGATGTTAATTTTCTGTGCCCTTTTGCATCTTGGAAATATTTCATGATTAAAAGTGAAAATAAGTCAGTGTGGTAAGACGAAACATGCTGAGCTCGGAACCTGGCCTGGAGCAGCCATGCAGAAAACTTTGATTCTTGTTACCATCCATGGTATCACTCCTCCTGGATTCCTGGGGACCTTCCAGGAGGTCTCAGGCATACGTCATCCCTCTTCTGTCAACACTTGTCACTCCTTGCCCTGCTACTCCAGACTTGCCTACTGCCATTGTTACAAAGGTCAAGCTCTTGCCACAATTATTGGTCATTTCTGTTCTCAGTGGATGGTGGAAGAGACCTATCCACCTGGGGCTGAAACTATAGGAGAGAAGCAGCCCCAAGGGCACAACCACCCAGGAGCTTGTTCCCCAGGAACAGCAATGCCCCCATTGCTGCAGCCACCACTGAGGGCCCTGATGCAGGTCCCCCAGGCATCAGCAGTTTGTTCTCAGCCCATGGGGCTTCTTGATGTCAGCAGTCGGAGAAGCCTCTGAGCACCTCCTGTGACTTTGGGATATTCTAGTAAAAAAGGTCAAATGTGGGAGGGAAAATCTGGAACTTTACCCCCAGCAACTGGCTGACAGCCGCCTCTCTCCTAATGCTGCCTGGAGGAGACTCAGTGTGTGCTTCCAGCAGAGCCCGTAGAGTTCTTGGGGGTGTGGGAGTCAGGATGAGAGAGGAAGACAGGGAGAAGCTCCTCTGCTGCCCTCTACTGAACAATCCTTCCCTAGCCTATGAACAATCTGGTCGCACTTTTTGTTGCCCACTGGTGGATACCCCAAGACTCCAAAACAGAAAATGACAGGATACAAATGCAGGCATCATTAGCCCAGGATATAATAGATGCCATGCCCTGCTGGAAGCCACGGCTCTTGAACCTTGGGTCTTTGTGTCACTCTTCAGATTCCTTTAGTTCTATGATATCCTTCTCTCTCTAACTTCTCCTCCTCCACTTGTTCTTCATTATCTATCTGATTGTTGACCACACACACATGCTGAGTTCATAGAAATTTCCAAAGCTTCCCTGAAGATACAGTTAACAGGTTCCCTGCTTCTGAAAGAGCTTCCAATTTGGTTGGGAGAATAAGAAACCCCATGAGACGTTACGAAGCAACCAGTGCCCCTGTGTTGAGCATCAAGTGAAGGTCGCTCAAACTTTACAAACCCTGATGATACCCAGGTCTTAGGGCATTTATGGCCTCCTTGGACAGTGATGAAGAGATTGGTCCATCTCCTGACCAGGTGGAAACTCAGTCCAGGGCTTCAGGAAAGGTGAAAGGTCATTGAGGAGGCTCCAAGGTCAAGGTGGTCATGCAAGCTCCAAATGGCGCTAGAGTTTCTTCCTTTTGACCACTCAATTGCTAGCATTTTTCCAGAACTGAAAACGAGGAGGAATGCTATAATTACACAGAATACGAGGGGGCCTTTCAGAGAGGGCCTCCAACTAACCCAGCACTAACGCAGAAATCATCATCACAGAGTAACTGAAGGATTCCCACCTTCCCAGTCTTGTTCCCACACAGATTCTTACAAGCGATGTTAAAACAAGAGGTCGTCATTTTAACATTAGTCTCAGGATGTACTTTCTGGACAGAGTCCCTAAAGTTTCCCCACAGGAGAGGAGGGTTAGTGCAGAGCTGCTGAGGATGCCCTCCAGACTGACAGTTCAGATGCCCTGAGGGATGATCCTGAGGGTCATCAGGATTTTCCTCCTTTCAAATGCCAGGTAGCTTATATATTTTAGGATCCTGGCTTCTTCCTTACCTATCAAGTTATTGCTGAGACTATCTGAATAAGGCCCAGATTCATCCTTCTAACCAATGAAAACAAAAAGACCTGGATTTGCCCCCCATATACACACTCCTTCCATGCTTGGCAAAGAACGTTTCTGCTCAACGTTAGTTCATAACGTGAGAAGTCATGGGTGTTGGAGCTGAAGGATGGAGGGCAATCAGGGCTCCTAAAGGACCAGGAGGAGCCGTTATAAGGACAGCAGGCTTTCATGGAAGCAGCGTCACGGCCACCCATGGACGGCCTTCAACGAAGCACACAAACTACAGAGGTGACCGATGAGAAAGAAATGAGCAAAAAGTGCACAGGAGGTAGATGGCATCTCAGTCCATGATCTTCCTATTTGGGTGAGAAAGCTAGTTTCTGAAGCATAAAACATGGTTCATGTTCATTTTGAGTCCATGTGAAATTTTTCCTGCTAGTAATATTTTGCTTATTCTAATTTCTGGTGGTTGGGAATGTTCTCTGTGGGTTAGATTTATAAAATATTTAGCCTGATTCTATAACAATCCTCTCCTCCAAAAAATAAAAATGTGCTTAAATCAAACCAGGAGGCGGCTCCAATCATCTCTGACAATTAAACTCAGAGTGATTTTTTAGTATTTCCCTTGAAGGGGTGTCTAGAATAATTTGGAGTCCCTGCAGTTTAATCTAACAGGTATCCTGATTATTTTTGGTCTCTGGTCCCAAAGCTGCCAGATTCAGTTTATCTAAGAATAGGTGTGGCTAGAGACTCTAGGGACACTGGCCCCTTCCTTGCTTCTAATGGTTTGGGATGGATTTTCCTGCCCATTTTAGGTTATTGCAGATGTTTTTTTTTTTTAATTTTAGTACAAGCGTTTGTAAATACATGTAAAGCAGCAAAGGAAAATGAAAGAATTGATCAGAAGCAGATGAGGGAAGCTAATCCATATTTCAATGAGGCGTTACATAATCAGCTCCCAGAATGAAAACGCTTCTGTCTCTGATCACAAGGTGGCACCCCACTCATGTAATATAGATGAAGCCGGATCCCCAGGAATTTGCCACCACTCACCAGAAAGGTGAGTGTATACAGCAGGTGCATGACACCCTTTCCTTGTTCCGGCCAAGATTTTTTGAATGAAATTGAATTAACTGATGAATATTCACGGCGTGTGACTCTAAAGGAAGCCCAGGGACTCTGGGCATCGATGCAGACCTCTCAGGATTACTCCAACACACAGTCGAGGCTTCCGGAACAAGATGGAATCTTGAGTGTGGCCCTGACACGTCTGGGGTTATGCTGGCTTGGAGAGCTCCAATAAGCCATGGCTCTGGAAGCTTCCCAGATAAGAATAGTCTAAAATGCGCTCTTTTATTCTTTTTTTTTAATATTTTTTTTATTTATTTATGACAGTCACACAGAGAGAGAGAGAGAGAGGCAGAGACACAGGCAGAGGGAGAAGCAGGCTCCATGCACCGGGAACCTGACGTGGGATTCGATCCCGGGTCTCCAGGATCGCGCCCTGGGCCAAAGGCAGGCGCCAAACCGCTGCGCCACCCAGGGATCCCTTTTTTGTTTTTAATATTTTATTTATTTATTCATGAGAGACACAGAGAGAGAGAGAGAGGCAGAGACACCGGCAGAGGGAGAAGCAGGCTCCCTGCAGGAGGCCCGATGTGGGACTCGGTCCCAGGACCCCTCCGGCCCTGAGCCGGAGGCAGATGCTCAACCCCTGAGCCCCCTGGGCATCCCTAAAATGGGCTGTTTGTGGCCAGTTAACCACAGTGGCAGGGGTTCCTCAAGCCAGCCTCATTCTCTGCTGTTCTTGAAGACAGTGAAGCAACAGAACTCCCGCTGGCCTGAGTGAACCCTACCTCCCGCCAATCATACTGCCTCCCTGAGGCCCCTACTCTGACCCCTCAGACTCCACATCCTCCCTGACTTGCAAGTGGCTGTCATACTTTGAGAAATAGTTTGGGACTGCGGCCCCATCCTCTCTGGGTGGCAGCTCCTTACCCGTTTCCCTTGAAGTCACTGATGCCCTCTCCCTGGGCTGGGTCTTTCTGCTCCCAGCCTGCTTGTTGGGTCGGGACACTGGCATAGCTCACCCCCGGAAGCCCCCTACCCCCGGACTTACTGAAGCCGTTTTAATTCTTAAATTTTTTAAAAAGTGCATTTCAATGTGAGGCAATTAACTCGAGTTCTTTTCAACAACTGCGGGACTAGAGTATCGTTGCGAGCGCGTGCTTCTTCCTCTCACCTGGCCTAGTGATAACCCAGCATCCGCAATGTCGGTTTAGCTCAGTGAGATTCGGTGCGTAGGTGTTTTTCATTCATTCAAAACATAATCTCTCATTTTTCTCTCCGATGAGAATATATAGACCACTGTGCACCCACCTCCCTTCTCACCAAGCTCCTTCTCTGCAGCATGGCTTTGTTCTTTAACGGCTCGATGCACCACCCCTTGAAGAGGTCGCAGGCCCCTCTGTGGTTCTCAGGACCCAGGCTCGTTCGTCACCCTAATTCAGAAATTTCCCGGCAGAGTGTTCTCAGGCCAGTGGCCCAGCCTAGCTGAAAAGGAGCCGGGCTCATCCGTGCAGAGCCTGTGGCGGGGCCAAGCACAAACAGGCGTTCACTGTTCCGCTCTTACTGTTCCATGACGTCTGGCAGTAGTTTTTCCATGAGTTGAGCATCTGTCTCTATCCCAATGGTTTGAGAGCCATGATGTTGCTGGCCCTGGAAGGCCGCCCCTCTCAGGCCTGGCCAACTCCTAGACAGTGAAAGACTCACCTGAGAGCACGCCGTGCACGTGCAAACCCACCAGTCCAGAGCTCTCATCCCCTACTGCCTTTCCTGGCTCACACAGGGCTCCCACACGGTGCCCCTATGCCCCCCTCCTGATTACCCCAAGACAGGTGTGGGCAACTGGCTACAGCCCCAACACTCAGAGCTTGCCCAAGTCAGTCAACCTAGCCAACCCTAAATCTGCGCTCCCTGCCTTGCATGTTCCTTCCTACAGAAACCACAATAAGGGCTCTTGCCCCTGTTCTCTCCACCCCCTTGCCCCCCACTCCGCCTCTAGACCAAGTCTGGTGCTTCCCCCTCTGGCCTTGTGTCAAGTGGTGAGTCCCGTCCCCTTGGGGACTGTGAGTAACAAACTCTCTGTTCAACGGCAGTCATCTCCTGGTCTGCTGGCCTCATCACCCCTGAGCAATAATAAAACCTACGTTTCAAAATATTTTAAAGTTCAAGGCAGCCTTGAAATATTGATATTTTCCATGGTGTTAGAATAAAACTCCATATACAGACATGACTGCCGATATAATGTGTGGAACTATTATTTAATATCTGTTGCAAAATAAACACAATTTGGGGAATAACAATAATTTAGGGTGACCTTTCATTTTTCCTGACTTCATCACCTCTCAGAGGAGTCCGATCCACGTGCAACCATAAAAACCAGAAATCACAGGGGGATGGTGATCAGGGCAGTGACAAAGGTGGCAGGAATCACCGGGCCGTACAGGGGGAGGTTGACCCGAGGGTGAGGCTGCCATTGCTGAGGGACTCCAACATTTTTATTTTCTGTGTGGGGTCTGCATGTCTTCACCTCTACGCCCGCGTAGATGGAGAGACTGAAAGATCACTCTTCATGGCCGACTAGCATTTCCTCGCTGAATTCGAGCAGGCCAAGGCCAGCCGGAGGCACACGGTCTGCGGGGCACACAGTCCCTCTGGGTCGCCTGCCGTGCCAGGGCTGTGGGCACCCAAGGTCGCGGTTCTGCGGCCCACGGCGCAGGCTGCGGGACCGCGGGGCACAGCGCCCACCTGGCGATGAAAACCACGAGCCTTTGGAGATCTTTCAAAGGCCCTGCTATCTGGCCGTGCGGGCGCCGGCGCCGCCGAGGGTGGTTTCCAGCCCGCACACTGGGCTGCGCTACCCCCCCCCCAAGCGCTGCACCTGCGCAGCCCCTGCTCCCCGGGCCCACCCGCTCCCCCGGCCCACGCGCTGCACCTGCGCGGCCCCCGCTCCCCCAGCCCACCCGCTGCACCTGCGCGGCCCCCCTCCCCCAGCCCACCCGCTGCACCTGCGCGGCCCCCGCTCCCCCAGCCCACCCGCTGCACCTGCGCGGCCCCCCTCCCCCAGCCCACCCGCTGCACCTGCGCGGCCCCCGCTCCCCCAGCCCACCCGCTGCACCTGCGCGGCCCCCGCTCCCCCAGCCCACCCGCTGCACCTGCGCGGCCCCCCTCCCCCAGCCCACCCGCTGCACCTGCGCGGCCCCCCTCCCCCAGCCCACCCGCTGCACCTGCGCGGCCCCCGCTCCCCCAGCCCACCCGCTGCACCTGCGCGGCCCCCGCTCCCCCAGCCCACCTGCTGCCCCACCTGCTGCACCCGCACGGCCTGGGTTCGGGGCACTCGACCCCACGCGCGGCCACAGCACAGTGCGGGGTCAGGCTCCAGGAGGACGCACGGCGCCCCGCTCACCCCAGAGGGCAATCGCGCCTCCCTGCCGACCGGCCGCGTGGGCGCGTGTCCAGGACCGTCCCGCGGGTGCCGCGCCTCCGTGACTGGGTCGCGGGACCCCAGCTTGCGAAGGGTCCACATTCTTTTTATTATGAAAGAGGTTTCGGGTTGTTGCGATCACAGCGTCTCCGTCCCCTACATCCTGAGCAGCTGGAGCAGGAGCAGGAAGGACGCCCCGCGGGGGGTGGGGGGGACCCCAGCGGAGCGCAGGCTGAGGTGCGCACCTGCAGGTCGTTGGCTTCTACATCTACTTCCTTATCCTTTGAACCATGGATGTATCTATGAAGAAAGGGACAAGGGAGGGTGAAAAGGCAGGAGTGGGGGCTCCTCCACCTTCTGGCGGGCGCAGGACACCGCCGTGCCCATCCTGCGGGTGCCGGTTAACAATCCCAAACCAAAGGCATGAGGCAGAGGACAGCTGAACCATCACCAGGAACAAATAAGCTCTAGTAGGTTCATTCTTCCGCACTACCACCTGCTCCTGTTCTGCGTGCAGCCGCAGTCCTAAGATTTAAAACCATGTCTCAGATTTATAATATTAACGTTTTAACAATGGATTTTGCGATCGTTTTTACTTTCTGAATCACATGATTATAACGTGTGTGTTATGCCTCGCCTTCACCAAACATGCGCACACACACGCATGGTTCAGGCACTGTTTTAGGCCTTGTGGATACAGATATGAAGATGACAGGCAGGTCCTAACTCTGATGGAGGTCATCAGAGTGTGTGTGTATGTGTGTGTGTGTGTGTGTGTGTGTGTGTGTGTGTGTGAGAGAGAGAGAGAGAGAGAAAGTAGAGAAGGCTAAGGAGGGGTGACAGACAATACAAATAATAAGTGTGACCTGATGTGGAAAAACAGTCTTGAACATGTAGTTAAGGATCTAGAGGGACCCCCTCCCCCCCACCTGGCAGTTAAGTGTCTTCCTTCAGCTCAGGTCGTGACCCTGGGGTCCTTGGATGGAGTCCCACGTTGGGCTCCCTGCATGAAGCCTGCTTCTCTCTCTGCCTGGGTCTCTGCCTCTCTCTGTGTCTCTCATGAGGAAATTAATACAATCATAAAGAAAAAAAGGAAGGAAGGAATGAGGGAAGGAATGAGGGAAGGAAGGAAGGAAGGAAGGAAGGAAGGAAGGAAGGAAGGAAGGAAGGAGGGAGGGAGGGAGGGAGGGAGGGAGGGAGGAAGGAAGGAAGGAAGGAAGGAAGGAAGGAAGGAAGGAAGGAAGGAAGGAAGGAAGGAAGGAAGGAAGGAAGGAAGGAAGGAAGGAAGGAAGGAAGGAGGAAGGAAGGAAGGAAGGAAGGAAGGAAGGAAGGAAGGAAGGAAGAAGGAAGGAAGGAGGAAGGAAGGAAGGAAGGAAGGAAGAAGGAAGGAAGGAAGGAAGGAAGGAAGGAAGGAAGGAAGGAAGAAGGAAGGAAGGAAGGAAGGAAGGAAGGAAGGAAGGAAGGAAGAAGGAAGGAAGGAGGAAGGAAGGAAGGAAGGAAGGAAGGAAGGAAGGAAGGAAGGAAGGAAGGAAGGAAGGAAGGAAGGAAGAAGGAAGGAAGGAAGGAAGGAAGGAAGGAAGGAAGGAAGGAAGGAAGGAAGGAAGGAAGGAGGAAGGAGGAAGGAAGGAAGGAAGGAAGGAAGAAGGAAGGAAGGAAGGAAGGAAGGAAGGAAGGAAGGAAGGAAGGAAGGAAGGAAGAAGGAAGGAAGGAAGGAAGGAAGGAAGGAAGGAAGGAAGGAAGGAAGGAAGAAGGAAGGAAGGAAGGAAGGAAGGAAGGAAGGAAGAAGGAAGGAAGGAAGGAAGGAAGGAAGGAAGGAAGGAAGGAAGGAAGGAAGGAAGGAAGGAAGGAAGTCCACCCATGTCGTTCAGTGGGCTGACCCTTCCCCCCACAACCCTGTCCCACAGCAGACGCCCACCCGGCCCCACGGGGCAGCGGCCGCCCTCGGGGTGATGGCTCAGGGTGAGCAGGAGACTCAGGCCCGCGATGGGAGGCCTGCGCGATGCGCCCCCGCCGGAGGCTCCCTGACCGCCTGCTACTGACGTGACCCCACAGCTTTCCTTTTCTCCCCTTTTTGTTTAAATGGGCTCAGCGCGGGCGGGGGCTGACGGCCCGAAGGGAGGCCCTGCCCGCGCCCGCGCCAGGCCTCACGCGGCCCCCGCGCCCCCGCCCCGCCCCTGCTTCCGCGGATCCCATCCCGCGTCCCTCTGGGTGGGAAGGACGTGGCCCGACTGCCTCCGCCGCCAGGGACACGCAACCCAGGAGGGAAAGAGGGGAAACAGTCAAAGCTAAGAAAATGGCGAGGAGACCCCGAACCCCAAGTGAATGCTGTCACCATCCTTGCTTCTGCGTCTGAGGATGCACGTCGCCAGCGCGGTGCCCAGGCCCCCTCGCGCTCCTGACCCCGCCGGTGCCCCGGCGTGTGGACCGAAGATTCCTGCTGCCTTAGGCTGGGACTTCATCAGAAGCCCGGGAACTGGGCGGAAAACGCACAGGAAGAGCAGGAAGGTGAGCAGACTGACGACCGAAGTCCCGCCCGCGCCCCTCGGGGAAGGGGCAGGGCCCTGCGCACGGACCCCGCTGCCCGCCCCCCGTCGGGACCCCGCGCACGGAACCCCCTGCCCCCCCATCGGGACCCCGCGCACGGAACCCCCTGCCCCCCCCGTCGGGACCCCGCGCACGGAACCCCCTGCCCCCCCGTCGGGACCCCGCGCACGGAACCCCCTGCCCCCCCATCGGGACCCCGCGCACGGAACCCCCTGCCCCCCCCCGTCGGGACCCCGCGCACGGAACCCCCTGCCCCCCCCGTCGGGACCCCGCGCACGGAACCCCCTGCCCCCCCGTCGGGACCCCGCGCACGGAACCCCCTGCCCCCCCATCGGGACCCCGCGCACGGAACCCCCTGCCCCCCCCGTCGGGACCCCGCGCACGGAACCCCCTGCCCCCCCCCGTCGGGACCCCGTGCACGGAACCCCCTGTCCCCCCCGTCGGGACCCCGTGCACGGAACCCCCTGCCCCCCCCGTCGGGACCCCGCGCACGGAACCCCCTGCCCCCCCTGTCGGGACCCCGCGCACGGAACCCCCTGCCCCCCCCGTCGGGACCCCGCGCACGGAACCCCCTGCCCCCCGTCGGGACCCCGCGCACCGAACCCCCCGCCACCTCCCGCCCCCACACCCACCCCCCCAGTCGCCCAGGAGCCCGGAGTGCGGATCCCAGGAGGCCCGGGGGGGCGGCGCCTGTGCTGCGTCTCCGCCCTGGGCCGCGGGAGGGACCTGCTCGGCGAGGCGCCGCCTGCTCTGCACCTGCGGGCTCCCCCGCCGGCTCCGACGGTGA
Organism: Canis lupus baileyi; assembly: GCF_048164855.1. Classification (NCBI taxonomy): domain Eukaryota; kingdom Metazoa; phylum Chordata; class Mammalia; order Carnivora; family Canidae; genus Canis; species Canis lupus. Next base: position 910,454 of record NC_132873.1, on the reverse strand, counting down.
CCGCCCGACCACATGCCACCGGCCCCAAGGCGCCCCGGCCGCCCCGTCAGGCTTTGAGCTACCGCCGTGCAGTTCAACGTCTATTTCCTTTAGCAGAAGGAGACGAAAAATGAAAAACAAAACTCCCCGCAACATGGGCCGTGTTCCTGGTGGTTTGGCCTCCTGCCCAGACACCTGTGGGGAAATGTCCAGGACGTAAATTAATATAAAACTATCTGCTTGCCCTCCCTTGGGGTGAAGTAGAGGGAAACAGGAGGTTGGAGCTGGTCCCCACAGCGATCGGACTGTCACGATTGTGGCCTCTGGTGACAGACACGGTGACACGGTAGAACAAGGCCAGTACCCACACACCTCACTAAAAGGGCCTGCTGAAATTCAGTCACACTTCGGTTCTGTGGATCGGACCAGTGTGCAAAGCAAGAGAAAATTCAGAGGCGCACATGCTGTCCTGTGAGAAGACACAGAAAAGGGACCAGAGTGTGGCGCAGGGTGGCCTGAGTCCGCCAGCTGGGCCTGTGGGAACTCCGACCGCCGGCGAGAGCCAGGGCGCCCTCGGTGCTGCAGGCCCAGGGCAGCGGGGCTCAGCTCCTCCACGCAAAGCTGCCCCGGGAGTGGGCGGCGGTGGCTGTCGTGTTTGCGGGGTGAAAGGAGGCCGAGCCTTGGGAGGAGTCCCAGAGGGAGCAGAGCACACAGAGGAGGGGAGCACCCCCTCGACAGGGCCGGGCCCAGGAGCCGCAGCTGCCGCCCGCTACCGACCCGCGCCAACAGGCAAAGAGGAAAATCTCTCCACCTGGGGATGGAGAAAACAGGAAAAGAGGGGCTGTCAGACCGGCATGGGGACACCGCCGGGGTGAGACGTTCATCTCGGAGACGGACTAAAGCTTCGCGTCCCCGACACTCCTACATGAAGCCCTAGGCCCCACCGCGGTGGTGGCTGGAGACTGGTCACTAGGTCTGAGGGCAGAGGCCTCATGGACACCATCAGTGTCCTTGGAAGAGGCACAAGGGGCACCTGGTGGCTCAGGGGTTGAGCGGCTGCCTTGGGCCTAGGGCGTGACCCCAGGGTCCCGGGATCAAGTCCCGCATCGGGCTCCCCACAGGGAGCCTGCTTCTCCCTCTGCCTGTGTCTCTGCCTCTCTCTGTGTCTCTCATGAATAAATACATAAAATCTTTATTAAAAAAGAGAGAGAGAGAGAGAAAAGAGGCACCAGAGACCTCCAGCTGGTCCACATGTGAGCTCACAGCAGGAAGGCGGCCTCCCAGACAGGAAGGGGCCTCTCACTGAATGCAACTCTGTTAGCATCTTGGTCTTGGACTTCAGCCTCCAGAGCTGGGAGACACCGAGTTGTGTGGGTTAGGCTCCCAGCGTGGGGTGTGCTGCCACAGCAGCCCCGGCTCCCTAGGACGATCTCTGTCCTCCTCCCGCGTCTAGAGAGTGGAGGTCTCATCTGTGGTCCTGCCCCTTGCTGCGTATTCATTGAGCAAAATATTTGCAAAAGCACCTGCTCGGCCCTGGCCCTGGGCAGCGGCTGGGCTCCAGAACGGCTTCAACAGACTGCTCCGCGGTCGGGTGCCCTGCAGTGGGGATTTCAGCCTGAACCCTAAGTGGTGAGAAGGAGCCCCGCAGGGCAGGTGTGGGCAGACTGCACAAGTGGGGCACGCTTGAGGAGCAGAAAGGAAACTGAGGGACCTGCCACTGGCCAGACGGCGTGGAGGCAGGCTGGGTGCCACAGAAACTGGGGTCTCCCCTTCCTGCACCCCACTGCGAGGGGCGGGCTGCTGCAATGGTCATGGGCACAGACTCCAGCCAGACAGCCAGTCTTGTGAGCCCAGCCATGCCTCTGAGTCGTTGTGCAGTTCTGGATAAGGCTCCTGACCTCTCTGTGCCTTGGTTTACTCACCGGTAGAAGGAGGATACTTAGAGCATCAATCTCGAGGGTTGGTGTAAAGACTTAGGAGAGCACCTGCAGGTAGCAGGCAGGAAGGGCTGCACAGGCCAGCCATCATCCTCACGCATTAACCCTCTTCAGAAGTATTTACTGATTGTCCTTAAAAGAAACACCTCAGCAACATCTCTGGCAGACATGGGGTTTGTAAAAACAACACATTTCCTTCCACACTAAGCAGAGACCTTGGCCTGTCTTCAGTAGCCCAGCTAGATTCTCTGGGACGACTCAACTTTTATTTTTTTATATATTTTTTTATTTTTTTACGACTCAACTTTTAAATGATATATTTGAAAATGAAGTTTGTGAGGCCTGAGTTCTTGATGACGTAAGCCCTAGTTCCCTGCTCTCTGGACCCATCAGCATCTGCTGTTTTCCTGTCACATGCTCCTGCCAACTTTTCAAACTGCCCATTGTGAGAAGAGCCCCAGAAACATCTCGGCCTCAGAGAAGGATCCAGCAGGTGTCAGAGGAGAGAGTCTTGGGTGGAGAGACCAACTGTCCTCTGAGTGATGTGGGCCTCGGAGTCCCAGAGCAGAGTCTGGAGCGTGGGTTGGAAAGTGGGGAGCATTTCCTCGGAGCGGGGGTGGCCTCTTCCTCTCTTTCCCAGAGCTGAGCCAACAGGCCCAGGAAGGGCCTCCTCAGGAATCCTGAGCAAAGAATGAGGAGAGGATCAGAGGAGTGCAGGGGGCAGGGGGCAGGGGCAGAGGCAGGAGAGAGATGAGAAGGGGGGAGGAGGACAGAAAGGAAGGATAGAGAAGGAACAGAAGGGGAGGGGGAGAGGGACGGAAGGAAAAGGAGAGAAGCCCACGCTTGAGGGCGTAGGAAGAGTCCAGAGAGGCACAGTACCAGGTCACCTCAGGAAGTTCTGAACAGCCTTTGTAACACGGAGAGGACCCCCAGGCGTTCCTAACCAACAGAAAACGGGCTCCATTGCTCTTCTCTTTGGCTTCCCCTCCCCTTTCCCTGGCTTTCTCTGGAAGGAAGGACAAGTGGTGAGCAGAGTTTGGGGGCCATGGGGGGACGGCGGCGCCTCCACAAAGTCCCATCAGAGCAGAGGGTGGGTTGGGGAGCAGCCCAGGCTCCTGCCCCGCCTTCCTTTGGGAATCAAGGGGTGCCTGCCCTTCCCCGACCCCACCGCCAAGTCCCCCCAGCTCTACTTTCCCTGGTGGACACACACATTCCAAAATCTCCAAACGCTGCCACTTCTATTCGTGTTTAGCAACGTCCAAATAACACTAGCAAAGAGGCAGGATAGACTGTTCGTAGGGTTAAAATAGCTGAAAAATGGCAGTGCAACTGATTTTTAGAGTACCTGTAAAGAAATATAAAGTAACTTGATTATTGAGAGTCCCTCTGATTTGAAAAGTGATACATTTTGCATTTTAAAAGATGCAGCATAAGTAAGTCAAGAGTCTGGCTAATTGGATAAATTGGGTTAAACTGGTTCGTAGTTTATTCCTGTTACAGACAATCTCTTTTGAACTTTAGGATATATTTGATTCTTTCCCCCCAGATGCGGGAATAAATAAACGGCACAAGTAGCAAAAATTCTTAGAGACCTGAGGGTCTTTTTTTTTTTTTTTTTTTGAATTGAATCATTGATTTTACCGGAACTTTTTTTCAAAAAGAAAAAACTCTTGTTTCCATGACATTAAAAAAAACCCATGGGTCTGAAGGGTCCTTTGTGATGATAATGCCATCGTACATGTTTATACGCGCTTAACAATATCCAAGTGCTTTCACGTGAGTCATCTTGATTCTCTTAACAACCTTCTGTAACAGTAGGAAAGGCAACGAGGATCAAAGAGGCTGACAGTTCAAGGTGCCGTAAATAGTAAATTTAAAAGCCGAGGCTTCAAGCGGGGCCTTGGGCACCCTAGCCACTGGAATGTCGTCCATCCTACCACATTGTAAATTGGATTCCTGTGTTGAAGAACAGAGTCGGTGCCATTTTAAGAGTGTATTATTTTACAAGTCAATTTTGTAAGGTACTCCTTCACATGCTCCAGTGTTCTTCATGATTTCCAAGTACTTATAGTCTCACCCACATATTATGTTAAAGAATTCAGGCAACCTCAAAAAAAGTGCCAAAGACATTTCGGAACTGCTCCCCTGCTGTGCTTTTCAAGGCAGCTCAATAGTTCAATTTAAATAAGACTTTCACTTTTTAAAACCCTCATTCTAGAAAGTCAGGCCAAAACTAAGTTCTTCATTCCACTTTCTAAAATCTAACTTTAGTCTTGCTTGGGGGTGGGGGAGGCAGGGAGAAAGAAAATGAGAATGGGAATATACTGATGTCGTGAGCCTGGGGAAAATAAAATCAACATAGAAATCTTGTCTTTGTCTATTTGCAACTCTCCTTCCTTTCTATTCTTGAAGCTCCGCAGAGCTCCCAAACTCAGCGGGTGTCCCTGAGGACTCATCTTTGGGCCCGAACTCATCGTCTCCCCAGATGGGTACGAAGTATCAAGATCACCAGAAGATCCAGCTAAATCAGCATTTATAAACTTCTGTAACGTCCGTCCTGGAGACTAAAGTTCGTGGAGTCAAATACCCTTATAAATTAATCACAACACACAGACCTCAGATTTTCAAAAAATGTGCATATAGACCCAACCCAAAAATACAGCACGTGAGCAACGAGAGTTTGTCCATTACGGTTATAACTACAATTCATAATACACCCAGTCTCCGCCTGCTGACCACAGCCCCGTGCAGCACGTGTGAAAATCATCTGTGGGAAAGGGTCCCGGAGGAATTAAGACTTCAACATATTCTCAAGTGTTGATAGAATGGACTAATACAGGTGAGACCATATGTACCTTTTGGGTTCACAGCCACAGAACATATGTGACCCACACGTCAATGTCTTATTCAAAGGTAGGTGCTCAATAAATACTTGCTGAATGAATGAATGAATGAATGTGTAAATGGATGAATGCATATTGCAAAGAAATTTAGGAATTTGAACATGGCCAGAAGAACACAAGTCCTGCTCCAACAACCCATCCAATCCAATCCTCCTGCTATGTCGAATGGAGATCCATTCATGCCATGTTACTCTCTGGTTAGAAACAGGGACCACTGGGCCCTTTGGAGCAGTGCAGAAACAGATGAGAAGGGCAGCCCCGGTGGCTCAGAGGTTTAGTGCCGCCTTCAGCCCGGGGGCGATCGTGGAGACCGGGATCGAGTCCCACGTCGGGCTCCTGGCATGGAGCCTGCTTCTCCCTCTGCCTGTGTCTCTGCCTCTCTCTCTCTGTCTGTCATGAATAAATAAATAAATCTTTTAAAAATTAAAAAAAAAAGAAACAGATGAGAATTGTAGGAGCAAGGAAGTCCTAGAGCCTTGCTTCCATTTTTCACCTAATTTCTTGACTTCCAGTGTTTTCTGCTTATTAAGCAGGAGAGAAATTAATTGTAATTTTCAAAACACTTGCATGTTACCTCATTCCAGATGCAGACAACTTTAAAGGCAAAATCACCGAGGATAAGTGGTGTACGGGGGCTTGTGACCGAAGGAGGTCACATAAAAATTAAAAACCACTAAAGAAGAAATAGTCCATGTTTTCCAGGGGGATGATCGATGCAACTGAAGTAAGATCAAATTACACACACTCACCAGCACAGCATAACACACCCGACGCATCTGCAAACGATGCAGTCCTTCCTGACGGGCGCTGAACTCCATGCACCCAGCCCCGTTAGTGTGTCTCCAGGGACCCCGGCCTCTGGCTTTCTCCCTAGGCACTGGCTGTGCTCCCACACGACCTGAAGGCAAACAAACAACCCTTCACAGCACCTTTAGACTACGCACATTTGAAATAAAGACAATATAGATCTGTGCGTGGCTGACATTCAGGGCCCTCACGCAAACAAGAAACCATCTGATCCCAGTCAGTGCTCCATTTCTAGAACAATGTATCTGATCCTGTATTTTAGGAAACCGTGTTTGTTTTATGCTATGTAAAGAACTCTTCTTCTTCACCAGGACTGGCAGGTGAAGGGGATGTTTTGAGATTATCTTCCTTGCCCCAAGATCCTTTTGGCCAGCAAGTGACAAAGAGTAGATCCTTTCCTTAAGGGTTCTATTGTTCGTGGAGGCGGCTACCCCTACGGAGGAGTCTGGCAAGCAGGATGGTGGCTGGCTGGTCCCGAGATCCCTTGAAATTCTGCTCAGAAAAGACTGCCAGGGTTCAGAATTGACCACAGTGCGCCCTGTGTCAACATTCATTTCTGCCTCTAGCTTCTCAAAGCCATTTTGAGGGCTGAGGATCTTTCCCCTGGCCCCAGGCTGGAGGTGGGGAGAAGGCAGATGCATCGGGGCGCCCATGGCTGAGCTCCTGTCCTGGGATGGGCAGCCAGGGCTTGTCCACGAAGAGCCACTAAAGCTGTGTGACATCGGGCTCCCAGAAGCCACCTGGAGCTTCCTTACAAACCCTACTCAGCAGAACTGCCACCCTAGAGTTACCTGCTCTTTCCTTCCACAGAATAGAATTCACTGGCTCATCTTCCATCCTTGGCCTCTTGGGAGCCTCATCCCCTGCTCCTGACACAACACTCTTGCCCAGAAGATTTCTGGAAAAGACAATGTTCCCTATCTTGTCAGTACCCCTTAGAAAGTGGTGTCCAGGATCCAGCCCTGCCTGGCCCAGTCCTTAATCAAATATCGAAAAGAATGGTACAAAAGAACCTTAAATGCATTTACTAAGTGAAAGAAGCCCATCTGAAAAATCTACATACTGTATGATTCCTACTATCTGACATCTGGAAAAGGCAAAACTATGAAGACCATAAACAGGTTAGTGGTTGCCAGGGACTGAGGGGAGGGATAACAGGCAGCACATCAGTGAAACTACTCTGTATGATACTACAGGGGGGATACCTGTCATTCCACACCTGTCAAAACTGTTAAAATGTGCAACACCAGAGTGAACCCTAATAGGAACTGTCGACTCTGAGTGATAATGACATGTCTATGCAGGTTCATCGACTGAAGCAAAGGAACCACCCTGGTGGGATGTCGACAGTGGGGGAGGCTGTGCCTGTGAGGGGCAGGGGTATATATGGGACTCTCTGTTCCTTCTGCTCCATTTTGCTGTGAACTTAACACCGCTCTAAGAATTTTTTAAATTTATTGCAAGAAAATAAAAAGAATGGTACACATTTATCTCACCAGGCAAGAAGGAAGAAATCAGAATAAGAAAGCAGGTCTAGAAACGAGTAAATCCCCACACGCATGCATATGGTATGTGACACATTTATATGGGCTTCCCTCAATTTTCTCTCTGATAGAAATGATGGAGTGATTATTACCAAACTGCAGAAAGCAAAAAAACTGTTTCCATCAATTCCTTTATAGCATAGAAGTTGACAAATATTTTCTGTAAAGGGCCACACAATCCGTATCTGAGGCCCCGTGGACCTATGGCCTTTCTCGCCACGACTCGACTCTGGCCCGGAGCAGCCATGGACAAGGTGGTAAGTGCGTGTGGCTGAGTTTCAGTCTTGTGTAATTTTCATGTGTCATGACATGTTTCCCCCAAGCATTTAAAAATGTTAAAACTATTCTTAGCTCCCAGGGGCCTTTCACCTCTGAGGGACTCAGATTAAACTGAGTGCTCTTTTCTGCTCCAACACTCAGTTCTCTTACTTCAGCTCCTCAACATCAACATCTCCCTCTATGTCAACTGGAGTCCAGAGACTATCACTTCAACCATTTCCTCGCCAATACTTCCGATTCCCCTCTACCACTCCCTCTCTGGCAAAGCCTCCCTCCAGACCTCTCAGCTCCAAGTCCATCTGCATGCCCACGTTCTCTGAACTTGTGTTGTGAACTTCAGGCTGTCCAAGAAGCGCCCTTGGCTGTTCAGAGCGACATCCCTGTGAAGGTGTGGCTTCCAGCTTTGGCCCGCCTCCCTGCCAGTCCTGGTTCCTTAGCTACCCATCCTCCACAGGCTGTTGTTTCAAACCTTAAGAACTGTGAAGGTCCTCAGACCTTCAATGGCACAACCTCCCCACAACCCCCCAGCAGAAGGTCTCCCCATCTAGAGTAGACAGAAAACAAAAGCCACCATCAGCTAGCAACTCTCCGTTGCCTGCCACCCAATACACCTGCAACGTCACCATCCTCTCCACAAGGATGTCTGCACTGTGACTTCCATCACCCGCTGCCTTCCTGGCCACCCCAGCTTATCAAGGATTCATTTTTTTCCCACTTTGTTATCTCACTTTTCCAATCTTTTCTCTTCCTGGTGCTCTGCCCACTCCTTTGCAAGAGCAGTTAAGCCTGCCCAAGTCTACCTTGAATAATGCATTCCTTCCCCGTCTATCCCCTCCAGCTCGCTCTCTCCTCTCCTTCACAGCCAAGCCTCTCTATAAAATTCATCCACACTCATTGATCCTATTAACCATCCCCCCCCCATTTCCCCTGCCCACAGCAATACTCTCCCTCCTACCAATCCACTGCCAAGATCATCCACAATCAACTTCTTGTCATTCATTGTTACCGGAGCTTTGGTTGAATTTTGCAAGGCTGACCGTTCTCCTTTACATTTGAAGTCTTCTTCTTTTTAAGCTTCTTTGTCAACACATTCTTCTAAATTTTCTGCTTCTTTTCCATCTACCCATTCTTGGTTTCCGTTGCAAGAGCCTCTTCCCTTGTCAGTTCATTATATGTTGTGTTTCTTCAGTGCTGACCTGGGGTCCTCTCCTCTTTATACACCCTCCCAGGGCAATCTCATTGGCACCCATGCCTTCAGTTTCATCATCTAAATGATGAAAGCTCCCCAAAGCATAACTACAGTTCATATCTGTCTTTTAAGCTTCCTATTTATCTGTTCTACGGTCTTCCAGGAACCAGCTGCTCAAACACAACATGTCCCAAATTGATCTCCCCTCTTGTGCTAATTCTGTTCTGTTTAGTCTTTTCCATTTCTTCAAACACATTAGCCCCATGTTAGTCAAGCAAGAGCACCATTTTTCCTTCTCCATCCCCATGTTATCCATTCCCATGCACTCTGCCTCCCAGAGAGTTCTTAGATATTTCTGTCTCTCCAAGTACAATGCCATTAACCCTAGGTCAGGCTCTCGCATCTCTCATCTGAATTATTGCAATGGTCATATGAGGCTCCCACGGATGCTCTTACCTCCCTCCAATCCCTTCTTCACTCCACTACAAGAGGAGCTTCAAAAACAGTTTTCATCATGTCACCTTCCTGCTTCAGATGGCTCCTTACTCTTCTTGAAATAAAAATCTAAGCCCTTTAAATGTCCTATCACCCTTGACAGTCTGCCCCTGCTTCTTCCTGCCTGATCATTTACCACATCCTTCATTTCAGCATCTACTTGCCAAAATTGAACTTCTTGGATATTATTTGCTCTTTCCTAGTGCCGGTGTTTGTGTATATTATTTCCTCTGTCTGGTATATGTCTCCTCTCACCCTTTTTTCCCAAAAACCCATGGCCAATACCAGCTTCTACATAATTTCCTCTTGGAAGCTTTCTTGATATCACTAAATGTGGGGTCAGTCCCCTAAATATTGGCTCTGACACTTATTAGTTGTTGGGACGTTAGACAAGTTACCTAATCTTCCTAGGCCTCAGTTTCTAAGGAGATAATCCTAAGTACCAGTATCATAGAGTGATTGAAAGGATTAAATGATAACAGTGCCTAGGACATAGCAGTGCAAAATATGAGTTTGGTCATTATCATAGTAATTAGTATTATTACTAGATTTTCTAGCAGGCTGTATTACCCTATCATAGTAGTTACCACACTGTTATGCACCTGCCCACTTACTTCTCTGTATCTTCCTCTAAACTTGCCATCTGGAGGAAGACTGTATGCATCTTCTTCATCGTTGTATCTGCAGTACCTATAAATAAAGCTTAGTACCTAAGAAAATATATAAATTTTTACATGTAGAAATGTATATGGAAATGTAGAAGCTATGAATTAGGCCCCTAATTATTTGACACTAGGTAGATATAAAGTCTTATCAAGAAAATTCAAAAAGACTTTCATCATTTGGTTGGCCATTTCTGCAAACTTTTAAAGAGAAGGAAATGTCAACTTTCCTTTCTTATAGAAAGGTCTAAGATCCTTAGACCACATAGCACAACTGAGTGTAACATTAATGTAGAAATGCAGATGTATGCAGTTCGAGTGAATAATTTCTAGGAGAAACATAATGCTGAGTGATTGAGAGACATCCCTTAAGGGAGAAGAAGGCTCCTCTTGCCAAAAAATAAATTGAAACGCACTTGTAGGAATTCTAATCATTTAGAGCTCATCTTTCCAAGAAATATTTTTAAAATGTTATAAATTGAGAGCTAGCTTTTTCAAGTTTCAGGGAATGCTAGCAGTTATCTTGAATAGAAAGGTCATTTGTCACTCATTTGACTCTCAACACTTGAGAAACAAGAGAATATACATTACTGAAAAATGATGAAGCTGTTTAAGAACAGATTCACATCATGAAGGGAAAATAATATTGTCTCTTACTGGAAGTGACTGTAAGAGATAGCAAAAGAGAATTTTTCCTACACTGAGAAAAAATTAAATGAAAACAAATTATACAGATAAGAAACCCAAAAACAATACCAAACTTGGTTACCAAAGAGTTGAAACCAGTGCCTTCCAACTAACTGATCTTAAAGTCACTTAATCTAACTGATTAACCAAAACCACCGGTGTTAACCTGCTTTTCAATGAGAGTGAAAACCTTCTAAGCAATAGCCTCCGGGTGTTCTTTCAGGGAGTATTGAGTGAGAAGAAGAGCAGGGATAGGAGAGAGAGACAGAGAGAGAGCATGTGTGTGTGTGTGCGCACGCACGTGTTGCTGTCTGGGGTACATTATGGATGTGGATGGAGGATGGAAAAGAAATAAGAGATAAGGAACAAAGAGGGAGGACTAGAGTCTGAGTGTGTACTGCTGAGAGATTTGGAAATGAGAAAGGACCCTCAAGAAATGTTTCAGAAGAAAATGAATTACTTTCTTCATGAGAGGCTATGTTCTTTCATTTTTCACTGGCTAATGAAGAACATAAGGACAACTTAGCTAAATGTCTGTTGATAAAATGAAAAGAATCACATGCTTCCTTCCACCAATCTAGCTTCTGGAATATACACCTTTTTCTGAAGAGACAGACTTATTTCCTGAAAACAAGCAGTCAATCAACCCATGTTTCAGAAACAGCTGTCTACCTACTAGTCTACTGGAAATAGATATTTACAACAAAAATACCAAAAAGATGCAGAGAGTCATAAACTCCCAAATTATATGGTGCAAGAATACAAAAATATGTAACCAGTTGTGTATTACAAAAATTTCCATGTAAAATGTACACCAAATGGGAGTGAATGTGCACTTGAGCTTCATGGCAGATTCCATAGAGAAATTGCTATTTGAGCTGAACCTTAAAGGATGGATAAGTAAAAAAGAAGAGGAAGACACCTCTGGACAAAGGACAGCTTAGGCAATACATAGATGCAGGATATCCATAAAATGAAATATTTTCAACCTAAACAGGACACATGCTACACGGATGAACCTTGAAAATATTATATTCAGTGAGCCAAGCCAGACATAAGGATGAATATTAAATCATTCCACATATGGAAGGTGCCTAGGGTAGGCAAATTCATAGGGACACAAAGAAGAATAATACAGGTTACCAGGGACTGAGGGAGGAGAGAATAGTGGGTTATGGTGTAATAGGTACAGTTTCTATTTGGTGTGATAAAAAAAAAAAAGGTCCTGGAAACAGACTGTGGCAATGGTTGTGCAACGTTGTAAATGTACTTAATGGCACTGAACCAAACACTTAAAAATGGTTCAAGTGATAAATTTTATGCTCTGTGTATTTTATGACAATAAAATAAAAATACCTGGGTGTAGGAGTGAGCCTAGAGTTCTGGAAAGAAAGTTGGGATAGCCATAAACTTAGCAGTCATTTAAAAATATATTCAACTGTGATGTGCTGGATCAAAGAGGATGCCTAGAGCCAGAGTGAAGAGTCAGAATGTTGTAATAATGCACATTTAAAGCTATGTGGGCTAAACGAAGGGAGAAAAGGAATGTCCCCGAAGGAAAACTACAACAGTTGGGTGTGACTGAATGTGGGGCTTCTGGAAAAAGGGGCTTTAATAGTGATGATGTTTCAAAGCCAGAGCAAATGAAGAGAGAGTGACCAGAGCTGGAAAAGATGGAAGAGATGGTGACTTAGGTTTTGCTTGGACTGAATGAAGATGAGGATTAGACATTATGCTCAAATCATCTTACAGGGGGCTGGAAATAGGCTAAATAAACAAATCAATAAGCTAAAGCTCAAGAGCTAGAGATGCAAACACAGGAGTAAGGAGGACAAAGTTGATACTAAATCCATAGGATGCTCTGTATTTCTTTTTTTTTTTAATATTTTTTTTTAATTTTTATTTATTTATGATAGTCACAGAGAGAGAGAGAGAGGCAGAGACACAGGCAGAGGGAGAAGCAGGCTCCATGCACCGGGAGCCCGACGTGGGATTCGATCCCGGGTCTCCAGGATCGCGCCCTGGGCCAAAGGCAGGCGCCAAACCGCTGCGCCACCCAGGGATCCCTGTATTTCTTAATCTTAGGGAAATCTTTGGTCAAGGACAGCAGTTCTCAACTTCTCAAACTTCTCAGCAGTTCTCAAACTTCACTCCCCAGAGGCATTTGACAAGGTTTGGAGACACATTGGTTGTCAAAACTGGGGTGGGGGGGAGGGGTCGTTGTTACTGGCATCTAGTGGCAGAGCCAACAATGCTGCTAACATCAGCAATGCACAGGACAATCCTCCACAACAAAGAATCATCTAGTCCAAAATGTCAACACCACCACAGATGAGAAAACCTGATTCAGGGTCAGGAAGAAAAAGGTGAGCGCTTGGGAAGAAATAGCAAAGGGACAGCCAGACAGAGAAGATAAACTGCTGAGTTAAAGAGCTGGGTTATTGGCGCCTACAGAGGAGAGACTTTTGAGGTAGGAGTGGTCAACATTTACTGATGCTGGTGGACTTAGAGCAAAAACTCTTCCAGCATCTGTGTGAGAGGTGAGCATGCAGGGCAAACAGCAGCCCCCATGATAGGAGAGACAGACAGACAAATACAGAGAATCACAGCTTCTCAGAGCAGAGCCTCACAAGTGGAAGCCACAGCAGGAACCAGTACCAGGCGAGAAAAATCTCAACCATCACTGAGGAATGCTAGAAGGCTCAGTGTAGACAACTCTGTGAGTTAAAAACTCCAGGGGGACCCAGTCACAGAGGAGCCCTGCAAGCTTGTGAAAATTTCTTCCAGGAGTTTAACCAGATGCTCACAATAAATATCAGAGAAAATCTCTGTGCTTCTGGAATGGAAGGAGAAAAAGTACCACTCTTAAACACATCAGAAAACTGTGTTTTTAAAAGGTCTGTTCTCAGAGAAAACTAGTTAAGCAGAACCTAACCCTGATAGGTACAACCAGAGCCTAACTGACCTAGGGGAAGGGAAATACTCAATTCCAGCGGATTCTAGCCATCCTCTCCTGCCAAAGGAGGGAGAAAAAAAATAAAAATAAAGATACTGGTGAATTCACAGCCCCAGGCAAAGACTGCATGCAGTGTAATCATAGAAAGCTTCCCCTCCCCCAATTCCTCACCACATTACATAAGGCCTGTTTTCAGCAGTTCTTTTACCTGCTGCAATACGTCTGGATAGTAAAAACAAAATATAAAAGCAAACCAAAAAACCAGGCATAATAAAAGGTAAAAAACACAATTTGGAGAGGGAGAGTAAGCATCAGAACCAGGCATGGCAGAGTTGTGGGGATTATCAGGCCAGGAATTTCAAACAGCAATGATTAATGTACTAAGGGCTCTCATGGATAAAGTAGATAGCGCACAAGAACAGACGGGCAATATTGACAGAGATAGAAACCTGAAGAAAGAACGGAAAGAAACCCTGAAGATAAAAAATGACAACAATAACACTGTAACAGAAATGAAGAATGCCTTTAATGGGCTTACTAGTAGAGTGGACATGGCCGAGGAAAGAATCCTGAGCTTGAGGGAACCTCAGAAGAACTTTCAAAACTAAAAATCAAAGAGAACAAAGACAAAAAGCCAGAACAGAATATCCAAGGACTGTGAGACAGCTACCAAAAGTGTAATAGACGGATAGTAGGAAGACCAGAAGGCGGGAAAGAGAGAAAGGAACAGAAGAAATATTTGAAATAACAATGATTGAAAATGTTCCCCAAATTAATGTCAGAAACCAAACCACAAATCCAGGAAGCTCAGAGAACACCAAGCACAAAAATTCCACAAAAGCTACACCTTGACACATTGTTTTCCAAACTACAAAAATCAAAGATAAAGAAAAAAATCCTAAATGACACCAGTAAAAAAAAAAAAAAAAAAAAGACAAGAGTGGGGCACCTGCGTGACTCAGTCAGTTGAGCATCTGACTCTTGTTTCCTGCTCAGGCCATGATCTCTTGGGTCCTGAGACCAAGCCCTGCATCTGGCTCTGTGCTCAGCAGGGAGTCTGCTGGAAGCTACTCCCCCTTTGCCCCTCCTCCCACTCACGTGCTCTCCCTCTGTCAAACAAATTTTTAAAATCTTAAAAAAAAAGAGAGGTGAATCACATCTCACTTTTCAACAACTATGCAAGCAAGAAAAGAATGGAGTGAAATCCCAACCTCAAGATTCATATACTATCAATTCTCCTTCAAAAGTGGAGGAGAGGGATCCCTGGGTGGCGCAGCGGTTTGGCGCCTGCCTTTGGCCCGAGGCGCGATCCTGGAGACCCGGGATCGAATCCCACGTCGGGCTCCCGGTGCATGGAGCCTGCTTCTCCCTCTGCCTGTGTCTCTGCCTCTCTCTCTCTCTCTGTGTGACTATCATAAAAAAAATAAAAAATAAATAAAAAATAAAAAAAGTGGAGGAGATTAAAAGGCCTCAAACAAAGAGAAATTGAAGGGATTCGCTTGCTGGTAGGCCTGCCCTGCAAGAAACATCACAGGTCCTTTGGAGAGAAGCAAAATAATAAGGTCAGAAACTTGAAAAGAAGAGCACTGAAGAAGAAATAAGTGAAGGTAAAGGAAAAACTTCTATTTTTCTCATTCTTTGTTGATCTAATGAAAAAGTTTATTTAAAATAGTAGCACCAACAATGCATTTAACTATGTTGCTTATGTATAGATCATAGATAGCACTGGATGCACATGGAAAAGAAGAGAGACCTCAGGTCAATAATCTGAAGGTTCCACCCTAGGAAACTAGAAAAAGAAAAGCATATTAAATCCAAAGTCAGCGGGGACTGGGTGGCACCCAGTCGGCTGAGCATCTGACTCTTGATTTCGGCTCAGGTCATGATCTCAGGGTTGTGAGATCGAGCCCCGTGCCATGCTTCACGCTCAGCACAGAGTCTGCTTGTCCCTCTCTCTCTGCACGCTCTCTCATTCTCTTTCAAATAAATAAAGAAATAAAATCTGCCTCAAAAAGCCTAAAGTAAGCAGAAGAAAGGATAATTAGACCAGAAACCAGTGAGATTTAAAGCAGGAAATAGTAGAGAAAAATCAATGAAATCAAAAGCTGGTCCTTGGAGAGCTGTGTGGATTCTAACTCGGGTACCAGGTGCAGAGGATTCAGAGGTGAGCCCCAGGACTGGAGGAAGGCAAGCCAGGCACGAGTTCCAGCTCATTCAGCAGAATACACTGGGAAGAGCCACCAGGAAGGATGGCTGATGACTGGGGTCTGTGTTGAGACTCAGTATCTTGGGTTGTACTGCGTCGGGTTCATGTACTGGTGTAACTGGGCCCTGCCGCCAGGTCCATGAACAAGACGCCACCACATGGGACAGGCGGTGAGGTGCATGTGAACTTCCCCATGTCATTCATCTTGGGAGGCAGTCAACCCTTGTCAAGAAGGACCTGGAAGGTGGGCCCTCCAGGGGCTAAGAGGGCACCTCCCTTCTCTGGCTGTGCTTGGCCTGACGCAGCTCCTGGTGACGGGTGTGGAGAACACACAGAGGAGACCTGGGAAAGGATCTCAAGGTCACATCTTGGCCAACGAGCTCTGAACGGTGACACCCAGAGGTGCTTGGGATTTACCATCCCTCACAGAATCCTGTGTTGTTTCCCCCTTTTATCCTAAAATTTTCAGAAAGACCTTATGGAAAATTACAGTTGGTTTCAGTAGCGTTGTGGAGACACTGGCAAGGGCCTGCCCACAAGTGCAGAGTGGCCGTGGCAGCAGTTACAGTGGAGGAGAGCCAGCCTGCAGCCTGTGCCAATCATCTAGGACTTATTGGCAACACAACCAGAGACCAACGGTCTGGTGAGGAGAGCAGGGTGAAAGGACTGAGGCTCCTCCAGTGCACCCGAGAACGTGCATCTTAGGGACTATGGCACACCACCAAGTGACACACTGGCTTCTGTGACATCACGATCTTTACCTCCTTTCTGGCTGTTCCTTCTCCCATTCCTTCACTCACTCTTCTTCTTTTCCCACTCCTGGAGTGTGGACATTTTGTAGGTTTGGCCTCCATCTCTTCTTATCCTGCCTCTGTTCCTTGATACTAGCACTTCTTCCCAGGGCTTCTTCAGCCCAGCTTATGTCCCTGGTCCAAGCTCCAGCTCTCAGAGGCCACCTGACTGGATATATGTTCCTGAATGACCTACAAGCATCCTAAACTCAGTGTGTCCAGATTCATCACCACCTCCTTCTTTTCTACCCCTACATCGCATTCATTTCCAAATCTGTTAAGTCTAACCCTGAAATATAGTTCATATTTAACCTCACATTTCAACTGTGGGTCCCCTTACTCAAAACTTTGCTGGCTCCTACTGGATGACTGAAGTCACTGGATGGGTCAGTCTAGTGTTCATCCAATCTACCCTATGTGATGGTACCAGGGTTATCATCCTAAACTGTATACTATTATGTCTGCCCCTTCTTGAAAAACATTAATGAATGCCTCTCTAACGCCTGTCCTATATCCTCCTGTACTCATACTCAGTGGGCCAACAGTCATTCTCCTAAACTCATTTGAACTCTCCAGCCCTACACCCTGCTACCCTCTAGTTCGGTCATCCTCCAAGTCAACTTTTCCAAACTTGGTCAAATTAACCCTTTCAGTCCCTACACTCAAGGTGAGGACAGAGAATTTACCATAGGCCACTTGCCATTCCAGGCACTTATGGGAAATCGGGCATCCCATGAGCAGCGTGATGTCACACAGAACCCCTAACCAAAGGGCAACTGCAGGAAAAGCACAGGGACAAAGGAGAACTGCTAGAGAGGGAAGGGAAGAATCAACCCACCATGCACTTGCAGCCGTGAAGAACAGACTGAAACAGGGCCTAGGACAGGGCCTGGCCCAGGACAGGCACTCAGGAAGAGTATTGGGTGAATGAAGAAGCATGGACATACTTAATCATATATTGACATATTCATCCATTTACTGAGCATCCACTAGGTCCCCTAACATCACTCTCATCAAAAATGAACATCCTAGACCGTGAGAAGGATCAGACCGACCATCTGTACTGGCAGGAGGTCACGTGCATCTGGCGAAACAGCTAGTGGCCTTCTTACACACGCAGTCATCGCATTGCTTCTGCACAATCTCCTACAGCTCCTACTTTGCAGAGCACCTCCATTTATATTCTCTTTTTTGATACAACAAATTCCTACTGTCAGTGCCACTCACAGCCCCCATCAGTGATTGCTGATTGCAGTAAGGATAAAATAGAAGCTAGTTGGCAAGGCTCTGGTTCATTCACACAAGAATGTAGCTGCCTGCCACGTGCCAGATACTGTTCTGGGTCCTGGGAACACAAAAGTGGGTGAAGAGCCTCCTGCCCTCATGTGCTTACCTTCCGACGGCTGACCGTAGTCCTGACGGTGTGGTCTCCAGCCACCTGCTCATCTGCCCCGAGCTCCTCTTTTCACCCCAGCCACAGAGAACCTCAGGCAGCCTTCTGCACGTGCCCTGCTCAGGAAAGGCCACACCACACACTGCTCTTCGGAAGAGACAGTGGGTGACCCTTCTCCATCTGGCTACTTCCTTCTGGGCTGTCCAGCTTCAGCAGGCCCAGGAATCACTCCTCAGGAAGCTTTGCCCATCACCCGCCCTCCGCGGGGCTAGCACGCCCACACGCGTCTGTTCTGCCCTCAGGAAAGGTTATTCGTGGAGAGGCTAAGTAGTGGTTCTCCCCTGAATGGTCATTATTTCCTTCCTTCTGGTCAACATCAGTCATCTGGGCCACCCTGCATTTGTTCCCCTACTGATCTTCACTGGGGGCTCCCACCTCCCCTGGGAGTCCCAAGACTGTCTGACTCCACAGACAACCCAGGTGTGGAGAGCAGAGCCTCTGCCTCAGAACTGCACTACCCCCACAGGGTCCCAGGCTCTCGGAGGCAGTAACTGGTTCAGAGGAGAGAATCTGATCCAAGTTGGTCGGATTGATCTGAGAAACAGGAACAGTTAAAAATGTGCCCCCTGCTGTACATACATATGACGTGTTTGTTTGTCACTGAGGTTGATTTTATTTTATTATTTTTAAGATTTTATTTATTTATTCATGAGAGACTCAGAGAGAAAGGCAGAGACACAGGCAGAGGGAGAAGCAGGCTCCCTTTGGGGAGCCCCATGTGGGACTCGATCCCAGGACCTGGGGTCATGCCCTGAGCCAGAGGCAGAGGCTCCACCGCTGAGCCACTCAGGTGTCCCAGTGAGGTTGATTTTAAATGCTGGAGATGAGCCAGAGCTGAAGGAGAAAGTTTAGATGCCTTGGAAATTGCTGCGTTAAATCAGAGACAACTAACAGAAACAGTGCCCGTCCACCTTAGGTGAACAGGAAAGCAAACAAGTGAGAAATCTTTTCATATAGAATCAGTGTGATTCAAACTCAAAGCAGATAACAAAATTAATCAAAGGGAAAGACTATTCGTCTTCTATCCCGTTATTACTTGACCCAATGGGCCTTAAAGGGGTTTCTGACCTTTTCTCAAGGACAGAAGCCACAGAACATTTTACTGTGGGTGTCATGTGCACCCACTCACACATGCATGTACACGCACCGAGCACCTGATGATAATGGGTAACTGCCTGGGTTCTGGAGCTAAGTAGACACTTCCCTAGGGTCTTGTGTTTTAGGCAATTAACGGAGTGCCCCAGTTTTCTAATCTGCAAAATGGGAGAAATAGTGCCTCCCTAGGTTTTTATAAGAATTAAAGTAATCCAGGTAATAACACTTAGTCTAGGCCAGGACAGATAACAATAGCTAAAACTGCATCCTGGGCACCATCTTAAGCACTTGAAGCATTATGTCATTCGTGTGCCTGAGTGGCCACTCACACTCTGGGAAGATGCTACTACTCCCTCCATCGTGCTAATGAAGGAACCAAGGCTTAGCCAGGCAGCTACTAGGTGCCAGGCCCAGCTGCCACAGAACACCAGGCAAGAGATGACACATGGTAGCGATCATGATTGGGCCTGGCTTAGATGGGATGCTTACACACGAAGGCTTTAATATCACGAATTTCTTTTTAAATTAAGGAGTTCTAACCATCTAATTTGATTAGGAATAAAACTGACTGTGATACAAGCTGCTTAAACATTAAGTCACCGGGGAAAAAAAATGAAGTCGACAGGACTGCAAACTTCACATCCCCAACTGTAAGTAACAGCTTCAGCTTCCTTAGGTCAGACAGAAAAGCCTACACTACTCCTGAACCCAAAGCGTGGGCAAAGTATTTGCACACAGATTCAAAGGACAGGCTGAGAAATGGGATGTCCTCTGATTCTCCTGCGAACCACCTGTGTGACCTGCAAACTCACAGAGGGTGAACATTATCTGACAGATGAGGGGGGTTTATTAGATCAGTGACTCTCGGCCCCGACACGACATCTGAGCCATCCTAGGCGTCCCCAGACGTGCTGATCTAACTGGCCTGGGGTGCAGGCCCATGGGAATTTTTGCAGTCCCTCCCCAGGGATTCTGGTGGGCGACCGAAGCTGAGAACCACTGCATTAAATCATCACTAGGCCCACCTCAACTGTCAAACCACACAGTCCCATGTGCGTCTATAAAGATCTGAGGCAAACAGGAATGAACACCTGAAGCAGAACCTCGTGCCATCAGAGTCCTGTGTTGCCACCTGGTGCGGCTGATGGGGACACATGGACACAGTAGAAGAGGCACCAGCTGGCCGATCTCTTGAACCTTGAACTGCAGCACCGAAGACTCTTTGGGTCCGCTGACACTCTGGGGGGCAGCTGCTTGAGTGACAACTGCAGAGCAAAGCTCTCGGTGGCACAGAGCACAAAGAAACAGAAGTTGCTCTTCCGCAAGTGGCTTCCTCCTGCAGGATCAGCCCACAGGCTGAGGGCATCCTCGTTGTTACCAAACTGCCGTCGAGGGTGACTCTCAGGATCTCGGTGCCACAGTGCACCTGCCTCGCACCCCAGAGGGGCGTCCGGCCGTCCAGACTGTAGAACTCCCGACCGGCAAGAATGTGGGGACAGGCGGTCCTGGGCGCTCGCGGCGGGCAGCAGGGCCACGGCCACGGCCACGGCCAGCGCCACAGGGAGTCAGGGACCCAGAAGAGCCGCTCCCCCCGGAGGTTCTGGTGCAGGAGGAGCAAAACAGAAACCCCGGGAACGGTGACGCTGGGAGCGGCCCTTGTCGCACCTACCGGACCGGCCCACTCTACACGGAAGGGCTGGAGCTCTGGGCCAAGGCCACGCCGGGGCTGCTGCAGGGTGAGCTGTGGAAGTGGGCCTGTGGCCAGCAAGTGGGTGACAGTGGCGGCCAGGGGTCCCGATGCTGTCACTCTGACCCCCTGAGCGCACGGACGGCCAGGGGCTCCCGACGCCCTCACTCTGGACCCCTGAGCCACGGATGGCGTGCCCGTCTAGCTCTGCCTCTAACCAAGGAGCAGGCGGTTCCACGCGAGCCCGGAGCCCCACTGCACCCGCAGCCCCCCGAGAACGCTCCTACCCCACCCTTGCCGGGGCCACACGGCCGGACGAGGCTCAGGGAGGGGGCCGCCAGCCACGGCCGAGGTCACCCCCCCCCGCCCCAGCAGAACTGTGCGTCGGCCGCCCCCCAGCTCTGTTTCACCTAAAAACCTGTAAGCCTGAGAGCCCCCCAAGTGGGTGGTAGGAGGGAGGAAGGAAGTGACCCCGCAGAAGGGAAGAGTCCAGCCGGCTCGCTGCTCGCTGGCCACCAGCACCTGCTGCGTTGAGACGACGCCCAGTCTACGGCCGGCCCGGCTCTGACCGCCTCCTGCATCTCTGCTTGCAGTAGCCTGCCAGCCACCTGAGTATAATGACTGCTTCAAAACAATTCTCGAAACTGGCCCCCTTGCCAGGATTTCCCCCTCTTTGTCTTTTTTTGTTACCGGACAACTGAAGCTACAGCACTGAGAAGAAGACACTCCATCTAAATGATGCGAGGTGTTCCCTGAAAACGATCTGCTGTGACGTGGAGTCTGAGTGCATATAGTGAAATGTTGCAAGAAAAAAGATGTTGCATAAAAAATATCCACCTTCATTCACGCTGATCCTTCAGGAAGAGTGAGAGCTTCCTAATACCGAAGTACAGCATGATTGCTCAGATCTATTGAGGATCTTAGGCACCAGTCACATTGAGGACATGTATTTATCCCAGAGACTTAGTGCGCTGTTGACTCTTAAAATGAATAATCTTCAATAAGAATATTCAGGTTCTAAACACAACACCCATCCTAATGTGTTCTGGAAATCCATTTGAAATAATTTGCTATTCAGATAGCTATGCTCCTAAAAAGGTGTGGACACGCACATTTTTCTAAACAGAATTTTTAAGATAAGCTACTTATTAGTACTTATCAATGGAACTTGTTGTGACAATCTTATAATTTAAAAAGCACATATGTGGGCAGCCTGGGTGGCTCAGAGGTTTAGCGTCTGCCTTCAGCCCAGGGCGTGATCCTGGAGTCCTGGGATCGAGTCCCACATCAGCTCTCTGCACAGAGCCTGCTTCTCCCTCTACCTGTATCTCTGCCTCTCTCTGCATCTCTCGTGAAGAAATAATTAAAATCTTTGAAAAATTAAAAAATTTACTTTTTAAAAGTAAAAATCACTTTGTGATTTTAAATATGACTTAACTTATACTTCATATAGGCCGATTCCTTTAATAGTTTTTTTTTTAATCTTATGTACTTTTTTTTTTTTAAGATTTTATTTATTCACTGATGTGGGACTCGATGAGCCCGATGTGGGACTCGATCCCTGGTCTCCAGGATCATGCCCTGGGCTGAAGACAGTGCCAAACCACTGAGCCACCGGGCCTGCCCTCTTTAATAGTTTAATAACCAAATTTAAAGTCAAATATTGTATCTATGGAAAGGAATCATTTCTATTCAGGTTTCTTTTCTGAATCAAACCTACACTTCCAATCATTTGAGTTTCATAAATCCTATAGTTTTTGCACTGGAAAAATATAGAAATATAGTTGAAAATAAATGAACTGTTCTTTAATTATCACAGTAATTCAATTCATTTTGCTTCAACTTTCCAGAAATCATTAGTTTTTTTTTAAAGCCATTATAGTTCTCAGTCTTTAAAACAACTCCATTCACATCCCACATTAGCATTTGCAGGTGATAACTCCCTCATCTCTCAATAGGACACTCTCCCCTTTTCTCTGTCCTTCCACCCAGAGCTGGCTGTACTTGGGCACTTTCAACTTCAGACATGGTTTTTGAAATATCCTTTGCAACTCTGGAAATAACTCTGAAGATTTAAGGAGAAAAAAATATCCCCCTGAGACAAAGGTATTAACTCACAACATTTTGCACAAGGCAAGTACTGAAGCCCTTATGCAGGAACGGGTTTGCTTCTTTGTGTTGTTTTAATCTTTTATCCAGTGCGGAAACATACTTTTTTCCTCTTGAGGTTGTCACTTCTGTCAGGACTGGGAAGATTTCATCAATCTGATGGCAGCCAAAGTGC